>NC_080382.1:105717628-107195666 GCF_014773155.1 Arachis stenosperma
TCTCTTCCCCACCCAATCCCACCCATATGGCCAAAACATACACATCTCTCCCTCTCCTCCATATCTTCTTCTCCCTCCATTCTTTCTTCTTTGCTCGAGGGCGAGCAATATTCTAAGTTTGGTGTGGTAAAAGCATAGTTTTTTTTTGTTTTTCTATAACCATTGATGGCACCTAAGGCCAGAGAAACCTCAAAAAAAAAAAGAAGAGAAAATGGAAGACAAAAAGCTTCTACCTCCGAGTCATGGAGATGGAGAGATTCATCTCAAGGGTCCACAGCTCAGTAGAAGAGCATTTGACTGCACATCAAGAGAGCATGAGAAATTCCCTCATCAAGAGATCCCTGAGATACCTCAGGGAATACATTTTCCTCCACACAATTATTGGGAGCAACTAAGGATAAGAGCACCAAAATCATTAGGGATCATGCAACAAAGGCAAGGAAGAGACATAGAGGAGCTCAAAGCACCATTGGTCCTTCAAGAAGGCGCCACTCTCACTAAGGTGGACTCATTCCTTAACTTCCTTGTTCTTAATTCTCTGTTTTTCGATTTTTATGCTTCATGTTTATCTATGTTTTGTGTCTCTACTTCAAGATCATTAGTATGTAGTAACTATGTCTTAAGGCTATGAATAAATCCATGAATCCTTCACCTTTCTTAAATGAAAAATGTTTTTAATACAAAAGAACAAGAAGTACATGAGTTTCGAATTCATCCTTGAATTTAGTTTAATTATATTGATGTGGTGACAATACTTTTTGTTTTCTAAATGAATGCTTAAACAGTGCATATTTTTTATCTTGTTGTTTATGAATGTTAAAATTGTTGGCTCTTTAAAGAATGATGAACAAAGAGAAATGTTATTGATGATCTGAAAAATCATAAAAGTGATTCTTGAAGCAAGAAAAAGCAGTGAAAAACAAAAGCTTGCGAAAAAAATAGAAAGAAAAAGAAAAAGCAAGTAGAAAAAGCCAATAGCCCTTAAAACCAAAAGGCAAGGGTAAAAAGGATCCAAGACTTTGAGCATCAATGGATAGGAGGGCCCAAGGAAATAAATCCATGCCTAAGCGGCTAAATCAAGCTGTCCCTAACCATGTGCTTGTGGCATGCAGGTCCAAGTGAAAAGCTTGAGACTGAGTGGTTAAAGTCGTGATCCAAAGCAAAAAGAGTGTGCTTAAGAGCTCTGGACACCTCTAACTGGGGACTCTAGCAAAGCTGAGTCACAATCTGAAAAGGTTCACCCAGTCATGTGTCTGTGGCATTTATGTATCCGGTGGTAATACTGGAAAACAAAGTGCTTAGAGCCACGGCCAAGACTCATAAAAGTAGCTGTGTTCAAGAATCAACATACTTAACTAGGAGAATCAATAATACTATCCGAGATTCTAAGTTCCTAGAGAAGCCAATCATTCTAAACTTCAAAGGAAATAAGTGAGATGCCAAAACTGTTCAGAAGCAAAAAGCTACAAGTCCCACTCATCTAATTAGAATTAATATTCATTGATATTTTGGAATTTATAGTATATTCTCTTCTTTTTATCCTAATTGATTTTCAGTTGCTTGGGGACAAGCAACAATTTAAGTTTGGTGTTGTGATGAGCGGATAATTTATACGCTTTTTGGCATTGTTTTTAGGTAGTTTTTAGTATGATCTAGTTACTTTTAAGGATGTTTTCATTAGTTTTTATGCTAAATTCACATTTCTGGACTTTACTATGAGTTTGTGTGTTTTCTGTGATTTCAGGTATTTTCTGGCTGAAATTTAAGGACCTGAGTGAAATTCTGATAAAAGGCTGACAAAGGACTGCTGATGCTGTTGGATTCTAACCTCCCTGTACTCGAAATGGATTTTCTGGAGCTACAGAACTCCAAATGGCGCACTCTCAACGGCGTTGAAAAGTAGACATCCAGAGCTTTCTAGCAATATATAATAGTTCATACTTTATTCGTGATTAGATGATGTAAACTGGCGCTCAACGCCAGTTCCATGCTGCATTCTGGAGTCAAACGCCAGAAACACGTCACGAACCAGAGTTGAACGCCCAAAACACGTTACAACTTGGCGTTCAACTCCAAGAGAAGCCTCAGCTCGTGGATAGATCAAGCTCAGCCCAAGCACACACCAAGTGGGCCCCGAAAGTGGATTTATGCATCAATTACTTACTTTTGTAAACCCTAGTAGCTAGTTTAGTATAAATAGAACTTTTAGTCTTTGAAATCCTGAATCCTGGATTGTATTTTTGATCCTGTGAACACGTTTTGGGGGCTGGCCTCTCGGTCATGCCTGAACCTCTATCACTTATGTATTTTCAACGGTGGAGTTTCTACACACCATAGATTAAGGGTGTGGAGCTCTGCTGTACCTCGAGTTTCAATGCAATTACTACTATTTTCTATTCAATTCGACTTATTCTTATTCTAAGATATTCGTTGCACTTCAACATGATGAATGTGATGATCCGTGACACTCATCATCATTCTCACCTATGAACGCGTGACTGACAACCACTTCCGTTCTACCTTAGACCGGGCGCATATCTCTTGGATTCCTTAATCAGAATCTTCGTGGTATAAGCTAGAATTGATGGCGGCATTCATGGGAATCCGGAAAGTCTAACCTTGTCTGTGGTATTCCGAGTAGGATTCTGGGATTGAATGACTGTGACGAGCTTCAAACTCGCGATTGCTGGGCGTGATGACAAACGCAAAAGAATCAAGGGATTCCATTCCAACATCATCGAGAACCGACAGATGATTAGCCGTGCTGTGACAGAGTATTTGGACCATTTTCACTGAGAGGATGAGATGTAGCCATTGACGATGTGATGCCCTACATACAGCTTGCCATAGAAAGGAATAAGAATGATTGAAGGAAGACAGTAGGAAAGCAGAGATCCAACAGGGACAAGCATCTCCATACACTTATCTAAAATTCCCACCATTGAATTACATGAGTAACTCTATCTTTATTTTCTGTTTATTATTTATTATTATTCAAAAATCCAATAATCTCTTAATATGGTTAAATCCGCCTGACTGAAATTTACAAGATGACCATAGCTTGCTTCATACCAACAATCTCTGTGGGATCGACCCTTACTCACGTAAGGTTTATTACTTGGACGACCCAGTACACTTGCTGGTTAGCTGTGCGGAGTTGTGACAAAGTGTGATTCATGTTTGAGAGCACCAAGTCTTTGGAGCCATTGTTGATGATCACAATTTGTTGATGATCACAATTTCGCCTATCACTTTTATTTTTTTTTTGCTGTTTATTTTGCTTCAAGAATCAATTTCTCACTTACTTTAGAGAATTCATAATACTTTTCTAAGATTTTGTACCTCAGGATCAACATTCTTAACTCCAAGATCAAATATGCATTGTTTAGTTCATACATTCAGAATTATAGACAATACCACCACATTAAAGTAATCAGAATAACTCATAATATATAACTCAAGCCTCGTGCATTTTACCACTTCTTTTCTTTTTCTTTTGATTTTTTCAAGCTCAGTGAGTAATACATGATACAATTTTTCAAAATAAACGTAAAATAACAAAGTAAATAACTAAACTAGAAATAATAAAGTGCTACTACTGATCATGCAAAGGCTTTCCAAACAAAAATAAGAAATAAAATAAAGCACTGAAAAGATAGAAAATAAGATAAGAAAAAGATAATGAAACTCAACCACCTCAGTCATGGTGCTGCTGCTCCCTCTCGGGAATCCTCTTTGGCACCTCAACGCATCCATGTCGCGCCTCTGCCTCTGCTGCTCTTCCATTAGCTGATGAAGAAGGACTGTGTTGTCCTTATGCTCTAGCCTCGTCTGAACAGCAGAAGATATCAACTGCCCAATAGATGCCGCCAGCTGATCCCAGTACTCGCAAGAAGAAAAGTAGTGTCCCTGAGGTGGTTCTTGTCCATGTTTCTGAGCATACTCCATGCCCCTCCCAGTGATCGGTCAGGCAATGAGAATAAGAATGTCTCTGTCAATACGGATACGAGCAGCCTCGCATAAGCAAAAAATAAGGTGAGGGAAGGCTAATCTAGTTGAGGTGAAGACATTTGCTGCTATGTTGTATATCTCCTGAGGAATAACACAGTGAACCTCCACCTCATTACCGAGCATGATGCAGTGAATCATCACGGCTCGGTCAACAGTAACCTTGAACCGGTTATTAGTGGGAATGATGGAGCGCTGAATGAACTCCAGCTATCCTCTAGAAACTGGCTTCAGATAGTGCCTTCCCAGCTGTTATGGCTGACCTCTAGCGTCCCTCCTCCACTGTGCTCCGGGGATACATATGCTTGTGAGGACCTGGTCTAGTCTTTGGTCAGTGTTGACCCTCTTAGTGTAAGAGTGAGGGTCATCTCTGGATGGCGGTAGCTGAAGCATCTCCCTCACTCTCTCCGAACCGAACTGTATGATCTCCCCTTAGACCATAGTACGCCAAGTCTTGATCTCAGGATTCACATTCTTGATGTGCTTGTAAGTCACCCACAAATTGGCATAAAACTATCTGACGTTCAGAATTCCAGCCTCGGTCACAGGGTTGGCTAGAACTTCCCAACCCCTACTCTGAATTTGTTCTTGGATCTCTGGATATTCTTCTGACTGTAGATCAAATCAGACCTTCGGGATCACTTTCTGTTTGCCCACAACTTCATTATAGTGATCCTCATGAACTTTAGTTTGGAACCGATTGACATCATAAGGGATAGAGGAGGGAGCCTTTTCCTTCCTCTTTCTTGAAGAGGATTCTCCAAATTTTAGTGCCATAGGAAATGTGAGAAAAGTGAAAAGCGGAGCACCCCAACACCAAACTTAAAGCCTTTGCTCATCCTCAAGCAAATAAGAAGAAAGAATGCAAAAAAAGGGTGAAGAAAAAAAAGGGAAGAAAACGAAGAAGAAAGGGGGAAAGGCGTAAAAGCTGGGAGTGGGTTTTAGCTATAAGGGAAAAGAGAAAGGAAAGGAAGAAATGGGGTAAAGAGAAGTGAGGAGGGTAGAGAGATGTAGTGGAAAGGTGTGGTGGAAGGTGAAAATAAAGGTGGGATTTATAGGAGGGGGTAAGGAAATTAATTTGGGATGATATATTTGATCAGGATTTGAAAAGATATGATAGAAAGATAGGTTGGGATACGGAGTATGGTGAATTGAAGGAGATGATTTGGGGTAAAAAAAATTGATTTGATGTTGGGATGGGGAGAGAGATGTAGGATGGTCAAAAAGGGAGAGAGTGGAGGTAGGGGGACCATTACAACAATCAAAATCTATCTTAAAATTCAAATTTTGACGTTGCTGGCTGAGCGTTTAGCGCAACAACTTTGGAAAGTTCTAATCCATTCAGGGTGTTAAATGCTACCCCTAGCGTTTAACGCCAGAATGGGACCTCCCTATTTTTTTGGACGAGTGTTGAAACGTCCAGCTACCATTTAGCGCCCTATGAGGCATGGATTTCTTTGAAAATTGGATCCCTTTATGGGCGTTAAACGTCCATCTGGTGTTTAACGCCAACTCCTTGATGCTATCCAGGGTGTTAAACACCCACCTGACGTTTAACACCAGCCTTCAGCTTGCCAACTCCGGTGCTAAAGCCCACCCTGGTGTTTAGCGCCAAAGCACTTCGAGTTGATTCCTTCTGTTCCTGTCATAAACACTTTGCATGATCACAAACAAAATGAAACCAAGAAAACTATAAATAAAATAAAAATCAATTAAAAGAAAAACCATAGGATACTCATGGTTGGGTTACCTCCCAACAAGCACTTCTTTACCGTCACTAGCTTGATGGTTAGTTCTGCTAAATCAGCAGATGAGTGGATCTCTGGCGATCAATTTTGCCTCCAAGGTAGTATTTTACCCTCTGGCTATTGACTATGAATCTTTTATCTGAGTTTTCTTATTGAAGTTTCACATGACCATAAGGTGACACTCTGGTGACCACAAAAGGTCTTGACTACTAGGACTTGAGCTTCCCTAGAAATAGCTTGAGCCTAGAGTTGAAAAGAATAACCCTTTGGCCTAGCTTAAATACTCTTGTGGCTATCCTTTTATCATGCCACTTTTTGGCATTTTTCTTGTAGAGCTTGGCATTCTCATAAGTACAGTTTTTGAACTCATCAAACTCTTTCAGCTGGAGCAGCCTTTTTTCTCCTGCAGCCTTGGCATCAAAGTTCAGAAAATTTGTTGTCCAATAAGCTTTGTGCTCCAATTCCACGGGCACGTGACATGCCTTACCATAAACTAACTGGTATGGAGACATTTCAATAGGGGTCTTGAAAGCAGTCCGGTATGTCCAGAGAGTATCATCAAGCTTCCTTGTCCAGTCCCTTCTTGAAGTACCCACAGTCTTCTCTAGAATCCTCGAGTTCCCTGTTGGAGACTTCAGCCTGTCCACTTGTCTGAGGGTGATAGAGGATTGCCACTTTATGGCAGACTTCATATTTCTGTAGGAGTGAATCTAACTATCTATTGTAGAACTGGCTCCCTCCATCGCTAATCAGTGTCCTTGGGACACCAAACCGGCTGAAAATATATCTCTATAAGAAGCTCAGCATAACTCTGGCGTCATTGGTGGGTAAAGCTATTACTTCCACCCACTTAGACACACAATCTATTGCTACCAAGATGAAAGTGTTTGAGTATTAGGGAGGAAAAGGGCCCATGAAATCAAATTTTCATACATCAAATAATTCAATCTCTAGAATCCCCTTCTGTAGCATCTCATGATTGTTAGGGAGATTCCCAACTCGCTGACACTGGCTACAGTTTCTTACAAATTCTCGTGAGTCTCGAAAGGGAGTCGACAAGTAAAATTCGCTCTGAAGGACCTTAGTGGTTGTCCTTTTACCACCAAAGTGGCCTCCATACCCAGAACCGTGACAATACCAGAGGATCAACTATGATTCATCCTCTGAGACTGATGAAGAGAAATTTTTTTAGTCTAGAAATTTCTCTTATAGAAATAAGAACTTCGTTGTAAGCATAGCTTCTAAACCAACAAAAATTCCTCCCAATAAAAAATTTGGTTGTCACAAGTACAAACCCCAATAGGAATTAACCGAAGTATTCAAACCTCGGGTCCTCTCACAAGGAATTGCAATGAAGTGAATGATTATTGGCTATGAAGAAACAAGGGGTTTGATTGATAAAGGGGCACAAAATTAATTGACAAAAAAAGTAAATTAAGCAAGCAATTAAAGAAAGCAAGTAATAAAGAGAGACATTCATGGCAAGGATTGAGAACATATACTTTCTATCCTAGTCACTAATCATAACAATAATTAACAAGAATTTATATTACGTCATCCCCGACGATGGAAGAAGGAATAATATTATCTTCACACTCGAAGAAAGTCTAATAAGACTAGCTAATCTCAATCCAAAAGTCCTAATCAACTTACTAATTGAATTAGCAAAAAATTAGCGTCAATGGAGACAATATTAGCTAACAACTCTAGATCACCAACATAAGTTGAGTCTTAATGACTCAAGATTGCCTAATTCCTCTTTCCAAGCCAAGAATGCTCACAAATCTACTCTAACATCTAACCAAGCATTTTATCAAATACTTGGAAGGCATAAAAGGAAACCATAGTAAATGTGCAAGAATAATAAAATCTAACAACTACCAATTGCAAGAAAGTAACAATGGTAACTCAAATCAATAATAAAGGAACATCAAACATCAAATAGCATTAAAAGAGATCCAAATCCAACATGAGTGCATGAACATAAAAGAGGCATAAAAGGAAAATTAACATCACGAACTATGAGATTGAGAGAGTAGAGCAAGGAATTACAAAGGAAACAAGATGAAAACAAAAAATTGGACCTAGATCTAATATGCAAAATAACCTAAGAATTCTAATTCTAGAGAGAAGAGGGAGCTTCTCTCTCTAGAAACTAACCTACATGATGCCAATCCTACAACTATGTGCTCCCCCCTTTACCCAAGCTTGAATTCTGCATGAAATACTTTCAGAAACGAGTTGGAATTGGGCCTGGGCAGCTCAGAAATCGCCCTAGCGTTTTTATTTTAATGAGGTCACGTGCAAGCAGTGACGCGTATGCGCAGGTCACGCGTACGCGTCGCTGGGAATTTTTCTATCCACGCGTACGCGTCATGTCACGCGTACGCGTCGCCATGCGACATCATATCCACGCGTGCGCGTTGGTGTGTGCACTCCAAATCCTTGTTTTTGCATGAATTCTCCACTTTGCATGCTTTTCTCTTCACTCCTTTGACCCATTCCTAATCCTTTTCAACCTTAAATCACTCAACAAACACATCAAGGCATCTAGTTGAATCAAAGGTCAATAAAAATTTTCAATTTAAGGGCCTAAAAAGTATGTTTTCACACTTAAGCACAAATTAAGGGAGAATTACAAAACCATGCTATTTCATTGAATAAATGTGAGAAAAGGTGATAAAATCTCCCAAAATAAGCACAAGATAAACCATAAAATTGGGGTTTATCAAGACGCAGCATCGAATCATACCATCTGAGCATCTCTTAAACAGATAAGGTTCATCGCACAAGTAGTATTTGGCATCATTCAACAATTTTCTTACTTGCTGTTTAGTGTACTCCTTAGGGATAAACCTCATGGCCTTGTAGTTGGCAATACCTGCAAACCATGGAGCTCTCTGAATTATGAAGAGTTGCTCATCCGGGAAGGTCTCAGTTACAGCAATGGGGGGTGGCGTCCCTTCTTCAGGTTCGGTCCTGGACAGATGACCAGCCACTTGATTTTTTTATCCTTTCCTATGTCAAACTCGTGAAGAAACAGTACCCACCTGATCAATTTTGGTTTAGAATCCTGCTTGATTAGAAGGTACTTAAGAGCAGCATGGTCAGTATAAACAATAACCTTAACCAATTAAATAGGATATAAACTTATCAAATGCATAAACTACAACTAGTAATTCTTTCTTTGTAGTGGTGTAATTCATTTGCGCATCACATAACACACAACTGGCATAGTAAATGACGTGCATAAACTTGTCTTGCCTCTGCCCCCAAGACAGCCCCTATAGCATAATCACTAGCATCACACATTAGCTCAAATGGTAAATCCCAGTTAGGAGGGGCTATGATGGGTGCAGAGACAAGCTTCACTTTCAGAGTTTCAAAGGCATGCAAGCAGCTATTATCAAAAACTAAAGGAGTTTCAGTAATAAGAGATTGTTCAATGGTTTAGCAATTTTAGAAAAATCCTTTATGAACCTCCTGTAGAATCTTGCATATCCTAAGAAGCTCCGTATTACCTTAACATTAGTAGGGGTGGTAATTTTTCAATTACCTCCACCTAAGCTTTATCAACCTCTATTCCTTTGCTTGAAATCTGGTGACAAAAAATAATACCTTCAATTACCATAAAATGACATTCTTTCCAATTTAAAACAAGGTTTGTTTCTTGACACCGTTTCAAGACTAAGGATAGATGCTTAAGGCAAGAATTAAAAGAATCACCAAAAATAGAGAAATCGTCCATAAATACCTCAATAAAATTTTTAATCATGTCAGAGAAAATAGAAAGCATACACCTCTGAAAAGTCGCTGGGGCATTACAGAGTCCAAACGGCATCCTCCGATAAGCAAATACTCCAAAGACAAGTGAATACCATCTTCTCCGGATTTTGGGAGTCTACAGCAATCTGATTATATCTAGAGTATCCATCTAGAAAATAGTAGAAAGCATGTCCGGCTAACATCTCAAGCATTTGATCAACGAAAGGAAGCAGAAAGTGATCCTTGCGTGTAGCATTGTTGAGCCGTCTGTAGTCAATACACATGCGCCACCCGGTGATGGTTCTTATGGGAATGAGCTCATTTTTATCATTCTTAATCACTGTCATCCCTCTTTTCTTAGGAACCACTTGTACAGGACTCACCCATGGGCTGTCAGAAATAGGGTAGATGATCCCGGCTCCCCAAAGGTTTCATTACTTCTTTCTGTACCACTTCTTTTATGGTTGGATTTAGTCACCTATGTGGTTGCACAACTGGTTTAGCATCATCCTCTAGTAAGATCTTGTGCATACACTTGGTCAGACTAATCCCCTTTAAATCACTAATGGTCCATCCAATAACAGTTTTATGAATCCAGAGTACTTAAATAAGCGCTCTTCTTCCTCATGTTTCAGAGAGGAGCTAATGATTACTGGATAATTGTCTTTGTCTTCTAGGAAGGCATACTTCAAAGATGGAGGCAGAGGTTTCAACTCAAGTTTTGAGGCTCCTTCTCCTGTGCTAGGCATGTGAGAATTCTCTTTTAGAGGTGGTGAATCATCAAGTTTAAGCAATGCACCCTCAGAAGGGGACTTCAAAATGTCATCAAGTTTCTCAGCTTCAAACACCTCATTAATTAGAGGTTCAATCATATCAACCCTCATACACCCTTCGGAGTCATTAGGATGTTGCAAGGCTTTTAGAATATTGAGGACAATTTCCTCTTCATTGACTCTCAAAACCAATTCGCCCTTTTCCACATCAATCAGAGCTCTTGCCATGGCTAAAAAAGGTCTTCCAAGGATCAGAGAAGTATTTTTTGTGTTCTTTCATATCCAATACCACAAAATCAACAGGAAAGATAAAAGTTCCTACTTTCACAAGCAAATCCTCAACAACTCCAAGGGGATACTTAATAGAATGGTATGCAAGTTGAAGAGATATGCGAGTGGGTTTTACCTCATCGATTTAAAGCTTTTTCATTAGTGAAAGAGGCATGAGGTTGATGCTAGCTCCAAGATCATATAAGGCCTTCTAAATAGTGGTCTCTCCAATGGTACAGGGAATTAGAAAACTCCCAGGATCCTGCAGCTTCTCTAGGAGATTTTTCTGGATGACTGCACTGCATTTCTTAGTTAGTACCACTGTCACACTTTCTTTCTAATCCCTCTTCTTACTCAATAACTCCTTCATAAATTTGGCATAAAGAGGCATTCGCTCAAGGGCCTCTACAAAAGGGATGTTGATATGAAGCTTCCTGAAAACCTCCAAAAATTTGGAATTTTGGTTGTCCTTAGATGCCTTTTGAAGTCTCTGAGGATATGACATTTTAGACTTGTATTCAAGAGCATTGGGTAGAGCAGGATGTGTATCAAGAGTGACTAGAAAAGGGTTGTCTGGATGCCTTGAGGGGGCATGTTCTGCCTCTTCATTTGTCCTCTCTGTGGTCTCCTTTTCAACCTGTTCTTCACCACCATTAGTTTCTGGGCCTGCAATCTTACCACTTCTTAACTTAACCGCCTGACACTCCTCTCTTGGAGTGGAAACCATGTAACTGGAAGGAGTATGAGGAGGTCTCTCAGGTGGTTTTTTGTTGAACTATCCCATTTGTATCTCCAAGTTCCAAAGTGAAGCTTTAGTTTCCTACAAAAAAAACTCGGTTGGTTCTTTGAGAGTTTTACAACAATAAATGCCAGTCCGGGGTGCTCTGAGGTTGAGAAGGTTTAGGCGGGCAATTGTTGAAATGATTGAAACCCTTCTGAGAATTCGGTTGCTGCCTCTGAAGTTGCTCTCTCCATCCATAGTTTGGTTGATTCCTTCACTGTTGATTAAAATTATTGGAATAGGGACCATTGTTAGTGTTTCTTAAGGGACTCCCCATGAAATTTACCTGCTCATGAATGAAGTTGCCATACTCATAATTCTCGCCTTGAGGTCAACCGCCACTCATATCATAAGAAAGGTCTTGAGCTTTAATGATTGAGACTTGCATTCCACTTAATCGTTGTGTAAGAGCACTAATTTGCTGAGACATTTCCTTATTCTGAGCAAGAAGTTCATCCAAGGCATCCGATTCCATGACTTTTTTTTTCACAGTAGTCCTCTCAGAAGAATATAAGTATTGGTTATTAGCAACCATTTCAATTAACTCAGTAGCTTCCTCTGGGGTCTTCTTCATGTGAAGTGATCAACTTGCAGAATTATCAAAAGACATTTTGGCCATCTCAGAGATGCCATCATAAGATTTCTGCAACTGCATCCACTCTGAGAACATATCTGGAGGGCATTTTCTGATCATTAACTTGTACCTCTCCCAAGCTTCATAAAGGGATTTACCATCTCTCTACCTGAAGGTTTGAACATTAGTCCTCAGCTTAGTCAACCTCTGAGGTGGAAAGAATTTGGTTAAAAACTTGTTGATCACCTTGTCCCAAGTGTCCAAGCTCTCCTTGGGCTGAGTGTCTAACTAATATTTGGCTCGGTCCCTTACAGCAAAAGGGAAGAGAAGCAGCTTGTAGACATCATGGTTCACTCCGTTAGTCTTTAAAGTATTACAGATCTGCTGGAAATTAGATATGAACAAGTTAGAATCTTTTTGCGGATGACCGTGAAACTGACAGTTTTGCTACACTAGAGTGATCAACTGGGGCTTTAACTCAAAGTTATTTGTAGCAACAGGAGGTACAACAATGCTACTCCCATAAAAGTTTGGGCTAGGAGCAGTATAAGAGCCAAGAGTTCTCCTTGATTGTTTGGCCATATTAGGAGAAGTTTCTTGTCCCTATTCCTGCTTATAAACAAATAGAAAACAACAAAAAGTGGGATTCTCTACGTCAAAGTGCAGAGATTTCCAGTGAGGTATCCTGTGTAAAAGAAATAAATCAAAATAGACTAAATAATTAATACTAGAAATTCAAAAATAAAAAAAGCAACTAATTTCAAAAATAAAGAAAAGAAAATTAACCAGGAAAAATAAATTAAGGTTACTAAAGGGACACTAAACTTAATTTCTGAAATTAATGAAAAATTTTAAAATAGGTTTAAACTACATTTTTGAAAATTCAAGAACAAAATAAATAAATAAAAATTAAAAAGCTAAGAACGCCTAATCTAAGTAATCAAACAGCGGTTTGTTGTCAATCACAGTCAATCCCCGACAATGGTGCCAAAAACTTGGTGCAGATTTTCTATATCCACGAACTAACTGGCAAGTACACCGGGTCATACCAAGTAATACCTCAGGTGAGTGAGGGTTGATCCCACGAGGATTGATGGACTGAGCAACTATGGTCGAATGACTCATTTAGTCAGGCCAGCAGAAAGTTGTGATTTGAGGGTTATAAAACATATTAAACAGTAGATTCAGAAAGTAAGAAAGCAAACAATAAAAGTGGTGTGAAATATATGAGGGCAAATAGTTAAGACTTCATAGTTATTTATTCATCTGGATCCAGTTTTATTACCAACTATTTTAATAATGCAAGATTCATTTCATGGCAAACTGTAATTGACTAAACCCTAATATCTTAGTAATTTAGTCTCCTCTAACCCAAATCAACCGCCAATGTCTTGGTCACTTATTGTAGATTAGAGGGTTAAGTTCAATTTTAGTTTATGGCTACAAAACCCTAATTACCCAAAGCTAAGAGAATTATATGTCACGTATCCCAATTAGTTCAAGAAATTAGTAATTTAGGAGGAATTTGATTTCAAACTGTTGTTCAAGCGAGATAACTTTATTGAGAATCACAAGAACACATATAGAATAGGAGTTATACTGTTGTTCTACCCAGATTCATAAGATGAACAACGAAAGCAATTCTTGAAACTGAATCAATACATTAATTAAAATAGAAAAGTAATAATCTTAATCCATAGAAATAAACAGAGCTCCTAACCTTAACCAACGAGATTTAGTAGCTCATGACTTACAGAGAAAATAGGAGTTCTGAAATTGTGAAAGTGCAGACATCCGAAAAATTTTCCTGAAGGGTGAATCTTTTCTCTTTTATATCTAACCTAATTTGATTCGAAATTAAAATAAAACAATAAATTCTAAGACTAAAATATTTTGTTTCTAAATAAAAATTATAAAAATAAAAGATAAAATAATAATTAATAGCTAAATCCAACTAAAGATGCTTCAAGAGTGAGGTGAGATCTGGATTGCCTGGCGCTAAACGCCAGCTTTAGCGTTTAGCGTCCAAAGGGTGCAGAATGCCTCTGATTTTGCTGGGTTGCTAGCGCTAAATGCCATCTTGGCGTTTAGGCCCAAAGGGGCAGCTCCATTTCTTCTCTTTCTTGCATGAAACATTGCCAAATTGATATGAATTTTACCTGAAATACTAAAAATACTAAAACAACTCAAAGTAGCATCCAAAAAGGATTTTAACACCAAAATATAATTAAACTTACTAAATTCTAACTAGATTTAACTAGAAAATAAGCAAAAAATAGATATAAGATGCTCATGCATCAAGTGGTAGGTCCAAGTAAGCACAACAGAACCCCATGAGTACTGCCTGTATCTCTCGAAATTGACAATCAATGGGATCCATCTAACATGTACGGTGGCGCTAGATTTATCTGATAACAGTAGTCTATTGATCAATCTGAGAATGTAACGTGCATACTATTGGAGTACATCTAGTGCAGCATCTACATGCATCTATCTCAGGTGAGCTTTCAACCGCGTCATCTTAATGGTGAAAGAGTTGGCTAGTCACACACCCTTCCATGGCTTCTGGCATGGTCCTAACGCTCTAAGTGCCTCCTCAAGCATTTTCCATGTGTCACGACCGCAATAAGTCTGAAAATCATGGCTACAATCTCCTACCAGATCCACATACGTATGTAAGCCAAGGTGATAAGGAGTATCATGAGGGTGATGGTACATTCACCCCACAGTACCTGGAACAAATGGGTGGACGCCATCTCTCGACAAAGGCTGATAGGAGTGAGTTGTCAAAGTAAAAATCTCTATCTCAAACTACATGAGCGAAACCAACCTCCTCTAAATAAGGCAACAATGCATCAGGAGGTCACTCTTCTTATGAGTCCCTATTCATCCTTGAAAATAGGACCCATCGACTTTGTGTAATTTCGACATTAAACTCAATTTAAACCACGACTAACAATAATACATGTTATGTAAAACATCCCTAAAACTCTATTAACCATAAATCACCATCCATCTCAATCATAATAAACTACAACAATTGGCCTAAATACAATGATTGCTATATTAAATTTTAACCAATGCTACCAATAAGACCTATTATGTAAAACATCTCTAAAAATATACTAAATTAACATTTATCTCATGTCATACTAATCTACAACATATAGTTTAAATCCACAGATTTTTACATTAAATTTTAAATTTTTTCTAATCTATATATTTATAAAAATCTATTCCCTAATATATTTAAGTTATCCTAAACTTATAACTATTACCTAACCAACTAACAATTATAATATAAGAAAAAATTAAATTATTCTAACTTGATCATTAATGTGGCCCGCAATATGTTTACCTTCATTCAAATGGTTGATGTGGATACTCTGAATTATTGCATCAATAACTTTTTTTTTCTCATTTTCTTTTCTCTCTATTCTCTCAAATGTCAAAATTTAGCAATTGATGAAAGTGTATGTGTAGGGACTGTTTGTGTTGTTTTATAATTGTCCCAGTGATTTCACAAACAACACCTACGCTTTTATGGGATATCTGTTTCGTTATTATTGTGCTGGCAAGGACTACGCTATAACGTTCTTCTTCTATTACGCAATCTTTTATTAGAAAATTGTATCTGACTACATAATAATAAAACAATACTTAAAATTATAATAACTTTAAATTTTAAATAAATTAGTAAATATGTTTTTTTATTATTAAAAAGTTCCTAATTTACCTGTTAATATAATTGTTTGATAATTACTAACTAAATAGTACTAGTATATGTTATTAACATTTATTAATATATTTGATCCATATATACATATTGTAGAATGCAAATTCACCATGTATTTTCAACAACTTATTATTATAAGAGTAATACGCAACTACTCAAAGTTTTGGAAAATTTAAAATTAAATAAATGATAGCTAGTTAAATAGGAGTAGCAATAGATATAAAGGAGAGGTTTTAAACAAAAAAAAAAAAGACAAAAAAAATGACAATGGCCATTTTGTTTAAAATATTTTAAAAATGAAAGTTTAAACATTTCAACTTCTTGATTACTAATTAACTACATTACTTTAGTTCTGACATTTCATGGGCATATAATAAAAATATCATTTTCAATAAATTTTTATGTCCATATTCTCTTCAATATAGTTTTTGGGGTCTATAAATTCTTTTCAATAATTTGACCAATGCCTCAATACATTAGCCACTTTCTTAGGCTTATGTTGGGCCAATCTTAATACTTATATTGGTCAAGATGGTTTCTTTTTTCTAAAATAAAAAAACTTGTGTGGCCATAAGTTGGAGTCTACTCCCCTACACTTCATCCACTCCACCCTTCCTTCACTCTCTCCGTTTCAAAGTGAATAACGAATTTCATGACACTAAGAAACGTCGAAGAACTCACTTTCGAAATTGAGTGGCGCAAGGCAATACGAAATTTAAATCAAATCCTAAATGACTGTACATGATGAAAGCAACCATCATGTCATTTTAGTATATGAGTGTGATGTAATTACTATTGCATTCATCCCACTATTTTTAAATTGAATATTATTTCCAAATCAAAAGTTTTTACAACTCTCTCTCTCCCCAAATTTAGTATATGAGCGTTAAGTGTTAGTCAAAGTAATAACTAAAAATAATAAATTTTGTTGGTTATATAGCATTATTTTTTGAAACATTTACTAGTTTGTATAATTTTAAAAATTTACTTTTAATGCACTAACAATATAAAATAATTTACATAATCATTCAATTATAACTATTATTTTAAATGATTATTTATACTATTAATATAAAATATAATTATTTTTATTGACATGTTATTATATAATTAAATACGCAATTATTTTACAATACATCAAAATTGAATTTTAATTTTAAAAATAAGCATTATAGAATAGGCGTTGTCTATTTTTTTGTTCTGATGTCAAATTATTGAAGCCACTTGCAGCTACAACACTGAGAAGGAATCCTGTCGCCCATTGAAGACGTTTGGGTCTTACTAAGTTCTGACATAAGTTGAATAACAAGGAACAACCTCAAATTTCCCGAACCCTGATTCACATGTTTGTCGAATATTTCCCTACACCATAGGTGCATGCATCTTCTCTCTGTTTGCTGCAATCGATGCTCAAAGTAAAAATAAGTAACATAATTGAAACTTGTTTGTCTATTTATTTTGTTCGGGTGTAATTCTTTTACTAGTTTTGAATATTTGTATAACCTGTTTTGATTGTGGGTTCCCTTATTTCAATTTATTAATAGAAAAAATAACAACGACTATTCCACTATGTATTATTTTATCATTTTCAGAAGTTGCTATTCTTTCACTTGGCTAAATTCAAAAAAGGGGAAAGGAAATAATCACAGAAAATTTTGGAGGACTGATTAAACTAAACAAATATTTAGAATCACAGTGGAAAATTTTTTTTAGGAAGTAACGAATTTTAAATAACTTAAATTTACGGTTTAAAATTGTAGGACTAATTTAATCAAATTTATAAATAAAAAAACCAATTTGATCATCAAATAAAAACTAGATAACTAATTTAATTAGTATCTCAGTTTTTTACTTTTTTTAGAATTAATCAGGACACCTTTTCTGGATAAAAAGCCAAGGTACATTTTTTCTTCCATCAATAAGAAAATGATTATGGTGATCACTTTAATATAATCATCATCTTTATAAACTTGACATGGATATGATCGACGAAAAATCAAAGGAAAGAAAAGGTGTATTCTTACAAAGTCGTGCTATTAATATCTGGTCCACATCTTTATGTATATTGGGGCGTATTATTCCGTGCCTCTTTTTTCTACTTGTAACTTCTAAGCTAAAGAAAAGTTAGGTTGGGTATGGGTTGTATTTTATTTTTTATTTTTATTTTTAATATCTTTTATTTTTAGATTTTATAAAAAATAAAAAAAGAGATAAAAATAAAAAATAAAATTTTATTAATTTTTTTTTACAAAATTTAAAAAATAAAAAATATTAAAAAAAATGCAAACCAAACGTATTCTTATTTTTTAATTTTCTAAGACAAACCATATATACTGAGCCACACAATTTTCTAAGACAAGCCATATACTGAGCCACTGAGGTTATTTGATGTGTTACGTCTTCCATCCACAAATATAATGTTATTTTTGACAAAAATACAGATTGAAAATATTATTAACTTAAAAAGAATAGTTTGACTAATTTATACTTAAAAATGGTCAAATTTTAATGAATTAGCAAATTGTGGTCTTATATCTAAGTTTAATAATTGGAAGGCCTAATAATAAGTAATAACATGTCTAACAAGTAACAACCCTACTTGAGTAAAAGCTCAAATATGTATTTTTATTATAGGTGGTTCTAGTGTATAGATGCAATTCCATAAAAATATAAAGAGATTTTTATTTCTTGCAAGGTTGGATGACATGTGTAGAGGTTGTCTGGAATGAGATGGGTGGTGGAGCCGCTTGCTGTATCACATAACGGGATTTTTTTATTTTTGGTATTTCACATAACGGGATTTATTTATGTTGGGTTTGGATAGAAGTGTTTGGGCCTGTTTATTGCATTTGTATGGCAAGCCTAATTAATTAACATTGGGTTTGGAGGGAGATAAGATTTGATATAGGTGAAGTTGGAACAGTATTCATATTGATCAACAGAAAAGGGGGGAAGCATGGGGATACTGAGAAGGTACTTTTTCCAGTGAAAGATGAGGAAGATAAAATTGGAAGGGAAAAATTACGATGTGAGAAGATAAAATGTTCTTGTTTGACCCCATTCCACTATGTTAAAATCCGCATTGCATGTTTGGATTCTCAAATGTGGTTTTGTTGTCACCTAATGGCTAATACTAATCAAATTTATGCAAAATGGTAACTACAAAAAAATAGCCATGTCGCAAACATGCTTGCCTTTGGGGCAGTCCTTATTATTAGCACTTCGACAACTCTACATAATCACGTAGAGAGCAATGTGATTAATTGTCACAATCTCACAAGATAAACTTCGCAAGTGCCAAATCTACATTATTCAATTTGTTATTAAATATAGACACTATTTTAGGCCAAAAACCAGACTTAACTTAAATTCCTCTTTTATTAGGGATCGAGATTAGTATGCATTATGCAATCTTTCCTTTTTTTAATTATTGTTTTATAATTCTTCACTAAAGAGTCTTGTCATTTCTAACAATTCTCCTCTTCAATCCATACTTTTTTATTTTTTATTTTTTTTTGGTATAAACTTCATACTTTTCTTTTTGTTCGAATGAATTGAACAACTCCTAATTCTAGTCATTATATTACTCTCTCACACGCAGCATACACTCACACATTTAAAAGTATTTACTACTTGATCATCACCAAAATTTAAATTCTAGAGCAACACAATAAGAGACAACATATTTAGCCATTCAATCCATATTTAACTAACATGTATTCACTATTCTTCTCACAACCATTAACATGCCAGGATTGTGATTTTTAAATCCATTCACAACCCCATTAAGCCCAATCCCTATAGTCCATTGCCTAAATAGAACGGAGCCCAACATGGAAAATTACAGGGTTAGCAGCTGGTCACGTAGATTCAACCGAAGCTCCATCACAACCCAGCCTGAGCTAATGAGTCATAACTCACACGGCATTCCGTCCCCTTTCCATCTCAAAAGTCTCGGATTCAAGTCTTATTAACTACAACTGAAAAGAAAAAATTGATAAGTATGTGAAGAGTGTGTTGGTGTCTATTGTGTACCTAGAATTGAAGGTTATCTAATTCATTGGGGTACTTAAAATTAGGGGTTATTTAGAATTGAAGATTGTCCAATCCATCAACAAAAAAAAATCAGCTCTCACAATAATGCAGTAATCTCTGCCATGCTGCTCTCTATCAAAGAGCATAGTTGCACGTGTCAATATGGCGTGAAGGATCGAGAATATCTTTAGCTCTTTAGAAAAGAGCCTCTGTACGCTATAATCACCTACTTATTACTACTTATCTCTTTATATATAATAGGAGTGACAAGTGTTAAGTTTAGACAGTTATCTCTTGAACTGATGTTCACTAACAGTGTGCTGATTTTGCACACGAGAAGTGCTACACATACAAGTCTTTTTAACTTACAAGTTTTACAAATTGTTACATATACAGGCTTTTTAATGCGTTATTCAACCGTTTCATGTTTTCAAAGCGCTACACTCAAAACGGTTCTTCTTCTTCTTCCTCTTCCTCTTCCTTTTCCTCCTCTTCTTCTTTTTCTTCGTTTTTTTTTTTCGATTTTCCTGTTTTCAAAGCGCTACACTCATAACGGTTCCTCTTCCTCTTCCTCTTCCTCTTCCTCTTCTTCTTTTTTTCGATTTTCATGGTTTTTGAAATTAAGCTTTGAAATCGTTTTGAAGAAGAAGAAAGAGAAAGAATTCTAAATTATGCAACGAATTTTGGGTGTATTTTCGTAATCCTTTGGGTGTATTTCTATAATCCTTTTGAAGATAATGAAACTTCAGAAATACACCCAAACGATTACAGAAATACACCCAAACGGTTACAAAAATTCACCCAAAACGATTATAGGAATACACCCAAAGGATTACAGAAATACACCCAAAAGATTACAAAACTACACCCAAAGGATTTAAGAAATACACCCAAAATTCGTTGAAGTACATCTTATGCATAATTCAAAACTCTTTCTCTTTCTCCTCCTCATCTTCTGCTGCTTCTTCTTCTTCAAAAACGATTTCACCATGAAAAATCGAAAAAAAAAAAAGAGAAAACAGAGAGAAAAGAACGTAAATGAAAAAGAAGAAGAGGAAGACGAGGAAGAAGAACGTGCAGAAACGAAAGAAAAGAAGAAGAAGAAGAGTAAGAGGAAGAAGAACGTGCAGCAAGAAGAAGAAGAAGGAGAAAGAGAAGGCAAAAAATGAAAGAAAATAAGAAGAAGAAGATGAAGAGGAAGAAGAATGGTTCGAAACGCATTTTGAATTAGTTTTAATTGAACTTGTAAAGTTTACAAGCTTTAATTACTTGCATGCGAAGAATAACTCTTTGCACACTAGCTTGCCACAATTTGGACTCTTCACCTAATTTTTATGATTGAAGTCTACTAGATTCTAAAAGGTTCACTGGCTCTCCATTTCCCATAGAAACAATAATAACAAGTTCAATTTAAAAATTTTAAGGGTATGTTTGGCAACCACGTTGAAAGAGAAAAAGCACGTTACAGCTTCTTGAACGCTTCCATTTTTGGTTTGGCTAATTTTTCTAACTATAAACGCAAAAGTAATTTTGGTTACAAAACCACGCTTACAAGAAACAAGAATTTCTAGCTTCTGCGTTACATTAACTGACTTTTACCATTGACATTTAACCTTTATTTTTCTTTTACCAACTTTATCCTTTATACATATTATTGTATTATTTATAGAATATTATTTCTCTCTTTATATGAGCTTTTTTTTCTATTATTTATTATTTATATTATTTATTAATTTTTTATTTGATATTATATATTTTTATAATGGTAATTTTTGTGTATTATATTTATTATTATCTTTTTATAATATAATTTATTGATTCTACTAGGTAAAATAAATTAAACAAAAAAATTAACCATAAATAATAATAATAGTAAAAAAATTATAACATACTAAAAAAGAATACTAAAAATACTAAAAATATACTATATAAAAACACATAAGAAAAAAATATAAAAAAAATTAAATATATATAAAAATATAACATTATAATTTAATGTCATGTCCTTTTTAGTAATTATCTATCTAAAAGTGATTTTAATTAATATTATCCAAACAATATTTATTTTATCAAAATCAATTTTACTATAGAATTGCCAAACATAAATCATATTAACACAAACTTACTTCTACCCAAAATCAATTTTATAAAATCACTTTTATTCAAACTCCAGTTTGACCAACCACAATTCAAACACACACTAAAACTCTCAAAGCCGCAATCAAATTACATAGAACTTAAGTGAGAAATTTAAATTACAACAAATTAACATACTAAATCAACATATTATTAACAAAATTCAGCCCAGAGATTAACGCGGGTTTTGATTGTAAATTTAGATGTCCAATTTGGATTAACTGGAATTCTAGAGATCCATTTAATTCCCACCTCAAATTTCAGGGACAAAATTGTATTAACTCATATTTGACATGTTAAAATTAAATTGTAAAAACCACAATAAAGGTGTACTATTATTACCTTTTTTTCTTTTTGTTCTTAAATACTTAATTGATAAAAGTGCATCATTGAGAACACTTTGATTTCGCCCATTTTTAAACTTAAAAGGTGATGACTATAACTAAACTATCAACAGTTACCCTTAAAAAAAGTATCTCAATACTTTTAATATAATAAATAAACAAAAAGTCTTATGAGTTTTTTTTGTCCGATTGTTTTCTTTGTTTTTTGGTTTCCCACGGTATTCCTTAACCCGATAGGCTAAGTACTAATCCGTCGCGGTACTAAGCTCCATTTAAGGGTTATGGGTTGCTGCATGTACAAGGCGGGATTCGAATCCCCAACACTTACTTAAGCGGACTAGTGAACTAACCACTAGACCAACCCAAATTCTAGATATGAAATAAACGTTGAGAGCCCAACCCTGCTTTGCTTCTTGTGCTTTCTGACATTCTACTTCAACCAAGTTTTCATATGTAGACTTGTTCAATTGTCCCTTGGTTCCTTTTTTTGCCTTTGTTTTTCTAGTTTAATGTTATTTTTTTTGTCAAGCTCGTGTAATGTTTGTGTGTATAATTTATGACATAAAAAATTATATTACCACAATCTGCATACAAAAAAAAGCCCAGATACAATTTGGAAAGGTCAAAATCTTTTGTTTGGTGCCTCATCTCATATACATTAGAATTCCTTAAATAACGAGGCTAGTTAAATTTAGGTCCTCTGCATTCGCTGAACATGAAGCTTACCTATTTTTGAACAACTTTGTGCGCCTTAAATGAGAGAATAACATTCCATACCAAAGCAATAACATTAGCAGCAAGGACCTGAAATCGTTTCCACATGCTTTTTTTAATCTCAGCAGTAGAAAACGTAGTAGATCTAAGAACATTGAAGAAAACTTTATGTGCTACAGCCAATGAAAACCGTTTGGGAAAAATATCACTGAGTGTCAAAATTTTGATAAGCCAATTTCAGACGCATGATAACTCCTCAATGAAACTAATTCAAGAATAATGGCATATTGATATCATGCTGATTTGTGTTCGTTATGCCAGGGATACTGAGGCAGCTTAAGCCCCAAGTTGAAACAAGCGTATGTCAATAGGTGAGTTTAGGGTTGAGAGTTTAAATTAGTAGGGGAGTGATGGTTAGTTATTTTGTTAATGGAGGCTTGGTTTGGTAAAACTTTTTCAAGATGTGCTTATGCTTTTAAAAAGTACCTCATTTTGCATTTGGTAAATTAAAAAGTCCAAGTGCTTGTGTTTGCGGTTTTTAAAAGTTAGAGGTGCTTTTGAAAGCACCTAGGCAGGAGCTTTTCAAAGCTGTCTTGTGCTTATCAAATTTTATTTATTTTTCCGCACATATTTCCTACTATTATATTGCCATTGAAATCCTCATATATTTCTAACTTCTCATCCTAACCTTAACAAATTTTAATACGGTCTTCATATATTTTTTATTTTTCAACCTAATTTTCACAAATTTCAACACAAATACATCTCTATCACATATTAGATATGAACTTTTATCTATTTATATTATTTTTTTGTGCGTTATTTTTGTATTTTTTCAGTAGATCTATGATATTTGTTTTTTATCTGTTCTTTAAAATGTGAAGATGTTGACTTTGTTTATGAAAACCAATCATAAAATTTCCTTGCATGAACATTAGTCAAAATTATAATAACATGTATATACATATGTAAATATAGATATATAATCATAAGAGTAGTTTATTTGAAATGTGTCCCATCTTTTGTGATCGGTAAAGGTGAGCCACTATATATAGGTGGGTAATGGATGTACCCAGTACTAACATTGAATTACATACAAATTTTATTATTGACTAATGATAACTCTATTTATGTTAGTACAGAGAGTAAATCAAGTAAATATTTAAACTATTAGTCTCTAAGTGATAGTTTCTTGGAACTATGGAGATGGTTCAAAATAATATAACATCAAGTTTGATTGGTGGAAAAAATTAGGTTATAGTGATTTAGGTAATTTAGTATTTGTAATGACGATGTTTAGGATAAAATAAATTTTTATGATACTTATATAAAATTTTAAAGTTAAAAAATAAAAGAGTTTATTTATTATATTTACATTTATTATGAAATTTTTATTTTAAAATATTATATAAAATTTTAAAGAATTTGAAAGAAGAAATTATTTTTTGTTATAAACATGTTTATTATAATTTTTTTAGGTTTTAAAAACTGTTTTACCAAATACAATTGTGGTGCTTGTGTTTATTAAAAAGTCATTTTTTTTAATTTGATTTTACCAAACGAAAGTGCTGCAGCTTTTAAAAAACTGTATTTTAAAATACAGCTATTATAAGCTACTTTCAAAAAGTATAAAAAACTGTATTTTAAAATACAGCTATTATAAGCTACTTTCAAAAAGTATAAGCTTTACCAAACTAAGCTGAAGTGTGATGGGATAGCACAAAGCTCATATAGACGAGTATGGACAGGGATTACTCGCAATAAGAACAAATTCAGGAATGGTTTCAGTCCCCCTGGGTGTACGGCAAAATATGATTATGTTCCCGCAGCTTGAAAATCTTCTAAGCCCCCACATATAAGTTGCCGTTCATAGTGAAATGATAAAAAGAGTCGGAATAAAAGTGGGCGGTTGAGGATGGAAATTCAGTTAGCATGGTGCAAATGCATTGTGTGAAGAGAACTGATATAGGACTTTCAAACTCCTACCAGCCATCCAAACAAATTGCAAGATGAAAAATAGAAATGTTAAAACAAAAATGTCGTCATCGTGTAGGATGTTCTTTATTGTTCAACTAATAGACGGGTTATGTGATGCAATTCACCAAAACTAGAAAGTTGATGCATTTTGAAATCTCATTAGATGCAATTGACTAAATACAGAAAGGGGCCGCACTCAAATGAATATGAATAAAGAACAGTATAAAACTAGCATTCGTAAGCAACGATTTTAACTCAAACAAGTTTCAAAGTGATATATATATTGTTTGGTTAGTCAGCCTAACCTGGAATTGCTGCGGAACAAATCTGAAGTTGAGAAATTGAAAAGGTATCCATAATTGCCAGTTTGCCACAACAGAAGAAAACCACTCCTGCAAAATGAAATTTGAGGATGAATACGCACTTTCCAATGCTACAATGGAAATATCCCTCTTTGTATACACATTTTACATGAATGTACAAGCTAAAAGCCTAAAACCATTAACCACACCTGTTTAAGTTTGGGGATAGCTTGTGATGGCCCTCCCTCAAGTGTGACCAATGTAGCTAAGAAAACCGCAATGAATACGGGGGAAAATAAGAACTGCAATCATATTTCACCATGCTCAGAATTAAAATACCAAACTCAGCACACAGTTAATGATTGATTAGTAACAGTACACTGTAGGGTTGGGGCCGATGGAATTTTCCTACCTGATCAATTACAAGACGCAAAAGTGCACCCAATGCTCCAGGTAGTGTAACCAATTTACTTAGATACAAGTACCTGAAGATTCAAAGCAAGAATCAGGTAAGATAATGAATTAACAACTTTGCCTTTATCAGGGCTTGAGGGACCATGCTAATATACAAGGAAATTATCCTAGTAAAAAAAAAATTAATTGGGGAAATTAAAAATTTGAAAATTTATCAACACAAAAGCACTGCATTTCAGAACAGAACCATAACTTAAAGCACGATAAT
Organism: Arachis stenosperma; assembly: GCF_014773155.1. Lineage (NCBI taxonomy): Eukaryota > Viridiplantae > Streptophyta > Magnoliopsida > Fabales > Fabaceae > Arachis > Arachis stenosperma. The sequence continues at coordinate 105,743,474 of NC_080382.1, forward strand.
TGCATTAGTATTTCTGAAAGCATGATAGTTGCATTGATATTTCTGAACATTAGTTAAAAATTGATCAAATTCGAAAGAACATAAAGAATTAGTTGAATTTCAGGCATGACTATAAAATGGGTTCGAGAGCACTACCAGAAATGCAATGTTGGACCTACTAAGACAAAACCAAGCAGAGTGAAAATAAACATCCTCTTCAAGTCCAAATACCGCACTTGGTCTATTACAAGCTACGAAAATAAATTGAATATACTTAGAGAGTGCATACAATCACAAATTTTCAAATAGAAAATTAAGCACTGAATTTTAAAAGATACACATTAAAAAATCAAATTCAGATGGATGCCATGTTGACCTTGATAATGAGGATTTGCTTAAATTGATAAAATAGATAAAATTCAGAAAGCAACAATATGAATGACAGAATAAAAGAAGATATCACAACACATAAGGCATAGACAATAATTAGGTTAGTCCGTAGCATTCCACAAATTAAACTTCAGATTCCTCCATGATAACATCTGATCCCCATGCAGAGCAGTAAAAAATATTGGCAACACCATAAGTTGATATAAACCATGCACAAAAGAAAAGTACAGATTTCTTCACCTTCTTTCTTTTTTTTTTATAATAAAGTTGTTAGCCATCATCTATTCGGAATAAATAAGCTTTGAATTCCTAGAAACCTTTACATTATTCAGTCCTTTGTCCACATACCATAAGGTAGCAATGCACTTGAATCATGCCTCCATGGCATAGAATAAAGTTTCTATAGGAATTTATCTGTATGTATCTCATGCATTTCATGTCATAAAGATCTGGAAATGCATATGCTTCAACAAAAGAATAGAAACAGGGACAGAATACCTGGCATATCAAATCTCCAATTAGTGTCAAAATTGCAGATGTTATAGCTTTTACTGCAACAGGGTTTTTTCCAAGAACAGCCAAATACCTGTGGTGAACAGGTGAAGTTATGTTAGATTTCCAAAAAAATGAGAAAAAAAAATCCCCCTGAATTGACTGAAAGAAGAACCCTTTGAATCTTTAATCATTTTGCTTCAGTGATCTGTATTCTCTAATGCTCAGTCATTATCCTTTTTTTTTTTTTGAAAAAATTTCAACCATTGTTTCTTTCATAGAGTCACCCCAGGGTTCTGTTTTCTAGATCCCCCAGTGCACATCAAACATCCATTTAATTTCTATATACACTCTAACCATCCAAAATGATGAAATAATAGAAAATGGAGCAGCCTCTATATATAATTTTTGACAAAAAAAAAAAAAAGCTGCATTCACTAATCACGAATATCATATACATACAACCCACTACCGACCGATGATAACATAGTGACTTCAATTTGCTATACTAGAGTTCATTCAGTTAACTTGTTTTGCATCCAAACAAAACATTGTTACAAGAGGTAAAAAAAATAATAATTAATATAAAAGAGAAACATTTCTCACTAACAATAATAACACAAATCCCTTAATCCCTAAGTATGATTAATTGATTATTACCATGACAAGAATGACGAATTATCTCCTCCACCAGCGTGGCTGCCGTCGCCGCCGCCACTACCGCCGCCGGAATCGGAGCCTCCAGGTCCACGAGATCCGCCAGAAGCGTCGTCGGGTAGGGCAGAGAGGCGGGAATTGCGGAAGCGGAGATTGGTTACGAAGGAAGGGAGAGAGCAGGTGGAGGTGAGAGAAGGGTGAGCGCAGGATTGGGTACAAGGAAGACGGGATATTGGAGAAGAAGGAAGACAGGAAATGAGTGGTTGAGAAGAAAGGTTAGTGAAGAGTGGGAAAATGTGAGTCACTGACGCCATTGTTTCGCAGAAGAAAGGGTTTTAGAGGTCTTTGCTGAATGCTGAGTGCTTACATAGTTACACTTACACTCGACTCCACCACTTCCGTTTTTACCGCCAGCGATGGCACTAGCCAGTGCCCACTTGGCGCCTTGCCGCTGCGGGTTCCAAAACTCTTATATTATATACTATATAGAATAAATTTAAAATGCTATAAATATTACTTAGGAATATATATTAGATAGTATATAAATTAATATTAAATTTAAAATTTATTATAAACAATATTGTATAATATATTTATTTAATTTGGCCATTTATATATGATCTAATAATATTATTATTCAATAAAAAAGATATAAAAAAAATATATCGTTTTAATATAAATAATAATTGTGTTTAATAACCATTATTTTATAATTTAATTGAATAATAATATAAATTAAATTAAATTTAATTGATTAAGAAATTTTAAATTTTGTCTAATAGCATGTCAAAATTAATTTAAATTTTATAAATGTTGATGATAAATAAAAATTTAAAATAAAACAATTAATTCAAAATTTAATAATTATAAAAAATAAAATTATACATAAATTAGATTATAAATACTAAAAATATTTAATTGAAATTTATTCATTTTATTTTATATAATTATTTTTATTTTTGTTTTTTAAATAGTTACTTTTGTTTATTTTTTTATCCTTTTTTAGATTATATTTAAATAATATGGTACAGTGATAAAATTATTAAATAAAATACAAATATGAATATTATTAATATTTTTTATAATTAAAAATGACATTCAATTTTTTAATTTTATTTTTTATGAATCATAACAATATATATTTTTAATAATATTGTTACAACTAAATAATATTTAAAAACATAAATTATTAAAAGGAAAAAAGTGATATATATATATATATATATAGACAACAAAGACATATATAACTTATGAGTACAATTACACAAAAAAAATAATGAATATAATCACACAATCACCTAATACATATGTTTAGCAAATTTTAAAAAGAAATTTGGCTATCAACTAAATTTTAGTTGTGTAAAAAATTAGCAAGAATAAAGAGAAAAAAAGAGAAAGAGGTATAAAATTATATGAGAAAAGATAAAAAAAATGTGTGAAGTGAATGTTGATTTATATAGTAAATATAAGAATGAATGATGAGTATAAAAGGAGAAGAAAAAGAATTAGATTTTAATTAAATTTATACCAACATTAATATTAAAAACAATTGTGTAACCTACATAAAAATAAAGAGTAAAAAAATATAAAAAGTTAAGGTTTAAAATGAATCTTATAATATTATAGAAAGATAGGTTATTACGAGAAAATAAAAGTACAATGAAAATTTTATGGCATAATGCAAAGATAGAAGATTATACCACATAGAAAAAAAATTCTTATGTGATAACATAGAGTAAAATCAAATGTCTAAAAATGATTGTGAAACTATCTTGAGCTCTCTTTTAATATATTATAATAAGTAATAAAAAATTCAATTAAAGTTTATTCACCTAATTTCATATAATTATTTTTTTATTTTTTAAATAATTAGTTTTGTTTTTTTTTATCTTTTTAAAGTTATATTTAAATACTATAATACAATGATAAAACTATTAGATAAAAATAAATATTATTAATATTTTAATAATTAAAAATGACATTTAATTTTTTAATTTTATTTTTCATGAATCATTACGATATTTATTTTTAAAGATATTATTACAAGTAAATGATATTAAAAGAATTTAAATTGTTAAAAGAAAAAAGAAGTGATATATAGATGACAAAGAGAACATATAACTCATAAAATTAATGAATACAATCACACAATGACCTAATATATACATTTAGTAAATTAAAAAATAAAAATAAAAACTATAGTCATCAACCGCAAATTCCAGTAATTAAAACTATAGTTATTAACTAAATTCTAGCTGTGCAACAAATTAATAAGAATGAAGAGTAGAGAGAAAGAGAAAGAGAAAGAGGTATGAGATTATGTGAGAGGAAATAAAAAAAAATATGTGAAGTGATTACTGATTTATATAGTAAATATAAGAATGAGGTATGAGTATGAAAGGAGAAGAGAAGGAATTAAATTTTAATCAAATTTATATCTATTAAAAAGAATTAACATTAACATTGAAAATAATAGTATAACCTACATAAAAACAAAGTATAAGAGAATATAAAAAATTAAGGTTAAAAAAATCTTTTTTTTTTACATTATATAAAGATAAGTTATTATGAGGAGACAATGCAAGAATAAAATGAGAATTCTATGACATAATGCAAAGATAGAAGATTGTGTTCAAATTGTGTAAAATAGCCACTTAAACTGATATGGCATCATGGTAGAAAGCTAGAAGATTAACAATATATCTAGAGATTACTTTTAATTTTATTTTAATACATTACTAATAGATATTAGAAAAATAGACAAAATAGGTCACTGATTTTTTGTCTTGTAAAATGCGAACATTTAAGTCTTCGACAAATAGAAAACACGTTATAGTCCCTAACTTCTTTAAACGTGGAGCATTTAGATTCTTTCGTGCATCTGGGTTTATAAAACATTACATAATTTAGTGGTATGAAAGGAATTATGTGTGTTCGGATTGGTGTTTGTTCAAATTGGAGTTTGAATAAATTTGATTTTATAGAATTGATTTTAGACAGAAGTAAGTTTGTGATAATGTGTTTTATGTTTGACAACTCTATACAAAATTAATTTTGATAGAATGAATATTATTTGAATAATGGTGGTTAAAATTACATTTAGATAGATGATTGCTAAAATAGACATGATATTAAATTATAATATTATACGGTACGATGATAAATTCATACGTATCGATACGTTTAAAATATGGACAAATAATAACAATTCACGTAGAATTTATTTTCCACATCAACATTTAATTTTTGTTTACTTAAATATATATATATCACCACTTTTACTAATATATTCTTTTAATTAAATAAAAATAAAAAAATATTTTTTATTTAATTTTATAAAAAGTCTTAAACATCCTTCTTTTATTTGATTAGACAAAAATATCCTTTTAAATTAACGAAATTTTAGAATTCAATTAATTCTAATTTTATAGTTTCAAATAATTTAAACAACAAAACAAAAACATATTAAAAAACAAAAAATCAAAATTTCTTCATCTTCTCCAATTTCTCTAATCATTTATGCCCCCTTTAAGCAAAACATAATAAAAAAACAAAAAATCAATCGTTTTTCATCTTTTCCAATTACCCCTCTGAACCAAAGCAGTGAAAATTCCAAACCAAAATTTTAAGTTCTTCACCGCTGATTCATACATGTTCAAGATTGCGCTAAAGGAGTACTGGCACGTGTTTGAGAATCTCGGCTCCGTTGTTGATGTTGGTGGTGTCTCCAAGCTTATTTATCAAGAGTTTCCGCGGTTGAAGTGCACCGCTTTCAACCGGCCAGAGGTTGTTGATAACCTCAAAGGAGATGAAAATTTGAACTTTGTTGCCAGTGACATATTCAAATCGATCCCTTCTGCTGATGCAGTCTTACGGCGGCGACAAAGAATATAGGATTTTGGTTTGGGACTTTCGCTGTTTTGCTTCATATGGGTAATTGGAGAAGATGAAGAACTATCGATTTTTTATTTTTTTGATATGTTTTGCTTAGAGGGGGCACGAATGATTAGAGAAATTGGAGAAGATGAAAAAAATTTGATTTTTTGTTTTTTAATATATTTTTGTTTTGAAGAATATTTTTGTCTAATCAAATAAAAGAAGGTTGTTTAAGACTTTTTATAAAATTAAATAAAAATATTTTTTATTTTTATTTAATTAAATGGGTATATTAGTAAAAGTGGTGATATAATATATATTTAAAAAAAACAAAAATTAAATGTTGATGTGGAAAATAAATTTCACGTGATTTGTTATTATTTGTCCATATTTTAAACGTATCAGTACGTATGAATTTATCATCGTACCGTAACAAACACCTTAATTTTTTATATTTTTATATAGTATTTTTTTACATTCTTTTTTAGTAACTATAATTTTTCACTATTATTTATGGTCATTTTTTATTTAATTTGCTCTACTTAATAGGATCAATAATTTATATTATGATTAAAAATTCTTTTTGTATTATTCTATTATATTTTAGATATATACATAAGAATGTTAGCTTTGCTTTTTTTTTTAAATACTCTTTTTTGCATCGTATTCTTTTATTACTTTCAGTATTCTTGTTTTTAGTACTGTTTTAAAATATAATTTTTTACTAATTATGATTCTATTATTATTTATAGTTAAATTTTTATTTAATTTGTTCTTTCTAATAAGATCAATCATTCATATTTTAAAAGAATTACAACAATAAACAGTACACAAAAATTACGATGACAAATTTTACAAAACTAAAAAAAATAGAATCTATATTTTTATAATATTTTTAGTATTCTTTTATTTAATATTATTTTAAACTATAATTTTTTATTACTTATAATTTTATTATCATTTTATAGTTGGTTTTTTATTTAATTTATCCTCCTTAGTGGGATTAATAATTCTTAAAATGAATTTTTATTTGTGCTTCTTTGTGAAAAAAAGAATAAATGGTAGAATCGATAAAATAAGTAAAAAAATTAACACAACACATAAGCTAGTAAACTACAATGGTTAGCTTCTCATAAATGTGAGTTGACAGTAAGAATCACATCTGAGTTTTGAAATAAAAAAAATAGCCAAACAAAATATTCAAGCGTTTAAGAAATTTAAATGTACTTTTTATAGTTAGAACACTAATCCAAACACATCCTATATACGTGGCCGTTACGAATAATACTTGGAAGAAGGAGAAAAAATTAAGAGACAGATTCTCACAGGTCAAAACGTCGTTTGAGTGTGTTTATCCCCACTTTCCAACAAGAGCAATGCTAGGGGGCCAGCAATTTTTGTGATTGTTAGCCATCAACTAGCCATCAATGATGATTTGATGGTGTGAGATTGGTGTGAGATTTCATCCAATGGCTCACCTTCCTCTGCTGGTTACATGCTGACCAAAATTCAACAAAACTGCTGGTCCCCTAGACTTTTCCTTCCAACAATATCAATATTTTCAGCAATTTAACCTGCACAACCACAACAATATATAACACCAAACCTAAGCAATCAATAACATTAAACATAAGCATGATAAATGTATGGACAAAATATTATGCATAATCAGAATTACACCTAGTCAAAACATAAGCATAATCACAATACACACACAAATTATTTTAAACATAAGCATGATTACAAGCTCACTCATTCAATCAGTTACATGATTGATGATAACATCTAAACTAGGCATAATAACTAACATACATACATACTTTCAAGTCATAATTGCACCTAAGCACAAGCTGACAATCACAATGACTCATACTCACAATAGCACCTAATCTAAGCTTAATAACCTACACAATCTTCAAATTTACAACTAATCTAAACTAGATAACCAACGTCATATCCCTCTCTAAGTTCAAGTCAAATAACGAGAAAAGGGAGACACCCGTGACATAGCCTCTTCCGAAAATTATCGAAGACCAAGTGCGAAACTGCTTTGAGTATTTAAGCTCTTCGCAAACAAGGTAATTATTAGAAAGCAGATCCTTTTGGATTGCTTTTATGATGAGGAGGATGAGGTCGAGGTCGTCAGAGTCTCAGAGAGGAAAAGCGTGACGACAAAATAACTGGTGCATATGAGAGGTAAGGCGTGGGGTGAGTCCTCCTAACGGCGTGAATGTAATCGAAGGAGGCGTCGTCATCAGAATTCTTCCGCCTTGGATCAGGCTTCTTCGATAGATTTTACCAGATTCAAGAACGCCTTTGAATGATCGAATCCACCTTATGAACTCATTGCTAGCTGTTTTCAGCTTCTCCATTTGAGCATGGAATCATCTGAAGGGAGAGAGAGAAGAGTGATAGAGAGTGAGGAGTGACAAAGTGAAGAAGGTGGCGTTAGTGCTGTGGTGGTGGAAATTGGAAGAAGGATATGCTTAACAAACAATCAGGGCTCTCTCTCAAACGACACCGTTTTAAGTTAAGGGACCCTCTTAACTTTTATCTCCTTCTATAACAGTCACGTATAGATAACTCCTTCCATGTCACTAAATTTCGTTGCGTTTTATAGACTTAGATGAATGGAAGGATCTAAATGTCCTACATTTAAAGAAGTGAAGGACTATAATGTATTTTTTATTTGTTAAGGACATAGATGTCTACAAGATAAAAAGTCAAAGACTTTTTTTTGTTGACTAAAGATTTATTTATCTTTTATTTTATATATTAATACAATTAAGTATCTTTTAATTAGTCTTTTATTATATTAATTTAAAAAATTAAAACAAACACTTTTAAATAAATTTAGTGTGTTTTTTAAATTTAAAATTCAAATTCAAAAAATAATTTAAAAAATATTAAAATTTAAAAAGAAGGGGGTAAAGATTCAAATTATTCTTTTAAGTCAGTTCTTTATTGTTGCCGAAATTAAAGATTCAGTTAACAATAAAGTTTGAAGAGTTATACGGATGTATTTAAGTACGTCAGATCAAATACGGACCACTCAATTTGAAAAATTATCATCACTTTTTCAACAATTGTAGAATCATTTTCTTGTCTTTTGAAATTTTAATATTATTATAAGTCCCCAAGTGAATGATGACAGGGGAGTTAAATATATTGCTTTCATAGCTGTCTTTTCTGGATTCATCAATGAGCATGGCTTGGTAGACTTGAGTATGGTTGGGAGACCATTTACTTGGTTTAATAAGAGAAAAGGGCAAAAGTTAATCAAAGCACGTTTAGATCACATCATGGCTAATGATGTGTGGATCAATTCTTATCCGGCAACAATAGTCACTAGATTGTCTGAAAATGAATATAATCATGCTCCATTATTGATGCACTCAAATCCCCTACTAAAAAAGTCTAAAAGGTTCAAGTTTCAGAAACATTGGTGTGGTATGAAAGGGGTTAGGCAGCTGATAGTAGAAATTTGGAGTGTTGCAATTACGGGTTCACCAATGTTTAGATTGGCTGAAAAATTTAAGCTTTGTTGGCACTATTTGGTTCAATGGCAGCAGAAAAATCGCAAGCTGAATGCTAGTATTGAGGAGTTGAACATCCGTTTCCAAGAAAGAATTGAAGTTGAACATCCGTTTTCAAGACGGCATATTGATGTGGGCTTAGAAATCTCGTTGGAGAGCTCTTCACCCACTCAATTCTATTGAGCAGAATTGCCTTCATCTCTTAGCAGCTGAAATCTTCCTCAACCTTTTTTGAATCTTCCTCATCATCACTCAAGTCGAAATTTGGAGGTTGTGTGAAATCCACATCAGCATCTCCTTCCAAATCTACTAGTGGAGACTCATGAAGGTTATCGAAGAAATTACCCAAGTTGGACAAAAAATCTTGGATGATGGAATCCTCTTGATCAATTCCTACCAACTCTTTTCACTTCATCTTGTAACTTAACATCTTCTTCTTGATTTTGCACTATTTCTTTCACTCCACACTTGTCACTTGGTTCCATACATTCATCCACTTGAGTTTTTTGCTTGTGACATGAACGCAATGAAGCTAAATGATCCAAAGCCTTTGCTAAGGTGGACATGGTGAGCTCTTGCTTCTTCCGGAACTCTTGTTGTCCTTGAATGAGCATGAGAAGTACGTCTTGTGTGGCTTGATCCGTATACGCAGATGAAGATTGAGATGATGAAGGTTGACAATCAAACTCGTGAGGGTGGGGGATTTTGGCTTTGTATGTAGTGGAGTGATAGTGTGTAAGATTGGTGACTATAAAGGTAAGTGTTTGGGTTCCATTGGGGTTCATTGTGGTGATGATGTGAAAAAGTCATCAAGAAAACATAAACAAAAATCTACTAACAAAAGCAAACAAACAACCAAAAAGTGCTATTTACACTATCAACATATTCACAACAACCAAAAGATTTAACACCAATTGCAAGGTTCCCCAGCAAAGGCGCCAAATTTGACGACGGGCCGATTTGTATAGGTTAGAAATTTAATTATCAAAATGGAAGTTGTGTTGTAAGTATAGTCCTAACCCAACAAATTGGCCATCAATCAAATAATAAATTCAATACAAAATAATCGAGAGTACTTAAACCTCGGGTCGTTTTCTCTAGGAACGCAATTGAGGTGTTACTTCTTTGGTTGTTATGGCCAAAAAGGGATTTTCAAGCGAGAAATCAACGATTAAAATAACTAAGAAATCAAAGAACTAAGCAATTATCAAAATTGTAATTAATGCAAATAAAAAGGGAACAAGATCAAAATTAGTGAAAATGCTATAAATGCAATAAAGAACCTTGACTTGGGAATGAGGATCCAAGGAATCCTATCATCGCCTTAACCACAACTATGGTAATTATGATGAGTCAGTCTCGCCTAGTTAACCCCAACCATCGAGGAGTAAGTCAAGTAAGCATAATTGACCTTAATCCATAAGTCCCAACCCACTTATCAAACTAGTTGATAAAAGGCTAGCGTCAATGGAAATAAGAGTCAACTAACTACCCAAGAATTATCACTAAATGTCGGACATTATGATTCTAGTATCCTAGGAACTCAAACCACAAGCCAAGGTATGAAAATCTACTCAAGATTACCAAGTGGCATTTTCACAAACACTTGGTGTGCATAAAAGTAAAACATGGAAAATTGTAAAGTAAAATGAAAAACTATAACCAACTATCAACAAAACCAAGTATAAACAAGTAATCAAGCCTAAGGAGAGAATAAAACACTAAATTCATCAATCAAAATTTCAAGAACTCAAAATTGCAAATATAAACAAAGTGCTTGAACCAAGAAGGAAATGAAAATAAAGACAATGTAATTAAAGAGAAAATTAAGAGTACTTACAAAAGAGTTGATCAACATCCAAAATTAAAGCTTGCTATAAAATGCTACAATGGAGATGAGAATTAAAATAAACCCTAAGAGAGCAATGCTACACTACTCCTACTCCTACTCCTAATTACTCCCTAAAAATTATATAAGTGAGCTCTCCTTACTAAGTGTTGAATCCTCCTTATATAGCACTCCAAATTTAGCTCCAAGCCTTCAAAATTTGGGCCAAAAGACCTCAGAAAATGCATAGCACGCTCTCATTAACACAATCATGTGTAGGGACCTGTGCGTACGCACGGGTACTTGTGCGCACGCACGCTTAGAAATTTTCTCCTGTGCGTACGCACGCTGGCTTGTGCGCACGCACACTTGGCTGATGCGGTCTTGTGCGTACGCACGCTTGCTTGTGCGCACGCACACCTTGCTGTGTCTGCTTTTCCTTGTTTTCTTCATATTTTCTCCCTTGTACATGCTTTCTTCCACTTTTGGCCATCCATTCTTGCCTTCAAGGCTTGAAATCACTCATAAATCGTATCACGGCATCAAATGACATAAAAGTGAAATTAATTCGCTCTATCAAAGCACAAAATTACATGTTTCCACATTTAGGTTCAAATTAGGGATCAAACACAAAAGTATGCTATTTGAGTGCTTAAGTGTGAGTTCATGTGCTAGATTCCATCCAAATCAAGGCAAAATATATCAGAAAATATAGACTCATCAGTGGGCAGAAAGTTAATCTGACTAAATCGGTGGTATTTTTTTAGTAATAATACTTCTTTCCTATTGCGGCAAACCTTGGCAGCCACACTTCATATTTGTAATATAGGGGCGCAAGATAAATATTTAGTACTATCTTCTGTAGTGCAGAGATCTAAAAAGACCACTTTTGGAATGATTAAAGATAAAGTTAGAAAGAGGGTTGAAGGGTGGAAGCAAAAACTACTCTCAGTTGGGGGTAGACACGTACTTATCAAAGTAGTTAAGAAAGCTATCCCAATCTACAACCTTTTTTGTTTAAACTACTAGATAGTCTTATAATCGAGATTCATGGAATTTTATCTTAGTTTTGGTGGGGACAGAAGAGAGGGGAGAGAAGAATGTCTTGGATAAGCTGAAAAAGTATGACGCGACCCAAGAAAGAGGGGGCTTGGGTTTTAAGGACCTGCAATATCAGAATTTAGCATTTTTGAAAAAGCAGTGTTAAAGAATAGCTGCCAAACCAAACTTTGTACTTACTAAGATGCTAAAAGGAAAGTACTACAGATGTCAATCTATTATGGAGGTAGAAGTGGGAGTAGTACTTTCGTGGGGTTGGATATGTGTCTTGAAAGGGCGTAAAGTCCTTGAGAAAGGCTTGCTCTGGAAGGTAGGTTCAGGAGAGAATATCCATATTTTTGTAAATCCATAGCTGCCATCTCCTCATCCCATTGTGCTCCTATGGAGTCTGCAATAACAAAGCAAAATGTGACTTGGGTAAAAGAACTCCTAACTCAGAATAAGGAGTGGAATATTCAATTAAAACAGTCTTTGTTTCCTCTAGAAATTGTTTAAAGTATTCTTTCAATTAATATTGAAGAACGAGAGGACCAAATATCCTGGACTTTTCACAAGTCTGGTAATTACGAAATAGCATCAGCATATCAAGTGGCTTACCATTTTCACCATCCACCAATTGAGTTTTGTCCACCTATAGCTCAATATAGTGATATTTGAAAATACTTGTGGAAAATGAAATTAGCCCCAAATATCAAATTCTTCCTCTGACTCCATGGAAAACTTCCTGTCTTGTTGAATCTTCAGCGGTGAATTTCTTTAATTTCTGTAATTTGCCTCCGGTGTCAGGTAGAGAAGGAATCTATTATGCACTACTTATTCACCTGTAATAAGGAAAAAAATATGGTTCAGAAGCCCATTTGCAGATGTGACGACATGAGGAGAGGAAGAGAAACTCTATCGGTGCTAGAGGAGGAAAAATACTTACCTATCGAGGAGTGGAGGTAACCAACAAAACTTACTCCTGGATGAAATTATGTGCTAAAATATTTGAAGAGCTCAAAACTGCTTGGTCTTTGAACATGAAGAAACCCCACCGGAAGATACAAAATGAGCTTCTCGAAGATTATTAATGGAAGCGGTGAATGCCCACTCAATTCCCTTCTAATAAAACATTTGGGGTTAAAGTCCTCTTTTTAGATTTTGTGTCCTTTCATTATGCCTCTTTTATAATTCTTTTCTTTTATTATTTTTCTTTATAACTCAATACAAGAGTTGTTTGAGAGATTCTCACTCTCTTTTCTTTTGTCCTTAATGGACCCATTATATTCCTTTAGTTATGAAATGAATACCTTTTGTCTTTGAAAAAAAAAACTAATATTAAAAAATTCAATTTTAAATATCTAAATCTATTTTAAACCCTTAAACACTAACACATATGAAAAACTCCTAAAATCCCAAAACACACCTCAATCCTAAATCAGCAAAACATATAAGAGGAATCTTCGTCACAAGCTCCTCATCCTCGTCGCCGCATCCTCCTCCGCATTGCGCTCATCATCCTCAGCTCGTCGCCGCATCCTCCTCTGCGCTGCCTTCTTTTTCATCGCTGCTTCTTCCTTTGCGCCGCGCTCATCCTCGACATTGCACTCCTCCTCATTGCCATTTCTTCCTAGCTGAAAATGCGTCTCAAGTATTTGGATGTATTTGTGTTGATAAAAATTTTTATTGCATTATTTTGTTTGATTTGGGATTTGTTACCTCTTCAAATTCTCTAGATTATTATAATGCTTGGTCTCTCTTTTTTTCTTTTTTTTTTTCTGTTTAATAAAACATTCTATCTTTTCAATTTATACATAATGTTGGATGTGTCTATAATTCTTTTTATGTGCTTGAGTTAATAGTTTTCTTCTTTTTTTTTTTTCATGCCTCTGTTTGATTTGGATTTTGTATTAATATAATTTAAAAGTATTTATGTTATTCATTTAATTTTGGATGTGTTTACAGTCAAAATTTTATTTTTAATCTTATGTTGTGAACATTGAATTTTGAGTGCAAAGATCAAAATTTTATTGTTCAAAATTTTTTGCCTTTTTCTTATGAAAATGTGAACGGATGTGTCAATCAATTATTTATTATGCAATTTTATAAATTTAAGTGTGTAAATAATTTATTTTAATATGAGTTTTGAATGTGTTGATAAAATACTTAACATACATTTTTATAATTTTAAATGTGTATTTTAATTTTTTTTCTATATCCAACATACAGTCTAGAATCATAATGTCAATTAAAAAACATATTTGTACTGGTCTAAAGAAAAAAAAAAAAAAAGCAGTAACTAACAAGGCTTCTATGAACAAGAGGTTCAGAGACTTTACAATAAGAAGACAAAAATTAGAAGGAATAGTAACGTGAAAAAGTTGAAAGAGAAAAGACTAAAAGAGTGCTGTACGTGTGATAATGGTGTGTAGACCAGATGAGAGAAGAAAAAAAAAAGTAACTTCTTTATTTTTATAGAGTAAGTTAGAGAGATTTTAGATGATAAAATTTAAATTAAATCTGATTAACTATGTGCTTACCTAAAAACTTAGAGATTGACTCAATTAAAAAATAATTAAATAATATTATTAAATTAAAAAGATGACTAAAGGTTACATTTTAAAAGATAGGTAGTATTTTTCTTTATATAATAAGATTAAGTGCGTAAGTTATTAGAAAAACAATATTTTTAATATTTTTTATCTTTTAGTATATTTAATAAATTTTAATAAAAAATAAAAGTACTAAAAAAATTAAAAAAATATTTTTTAAAAAACTAAAATTTTTAATTTTTAAAAAAACTTATATCTAAAACAAAAATATTTTTAACATAATAAATAAATAAATAAATATTTTTATATTGTTGAGTTAAGCTTTAAAGTAGTCCTTATTCTTTAGGATTGACGATGTGTACTAAAATCGTCTCTAAGATTTTAATTGCACCAATCAATCTTTAATATTGACAAAAATGCACTATATTAGTCCCTGACTCATTTTATGTTAACGGCGTGCTAACGGGGCTTAATGATGTGGACCGTTAGTGACATGTGTCACTTTATGTTTTGGACACGTGTAATGATATGATGATAGATCAATTAGTAACATGTGACATGTTGGCATGGACGATTGTGCCACGTGTTGCAACATTATTCGTCCACGTGTCATCTGCTATATCATTCTAAATGAACCAAATTGGTATGTGACTTTACATTAAGTGATTCATTAGTTCTTGAAATTGAATGTCGTGCATCAAATTAGTCTCTTAACCAGTTTTTTTTATTATTTTTTGTAAATTTAAAATTTTCAATATCTTTGGTTGCACTAATTTCAATTCTATTTTTTCATATGTCGTTTAAATACAAGTGTTTTTATCTAAAAAAAATATTTTTAACATAATAAATAAACAAAAAAAGTCTTTTAAATTGCTAAATAAAAAAATATTTTAATATAAAATATCCAAACATAAAATTAATTTTACTTTTCTAAAAGATCTCTTAAAAAATTCTTCTTGTAAAAGCTTACTCAAACAAGTCATAAATCATTTTAGAGGTATTACTTATTTAAAATTTAGAATTTATGGTATAAAAAAGTTATGTTATTAAAATAAAATTTTAACATTTTATAAAATTAATCTAATAAAATTTAATTTTTCTTTTTAAGAGTTTCTAATCATAATTTTGTTTGGTAAAAAATTTTTAATCAAGTTTCTATAATTTACACATTCCTAATCACATCTTATGCTACATAAATATTTTTCATTTAGGTTCTATAGTTTAAAAATTTTGAAATAGAATTCCTACATCAAATGACAAATCTTCTTTTTTGTCTGCTTTGATATTTTGATATAATATAGGGATTTGATTATAAATATTTCAAATTATGAGAAAATCATTAAAATTTTCTGTAAATTGTAAAAACTTAATTGAAAACTCTTAAACTATAAAAAAACGTAATTGAAAACATCTGCACATACAAAATATTAAAATAATAAATCCTATTTATAATTTAAGTAAATTATTAATTAAATCTTCTAATTATTATACCCTTTTCTTTTGATTGTGTGACAAAATAATCAATTTTTATGGGACAATAGTAAAATTTAGTTTGTGATTTAATGTATACTCTTTTCCCCCTCCACATTTATGAAATTTGGATTGCTTTGAAAAGCTGATACGGGTGATAAATGTGAATACGTAACTACATTAAGAATTAGTTTGGTAAAATATTTTAAAAAATTGCTAAATTCCTTGTTTTGCATATAGTAAATAAAAAAGATTATTTGTTTGTATTTGCATTTTACAATTTTAAAAATAGAAATATTTTTAAAAACATCTAAGATAAAACCTTTTAAAATTCACTTATATTTATCAAAAATTTCAAAAGTCTAATATAACCTCGTACATTAATTAATATCCAAATTTAATTCTTACATTGATATTTATTATAATATTTTAAAATTTAAAAACTATTTTACCAAACATACTTATTGTAACTTATACTTAATAAAAGTCATTTTTAATTTAGTTTACCAAACTTAGATGTTACGACTTTTAAAAAATAAAAATTTTGCCAAACCAAACATAAGCACTACACTTGCAAATCAATTTCAAATGCTAAAAAATAATTTAAAAAAAAAAAGGGAGGGAGAGAAAGGGTTTGCAACTACATAGTCACAATTTCCTTTTCCTCGTTTGTTTTCAGCCTTTTTGACAAGGTCTAATCCATTTCGCTGCATTTCTGTAAGTACCAGCAACATCACAAGCATATACAATTATACACCAAAGTAAATTCATTTTATGAACTAGAATCCGAAAGCTAATCAAATTTCCACGAGAAGAGAAAGTTCGAAACAGATCAAGCGATGTTAGCTCGCGTGACTAGTAGAATTATGGCTGCTGAAAAATACAGAAATATTAATCTCATCACAAGGCACTGGCAGCAATATTATACAATCCTTTGATGGCCATTGCTATCATGAAGTGGTATTTTGATATTTCATCAGAAGAAAATGAAAAAGTGACGCGGGGTATTATTTTTGAATTGGTCAAATTTACACCAAGTTGCCACTCTC
Organism: Arachis stenosperma; assembly: GCF_014773155.1. Classification (NCBI taxonomy): domain Eukaryota; kingdom Viridiplantae; phylum Streptophyta; class Magnoliopsida; order Fabales; family Fabaceae; genus Arachis; species Arachis stenosperma. Next base: position 105,760,341 of record NC_080382.1, read on the forward strand.
ATTGGTCAAATCATAAAACTTTTTATCATGAAGCACTATTACTCTACTTAATGTGAGAATTCACCTGTCTTGTAACTGAACTGAACTGAACTTTAACTGTATGGCATTGCAGTGCTTTATGTAGTCGCATCACGGCGGCAATTGCAGTCGTTTCATGTGCCTTTTACTGCAATTCTCAGCATTTCCAAAACAACAGCAACAGCAAAGTGGCAGCATGCCTTGCGGTATTGGAGTCATCAGTTGGATCAGCATAGGTAGTAAAAACATCTCTTTTAAAAATTGAATCAATCATAAGAATCTAGTTTGACCTAAAGACAACATGACATTGAATAATAAGCTCATACCTTCAGGCAAGAAGGGTCGGCTCCTTGACCAAGCATTCATGATAGTAAGTTGTTTCTTCCCAGTGTCCCATAAGGACATTGCTCAGCAGCAGCAGCAGCAACCACCTTTTTCCACTAGGGGCAGTCAACTACACCAAAATATAACACCACAGTGCCCTTTTATAAATCATATATGAGTTTATACCATTTATATTTAAATCTCTTTTAGATGCATTAGGATGTTTAAAGTGCATAGGCACACAAACAGAACAACAAAAGCAGAATAAAATGTTTACATTAGGATACAACTAAAAACTAACCATTTTGCAGCAAGAAACTACCTCCTTATCCACACCTGAATGATTTTGGTCCATTAATCATGAAATCACTAATCATGCAAAAAATTCTCTTACATAGCCTCTGCAACCTTCTCCATAGTCCATAATATCAAAATGACCTCTTCTCCTCACAACTCTCCAAGAACGGAATCACCCAATCTCCTTCTCTTTTAACTCCTTCATTCGCTTTACATACCACACTGTTACCCCCTTTACTCGATTCATCAAAATCTACCATTTGTTTTGTCTTCCTATGCCGCAACAACACAAGCTCCAACATGTTCCTCCGAGCAGTGTAAACAGGATTAGGCTCAATCAAACTCCCCTTCCTATATACCTCCCTAAGAATAACAGTCTGAGTTTTCCCCTTTGTGGATATGTAGAATATCCCAGGGTGCTTCAGCAACAACTCGCGCAGATTAACCTCGATTGCGAAATCCCTACGAAAATGCACCAAATGATCAACATGAACCATCTTCTCGACAGTCATGCTCAAAAGCTCGTGAAGAACAGCAACAGCTCTCTTCTCATACCGATCAATACTGCCCGAGTTTCTAACCCTTATGGCCTCTTTGCTCTCATAAGGCTTAGTATAAGGAAGCCTCTGCCAATTCTTCAATCTCTCTCTAAATCCTTTCTCAATCTTGAAACCTGTTGGGAGTTTAATTGGGAATGCAAACTTTGTCTCAAACTCACTCAACCATTTTTCAGTGTATTCTTTTTCCCTCCATTTCTCAACTTCAGCAACAACCCCAAATTCACCATTTTCACAAACCAATTCCACAACCTCCAAGCCAACCAACCTGAAGTCATCACTATGCTTTCCCAAAATTGAGTCTCGGAAATCATCAGGCAAACCAAGTTCCCTTTTAATCATCCTCAAAGCATGAACACGAAGTGTGCCATTCACTGACATCATAAGAAGCTTCTTCACCCTCTTCACAACCTCCAACTCATTGTTCCTCACAACAACACGTTCCATTAGGACCAGCTCCTTCATCTTCCTTGTGACCCTGCAACACGGGTTCTTCCTTACGGGGTGAAGGAACACCTCGAAAATGTGTGGGTACTTGCGGAGGAAGGAGCCAATAGGGATGTTGAGTCCGAGGATGTTCCTCCAGCGGGACATGAGCTGCAGGGAAACGAAGGTTCCACGCTTCCGGGAAGACATGAAGGTGTGGATTCCAAGGATGAGTCTGAGCTTGGACATGCAGGATACAAGGTTATCGAGGTGAGTGTCTCGAACCCTGTCTTCTAAACGGGTTTGTGCAGAGATCGTTGGTTTCTTCCATCTTCTTTGGAGAAAGAGGAAAGGGGTGAAAGGGTGAGAGTTTTGGTGTCTAAAGAAGCTTGACAACAGGTTCATGTCCTTTATTTAAGCGATGGAATTTGAAATAGCAAAATGGCTTGCAATGAAGCTTCTTACTTTGGTACTTAGCTTGTGATGGCCTTCCCTCGAGTGTCGCAAACATAACTAAGAAAATCCCAATGAATGTAGGAGAAAATAAGAATTGCAATCATATTTCACCAGACTCAGAATTAAAATACCAAACTGAGGATATAGTTAATGATTGATAAAAAGTCACAAAAGACATTAGGTTGGGGTGCCAATGAAAATTTTATCAACAGCAAAACACCTGAATTTGGAACAGAGCCAAAACTTAAAACAGATGGTGAATATCATTAGCAACACAGGTATAATGAATTTGAGGCATAATTAAAATCAAAATCCTTATCCAAAAGGACTGTAAGGCGAGAGTTGAATATGACTATATGAGGCATCATGAATGGATTCTAGAGTATTACTAGAAACACAATGTTAGACCTAATCAAAACTAACTACTAAATCTACCAATTAACAAACAAATGAAAAACCTAAATTTCAAAACTAACTACAAAATCAGCCAACAAACTACCTAATTAAAATAATAAATTTTAAAACTAACTACTAAATCGTCTAATAAACTACCTGATTAAAAACCTAAATTTAAAAACTAACAAATCAGCCACTTAAACCAATTCTACTTATCTAAAATTTAAAAACCTAAATCAACTAATTACTATTAATAAATTAATTAATTATGTAAAGAAAAGCTGAAGATTGAACTCACTGGAGTGAAGACAGGGAAGTAGGAACTCACCACTCACAGCGAGTAGCAACTAGAGGCGGGATGACGACGGGACCGGCGAGCAGAGGACGGTGAAAGGATGAGAAGATGAAGAACAGACACCGGCGCTGTGAACCAAAAGCGACCACGACGTGAATGAGCGAGCAGAGATGCCTGCCTGTGCCTTTGCATAGTTGTCAGAACCAAATGGTTAATGTCAAATTACTAGATTATTGATTCGACAAGTTAAACCGATTAACTTGATTTTATTTAAATACAAATATAAAATAGTCGAATTTGAATCTTCTAAAATTTGAATTTTACTTTAGAGAGTAAAGTGTGATCTCTCACCATTGATTTCATAGGTGGGACCAAGAATAAATATGAAAGAGAAATTATTCAAGGGTAGAAGATCACACTTTACTTTCTAAAGTGAAATTCAAACTTTAGAGGATCCAAATCCAAAATAGTCAATTTACAAATATTAAATTTATAATAATAAAAAATATATTTTTATTAATATACAGTAACAGTAATTAATTATCAATTTTTAAAAATAACTAATAAAAAAATTTCAATTTACATTAAATTTACATTAAAACAATTAAATAAGAGCAACAATCAAATATTAAACTTACATTAAAAAAAACTTACATTAAAATAGCATCAATCAATTATTGAGCTTACCTTAAAACAGCAATAATCAAGTATTAAAACTAAAATTCTGACTTGTCATCAAATACTCTAACTATTAATTTATTGGTTTATTAGTTCAACTGATTCAACTATAGTTCAACTAAAAAAATTATTTTATAACAAAATAATAAATAAATTATAAATAAAAATCATAAAATATAATTATAATTTAAATATCTAATATAAACATTAATATAGAGTTAAACTCCAAAATGGTCCCTAAAATTGGTATGTGCACTAAAATTGTCCATGAGATTTCAATTACATCAATTACATCTCTGAGATTGACAAAAATGCACCACGTTAATCTCTTACCTATTTTTTATCAACAATATGATGACATGGCTTGATAACGTAGGATGTTAGTGACACGTGTCACTCCATGATTTAGCCATGTGTAATGGTATGATGATGTGTTGACCAGTGAAACATGGCATATTGACGTGGATGATTGTGTCATGTGTCACAGTGTTATTTGGCCACGTGTCGCAACAGTATTCGTCCTTGTGTCATCAGTATAGATGCACCAAATTAGTCTTTCACTTTAGGTTAAATGACTCATTTTAGTCCCTAAAATTGAATGTCGTGCACCAAACTAGTCCCTTCACTAGTTTTTTCTCTTTTTTTTTTCTATAAATTCAAAATTCTCAATATCTTTGAATCCATTAATTTCAATTCTATTTTTTCACATATTTCTTAAATACAAGTGCTTTTATAAAATATTTGTTCTCTTGCGGATATCCGTAACCGCCGTCTTGGAGTTGACATAAAGATATTTCAAGCACCCCCCCACTACCATCTCCAACCTCTTTCGTCTAGACTGAAGAGGTCGGAGATGGTAGTGAGGGTGCTTGAAGTGCCTTTAGTCTAGCCCATTTACACACAATAGAAATGTGTATTTCATAAAAACCGAAAAAAATGTATATTTTAATTCTTAATTCATTGTAAAAAACACATTTTTTAAAAAAAAAAAGTGTCTAATCAATCATATAATTCTTTTTTATAATAACATACTTATATATTACAAAATTTAGTTATTATAGAAAAAATTACTAAAATCTTAAAAATTTAAAAAAAAGCACTTGTATTTAAACGATATGTGAAAAAATAGAATTGAAATTAGTGCATCCAAGATATTGAAAATTTTAAATTTTTTAAAAAATGAGAAAAAACTAGTGAAGAGACTAGTTTGGTGCACGACATTCAATTTTAGGAACTAAAATGAGTCACTTAATGCAAAGTGATGGACTAATTTGGTGCATCTATGATGATGACATAATAGATGACACATGGACGAATATTGTTGCAACACGTGACTAAATAGCATTGTGACACGTGGCACAACTATCCACATTAGCATGCCACGTGTCACTGGTCAACACATTATCATACCATTACATGTTGCCAAATTATGGAGTAACAGGTGTCACTAACAGCCCACGTCATCAAGCCATGTCATCACGTCGTTATTGAAAAATGGGTCAGGAATTAATGTGGTGCATTTTTCTCAGCAAGTAAACATAGTAGTTCAGGTATGTAACATGTGTAACACATAGTTATTAAAACTGGACTAGACCGACCAGTTTGACCAAAAAACTAGTGAATCGGATCCTATATTAGTTCGGTCTAATAATTGGACCGTATAAGACAGAATCGGTGCGAATCGATAAAAGCCGGTCCAACCGAACTGCTTGAGTTTCAAAATTTCCTCACAATGAAAGAGATGGAGTTCAAACCTCCCCTCCTCAACGAGAGAAATTGTAGTCACAACCACCAGGGCTGTCTTGTTTGTTATTAATATATGTGTTGTGTAAATTAAAATACATATGATATCTTTTATCAAATAATTTATTTTTATTTAATTTATTTTAATTTTAATTATAAACTCACTTATTTTTTATTTTCATAATTATATAATATCTATTAATATTATTTTCAGTGAATACTTGTAGTATATAATAGTATAATAGACATAAACTAATCAATAAATTATTAAAATTCAAAAATAATAGTTATTTTAATATAAAAATAAAATCAAAAACTTATGATAGAGTAAAATTAACAAAATACTTATTGTTCCTGTTCCATATTGTTTTAGAATAGCTAAATATTTTTAAAATGTTAGTGAAAATATGTATTTTAAATTTTTGACTATATTTTGTTTTTTATTTACATAGGATCGGATCAACCGGTTCAACTGGTGATCTACCGATTGAACCAATAATCTAGTAACCCAGTAACTTAATCGGTTCGATCACCAGTTCGATTTTGACCACTATAGTATAACATAATAGTTTAGTATTTGAGTTAAATCTCAGAGTGGTCCCTGAACTTGCACTCGAGCCTCAAAGTCGTCCCTAAATTTGCATTGGCCCCAATATTGTCCCCGAATTTAACAAAGGTGACTCACGGTCGTGAAGCATTTTTCGAGGAATATTCCCAAACGGCGTGATGACGTGTATGGAGAGGCACCACGTTGGAATGGCAACAGCTATCTGATGTGGCTATTATCATTTTTTAACTCAATTTAGTCCCTGAATTATTTTATAACCCTAATTCCCAATTTATTATTAGAAACTACTATGTTTCTTCTTCTCTACTCTCCGTCGTCTTCTCTGCCATTGTTGAGCTGCCATTTCATATGACAATATGCAGCTTATACTAATTGTTTTCAAATTTATTTGTGTCAAACTAAACACCATCAAAAGGTAACACAGTATTTAACTTACAATCCAAAACACATACACTTGACACATGGATCTAAGAAAGCATAAAGTTCAATGTGTAAAATCAAAATGTCTCAACAGAAAATAGCAAATGGTCATTTCTTGAATTTTCTTGGTGGTTTGAACTCCGGGGTTGGTACAAAATGCAGGACGTTACGCAACCTTGAAGCTGTAGCCGCAGATGCACCAACCATTGGATTGATACGAGCAGTTGTTGGGGGTGTTTGAAATTGGAATATTGGGTGGTGGAGAAGCATTTGAAACATTTGGTGGAGGAGCACCGATTGCTGGTGGTGGGATTGAGGCTGGTTCAGATGGTGGAGGTTGTCTTCTTTTTTGTGGGAGCTTTGGTGGTCTTGTTTGGACTTGCAGGTCAGGTGTTGCAAATATCTACAGGTGCATATTCTCTTTTTCAAATCCACTTCCATATTGGTTGGTCATACATGGACCTCGAATTATTCATAGTCTACATCTCCAGACCACATTGGCACCCAATTCTTTGATTAATTCCTGATCTTTTCCAAGCGGCTGCGTTGAACAGGGGGTAGTAAGCCAACATGGTTCCTGAATTTCATTTTGTTTCGGACTATCGGGACCCAAAATGGTCCCTCACCTTACATAAGTGACATCAAAATAGTCCCTACACATACATAAAGTAGCGTTTGGTTGCGAGACAGAGACCAAGAGACAGAGACAGAGAGACAGAGAGACAGAGACAGAAATCTAATTTAGTATTATGTTTGGTATAAAATTGTACAATACTAATTTATGTCTCAGTATCTTATTTGGTTTGAAGTAAAAATAGAGACTAAAATTTTAAATTGCAAAAATGCCCTTAATTTTAATTAAGGGCCCTAACCCCCAAATCCAATTTCATTTTTCTCAGCAACCAACTCTAACCCCCTTTATCCTCTCCTCTGCCATTTCTCCTCTCCTTTCCGGTGAAGGAATCCTCCACCGCCGGTAGCACCTCCAAGAGTCCGAACGACGACGACGCATCTCCATTGGTCCACGTTTGTGGCGCTAGTTGCTCTCCAAAATTTGTGACTTTACTATCGTTTGTGCGTCTATGGTTTGCGTCGCCACCGTCGTCACCGCCCGTGGGGTTCATTTGAAATTAGCAACTACTATAAGCTTCATGAACATGAGATGATGTTGCAGTGAATTGAACTGTGTACTCTATCAATCCTGCATTACCATCCTTTTTACTTTTCTTGCAACAATATTAAACAAAAAACCATTTGACAAAGCAATTGATATCATAAGCAACACAACATAATGAAATTAACTCTTAACCAAGCTTATACCCTAGAGTATCAATCATGTACAAGCAAGGTTGCTATGACCTAGCAACACTCAATTAAACCCTAAAAAAGTGTAGGAACCTAAAATTATTGGTACTAGATCTATTACAGAGCAAAGACATTGGTGGACGAAATTGTGATTCCTTTGTTATTGTATTTTGTAAAATTCATTGCTTTTTCTTTTCCTGGTAATGGCGCCAAAAACATGATGCCAATACCATGGTTCACAACTCCGTTCAACTTAACCAGCAAGTGTACTGGGTCATCCAAGTAATACCTTACGTGAGTAAGGGTCGATCCCACAGAGATTGTTGGTATGAAGCAAGCTATGGTCACCTTGTAAATCTCAGTTAGGCAGATTAAACCAATTGATTATGGATTTTCTAAAATAAATAATAAACAGAAAATAAAAAGGGATAGAAATACTTATGTAAATCAATAGTGGAAATTTCAGATAGGCGTATGGAGATGCTGTGCTCCTCTTGAATCTCTACTTTCTTATTACATTCATCCAATTCTTCTTACTCCTTTCCATGGCAAGCTGTATGTAGGACATCACCATCATCAATGGCTACTTTTAATCCTCTCGGAAAAATGGTCCTATGCGCTGTCACTGCACGGCTAATCGTCTGGAGGCATCACCCTTGGTTGATAGCTACATCCCATCCTCTCAGTGAAAATGGTCCAAATGCTCTGTCACAGCACGGCTAATCACCTGTCGGTTCTCAATTAGGTTGGAATAGAATTCATTGATTCTTTTGCGTTTGTCATCACGCCCAGCCTTCAGGAGTTTGAAGCTCGTCACAGTCATTCAATACCGGAATCCTACTCGGAATACCACAGACAAGGTTAGACTTTCCGGATTCCCAGGATCTTACTCGGAATACCACAGACAAGGTTAGACCTTCCGGATCCCCATGAATGCCGCCATCTATCTAGCTTATACCACGAAGATTCTGTTGGGGAATCTAAGAGATATGCATCCGGCCTAGAGTAGAACGGAAGTGGTTGTCAGTCACGCGCGTTCATAGGTGAGAATGATGATGAGTGTCACGGATCATCACATTCATCAAAGTTGAAGTGCAACGTATATCTTGGAATAAGAATAAAAGAGAATTGAATAGAAAGTAATAATAATTGTATTGAAACTTGAGGTACAGCAGAGCTCCACACCCTTAATCTATGGTGTGCAAAAACTCCACCGTTGAAAATACATAAGTAAAAGGTTCAGGCATGGCCGAATGGCCAGCCCCCTGAGTGATCAAGAGACCGAATAATCAAAGGCTAAACAGTCAAGAGATTAAACTGTCAAAAGATGTCTAATACAATAGTAAATTATCCTATTTATACTAGACTAGCTACTAGGGTTTACATGAGTAAGTAATTGATGCATAAATCCACTTCCGGGGCCCACTTGGTGTATGCTTGGGCTGAGTTTAATCTATCCACGAGCTGAGGCATTTATTGGAGTTGAACTCCAAGTTATGACGTGTTTTGGGCGTTCAACTCCGGATCATGACGTGTTTCTGGCGTTTAACTCCAGACAGCAGCATGTACTTGGCGTTCAACGCCAAGTTACGTCATCAATTTCCGAATAAAGTATGAACTATTATATATTGCTGGAAAGCTCTGGATGTCTACTTTCCAATGCCGTTGAGAGCACGCCATTTAGAGTTCTGTAGCTCCAGAAAATTTATTTTGAGTGCAGGGAGGTCAGATTCCAACAGCATCAGCAGTCCTTTTGTCAGCCTTTTTCAGAGTTTTGCTCAAGTCCCTTAATTTCAGCCAGAAATTACCTGAAATTACAGAAAAACACACAAACTCATAGTAAAGTCCAGAAATGTGAATTTAACATAAAAACTAATGAAAACATCCCTGAAAGTAGCTTGAACTTACTAAAAACTACCTAAAAACAATGCCAAAAAGCGTATAAATTATCCGCTCATCACAACACCAAACTTAAATTGTTGCTTGTCCCCAAGCAACTGAAAATCAATATAGAATAAAAAGAAGAGAATATACTATAAATTCCAGAATATCAATGAATATTAATTATAATTAGATGAGCGGGACTTGTAGCTTTTTGCTTCTGAACAGTTTTGGCATCTCACTTTTTCCTTTGAAGTTCAGAATGATTGGCTTCTTTAGGAACTTAGAATTTTGGATAGTGTTATTGACTTTCCTAGTTAAGCATGTTGATTCTTGAACACAGCTACTTATGAGTCTTGGCCGTGGCCCTAAGCACTTTGTTTTCCAGTATTACCACCAGATACATAAATGCCACAGACACATAACTGGGTGAACCTTTTCAGATTGTGACTCAGCTTTGCTAGAGTCCACAGTTAGTGGTGTCCAGAGCTCTTAAGCACACTCTTTTGCTTTGGATCACGACTTTAACCACTCAGTCTCAAGTTTTTCACTTGGACCTTCATGACACAAGCACATGGTTAGGGACAGCTTGGTTTAGCCGCTTAGGCCTGGATTTTATTTCCTTGGGCCCTCCTATCTATTGATGCTCAAAGCCTTGGATCCTTTTTATCCTTGCCTTTTGGCTTTAAGGGCTATTGGCTTTTTCTGCTTGCTTTTTCTTTTTCTTTCTATTTTTTTTCTTTTTTTCTTTTTCTTGCTTCAAGAATCAATTTCATGATTTTTCAGATCATCAATAACGTTTCTCTTTGTTCATCATTCTTTCAAGAGCCAACAATTTTAACATTCATAAACAACAAGATCAAAAGACATATGCACTGTTCAAGCATTCATTCAGAAAACAAAAGTATTGTCACCACATCAATATAATTAAACTAAATTCAAGGATAAATTCAAAATTCATGTACTTCTTGTTCTTTTGAATTAAAACATTTTTCATTTAAGAGAGGTGAAGGATTAATGGATTTTATTCATAGCTTTAAGGCATGGTTACATACTAATGATCATGAAGTAAAGACACAAAACATAGATAAACACAACATTAAAAACCGAAAACAGAAAGAAATAAAGAACAAGGAATGAATCCACCTTAGTGGCGTCTTCTTCTTGAGGGACCAATGATGTTCTAAAGCTCTTCTATGTCCCTTCCTTGCCTTTGTTGCTCCTCCCTCATTGCTCTTTGATCTTCTCTTATTTCATGGAGAATGATGGAGTGCTCATGATGTTCCACCCTTAGTTGTTCAACATTGTGGCTCAAATCTTCTAAGGAAGTGTTGAGTTGTTCCCAATAGTTGTTGGGAGGAAAGTGCATCCCTTGGGGCATCTCAGGGATTTCTTGATGATGAGCTTCCTCATGCATCTCTTGAAAACCGTGAAGGGTCTCTCTTGCTTGCTCCATCCTCTTCTTGGTGATGAGCTTATCCTCTTCAATGGAGATGTCTCCTTCTATGATAACTCCAGCTGAGTAACATAGATGGCAAATAAGGTGAGGAAAAGCTAGCCGTGCCATGGGTGAAGGCTTGTCGGCTATTTTGTAGATTTCATTGGAGATGACCTCATGAACTTCTACTTCCTCTCTAATCATGATGCCATGAATCATGATGGCCCGATCCACAGTAACTTCAGATCGGTTGCTAGTGGGAATGATGGAGCGTTGAATGAATTCCAACCATCCTCTAGCTATAGGCTTGAGATCCAGTCTTCTTAGTTGGACTGGCTTGCCTTTGGAGTCTCTCTTCCATTGAGCTCCTTCCACACATATGTCCATAAGGACTTGGTCCAACCTTTGATTAAAGTTGACCCTTCTAGTGTAGGGGCGTTCATCTCCTTGCATCATAGGCAAGTGGAATGCTGGTGCACGAAATCGTGATCACTACAACTTCGCACAACTAACCAGCAAGTGCACTGGGTCGTCCAAGTAATAAACCTTACGCGAGTAAGGGTCGATCCCACGGAGATTGTTGGTATGAAGCAAGCTATGGTCACCTTGTAAATCTTAGTCAGGCAGACTCAAATGGGTATAGATGATGAATAAAACATAAAGATAAAGATAGAGATACTTATGTATATCATTGGTGAGAGCTTCAGATAAGCGTATGAAGATGCTTGTCCCTTCCGTCTTTCTGCTTTCCTACTGTCTTCATCCAATCCTTCTTACTCCTTTCCATGGCAAGCTTATGCAAGGGTTTCGCCGTTGTCAGTGGCTACCTCCCATCCTCTCAGTGAAAACGTTCCTATGCTCTGTCACAGCATGGCTAATCATCTGTTGGTTCTCGGTCAGGCCGGAATAGAATCCACTGATCCTTTTGCGTCTGTCACTAACGCCCCGCCTGCTAGGAGTTTGAAGCACGTCACAGTCATTCAATCATTGAATCCTACTCAGAATACCACAGACAAGGTTAGACCTTCCGGATTCTCTTGAATGCCGCCATCAGTTCTTGCCTATACCACGAAGATTCTGATCTCACGGAATGGTTGGCTCGGTTGTCAGGCGAGCACTCGGTTGTCAGGCGATCAACCATGCATCGTGTATCAGGAATCAAAGAGATATTCACTAGAGCCTTGTTGCTTGTAGAACAGAAGTGGTTGTCAGTCACTTTGTTCATAAGTGAGAATGATGATGAGTGTCACGGATCATCACATTCATCAAGTTGAAGAACAAGTGATATCTTGGACAAAGATCAAGCGGAATTGAATAGAAGAACAATAGTAATTGCATTAATACTCGAGGTACAGCAGAGCTCCACACCTTAATCTATGGTGTGTAGAAACTCCACCGTTGAAAATACATAAGAACAAGGTCTAGGCATGGCCGAATGGCCAGCCTCCCAAAGAGGGTTCAATCATAAAAACATGATCAAAAGATCCTAAGATTGAAAGATGAAAATACAATAGTAAAAGGTCCTACTTATAGGAAACTAGTAGCCTAAGGTGTACAAAGATGAGTAAATGACATAAAAATCCACTTCCGGGCCCACTTGGTGTGTGATTGGGCTGAGAAATGAAGCATTTTCGTGTAGAGACTCTTCTTGGAGTTAAACGCCAGCTTTGGTGCCAGTTTGGGCGTTTAACTCCCATTTTGGTGCCAGTTCCGGCGTTTAACGCTGGGAATTCTGTGGGTGACTTTGAACGCCGGTTTGGGCCATCAAATCTTGGGCAAAGTATGGACTATCATATATTGCTGGAAAGCCCAGGATGTCTACTTTCCAAAGCCGTTGAGAGCGCGCCAATTGGGTTTCTGTAGCTCCAGAAAATCCACTTCGAGTGCAGGGAGGTCAGAATCCAACAGCATCTGCAGTCCTTTTCAGTCTCTGAATCAGATTTTTGCTCAGATCCCTCAATTTCAGCCAGAAAATACCTGAAATCACAGAAAAACACACAAACTCATAGTAAAGTCCAGAAAAGTGAATTTTAACTAAAAAATAACAGAAATATACTAAAAATTCAACTAAAACTACTAAAAACATACTAAAAACAATGCCAAAAAGCGTACAAATTATCCGCTCATCACAACACCAAACTTAAATTGTTGCTTGTCCTCAAGCAACTGAATATCGAATAAGATAAAAAGAAGAGAATATGCAATGAACTCAAAAAACATCTATGAAGATCAGTATTAATTAGATGAGCGGGGCTTTTAGCTTTTTGCCTCTGAACAGTTTTGGCATCTCACTCTATCCTTGCATCATGGGCAAGTTGAATGCTAACCTTACATTTTCCGGACTGAACTCCAAGTATTTCCCCCGAACCATAGTAAGCCAATTCTTTGGATCCGGGTTCACACTTTGATCATGGTTCTTGGTGATCCATGCATTGGCATAGAACTATTGAACCATCAAGATTCCGACTTGTTGAATGGGGTTGGTAAGAACTTCCCAACCTCTTCTTCGGATCTCATGTCGGATCTCCGGATATTCACTCTTTTTGAGTGAAAAATGGACCTCGGGGATCACCTTCTTCAAGGCCACAACTTCATAGAAGTGGTCTTGATGCACCCTTGAGATGAATCTCTCCATCTCCCATGACTCGGAGGTGGAGGCTTTTGCCTTCCCTTTCCTCTTTCTAGAGGTTTCTCCGGCCTTGGATGCCATAAATGGTTATGGAAAAACAAAAAGCAATGCTTTTACCACACCAAACTTAAAAGGTTTGCTCGTCCTCGAGCAAAAGAAGAAAGAAGAGAGTAGAAGAAGAAGAAATGAGGAAGAAGGGAGTGGCTTAGTGTTCGGCCAAAGAGGAGGAGAAGTGGTGTTTAGGTTGTGTGAAAATGAAGGGGTGAAGAAGGGTATATATAGGAGAGGGGGGCTCATGGTTCGGTCATGTATGGGTGGGTTTGGGAGGGAAAGTGGTTTGAATTTGAAGGGTGAGGTAGGTGGGGTTTTATGAAGGATGGATGTGAGTGGTGAAGAGAAAGATGGGATTTGATAGGTGAGGGGTTTTTTTGGGGAAGAGGTATTGATGTGATTGGTGAATGGGTGAAGAAGAGAGAGAGTGGTGGGGTTGGTGGGGATCCTGTGGGGTCCACAGATCCTGTGGTGTCAAGGAAAAGTCATCCCTGCACCAAATGGCATGCAAAATCACGTTTTGAGCCATTTCTGGCATTAAACGCCGGGCTGGTGCCCATTTCTGGCGTTTAACGCCAGGTTCTTGCCCTTTTCTGGCGTTTAACGCCAGTCTGGTGCCCCTTTCTGGCGTTAAACGCCCAGAATGGTGCCAGACTGGGCGTTAAACGCCCACCTGCTAACCTCACTGGCGTTTAAACGCCAGCAAGTTCTCCTCCAAGGTGTGCTGTTTTTCTTCCTGTTTTTCATTCTGTTTTTGCTTTTTCAATTGATTTTGTGACTTCTTATGATCATCAACCTACAAAAAAAACATAAAATAACAAAAGGAAATAGATAAAATATAATATTGGGTTGCCTCCCAACAAGCGCTTCTTTAATGTCAGTAGCTTGACAGAGGGCTCTCATGGAGCCTCACAGATGCTCAGAGCAATGTTGGAACTTCCCAACACCAAACTTAGAGTTTGAATGTGGGGGTTCAACACCAAACTTAGAGTTTGGTTGTGGCCTCCCAACACCAAACTTAAAGTTTGACTGTGGGGGCTCTGTTTGACTCTGAATTGAGAGAAGCTCTTCATGCTTCCTCTCCATGGTGACAGAGGGATATCCTTGAGCCTTAAACACAAAGGATTCTTCATTCACTTGAATGATTAGTTCTCCTCCATCAACATCAATCACAGCCTTTGCTGTGGCTAGGAAGGGTCTGCCAAGGATGATAGATTCATCCATGCACTTCCCAGTCTCTAGGACTATGAAATCACTAGGGATGTAATGGTCTTCAATTTTCACCAAGACATCCTCTACAAGTCCATAAGCTTGTTTTCTTGAGTTGTCTGCCATCTCTAGTGAGATTCTTGCAGCTTGTACCTCACAGATCCCTAGCTTCTCCATTACAGAGAGAGGCATGAGGTTTACACTTGACCCTAAGTCACACAGAGCCTTCTTGAAGGTCATGGTGCCTATGGTGCAAGGTATGGAAAACTTCCCAGGATCTTGTCTCTTTTGAGGTAATTTCTGCCTAGACAAGTCATCCAGTTCTTTGGTGAGCAAAGGAGGTTCATCCTCCCAAGTCTCATTTCCAAATAACTTGTCATTTAGCTTCATGATTGCTCCAAGGTGTTTAGCAACTTGCTCTTCAATGACATACTCATCCTCTTCAGAGGAAGAATACTCATCAGAGCTCATGAAAGGCAGAAGTAAGTCCAATGGAATCTCTATGGTCTCATTTTGAGCCTCAGATTCCCATAGTTCCTCATTGGGGAACTCAGTGGAGGTCAGTGCACGCCCACTGAGGTCTTCCTCAGTGGCGTTCACTTCCTCTCCTTCCTCTCCAAATTCGGCCATGTTGATGGCCTTGCACTCTCCTTTTGGATTTTCTTCTGTATTGCTTGGGAGAGTACTAGGAGGGAGTTCAGTAACTTTCTTGCTCAGCTGTCCCACTTGTGCCTCCAAATTTCTAATGGAGGACCTTGTTTCAGTCATGAAACTTTGAGTGGTTTTGATTAGATCAGAGACCATGGTTGCTAAGTCAGAGGGGTTCTGCTTAGAATTCTCTGTCTGTTGCTGAGAAGATGATGGAAAAGGCTTGCCATTGCTAAACCTATTTCTTCCACCATTATTGTTGTTGAAACCTTGTTGAGGTCTCTCTTGATTCTTCCATGAGAAATTTGGGTGATTTCTCCATGAAGAATTATAGGTGTTTCCATAGGGTTCTCCCAGGTAATTCACATCTTCTATTGAAGGGTTCTCAGGATCATAAGCTTCTTCTTCAGATGAAGCATCCTTAGTACTGCCAGGTGCATTTTGCATTCCAGACAGACTTTGAGAAATCAAATTGACTTGTTGAGTTAATATCTTGTTCTGAGCCAGAATGGCATTCAGAGTATCAATCTCAAGAACGCCTTTCTTCTGACTTGTCCCATTGTTCACAGGATTCCTTTCAGAAGTGTACATGAATTGGTTATTTGCAACCATTTCAATTAGTTCTTGAGCTTCTGTAGGCATCTTCTTCAGGTGAAGAGATCCTCCAGCAGAGCTATCCAGAGACATCTTGGATAGTTCAGAGAGACCATCATAGAAAATACCTATGATGCTCCATTCAGAAAGCATGTCAGATGGACACTTTCTGATCAATTGTTTGTATCTTTCCCAAGCTTCATAGAGGGATTCTCCATCCTTCTGTCTGAAGGTTTGGACTTCCACTCTAAGCTTACTCAATTTTTGAGGTGGAAAGAACTTTGCCAAGAAGGCATTGACTAGCTTTTCCCATGAGTCCAGGCTTTCTTTAGGTTGTGAGTCCAACCATATCCTAGCTCTGTCTCTTACAGCAAAAGGGAATAGCATAAGTCTGTAGACCTCAGGGTCAACCCCATTAGTCTTGACAGTGTCACAGATTTGCAAGAATTCAGCTAAGAACTGATGAGGATCTTCCAATGGAAGTCCATGGAACTTGCAATTCTGTTGCATTAGAGAAACTAATTGAGGCTTAAGCTCAAAGTTTGTTTGCTCCAATGGCAGGGATAGAGATGCTTCTCCCATAGAAGTCGGGAGTAGGTGCAGTAAAGTCACCTAGCACCTTCCTTGCATTGTTGTTGTGTTCGGCTGCCATGGGTTCTTCTTCTTTGAAGATTTCTGTTAGGTCCTCTACAGAGAGTTGTGCCTTGGCTTCTCTTAGCTTTCGCTTCAAGGTCCTTTCAGGTTCAGGGTCAGCTTCAACAAGAATGCCTTTGTCTTTGTTCCTGCTCATATGAAAGAGAAGAGAACAAGAAAATATGGAATCCTCTATGTCACAGTATAGAGATTCCTTGAGGTGTCAGAGGAAAAGAAAATTAGAAGGAACAGGTAGAAGAATTCGAACTTAGTCAAATAGAGTTCAAATTGTGCATTGAGAAGGAGTGGTACTCCATAAATAGAAGGATGTGGGAAGAGAGGAAGAAATTTTCGAAAATCAAGTGAAATATTTTGAAAATATTTTTGCAAAACTCTAATTGATTTTCGAAAATCAAGAGTGGAAAAGAAATCAAGTAATTTTTTGAAAAAGATTTTGAAATTAGAAATAAAAAAGATATGATTAAAAACTGTTTTGGAAAAGATGTGATAAAAAAGATATGATTGAAAAGTTATGGTTTTAAAAAGATATGATTGAAAAGATATGATTTGAAAACAATTTTTAAAAAAGATTTGATTTTTAAAAATTAATGACTTGCCTAACAAGAAAAGATATGATTCAAACATTAAACCTCTCTCAACAGAAAAGGCAACATACTTAAAATGTTCAATCAAATCATTAATTGTTAGTAAGTATCTTTGAAAAAGGAAAGAAATTGATTTTGAAAACATTTGATTGAAAAGATATGATTTGAAAAAGATTTGATTTTGAAAAACTTTGAAAACTTGAAAAAAATTGATTTTGAAAACAAAATCCTCCCCCTTGTGCCATCCTGGCGTTAAACGCCCAGAATGGTATCCATTCTGGCGTTTAACGCCCAAAATGCTACCGTTTTGGGCGTTAAACGCCCAACCAGGTACCCTGGCTGGCGTTTAAACGCCAGTCTGTCCTTCTTCACTGGGCGTTTTGAACGCCCAGCTTTTTCTGTGTAATTCCTCTGCTGCATGTTTTGAATCTTCAGTTCCCTGTACTATTGACTTGAAAATAGAACCAAGATCAAATAAACAAGGCATGCAAGACACTAAACTTAAAATTAGACACTAGACTCAAACAAGAAACATAAAATATTTTTGGTTTTTATGATTTTTATAATTTTTTTGTGCTTTTTTCGAAAATTATATGGAAATAGAAAATAAAGGTTTCAGAATTCTCAATTTGGATTCCAGGAATCATTGCAATGCTAGTCTAAGACTCCGGTCCAGGAATTAGACATGGCTTCACAGCCAGCCAAGCTTTCAAAGAAAGCTTCGGTCCAAAACACTAGACATGGCCAATGGCCAGCCAAGCCTTAGCAGATCATTGCTCCAATAGCAAGATTGATAGAAATCAACAAGCTATTGTGATGATCAGTTGAAACCTCGGTCCAATAAGATTAGACATGGCTTCTCAGCCAGCCAGACTTCAACAGATCATCATGAAACACTAGAATTTATTCTTAAGAATTCTGAATAAAAATACCTAATCTAAGCAACAAGATGAACCGTCAGTTGTCCATACTCATAACAATCCCCGGCAACGGCGCCAAAAATTTGGTGCACGAAATCGTGATCACTACAACTTCGCACAACTAACCAGCAAGTGCACTGGATCGTCCAAGTAATAAACCTTACGCGAGTAAGGGTCGATCCCACGGAGATTGTTGGTATGAAGCAAGCTATGGTCACCTTGTAAATCTTAGTCAGGCAGACTCAAATGGGTATAGATGATGAATAAAACATAAAGATAAAGATAGAGATACTTATGTATATCATTGGTGAGAGCTTCAGATAAGCGTATGAAGATGCTTGTCCCTTCCGTCTTTCTGCTTTCCTACTGTCTTCATCTAATCCTTCTTACTCCTTTCCATGGCAAGCTTATGCAAGGGTTTCGCCGTTGTCAGTGGCTACCTCCCATCCTCTCAGTGAAAACGTTCCTATGCTCTGTCACAGCATGGCTAATCATCTGTCGGTTCTCGGTCAGGCCGGAATAGAATCCACTGATCCTTTTGCGTCTGTCACTAACGCCCCGCCTGCTAGGAGTTTGAAGCACGTCACAGTCATTCAATCATTGAATCCTACTCAGAATACCACAGACAAGGTTAGACCTTCCGGATTCTCTTGAATGCCGCCATCAGTTCTTGCCTATACCACGAAGATTCTGATCTCACGGAATGGTTGGCTCGGTTGTCAGGCGAGCACTCGGTTGTCAGGCGATCAACCATGCATCGTGTATCAGGAATCAAAGAGATATTCACTAGAGCCTTGTTGCTTGTAGAACAGAAGTGGTTGTCAGTCACTTTGTTCATAAGTGAGAATGATGATGAGTGTCACGGATCATCACATTCATCAAGTTGAAGAACAAGTGATATCTTGGACAAAGATCAAGCGGAATTGAATAGAAGAACAATAGTAATTGCATTAATACTCGAGGTACAGCAGAGCTCCACACCTTAATCTATGGTGTGTAGAAACTCCACCGTTGAAAATACATAAGAACAAGGTCTAGGCATGGCCGAATGGCCAGCCTCCCAAAGAGGGTTCAATCATAAAAACATGATCAAAAGATCCTAAGATTGAAAGATGAAAATACAATAGTAAAAGATCCTACTTATAGGAAACTAGTAGCCTAAGGTGTACAAAGATGAGTAAATGACATAAAAATCCACTTCCGGGCCCACTTGGTGTGTGCTTGGGCTGAGCAATGAAGCATTTTCGTGTAGAGACTCTTCTTGGAGTTAAACGCCAGCTTTGGTGCCAGTTTGGGCGTTTAACTCCCATTTTGGTGCCAGTTCCGGCGTTTAACGCTGGAAATTCTGTGGGTGACTTTGAACACCGGTTTGGGCCATCAAATCTTGAGCAAAGTATGGACTATCATATATTGCTGGAAAGCCCAGAATGTCTACTTTCCAACGCCGTTGAGAGCGCGCCAATTGGACTTTTGTAGCTCCAGAAAATCCACTTCGAGTGCAGGGAGGTCAGAATCCAACAGCATCTGCAGTCCTTTTCAGTCTCTGAATCAGATTTTTGCTCAGATCCCTCAATTTCAGCCAGAAAATACCTGAAATCACAGAAAAACACACAAACTCATAGTAAAGTCCAGAAAAGTGAATTTTAACTAAAAACTAATAGAAATATACTAAAAACTCAACTAAAACTACTAAAAACATACTAAAAACAATGCCAAAAAGCGTACAAATTATCCGCTCATCAAATGCCAACCTCACATTTTCCGGATTAAAATCTAAGTATTTCCCCCGAACCATTGTGAGATAATTCTTTGGACTCGGGTTCATACTTTGATCATGGTTCCTAGTGATCCATGCATTGGCATAGAACTCTTGAACCATTAAGATTCCGACTTGTTGCATGGGGTTGGTTAGGACTTCCCAACCTCTTCTTCGGATTTCATGTCGGATCTCCGGATACTCATTTTTCTTGAGCTTGAAAGGGACCTCAGGGATCACCTTCTTCTTTGCCACAACATCATAGAAGTGGTCTTGATGGCTCTTGGAGATGAATATTTCCATCTCCCATGACTCGGAGGTGGAAGCTTTTGTCTTCCCTTTTCCTTTTCTAGAGGATATTCCGGCCTTAGGTGCCATTGATGGTAATGGAAAAACAAAAAGCTTATGCTTTTACCACACCAAACTTAAATATTGCTCGCCCTCGAGCAAGAGAAGAAAGAAGAGAAGAAGAAGAAGAAAATATGGTAGAGATGGAGAGAGGTAGGTTCGGCTAAGTGGGAGAAGAGGGGTTTGTGTTGTGTGAAAATGAAGGAGAATGGAAGGGTATTTATAGGGAGAGGGGGGAGTGTATGTTTGGCCATTTTGGGTGGGAATGGGTGGGAAAATGGTTTTGAATTTTTGAAGGTAGGTGGGGTTTATGGGGAAGAGTGGATGGATGTGAGTGGTGAAGGGGGTAATTGGGAAGAGGAATTGAGGTGATTGGTGAAGAGTGTTGGGAAGTGTGACATGGGGAAGAGTAATCACAAAAACTAGGATTAGGAGGTAAGGTGGGAATATGGTAGGTGGGGATCCTGTGGGGTCCACAGATCCTGAGGTGATCCTGTGGGGTCCACAGGTCCTGAGGTGTCAAGGAATTCCATCCCTGCACCAAGTAGGCATGTAAATTGCCTTTGCACACCATTCTGGCGTTTAAACGCTGTGTGGTGCACATTCTGGGCGTTCAACGCCCATGTAAAGCATGTTTCTGGCGTTGAACGCCAGTTTCATGCTTGTTACTGGCGTTCAGCGCCAGCTTTTCTTCTCTGGGCACATTCCTGGCGTTCAGCGCCAGAATGTTGCTTGTTTCTGGCGTTCAGCGCCAGAATGATGCTCTGTTCTGATGTTGAACGCCGGCCAGATGCATCTTACTGGCGTTGAACGCCAGCCTGTGCTTCCTCCAGGGTGCGAATTTTTTCTGCTGTTTTTTTATTCTGTTTTTAATTTTTATGATTTTTTTCGTGACTCCTCATGATCATGTACCTAATAAAACACAAAATAACAATAATATAGAATAAAATAAAAATTAGATAAATAAAATTGGGTTGCCTCCCAACAAGCGCTTCTTTAATGTCAATAGCTTGACAGTGGCTCTCATGAGCCACAAGGTGATCAGGTCAATGTTGTATAGTCCTAACACCAAACTTAGAGTTTGGATATGGGGTCTTGACACCAAACTTAGAGTTTGGTTGTGGTCTCACAATACCAAACTTAGAGTTTGACTGTGTGGGCTCTTCTTGACTTTGAACTGAGAGAAGCTCTTCATGCTTACTCTCTTCTGTCACAGAGGGATGGCCATGTGCCTTAAACACAAGGTAGTCCCCATTCAATTGAAGGACTAATTCATCTCTGTTGACATCTATCACAGCTCCTGCTGTGGCTAGGAAAGGTCTTCCAAGGATGATGCAATCATCCTCTTCCTTCCTAGTGTCTAAGATTATGAAATCAGCAGGGATGTAAAGGCCTTCAACCTTTACTAACACGTCCTCTACTATTCCATAAGCTTGTCTCAATGACTTGTCTGCCAATTGTAATGAGAACAAGGCAGGTTGTACCTCAATGATCCCCAACTTCTCCATTACAGAGAGTGGCATAAGATTTATCCCTGACCCCAGATCACACAGAGCTTTTGCAAAGGTCATGGTACCTATGGTACAAGGTATCAAAAACTTGCCAGGATCTTGTTTCTTTTGAGGTAAAATTTGCTGAATCCAGGTATCCAGTTCACTAATGAGCAAGGGAGGTTCACTTTCCCAAGTCTCATTACCAAACAACTTGGCATTCAGCTTCATGATAGCTCCTAAATATTGAGCAACTTACTCTCCAGTCACATCTTCATCCTCTTCAGAGGAAGAATAGTCTTCAGAGTTGATGAATGGCAGAAGGAGATTTAATGGAATCTCTATGGTCTCTATGTGAGCCTCAGATTCCTTTGGATCCTTAATAGGAAACTCCTTCTTGCTTGAGGGACGTCCCAGGAGGTCTTCCTCACTAGGATTTTCGTCCTCCTCCTCCCTTGTGCATTCGGCCATATTGACTATATCAATGGCTTTGCACTCTCCTTTTGGATTCTCTTCTGTATTGCTTGGGAGAATACTGGGAGGAGTTTCAATGACTTTCTTACTCAGCTGGCCCACTTGTGCCTCCAGATTTCTGATGGAGGATCTTGTTTCACTCATGAAACTGAAAGTGGCCTTTGACAGATCAGAGACTAGATTGGCTAAATTAGAGGTATTTTGTTCAGAATTCTCTGTCTGTTGCTGAGAAGGTGATGGATATGGCTTGCTATTGTTCAGCCTGTTGCATCCACCATTGTTAAAGCCTTGTTGAGGCTTTTGTTGATCCTTCCATGAGAAATTTGGATGATTTCTCCATGATGAGTTATAGGTGTTTCCATAAGGTTCACCCATGTAATTAACCTCTGCCATGGCAGGGTTCTCAGGATCATAAGCTTCTTCAGAAGCTGCCTCTCTAGTACTGTTGGATGCATGTTGCCATCCATTCAGATTTTGAGAGATCATGTTGACCTGTTGAGTCAACACTTTGTTCTGAGCCAATATGGCATTCAGAGCATCAATTTCAAGAACTCCTTTCTTCTGAGGTATCCCATTATTTACGGCATTCCTCTCAGAAGTGTACATGAATTGGTTGTTTGCAACCATATCAATGAGTTCTTGAGCCTCTTCAGGCGTTTTCTTTAGGTGAATAGATCCACCTGCAGAATGGTCCAATGACATTTTCGAAAATTCAGAGAGACCATAATAGAATATATCTAATATGGTCCATTCTAAAAACATGTCAGATGGACATCTTTTGGTCAGCTGCTTGTATCTTTCCCAAGCTTCATAGAGGGATTCACCATCTTTTTGTTTGAAGGTTTGAACATCCACTCTCAGCTTGCTCAGTTTTTGAGGAGGAAAAAATTTATCCAAGAAGGCAGTGACCAGCTTATCCCAGGAGTCCAGGCTATCCTTGGGTTGTGAATCCAACCATATTCTAGCTCTGTCTCTTACAGCAAAAGGGAAAAGCATGAGTCTGTAGACTTTAGGATCAACTCCATTCGTCTTTACAGTCTCACAGATCTGCAAGAACTCAGTTAAAAACTGATAAGGATCTTCAGATGGAAGTCCATAAAACTTGCAGTTTTGTTGCATTAAGGCAACTAGCTGAGGTTTCAGCTCAAAGTTGTTGGCTCCAATGGCAGGAATGGAGATGCTTCTTCCATCAAACTTGGACGTTGGCTTTGTGAAGTCACCCAGCATTCTCCTTGCATTATTATTATTTTCGGCTGCCATCTCCTTCTCTTGTTCGAAAATTTCTGAAAGGTTATTTCTGGATTGTTGTAATTTAGTTTCTCTTAATTTTCTCTTCAGAGTCCTTTCAGGTTCAGGATCAACTTCAACAAGAGTGCCTTTTTTTCCTGTTCCTGCTCATATGAAAGAGAAGAAAGCAAGAAAAGAAAGAGGAATCCTCTATGTCACAGTATAGAGATTCCTTTGTGTTAGTAGAAGATGAAAATAGTGGAAGAATGTAGAAGAGTGGGTTCGGATATTTGGATGGAGAGAGGTGAAGAGAAGTGTTAGTAATTAAATAATTAAATAGAATAAGAAAAGAGAGGGAGAATTTCGAAAATAATTTTGAAAAAGGGGTTAGTATTTTCGAAAATTAAAAGATAAGATAGAATTAAAATTAAAACAATTAATTAATTAAAAAGAATTTTTAAAAAAAAGAGAGAGGTATTTTCAAAAATTAGAGAGGGAAAAGTAGTTAGGTGGTTTTGAAAAAGATAAGAAACAAACAAAAAGTTAGTTAGTTGATTGAAAAAGATTTGAAATCAAATTTGAAAAGATAAGAAGATAAGAAGTTAGATAAGATATTTTAAAATCAAATTTTGAAAAAGATAAAATTTTTTAAAAAGATAAGATAAAAGATAAAAAGATTTAATTTAAAAATTTGAAATTACTTACTTCACTAACAAGAAACTACAAGATAAGATTCTAGAACTTAAAGATTGAACCTTTCTTAACAAGAAAGTAACAAACTTCAAATTTTTGAATCAATCACATTAATTATTAGTGAATTTTTGAAAATATCATATAAAGATAAGAAAAAGATTCTTGAAATTTTCGAAAAAGAGGAAAAATTGGAGAAGATATGATTTTTGAAAAAGATTTTGAAAAGATAAGATTTTTAAAATTGAAAATTTGACTTGACTTGTAAGAAACAACTAATTTTTAAAAATTTTTGACCAAGTCAACCCAAAATTTCGAAAATTTGGAGGGAAATAAGGAAAATATATTTTTTTTTGAATTTTTAATTATGAGAGAGAAAAACAACAAAAATACTCAATGCATGAAATTTTTAGATCAAAATAATGAATGCATGCAAGAATGCTATGAATGTCAAGATGAACACCAAGAACACTTTGAAGATCATGATGAACATCAAGAACATATTTTTGAAAAATTTTTGATGCAAAGAAAACATGCAAGACACCAAACTTAAAAATCTTTAATGCATGGACTCTAACAAACGAAAAATGCATATGAAAAACAACAAACAACACAAAACAAGAAAACATCAAGATCAAACAAGAGGACTTATCAAGAACAACTTGAAGATCATGAAGAACACTATGAATGCATGGGATTTTCGAAAAATGCAAGAAAAATTTTTTAACAGCATGCAATTGACACCAAACTTAAATTTGACTCAAGACTCAAACAAGAAACATAAAATATTTTTTATTTTTATGATTTTATGATTTTTTGGATTTTTGTTATTTTTTTCGAAAACAAAGTTGGAAAAACGAAAAATAAAAGAAAAATTTTGAAAAAGAAAATGACCTAATCTGAGCAACAAGATGAACCGTCAGTTGTCCATACTCGAACAATCCCCGGCAACGGCGCCAAAAACTTGGTGGACGAAATTGTGATTCCTTTGTTATTGTATTTTGTAAAATTCATTGCTTTTTCTTTTCCTGGTAATGGCGCCAAAAACATGATGCCAATACCATGGTTCACAACTCCGTTCAACTTAACCAGCAAGTGTACTGGGTCATCCAAGTAATACCTTACGTGAGTAAGGGTCGATCCCACAAAGATTGTTGGTATGAAGCAAGCTATGGTCACCTTGTAAATCTCAGTTAGGCAGATTAAACCAATTGATTATGGATTTTCTAAAATAAATAATAAACAGAAAATAAAAAGGGATATAAATACTTATGTAAATCAATAGTGGAAATTTCAGATAGGCGTATGGAGATGCTGTGCTCCTCTTGAATCTCTACTTTCTTATTACATTCATCCAATTCTTCTTACTCCTTTCCATGGCAAGCTGTATGTAGGGCATCACCATCATCAATGGCTACTTTTAATCCTCTCGGGAAAATGGTCCTATGCGCTGTCACTGCACGGCTAATCGTCTGGAGGCATCACCCTTGGTTGATAGCTACATCCCATCCTCTCAGTGAAAATGGTCCAAATGCTCTGTCACAGCACGGCTAATCATCTGTCGGTTCTCAATCATGTTGGAATAGAATCCATTGATTCTTTTGCGTTTGTCATCACGCCCAACCTTCAGGAGTTTGAAGCTCGTCACAGTCATTCAATACCGGAATCCTACTCGGAATACCACAGACAAGGTTAGACTTTCCGGATTTCCAGGATCCTACTCGGAATACCACAGACAAGGTTAGACCTTCCAGATCCCCATGAATGCCGCCATCTATCTAGCTTATACCACGAAGATTCTGTTGGGGAATCTAAGAGATATGCGTCTGGCCTAGAGTAGAACAAAAGTGGTTGTCGGTCACGCGCGTTCATAGGTGAGAATGATGATGATTGTCACGGATCATCACATTCATCAAAGTTGAAGTGCAACGTATATCTTGGAATAAGAATAAAAGAGAATTGAATAGAAAGTAATAATAATTGTATTGAAACTTGAGGTACAGCAGAGCTCCACACCCTTAATCTATGGTGTGCAGAAACTCCACCGTTGAAAATACATAAGTAAAAGGTTCAGGCATGGCCGAATGGTCAGCCCCCTGAGTGATCAAGAGACCGAATAATCAAAGGCTAAACAGTCAAGAGATTAAACTGTCAAAAGATGTCTAATACAATAGTAAATTATCCTATTTATACTAGACTAGCTACTAGGGTTTACATGAGTAAGTAATTGATGCATAAATCCACTTATGGGGCCCACTTGGTGTATGCTTGGGCTGAGTTTGATCTATCCACGAGCTGAGGCATTTATTGGAGTTGAACTCCAAGTTATGACGTGTTTTGGGCGTTCAACTCCGGATCATGACGTGTTTCTGGCGTTTAACTCCAGACAGCAGCATGTACTTGGCGTTCAACACCAAGTTACGTCATCAATTTCCGAATAAAGCATGGACTATTATATATTTTTGGAAATCTCTGGATGTCTACTTTCCAACGCCGTTGATAGCGCACCATTTGGAGTTCTGTAGCTCCAGAAAATCCATTTCGAGTGCAGGGAGGTCAGATTCCAACAGCATCAGCAGTCCTTTTGTCAGCCTTTTTCAGAGTTTTGCTCAAGTCCCTTAATTTCAGCCAGAAATTACCTGAAATTACAGAAAAACACACAAACTCATAGTAAAATCCAGAAATGTGAATTTAACATAAAAATTAATGAAAACATCCCTGAAAGTAGCTTGAACTTACTAAAAACTACCTAAAAACAATGCCAAAAAGCGTATAAATTATCCGCTCATCAGACATACAGGACATTCATTCAGGAATACGGTATGGTTATAATTACTAGTGGATAGTCATCTAGCACTAGTTTGCGCTGTTTATTCTTCGGTCCTCATGAAATTTCAACTGATCAAATTCCCCAAAATGTATACCGTTTACCCTTCTTCATCATAATCCTCATCTTCTTCTATCCGACTACCGAGATTTGCAAGCTGCATAGTGTCAATGGCCATCTTGTCTGCATCAGAAAGGGACCAGCCAGGGATTTTCTCATGATTTATCTCTGTTGCCGGTTCACGAACAAATCCAAACAAGGCAAAGAATTTCTTCAACTTCAATGCTACTACTTCACACCATTAACAAAAATAATTACAAACCAAGCAAAGAGGTTCTCAGTACAAACATACCTCTCAAATACAAACAAATTTGATTTAAACATTACATAAATAATGATTAAATCCACAGATCAAATTGATTATCACAAGAAGAGAAAAGTCTCAATGCTAGGTCACGAACAAATCCAAAAATTAGGACACGACGGAAAAGATAAAAGGAATCAATAAATTAAACAACATTTGTATAAAACTAACTTGGGTCAGAGCAGTTCAGACGAGGAGTTGATGGTTGAGGTGGACAGCAATCAGGGAGAGGCGGCTTCTTCGATTTTCCTGTGAAGGAGAAGAAGAGGAGATGAGAAGATGGGGGCTACGAAGATGAACTTGCAAGCGGCTAATCACTTACCTAGCGGTGGCGAGGCCAGCGGCGACGTAGCGGCTGTTCTTGAAGAAGAATGCTTGAGCGACTACAGTGGCTGTTCCGAAGAAGGAGAAGATGAAGTCACGAGGTTGATTAAGAAGCCCTGATTTACATTAAGGGTAATTTTGGAATTATAAAATTAGAATGGGGTAATTTAGGTACAAATTATGATTAAAATTTCTGTCCCCGTCTTTAAATTTTTCTGTCTCCAGTGTCCTTACTGTTTGGAGGTACTAAAATACTGAAATTTTGAAGACGGAGACAGAAATTTAAGTACCAGTCTCAAGCTCAACAAACATAATATTGAGTCTCTATCTCTCAGTCTCAATTCTAGTCTCTGCAAACAAACGCTACCTAAGTGACATCAAATTAGTCCCTGCACATGTATAAGTGACAACAAATTCATCTCCACGATTTATTAAGTTCTACTCTTATCTCATTCTATCAATACAGGCAACAACAATGTGTGAAACAAACCAATAGATATAGAAATAGAATAATAAAAGCAAAACATGGCTACAAAAAATACATCAATCTAAGGAGTTCAACCCTTACTAAAATACAATAACCAGTAAATAGCAAAGACATCGTTACCTTTTGCATGTCCGAAATGAAACACCACCCATTTTGAAAACAGAAAATGCGTCGTCATCCTCAACTTCAGCAAATTCATCCTTTGAGTTAGGGGTGTCTTCATTTCTTCGAAATGCTAAGAATCTGCCAAAAACGAACAATAAAAATGCAACAAGAAGATACGAAGAAAATCCTAACAAAAATTTTCAGAAAAACCACATAAGAAAAACGATGAACGAATGAATATATAACGACTTAACAATGTACAAAAAGCCATGATCAACAAAAACAAAAGAGTGGACGGTAGCTATTTTGTTTCTCCTTTCTATTTTGATTACCTCTAACAATCAAGATGCTTCCCGTCAGACTACTACGTGTGCAATAGAGACGAAATAATCAGAATATGCTTGCTTTCCTTAAGAGAGAAGGTCAACAATGGCAGCTCAACAATGGCAGAGAAGACGAAGGATAACAGAGAAGAAGAAACATAGTGGTTTCTAATAATAAATTGGGGATTAGGGTTATAAAATAATTCAGGGACTAAATTAAGTTAAAAAATGATAACAGCCACGTCAGATAGCTGTTACCATTCCAACGTGGCGCCTCTCCATACACGTCATCATGCCGTTTGGGAATATTTTTTGGAAAATGCTTTAGGGACGACCGTGAGTCACCTTTGTTAAATTTAAGGACAATATTAAAGCCAATGCAAGTTTAGAGACGACTTTAAAACTCAAATACAAGTTAGGAACACTTTGATATTTAACTCTTTAATATTTTCTTTTTAGATTTGACAAAAAAAGAAACACAAAAAAAATTGTATTGTATGACAAAAATAGAAGACAAAAAATGAGAGAGTATTTTTTCGTGAAAAGCCCCGTCGTCATTTATGGAAATGGTTAGGGACAAGATTGGTAGACAAATAGTTAGTTACCAAAGCAAGGGAGAAAGGGTGACTGGGTGAGCAAGAGGAGGACCATGTCTATGTGGCCTTATCCGCAACCCAACTCCAATCCTTCTTTGCCCCGCACCAACACTATACAAATTTCTGAAACAAATTCCACCTTCCAAAAGGAAAACCATAAAAATAATGGCACTTCTGTGCTTCAATTCCCTCACCCTTCCCTCTCTCCATTCACCCATTCCCTCTTCTTCCCTCGTCACTCCTGTTTTCAGAGTGCAACTTAAGCTCCCTGTTGGTGTGCCCACCAAGTGTTTGAACTTTGTTCCAATTCGAACAACACCCTCTAAAGGGAGGAGCATGGTGGTGGCTGCGGCAGCCGCCGATGGTGCTGCTCCTGCCGAAGGGGGGTCCCCTCCTCCACCGGAGGGAGAGAAGAAAGAGAGCGCCGCGGTGGATAAGCTTCCCCTGGAGTCGAAGCTGAAGGAGAGGGAAGAGCAGAGGCTGAGGATGAAGATGGCGAAGAAGATAAGGTTAAGGAGGAAGCGGCTCGTCAGGAAGCGGAGGCTGAGGAAGAAGGGTAGATGGCCACCTTCCAAGATGAAGAAGTTGAAGAATGTCTGAAGAAGAAGAAGAAGCACTATGTAATGCATACAATTGTGCTTCTTTTTTGCAGGTTTTTTAGTCCTAAATCTGAACCTGATTCTCATTATAATTGTATTTTGTAGTTCTGGCATTTGTTGTTATGTGTTATGTAAAAGACAGTTTTTGTTAATTGAGATTGCTTTTTATAGCCTAACGTTGCAGAGCACTCACCTGTTGCCTGTTGGTTGTAGTAAATAGGGTGTTTCATTCGGAATGGAGTGGTGTGGTGCTATCATGTGTGTTTATGTGATAAATGGTGGTGTATTTGTGTGTTAAATTCATCCCATTTTTTAGCAAAGAAGACAAGTCAGTGAAAGAAATAAGGATCACATTCTATCATTTATCGGAAAAAAGTTTGGGTATCACTGGTGTGAAATGAGAAAGATTTTTATGCTTTGATATTAGAAGAGAGGAAGAATGAATGGCATTCGAGAAATGCGCTAATATTATGAATATAAAACATCAGAAAATTTCATATTTTGGCATTGTTTGTATGCCCTGAAGACTCCTTGTAGCTTTAGGAGCCGCCTCTAGCGAGTTGTTCAACAAGTTAAATTTCACTTTGGTCCCTGAAATTTACAAGTTGCACTGATTTAGTGTCTGACTTCCTAATTATTACAATTTGGTCCCTTAAATTTAAGAAAGTGCACCGATGTAGTCTTTCGTGTATTTTCCGTCGCTGGAACTCAATACCGTTAGTGATGTAGTTCAAGCCTTGTCACGTTAGACATATTAAAACGACGTTGTATGCATTTTGACGTTAAAAAATGTACTAAATATCGTTTGAGAGAGTTTAAACAATACTAAAACATTATACTCTTCCCTTTTAGTATTGTTCAAACCCTAAAATTACATCATTTAGTGCTCTTTTAGCGCTAAAACGTGTACAACGTCGTTTCAATATGTTCAACATAGCAAGACTTGAGCTATCTCACTAGCAACATTGAGGAGGGACTATTGTAGTGCACTTTTTTGTATCTGAAAGACCAAATTGTAGCAATTGAAAAGTTAGGAACCAAATCAATGCAATTTGCCAATGGGACCAAAACGAGGCTTAACTCGGTTATCTCCTATTGTTAAGTTCAATGACTGCTCTTCGAGAGTTTTCACTGTTAACGGAAATGCACTGCTGAGACACCTAAGACATGGTTTTTTTATGCTCCTTTCTAAATGTTACCAGTATATCAAGGGATGAGAAAATAACCATCCTTCAATCATCAGGTAAAACTTATCTGCGGCAGAAAATCATGTAATGATCGCGTTAATCCTAAAAGATCCTTTCCTTTGTTCACAATCAAATAGATGTGTTTAGTACATCCAATAGTGTACTCCAAAATCCCAAGTTTTCATTTACTCTAAAAGTTCATGTTTCCCTTTCCCCCCCTCCAAAACCCTAAATGACAAATTACTGTTGCCAAATTACTCAACACAAGCATTGCTATACAGAAAATGTTATTATAGGAACTTAAAGGCACAAATCATATGATGGGGTGGTCATGGTAATGGGGAACCCTCTACATGGCTTACAATATATACAAACCCCACTATGAACTAAGGAAATTATGCTCAGAAGATGAAGGCGGCTTTATGGGAGAGGAAGTAAGCGTCCTCTTCCTTTCTTTTTCTTTATTATTTGTTTTTTTTTTTTTTTATCACCTACTTGTCAGTGGATTAGCAAATGCTTTGGTTCTCCTCGGATCATGCTCTTTTTCGGCTGATAATGCAACCTATGTTTCTCCTCCAATCTTTTATTTTCAAGGAGTTAGACTAACGTATCGCCTCTAAGGATATTGAATTTGCAGAGTGGGCAAGTTGCTTTTGTCCGGAGCCAGCGGCTGATGCATCCACAGTGGAAATGATGGGTACAGGGGAGGCGATACAGTTCTGCTCCATCAACATAAGGGGATAGGCAGATGCAGCATTCCTACAATATTATCAGTAGTAGTTTAGTTCTTTGGCCATCATGTGATTTGTAACTATGCGAATTAACAAAACATAATAAGCAATTTTCAGGGGGTTTAAAATAAACCCAGAAGAAACAGTCTAACACTGTGAGATTGAATAATAAATCAGTGATAATCACAATCATATTAGGTGCAAATCAAGGATAAAATAACACCTATCTAGGGCAAAAATAACAATCAATGAACAGTTAGGGTGGCAAAATAACATCATCGCATTATCTAATTTTGACAAACCGTGTTTAAAACCAGACCAATCCAAGTATAAGATTTCAACGTTTGTCAAGTAAAAATTGATATAACTAAAGCTCGGTTTCTTTTGAATAACTAAAGCATGAACAAGCCGAATCCATCAGACAAAGAATCATGGAATGGAAATGGGTAACAAAGGATATATCAGAAAAGATACCAAAATGACATAACAAAGTAAATAAGGTTGCCCAAAGGGAAGAAATTTGACATGAAGGGATATAGTTACAACTAATAAAATTATAAAATGATGTTAACACTAAAGAATGACTGAATGAGAGATCTGAAAAGATGTACTCACAGAATCATCTGGTTCGAGAAAAAGTTCACTGATATGATTTTCATTGTATGAATCTGATCCTGCTTTTTCAATTTGCTGCTTGTTGTCATCAACCAACACTAACAAATTTGATTGGCCAAACCTATACTTAGGAAGTGACCTAATATCCTCTTCTGATGCACCTTCCCTGATTCTTATAGCATAAGCTAATGCTATTATTGGGATAAGGCAAAAGAGAGCAAAGAAAATTATACATGCCATCCCAATGCAAAAGATAATAAAAAATACATCAAAGGCTAGAAACACCACTGTTAACCTGCAACAATGTGATAAATACACCACTGAGTATTCCAAGCTTCCAATAAATTATGTAAGGATGACACTAATCAACCTATGTTAGAAGATGAAGCAACAAAGAACAGACTTTTTAGAGTAGTGATAAATATACAACTAAACCTTGTCCAATTAAACGAAGTTGACTATATGAATTAGGATCCGGTATATTGTTGTTATAAATCATGTCTACATTCAAACTATTCTTACCAGTAAAGTTGCGGAGAATCTTCCAGTAGTGCTTGGCCGCCCACAACAATCCAATAAAATCCAAACACCCACCAGACAGATGATGCCAGAGTGTTCACCGGCTCTAACCTCTTCAGGATGCTGAAAGCAATAAATAACAGTAGAATGCAAATTCAATTATCTGCCAGTGTAAAAGGAATAGAAAGGCAAGCATACTGCACACATGGATATAGAAAACCATTCTTCTTCCTGTACAACACTTTGAACATCAGTCCCCAACACATAAATAAGACGGTGTAAACTGGTGAAGGTGATGAGGGTATTCTACAGAAAAGAAACCTTGCAAGAGCTATCCACATTTTCATTCTTACAAACAATCCACATTAAAGTAAGCACTCAACATCTCATCCTTTTTCCAGAATTTTGCAATGACAGTTAAAACAGAAGTAAGCTTCATGGACAGTCAGCTCTTTAAATACACAATAATTATGCAATTCTTTCTAGTAGGTAACTACCATCGTAGATTTGACTAGACATTAAACCTCGCTAGTATAACGATACCCTGGTGTCATTGCTCTGACTTAGACACATGATTGCAATTCAACTGATACTTTGATCTAAATCCTCATCATAACTATCGTATGTCATCAAATGTCTAATGGCTAACAACACCACAGAGCACCTCCTCATCATAGTACATACATTATACATAATCGATTACTGCATTGAAGATTAACAGACTATGCATTCTAGTAGTAAGCTTTGGTATAAAGTGTGACTAGAAAAAACGAACTTTAACAAAAGAGGAGCACTAGGAGCCAGCAATTTTTGTGTTTTATAACCATCAATTAGTCATCAATAATATTTTTAATAGTATGAGATTACATCCAATGGTGAGAGATCACTCATTTTTTTTTATGGTTAAGTACGGGCCACAAAACATAAAAGTTGCTGGCTCCCTAGACTTTCACTTAACAAAATAAGCTAACCTATTATACTCTTTAAGCCGGTTACAAATATGTTAATCCATGCAAAACGGAATAACTAACTGTGTACTTTCAAATTCATCATCAGCTTAAAAAAATGGTTACTGTGTCATTTTTAGACCAATTAATAGTTTAAATAACAAAATTGCATGACCTGATAGCACATTTGAATTCAAGGCCAATAAAGTATAAACTGCGTAGTAGAGGAGATTGAATACCTAGAATTTCTAAATAAAACCAAGACATAACTCTCGGTGATCACTATAATGATAATCATCACACACAAATTAAAGGTTAAAATATTCTCCTTAATCTTCCACCCTATCCCCTCTCGTTTAAGAAATATCAGCTTCCTCTAACATGCAGCCAAAAATTCAAACTTTAATATCTAACCAGGATTTTTCTCTCTCTTTTTTTTTTAATTTTAAAAATCCATTGACAAATAACCGAGTAAATAATTAAATATCAATTAACTAAAAATTTCACCATAGCCAGAAAAATAAAAACCTAATCTTAGTATCTATCAATTCAATAGAGTTACCTGTACGGACTCTGAGACAGCGAAGGATCCCCGATTCTCCTGCGATACTCGAAGAACACGAAGCAAATATGGAGCACGCACTCGAACGCGTAGCCACAGAGCCACAGCCTCAGCGGCGTCGCCGGCCGCTCCCGGAGCGTGGAGAGGAGCACGCCGGCAGCCACGACGACGAAAGCCAGGTTCCACACCAAGTCCAACACGAGGACGGGCCTGGAGTACGCGCATCCTCCGCCATCGTCATCGTCGGAAGCGTCGAGGCCGTCGTCGGATCGGCGGTCAGCGCAGTCGGCGAGGAGCATGCGGCGGCGGTCGGCTGCGATGAGGCGGGTGGTGTAGCGAGCTAGGGGGAAGGAGAAGGTGGTGGTGCGTAGACTGGAGTTGCGGAGCATGGGATCGCTGGCTCCGGCACTGATGACGTGGCGGTACTGGTGGTCCATGTTAGAGAGAGAGAGAGAGAGAGAGAGAAAGGGTGAGGGTGCGTTTGTGTTTGTGGAGAGAGTTTGAATAGAAAAAGAAGGAAAAGCGTTAGTACTAGAAAGGAGTGGGTGGTGATGGTGGAAACTAGAGAGTAATGAGTTAAAAGAGTAGTAAAGGGGGGTGATGATTCTGGTGAAGGCACAAACAGAATTTCAGCGGGGGCGTGCGTTGTGTGGTGGTGTTGTTGGTGGTAGCACTTTACACGAAGCGGGTTAAACGATGTCGCATCCTGACTACGACGGTTTTCTTATTCTAATTAATTTCACTACACTGCCACGGAATTAGGAAGGAAAACAGGACTACGCTTATAATAAGATTTGTTGCCCTCAACTTGGCCTCAATATTAAGTCTGATTTGTTGATAAATTTGGTCTAATTTTAGTAATTTAAAACCTGTTAAAAATCTTGATGATTTAAAAAAAATAATATAAAATAAATAAATAATCAAGTAAAATTAAAGATAATAAATATATTTTAAACTATATATATAATTAAAAAGATAAATAGTAAAATAAATAAAAAATTTTAAATAAAATAGATGATATAAATTTAAAGTATCACTATTATATTTTTAATATAAAATTATAATAAAATAATGTATTTATATATAATCAACTTAACAAACCGAATAAGTTATTTCATAAATTGAGTTTGGCCTATTAAAAAATTTAAATTTTTAAAATAATTTAAGTTTGGACTTATTTTTTGATAGGCCAAGCCAAGCCCGTCTGCAAGCCATACTCTTTTATCATCTCTTAAAATTATAAATTATGTATTGATTGAGTCGAGCTATATATTCAAATAGTTTTGTCAATCAAATTGACATAAACTTAACAAAAATCACTTCCATAAAATGTACATAAATTACACACTTTTTTTTATATTTATTTTTTATTTTATTTTTTTGTGTTTTTGTTTTTTGTCATTTTTTATTATTGTTATTGTCGTTGTCTTTTTTTTATTTCTCTTTTTCTTTTTTGTATTATTATAGTATTTTTTACTTTTTTTATCTTTTTTATTTGATTTTTTTAAGAGAGTGAAAACAAAAAAATATATAAAAAGATAAAAGAAGAAAAAGAAGAATATAATAACGATGATAAAGAAGAGAAAAATGGAGTTTGAATGGTTTATAATTTATTAAAAAAATAACACAAAATTTTTTAAAGATAATATAAAAAAATTTGACTAATTAAAAGTTATCAAAAACAAAAATAATATTAAAATTTTTCAATCATGACACTGTAATTTTTTTAATATATTTTTTCATAATTTATCTTCTTTTTCTTTCTCTAAATATATTATTCTTCTTCTTTTTATATTTTATTATTGATCCTTTTTTTGTATATTCTTATATTTTACTTAAAAAATAGAAAATTTTACATGGGTTGATTTCTCTCTCTCTCTCTCTCACAACACTGAACAAATATAAGCGGAGCTAAAGTCAATAGTGTCAAAGCTTTTCAATTTTGTTCCAAGTGTTTACCTCTACCTTACACTGAGGAATAGATTTAGAAATTAAAAGTCGAATGAAAATATTTTTTAAAAATAATTGTTACTAAAATTTTAATTTCTGTCTTTATTTTAGTCATATATGTCTCTATTTTGGGGTTAAATTATTCATGTTTCACTGGGGATCTCAGGTATATCTCATTAAAATTTGAGATTCTACATGCAATTCTTAATTTCTTTTATTATACCATATTATTATGATATATATATATATATATATATATATATATATATATATATATATATATATATACACGATTAAGTTTAAGAATCACTCAAATAAAGATGTTTATTTTATTTTTTATTAAAGATATTTTTGTATTGTATTTACATTTTTAATTAATTTGTGTATAATTTATTTAGTATTTCTCATCACAAATTATTAGATTTTTTCAAAGAAAATAAAAAATATTTAAATTAGATTAAAATCAAAAGAATAATAGATTAACTATTAATTTTTTTTAAAATTGTCACGCTCATCAAAACGCAACAAATAACAAAAAAAAATTTATTTATGCGATATATAAAATAATTATTATATTATTATTACATTATAGATTAAAATTCATTTATTTAAATTTGTTTTTATTTTTAATATAAGTATTAGAAATAAATAAAATTTTTATAACTATATTTAATGTAACAAAATATATATAATATTAATTAATTTTAAAAAAATTTTAAACAATTCTAAAAAAATCTAAAAATTAAAAATTTTTGAAAAAAATAAACATAAAAGTGTTCTTAGAAGTAAATATGTTTAAAAATAATTTTTTTAATATTTTTTATTTTATAAATATATTTGATATCCAATCTAAATATAAAAAGTACGGATATTGAATTCGATCTGATTAGTGAGAATTGTATCAACAAAAATTTATATTTAATTTGTTTTATATTAAATATATTTAATAACCTATTATATCATATTGATTGAAATTAGCTTTTATAATGTTAATTTTCTAATAATAACACGTTATTAGAAAAAACTATTTTTTAAATTTTTTAAAAAATTAATTAATATTATATATATTTTGTTATACTACATCTAATTATAAAAATTTTATTTATTTTTAATGTTTATATTAAAAATAAAAACAAATTTAAATTAATAAATTTTAATCTATAATATAATAATAATAATAATATAGTAATTGTTTTATATATATATATATATATATATATATATATATATATATATATATATATATATATTGATTGATGAGTGTGACATATTTTTTTATATAAATAATTTCAGAAAAATCTAATAGTTAATTTAATACTTTTTTTGTTTTAGTCTAATCTAAATATTTTTTATTATTTTTGAAAAGAAAATCTTTTAAAAAATTTAATAATATATGACGAAAAATACCAAATAAATTATACATAAATTAATTAAAATATAACACAAAAATATCTTTAATAAAAAATAAAATAAACATATTTATTTAAGTCTCTCCTTAAGTTTAAATGTATACATAAATTCTCACTATTTTATTTTATACAAGTCTCCCATTGCGTGTTATTATTATGTTAATATATAAAAATATTTAAACCATATTTAATAGTTAAAAACTTTATAAATAGATTTATGGGTATATTACCAATAGATTAATTAAACAATTTATGTATAATATTAGTAGGTGAATGCTATAGTACCTAAAAGATTTTGTCTATTTATTAAAAAAGATTAAAAAATAATATTTAATTTAAAAAATATAACAATAAATAATTTTTAAAAAATTAAAATTTATTAAAAAAATAAATTAGACAAAATTTAAACACCAATTTATAAGCACAATAGAATTGGCCATATTAGTATTACTGTAACTATTGCCGGAAAATAAACTCTAGGGTCTACATTACAAAAAAAAAATGTTTAAAAAAATGCTTACATGATTATACTGTCTCTACAATGACCTCAAAATCTATCTATAACAAGTCAATTTTCATACATTACTGGTATAGTTAATATATTGAATTACCTATTATCATATATAGATATAAATTTCCGTAATTATACAAAAAAAACTGAGTTAAACTTAAAATGGTCCTGAGATTGACGTTTTGCACTAAAATCGTTTATGAGATTTCAATTGTACCAATTACATTTTTGAGATTGAAAAAAATGTACTATATTAGTCTCTGACCTATTTTTTATTAACAACGTGATGACATGGCATGATGATGTGGACTGTAAGTGACACGTATCACTTTATGATTTGGCTACATGTAATGGTATAATGATGTGGTGACCAATGACACGTGGCATGCTAACGTGGATAGTTGTGCCACATGTCACAATGTTATTTGGCCACGTGTCTGGTTGTGTCACGTGTCGCTGCAATATTCGTCCACGTGTCATTTATTATGTCATCGTTGTATATGCACCAAATTAGTCCATCACTTTGCATTAAGTGATTTATTTTAGTCCCTAAAATTGAATGTCGTGCACCAAACTAGTCCCTTCACCAGTTTTTTCTCATTTTTTTCTATAAATTCAAAATTCTCAATATTTTTGAATGCATTACTTTCAATTCTATTTTTTCACATGTTCTTCAAATAAAAGTGTTTTTATAAAACATTTTTTCTCTTACGAATATCCTAATCGCGGACTTGGAGTTGACGTGAAGGCTTTTCAAACACCTTCACTACCATCTCCGACCTCTTTCAGTAATTTTATAAAATATTTTTTTTCTTGCAGATATCTCTAATAGCCACCGTCTTGGAGTTGACGTAAAGGCATTTCAAACTTCCCTCATTACCATCTCCGACCTCTTTCATCTAGACTGCAAATTAAAGGTCAAAAGTGGTAGTGAGGGTGCTTGAAGTTCCTTCAATCTAACTCATTTATACATAACGAAAACGGGTATTTCATAAGAAAAAAATATTTATTTTAATTATTAATTTCTTGTTAAAAACGCATATTTTTTATGAAAAAAAATGTCTAATCAATCATATATATTTTTTATAATAACATACTTATATATTACAAAATTTACCAATGTTAAATTATTAAAAAAATTATATAATTAAAACTAAAATATTAAAATTTTTTATAAAAACACTTGTATTTAAACGTTATATGAAAAAATAGAATTGAAATTAGTGTATTCAAGATATTAAAATTTTAAACTTAAAAAAATGAGAAAAAATTGGTGAAGGGACTAGTTTGGTGCACGACATTCAATTTCAGGGACTAAAATGAGTCACTTAATGCAAAGTGAGGGACTAATTTGGTGCATATACAACGATGACATAATGGATGATACGTGGACGAATACTGTTACGACACGTGGCACAACAGGACATGCAGCCAAATAACATTGTGACACGTGGCACAACTATCCACGTCAGCATGCCACGTGTCACTAGTAACCACATCATCATACCATTACACGTGGCCAAATCATGAAGTGACACGTGTCACTTACAGTCTACGTTATCATGCCATGTCATCACGTCGTTAATGAAAAATAGGTCAGGGACTAATATGGTGCATTTTTTTCAATCTCAGGTATGTAATTAGTGTAATTAGAATCTCAAGAACAATTTTAGTGTAAAACGCTAATCTCAGGAACCATTTTGGGATTTAACTCAAAAAACTATTGATTAGATTATTCTATAAAAAGTACATATACTACCAATTTATTAAAACTAAATATCGCATATATAATATCATTGCATAATTAATAAGTAATTTATTAATAATACAAAATACGTGGTTAGAAAGAAAACATTGAAGTTGAATGATGAGGCATGGGGGGGTTGTTGATGGTTGGTCTTGTGTGGGCATGATAAGGTCTGGAATTTGTGATTGGTTGAAACTTGAAATGGATCAAAACCGTGGTGCTGTTGTTGTTACACCAAGTAGCTACTCTTGTTGACATTTTTGCTATCACAATTGTAGTATTCACGGACTCCTCTCAACTCCTTCCTTTGACCTTTGTACCACCATTCATTCATTAATTCAGCCTTTCAATTTCAGAACATTCAATTTTGTTACTTTATGTCCTTATCTTAATACTATGCTGTTTTTTTTATTACTATTATTAGTAGGTGCCTACTACTGTAAAGATGCATCTTTACAGATTTTTGTCTTTTATGGCAAAAAAGCGTGTCACTAAAAAGCGTTGCTTTAAAGAGAAAAGTGTTATCCTTAATCGTTAACTTGGCTCTGATACCAATTTTTATCAATGCAGGTTTTTGAAATATTTTTCTTGGGTTGGATTTGCATTATTAAAATTTTCTATTTCTTTTAACAAATTTTCTATTTCTCTTGATATGCTTTCTATACAATTTTTACAGAATTGTTCCACTTCTTCTCTATTTCTTGCGTAAATGTTACTATTCTGTAATCTTACTTCATAATATCTTTTTTGACTTTTCTGAAAATCTAAATCATTTTTTAATTCTTGTATCGTTTGATTTGCTAAACCAGGCATTTTATACTTGTAATTCTTGTTCAGATTCAATTTGTACTTGTTCTAGGGGTTCAACCTGTAGAGGTTGTACTACTTGAATATTTTGAACATGTATTCTTGATTCAAAAGCTTGTAATGCAATCATATTTTGTATGTGAAGATAATGCAATCTTCGAGCACGATAAATTTGTTTATTCTTAATATTTCTTTTAAATTTTTGACTGATTTTTTAGTTTTAAAACGTTGTATTAATTTTCTTGTTCTAAATATCTTTTTGTTTACCTTCTTGATTTCTGTTTCTAAATCTGAAGATTCAGTTGTCAAATTTCTTATTTTTATAGATATAGCCATTATTCTTGTTTTCATATTCCTTTTAATTGTTTTTAAAGAAATAAGATTTTTTTGAAAATCTTTCATATTAGAATTTCTGCATCTTCTGCCATAGCTTCATTGTTATTTTCTAAAGATTCTATTATTTTTTCTAATTCTTCGACTTCTTTTTTCAGATTGTTATAAGATAATACTAAAGTTTTGAAAGCTCTTTGGTTTATTTCAGAAAACTTTAAATATTTCAAATGATTTTCTCTTTCAAAGAGTTCTTGTTTCTTATTTTGATAAGACACGTATATTTCTTCTTTATTTATCGTCATAATTTATTATTTAAAGTTTCATTCAACTTTTCAATTCTTTTTGTTAATTCCTTTATTTCAGAATCTTTTTCTTCAATTTTTAAATGAGATAGACTTAGAGGGCTGTTAATTTTAGATTCTCTTATTCTAAAACTAGATGATGAAAATGAATTTCTTGATGGTTGTTTTAATAACAAAACTGGGCTTTCAATAGCCTTATTTCTTGGAATTTCTGTTTTTACAAACTTTTGAAATAGTTCATCAACATAAATTCTTTCTTTATCTTTGAAGTCTATACTATGATGACTATTTGTCAGCGCATAATTAATTGCATATGTGATAGAGAATGGTTCATCATTTTGTTCCATTAAATCTATCTTATGGAATTTATAAGCCAGACTTAAGGATCTGCCGAGATTTTCGGTTGATAGAGGAATAGCGTATCCAATATGAGCATTGAATTTAACATTTACATTTGCCAAGTTACCATGGATTATTCCAATTATTTGATCTCTAGGATTAGTGATTCTTTTATCACAGATTGCCAGACTTATTGGAGAATTAATTCCTTTCATGTATGTGGATTTAACTAAAACTTGAATGGTACTAATATGAATCCATCCAATTTTAGATCTTTTTTGTTGATCTTTAATTTTTCCAATTTGTTTATTTACATCTTGTTCATTTATCAGAGCTATTTCAAGTTCTCCATTTGCGGATTGTATTTTTATTGGAGTTTCAATCTGAATTTTTCCATAATATATTATATTTTTTCTATTAAAGATTTCTTTTAGAGGATTTTGTTTATTAAAATTATCGTTAGGTTTAAGATCTAATTCCGTTTTTAAAATAGCTTGTTTTTCATTATCAAGTAAAGCAGTTAGCTTATAGTAATCAGATTCTTCAGTTATTTCTATATCTTCTAAATAATTCATAACTTAAAAAGATTGGGATAAAGATGTACCTTTCTGGAGAATAAACTTCTTTATTTATTGCTATTTTACAATATGTGTTTTGTTCTCCAGAGGGGAGATTTTACAAATTAATTCCAGAGGGGAATTTCTTAGAATTATTTTTCTAATGGATCAGACTCCAGAATCGCCTCAGCTACTTCCTCTTCGCC
Organism: Arachis stenosperma; assembly: GCF_014773155.1. Classification (NCBI taxonomy): domain Eukaryota; kingdom Viridiplantae; phylum Streptophyta; class Magnoliopsida; order Fabales; family Fabaceae; genus Arachis; species Arachis stenosperma. The sequence continues at coordinate 105,802,764 of NC_080382.1, forward strand.
CTCCTGGCCTGTGAGTACTCTAAGCTTCCTGCTTTCTGATTTCTGATGCTATAACAAATGACTTAACACTCTATTTATAATGGTTGGGTCTGATGGACAAATTCCATCCTTACCCTTCTTGTGACGTTATTGCATGCGTCACTGAGCACTTAGTTTGCACCAACTACATTATTGGTGCTTTTGTGACGTAAGCTCTTACGTTATTCAACAATAATGTTGATGGATGACTCAGATGTCTCATCCTCTTCTTTTCCCACGTGGGTGGGGTCTACAGCATTGTTGCTTTCTTCAGACATTTCTGAGGTGCATAGCTGGCACCTATGGTCTTCTTTGTCTTTTAGTAAATGGCATAGATTCCTTCTTATCCCGTCAGGAAGCTTTTCCAGTAATCCAGAAAAGTTGTAAAATGCTGATTCGAAATCTACTAGGAGTCTCATTTCTCTTGATTCAATTTGGTTTTTCTTACTAGAAACAATTAGAGTGTTTCTGCTTTTATAGTTTATTCTTGTTCTGGATTCTTTGTTTATTTTTTGGGCTCTCTCGAAGACTCTTGCCAATGTACTGGCCAATCTTCCTTCGTCACTATAAATTGATAGATCTTGAACTTGTTCTATTGGTTGAAAGTCTCCGGGGAAGACTGACATGAAAACTACTTGAAATGCTGGGATTAGACATTCTACTTCTTCATTGAAGATTGGTTGACTACTTGTGAATTTTAGGGATATATCCCTTGGTTCTCTTGCATCAATCATACTTTTAAACTTTTTCACTGCATCTATGAAACCTGCAGGAAATTCTTTAATGATATTTAAATTGTCAAAATTAGGATTGTATCAATTAATCCGTATTGGAAAAATTGATATGTATCAGAGGGTGAAGCCTCTGGGAAGATTACCAGCTTTGTTAGCTGTTCTTTGTTTATGGGATAATATCCCAATGTTGCTCTTTTTTCTAGAGTCCAGTTTAGAATCAGATTAAGGGTTTCTCTACAGTTTGATCTGCAGACCCTTTTCTTGTCATTTATTTCGGCCTTTGTGGGAATATTTTTTAGCATTCCTGTTCGAACTTGGACTGGAGTCCTTTGGGCTTGGACTGGAGCTTTGTCAGCTCTTTTTAGAATTTGCTCTGGGTGGAGCACTTCATATTCTCTGAGGGATTCTTTTGCTTCATCTATTGTCAAGAATCCTCCTTTGTGAATAGTTTTGGGCTGATGGGTGAATGGGGCTGCTTTTGCCCAATCATCATAAACTCCTTTCATTGGGCCATTGTAAATAACATAATATTTTTTGTCCTGAGTCGATTTTTTAATTATTTCTGCCAAAGTTTTATTTTCAGAAATTTTTTCAATTTTTGGTTGGTCCACCACGCTTAGCTGGCTGAACTCTGATGGTGTTGTCAGCATTGGTATTGGAGCAGGTAATGTTGACTGCTGGGTTACCTTCATGGCTTCCATGGCCTTCTTAATGGATTGAATTTGAGCTCTTAGCTGCTGACAGTGATTGCATCTTTCAAGCTCTTGTTCAAGCTTCTGGATTTCTTGATTCATTGTGTTGACAATGAACTCCATTCTCTTGTCAATGTATCTGCAATAATATTTTTATTTCCTTTAATGTACTCGATTTTTATCGGATATTGTAATAGAAACATTTGCCATCTTACCAGACGACCCTGATTATAGTCAGATTGTAAATTATATCTAATAAAACCTGTTAAATAACTTGAGTCTGTTCGTAATGTAAATTCCCTTGGAAGTAGATCAATCCTCCATTTCTTAATAGTTTTTATTGCTGCTAGAGTTTCTTTTCATGGGTAGTATACCTCTGTTCTGTTGGTGTAAATGTTCCAGAAATATATCTGCATAGTAATTCCTTTGAGGAATGTTTAGAATCTAGTGATTCTTTTCTTTGTTCAAGCTTTTTTCAGCTTTTTTAGCTTTTAGACAGCCTGACCAGGTCTTGTCTAAAGCATCTGTTTCTACTATTAAATAGTCATCTTCTTCCGGAATATAAAGTTCTGGAAGATTTTTACAAAGTTCTTTAATTTTTTGAATCTGCAGGCTATCCTTTTCTTCCCATTTCCAACTCTTTTTTATACTTATTTTTGAAAATAAGTTTTTAGTATAATCTGTTATATTCTTTAAAAATCCTTGATCAGAAATATAATTTATGCATCCTAAAAATCTTTGTAATTGTTTTCTATCTTCCATTTTATCAGGAAATAAATCTACTTTTTCTAATATATTTGGTTGAAGTTTTAACTTCCCTTCAGTAGATAGAATTAATCCAAGAAATTCTATTTCTTGTTTTGCTATCTTAGCTTTCTTTTTACTGAGGACTAAACCTTTTTCCTTACATCTTTCTAAGACAATTAGTAATTTTTGAAGATGATCTTCTTTATCTTGTTTTGTAAAGATTAGTATATCATCAATGTAAACTAGAACAAAATCATTTAAATCTTTTAAATTTTCTTCCATAAATCTCTGATAAATACCTGGAGCTTGTTTTAGTCCAAATGGTAGGACATTCCATTCGTAGAGTAAAACTCCTGTTGATTCTTTTGTTGGACAAGTAAAAGCAGTTAATTTCTTTGTTTCTTCGTCTAAACGAAGTTGCTAGTATCCTGATTTTGCATCGAGCGATGAAAACCAAGTTGCTCCTTTGATTTTTTCTAGAATGGAATCCTTTCTTGGGAGCTTATGAGCATCTCCTATGGTTGCTTCATTCATTTTTTTATAATTAATAACCATTCTTCGTTTTCCTCTTTTAATTTCGTTATTGTTTTCAACATAGAAGGCTGGGGCCGCATGAGGGCTTTTACTTAGTCTTATAATTCCTTTATCCAAAAGATCCTTACATTCGGATGAAAATTCTTCCTTATCTCGAGCTGAATAGGGGATTCTATTTGGAACATTTATTTCCCTTGTAGGAACTTTTAGCTTAATACTTATTAATTCTTTGTTTGTATTTTTAATATCTAAAGGATTTTCAGCACAAACTTCATTTAAAAGTTCTTCTATTTTAATTTCAAGGTCATTTTTGGAGTTTTTATCTGAAAATATAGGTTCAAATAACATTCTTCTAGAATAGAAAATATTTTGAATTTTAGAATTTCGTTTATAGTAGTAGTTGGGATTTTTATTAATTTTGCCCTTTGATTTAGAGAGGAATCATATGGGGCTTTTAGAACTATATATGTTAATTCTTGGATAAAAGGGTGATAAAGTTTAAGGAAATTATTTCCTATAATTAAATCTATTCCAGATTCTAATTTATATATAGCTGGAATGATGAATCTGTAATTTTGAATGAAGACTTCAATCATTTCTGCTTTAAAATTAATTTTGTGTATAGATTTATCGGCTATTCTAATTCTTAGTGGATTTTTAATTTTTTCCAGTTAAGTTTTATATTTGAACTTGCAAAACATTTTGTTGCCCCTGTGTCTATGAAGGCATTAATAAATTTTTCTGTAATTTTTACAGTAATAAATGTAGCGCTATTACTCAGTTCCTGAGTTTGTCTCTGAGTCTGTTTCTGAGACATATTCAAAAATATATTTTAGTTCATCATCAGATTCTTCTAAAGGTTCCATAAAACAAGTTTTTGCGACTTCTAGTTGTTTAGTTAGGTCTTTTTTATCCTTCTTTTTTGGACATTCATTTGCATAATGTCCTTCTTCTTGACAATACCAACATTTACAGTTTTCTTTTTTATTTGGGCAATAGTTCTTTTGTTTTTATTGATACTTCTTTCCCTAAAATATCTCTTTTTTCTCCAATTTGGATAATATTTTCTTTTCTAAAATGATATTTTCTTTTTCTTTGGATATTTTTATAAGGATGGTATTTCCGAATATTTTTATTAGAACCATATTTTTGAGGAATTTCTTCGTTATCTTGACAACAAATTCTAATTATATATTAAATCTTTTCTGAGTAGCTTCCTGCATACAGCGTTCTTTTATTTCCTCTCTTATTGCAGATGTTGCTCCACCGAAATTATTTTCAATTGTTTTATTATTTATTTCTCTTATAAATCTTCCCATAATAATTTCATTAGCAGGATATGGAAGTTTTGTGATATACATGTTAAGATAATGATTTTATCTTCTTCTTTTAATTTATAATAATATATTCTATATTCACAAATATAGGATTCTATATAACATAGATCGAATATTTGAATATTGGCCAAGTGATTTTTTGCTTCTAAATACTCTTTTTCAGAAATTTCGGTTCTATAATTTATGACATTTTTTCCAAAAAATTCTTTGTATAGAACCCTCATTATGTGTGCTATTCTATCATAAGCTGTTGTTTTTTCAGCTAATTCTTCTATTATTTTATTATCTATTGATAACATATAATTTCTTATGGTTCCTTTAGTGTGGAAACCTATGAAGTTCCAAATATCCATTTCAGATAATTCATTTAATTTTGGGTTTGTATAAGCTTCTAACAGAAAAGAGTTCATCCAATCTTCGAAAATTTCTTTTTCGTTCTTTTTGCAATCTAGGTCAAGCATTTTTTCTCCTTCTAGCTCTTGAATTTTAGGAATGTATTTTGATGGTATTTTAGTATATTTCGAATTTTTGCTTATAAAACCTTTTTTGAAAGCATAATTTTCAAAACCTGTTTCCCATTTAAATTGGGTTTGATTATTATTCCCAGATGTTCCAGCTTCATCCTTTACTTGTACTGGATGTACTGGTTCTTCATCACTAGAATAGTCTAAAACATATTCTTCTCTTTCAGAAAAATCTGGTTCTTCTTTAATCTGAAAACCTTGTTCCATAAGATTATCTTCTTGAGCCATTTTAATTGTTTAAAAAGCATTGTAACTTCTTCTAATTTTTCATCAATATTCATAATTTTAGAGGTGGTCTAATCTTTAGATTTGTTGTATCGATTTTATTTTGGACTTCTTCTTTTTTAGGAATTTCTTTTTGGAAATGTTTATCAAGTATTTGTTCAATTTTATTTATCATATTAGGTTCTTCCTTTTCTTTATTTTTCTGAAATTTTAGAGAAACTAATATTTCTTCAAGCATATCTATTATAGAATTTAATTGTGGATTAAAAGTATGATGAAGGTGGGGATAATTATCTCCCTGATAACATTTTTTAGAAACTCCATGTGAAATATAAGTTTTTTCGGGTTTTTGAAGTCCTTCAATAAAACTTATAGTAAAATAAAGATTTTGAGAAAAAACATTTTGTATTGATTTTAAGAATTCGGTGTCATTACAATTGACGTTAGTTAAAATCATTAGTTTTTGATCTATTAATTTTGATAGATTAATTATTTCTTCTCTTAAATCTTCTAATTTACTAGTTTTTTCCATAAGGTGACGCTTTTCTTTGAAAAGGGCAACGATTTTAAATTAAAAGTGTGGTTTTAGAATGAGTGGTTCAGATTTTGCCACATATCACATCTTTAAAACAACATCTTTACCATATAATTCACCTTATTAGTATCTACCTAAAACTACTAGCTGGTATAATTATGTATGTTATTATTAAAAGAATCTGGTAAAATATTTTATTGTTATTGGAGTTTCTTTTGGGTACACTTACTTAGCTTTGCTGTTGCAGTTGTTTTTCACAAAATCATTATTTTCTTTAGCATTAACTCGTTTATTATTTGAAATAATAATAATAATAATAATAATCGCTTACAAAAAATACTAACAACATAAAAGTATATAATAACCAGCATATTTATTTTTTATAGTTTTATACTTTTACATATACACAAAAAATTAATCACCTACTAATAAATTATCATATAATGATACATATTAGATATTTAAAAAAACAATTGATTTTATTATTGTAGAATATTTAATTATTATGTTATGACAGATTAAATAGATAATTAATTGCTTTATTAAAAATATGAAATAATATATATAAATATATAGTAATTAATTTTTTGCGTTTATAAAACATTTTTTATTTTCATAATATAATTAGATTTATTTACAAAATACTTATATCGAAATATGATTCGAACAGCTGTCACCTTATAGTAGTTAGTAATATAACCAACATATGTGATGCTGCTAGCTAGGTAGGAGGTTTTGGTTCTCAAGCTAAAACATAACAACATAACATTATTATCAAATTCTTAACTAATTGAAGAATCCAAATAGGAGAATAACAGATCAGACCAAGTATTAGACTTTGAGAGAGTCGGTGACCTGGGTAAGACTCACTTCAATAAAAGTCGGATTTTTTTATAAATAAATATAATATTTATGGATATGGACACACTAAAAAAAAATAAACATATATATTTCGTTTACACTATTAATTTCTTTGCCTAATAAGATATGTATAAAAATTTTAAATATGTATCTCATTTAATTTGTTCACGAGAGAAGTTTGCATTAGCATGTCTATATATAAATATTATATTTATTTTATTTATTTAAACAAAAAACGTAAAGTCTAGTTTAATTAATACTGTAATACATATATAAAAAATATAAAAAACAAAATTTTAATTAATTAATATTAATTAATTTTTTTAAAAATTATAATAATTTAAAATAAATAAAATAATTTTAAAAAATTGATTAATGTTAATTAAAAAAATTAGTTCTCTTATCATTATTTTACATTTATACAATACAATTATTTTACTTAATGGACGACGATAAGACTTTTTTATTCCCTCGATGAATCACTAATAAAGGGAGTAAGTTCATGCTAAATTTCCTTTTCTTGGGGGGTGGGGGGATTCATTTTTATAGTATTTCAATGGAATAATTTTTGTTGTTTCACAATATTTTAAATATGGAACAACTTATCCAACTACGTATAAAAATATAAAATAAAACAAAATAAAAAGGGGGAACAAGAAGAATGATATGTAATATATATCTGAATCTAAATCTACATTAAGGAGTTCTTATGAGTTATGAGCCTCGTCTAAATCTACAATAATTGACTACAAATGAATTTGTATTGTAGAATCATAATAATTAAGATCTGTTCGCTAATTCTGAATGGTAGATCCCCTCTTCATTGTTTTCTTCTATATTTTTTTAATCTTAAGTGCTCTAATTTATTTCTCTACCATCTAACCATCTAATAATAGTATGATGCTGTGCCTTGACGATGACGCATTATTTTGTAATCCTCAAATAATTGATTGTTATAACAAGTCAAATACGGTCAATGAAATTGGAGGGATTATGAAATTCATCTCCTTACCAGCTCTCTGAAATGGACTTCGTTTTGGTACTACCTGTAAAATAAACAAACTTAAGTAATTTTAAGTCGATATCTAAAAAACTTTTAATTGGATATTTTATTTTTTAATAAATTTTAATTATTCAATTATTTTTTAAATTTTTATTTCGTTAGACAAACTAATTCTTACATTAGATTATTTGTTTATATAAAAAAAAAACTATTCTTAAAAATTTATAATTTTTTAAAAATTGATATGACTTTGTTAAAATGATAAAAATTAATTTGTCTAACTTTTTATAAAAATTTGACGTGAAGATTAATATATTTAATAAAATAAAAAGTGAAAGACCAATAATTTAGTGATTGAAATTCTTTGAGGATTAAAATATCTACATTTTTTCTTGAAGATTTATATGGCTAATTAAGTAAGTACATGTAACAAATTGATGGGAAAAATGAAAGATCATGACATGAACCTTTTTTGGGTCTGAGAAAGTATTCTCATCCAATGCATTGATAGATGTTAGTACAGTAATTGTTGACTCAGTAAGATTTGATGTAGCATATCCCTCAACAGAAATCTTGAGATTCACTTGGTCACTTCTCATGTTTGCAACCTGGACAAATCTTATTGTACTATCATTAATTTACTAATATAGATCATATTTCATTTTTATTCAAGAATTAATTGTTGTTATAATATTTACGTTATTATCTGTGTGCCTTACATTTTTGTATGTAATCGTACCAAGGTGCTGCATGTTGTGCTAAACACATAAATTGTACTATTTCTTATGGTGTAGGTGAAAAACGTGTAATTCATCTTACTTTGGAACGAGTTACATGTAATTTGAGAATCTTAATGTCCTGAAACGATTTACGTACATATTTTAAAGAAGGAATTTTATGTATAAATCATCCTAAAATATGATGTTTAATATATTATCTAATACACACGGCATGTGACAATTTATATATTAACAGATTTAAGAGATTCATATTTTAAAATTTTGTTTAAAAAAATCTGATAATATTAATCTCCATTATTTTATTTAAATAAAAAATCCTAAGCATTATTAATTAGTGGATATGGTATCAGATTTTGTGTATGTGTTATAATAAATAGATTGTAGGCCATCAATAATTTACTAATAAGGTTAATTCTGGAAAAATAATAAAACTCAGCCACCAACAATTAGCTAATTAATGAACTTGGATATATAATTTTTAGATTTTAAATGTTAACATTTTCAATGTTAAAATGTACGAATTTTTTTTATTAATTATTGACTAATTTTTATTATTTTCTAGAACTGATTTTTATATTAAAATTTTTTTAATTCTCTTTTTCTCAACTATTCTAAGAAAACAACTTATTTTTAACTAACAATTAGTTGACAAAATAGTGGATAAATAAATTTAAAAATTTTGAGATGCGAGAAAAAAAAATTTAAATTGAAAAATGTTGGCATCCAATTTTCCTTTTTCTTTTTTACCAGGTCATGCATGAAAAGGCTGCAAGGAATTATACAAAGTCAACTACTTGTTGGTCTAATAGTAAGCAATTCCTACAAATACCTTTATCTTTAGGGAAGTTTTGTTATTTTGAGGATTTTGGCAGAGAATTGCAGAAGCAGCAAGTGAAGTAGGATCTGTTGTTTGAAGCTGTGATTCAAGAAATGTTGCACCCTTACTTGACTCTCTAAACATGTACTGCACCCAATAGCTTGGTGTTCCATAAACCTTATTCGCATTAAAAACAATTGCATCTGGGTTCCACCTACTCACAAAAATGTGTGGCCATATTAATTCAAAATTATATATATATTCTATCATATGATTCTCAATATCTTAAAGAAAAGAACATGGCTTTGTAAGTTTATATATATGTATGCCGTTATGGGAAATGAAAAAAGTTGAAGGACATTATTACTTCCTGTCATTTGCATTTACAAAAAGGGGAGCATACGAAGCCATCGCCACGTGATCACTGCATCAAAAATGGGAAAATGTTATCATCTTTTTTTATCCTATAGTAATTTTTTAGGATAATATATTTTATTTATATGACTTGATAATAGTGTTTTATATTTCACCATTTTGCTGTGTATTTTTCTTGAACCTATTTTTGTAATAGACTATTTTTCTAAAAAAATTCACAATTACTTTTTTATGGGACACAATTTTGCTTACATGAAAGACATTCATATTTTGATGTGACTAACCTTTTAAAGCTAGTTAGAATTTTTGTTATCTATTATGTTGTATGAAAGCTCAAATCCAAAAATTTATGTAAAAAGTAACACGGATATTTTGTATTGGTATTATTTTTGTAACCAATATTCAATGTTAAATAGTGTATAATATTGGAACATTTCCATTTCTTAACAGCCCTCAAAAGTTGCATGAACGTCACTAACAAAAAGAGTAGTGACTAAAATCAGACAGTCAGTGATAAAAAATTAATTATAATTACTAGTTTAGATAAATACATATTAATTAAACCATCATGTGGAGCTTAACCAAAAGTGCATAGCTTTCTCAATTGTATCATATATCTTCCATTCTAAAAATTCGAGCAATAATGTTGATGTATCTTGAAATGGTTCATAGAAAGCTACAGTTTACCTGTTTCTTTCTAATCCAATAAGAAATCCAGCTTCAGATACAGCTCCTAAAAGGGTCCCAAGCTTGGCTTGTTCCTCTCCAATTAGAGCATACTCACTCACAAAAGCCTTTAACATATTATCCATAGATCCAAGGGATTAAAATTAATTCAAGTATACATAAAAAATTAATTTTAATATTCTGATAAAGTAAAAAAGATGTATATCTAATTAGATACTGTGATATATATTGTCATATTAGTAAAACGAATAATACTAAGAAATCAATATTTTTCAATTAATATTATCTAATTTTTTTAAAATTATTTTATTTATCTTAAATTTAAACACTAAATCATAAATTTTTAAATCCTAAATCATAAATCTTAAATTTAAAAAAAAATAAAATAAAAAAATTGACTAATATTAACTAATTAAATTAATTTCTTTATCTTTATACCTTTTCTAGTAAAAATAATTAATTTTTATATTTTTTATGTGAATAATAATTTAAAAAAATTAATATAATTAAATGACTGTATAAAAAATTGTATGCCATCAGTATTTTAAAATTAAATTTGTACTATAAGATAGATGCATTATGCCTACATAATTATTTGTATAAATGAGCATTAATTATTGTGGATATAATTGAGTGAAGATAAGCAAACCTTTGGACCATTACGTGGTGTGTTATCAAACACCTGAGCGTTATTAAACATACTTCGAGCGTCATGAGGATAAGTCTGGTAAGAAAATTAAAAAGTTCAAAACAAAATATTATTTTTCGAAGGAAATTAATTGAATGTGAATCGGGAGAAGAGGGGAAATTATTAATTACATGATACTCGTACAAATCAGCGGGGTGATCTAACGGCTTGGAAGAAGCATCACAATTTGAAACAATCTTAATATCCGGATAAGCATGTTTTATTGCATTGTAGAACGCAAGGTAATTCCCTGGTAAACATGCAAAATTGTTGTTTTGTTCAGGCATACAATGTTAAAATAATATAACTATACAAGTAATAAGGAAAATATTAATTTATATTGTCCCGTGTTAATTGTGTATAAAATTGAAGAAGTGGATTAAAAAATAGAAATATTAGGTGATTTTTTTTCTTATATTTATCTACATTTGAGTTAATATTAGCTAACTCAGCTATTTTTTTCCATTAAAAATGTTGTCCCCAACATTTTTCAAAAATATAACAATTTTAAAATAATGTTTTATGCCATATAAATTTTATCAATTCAACCGTTAGATTCTAATATTTCACTATGTGGATCGATCTAAGAATATTTTATAAAATTTAAAATTAATTAAATATGTCATACAACAATTTATACATATATTATAACTTTTAAGAATATAAGAAAATATAACAATTAAATTATTATTATTATTATTATTATTATTATTATTATTATTATTATTATTATTATTCAATGGTATATTTTTTTAAATAAATAAAATAAATATAATAGTTACTAATATATTGAAGTATGGGAAAATTTATATTTTTGCTCCATGAGTGACATATCTTATTTAGTGAAAACCAAATAGATATACACATATTTTATTTATATTGTAAACCAGATAAATAATGTTGTTTTAACACGTATTTCATTCACAAATGATATACGTATTAAAATATTGAACCGTACATTGTTTACGGTATAAATTAGATATGTCTCAATTTATTTCGTTTTATGCCAATTTAGTTTAGCTGCTTGTGATTATTATTTACTTTGACACTCCATGTCTCACAGTTTTATTTTTGATAGAGGAATGAAAATTATTCAACACATCAAAATGCGTCCACAAGAGAAAGATTTCTACATCTTTATAAGGCACAGAAATACACATGACCTAGACCGATCCCAAGATCCAGCTCAGACCTGTATACTTTAGGACTAATTTGGTGTGATTTCATTAAGTTTAGAGTCGGGTAAGGGTCTTAAAAATTGACCTGGTCATTATTTAAGGTCAGGTTCGATCGAGTCCAGACACGCATGTTTTAATCCCCTCTCTAACCAATGTGGGACTTCACATTTCATCCCTTAATGGGACCCAATATCCTCATTGGCACATTGATTCGAGCATTGCTTCTAATACCATCTATAACAGCCTAGATAACTAATTTGTCGATATTGTCCGCTTTGGCACTCTATGTGTTACAATTTTGTTCTTGATGGAGAGACAAAAATCACTCAAGACATCAAAATGCATCCACAATGGAGATATTTTTGCATTCTTATAATGCATATTTTGTTCTCCTCTCCAACTGATGTGGGACTTCACAAGATCAAAACATACTGTATAAAGATGTAGAAACCTCTCCCTTATGAATGTATTTTAATGGGTTAAGTGGTTTTTGTTCCTCCATCAAGAACACAAGAAAAAAGTTGTGAGGCTCGAGAGCTATATTAGACAATATCTACAAGCAAGTGAACTAGACTATTACGGATGATATTAAACCTGATACCCAGATCAATACGGCAATGAGGACGTTGGGCCATATTAGGGGCTGACATGTGAAGTCCACATTGATTTGAATGGGGAATGAAACATGCCTCATAAGGACGTGGAAACTTCTTTCTTGTGGATGCGTCTTGATGGGTTGAGTGGTTTCTGTTCCTCCATCAGGAACTAAATTTCAAGGCCCGAAGTATCAATGGGACAATATCCACAAGCTAGTGGACTAGGCTATTACGTGCTTATTATGCAAACATGCTATAAATATACAAAAATTTAAGCTCTATATAGGTAGATCCATTCAACCTAAACCATCACTTACATCTCTTGTTCATCTCTTTTTCATCTTACAAATAGCTAGTATTAAGATATACTTATTATAGTGTATCCAAACGTAGACATGAGAGAGGGTGAGGATGGGGTTCTCATTTGAATGCGCAACTTCAACACTGATGTGCACTTGCCATGTGGGTTTTCTGACTGAGTTGAAAAATTTTATTTTGATAAATATAGAGGCGCTTGATCAAAAAGAGATTGGAAATGTTATACATGTTCTTAATAGCCTTAGAAAATCGGTAATTTTAATATTGGATTTTCTGGTTTGAAAGCGATAATCATATTCGAGTGATGTTTAACATTTATGAAAAAATTTTAGCCCAACAGGTAATGGAACTCTACACTAAGATTGGTGATATTGGGAGGGGGTGTTAAGCCTTCAAGCTCTGTGCAGGAGAGTCCATTACTAGTAGTACCTCCTTTCTAGTGCACAAATCTTATGGACCATATGGAGGAGGACTCGGAGTCAGATGAGAAGTACATAGCTAATAACGATGCACCTAACGACAATAATAATGAGGATGAGTTTGTACTAGAGATTTTTGTCGATGGATCGGCATGGTTCCTTTTATGGAATTCTGTTATCTGTTATTGACTTGTCACTTATTTCTAGTCACTATTACACTATGGACATTAGAGCGCAAAGTAAGAAGGAATAATTACAATACAGATAGTGGTATTGAGTTTTGTATGAGACAAAAGTTTATGAGTAGGGAAGCTGTGCAAGTGGGAGTGAGAAATTATAGCATTTTAGGGAGTGCGAAATATAGGGTTATGGAGTCTAATAGACTAAAATATCATGTATGATAGTAAGCAATGTTCACCAGGATGTCTATAAAAATCTCTGTGTAGCACTCATACGAAATATTAGATATTGATAAAGTCCTTAATGCCACTTTTTCACTTTTTCAATTTGAAATCTTCTGTTGAAAAATTATCATATGAAAATTTTGTTTTCTACAAGAAACTTCATAGATATAAGAAACCTCACACTTGTTTGACAACAAGTTATCCAAAGACCATGTCCAATTGGATAATACTCTCATTTGTGACGTTATTATGCCCATTATACAAGCTAATCCATCTATTTTGATCAAATTTTGCAAAGTACAGTGCAATAAGAAAAGGATGGATAGTGAGATCTAGTTATAAGAAACTACAACAATTGTTGGTGGAAAAGGATGGATTGTTAAAATTTATTACGCATAAAAAAATTTTAACTATGAAGTCTTAAGTAAACAAAATTTTCATCGAGTACAAACCTTTTTCTCTTTCTTTATGTGTGTGTTTTTTTAGAAAAGAACAAATAGATTCTTGATCTTTCGTTCTACAAATATTTTTGTTTCTCACCATTTGAAAATACTTTTAAGTCCATGACTTTTTTAAAGTTGGACATATATATTCCTCCGTTCATATGAGTCCGTCAAACTCAACACAGAAGTCTGATGTGGCTTTCGTTGTACCATAGTTATCAAGACCGAATCGGCAATCGATCCGGTTAAGTTATTGGGTTAATGGTTTAACCGATGAATCATTGCTCAAATCGTTTGACCCGGTAATAATTAAATATATATACAATTATAATAAAATTAAAATTTTGATGCATTATATATATTTAATTATGTAACGCTACATCAACAAAAATAACTATTTTTATATTAACTGCGTGAATAGTTATTTAAAAGAAAGGATGTGATTGGATAATTATGTAAAATATTTTATATTATCAGTATATCAAAATTAAACTATAAAATAAACAAATACGATATTATCATAGAAGAATAAAAGTAATATTTTATATTATTTAAATATATAATTACTTTTAGTATAATATATATAATTATTAGTCTTTAATATAACTTAATAAGTGCATTGGCATTGTTTTTATAATATATATAATTATTAACCCTAATAGTATTAAAAGACATGTTGGCCTAGTGAAAGATTGACATCTCTTTATCTTAGAGGTTCCAAAATCGAGCTAAATTTGTGCTACTTTTTGAATTAACATTTAATCTGAAAGGGGTGTCTATTACCGCGATCCATGGCATCACTTGTGCATCATGGAGGTGGTACCACTTGTGCATCATGGAGGTGCGCGGGCAGAAAATTGACCCGCCGGGTCAAATATGTTCGGTTCAAACCGAATTGACCAATTTTCTACGGGTCAATTGCAGAACGGTTAGAAGAGTAATCCGAACTAGTTTATGATCCAGTTCATTGGTTTTTTTTTATCGAACTTGCCGGTCCGATCTGGGTTTGATTATTATGCGTTGTACTGGCTTGACTGTTACGGATGCACACATGGAGGGAGAGTTTTCAAAACAGGATAAATTAGTCCCTCTTTATGCCTCTCTCTCTCTCTCTCTCTCTCTCTCTCTCTCTCTCTCTCTCTCTCTCTCTCTCTCTCTCTCTCTCTCTCTCTCTCTCTCTCTCTCTCTCTCTCTCTCTCTCTCTCTCTCTCTCTCTCTCTCTCTCTCTCTGCTGCTTTTCCTTTCTCTTAGAATCTCACTACCTATCATCATCACTATCTCAAGTATTCCCCTTTCTCTCCCGCTCAGCGCTCTCGCTGCTATCCTTCTCTCTCGCTTTCAAGGTTGCAAGTCAACAACGACACCCGTGACCATCGCTGCTGAGATTAGCCTCTCAAGCTTGCATTTGTCGCCTCCCTTCTCTCAGGCTCTCAAGCTCGCACTGTCACCTCTCTCTCTCTCTCTCTCTCTCTCTCTCTCTCTCTGATCCATTCTCTCAGCCTCTCAAGCTCGTTATCTGTTGCATCACTTTTTTTATCTCTCAGCAGCAGCGGCATCTCCAGCAATGGTGAGTTTCAACAGCAACTTCTGCGTTGATATGCTCTGCTGTTTCTCTTCTTCTAGCATTGATATGCTCCTCTTCTCCTCTTCTTCCTTTATGAAAAATTTTGAATCTTTAATTTAGAAATTAGGCTGGGATAAAGTCATTTCTCGCTATTTGCCTTTTTAAAAGAACCTTTCTTTTTTTCTTTTAATTCCAGGTAATTAATTAGTTCTTGGAATTAATGAATGTATTTTGTGTTAGTTGAATTTGATGTTTGATAGTTAGAAAATTTTGGTTTAATTTGCTAATTTTGTGGTATATTGTTGTAGCTTGTTTCAAATTAGAAACAAATTTTGTGGAAAGCATTGTTGTTAGGGCACTTTGAACAAATTTTTAGCTAGTTAATTAATTCTTGAAATTAATGAATATGTTTTATCTTAGTTGAATTTGATGTTGTTATGTCATGAATTATAATCACTGTTTTGATTTGGTAAGAATGTTTATTATTATTATTTGAAGAAGAACAAGAAGAAAAAGTGAAAAAGGTAGAAAAAAAATGAAAATAATGGTGTGAGTGGAGGTAGAAAAAAAGGGAAGAAAGATTTATGTCCTATTATTTTAAAGAAGAGAGACTAATTTGTCCTATTTTAAAAATTCTCGACATGTACATTTGTAACAGTCAAGTCAGCATAATGAAAATCATATCAGATTTTTTTATTGGATATGAGGGACATATATGAATAGAGGGATATATATGTTCTACTTTTAAAGAAGTCATAGACTTATAAATATTTTCAAATAGTGAAGGATAAAAATATCTGCAAAAATTTGTTATTTTTTTATTTTTTTTCTCATTTAGTTAATTTTTTTTACTATTTTGATGTTGGTTAAGGGTTTCAGTAGGGAATTGTTATGATTGAAAAAAATACTCCAAATTAAAATGTTATTTCTAACTAAAAAAATAAGTATACATGATAATGACCATTCATGCAATTAAAACTAAAGCAATGCACAAGTCACACAACCATATATAAAATAATATTAACTCGTGGTACAGATGATAAATTTAAAAAAGGACACGAAAAATTAGGGGAAAAGAAATAATGCATGCCTTGGTAGTGTTGCTTTCCACAATTTTCATTTCCAATAGCGACATATTTTAGGTCAAAAGGCTTAGGGTGCCCCATAGCAACTCTAAGGGAACCCCATTGCGAAGTGGCTGCTCCTCTCGCAAACTCAATACCATCTACGGTATCCTGACACGAAAAATTAGGGGAAAAGAAATAATGCATGCCTTGGTAGTGTTGCTTTCCACAATTTTCATTTCCAATAGCGACATATTTTAGGTCAAAAGGCTTAGGGTGCCCCATAGCAACTCTAAGGGAACCCCATTGCGAAGTGGCTGCTCCTCTCGCAAACTCAATACCATCTACGGTATCCTATAATAGGGAAAAAATGTCACTAATATAATATGAAAATTTAATTTTCTTTTAAGTCTATAACAATGTTTTATAGAAGAACGAAGTTAGTTTTTGCACAAATCAAAAGGTGCTTGTTGTTAGTTTTATGTGGTACACTGGTACTTAAGCCACAAAACTCTCCTAGTAATGTATTAATTTATTGGATTGAGTTCATTTCATTGGCTTAAAATCATAACCAATAACAATTGATACCTTAATTTGAAAAATGTATAGGGATGGCAAACGAGTTAGTCGGCACCGAATTTGATGGTATCAGAACGTTTGAACTATTAAATGATCTCATAATAAAATATGTTTTTAAATTTTTTAATAATCGTTAAATAGTTCTTATTTAATTTTAATTACAAATTAATCCATATATTTTATTTAATTATAAAAATTATTTTTTATTTTATAAATTATTATTTTATCATTCATCTATTATATTTATTAACAATAAAAAACAATAACAATAACAAATTAGATCTTCGATTGATCGTAATAATTTTTTGGCAATCGTAATCGATTAAATTGAATTAACAAAACAATCGATTGAATTTCAGGTTTTCCATGACTCAATCGATTGGATTGAGTTTCAGGTTATCACAAAACAATCGATTGAAATTGCAAGGCAATATGGTTTTCGCAAAAATCAATCGATTGGTCATATTACCCAATCGATTGGGTAATATAAACAATCGATTGAAAGCTTCAAAACAAATTGAGATCTCACAATTCAATCGATTGGTTGTATTGCCCAATCAATTGAAGTCTTCAAAGCAATATGGATTTATCCAATTTAATCGATTGGTTGTGTTACCTAATCGATTGAATTATGCACTACGCCGTTCTCATTTTTCTTATCGTTTTTATAAATTATTATCTTATTATTCATTTATCTTATCTTTAAAATTTTATTTTGATTTAAATACTCTAATTTTATCTTTTTCTTCATATTAAGATTATAAATTGATGAATAATCTATCAACAATTACTCAATCCTACAATTAGAACCATTTATCAAATAAAAATAAAAACTTAAAAATTAAAAATAGAATTTTAAAGATAAGATAGATGAATAATAAAATAATAATTTATAAACACGAGCTGAAAAATTTAGAAAGACATAATATATAATACAGTGCACAATTCAATACATTCGATAACACAACCAATCGATTGAATTGTGAAAATCCATATTACTTTGATGACTTCAATTAATTGGATAACACGGACAATCGATTGAATTAGAAAAAACTCATGTGCCTTGCAAAATTCAATCGATAGTGTAGCGATTCCAATCGATTGAATTTTGAAAAACCCATAAATTCAATTGATTGTGTTGTATGTCCAATCGATTGAATTTTCAAGAAACACGATTTCACCAGCGTTCATGGATGTAACAGATCAAAGATAAAATTCTAATTGATTATGATTGTCAAAATATTTATTACGATTAATGGAAGATCTAATTTGTTATTGTTTTTGTTCTTAGTTATTAATAAACATGATAGATGAATGATAAATAATAATTTATAAAATAAAAAATAGATTTTATAATTAAATAATATATAAATAATTAATTTGTAATTAAAATTAAATAAAGACTATTTACCGTTATTAAAAAAGTTAAAAAACATGTTTTGTTATGGGACCATTTAATGATCCAAACATTATGGAATCATCGAATCCGGTCCAGGTTAGTCCGTCCCACTTCACCAAAAGTTCGTCATTTGGTGGGCTAGCCTGCTCGCTTAATAAGGCGGTTTCAAATTTTTATCCTGTTTCAATTAATGGCGGATTGGTGGCCCAGGTCTACCAACTTTTATTTTTGTTTTTTTTTTTTTATTTTAAAATATTAAATATTAAAAAATATATAAATTTTATAAACATTTTAATAAATTTATAATTTCTAAAGATAAAAAAATTATAATTTTAAAATTTACAAATATTAAAGTCTTTATAATTTTAAATATTTAATAAACATAATTATTAATCAAATTTTTTGAAACAATATCATAGAATGGCAGGTTCAGTAGATAAACCCATTTTACTCCTGCCGAATTCACCAAAACCCATAAATTAAGCGGTGCAAGTTAAACGAATTTTATTATGACCATCTCAAATTTTTTAACCTACTCTATTTTTATTTAGCGAGTTATTTAGGTCGAATCGGTGAGTTTTGGCCCATTTATCATCCCTAAGAATACCGTACTGAGAGCCAAATGAAGTCAACAAAATTAAAAGTGGGGTGGCAACTAATGTTACTTATCATGAAGCATTCCCCTAGTGAACTTTTCTTCTAGAACTCTTTTTATGTGCTTAGGTGATAATAGTATCACCAACGTTATTATCATTTGATTAGATTCGACGACAAAGTGGAATAAAGACTAAAAAACTAACGTACTTGCACAAAAGGCTTGATGGCGCTTGTATCAACTTCATCAGTATGGCTAATACCTTCAAAAGAATACACACAAGCAGATAATAATTAAGATAATTTTTTGTGTGCACTAACACTTTTGTTCTGTATTATTTATTATTTATTTTATTCTGTAAAGTACTAATGTACACTGAAAATATCTAAGAATTTCTCAATAATTAATTCAACCATAATTGCTACTCACTTAAAAAAGGTGAAACTTGAATTTGAAAAATTACCATTGTTAAAGACCCATATTGGTTTTGCACCAATGTCCTCTGCTAGCTACAAAAGAAAAAATAGTTGTCATAGTCAATTTAAAAAAAAAAATTATACAATTTTCTGTTTATATTTTTGTTGTATATATTTTTTTATAGTATAATATATATATATTTTTTATCTTCCTTTACTTTCTATCAATCACTTTTAATACTAAAATTATATATATATAAAAAAGAGTACATAATTACATATAGTGTTTCTCTAATTTCAATACCAAACACCTCTATAAAGTATACAAATAAACTTACTTGAAGAGCCTCAAAATAACCAAAAGCATCATCAGTCCAATAATTCCAAACATCGCCAAAGTGGCCTGGTCTCTGCTCCCATGGCCCAACACTCTCTTTCCACCTAAATGCATTACTTAGTCTTTGTCCTTCTACGAAGCAACCACCTCTTGCAACAACAACAACAATCAACAATCATTATTTATTT
The DNA here is from genome assembly GCF_014773155.1 of Arachis stenosperma. Taxonomy (NCBI): domain Eukaryota; kingdom Viridiplantae; phylum Streptophyta; class Magnoliopsida; order Fabales; family Fabaceae; genus Arachis; species Arachis stenosperma. The sequence continues at coordinate 105,822,781 of NC_080382.1, forward strand.
GCATAGCATCAATAAGAGAATAAAATTAAATCATATATTGCGTAAAAAAATATTACAATAGCTTATATACCTGGAAATCTAATAAAGGCTGGTTTCAACTCTATCAGCATGTTGACTAAGTCTTTTCGGAAACCATGTCCCTTTGCCAATATCCAAATTTAAAGACTTATTAATTTATGGAAAGAATAAAAAATCATACTACATACCCAATGTGGGTATATATATATATATATATATATATATATATATATATATATATATATATATATATATATATATATTATATAATATAAATATAATAGGTGTCTCATTAATTTTAAATATTTGACCCATTATTAAAAGTATTTTGAATTTACTTTGATATTAAATTTTAAAATGTAATACCTAGCTAAGTTTAAGTAATTTTCTTGTTATTTAACTATTTATTTTTGACAAGAGACCTAATTATACCACTAACCTTAAGCTCAACTACAAGAAAAATAAGTTTCAATACACTAAGAAATTTATAAAAAGTCATGAAGATTTTATCGATGAAAATAAACTAAATATAAAATTTTAAAATATTACCGTCAGATTTGATATTCTGACGATATATCTGTTATAAAATATAATGCTAACTAGTGTTTAATTTAGCGTGAGATTAGTTGTCAAAGAATCCAATAGTAATTTTACGAAAAAAAAGTATATCAATCACTGTTAGATTTTTCCTACAATAACTTAGACAATATATTTTGATTAGTGATATTTGAGTTAAAGTCAGATTTTTCTAACGAAAAAATCGACCATAAAAATAGGTCCTAAGGTTTTGTCTTGAAGTATGGTTTGATCACGTAGTACTAATTTATTAGAGAGTTGTAAAATTCGTAAAATTAGTAGATAATTAATTTATAAATTAATTATTATTTAAAAAAATTAGAAATATGAATTTAATAGCTTAAGATAGAGCTAATTAAAATAAGAATTTTGACTTGAATTTCAAAGAATTTGGTCTAAAATTGGACCGAACGGGCCGAACTAAACAAACTGAGTCCAAAGGCCCAACACAACTCATTTAACCCAATGAGCTTAGCTCATTCTTCCTCCTTCCTTGATGTTCTTCCACGCTGGGGAATCATAAGGAGAGAGAATGAGGAGTTCAAACCCTTGGCTTGATTTTCAATTTCACATAACTTCTCACTCCGAGTTCTGATTACCACACTGTTTGTAACCATGCGACTAGCGCGACGAGCTCTACAAAGCCCAATCCTCAATTAGGTATGAAACTCATTTCTCAGTTTTAATGTCCTCCTCCCCAATTTCAAAATTCAATGTGAATGCATGTTAAATTTTGTATGATTTTGGTGTTTAGGTTCGAATTAGCTTGTGGGTTTTGTCGGGTTTAGCTTGTTTGAGTTGTGGGGAAGGTAAGCACCCTCAAACCCTTGGTATATATGTTGAATTAGTGAACTCTATTTTGATTATAGTAGTAGTTATGATAATAGATTGAAAATTATTATTGGTGGAGTCAAGTTTGAGAATGTGGAGTTTAGGTTGAGCTTTGGAGGCTATAGGGCTGTTGGGTGAGATTTCGGAGTCTTGGAAGCTTGGAAAATGTTGTATTGTGAGGTGTTTCGGGCTTTATCGAGGAATCGACCAAGGTATAATTTTGGTTTTTCATATTTAATATATAATGTCTTGTGAAATCTTAGGCTAGACGACCTAGGATAAGTTGAATTACGAGTTTAGAGCATGTTTGGTGATTTAGTTGACAATGTATGTAGAATTGGTGCTACTTGATTAGATTTAGTGAATCATGATATGAATGTGATTGTGGTTGGTGAAATAGTTTGATGAATGAGAAAAATGAATAAGAATATATGAATATTGATAAATTGAGAATTGTGTGTGTATAATTGAGATTTTTGAGATAAGTATAATTAATTTGAGGTATGGATGGTTGTAATAGGATATGGGCTGTGTTGGATGTGGATGGTGTCATTTTGAGTGGTAAAAGTTTGATTTTGGTAAAAGAAATTGGTAAAAATAGAGGTTTGAGTTTTGTTGAGAAAAACTGATTTTTTGCCAAACTTCAACAAGCCATAACTCGGCTTCCGGACCCCCGAATTATTTCAAACTTTTTTTATATGAAAATTGGGTCCGTGAAGTTTACGCCGTTTAAAGAACAGATGAAAAAGGTTTTAAAATAAAAAAGTTATGCTCGTCGGAAGTTCGGAGTGCAAAACTAAAAATTCTGCAACATTCAACATTTTTGCCATTTTGCATAACTTGCATACGCGACCAAGCCTTTTGGGTTGGGCATCTCGCATACGCGTCAAGGTGCTTGCGTACGCGAGCAATGAAAAAAGCATGCCCACGCGTACGCGTGACCCCTGTTTTCAGCAAAGTTAATTTTTGTATTTTAAACCCCAATTTCGAACCTTTAAACCTCTGTTTTTACTCCTTTAGCCCCTAGACCTTAGTGGTATGCCTAGTGATAAGGTGAAGTTAGGAAGGGATGATAACTTGGGAGTGAAGTAAACGTTATTCACGAGCGTTGCGCTTTTTGGTTTAATGACTTTATTTTACTTTTTTCTTCAAAGACTACAAGATATAAAATTTTTTCAACTATATATATATATATATATATATATATATATATTATCTTTAGAGGTCGTAATACCTTACCACTTCTGTTTTATGACTTAAGCATAAGACTCTGCGTGGTACGATGTTAAAGGACTCCTTCGATAATATGCTATCAATTTTTGTTGAGAGGCGATGCTCAGAGATTTACACATTCCACCTATCCTAGAACTATGGGTGACTGTATTATCATACTCCAAGACATAGTTTATCATCTCTGATCGTATACAAATGATAATCCAGTAAGTGGGTGCATGAGAGATTTTTAGACCTGGTACCATCGTCCTACTTGGGATTGGGTGGAACCGTGGAGGATATTCTTGGAGATAGACCGCCCATAGAACCACACGTTAAGAAGGAAGTATTTTCCATCAAGCTTACATGGTTTAGGGAGAGGATACAACATATTATTGTTGATGCTGAATGTTGATCCTAAATACTGCGTCAATATGCACGGTGGTACATGGTGATGCTAATCGGGGAATAATTGACAACAGATGACAACAGATAAGTCGAATATACTTGACCATATTCAGTGGTTGTCAATGCTAGCAGATTTTGACAATTAGAAGTAGTTGTCATGGGTTCAGTGGTCCTAGTGTGGACCTATAGGTTACTATGTACCGGGACACTACAGACATTGTTAACTGCATCCCATTGCAGATTAGTTGGATATACCATAGGTTCTTTGATTGTGGACCTAACCAAAGAGATGTCCTTGTTTTTCCCTTGGATATGAGATATAAATTTATAATTTAAAAGTTGAATTTTAAATATCATCGATTATTTGATGATAGAAACTTACAAATGATGTTAATTGGTAACCAGTTGTCAAGTCTAGCACAACATAGCTAGGATCACAGGGAGGGATGACTATTGAGGTGACACCACATGTTGGATACCATGGGCTTGACCAGGTAAAAATTGACAATTTGTAATGGAGGAGCCCTTTCTAACCCAGGAAGAATGATATGGGAGCATGTATTTTTATGTTTGTGTCGTTAATTAAAGTAGTCTAGTTTAGCATATATTATTATATTGTGTTATGAGTTAGTCCCACATCGCTCGAGTCATGAAAATTCCTCCTCCCCTACTAGTATAAATATGCATATGTACCCCTTTTATTTATGAGTTTAATTGATTGAGTTATATATTTAAATAAGCTGTGTGCTTATTTTCCTCTAGACTTTTTGAGAGTAAGAGTTGCATCCTTGACTTAGCCAACCAAGGTAGGTTCTTGGCTACTTTCACCATAGTGGGGTTGTAAACCTCGCCAAGATTGGTGGCCCAAGCGACGTCCCGTCGTCAGTTTGGTATCAGAGCAAGGTCGGTCCTCGACTTGCTCTAGTAAAATTTTATTTGGTTCGTGGGTACGATCTTTAGTGCGGTTCTCTCACTGTTGGTACGAGTCGTTGTCAGTATGGATTGTCTGCTGCGAAGTTCCGGATAATATTGTTCTTTTCTCTTCTTTTGGTGCCTTTTCTGTTGGTGATTATCATTCATTCCCATCATCATTGGTGCATTCCCATCATTATTGTGCATCATCATAACATCAACACCAAGCATCATCCTCATTATTGCATAGTAGTAAAAGATGGCTCTAAAGCGTAGAACTACTCAAGAGATTGAAATGGAGGAGTTACGCCGTCAAGTTAAGGAGTTGCAAGAGCAACTTGTAAAGCATGAAGCTGCTCAAAATAATCATGGCAGGCAGAGTGATGGTAGTTCTTCTAGTGAAGAAGATAATGCAAATCCATTTCATTATTCTTCTTCGTCTGAAGATTTGTCCACATGAAGAGCACGACACAACATGGCTCACAAAGTTAAAGACTTAGGAATCAAAATTGATGTTCCTGAGTTTGAAGGGAGTCTCCAACCAGATGATTTCATCAACTGGCTTTGCATAGTAGAAAGAGTGTTCAGACGACAAGCGCGTGAAGCTTGTAGCAATCAAGTTGAAGAAGCTTGCTTCAGTTTGGTGGGAGAATCTCAAGCGTCAGCGAGAAAGAGAAGGAAGAAGAAAGATCAAGACATGGGATAAACTGCGTCGTGAGCTCAAGCGCAAGTTCCTTCCTGAACGTTACAAGCAAGACACCTTCATCAAATTTCATAATTTGAGGCAAAAGTCGTTATTTGTAGAAGAATATACAATGGACTTCGAAGAGCTGCGTATGAAGTGTGACATTCAAGAGCCTGAAGAACAAACAATTGCTCATTATCTTGGAGGACTGAACACAGAAATTTCTGGTGTCGTTCAGCTGCAACCATATTGGACCTTGGATGATGTCATTAGGCAGTCATTAAAGATTGAAAAGCAAAGAACACCAAGGAATAACACGATGATGTCATTAGGCAGTCATTAAAGATTGAAAAGCAAAGAACACCAAGGAATAACACTCAGTCGCCGAAGGACAAAGAAGTCATCCTTGATGTTCAACAAGAAGTAACCGAGGGTTATCACTCTTATCACTCTTATCGAGGAAGAGGTTAATAAAGAACCAATTCAGAAGCAAGAGGAGGAAGGTGAGGTTGGCTATGCTATTGAAGAAGTTCCACCCGATTGTGAAGAAGCTTTAGTAGTTTGTCGAAACTTGAATACTGCAAGGGTAATAGAAGACGAGAGTTGGCGACGCCACAACATCTTTCACACAAGATGCACTATTGAAGAGAAGGTTTGCAAGGTCATCATAGACAGCAAAAATTGTGAAAGTGTTGTTTCAAATTATATGGTAGACAAACTGAAACTTCCAACCGAGTTACATCCTCATCCTAACAAGTTGCATTGGTTAAAAAAGAAGAATGAAGTTAAAGTAACAAGGCGATGTTGTGTCCAATTTTCTATGGGAAGCAAATACAAGGATAAAGTATGGTGTGACGTCATCTCGATGGACGCGTGTCATTTACTGTTAGGACGTCCTTGCCAATATGATTGTCGAGATATTCATTATGGTTTAAAAAATACATACTCCTTTATCAAAGATGGCAAGAAGATCATATTAACTCCGTTACAACATGTAGATGGTCAAAAGAATCAAGCTGAGCTATGCCTTTTCACATATTTTAAATACACTCACTAATGAAATCTTTCACCAATACAAGATGAGCCTTTTTCAACCTAGGGAGGAATGCAAGAGCCCTTTCCAACCCAGGGAGAATGATGCGAGAGCATGTATCTTTATGTTTGTGTGGTTAATTAAAGTAGTCTAGTTTAGCATATATTATTATATTGTGTTATGAGTTAGTCTTACATCGCCTGAGTCATGAAAGATCCTCCTCCCCTACTAGTATAAATATGCGTATGTACCCCTTTTATTTATGAGTTGAATTGATTGAGTTATATATTTAAATAAGTTGTGTGCTTATTTTTCTCTAGACTCTTTGAGATTAAGAGGTGCATCCTTGGCTTAGCCAACCAAGGTGAGTTCTTGGCTACTTTCACCATAGTGGGATTGTTAACCTCGCCAAGATTGGTGACCCAAGCGACGTCCCGACGACAATTTGCTTCAACTATGTCAAGACAGGGTAAAGAGGCAGTTGGGATCAGACTAACCAATTCTACATGATCTTGTCAATGTGTAAAGATTTTTTTTATTACCACTAGGTACGAGGGGTGACAACATGTGGTGTCCCAATAGATTGACGAAATAATATAATATGTGAAAAATTCACAGGATAGAGCAGTGCATGGTCATAACACATCACAAGCCAGATTCCAAGCCCACCCAAGATCACTTCAGCTAGTGGCTTGGAGCCTGTAGGGTTCGATTCTTCATGATGATGTACTGGACGATCCTCGACTTGCACGCGTCTACCAGACAACATGCGACACACAACCACTCAGCCTAGAGTTGACTTGTAGTTGTCGTCAGATACACCACCTCGCAGGCAACTAGGGACTCAGCAACCACAACATGATGGTAGGAGTGGGAGGGGAGGAGACATAAAGTAGAGAGGATGGGAGATGAGACAGGATGAAGGAGAGGAGAATCAAGCTAGAGGTGCAGTCGAGGAGGAGGCGAAGTTTGACTGGTATGAGGAATTTGGAGACAATCGATAGCATAAGTCAATACTACTGCCACCACCAGTACCACTACCACATCAGCCGAACTCGACCTAGCTAGCTCCCTATGTAGGGACATCCATGCCAAGGCCTTCGACTGGAGTACTCGTGACACAATAGTCCACTCAGCTGTTGGGTAATACACAGTCCATGTGTCTAGTCCAGAGTTGATTATTGATGCCGTGATCAGAACTTTTTTTGAAGAGACATGAGACATGTTCAGAATTTTTGAGGTTGTGTTTTAACTCCACGAGAGAGATAAAATCTGGTAAGACATATTAGGGGGCTCCTCCACGGTCTACACATCTTCGTTCAAGGTAAGTACTAGTTATTGGTTTGCTGAACAACTTGATTTACAGTATATTATTCTACTTCTAGTAGATTACGATCTTTCAATAGACTCCTAATAACATCGTCATTTTAAATATATCTCATTTATGCTACCAACTAGATATATTCTAAAAAAATATAAATATATTTCATGAACAATGAGATATATGTAATAAATTTTGGTTGTATATTTTGTTAGTAGATATGTTCAAAATAATTTTGTTAGAATTACCAAGATAGCTAATAGAGCAGAAATCATAATTTTTCTTGAGCATGGACAATAATTAAGTAATTGGTTAGTTTGTTTGGTGGTTATTATTAATATTATTATTATTATTTTTCCAAAATTATTATTATTATTATTATTATTATTATTATGACATACATTAAACGTGTCAAGGGGCATGGCAGAAACTTGGTCCAACCATATGACGCCTTTCTTGGTGGTTGTTATTTGAATGGTTGAATTAGCACTTGATCCATTCGCCTCCAACGTATTCTCTATCCTTTTCCAGTTTGAGACTTCTGATGCAGTTTCTCTGCACCAATATCACAGATGATCAATTATAGGTATGATGATGAAAATAATAGTATTAGAGGCTATTGTCACGCTCGGTATACTTATTGTTACACTTATTTCATTTAATTGTTTATTTAAATATCTTTTTATTTAATTACTCAACTTCACAAGACATTTTTTTTTAAGTTTCTATTTGTCATCATTTTTGTTTAATATTATTGTGAAGTATGTAGGCATATTAATCTAATTGATATTAAAAATAAATTAAAAACAAATTATTATTTTCATCGTTATTATCAATATTATTTGATTATTAAAATATTTTAAATAAAAATATTAAACACTATTATAGTTCTTGATTAAACACAGGAAAAATAAAAACATTAAAAAATTGTAATAATGTTCAATAAATAAATATATCCACCAATAATATCATATAATTGTTTATTAAAGAAAGTAAAGCACTTATTATATAAACATTGAGACTTCTGAATGTCTATCACTCTATCTAATATAATTTTAATTTTATAAATACTAAGTGGTACAATATTAGATATATTTATTGGACTTTTATTTTTATAGCAATTTAATTTTTAAATTAAGAGATGAAATATTATTTAAATATATTTATTTTAAAAATTAATCAAAAAGTGCTCACTGGATATTAGTAGAAGCCAATATCCCTCCACCTTGTGCATTTTTGAATGATACTGTGATATCTATTGGTCCTGCTGAACGGACATAGAACACAACTTTGTACTTCTTCCCTTGCTCAATGTTCTGAAATAATTATTAATATTTTGTTATATTGTCGACTGAAGAAGCAAAATCTTAACTCATTAATAGTGGAAGGAGGAAAACTCAACTGCATATATACAAACACAAACATTTAATAAATTCTGATTGAATAATTTAATTTCATGGACCAGACATGCAAATACTACCTTTTACTCATATATTATTGAATTATGTTGAAAGAAAAAACTGTTCAATTGCTGTCTCAAAAGTCAAAAGTCACAAATTTGATGATGAAGAATAATTGATGATGATAATATATGTAAGGCAATATGATTTTTCCAAAATATCTTAAATATATATAATTTACAAAAAATATTTTGTTAATCCAAAAATTGAATCTATGACTTGTTAATTTTAATATAACCTTTAATGTATTATCATTATTCATATTTTATTATTATTATTATTATTAATTAAATAATCTCACCATGCCCCAGTAACCGGGATTAGAGATACCAACACCGCCGGAAGGGCAATTAATATCATCACATAACACATGCATTCTCAATGCAACCTTATTGCGTTCAAAGCAAGAATTGAGTTCTGTTTGCACTAAAATACATGATTCTTCTCCAACTATACTCCAAGGTTTAATATTTGATGGAACTTGGGTGCCCCCAGCTTCAAAACCTGCAACAAAAAATATCCATCATAAAATGCAATCTAATTAACCCAAGTATGCTTATGTTAAAAATAATACTGCAATTAGAAGAAAAACTAAACAGTGTTGAATTATCTCACTTTTAATTTTGGGTGATGAAATAAACTCTCTCACTGATAATTTTCTTCAATAACAATTTTAAATCATCAAAACTAACTCAACATGGATATTTTTTATTTTAAGGAGTTTTATTAATTAAAATACTACATTCTAAGGAACTAGTAAAAAAGAAATGTGTAAAATATTCAATAAAGTTGTTAATTTTTATTTTTGGTTTAAGCAATCAGAATGAAACTAATCTATGCATTAACAAAACCTCTATTTATTAGTTTAATTTTCCATATCAATCATATCTATGAAATCTATGCAAGTAGAGAACATGGAAATTAAACTAATGACCTCTATTACTCACAAGCTCAGCCCACAATCCTCCAGCTCCAGCATGATTGATCTCCTGCAAAAGAAATTCAAATTTGATTAACACTAATTAATTAAAGTTAGAATCACTGCTTAAGATCAATTAAATAATTTCTAATTCCTCTGCAAATGAGCATTATTTGAGAAATATAGAGTTCAAGTTTTTTTTTCCCTCTCATTGAATTCTCATAATCGCATGGAATATTTTTTCTATCTTCCTTTAAGATGTGAATATGAATATGAATATGAATGTGTCTTCTTTTTAAAGTACAAATAATGTCCCCTGTATTAATATTGTACATATTGTTAGTATAAAAATAATAATCAAATGATAATTTTCAAAGATGTGAAAAATTGAAGAATAAGCAGCGGCAGTATAATCCTTTTCCCACCTCAAAAAATATTCCAAATAAAGTATCTGGCATTCTCCTTCTAGATGCAATAGAAGCATTCACAACTAAAGTTGAAATCTGATCATTATTATTAGAAGAAGAAGCAGCAGCAGAACATTGAAAAGCAAGAGAATTAGCCACTATGATAATAATGTAGAGGCAGAGAACACTGCAATAGTAATAAGAACCCTTATTAGGAAAAGCCATTATATTGTTCTTTCTTCTCAAATTCAATTCTATATCCAATTCAACTACTGGTTTCTTTGTTTTTTCAATTTTGGCTTTGAATTTATTAAGACAAAGTTTGCTTCATTGGAACATTATTACCAGTAGATAACTGTGGCAAACAATTACTTTAGATCCGAATATCAAGTAATAAGTTTGAGACACTACCTCAAGTTACGGGACTGCAAAGTTCAATGCTATTTCAAAGCTAGCTGACCCAATTTTCTTTTTATTTTCTTTTTTACATTTATTTTTTTTACCTGTTAACAAATATTTTAAAAATAATAGTTTCCTAATTAAAACATGTTGGAAAAATCTTAACAAAGGTTCAAACAAGAACCTGTCTAACCACGGAATCACAAAAAATAATTTTTTCACAATCAGTGGCGGAACTTGAAATGAAATTTTGGGGGGGCCAGACAGAAGATAATTGTCAAAATACTTTTGATATGGATCCCATTTAAGATAAGCTCGTCTAACATTTCTCTGATTTGGGTAATATTGCCAAATTTGAAGTCATTTTTCAGGGTATCGTTCTAAATAATTAAGATCAAACTCATCAGATGTAATTTTTTAAACTTTTGAATGTTGTATCTTACTTTTTTCGTGATTCATTAAAGTAGAAAAACTATCTACAGGTGATGATATTATAAAAGTTATATGTTTTCCTTCTTGAATATTAGCCTTCTTCTTAAAAAATGCATCATCAACTCTTTGATTTTTTATGACTATTTTATATAGAAATTTGAATATATATCCGGTAAAATATGTAAAAAAGAAATTAAAAAGACAAATATTAAAATTTATAATATTTATTGAATTTTTTTATCAGTTTATACAAATACAATAATATCAATACTGATTGAATATTCTAATTATCATATAAAAAATTAAATTAAATAAGCAGTAAAATATAAAATAATATTAAATTACATAAATAAAAAATACCTAATTTTTTATATTTGAACTCAAACGTAGAGGGAGTGTTGCTTATTGAATAGAGACCTGCGAAATGCAAATACAGTCAATTCAGTTCAAAAATCCAATATGTTTTGAATGTTTAAAACTAAAAATTATTGTACAATAAAAGCAAGAGATGAATATTAAACTTTGGTATTTTAAGTCATAATAAAATATTTGAGCCAACTGAACTATTTTTTATTTTTTAAAAAAGTATTACTAATTTTTTTAATAAAAGTTTGGGGGGGCCATGGCCACCCCTTGTCTGAACTAAGCTCCGCCACTGTTCACAATCTATGCGATTAAATAGGCAATACCAAAGATACTCCAAGCAGCAAATATAATGACAGAAATTAAATAATCAGACACCAGAATTTTAATGTGAAAAAACCCCCAAAAAGAGGGACAAAAAATCCACGGGATCTAGTCCAGTAAAATCTTCTACTATCAGAATAATGGGTACACAAACAGTCTTCCTATAGTGACACTAGGGCATCTCAACAATCAACAAAATACATCATCAAAACTGATGGAATCAACATAAACCCTCTACAAAGTGGGTATCTCAACTCAGACAAAAAAGAAGGCAATACAACTAGCAACTTATATCCTAATGTTCATCTCTACACCAAGAATAACATACTAAAATTTCATAAGAAACGGAATAAGTTTACTGGTTCAATCGGATCAAAATAGCATTGCTCTTTTCTCCCAATTTCCTTCTTTTCTTCGGCGCCGAAAACCCCTTCTCTCCCCTTACTGTTTCTTTTTTTCTTTTTCAAAGAAGAGAGCCTTATTCTCTCTCTCTTCATTCCGTGGCTATATGCCACTTTGTTTCTTTAATTTTTTTTGTTTTTAATATGTAGGTTCCACTTAGTTGGGGACCCAACAAATCTCCCCCTCACCAATTCAAGTGGGAATAGGTTGCTCCACCAAACCCGCTTTCTTTTTGCAGGAATCAAATTTCACTGCAGGTAAACTCTTAGTCATCATATATGAACCATTATCATCAGTATGGATCTTCTCAAGTGCATATGACTTCATCTCAAGCGCTTGACGTATCCAATTATATCTCACCTCTATGTACTTCGATCTGGAATGAAACGTTGGATTCTTGCTGAGATGGATAACACTCTGACAGTCACAAAATAACACGAACTTCTCTTGATTGATGCCTAACTCTTGTAGAAATTTTTTTCATCCACAAGAGTTCCTTAGAAGTTTCAACAACAACAATTTGTCGCTAGGTATTTGACCAAATAGGATCGTCCCGTTCCTATAGAACCTATCACTAAAATACCCCTGGGGGGGGGGGGGTAGGGCTAAGCGGAGCGAAACATGAGATGGGAAAAAAGCTGGCGTTTAACTCCAAGAAGAGTCTCTACACGAAAATACTTCAATGCTCAGCCCAAGCACACACCAAGTGGGCCCGAAAGTGGATTTTTCTGTCATTTACTCATTTCTATAAACCCTAGGTTACTAGTTCACTATTAATAGGATCTTTTGACATTGTATCTGTACCTCATGACACTTTACACGTTTCTCATTGTATCTTCTACAGCATGAGTCTCTAAACTCCATGGTTGGGGGTGAGGAGCTCTGCTGTGTCTTGATGGATTAATGCAATTACTACTGTTTTTCATTCAATCATGCTTGCTTCCATTCTAAGATATCACTTGTTCTTAACCCTGATGAATGTGATGATCCGTGACACTCATCATCATTCTCAACTATGAACGTGTGCCTGACAACCACCTCCGTTCTACCTTAGATTGAGTAGATATCTCTTGGATTCTTTAATCGGAATCTTCGTGGTATAAGCCAGAATTGATGGCGGCATTCAAGAGAATCCGGAAGGTCTAAACCTTGTCTGTGGTATTCTAAGTAGGATTCAATGATTGAATGACTGTGACGAGCTTCAAACTCCTGAGGGCTGGGCGTTAGTGACAGACGCAAAAGAATCACTGGATTCTATTCCAACCCGATTGAGAACCGACAGATGATTAGCCGTGCTGTGACAGAGCGCGTTGAACATTTTCACTGAGAGGATGGGAGGTAGCCATTGACAACGGTGAAACCCTACATACAGCTTGCCATGGAAGGAGCCTTGCGTGTTTGAAGAAGAAGACAGTAGGAAAGCAGAGGTTCAGAAGACAGAGCATCTCCAAAACCTCAACCTGTTCTCCATTACTGCAAAACAAGTACTTATTTCATGTTTTTTTGCTTTTTACAATCAACCCTAATAATTATTGATATCCTGACTAAGAGTTACAAGATAACCATAGCTTGCTTCAAGCCGACAATCTCCGTGGGATCGACCCTTACTCACGTAAGGTATTACTTGGACGACCTAGTGCACTTGCTGGTTAGTTGTGCGAGATTGCAAAAGTGTGATTGCAATTTCGTGCACCAAGTTTTTGGCGCCGTTGCCGGGGATTGTTTGAGTTTGGACAACTAACGGTTTATTTTGTTGCTTAGATTAGGACTGTTTTATTTTTATTGGTTTAGAGTCTTTTATGTGAGTATAATTTCATATTTTAAGTTTGGTGTCAATTGCATGCTTTTGTTTTTCTTTTAATTTTTCAAAATTACTTGTTCTTAGTCCCTTTTTGATCTTTTAAAAATTCTAAGTTTGGTGTCTTCTTTGTGTTTTTCTTTAGGTTTTCGAAAATTCATGTTTGATTTTCTGAAAAATTTTAAGTTTGGTGTCTCTTTGTTGTTTTTATCTTTCCTCTTTTCAAAAAAATATATATACATATATATCTTGATTACTATTCACATCAATTCCCTTTTCTCCATCATGGACATAAGTGGGAATGAACAGTCCAAAAGGACTCTGGGGTCATATGCTAACCCCATTACAGCTGCATATGGGAGTAGCATCTGTATACCTCCCATCAAAGCAAGCAGCTTTGAGCTAAACCCTCAACTCATTATCATGGTGCAGCAAAATTGCCAGTATTCCGGTCTTCCACAGGAAGAACCTACTGAGTTTCTGGCACAATTCTTACAACTTGCTGACACAGTACGTGATAAAGAGGTGGATTAGGATGTCTACAGATTATTACTGTTTCCATTTGCTGTAAAAGATCAAGCTAAGAGGTGGTTAAATAACCAACCTACAGCAAGCATAAAGACATGGAAACAGTTATCAAACAAATTCCTGAATCAATTTTACCCTCCAAAAAGGATGACACAGCTAAGGCTGGACATCCAAGGCTTTAAACAAGAGGATAATGAATCCCTTTATAATGCCTGGGAGAGGTATAGAGGTATGCTAAGAAAATGCCCCTCTGAAATGTTTTCAGAGTGGGTACAGTTAGACATCTTCTACTATGGGCTTACAGAAAAAGCTCAGATGTCTCTAGACTACTCAGCTGGTGGATCTATACATATGAGGAAGACGATTGAGGAGGCTCAAGAGCTTATAGATACTGTTGCTAGAAATTAACATTTGTACTCTAGCAATGAGTCCTCTACACAAGAAGAAGTTATGGCATTAGCCACTGATCCTAATCCTCAAGAACAGATGGTTGAGCTTAATCAACAATTACACCTGATGACAAAACAGTTAGCAGAATTTAAAGAGATGCTTCAAGGGACTAAAATTGCTAACAAGAACATAGAATCACAGTTGAATCAGGCAAAATAGCAGCTATCTAAACAGATAACAGAAGAATGCCAAGCAGTTCAACTGAGGAGTGGGAAGACATTGAATAACACTGCTCAAAGTAGCAAAAAGTCAATAAAGGAACAATTGACAGAGGATGGCCAAACCACTATCCAAAATTCCTCTGAGGACAGTAAGAGCCCAGAGAGGAATACTATTGGCGTTCAAACGCCAGAAAAGGGGGGAAAGCTGGCGTTAAACGCCCATTCTCTGCCCAGTTCTGGTGTTCAAACGCCAGAAAAGGGGGAAAAGTTGGCGTTAAACGCCCATTTTCCACCCAATCCTGGCATTCAAACGCCAGAGGGGAACCAGACACCTGCGAGTGCTGATAGTAACCCCTCTAAAAAGGCTTCTCCAACCACTTCTGTAAGGAATAAACCTGCAGCAACCAAGGTTGAAGAATATAAAGCCAAGATGCCCTATCCTCAGAAACTCCGCCAAGCGAAACAGGATAAGCAATTTGCCCGCTTTGCAGACTATCTAAGGACTCTGGAAATAAAGATTCCGTTTGCAGAGGCACTTGAGCAAATACCTTCTTATGCTAAATTCATGAAGGAAATCTTAAGCCATAAGAAGGATTGGAGAGAAACTGAAAAAGTATTTCTCACTGAAGAATGCAGTGCAGTCATTCTGAAAAGCTTACCAGAAAAGCTTCAAGATCCAGGAAGCTTTATGATACCATGTACATTAGAAGGTGCTTGCACCAAGACAGCCCTGTGTGACCTTGGAGCAAGCATCAATCTAATACCTGCAT
This sequence comes from Arachis stenosperma, assembly GCF_014773155.1. NCBI lineage: Eukaryota > Viridiplantae > Streptophyta > Magnoliopsida > Fabales > Fabaceae > Arachis > Arachis stenosperma. The sequence goes on from NC_080382.1 coordinate 105,838,190, forward strand.
CCACTATCAGGAAGCTTGGGTTGACTGAAGAAGTCAAACCAACCCGGATATGCCTCCAACTTGCTAATGGCTCCATTAAATATCCATCAGGCATAATTGAGGACATGTTGTCAAGGTTGGGCCATTTGCCTTTCCAACTGACTTTGTAGTGCTGGAAATGGAAGAGCACAAGAGTGCAACTCTCATTCTAGGAAGACCTTTCCTAGCAACTGGACGAACTCTCATTGATGTACAAAAAGGGGAAGTAACCCTGAGAGTCAATGAGGATGAGTTCAAGTTGAATGCTGTAAAAGCTATGCAGCATCCAGACACATCAAATGACTGCATGTGCGCTGACATTATTGACTCTTTGGTGGAAGAGATCAATATGACTGAAAGTCTAGAATCAGAGCTTGAGGACATCTTCAAGGATGCTCAGCCTGATCAGGAAGGACCAGAGAAAACAAAAGAATTTTTGAAAATTCCTCAGGAGGAGGATAAGCCTCCCAAACCTGAACTCAAACCACTACCACCATCCCTGAAGTATGCATTTCTGGGAGAGGGTGACACTTTTCCAGTGATTATAAGCTCTGCTTTAAATCCACAGGAAGAGGAAGCACTGATTCAAGTGCTAAGGACACACAAGACAGCTCTTGGGTGGTCCATAAGTGATCTTAAGGGCATTAGCCCAGCAAGATGCATGCACAAGATCCTATTGGAGGATAATGCCAAACCAGTGGTCCAACCACAAAGGCGGCTAAATCCAGCCATGAAGGAGGTGGTGCAGAAGGAGGTCACTAAATTACTAGAGGCTGGAATTATTTATCCTATTTCTGATAGCCCCTGGGTGAGCCCTGTCCAAGTTGTCCCCAAGAAGGGAGGCATGACAGTAGTTCATAATGAAAAAAATGAACTGGTTCCTACAAGAACAGTCACAGGGTGGCGCATGTGCATTGACTACAGAAGGCTCAATACAGCCACCAGAAAGGATCATTTTCCTTTGCCATTCATAGACCAAATGCTAGAAAGACTAGCTGGTCATGATTATTATTGCTTTTTGGATGGCTATTCAGGCTACAACCAAATTACAGTAGACCCTCAGGACCAAGAGAAAACAACATTCACTTGTCCCTCTGGCGTGTTTGCCTACAGGAGAATGCCTTTTGGTTTGTGTAATGCTCCTGCAACTTTTCAGAGATGCATGTTATCCATCTTCTCTGATATGGTGGAGAAATTCCTAGAAGTCTTCATGGATGACTTCTCAGTATATGGAGACTCATTCAGCTCCTGTCTTAATCACCTAGCACTCGTCCTGAAAAGGTGCCAAGAGACTAACCTGGTTTTAAATTGGGAGAAATGTCACTTTATGGTAACTGAAGGAATTGTCCTTGGGCATAAAATTTCAAGCAAGGGAATAGAGGTGGATAAAGCAAAGGTAGAGGTAATTGAAAAATTACCACCACCTGCCAATGTTAAGGCAATCAGAAGCTTTCTGGGGCATGCAGGATTCTATAGAAGGTTTATAAAGGATTTTTCGAAAATTGCAAAACCTCTGAGCAACCTGCTAGCTGCTGACACACCATTTGTGTTTGACACACAGTGTCTGCAGGCATTTGAGACCCTGAAAGCTAAGCTGGTCACAGCACCAGTCATCTCTGCACCAGACTGGACATTGCCATTCGAACTAATGTGTGATGCCAGTGACCATGCTATTGGTGCAGTGTTGGGACAGAGGCATAACAAGCTTCTGCATGTCATTTACTATGCCAGTCGTGTTCTAAATGATGCACAGAAGAATTACACAACCACAGAAAAAGAGTTACTTGCAGTGGTCTATGCCATTGACAAGTTTAGATCCTATCTAGTAGGGTCAAAGGTGATTGTGTACACTGACCATGCTGCTCTTAAGTACTTACTCACAAAGCAGGATTCAAAACCCAGGCTCATAAGATGGGTGTTGCTTCTGCAAGAGTTTGATATAGAAATAAGAGACAGAAAAGGGACAGAGAACCAAGTAGCTGATCATCTGTCCCGAATAGAACCAGTAGCTGGGGCGTCCCTCCCTTCTACTGAGATCTCTGAGACTTTCCCAGATGAGCAACTCTTTGCCATTCAGGAAGCTCCATGGTTTGCAGATATTGTAAATTACAAAGCTGTGAGGTTCATACCCCAGGAGTACAGTAGGGTGCAAAGAAAGAAATTAATTTCAGATGCCAAGTACTACCTATGGGATGAGCCATATCTCTTTAAGAGATGTGCAGACGGAATAATCCGCAGATGTGTACCCAGAGAGGAAGCACAAAGGATCCTATGGCACTTCCATGGATCACAGTATGGGGGACATTTTGGAAGTGAGCGAACAGCCACTAAGGTCCTCCAATGTGGCTTCTACTGGCCTACTCTCTATAGAGATGCCCGAGAGTTTGTGCGTAACTGTGACAGCTGCCAAAGAGCTGGTAACTTACCTCACGGATACGCCATGCCTCAACAAGGGATCTTAGAGATTGAATTGTTTGATGTATGGGGGATTGACTTCATGGGTCCGTTCCCACCATCATACTCAAACACTTACATTCTGGTGGCAGTGGACTATGTATCTAAGTGGGTAGAAGCAATTGCTACACCCACTAATGATACTAAGACCGTGCTGAAATTCCTTCAGAAACACATCTTCAGCAGATTTGGTGTTCCCAGAGTCCTAATCAGTGATGGGGGTACTCATTTCTGCAATAAACAGCTCTACTATGCTATGTTCCGATATGGAATTAGCCACAAAGTGGCAACCCCGTATCATCCACAGACAAATGGGCAAGCTGAAGTCTCTAACAGAGAGCTAAAAAGAATCCTAGAACGGACTGTAATTGCCCGTAGAAAGGATTGGGCAAAGAGCTTGGATGATGCTCTGTGGGCATACAGAACAGCATTCAAGACTCCAATAGGAACCTCTCCATACCAACTTGTGTATGGCAAGGCCTGTGATCTGCCCGTGGAACTGGAACATAAAGCCTACTGGGCAACCAGATTCCTAAACCTGGATGCTAAGTTAGCTGGTGAAAAAAGATTGCTCCAGCTAAATGAGCTAGATGAATTTAGACTCAGTGCCTTTGAAAATACAAAGATTTATAAGAAAAAGGGAAAGAAGTGGCATGACAAGAAGTTGTCATCCAGAGTCTTTGAGCCAGGACAAAAAGTTCTGCTCTTCAACTCTAGGCTCAGATTGTTCCCAGGAAAACTTAAATCCCGCTAGAGGGGTCCGTATGTGATTACAGGAGTATCACCATATGGATATGTTGAGCTTCGGGATACTGATTCTGACAAGAAGTTCATTGTTAATGGACAGAGGATCAAGCATTATCTTGAAAGCAATTTTGAGCAAGAATGCTCAAAACTGAGACTTGAGTGATTTTCAGTGAAGGTCCAGCTAAAGACAATAAAGAAGTGCTTGCTGGGAGGCAACCCAGTGATTAGAAGGGTATCTGTTCTGTTTAATCAAGGTTTGATACATATTCTTAAAGGGCAATTATCAAAATTGAAGGAATTCACAGAGTTACAGAAGGATTAAGTGCGAAAAGCAGAGAAAAAGAGCTTACTGGCGAAAAAACGCCAGTAAGGGGTACTTTGGGCGTTAAACGTCAGAATGGGCACCATTCTGGGCGTTTAACGCCAGGTGTGCAGCATCCTGGGCGTTTAGCAAAACGCCTAGTGATAAAGGGATTTCTGGCGTTTAACGCCAGCCAGGATACCTGGCTGGGCGTTAAACGCCCAAATAGGCCAACAAATGGGCGTTAAACGCCAGAATGGATACCATTCTGGGCGTTTAACGCCAGAAAGGCAGGGGGAGGAGATTTTGTTCCCACTTCAAATTTTTTCAAACTTTCTTGTTTTAATCCATATTTTTTTACATAAACACATTACAAACTTTCATCATTCACCTTCCAATTTCAAAAATTAGAATCTTCTTCAAATCTATTTCAAATCCTTTCCTAGACTCTTTCAAAAACTCAATTATCTCCTCAAATTTTTTTCTATATCTTCTCAAATCTCCTTCCAATTTTCGAAAATTTCTCCTCCTCTCCTATTTAAACACGTTCGGCCACCCTCCTTCCCCACACCATTCAAATTTGCTCTCCTCCTCTCTCCCCTCTTTGCCTTCTTTTGCTTGAGGACAAGCAAACCTCTAAGTTTGGTGTGCTTTCCGTGATCACTAGGCTAAGATTTATCAAGATCATGGCTCCTAGGGGAAAACAAACCAATTCAAGAGGCAATAAAGAGAATAATCCAAAGGATGTTTGGAGTCAAGAGAAGTTCTTAACCAAAGAACATGCAGACCATTACCACAAAATAATGGGTCTGAGGTCAGTGATCCCGGAAGTCAAATTCAATCTGAAAGAAGATGAATATCCGGAGATCCAAGAGCAAATTCGAAACAGAGGATGGGAAGTTCTAACCAACCCTGAGACAAAGGTTGGAAGGAACATGGTTCAGGAATTCTACTCAAATCTGTGGCTGACAGATAAGTAGAGAATGACTGGAACTGCTTTTCATACCTACAGAACCATGGTCAGAGGGAGAATTATTTACTTCCATCTGGACAAAATAAGAGAGGTCTTCAAATTGCCTCAACTGCAAGATGATCCTGAATCCTTTAATAGGAGGATGGTGAGAGCAGATAAAGGGTTGGATCAAGTTCTAGAGGACATATGCCTCCCTGGAACTAAATGGATAACCAATTCAAAAGGTGTCCCAAATCAACTCAAGAGGGGAGACCTCAAACCAATTGCAAGAGGTTGGCTAGACTTTATTGGGCGTTCCATATTACCCACTAGCAACCGTTCTGAGGTTACTATCAAGAGAGCAGTGATGATTCATTGCATTATGCTTGGAAAAGAAGTGGAGGTTCATCATCTGATTGCTTGTAAGATCTACACAATTGCAAATAAGAATTCCACTGAAGCCAAACTGGCTTACCCAAGCTTGATCTCCTTGCTCTGTAAAGAGGCTGGGGTAAAAATGGGAGTAGATGAATTCATACCCATTGAACATCCAATCACCAAGAAGTCAATGGAAGGACAAATGCAAGACAACTCTATCAAAAAGAGGGCGCAGGAGTTCCTCCCTGAATTTCTTGAAATTGACTACTGGGCCAGCCTAGAAGCATCTATCACCAAGTTGCAAGAAACTATGGAGCAACTTAAGGAAGAACAGCAGAATCAGAACTGCATGCTCTGCAAATTGCTGAAGGAACAAGAGAAGCAGGGGCGTGAACTTCAAGAGATGAAACGCCAAAAGCTCTCCCCTCAAGTGGAGGGAGCATCCACTTCTCAAAATCAAGGTTGTTGAGTCCTAACTCTGTGATAACCTCTATCATTAGGAGCCTATTTAAATTTTTTGTTTTCTATTACTATTAGTCTTATCTTATATCTATTTTTGAGTCTTGTTCTTAATTCATGATTAAAAAAAAATTTAATTTAAAGTTCATGTCTTAAGGCTATGAATGTCCTATGAATCCATCACCTCTCTTAAATGAAAAATGCTTTAATCACAAAAGAACAAGAAGTACAGGATTTCGAATTCATCTCTAAAACTAGTTGAATTAGTTTGATGTGGTGACAATACTTTTTGTTTTTTGAATGAATGCTTGAACAGTGCATATGTCTTTTGAATTTGTTGTTTTAAGAATGTTAAAATTGTTGGCTCTTGAAAGAATGATGGAAAGGGAGAACTGTTATTGAGGATCTGAAAAATCATCAAATTGATTCTTGAAGCAAGAAAAAGCAGTGAATGAAAAAAAAAAACGAAAAAAAAGAAGAAGAAAAAGAAAGAAATAAAGTTGTGATCCAAGGCAAAAAGAGTGTGCTTAAGAACCCTGGACACCTCTAATTGGGGACTCTAGCAAAGCTGAGTCACAATCTGAAAAGGTTCACCCAAGTATGTGTTTGTGGCATGTATGTATCCGGTGGTAATACTAGAAGACAGAGTGCTTTGGGCCACAGCCGAGACTCATACAATAGCTATGTTCAAGAATCATCATACTTAACTAGGAGAATCAATAACACTATCTGAGTTCTGAGTTCCTATGAATGCCAATCATTCTGAACTTCAAAGGATAAAGCGAGATGCCAAAACTGTTCGGAAGCAAAAAGCTACTAGTCCCGCTCATCTAATTGGAGCTAAGTTTCTTTGATATTTTGGAGTCTATAGTATATTCTCTTCGTTTTATTCTATTTTGATTTTCAGTTGCTTGGGGACAAGCAACAATTTAAGTTTGGTGTTGTGATGAGCGGATAATTTATACGCTTTTTGGCATTATTCTCAGTATGTTTTTAGTATAATTTAGTTAGTTTTTATTACATTTTCATTAGTTTTTAGTTAAAATTTACTTTTCTGGGCTTTACTATGAGTTTGTGTGTTTTTCTGTGATTTCAGGTATTTTCTGGCTGAAATTGAGGGATCTGAGCAAAAATCTGATTCAGAGGCTAAAAGGACTGCAGATGCTGTTGGATTCTGACCTCCCTGCACTCGAAGTGGATTTTCTGGAGCTACAGAAGCCCAATTGGCGCGCTCTCAACAGCGTTAGAAAGTAGACATCCTGGGCTTTCCAGCAATATATAATAGTTTATACTTTGCCCGAGATTTGATGGCCCAAACCGGCGTTGCAAATCAGCTTCAGAATTCCCAGCGTTTAACGCTGGAACTGGCATAAAAATTGGAGTTAAACGCCCAAACTGGCACAAAAGCTGGCGTTTAACTCCAAGAAGAGTCTCTACACGAAAATGCTTCAATGCTTAGCCTAAGCACACACCAAGTGGGCCCGGAAGTGGATTTTTCTGTCATTTACTCATTTCTGTAAATCCTAGGTTACTAGTTCACTATTAATAGGATCTTTTGACATTGTATCTGTACCTCATGACACTTTACACGTTTCTCATTGTATCTTCTACAGCATGAGTCTCTAAACCCCATGGTTGGGGGTGAGGAGCTCTGCTGTGTCTTGATGGATTAATGCAATTACTACTGTTTTTCATTCAATCATGCTTGCTTCCATTCTAAGATATCACTTGTTCTTAACCCTGATGAATGTGATGATCCGTGACACTCATCATCATTCTCAACTATGAATGTGTGCCTGACAACCACCTCCGTTCTACCTTAGATTGAGTAGATATCTCTTGGATTCTTTAATCGGAATCTTCGTGGTATAAGCTAGAATTGATGGCGGCATTTAAGAGAATCCGGAAGGTCTAAACCTTGTCTGTGGTATTCTGAGTAGGATTCAATGATTGAATGACTGTGACGAGCTTCAAACTCCTGAGGGCTGGGCGTTAGTGACAGATGCAAAAGAATCACTGGATTCTATTCCAACCCAATTGAGAACCGACAGATGATTAGCCGTGCTGTGACAGAGCGCGTTGAACATTTTCACTGAGAGGATGGGAGGTAGCCATTGACAACGGTGAAACCCTACATACAGCTTGCCATGGAAGGAGCCTTGCGTGTTTGAAGAAGAAGACAGTAGGAAAGCAGAGGTTCAGAAGACAGAGCATCTCCAAAACCTCAACCTGTTCTCCATTACTGAAAAACAAGTACTTATTTCATGTTTTTTTGCTTTTTACAATCAACCCTGATAATTATTGATATCCTGACTAAGAGTTACAAGATAACCATAGCTTGCTTCAAGCCGACAATCTCTGTGGGATCGACCCTTACTCACGTAAGGTATTACTTGGACGACCCAGTGCACTTGCTGGTTAGTTGTGCGGGATTGCAAAAGTGTGATTGCAATTTCGTGCACCAGCCTACTAGCAACTCATCAATGTACGCGGGCGCGCGCGCCCTTACATGATGCCGCCACTCTAGGCCTTTGCCCCGAGAGTTGGGCATGCATCAAGCCCACTCTAAGCCTCAGGCCCAACTCCATGTACGCGTGCGCGCACTGTACGCGCACGCGCCCTTGTATAATCTGCCAATCCACGCTAGAGCGCGCTGCACGCTCACGCGTGGATCTCTATTTTTTCTCAATGTACGCGGACGCGCAGGGTGCGCGCCCGCGTCGATTCAAATTAGGGGATAACCCTAACACGCGACGAGCGCTGCGCAGTCGCGCACTTCCCCCCTTCACACCATTTCTATCTTCTTCTTCCCACTTCGGCCGCCGCTGTTGCTCCATCGGCAGCCACCACCGGACGGCCACCCTCTCTTCCTCTATCATCACCACCCAACCTCTCTCTCTCTCTCTCTCTCCCTCTCACTCATCCAGTTCACCTCACCGCCGCGGCAACCGCCGTCGCCGCTACCACCGCGGCCGCCATCCTTCCCCATCAACCCCACTCATTCTCTCTCTCATCCATTCACTTCGGTCTTTCTCTCTCTCTCATCCACTCACTCTCTCCTCTTCCTTTCGGTCACACCACCGCAGCCGGCCATCTTCGCCGCCACCGTCCACGGCGGTGCGAGCTTCTGCCTCTGCCACTCCAATCCCAATTCTCCTTTCCTTTATAGTTCCTCTCCCGCTCCCAGGTCCCTTTTCATACTCTGTTTGTTTTTAACTGTTCAAATTTTGATTAGCTTCTGTAATTTTCTGTTAATTAGTTAGAATTTGAGTTCTGCATGTTAGGATTAGTTAGAAATAATTACGGTTAGGTAGCTAGGGCTGGATAGAGGATTCTAGGCCTGATAAGTGCTCTGTTTGTGTTTATTTTCTGCTTGTTCATTTGGTTGCTAAGTGCCACGTTTGAGTTGCTCTGTGTGCATTCTGTGTTCCCTGGAGGCTATCTTGTTGTTGCTTTGAATAAATGATATTGTAATCTTGATTGTTTGTGCCATTTTGCAATCCGGGAACGTCCAATTTTAAGCCGAGATGCTGCCCAATTTTCGAGAAATTTAATTTCATTTTGATCTCTATTACGAATTTGGGCTACCTTTCGTTGTTTTCGACTTCCGGGATTTGCATGATATGCTGTGACCATGATTTGTATGCTTGAAATGTTCACCTCTCATCATGCTCCTAATTTTTAACATCATTTCTTTTTCTCTAACTCACTGCCCCCTTTCCTTCCCAACTTGCATTTTAACTCTTTTAACCATTCTTTGAGTATTGATGATGAACATACTTATTCTTTATGAATTGTGCTCATTAGTGAACATTGAATTCTTGGGATATGGCTGTGTTCTCTGTTCTTATTTGTTGGCCATATTTCAAGTCCCACTCACATCATGTTTGCTTGTCATCTATTCTTACATCTTGATTGTGCTTTCCTTGCTTTGTGCTACATGCTTAATTGCTTATATTCTATTATATTTCTTTTTCAGGATGTCGGATAAAGGAAAGGCTATAGCTACCTCTTCCAAGAAAAGGAAACACTCTACCCCCTCTATTCCCTCCATTTACAAGAATTATGCTACGAATCCTCTAAATGACGAAGAAAAAGAAAATCAGCTGTTACCTTCTACTGACCCGACCAAGTTCCCCAATCTCTACTGTGAGCTTCGACTTTCCAAGTATCGGACAACAAAACTTAATACCGAGAAGAAGCTTGTTCTCCCCAATGATGTCCGACGGTCCATTACTAGTCGGATCCTTGAGTTGGGTATAGACTTTGTTGACCGAGATTTGGGGGATATCAACATATCTTGGGTGAAGGAATTTTATTGCAACTTCTTCCGTCCGACTTTGGATTCGGTTCAGTTGAGGGGTAGAGAGATCATGATTACTGAGACTGCCATAGAGGAGGCTTTACAGTGCCGCCATATTCCTGATGGCACCTGCGCCCATCAGCAGGCTGAGTTGGCCATACACAGCATGACTTTTGATTATGAGGCACTTAGGAGCGTGATTGGCTTACCAGATGCCACATGGGTTATGGATGCAAACAATACCAAGCCTAAGGGGATGCTATTTGCTCACTTGACTAGAGAGGCCAGGACTTGGCAGATGATCTTTGCCCACTACGTCTTGCCTACCACTCACTTCTCTGAGATCCCGATGGAGATGCTTCTGCTGATTGGGTGTGTCATGGAGGGGAAGGATGCTTATTTTCCCCGACTTATCCGGCAGTGCATGTGGCGGGCGCATATTCGTGGCCTACTTCCATTTCCTACTTTGGTCACGAGTATGGCTGCCCTAGCCGAGGTCCCTTGGTTAGATGATGATGTGTTACCACCACCCCCTGATGCAGATGACAGAGAGGTTACTATTCCTTGGGGTGGTTGGGTACATGAGAGGCCGCCAGCTAGACGCCGTTCTAGGGCTAGAGCAGTAGTGGGGACAGCTGGACAGTCAGCCCCTACAGCAACACCTTCCTCCTCTACGGCCACAGCTCCCCCTTCATCGACAGCTCCTCCTGCAGCACCTGAGCCCACCTACTTACTGGTCCAGCGTCTATTTCAGTTTCTAGAGCGCGAGAGACTCCATGTCCGACGCCGATTGGATCGGATGGACCAGGCGCTTATTTCTTTGGGTGCTGAGTTACCTCCGCTTCCCGACTCTCCGGCCTCCGATGAGCAGGATCATCAGGAGGAGGATGCGGAGGCACCGACTCAGCAGGATGCCCCTCCAGATGCCCCAGACACCACAGAGACAGCTCAGACTCATGCGGAGCCGGTCCCACAGCCACAGCCAGAGCTAGAGCCTACCGTTGTACCTCCCACTGATCCTCCGGTTTAGCATCGAGGACGATGCTTGATCTTAAGTGTGGGGAGGGCACCGGTAGCATTACTTGGGGACCGGTGAACTTTTCGGCTACTCTCCTAGTTATCTTATTCTGCATATCTTTTGTATATATTTTGATGCATTTTGAGTTTATTTTAGATACCTTTACTGCTTATTTTGGATTTTAGATATTTTGATGCTTATGGATATCTTTAGATGTTTTAGATGGTAGATTTCATACTTTTAGTTGGATTTTTCTTTATACATTTTTGCATATCTTTCTTTTTAGTTTGTGGTTGTGAGTAGAAATCATACTTTGAATTGCAAACACTTAGTCACCCTTTTTGCATAAGAAATTGGTTTTAAGCGGAAAAGAAAAGGGTAAACTAAGGAAATTTTTGCATTTTCCAATCACAACAATGCTTAGTCAAACATTGAGATTTTTCAAGAAATTTAAATATAAGGCATTAACCCAATTGATTGAAAGAAAATTTTTGGTGAAACTTGCTTGAATTCATACTTTGTGAAGCGTGTATTGAATTAAGAACACAAGCTTGTGAGACTTGAGCCTATTGATGTGGTTACATTTTATAACCACTTATTTTCTATTCTTGTGTGAATTTGTTCTCTTTCTATGATTATAATCCTTGATTTGCTTGATTCTATATGTCCATTTATTTCTTGTATTTATGCATTTGTATGATTGAGGCCATTATTTCATTAGCCTACTTACCCAAATAGCCTACCTTTTACTCTCCATTGTTAGCCAATTTTGAGCCTATGCTTAACCAACTTATTCTCATTTTAGCACATTACAAGCCCAAGGCAGAAAATCAATGAAAAGTCCTTGTTTGGATCTTTGATTAGCCTAGACTAGTGAGAGTGTTTATTATTCAACGTTGGTAAGGCTTGGGAACATTGGTTGGGATAAAAGGGTGTTTGTGTTTTGTATTTTTATATTGGGAAATTGGTACATACTCATGTATTGATTGAATGTAGAGACCTTATGCATTGATGTTCTTGTGTAAAGTTTGAAAGAAAAAGAAAAAAAATGAAAAGAAAAAGAAATAGAAGTGAAAATGAGAAAAACAAAAGGATAGAAAAAGAAAAGAAAAAAAAGGAAAAAAAAAGAGAAAGAAAAAGGAAGAAAAATAATAAAAAAGGGGACAAAATGTCCCAAGGTGAAGTTCAATAAAAAGGAATCAATGCATAAGTGCTATGAACTGAAGAATAGAATGTATGAATATGTAAGAAAAAGTGAAGAATGGGTAGTTAGAGTAGTTTGAACGTGTATAGGTCATTATATAGTTAGGTGGGAAAGTCTATACTAATCAAAGATCTAAACCCTAGTCCACTTAACCATAAATGATCCTACCTTGACCCTAACCCCATTACAACCTAAATGAAAGACCTCATGATGAATGTATGCATGCATTGAATAAGTGTTGATTGTTAGAAGAAAATCAAATTTTGGAAAACATGATTAGAAGAGAATTGGGTGAATTAACCCTTAAACACTTGAGTGAATACAGCGGATACACATCCGGTGAGGGTTCAAAAGTTCAATTACATGGGTTCACTCATATTATTTATATTCTTGCAAGTTTGAACTCTTTTTAATAATTCAATACAATTGTGGTTTAGACTTAATTCCTATTGCCTAGCTCTTGTGCTTACACATGCTCTCTTGGAAATTGATATGTTTGAACTAAGCATTTCCAATTGCTTTGGATAATTGCACTTAGATAGGACTCACATAGTTTAGTTGCATTCAATAAATGTCATAACCCTTAGTTCCTTCTTATTTTAGCATGAGGACATGCTAAGGTTTAAGTGTGGGGAGGTTGATAAACCCCATTTTTAGGGTTTATCTTGTATTGAATTTAGAGTATTTTGATAACCTTTTCTCGCATTTAACCTATGAATTGGCATGGTTTTGTAATCTCTCCCGTATTTGTGCTTAAGTGTAAAAACATGCTTTTTAAGCCTTATTTTGATGAATTCTAGTTCCTCTTGGATTCCATAAGATGCCTTGATATGTTTGCTAGTAATCTCAGGTTGAAATAGGCTAGTCATGGATCAAGGGAGCAAGGAAGAAAGCATGCAAGTGGAGAGAAGCACAAAAGCCAAAGAAATTGATCTCGACCAAGCACGCGCACGCGCACAAGGCGCTCGCGCGCACATTGCAGAATCGGCCAGGGACGCGCACGCGTACCGTGCGCGCACGCGTCGATGATAGCACATGACTTCATTAATGAAACACGTGCCTGGCGATTTGAGAGGGTTTCTGAACCCATTTTGGCGCCAATTGCTAGGAGAAAGGAATAAAAGGATGAATCATCAAAAGGGAAGGCATAATCTAAGTCTAGATAGAGAATATACTTAGGATTAGTTTAGAGTTTTAGAGAGAGAAGCTCTCACTTCTCTCTAGGATTAGGATTAGGGTTTGATTAATCTCTCTTCTTAGATCTAGGTTTAATTCTTGCCTCAATTTGCTTCTCTTTCATCAAGTCTTAATCTTCTCCTCTTCCCCTTTCTAGTTATGCACTTTAATAATTGTAATTCTTCATTTTGTTTTGGATAAATTGTTGTTCATTTGTTTTCTTTCAATAATGCAATTTGAGGTAATTCATGATACTTGTGATTTCTTTGATTTGTTGTTGTTAATTCTTTTCAATAATTGTTGTTAGATTTTGTTCTTGTTGTTGATTTACTATGTTTTCCTTTTATGCCTTCCAAGTGTTTGATGAAATGCTTGGTTGGATTTTAGAGTAGGATTTTATACTCTTGGCTTGGAAAGGTAACTTAGGACCTCTTGAGTTACTAATGTCCAAGTGATTGATGATTGGGAGCCATTGACTCTAGTTCTCACTAATTAAATTAGTGGAGAGTTAGGACTTATGGACTAAGATTGATATAGCTCATTTGACTTTCCTTTACTACTAGTTAGAGGATGATTTAATGAGATTAATCCTTGCCAATTCTCATATTGTGGTTAGTGATTAGGATAGAGATCCTTGACTACCAACCCTTGCCAAGACCTTTTTAGGCCTAGTTTACTTTCTTGCCATTTATCTTTTATGCTTCATATCAAAACCCCAAAATAACTCATAACCAATAACAAGACACTTAATTGCACTTCCTAGGGAGAACGACCCGAGGTTTGAATAATTCGGTTTATAAAATTAGGGGTTTGTTACTTGTGACAAACAATCTTTTGTATGAAAGGATTATTGTTGGTTTAGAAACTATACTTTACAACGAGATTTTATTAGTGAAATTCTAAACCGTCAAAAATCTAATCATCAATATCCTAATTGCTCACGAGTCTATGCATTACTTGAAGAACAAAAAAAGGGGTCTCGAAAATGAAATGGCACTAAAATTAGACATGAGTAAGGCATATGATAGGGTGGAATGGCACTTTCTTTGGTTTATATTGGAGAAGTTTGGTTTTGACTCTCGATGGATCATGTGGATTCGAGAATTAGTGACAACTGTTTCTTATTCTGTTATTGTGGAAGGACAACCTTATGGTTTCTTCAAACCAAATAGAGGTATTCGACAAGGAGATCTTCTATCCCCCTATCTTTTTCTTTTTTGTGCAGAAGGTCTCTCCTTCTTGCTACACAAGGCAGAACAAAATAGACTAATTCAGGGTCTTCAGATACATAGGCGATGTCCCAAGGTCAACCACCTCATGTTTGCTGATGATTCCATTTTATTCTGTAAGGCTAATCCTGAAGCATGTTCAAATATCCTGCATTTATTGAATTCTTATGAAAGCATCAGTGGCCAGAGGGTAAATCTTAATAAATCTGCTGTATTCTTTAGCCACAACACTCCGTTCACTACTCGTACACTACTAGCTAACTCTATGAATATTAATCATATTGGGGCTCAGGATAAATACCTTGGTTTGCCTTTTACAGTCTCTAAATCGAAAAAGGCTTCTTTTAGTATGATCAAAGAAAAGGTTCGGAAAAGAATCCAAGGGTGGAAGCGCAATCTTCTTTCGTCAGGTGGTAGACACATATTGCTTAAGGCAGTGGGAGAAGCTATTCCTATTTATACATTGTCTTGCTTCAAGTTGCCTGATGGTTTAATTTCTCTCTACTTTCTCAGTTCTGGTGGGGACAAAAAGGTTCTGAAAGGAGGATGGCTTGGATTAGCTGGGACACTATGACTCGCCCACGAAAAGAAGGAGGCCTTGGATTTAAAGATCTCAGAATCCAAAATCTGGCGCTTTTAGGCAAACAGTTTTGGCGACTTGTAACACAGCCTACTTTTTTATTATCCAAAATCTTAAGAGGTAAATACTTTAGCAATGGTAATGCTATAACGGCAGAAATTTGAGTCTTACCTTCTTGGGGATGGAGGAGCATACTGGAAGGCCGAAAGATTGTTGAAAAAGGTCTTAATTGGGCTGTGGGTACTCGTGAGGATATCCGAACCTTTGAGGATCCTTGGCTGCCTCCTCCGTATCCTTTAATGATTTCTGACATGCCAAATAGACAGGCTATTTCTGAGTTGTTTCCAAGAGTTAAAGATCTAATTACTGAAGATAGAAATTGGAATCAGAATCTCATTCAAGAACTATTTCCCCAAGACGTTGCAAACAGGATTTTGTCAGTTAAAATTCAGCAGAGTAGAGACAAATTGCAATGGCATTTGAACAAATCCAAGCAATATGATACAGCTTCAGGTTACAGAATTGGCTATTTATTTTACCATCCGCCTCTGGAGTTTTTCCCTAATTATATGCAACAGAAAAAGCCGTGGATTGATCTATGGAAGTTGAACTTGCCTCACAAAATTAAGCTATTTATTTGGAAAGCTCTCCATGGCCGACTTCCGGTGCTTGCTCAGATTCATCACCGCATCCCATCTATATCACCAATATGCCCTTGCTGTCATGAAGCAACGGAAACAGTCACTCATTGTTTGATCGATTGCTCTAGAATTAAAGACGTATGGTCTCAGAGTTATCTTCGTGATTGTCTTCCCCCTCAGAGTTCTAACGACTTTTGGACATGGTGGACTGCATCAACAGAGATACTTAACCCGTTGAAGAATGCTGACCGTAATCCTCAATTGCTTGCCATCATTTACTGGAACTGCTGGAAAGCTCGCAACCAGTTGATTTTTGAAGGTTCTACTTCTATGCCGTCTGCCATTCTAGCAAGCTCTGTCAAGTTGCTCCGTGAAATCCAAAGAACTCCCAGTTTAGGTCGTCATCTCCATGAGACAAGCTCTTAGGTGCATTCAATTTGATTTATCATTATTTCTTCTTTAAGATTTTTCTTCGTTTTTCGACCACGCACCGTTGGATGTATACCTTCAGTGTAGTATTTTTGGAAAATCCCCACCTTTTATTATGCTGTCCTGCTTTTGGACATCTTTGTATTTCATTTTTTAATAATTAATGAAATATAACCTATTATCTTTGGAAAAAAAAAATACGTGTTAGAGATGTATTTGTGTTGAAATTGTAAAGATTAAGTTGAAAAATAAAAAATATATGAAGATTAATTGTGTTAGAATTTGTGAAAGTTAAGTTGAGAAATTATAAATACGAGTATTTCAATAGCAATATAATAATAGGAAATATGTGTGAAAAAATAAATAAAATCTGTTGTTAATAATTAATAATAGTAATTATGAATATTTATTATATTAGATTTTTTTTAATTTTGATAAGCACAAACTAATTTTGAAAAGTTCTCTCTTAAGTGCTTTCAAAAGCACCCCTAATTTTTAAAAGTCTCAAATACAGTTATTTAGACTTTTTAATTTACCAAACGCAAAACAAAATTAAATGCACAAGTACTTCTTCAAAAAATTTTACTAAATCCAGCCTAAATATAAGACTAGCCTTTTAGTTTTATGATCAGAAATTTTTTTTTTTCAGTAGAATTTATTATAAGAATTTTATTTACATATATTAATTCATTCATTCCCCCTAAGCGATTGCGTACATGATCAGCCTCTTACAACTTATGGTATAGCATGCCTCCAAATTTGTCAATTTTTTTTTTTTTATCTTAAAAAGTGTCATGACTATTGAAAGAAAGAAAGAATGTCAAGGAACTTCTATAAAAAAGAAGGAATAAAATCACTATGAAAAGAAGGAATGTCAAGGAACTTCTAGTTTTTCACTCAATGCCTCATTATTTATTTTCCTTCATTCATAAGAGGACTTAAGATTAGTATAGATTGATTTTTGAAAAAAATATTTATTTTTTTAAAAAGATTTTTTTAATAAATAAAAATGATTTTTTATTTAAATACACTTTTTAAAAGGAATTTTTATGCATTAAAAACATTTTTGTTTCTTTTCTTTGAAGTAAAATATTATTGACTTTTTAAAAAAAAATTAATTTTTTTAGTAAAAATACTTTTTTTTTTTTTAAAATGTATTCAGAAAAATATGACTATCTATTCCGTTGTTTGTTTTTTTTTTTCAGTGTTAAATATGTCAAGAAGTTGGTATTTTGTATTTACTTATTTTTTAATTTGTCTTTTTCAAAAAATAAATTATGATAACAGGTCCGTAAAAAAATATTTTTTTTCTCTAAATAACAAAGATGTAGTCACACTGAGTCAAATTGAACACCTTAGTTATTTAAGTCCTTATGTTGTGATAATAATTAATACAATCTAAATTTCTCGTGCCCAGAAAAATGATGATTTTTAGCAAATTATTTGCTAGCATGATAATTTTGACATGTTATACCATGCATAGAAATGATTTTTCAAAAGAAAATCACAACTAGTGCAAGTATGAACTGATGTTGATATCGTTTTAAATGGTTTATTAAATTATTATTGCTTGCCCTTTTTTTTTCTCTTTATTTTGTAAGTAGAGTAAGCTATTATTTCTACCCATAAAAATTGAATACGCTGACACATCTATTTATAAAAAAGAAATTATTATTTATATCCATAAAACATGAATTTCATATAATAAAATTATTCAAACACTAAAAAATTACAAAATTCTCAAATTACCTTTATCATCAACCACATCATCCACCCCTCATTCTCTCCTTTTCTGTCTCTGTCTCGCCCTTATCTAAACCAAACTCTGAGTTCAAAGGCACCACTACCTCATTTCCTTCATCACTACCATCACCACCACCACAACTATATCTCCATCATCATCTTCTTCTTCACATAAAGCAACAACAACAACAACAATAGAAAAAGCAAAGAAAAAAAATTATTTTTCCTCCCTCACTGAATAGCGTCGACGACGATGGTGGCAGTGACACCCACCGGCGTCGTCGCCCTCTCCTCCTTCTCCAATCTCTTGCGCGCTCTCTTCCTTCCAAATCAGCGATAACGACAACAACAGACTCAATCAATGGCGGCGATAGACGCGACGGAGCCGATGGCAACAAGGCGCGACGGTGGCGACAATTCCCTTTTCCTTGGTTTTGTCTCGCATCTCCTCTTCGGGTTCCCTCAACAATGATGACGATGATGCGATAGCGGCGGCGAGTTTCCACGTTGCCAGTGCGATCTCCCTTCCCCTCCTTTTCTCTTATTCTTTCTCGGGTGGGGGTGTGTGTAATGTCTCCGTGTGTGAGTTTTCGAAGAAAAGGAAGTGGTGGTTGGGTGAAGAGGGTTAGGATTAGAAAGTGGTTAGGTGAAGGGGGTGGTGGTGAAATTTGAGATTAGAAAAGTGGTGGTGAATATAAAAGTAATTTAGGGATTATAGATATTTTTTAGTGTTTGGATAATTTTATTGTGTGGAACCCATATTTTATAAATATAAATAGTAATTTCTTTTTTTTTTTATGGATAGATATATCAACATCTTCAATTTTCGTAAATAAAAATAATAATTTATTCTTATAAATATGTATCTTTTACTCTCTTTTACTGGCATGATCGTTAGTATTATTGTCAAATAACTTCTAATTTATTTTATTATTGTTACTATTGAACCATTTTTCATAGTATACATGATACTGCGTTAATATTTATATTTAAATATACTAACGGTCTTTTTCAATTAAATTCTTATTCAATATAATTCAATTTTTAAATTTTTTTAATAAACTATTTTCATAAATACTACACAAAAGCTTCTCTACTCAATAACTCTTATTCATTACACTAATAGTAAGTAAACTAATAATAAGTAAATTAAAATTATCAGAATTTTTCAGGTCAATTTTATAAATTTTATACAAATTTAGTTATTTTAGTTGATAATTATATATTTTTTTAGAAAGAAATTTTATTCTAGCACTAAAATAAAATAAAAATTATTTTTAAATAAAAAATATGCAAAAGAAAAAATTATGTTGATATTGAATTTTAATTAATTAAATTTAGAAATTATTATTAAAAAGTTTTTTGTTTGACTCAAATTTTTATATGTAAAAGAAATTTATTTAATTTTTTATTTGATTTATTTTATCATTTTTCGGCTCAATTATTTTCAAAGTCTCTTTTTTCATCATATACGTACCAACGTACTTTGGTCATTATTCTTGTCATCATTTTAGTTTTTACTCTAAGAATCTTTCGTATTCCAATACATATATTTTATTATTGAAAACAGTTAGTTGTATTAGGATAAAGATTTTATATGAGATAAATAATTCTTTTAATTTCTAAAAGATTATGTTTTGGTTTTATATTATGATAATTACATGACAGGCCGTAAGTTGTTGCAAAGGCAAAATGAAATTAAAATCGTTTGGTCAAACTAAAAAAAATATGGACTTTGCCAATATTAATAAAAGGCAAGAATATTAAAGTTTACTATTATTATTTGTTATGATCCCAAATTTATATTGGGACAGATAATAACAAATAATTATTCGATATTTTATTACTATGTACTTCATTAATTGAACTGTTTTTTTTAATTTATTTATTTATTATTTTTACTTAGATTATTTTTTATCAATAGTAGATGTAGACTTATTTGTTGTAATTTTTTTAATAAAAATATATAAAAAGTACATAGTATATAAAATGTAATAACTCAACATATATTTTTAAAAAGATTTTTCATTCTCTTCAACAATGAGAATAACTTATTTTTCTCGTTTTCTTAATCATTATTGATTTATTTATTTATTTATTTAGGCAAGAATAATGTTGCCAAAGTTAAAAGTAATTTTTTCGGATGGGAGGGAGTTGGAATTTGTCATTAGCTCCTAGATACCACCATGTACAACGTCAATCATCTGAGTTTGTGTAACACGCTGCATTGGGGATGGGGATGCACTTTCTCTGACAATGGTGATGGCCCGATGGTAGATCGGGCTACCGGCCGACATTGCTGCTCCAATTGATATGACGCTTACGGAAACAACTAAACAGGGAGCAAAAGACCTGTATATCTTTCTGCCACCTATTGAACCTCTTGAACTGGTGGACGAGGATGATGCACCTCACGGCTGCATGACTGGCTACATCTAAGATTTCTCTAGTCTCTATTATATTAGTGTTTTTTTTTTATAGAGAAGGGTAAAGGGATGATGAGCGGATATTTTATACGCTTTTTGGTAGTGTTTTTATATAGTTTTTAGTATGTTTTATTCATTTTTTGTTGTGTTTTTATTAATTTTTATTCAAAAATCGCATTTCTGAACTTCACTATGAGTTTGTGTGTTTTTCTGTAATTTCAAGTATTTTCTGGCTGAAATTAAGGGACTTGAGCAAAAATCTGATTCAGAGGCTGATAAAGGACTACAGATGCTGTTGGATTCTGACCCTCCTGCACTCGAAATGGATTTTCTGGAGCTATAGAAGCCCAATTGGCGCGCTCTTAATTGCGTTGGAAAGTAGACATCTTAGGCTTTCCAGCAATGTATAACAATTCATACTTTGTCCGAGATTTGATGGCCCAAACTGGCGTTTAACGCCAGCCCGAAACCTTTTTCTAGCGTAAAACACCAGAACTGGCACCAAAACTGGAGTTAAACGCCCAAACTGGCACCAAAGCTGGCGTTTAACTCCAAGAATGGCCTATGCATGTGAAAAGCTTCAAATCTCAGCCCAAACACTCACCAAGTGGACCCCGGAAGTGGATTTCTGCACTATCTGCACTTAGTTACTCATTTTTTGTAAACCTAGGTTACTAGTTTAGTATAAAAACTACTTTTAGAGATTCATTTAGGGACTTATGACATTTTTTACATTTCATATTGTATCTTCTACGGCATGAGTCTCTAAACCCCAAAGGTGGTGTGGTGCACGAAATTGTGATTCATTCTTTTCACAACTCAAACAGTCCCCAGTAATGGCTCCAAAAACTTGGTGCTCAATACCATGGTCTAAACATAATTTCACAACTTCACACAACTAACCAGCAAGTGCACTGGGTCGTCCAAGTAATAAACCTTACGCGAGTAAGGGTCGATCCCACGGAGATTGTTGGTATGAAGCAAGCTATGGTCATCTTGTAAATCTCAGTCAGGCAGATTCAAATAGTTATGGATGATATATGAATAAAACATAAAACAAAGATAGAGATACTTATGTAATTCATTGGTGAGAATTTCAGATAAGCATATGGAGATGCTTTGTCCCTTCCGTCTCTCTGCTTTCCTACTGTCTTCATCCAATCATTCTTACTCCTTTCCATGGCAAGATGTATGTTGGGCATCACCGTTGTCAGTGGCTATAGTCCCGTCCTCTCAGTGAAAATGTTCAACGCACCCTGTCACGGCACGGCTAATCATCTGTCGGTTCTCAATTAGGTTGGAATAGAATCCATTGATTCTTTTGCGTCTGTCACTAACGCCCAGACTTCAGGAGTTTGAAGCTCGTCACAGTCATTCAATCATTGAATCCTACTCAGAATATCACAGACAAGGTTTAGACCTTCCGGATTCTCTTGAATGCCGCCATCAATTCTAGCTTATACCACGAAGATTCTGATTAAGGAATCCAAGAGATATCCACTCAATCTAAGGTAGAACGGAGGTGGTTGTCAGGCACACGTTCATAGGTGAGAATGATGATGAGTGTCACAGATCATCACATTCATCAAGTTGAGGAACAAGTGATATCTTGGAACAAGAACAAGCTGAATTGAATAGAAGAACAATAGTAATTGCATTAATACTCGAGGTACAGCAGAGCTCCACACCTTAATCTATGGTGTGTAGAAACTCCACCGTTGAAAATACATAAGAACAAGGTCTAGGCATGGCCGAATGGCCAGCCTCCTAATGATCTAAGAACTAGACGTCCAAAGATGATCCTCAGATCTAAAATGATCAAAAGATGAAAATACAATAGCAAAAGGTTCTATTTGTAGAGAACTAGTAGCCTAGGGTTTACAGAAATGAGTAAATGACATAAAAATCTACTTCCGGGCCCACTTGGTGTGTGCTTGGGCTGAGCATGGAAGCTTTCATGTGTAGAGACTTTTCTTGGAGTTAAACGCCAGCTTTTGTGCCAGTTTGGGCATTTAACTCCCATTCTTGTGCTAGTTCCGGCGTTTAACGTCGGACAGTTTTGAGCTGATTTGAAATGCCAGTTTGGGCCATCAAATCTCGGGCAAAGTATGGACTATTATACATTGTTGGAAAGCCCAGGATGTCTACTTTCCAACGCCGTTAAGAGCGCGCCAATTGGGTCTCTGTAGCTCCAAAAAAACCACTTCGAGTGCAGGGAGGTCAGAATCCAACAGCATCTGCAGTCCTTTTCAGCCTCTGAATCAGATTTTTGCTCAGGTCCCTCAATTTCAGCCAGAAAATACCTGAAATCACAGAAAAACACACAAACTCATAGTAAAGTCCAGAAAAGTGAATTTTAACTAAAAACTAATAAAAATATACTAAAAACTAACTAAAACATACTAAAAACATACTAAAAATAATGCCAAAAAGCGTATAAATTATCCGCTCATCACAACACCAAACTTAAATTGTTGCTTGTCCCCAAGCAACTGAAAATCAAATAAGATAAAGAGAAGAGAATATGCAATGAATTCCAAAAGCATCTATGAAGATCGGTATTAATTAGATGAGCGGGGCTTTTAGCTTTTTGCCTCTGAACAGTTTTGGCATCTCATTTTATCCTTTGAAATTCAGAATGATTGGTTTCTATAGGAACTTAGAATCGAGATAGTGTTATTGATTCTCCTAGTTAAGTATGATGATTCTTGAACACATCTACTTTATGAGTCTTGGCCATAGCCCAAAGCACTCTGCCTTCCAGTATTACCACTGGATACATACATGCCACAGACACATAATTGGGTGAACATTTTCAGATTGTGACTCAGCTTTGCTAGAGTCCCCAATTAGAGGTGTCCAGGATTCTTAAGCACACTCTTTTTGCCTTGGATCACAACTTCATTATTTTTTTTCTTTTTTTCTCCTTTTTTTCTCTTTTCTCTCTTTTCTTTTTTTTTTGAATATTCACTGCTTTTTCTTGCTTCAAGAATCATTTTTATGATTTTTCAGATCCTCAGTAACATGTCTCCTTTTTCATCATTCTTTCAAGAGCTAATCATTCATGAACAACAAATTCAAAAGACATATGCACTGTTTAAGCATACATTCAGAAAACAAAAGTATTGCCACCACATCAAAATAATTAATCTGTTATAAAATTCAAAATTCATGCAATTCTTCTCTTTTTCAATTAAGAACATTTTTCATTTAAGAAAGGTGATGGATTCATAGGACATTCATAAATTTAAGGCATAGACACTAAGACACTAATGATCATAAGACACAAACATAGATAAACATAAGCATGATTTTTCGAAAAACAGAAAAATAAAGAACAAGGAGATTAAAGAACGGGTCCACCTTAGTGATGGCGACTTGTTCTTCCTCTTGAAGATCTTATGGAGTGCTTGAGCTCCTCAATGTCTCTTCCTTACCTTTGTTGCTCCTCTCTCATGATTCTTTGATCTTCTTTAATTTCATGGAGGAGAATGGAATGTTCTTGGTGCTCCACCCTTAGTTGTCCCATGTTGGAACTCAATTCTCTTAGGGAGGTGTTGATTTGCTCCCAATAGTTTTGTGGAGGAAAGTGCATCCCTTGAGGCATCTCAGGAATTTCATGATGAGTGGGATCTCTTGTTTGCTCCATCCTTTTCTTAGTGATGGGCTTGTCCTCATCAATGAGGATGTCTCCCTCTATGTC
This sequence comes from Arachis stenosperma, assembly GCF_014773155.1. NCBI lineage: Eukaryota > Viridiplantae > Streptophyta > Magnoliopsida > Fabales > Fabaceae > Arachis > Arachis stenosperma. The sequence continues at coordinate 105,861,951 of NC_080382.1, forward strand.
AATTCCAACTGAATAATAAAGGTGACAAATGAGATGAGGAAAGGCTAACCTTGCCAAGGTAGAGGACATGTCTGCCACCTTATAAAGTTCTTGGGCTATAACCTCATGAACTTCTACTTCTTCTCCAATCATGATGCTATGAATCATGATGACCCGGTCTATAGTAACTTCGGACAGGTTGCTAGTGGGAATGATTGAGCGTTGGATAAACTCCAACCATCCCCTAGCCATGGGCTTGAGGTCATGCCTTCTTAGTTGAACCGGCTTCCCTCTTGAATTTCTCTTCCATTGAGCGCCCTCTTCACAAATGTCTGTGAGGACTTGGCCCAACCTTTGATCAAAGTTGACCCTTCTAGTGTAAGGGTGTTCATCTCCTTGCATCATAGGCAAGTTGAATGCCAACCTTACATTTTCCGGACTAAAATCTAAGCATTTTCCCCGAACCATTGTAATCCAATTCTTTGGGTTCGGGTTCACACTTTGATCATGGCTCTTGGTGATCCATGCATTGGCATAGAACTCTTGAACCATTAAGATTCCGACTTGTTGAATGGGGTTGGTAAGAACTTCCCAACCTCTTCTTCGAATCTCATGTCGGATTTCCGGATATTCACTCTTTTTGAGTTTGAAAGGGACCTCGGGGATCACCTTCTTCAAGGCCACAACTTCATAGAAGTGGTCTTGATGCACCCTTGAGATGAATCTCTCCATCTCCCATGACTCGGAGGTGGAAGCTTTTGCCTTCCCTTTCCTCTTTCTAGAGGTTTCTCCGGCCTTGGATGCCATAAATGGTTATGAAAAAACAAAAAGCAATGCTTTTACCACACCAAACTTAAAAGGTTTGCTTGTCCTCGAGCAAAAGAAGAAAGAAGAGAGTAGAAGAAGAAGAAATAGAGGAGATGGAGATGGCTTTGTGGTTCGGCCAAAGGGGAAGAAGTAGTATTTAGGGTGTGTGAAAATGAAGGAGTGAAGATGGGTTTATATAGGGGTGGAGAGAGGGGTAGGGTTCGGCTATGGGAGGGTGGGTTTGGGAGGGAAAGTGGTTTGAATTTGAATGGTGAGGTAGGTGGAGTTTTATGAAGGATGGATGTGAGTGGTGAAGAGAAAGATGAGATTTGATAGGTGAAGGGTTTTTGGGGAAGAGGTGTTGAGGTGATTGGTGAATGGGTGAAGAAGAGAGAGAGAGGTGGGGTAGGTGGGGATCCTGTGGGGTCCACAGATCCTGAGGTGTCAAGGAAAAGTCATCCCTGCACCAAGTGGCGAGCGAAAATGCTCTCTATGCCAATTCTGGCGTTAAACGCCGGGCTGGTGCCCCTTTCTGGCGTTTAACGCCAGCTTCTTGCCCTTTCCTGGCGTTTAACGCTAGTCTGGTGCCCTTTTCTGGCGTTAAACGCCCAGAATGGTGCCAGACTGGGCGTTAAACGCCCATTTGCTCCCCTTACTGGCGTTTAAACACCAGCAAGGTCTTCCTCCAGGGTGTGCTATTTTTCTTTCTGTTTTTATTCTGTTTTTGCTTTTTCAATTGATTTTGTGACTTTTCATGATCATCAACCTACAGAAAACAAAAAATAACAAAGGAAAATAGATTAAATATAACATTGGGTTGCCTCCCAACAAGCGCTTCTTTAATGTCAGTAGCTTGACAGTGGGCTCTCATGGAGCCTCACAAATGCTCAGAGCAATGTTGGAACCTTCCAACACCAAACTTAGAGTTTGCATGTGGGGGTTCAACACCAAACTTAGAATTTGGTTGTGGCCTCCCAACACCAAACTTAGAGTTTGACTGTGGGGGCTCTGTTTGACTCTGTTTTGAGAGAAGCTCTTCATGCTTCCTCTCCATGGTTATAGAGGGATATCCTTGAGCCTTAAACACAAAGGATTCTTCATTCACTTGAATGATCAATTCTCCTCTGTCAACATCAATCACAGCCTTTGCTGTGTCTAGGAAGGGTCTGCCAAGGATGATGGATTCATCCATGCACTTCCTAGTCTCTAGGACTATGAAATCAGCAGGGATGTAATGGTCTTCAATTTTTACCAGAACATCCTCTACAAGTCCATAAGCTTGTTTTCTTGAATTGTCTGCCATCTCTAGTGAGATTCTTGCAGCTTGTACATCAAAGATCCCTAGCTTCTCCATTACAGAGAGAGGTATGAGGTTTACACTTGACCCTAGGTCACACAGAGCCTTCTTAAAGGTCATGGTGCCTATGGTATAAGGTATTGAAAACTTCCCAGGATCCTGTCTCTTTTGAGGTAATTGGTGCACAAAATTGCAATCACACTTTGCAACCCCGCACAACTAACCAGCAAGTGCACTGGGTCGTCCAAGTAATACCTTACGTGAGTAAGGGTCGATCCCACGGAGATTGTCGGCTTGAAGCAAGCTATGGTTATCTTGTAAATCTTAGTCAGGATATCAGAAATTATCAGGATTGATTGTAAGAAGCAAAAGAACATGAAATAAGTACTTGTTATGCAGTAATGGAGAATAGGTTGAGGTTTTGGAGATGCTCCATCTTCTGAATCTCTGCTTTCCTACTGTCTTTCTTCATCAAACACGCAAGGCTCCTTCCATGGCAAGCTGTATGTAGGGTTTCACCGTTGTCAGTGGCTACCTCCCATCCTCTCAGTGAAAACGTTCCTATGCTCTGTCACAGCATGGCTAATCATCTGTCGGTTCTCGGTCAGGCCGGAATAGAATCCATTGATTCTTTTGCGTCTGTCACTAACGCCCCGCCTGCTAGGAGTTTGAAGCACGTCACAGTCATTCAATCATTGAATCCTACTCAGAATACCACAGACAAGGTTTAGACCTTCCGGATTCTCTTGAATGCCGCCATCAATTCTAGCTTATACCACGAAGATTCTGGTTAAGGAATCCAAGAGATATCTACTCAATCTAAGGTAGAATGGAGGTGGTGGTCAGGCACACGTTCATAGTTGAGAATGATGATGAGTGTCACGGATCATCACATTCATCCGGTTTAAGAACAAGTGATATCTTAGAACGGAAGCAAGCATGATTGAATAAGAAACAGTAGTAATTGCATTAATCCATCAAGACACAGCAGAGCTCCTCACCCCCAACCATGGGGTTTAGAGACTCATGCCGTGGAAGGTACACAAAGAAACGTGTAAAGTGTCATGAGGTACAGATACAATGTCAAAAGATCCTATTAATAGTAAAATAGTAACCTAGGGTGTACAGAAATGAGTAAATGACGTAAAAATTCACTTCTGGGTCCACCTAGTGTGTGCTTGGGCTGAGCAATGAAGCATTTTCGTGTAGAGACCTTTTCTGGAGTTAAACGCCAGCTTTTATGCCAGTTTGGGCGTTTAACTCCAAGTTTTATGCCAGTTCCAGCGTTAAATGCTGGAAATTCTGAGGCTGATTTGCCACGCCGGTTTGAGCCATCAAATCTCGGGCAAAGTATGGACTATCATATATTGCTGGAAAGCCCAGGATGTCTACTTTCCAATTCCGTTGAGAGCGCGCCAATTGGGCTTCTGTAGCTCCAGAAAATCCACTTCGAGTGCAGGGAGGTCAGAATCCAACAGCATCTGCAGTCCTTTTCAGTCTCTGAATCAGATTTTTGCTCAGGACCCTCAATTTCAGTCAGAAAATACCTGAAATCATAGAAAAACACACAAACCCATAGTAAAGTCCAGAAAAGTGAATTTTAACTAAAATCTAATAAAAATATACTAAAAACTAACTAGATCATACTAAAAACATACTAAAAACAATGCCAAAAAGCGTACAAATTATCCGCTCATCACAACACCAAACTTAAATTGTTGCTTGTCCCCAAGCAACTGAAAATCAAGATAGAATAAAAAGAAGAGAATATACTATAGACTCCAAAATATCAAAGAAACATAGTTCCAATTAGATGAGCGGGACTAGTAGCTTTTTGCCTCCGAACAGTTTTGGCAACTCACTCTATCCTTTGAAGTTCAGAATGATTGGTATCTATAAGAACTCAGAACTCAGATAGTGTTATTGATTCTCCTAGTTAAGTATGATGATTCTTGAACATAGCTAGTGTATGAGTCTTGGCTGTGGCCCAAAGCACTCTGTCTTCCAGTATTACCACCGGATACATACATGCCACAGACACATAATTGGGTGAACCTTTTCAGATTGTGACTCAGCTTTGCTAGAGTCCCCAATTAGAGGTGTCCAGGGTTCTTAAGCACACTCTTTTTGCTTTGGTTCACAACTTTATTTCTTTCTTCTTTTTTTTCTTTTTCTTCTCTTTTTTTTTTCGAAATTTTTTTTTGTATTCACTGCTTTTTCTTGCTTCAAGAATCATTTTGATGATTTTTCAGATCCTCAATAACAGTTCTCTTTTTCCTTCATTCTTTCAAGAGCCAACAATCTTTAACATTCTCAAAACAACAAATTCAAGAGACATATGCACTGTTCAAGCATTCATTCAGAAAACAAAAAGTATTGTCACCACATCAAACTAATTCAACTAGTTTCAAGGATAAATTTCGAAATCCTGTACTTCTTGTTCTTTTGTGATTAAAGCATTTTTCATTTTAAGAGAGGTGATGGATTCACAGGACATTCATAACTTTAAGGCATAAATTTTAAATTTTATTAATTATGAATTAAGAATAAGACTCAAAAATAGATATAGAATGAAACTAAAAAGAGAAAAAAATAGAAAACAAAAATTTAAACTAGGCTCCTAATGATAGAGGTTTTCACAGAGTTAGGACTCAACAACCTTGATTTTGAGAAGTGGATGCTCCCTCAGCTTGAGAGGAGAGCTTTTGGCGTTTCCACCCTTGGAGTTCACGCCCCTGCTTCTCTTGTTCCTTCAGCAATTTGCAGAGCATGCAGTTCTGATTCTGCTGTTCTTCCTTGAGTTGCTCCATAGTCTCTTGCAACTTGTTGATAGATGCTTCTAGGCTGGCCCAGTAGCCAATTTAAGGGAATTCAGGGAGGAACTCCTGCGCCCTCCTTTTGATAGAGTTGTCTTGCATTTGTCCTTCCATTGACTTCTTGGTGATTGGATGTTCAATGGGTATGAATTCATCTACTCCCATCTTTACCCCAGCCTCTTTATAGAGCAAAGAGATCAAGCTTGGGTAAGCCAATTTGGCTTCAGTGGAATTCTTATTTGCAATTGTGTAGATCTCACAAGCAATCACATGATGAACCTCCACTTCTTTTCCAAGCATAATGCAATGAATCATCACTGCTCTCTTGATGGTGACCTCAGAACGGTTGCTAGTGGGCAATATGGAATGCCCAATAAAGTCTAGCCAACCTCTTGCAATTGGTTTGAGGTCTCCCCTCTTGAGTTGGTTTGGGACACCCTTTGAATTGGTTATCCACTTAGTTCCAGGGAGGCATATGTCCTCTAGAACTTGATCCAACCCTTTATCTGCTCTCACCATTCTCCTATTAAAGGATTCAGGATCATCTTGCAGTTGAGGTAACTTGAAGATCTCTCTTATTTTGTCCAGATGGAAGTACATAACTTTTCCTCTGACCATGGTTCTGTAGGTATGGTAAGCAGTTCCAGTCATTCTTTGCTTATCTGTTAGCCACAGATTTGAGTAGAATTCCTGAACCATATTCCTTCCAACCTTTATCTCAGGATTGGTTAGAACTTCCCATCCTCTGTTTCGAATTTGCTCTTGGATCCCCGGATATTCATCTTCTTTCAGATCAAATTTAACTTCCGGGATCACTGACCTCAGACCCATTATTTTGTGATAATGGTCTTCATGTTCTTTGGTTAAGAACTTTTCTTGATTCCAAAGATTCTTTGGATTATTCTCTTTCTTTCCTCTTGAATTGGTTTGTTTTCCCTTAGGAGCCATGATCTTGATGAATCTTGGCTTTAGTGATCACGGAAAAGCACACCAAACTTAGAGGTTTGCTTGTCCTCAAGCAAAAGAAAGGAAAGAAGAGAGAGAGGAGGAGCAAATTCGAATGGTGTGGGCAATGAGGGGTTCAAACGTGTATTTATAAAGTGGGGGGGGGGAGAGATTTCGAAAAAAAAGAAAAATTTGAAAGAAGATTTGAGAAGATATGGAAAGAATTTGAGAGAAGGGTGAGTTTTTGAACAGGATTTGGGATTGATTTGAGAGATTTGAAGAATGATTTTAGATTTTTGAAAATTTGAGATTGAATGATGAAGGGTTGAGATGTATTTTTGTAGAAAAGCATGGGTAGGAAAAGGAAAGTTTAAAAAAATTTGGTTTGAAAACGAAATTGTGGTCCCCCCACCTTTCTGGCGTTAAACGCCCAGAATGGCACCCATTCTGGCGTTTAACGCCCATTTGTTGCCCCTTTTGGGCGTTTAATGCCCAGCCAGGTGCCCTGGCTGGCGTTAAACGCCAGAATTCCTTTATCACTGGGCGTTTTTCTAAACGCCCAGGATGCTGCACACCTGGCGTTAAACGCCCAGAATGGTGCCCATTCTGGCGTTTAACGCCCAAAATGGCACCTTTACTGGCATTAAACGCCCAGAATGGTGCCCATTCTGGCGTTTAACGCCAAAAATGCCCCTTACTGGCGTTTTTTCGCCAGTAAGCTCTTTTTTTCTGCTTTTTGAGCTGAATCCTTCTGTAACTCTGTGAATTCCTTCATTTTTGATACTTGCCTCTGTAAAAACAAAACATATGACCTACTAATGACTGGGTTGCCTCCCAGCAAGCGCTTCTTTACTGTCTTTAGCTGGACCTTTACTGAGAATCACTCAAGTCTCAGTTTTGAGCATTCCTGCTCAAAATTGCTTTCAAGATAATGCTTGATTCTCTGTCCATTAACAATGAACTTTTTGTCAGAATCAATATCCTGAAGCTCAACATATCCATATGGTGATACTCCTGTAATCACATACGGACCCCTCCACCGGGATTTGAGTTTTCCTGGAAACAATTTGAGCCTAGAGTTGAAGAGCAGAACTTTTTGTCCTGGCTCAAAGACTCTGGTTGACAACTTCTTGTCATGCCATTTCTTTGCCTTTTCCTTATAAATTTTTGCATTTTCAAAGGCATTGAGTCTGAACTCCTCTAGCTCATTTAACTGGAGCAATCTTTTTTCACCAGCTAACTGAGCATCCATGTTTAGGAATCTGGTTGCCCAGTAGGCTTTATGCTCCAATTCTACGGGCAGATGACATGCCTTCCCATACACCAGTTGGTATGGAGAGGTTCCTATAGGAGTCTTGAATGCTGTTCTGTATGCCCACAGAGCATCATCCAAGCTCTTTGCCCAATCCTTTCTTCGGGCTATCACAGTCCGTTCTAGGATTCTTTTTAGCTCTCTGTTAGAGACTTCAGCTTGCCCATTTGTCTGTGGATGATACGGAGTTGCCACTTTATGGCTGATTCCATATCTAACCATAGCAGAGTATAGCTGTCTATTACAGAAATGAGTGCCCCCATCACTGATTAGTACTCTGGGAACACCAAACCTACTGAAGATGTGTTTCTGGAGGAATTTCAGCACGGTCTTGGTATCATTAGTGGGTGTAGCAATTGCTTCTACCCACTTAGATACGTAGTCCACTGCCACCAGAATGTAAGTGTTTGAGCATGATGGTGGGAATGGACCCATGAAGTCAATTCCCCATACATCAAACAATTCTATCTCTAATATCCCTTGTTGAGGCATGGCATATCCGTGAGGCAAGTTACCAGCTCTTTGGCAACTGTCACAGTTACGCACAAATTCTCGGGAATCTTTATAGAGAGTAGGCCAGTAGAAGCCACATTGGAAGACTTTAGTGGCTGTTCGCTCACTTCCAAAATGCCCTCCATATTGTGATCCATGGCAGTGCCATAGGATCTTTTGTGCTTCTTCTCTGGGTACACATCTGCGGATTACTCCGTCTGCACATCTCTTAAAGAGATATGGTTCATCCCAGAGGTAGTACTTGGCATCTGAAATTAATTTCTTTCTTTGCACTTTGCTGTACTCCTGGGGTATGAACCTCACAGCTTTATAATTTGCAATATCTGCAAACCAAGGAGCTTCCTGAATGGCAAAGAGTTGCTCATCTGGGAAAGTCTCAGAGATCTCAGTAGAAGGGAGGGACGCCCCAGCTACTGGTTCTATTCGGGACAGATGATCAGCTACTTGGTTCTCTGTCCCTTTTCTGTCTCTTATTTCTATATCAAACTCTTGCAGAAGCAACACCCATCTTATTAGCCTGGGTTTTGAATCCTGCTTTGTGAGTAAGTATTTAAGAGCAGCATGGTCAGTGTACACAATCACCTTGGATCCTACTAGGTAAGATCTAAACTTGTCAATGGCATAAACCACTGCAAGTAATTCTTTTTCTGTGGTTGTGTAATTCTTCTGTGCATCATTTAGAACACGGCTAGCATAATAGATGACGTGCAGAAGTTTGTTATGCCTCTGTCCCAACACTGCACCAATGGCATGATCACTGGCATCACACATTAATTCAAATGGTAATGTCCAATCTGGTGCAGAGATGACTGGTGCTGTGACCAGCTTAGCTTTCAGGGTCTCAAACGCCTGCTGACACTGTGTGTCAAACACAAATGGTGTGTCAGCAGCTAGCAGGTTACTTAAAGGTTTTGCAATTTTCGAAAAATCTTTTATGAACCTTCTGTAGAATTCTGCATGCCCCAGAAAGCTTCTGATTGCCTTAACATTGGCAGGTGGTGGTAATTTTTCAATTACCTCTACCTTTGCCTTATCCACCTCTATTCCCCTGCTTGAAATTTTGTGCCCAAGGACAATTCCCTCAGTCACCATAAAGTGACATTTCTCCCAGTTTAAAACCAGGTTAGTCTCTTGGCACCTTTTCAGGACAAGTGCTAGGTGATTAAGACAGGAACTGAATGAGTCTCCATATACTGAGAAGTCATCCATGAAGACTTCCAGAAATTTCTCTACCATATCTGAGAAGATGGAGAGCATGCACTTCTGAAAGGTTGCAGGTGCATTGCACAGACCAAAAGGCATCCTTCCGTAGGCAAATACGCCAGAAGGGCATGTAAATGCTGTTTTCTCTTGGTCCTGAGGATCTACTGCAATTTGGTTGTAGCCTGAATAGCCATCCAAAAAGCAGTAATAATCATGACCAGCTAGTTTTTCTAGCATTTGGTCTATGAATGGTAAAGGAAAATGATCCTTTCTGGTGGCTGTATTGAGCCTTCTGTAGTCAATACACATACGCCACCCTGTGACTGTTCTTGTAGGAACCAGTTCATTTTTTTCATTATGAACCACTGTCATGCCTCCCTTTTTGGGGACAACTTGGACAGGGCTCACCCAGGGGCTATCAGAAATAGGATAAATAATCCCAGCCTCCAGTAATTTAGTGACCTCTTTCTACACCACCTCCTTCATGGCTGGATTTAGCCTCCTCTGTGGTTGGACCACTGGTTTGGCATTATCCTCCAACAGGATCTTGTGCATGCATCTAGCTGGGCTAATGCCCTTAAGATCACTTATGGACCACCCAAGAGCTGTCTTGTGTGTCCTCAGCACTTGAATCAGTGCTTCCTCTTCCTGTGGATTTAAAGCAGAGCTTATAATCACTGGAAAAGTTTCACCTCCTCCCAGAAATGCATATTTCAGGGATGGTGGTAGTGGTTTGAGTTTAGGTTTGGGAGGTTTATCCTCCTCCTGAGGAATTTTCGAAAATTCCTTTGTTTCCTGTGGTTCTTCTTGATCAGGCTGAGCATCCTTGAAGATGTCTTCAAGCTCTGATTCTAGGCTCTCAGTCATATTGATCTCTTCCACCAAAGAGTCAATAATGTCAGCGCCCATGCAGTCATTTGGTGTGTCTGGATGCTGCATAGCTTTCACAGCATTCAACTTGAACTCATCCTCATTGACTCTCAGGGTTACTTCCCCTTTTTGTACATCAATGAGAGTCCGTCCAGTTGCTAGGAAGGGTCTTCCTAGAATGAGGGTTGCACTTTTGTGCTCCTCCATTTCCAGCACCACAAAGTCAGTTGGAAAGGCAAATGGCCCAACCTTGATAATCATATCCTCTATTATGCCTGATGGATGTTTAATGGAGCCATCAGCAAGTTGGAGGCATATCCTGGTTGGTTTGACTTCTCCAGTCAACCCAAGCTTTCTGATAGTGGATGCAGGTATTAGATTGATGCTTGCTCCAAGATCACATAGGGCTGTCTTGGTGCAAGCGCCTTCTAATGTGCATGGTATCAGAAAGCTTCCAGGATCTTGAAGCTTTTCTGGTAAGCTTTTTAGAATGACTGCACTGCATTCTTCAGTGAGAAACACTTTTTCAGTTTCTCTCCAATCTTTCTTATGACTTAAGATTTCCTTCATGAACTTAGCATAAGAAGGTATTTGCTCAAGTGCCTCTGCAAACGGAATCTTTATTTCAAGAGTCCTTAGATAGTCTGCAAAGCGGGCAAATTGCTTATCTTGTTTCGCTTTGCGGAGTTTCTGAGGATAAGGCATCTTGGCTTGATATTCTTCAACCTTAGATGCTGCAGGTTTATTCCTTACAGAAGTGGTTGAGGAAGCCTTTTTAGAGGGATTATTGTCAGCACTCTCAGGTGTCTGATCCTCCCTTGGCGTCTGAACGCCAGGATTGGGTGGAAAATGGGCGTTTAACGCCAACTTTTCCCCCTTTTCTGGCGTTTGAACGCCAGAATTGGGCAAGGAATGGGCGTTTAACGCCAGCTTTCCTTCCCTTTCTGGCGTTTGAACGCCAATAACATTCCTCTCTGGGCTCTTACTGTCCTCAGAGGGATTTTGAACAGTGGTTTGGTTATCCTCTGTCAATTGTTCTTTATCTGATTTTTTACTCTTTGGAGTGATGTTGTTCAGTGTCTTTCCACTCCTTAATTGAACTGCTTGACACTCTCCTGTTATCTGTTTAGACATCTGCTGTTTTGCTTGATTCAACTGCAGTTCTATGTTCTTGTTAGCAACTTTAGTTTCATGGAGCATCTCTTTAAATTCTGCTAACTGTTCTGTCATCAGGAATAACTGTTGACTAAGCTCAATCATCTGTTCCTGAGGATTAGGATCAGTGACTACTGCCATGACATCCTCTTTTGGGGAGAACTCATTGCTAGAGTATAAGTGTTGGTTTCTAGCAACAGTGTCTATAAGCTCTTGAGCTTCTTCAATTGCCTTCCTCATGTGTATAGATCCACCAGATGAGTGGTCTAAAGACATCTGAGCTTTTTCTGTAAGCCCATAGTAGAAGATGTCTAACTGTACCCACTCTGAAAACATTTCAGAGGGGCATTTTCTAAGCATACCTCTATACCTCTCCCAGGCATTATAAAGGGATTCATTATCCTCTTGTTTAAAGCCTTGGATGTCCAGCATTAGCTGTGTCATCCTCTTTGGAGGGTAAAAATGATTCAGGAATTTGTCTGATAACTGTTTCCATGTCTTTATGCTTGCTGTAGGTTAGTTATTCAACCACCTTTTAGCTTGATCTTTTACAGCAAATGAAAACAGTAATAGTCTGTAGACATCCTGATCCACCTCTTTATCATGTACTGTGTCAGCAATTTGTAAGAACTGTGCCAGAAACTCAGTAGGTTCTTCCTGTGGAAGACCGGAATACTGGCAATTTTGCTGCACTATGATAATGAGTTGAGTATTTAGTTCAAAGCTGCTTGCTTTGATGGGAGGTGTACAGATGCTACTCCCATATGCAGCTGTAATGGGGTTAGCATATGACCCCAGAGTCCTTTTGGACTGATCAATCCCACTTATGTCCATAATGGACAAAAGGGAAATGATAATGATTGCAAACAGATAAATTTTGTTTTTTTTTTGTTTTTTTTTTGAGTTAAACGAAAAAAATAAAATAAAACAAAAGAAAATTAAAATAAAAAGTCGAAAATTAAAAAGAAAATAAGATCAAAGCAAATTGAGAACTGAATCAATTAGTTAATTAAAAAGATTTTGAAAATAGCAATTAAAAAGATATGATTGAAAATTTTTTATGAAAAAGATTTTATTTTTGAAAAGAGGAAAGAGAAAAACAACAAATTGACACCAAACTTAAATTTTTCAGAAAATCAAACACTAATTTTCGAAAATTTTAAGGGAAGAACACAAATAGGACACCAAACTTAGAATTTTTACGGATCAAAAAGAGACTAAAGACATGCAAATTCGAAAAACTAAAAGAAAAACAAAAGCATGCAATTGACACCAAACTTAAAATATGAAAGTAGACTCAACTAAAAGACTCTAAACCAACAAAAATAAAACAGTCCTAATCTAAGCAACAAGATAAGCCGTCAGTTGTCCAAACTCGAACAATCCCCGGCAACGGCGCCAAAAACTTGGTGCACGAAATTGCAATCACACTTTGCAACCCCGCACAACTAACCAGCAAGTGCACTGGGTCGTCCAAGTAATACCTTACGTGAGTAAGGGTCGATCCCACGGAGATTGTCGGCTTGAAGCAAGCTATGGTTATCTTGTAAATCTTAGTCAGGATATCAGAAATTATCAGGATTGATTGTAAGAAGCAAAAGAACATGAAATAAGTACTTGTTATGCAGTAATGGAGAATAGGTTGAGGTTTTGGAGATGCTCCATCTTCTGAATCTCTGCTTTCCTACTGTCTTTTTTCATCAAACACGCAAGGCTCCTTCCATGGCAAGCTGTATGTAGGGTTTCACCGTTGTCAGTGGCTACCTCCCATCCTCTCAGTGAAAACGTTCCTATGCTCTGTCACAGCATGGCTAATCATCTGTCGGTTCTCGGTCAGGCCGGAATAGAATCCATTGATTCTTTTGCGTCTGTCACTAACGCCCCGCCTGCTAGGAGTTTGAAGCACGTCACAGTCATTCAATCATTGAATCCTACTCAGAATACCACAGACAAGGTTTAGACCTTCCGGATTCTCTTGAATGCCGCCATCAGTTCTAGCTTATACCACGAAGATTCTGGTTAAGGAATCCAAGAGATATCTACTCAATCTAAGGTAGAACGGAGGTGGTTGTCAGGCACGCGTTCATAGTTGAGAATGATGATGAGTGTCACGGATCATCACATTCATCCGGTTTAAGAACAAGTGATATCTTAGAACGGAAGCAAGCATGATTGAATAAGAAACAGTAGTAATTGCATTAATCCATCAAGACACAGGAGAGCTCCTCACCCCCAACCATGGGGTTTAGAGACTCATGCCATGGAAGGTACACAATGAAACGTGTAAAGTGTCATGAGGTACAGATACAATGTCAAAAGATCCTATTAATAGTAAAATAGTAACCTAGGGTGTAAAGAAATGAGTAAATGACGTAAAAATCTACTTCTGGGTCCACCTAGTGTGTGCTTGGGCTGAGCAATGAAGCATTTTCGTGTAGAGACCTTTTCTGGAGTTAAACGCCAGCTTTTATGCCAGTTTGGGCGTTTAACTCCAAGTTTTATGCCAGTTCCAGCGTTAAACGCTGGAAATTCTGAGGCTGATTTGCCACGCCGGTTTGGGCCATCAAATCTCGAGCAAAGTATGGACTATCATATATTGCTGGAAAGCTGATGTCTACTTTCCAATGCCGTCGAGAGCGCGCCAATTAGGCTTCTGTAGCTCCAGAAAATCCACTTCGAGTGCAGGGAGGTTAGAATCCAACAGCATCTGCAGTCCTTTTCAGTCTCTGAATCAGATTTTTGCTCAGGACCCTCAATTTCAGTCAGAAAATACCTGAAATCACAGAAAAACACACAAACCCATAGTAAAGTCCAGAAAAGTGAATTTTAACTAAAATCTAATAAAAATATACTAAAAACTAACTAGATCATACTAAAAACATACTAAAAACAATGCCAAAAAGCATACAAATTATCCGCTCATCAGTAATCTCTGCCTAGACAAGTCATCCAGTTCTTTGGTGAGCAAAGGAGGTTCGTTCTCCCAAGTCTCATTACCAAATAACTTGTCATTTAGCTTCATGATTGCTCCAAGGTATTTAGCAACTTGCTCTTCAGTGACATACTCATCCTCTTCAGAGGAAGAATACTCATCAGAGCTCATAAATGGCAGAAGTAAATCCAATGGAATCTCTATGGTCTCAGTGTGAGCCTCAGATTCCCATGGTTCCTCATTAGGGAACTCATTGGAGGCCAGTGGGCGTCCATTGAGGTCTTCCTCAGTGGCGTTCACTGCCTCTTCTTCCTCTCCTAGTTCGGCCATGTAGGTCATGTTAATGGCCTTGCATTCTCCTTTTGGATTCTCTTCTGTATTGCTTGGAAGAGTACTAGGAGGGAGTTTAGTAATTTTCTTGCTCAGCTGACCCACTTGTGCCTCCAAGTTTCTAATGGAGGACCTTGTTTCAGTCATGAAACTTTGAGTGGTTTTGATTAGATCAGAGACCATGGTTGCTAAGTCAGAGTGGCTCTGCTTAGAATTTTCTGTCTGTTGCTGAGAAGATGATGGAAAAGGCTTGCCATTGCTAAACCTGTTTCTTCCACCATTATTATTGTTGAAACCTTGTTGAGGTCTCTGTTGATCCTTCCATGAGAGATTTGGATGATTTCTCCATGAAGAATTATAGGTGTTTCCATAGGGTTCTCCCATGTAATTCACCTCTTCCATTGAAGGATTCTCAGGATCATAAGCTTCTTCTTCAGATGAAGCGTCCTTAGTACTGCCTGGTGCAGCTTGCATTCCAGACAGACTTTGGGAAATCAAATTGACTTGCTGAGTCAATATTTTGTTTTGAGCCAGTATGGCATTCAGAGTGTCAATCTCAAGAACTCCTTTCTTCTGATTTGTCCTATTGTTCACAGGATTCCTTTCAGAAGTGTACATGAATTGGTTATTTGCAACCATTTCAATGAGTTCTTGAGCTTCTGTAGGCATCTTCTTCAGATGAAGAGATCCTCCAGCAGAGCTATCCAATGACATCTTGGACAGTTCAGACAGACCATCATAGAAAATACCTATGATGCTTCATTCAGAAAGCATGTCAGAGGGACACTTTCTGATCAATTGTTTGTATCTTTCCCAAGCTTCATAGAGGGATTCTCCTTCCTTCTGTCTGAAGGTTTGGACTTCCACTCTAAGCTTACTCAATTTTTGAGGTGGAAAGAACTTTGCGAAGAAGGCATTGACTAGCTTTTCTAAAGAGTTCAGGATTTCTTTAGGTTGTGAGTCCAACCATATCCTAGCTCTGTCTCTTACAGCAAAAGGGAATAGCATAAGTCTGTAGACTTCAGGGTCAACCCCATTAGTCTTGACAGTGTCACAGATTTGCAAGAACTCAGCTAAAAACTGATAAGGATCTTCCAATGGAAGTCCATGGAACTTGTAATTCTGTTGCATTAGAGAAACTAATTGAGGCTTAAGCTCAAAGTTGTTTGCTCCAATGGCAGGGATAGAGATGCTGCTCCCATAGAAGTCGGGAGTAGGTGCAGTAAAGTCACCCAGCACCTTCCTTGCATTGTTGGCATTGTTGTTGTTTTCGGCTGCCATGGGTTCTTCTTCTTTGAAGATTTCTGTTAGGTCCTCTACAGAGAGTTGTGCCTTAGCTTCTCTTAGCTTTCACTTCAAGGTCCTTTCAGGTTCAGGATCAGCCTCAACAAGAATGCTTTTGTCTTTATTCCTGCTCATATGAAAGAGGAGAGAACAAGAAAATATAGAATCCTCTATGTCACAGTATAGAGACTCCTTGAGATGTCAGAGGAAAAGAAAAATAGAAGGAAGAAGTAGAAGAATTCGAACTTATCAAGAAAGATGGAGTTCGAATTGTTAGTCCATAAATAGAAGGATGTGAGAAGAGGGGAAGAAATTTTTGAAAATAAATTAAAACGATTTTAAAAAAAATTTTGAAAAACTTTAATTGATTTTTGAAAACTAAGAGTGGAAAAGAAATCAAGTGATTTTTGAAAAAGATTTTGAAATTAGAAATAAAAAAGATATGATTGAAAACTATTTTGAAAAAAAATGTGATTAAAAAGATATGATTGAAAAGTTATGGTTTTAAAAAGATATGATTGGGAAGATATGATTTGAAAAATAATTTAAAAAGATTTGATTTTAAAAATTAATGACTTGGCTAACAAGAAAAGATATGATTCAAACATTAAACCTTTCTCAACAGAAAAGGCAACATACTTGAAATGTTGAATCAAATCATTAATTGATAGCAAGTATTTTTGAAAATGGAAAGAAATTGATTTTGAAAGTATATGATTGAAAAGATATGATTTGAAAAAGATTTGATTTTGAAAAGATTTTGAAAACTTGAAAAAAATTTGAATTGAAAACAAAATCTTCCCTCTTGTGCCATCCTGGCGTTAAACGCCCAGAATGGTGCACATTCTGGCGTTTAACGCCCAAAACACTACTCTTTTGGGTGTTAAACGCCCAGCCAGGCACCCTGGCTGGCGTTTAGACGCCAGTTTTCCTTCCTCACTGGGCGTTTTGAACGCCCAGCTTTTTCTGTGTGATTCCTCTGCTGTATGTTCTGAATCTTCAATTCTCTGTATTATTGACTTGAAAAGACACAAATTAAATTTTTTTTTGGATTTTTAATAATCAAAATGTAACTAAAATCAAATAACAATGCATGCAAGACACCAAACTTAGAAGTTTGTATACTATTGATACTAACAAAATGAGAATGCATATGAGAAACAACAAAACACTCAAGTCAAGAGAATTTAAAGATCAGAACAAGGAAATCATCAAGAACAACTTGAAGATCACTTAAGACAAATGAATGAATGCAAGAAGAACAGAAACATGCAATTGACACCAAACTTAACATGAGACTCTAGACTCAACAAGAAACATACAATATTTTTGGTTTTTTATGATTTTGTAATTTTTTTTTGGATTTTTCGAAAATTAAGTAGAAAAGAAAATAAAGGTATCAAAATTCTTAATGAGAATTCCAGGAATCATGCAATGTTAGTCTAAAGCTTTAGTCTAAAGAAATTAGACATGGCTAGCCAAGCTTCAGCAGGACATTACATTCAAGAGCTAAATTGATAAGAATCAATCAGCTTTGGTGATGATAAGAACATCACCTTGAAACACTAGAATTCATTCTTAAGAACTCTGAAGAATACCTAATCTAAGCAACAAGATGAACCGTCAGTTGTCCAAACTCAACAATCCCTGGCAACGGCGCCAAAAACTTGGTGCACGAAATTGTGATTCATTCTTTTCACAACTCAAATAGTCCCCAGTAATGGCTCCAAAAACTTGGTGCTCAATATCATGGTCTAAACATAATTTCACAACTTCGCACAACTAACCAGCAAGTGCACTGGGTCGTCCAAGTAATAAACTTTACGCGAGTAAGGGTCGATCCCACGGAGATTGTTGGTATGAAGCAAGCTATGGTCATCTTGTAAATCTTAGTCAGGCAGATTCAAATGGTTATGGATGATATATGAATAAAACATAAAACAAAGATAGAGATACTTATGTAATTCATTGGTAAGAATTTCAGATAAGCGTATGGAGATGCTTTGTCCCTTCCGTCTCTCTGCTTTCCTACTGTCTTCATCCAATCCTTCTTACTCCTTTCCATGGCAAGCTGTATGTTGGGCATCACCGTTGTCAGTGGTTACAGTCCCGTCCTCTTAGTGAAAATGTTCAACGCACCCTGTCACGGCACGGCTAATCATCTGTCGGTTCTCAATCAGGTTGGAATAGAATCCATTGATTCTTTTGCGTCTGTCACTAACGCCCAGCCTTCAGAAGTTTGAAGCTCGTCACAGTTATTCAATCATTAAATCCTACTCAGAATACCACAGACAAGGTTTAGACCTTCCGGATTCTCTTGAATGCCGCCATCAATTCTAGCTTATACCACGAAGATTCTGATTAAGGAATCCAAGAGATATCCACTCAATCTAAGGTAGAACGGAGGTGGTTGTCAGGCACACGTTCATAGGTGAGAATGATGATGAGTGTCACAGATCATCACATTCATCAAGTTGAGGAACAAGTGATATCTTGGAACAAGAACAAGCTGAATTGAATAGAAGAACAATAGTAATTGCATTAATACTCGAGGTACAGCAGAGCTCCACACCTTAATCTATGGTGTGTAGAAACTCTACCGTTGAAAATACATAAGAACAAGGTCTAGGCATGGCCGAATGGCCAGCCTCCCAATGATCTAAGAACTAGACGTCCAAAGATGATCCTCAGATCTAAAATGATCAAAAGATGAAAATACAATAGCAAAAGGTTCTATTTGTAGAGAACTAGTAGCCTAGGGTTTACAGAAATGAGTAAATGACATAAAAATCCACTTCCGGGCCCACTTGGTGTGTGCTTGGGCTGAGCATTGAAGCTTTCATGTGTAGAGACTTTTCTTGGAGTTAAACGCTAGCTTTTGTGCCAGTTTGGGCGTTTAACTCCCATTCTTGTGCCAGTTTCGGCGTTTAACGCCGGGCAGTTTTGAGCTAATTTGGAACGCCAGTTTGGGCCATCAAATCTCGGGCAAAGTAGGGACTATTATATATTTCTATAAAGCCCAGTATGTCTACTTTCCAACGCCGTTGAGAGCGCGCCAATTGGGCTTCTATAGCTCTAGAAAATCCACTTCGAGTGCAGGGAGGTCAGAATCCAACAGCATCTGCAGTCCTTTTCAGCCTCTGAATCAGATTTTTGCTCAGGTCCCTCAATTTCAGCTAGAAAATACCTGAAATCACAGAAAAACACACAAACTCATAGTAAAGTCCAGAAAAATGAATTTTAACTAAAAACTAATAAAAATATACTAAAAACTAATTAAAACATACTAAAAACAATGCCAAAAAGCGTATAAATTATCCGCTCATCATGGGGGTGAGGAGCTTTGCTATGTTTCAATGAATTAATGCAATTACTACTGTTTTCTATTCAATCACGCTTGCTTCCATTCTAAGATACTCACTCGTACTTTGATATGATTAATGTGATGATCCGTGACAATCATCATCATTCTCAAACTTATGAACGCATGCTTGACAACCACTTCCGTTCTATCTGAGCTCAACGTAGTCATTGGGCGACAGCTTGAGTGCGTATCTCTTGGCTTTTTGATCCACGAGTTTGACTTGCGTCTCCTGACAACAGAGCATTTGAATCTGTGAGATTAGAACCTTCGTGGTAGAGGCTAGAACCAACTGGCAGCATTTCTGAGATCTGGAAAGTCTAAACCTTGTCTGTGGTATTCCGGGTAGATTCTAGGAAGGGATGACTGTGACGAGCTTCAAACTAACGAATGTTGGGCGCAGTGACAGTGTGCAAAAGGATAGAGAGATCCTATTCCGAAACAAGTGAGAACCGACAGATGATTAGCCGTACAGAAACTATACCTGGACCATTTTCACTGAGAGGACGGATGGTAGCCATTGACAACGGTGATCCACCAACATACAGCTTGCCATAGAAGAAGCCTTGCGCATTTGAGAGAGGAAGACAGTAGGAAAGCAGATATTCAGAAGATAGAGCATCTCTGAAACCTCAACCTGTTCTCTATTACTGAATAACAAGTATCATTCATTTCATGTTCTTTTACTTTTTGCAACAATATCCTTTTTATCATTAATCTCCTGACTAAGAATTACAAGTTAACCATGGCTTGCTTCAAGCCGACAATCTTCGTGTGATCAACCCTTACTCACGTAAGGTATTACTTGGACGACCCAGTGCACTTGCTGGTTAGTTGTGTGGAGTTGTGAAAAGTGTGATCACAATTCAGTGCACCAAGTTTTTGGCACTGTTGCCGGGGATTGTTCGAGTTTGGACAACTGAAGGTTCATCTTGTTGCTTAGATTAGGACTAAATTATTTTTGTTGGTTTAGAGTTCTCTGTTTGAGTCTAGTTTCATATTTTAAGTTTGGTGTCAATTGCATGTTTTTATTTCCCTTCATATTTTCGAATTTTTTGTGTTCCTTGTTTGATCTTCAGTTTTTCTTGTTTTGTGTCTTTCCTTGTTTTTCTTGTGCATTTTTGAATTATTAGTATCCAAGGTATAAAAAAATTTTAAGTTTGGTGTCCTTTGTGTTTTTGTTTTCTTAAAAATTTTCAAAATTTGTTTTTGGTGTTCATTTTGACATTCAAAGTTTTCTTGTTTGTTTTCTTTGTTTTGATCTAAAAATTCTAAGTTTGGTGTCATTTTATTGTTTTTCTCTTTTCTCATTAAATTAAAAAATATATCTTTTCCTTTATTTACTCATCATTTTTGAATTTCTTAGGTTGATTTAGTCAAAATTTTTAAAATTTCGTAGTTTTTTGTTAGTCAAGTCAAGATTTTAATTTTTAAAATTCTATCTTTTTAAATCTTTTTCAAAATAAATTCTTTTCAAAATTTCTTTTTATATTTTTCAAAAATATTTTATAAATTTTTTCAAAATCCTTTTTTCTGTTTAAATTTTCGAACTACTTGTTCCAATTTTATTAGTTTGATTGAAAAATTTTAAGTTTGGTGTTTTCTAGTTAAGGAAATTTCAACCTTCAAAATTTGAAATCATATTTTTTCAAATTTTTTTCTTTTATTTTCTTACAAGTGTTGATCTTCTAGTATCTTTAATTTTAGGACACATTTTTTTCAAAATTACTAAACCACTTTCTCTCTCCTCTTAATTTTCGAAACGTACATTCAATTTTTCATTTATTTTATTTTATTTTTTTAACTTCGGTCTTCAAAATAATAATAATAATAATAATAATAATAATAATAATAATAATAATAATAATAATAATAATAATAATAATAATGTTACGGCCTGGCCCAGGATTCCCACGGGTCAACCCGGCCTAAGCTCCACCCGGCCCGGTTACGCGCCCTCCAACCGACTCGGACACGCGTCCTGTACGGCTCACATGCGGCTACAGGACAACGTCCTTGAGAATATGGGCCTGTCCCCATGTGGGGCCCACTACTGACATGTATATAAAGGGAAGATTGGCTCTTCCCCCGAGGTACGTCATCTTTTCTCCCATCGTTTACCCCCGCCTGCACACTAGCTGACTAGAGCGTCGGAGTGTCTTTGCAGGTGGCACCCCCCCTCTTTTCCTTCACAATGGGAGCTCGGCTACGCATCAAATCCGGGCTTAGCACAACCGCGAGCGAGGCGTCCTCACCCCATCCCTTAACCATCCGACCTGTCCGGCAACCGACCACCGGACGTTGGCGCCATCTGTGGGGAGAAACGCCTCAACGGATATTGTGCCGGGTCCCGGAGACCAAGGCCGAGGAGCCGGAGCGGAAGGGGCGGCCTCTGTCGCCTCACTAAGAGGACGACGAAGGTCCCCCCGACAACACACCGAACAACACACGAGGACGCGACCCTTCGGAGGAACGGGCGGCGACAGCGCCATAATAATGCAAGAGCTACGTCACAGGGTCCAGAACTTGGAGCGGCAATTGGCCGACCAGGAGCGTGGCAAACGAACTACCGATCCCAGCTACACCCCATCCTCCGAATGCCAAGAAAGAGACTCTTACCGAAGCCGTCTGCGACACGCCTCCGCATCCCGAACGGAAGCGGAGAGCACCCGGGAAGAATCCCCAATTCCGAGGAGACGGAATGACACGATAATTTACTCCCGAGGCAGGGAGACGCGCCGCACAGCACGAGGTCGCGAAGACGGGAGGTCCAACAGGACACGATAACCCGTAATAATGGGCACCACCCCGTTCCACCATTCCATCCTCGAAGTCCGGTTGCCGAAGCACTTCGACAAACCAACGGACATGAGGTACGATGGAACTCAAGACCCCCTAGAACACCTCACGGCCTTTGAAGCAAGGATGAATCTAGAGGGAGTAGGGGACGAGGTGAGGTGCCGAGCTTTCCCGGTAACCCTCGCGGGACCCGCGATCAGATGGTTCAACGGCTTACCTCAGGGATCCATCCACGGGTTCTCGGACATCAGTCGTGCATTCCTCGCCCAATTTACAACACGAATAGCAAAGGCAAAGCACCCGATAAACCTTCTGGGGGTAACCCAGAGACAGGGAGAGTCGACCAGAAAATATCTGGATCGGTTCAACGACGAGTGCTTGGAAATCGACGGCCTAACCGATTCGGTGGCCAGCCTTTGTCTGACGAACGGCCTCCTCAACGAAAACTTTCGCAAACACCTCACCACGAAACCGGTTTGGACGATGCACGAGATCCAGACGGTAGCTAAAGAATATATAAACGATGAGGAAGTCAGCCGAGTCGTGGCTGCCAATAAACGGCAGTCCGGCTACACCCAATCCCGGCAACCCGGTAACGGAGAAAGACTGAAAGAACAAACCAGGGAGGAGGCGCCAAACAAGGCTCCCAGGTCGTTCCCCCGGGTCGGGAAATTCGCGAACTACACACCACTCACTCTTCCCATCATGGAAGTTTATCAACAAATAGTCGAGAAGGGGATCCTGCCGAAGCCCCGACCACTCAAGGACCGTACGGGAGGGGACAAGAACCTCTATTGCGACTACCACAAGGGTTACGACCACCAAACGCAGGACTGCTTTGACATGAAAGATGCACTGGAACAAGCGATAAGGGAAGGCAAGCTAGCAGCATTCTCCCATCTTATCAGAGAGCCGAGGAGACGCTATCGCGACCATGACGAAGAGGCCAAAACCCGTTCGGCAAAGCGGCGACAAGAGCCAGAAGATAGAGACCACGGCCTCACTGTGATAAACGTGGTAGCAGCCAAAAACACCGCGCCAAAATCCCGATCGGCGCACAAGAAAGATGCTAAGGTCTTGGCGGTCTCCTCCTCGTTGGTGCGAAACTCTAAGAAGCCTCCGTCCATTTCTTTCGGCCCGGAAGACAAATGGTTCGACGACGCCCCAGAAAACCCTCCCATGGTCATCACGGCCAGAGTGGGAACCGGCCTCGTCAAACGCATCCTTGTCGACACAGGGGCTGATTTAAATATCATGTTCCGCAACGTATTCGACGCACTGGGGCTGAGGGACGCCCATCTGACGACCCACCAACACGGGGTCATCGGATTGGGCGACAACTTCATTAAACCTGACGGAGTAATATCCCTACCGATCTCGGTAGGACAAACCCAAGGTCGAAGGTCAACGATGGCCGAGTTCGTGATCCTCCGAGATTCCACTGCCTATAACATCAACTTGGGAAGGAAGACGATAAACGATGTTGAAGCGATAATCAACACGAAGCTGCTAGTTATGAAGTTCGTTACTGATGATGGATCTATAGGGTCCATAAGAGGGGATCTCGAGACGGCGGTCGCCTGCGACAATGCCAGCCTCTCCCTGAGAAAGAAATCAAAGGAGGCGTCCGGTGTGTTCCTGGCTGACCTGGACGCCAGGGTGGACGACAAACCTATACCGGAACCAGAAGGGGACCTGGAAAAATTCATAATCGGCGACACGGAGGAGAAATTCACGTTCATCAACAAGAACCTCCCACAAGAGTTAAAGGAGCCCTTGATCGAAATGATAAGGGCCAATAGGGACTTGTTTGCCTGGACACCTGCCGACATGCCGGGTATAGACCCAAAAATCATGTCACACCATCTGGCCGTCAGGTCGGGAGCACGCCCGATAACACAACGCAGAAGAAAGATGTTGACAGAAAGGGCGGAGGAAGTGGCCAGGCATACGGCCAGCCTCCTAGAAGCAGGTTTCATACGAGAAGTAGACTACTCGACGTGGCTCTCAAATGTTGTTCTAGTGAAAAAGAACAACGGTAAATGGAGAATGTGTGTAGACTACTCTGACCTTAACAAGGCATGCCCAAAGGATTGTTTTCCCCTCCCCAACATAGACGCGCTCGTCGACGCTGCGGCGGGCTACTGTTACCTGAGCTTCATGGACGCCTACTCCGGTTATAACCAGATACCGATGCACCGTCCAGATGAAGACAAAACGGCGTTCATAACGCCAGGGGGAACCTTCTGCTACAAGGTGATGCCGTTCGGCCTAAAAAACGCAGGAGCGACATACCAAAGGCTGATGAGCAAGATATTCCATGATCTTATAGGCAAAACGGTGGAAGTCTACGTCGACGATGTCCTCGCAAAAACAACGCGACCAGACGACCTCTTAAAGGATCTGGAAAACGTATTCGCATCTCTCCGGCAACACGGCATGAGGTTGAACCCCCTCAAATGTGCCTTCGCCATGGAAGCTGGAAAGTTCTTAGGATTTATGATAACTTAGAGAGGGGTAGAAGCCAACCTGGAGAAGTGCCAGGCGGTACTCCAGATGAGGAGCCCAGGTTGTATCAAGGACGTCCAGAGATTGGCGGGGCGGCTGACCTCGTTATCCCGGTTTCTCGGAGCATCGGCGGCAAAGGCCCTGCCATTCTTTAACCTCATGAAGAAAGGGATGGCGTTCGAGTGGACACCCGCATGTGAGGAAGCCTTTCAGCACTTCAAGGAAATCCTGGCGGCACCACCTGTACTTGGGAAGCCAAAGGACGGGGAGCCGCTATACCTGTACCTCGCCATAACAGGAGAAGCCCTGGCCGCAGTTCTGGTGCGGGAAGAAGGGAGGGCTCAACAGCCGGTCTATTTCATAAGCAGAGCCCTGCAAGGGGCAGAATTAAGATACAGCAAACTAGAAAAGCTAGCTCTGGCGCTCTTGACCTCCTCACGAAGGTTAAAGCAATACTTCCAAAGTCACCAGGTTGTCGTAAGAACGGACCAAGGGATCCGGCAAGTACTTCAAAAACCCGACTTAGCGGGGAGAATGATGACTTGGTCCATCGAACTTTCCCAATAAGACATACGGTATGAACCCCGGCAAGCCATCAAGGCACAGGCGATGGCAGATTTTCTGGTAGAAGTAACTGGGGACCCAACTGAAGAAGCGAGCACACGGTGGAAGCTCCACATGGATGGAGCTTCCAACCAAACGTCTGAAGGTGCCGGGATCATCCTGGAAAGCCCGGTTGGAGTCGTATACGAGCAGTCGATCAGGTTCGAGTTCCCCGTTTCGAACAATCAGGCAGAATACGAAGCCCTTATAGGGGGCTTGACCCTAGCAGCGGAAGTCGGGGCAACAAGGCTGGAAATATGCAGCGATTCTCAGGTCGTCACCTCCCAGGTAAACGGGAGCTACCAAGCCAAGAACTCGTTATTACAAAAGTACTTGGAAAAAGTCAAAAGCTTAAGCCAAAAATTTGAGGAGGTCACGGTCCACCACGTGCCTAGAGAAAGGAACACACGCCATTGATAGCTCCCACGACTACCATTGGCGCGTGGGGGCACTGTTACGGCCTGGCCCAGGATTCCCACGGGTCAACCCGGCCCAAGCTCCATCCGGCCCGGTTACGCGCCCTCCAACCGACCCGGACACGCGTCCTGTACGGCTCACACGCGGCTACCGGACAACGTTCTTGAGAATATGGGCCTGTCCCCATGTGGGGCCCACTACTTTCATGTATATAAAGGGAAGATTGGCTCTTCCCCCGAGGTACGTCATCTTTTCTCCCATCGTTTACCCCCGCCTGCACACTAGCTGACTTGAGCGTCGGAGTGTTTTTGCAGGTGGCACCCCCCTCTTTTCCTTCACAACGGGAGCTCGGCTACGCATCAAATCCGGGCTTAGCACAACCGCGAGCGAGGCGTCCTCACCCCATCCCTTAACCATCCGACCTGTCCGGCAACCGACCACCGAACAAATAATAATAATAATAATAATAATAATAATAATAATAATAATAATAATAATAATAATAATAATAATAATAATAATAAAAATATTAATTGTTTATTTACAATTCACATCATTTTCCTTTCTCCATCATGGACCTAAGTGGGAATGAATAGTCTAGAAGGACTCTGGGGTCATATGCTAACCCCATTACTGCTTCATACGGAAGTAGTATCTGTATACCCTCCATCAGAGCCAGTAGTTTTGAGTTAAATCCTCAGCTCATTATCATGGTGCAACAAAATTGCCAGTGTTCCGGTCTTCCACAGGAAGAACCTACTGAGTTTCTGGCACAGTTCTTACAAATTGCTGACACAGTACGTGATAAGGAAGTGGATCAGGATGTCTACAAATTATTGCTGTTTCCATTTGCTGTAAAAAACCAAACTAAGAGGTGGTTAAACAACCAACCCAAAGCCAGCATAAGAACATGGAAACAGTTATCAGAAAAATTCCTGAATCAATATTTCCCCCCAAAAAGGATAACACAGCTAAGGCTGGACATCCAAGGCTTTAAACAAGAGGATAGTGAATCCCTTTATGATGCCTGAGAGAGGTACAGAGAGATGCTAAGGAAATGCCCCTCTAAAATATTTTCAGAGTGGGTGCAGTTAGACATCTTCTACTACGGGCTTACAGAAAAGGCCCAGATATCTCTAGACCACTCAGCTGGTAGATCTATAGACATGAGAAATACAATTGAAGATGCTCAAGAGCTCATAGATACGGTTGCTAGAAATCAGCATCTGTACTTAAGTAGTGAGTCCTCCATGAAAAAAGAGGCTAAAACAGTATCCACTAAACTTAGTCCCCTAGAACAAGTTGCTGAATTCAATAAGCAATTATTTTCTATAACAACAGTTAGCCAAATTTAAGGAGATGCTACAAGAGACCAAGGATGCTAACCAGAATGTAGAAAAAGAATTAAATCAAACAAAATAGCAGTTATCTAAATAGATAACAGAAGAATGCCAAGTTGTTCATTTAAGGAGTGGAAAGACATTAAATGCCTCAACTCAAAGCAGCAGGAAGCCAAGAAAGGAACATCTGACAGAGGATAACAAATTCACTGTCCACAATCCCTCTGAGGATAGTAAAAGTCTAGAGAGAAAGGATTCTGCCATTCAAACGCCAGAAAAGGGCAGCAACCTGGCGTTAAACGCCCATTCAGCAACCAATTCTGACATTCAAACGCCAGAACAGGGCAGTAACCTAGCATTAAATGCCCAAAAAGCACCCAGTTCTGGCGTTCAAACGCCAATGAGGGATCAGACACTTGCAAGTGCTGATAACAACCTCCTTAAGCAGGCTTCTCCAACCACTTCTGTAGGTAATAAACCTGCAGCAACTAAGGTTAAAGAATATAAAGCCAAGATGCCTTATCCTCAGAAACTCTGCTAAGAGGAATAGGATAAATAATTTGCCCGCTTTGCAGACCATCTCAGGACTCTTGAAATAAAGATTCTGTTTGTAGAGGCACTTGAGCAAATACCCTCGTATGCTAAGTTCATGAAAGAGATCTTAATTCATAAGAAGGATTGGAGAGAAACTGAAAAAGTTTTTCTCACTGAAGAATGCAGTGCAGTCATTCTGAAAAGCTTACCAGTGAAGCTTAAGAATCCCGGAAGCTTTATGATACCATCCACATTAGAGGGTGCTTGTACCAAGACGACTCTGTGTGAGCTTGGTGCAAGTATCAACCTGATACCTGCATCCACTATCAGAAAGCTGGGATTGACTGAAGAAGTCAAACCAACCCGAATATGTCCCCAACTTGCTGATGGCTCTATTAAAATGCCATCAGGCATAATTGAGGACATAATTGTCAAGGTTGGGCCATTTGCCTTTCCCACTGACTTTGTAGTGCTGGAAATGGAGGAGCACAAGAGTGCAACTCTCATTCTAGGAAGACCTTTCCTAGCAAATGGACGAACTCTCATTGACGTTCAAAAAGGGGAGGTAACCTTGAGAGTCAATGAGGATGAGTTTAAGTTGAATGCTGTCAAAGCTATGCAGCATCCAGACACATCAAAAGACTGCATGAGCGTTGATATTATTGACTCCCTGATGGAAGAGGTCAATATGACTAAGAGTCTCGAATTAGAACTAGAGGACATTTTTAAAGATGTTCAGCCTGATATGGAGGAACCAGAGAAAACAGAAGAACCTCTAAAAACTCCTTAGGAAGAGGAGAAGCCTCCTAAGCCCGAGCTCAAACCACTACCACCATCCTTGAAATATGCATTTCTGGGAGAAGATGACACTTTTCCAGTAATCATAAGCTCTGCTTTAGATCCACAGGAAGAGCAAGCACTAATTCAAGTGCTAATGACACACAAGACAACTCTTGGGTGATCCATAAGTAATCTTAAGGGCATTAGCCCAGCCAGATGCATGCACAAGATCCTATTGGAGGATGATGCTAAGCCAGTGGTTCAACCACAGCGGCGGCTGAATCCAGCCATGAAGGAGGTGGTGCAGAAAGAGGTCACTAAGTTACTAGAGGTTGTGATTATTTATCCTATTTCTGATAGCCCCTGGGTGAGCCCTGTCTATGTTGTCCCCAAGAAGGGAGGCATGACAGTAGTTCATAATGAAAAGAATGAACTGGTTTCTACAAGAACAGTTACAGGGTGACGTATGTGTATTGACTACAGAAGGCTCAATACAGCCACCAGAAAAGATCATTTCCCTTTACCATTCATAGACCAGATGCTAGAGAGACTAGTAGGTCTTGATTACTACTATTTTTTGGATGGCTATTCAGGCTACAACCAAATTGCAATAGATCCCCAGGACCAAGAGAAAACAGCATTCACATGTCCATCTGGAGTATTCGCCTACAGAAGGATGCCATTTGGGCTGTGCAATGCACCTGCAACCTTTCAGAAATGCATGCTCTCTATTTTCTCTGATATGATGGAGAAATTTCTGGAAGTCTTCATGGATGACTTCTCAGTATTTGGAAACTCATTGAGCTCCTGTCTTGACCATCTAGCACTTGTTCTGAAAAGGTGCCAAGAGACTAACCTAGTTTTAAACTGGGAGAAATGTCACTTTTTGGTGACTGAAGGAATTGTCCTTGGGCAAAAAATTTCGAATAAGGGAATAGAGGTGGATTAAGCTAAGGTTGAGGTAATTGAAAAATTACCACCACCTGCCAATGTTAAGGCAATCAGAAGCTTTTTGGGGCATGCAGGATTCTATAGGAGGTTTATAAAGGATTTTTCAAAAATTGTAAAACCTCTGAGCAATCTGCTAGCCGCTGACACACCATTCCTCTTTGACACAGAGTGTCTGCAGGCCTTTGAGACTCTAAAAGCCAAACTGGTCACAGCACCAATCATTTCTGCACCAGACTGGACTTTACCATTCGAACTAATGTGTGATGCCAGTGACCATGCCATTGGTGCAGTATTAGGACAGAGGCATGACAAGCTTCTGCATGTCATTTATTATGCTAGTCGTGTTTTAAATGACGCACAGAAGAATTACACAACCACAGAGAAGGAGTTGCTTGGAGTGGTTTATGCCATTGACAAGTTCAGATCTTATTTAGTAGGATCAAAAGTGATTGTGTACACTGACCATGCTGCTCTAAAATATCTCCTCACAAAGCAGGATTCAAAACCCAGACTCATAAGATGGGTGTTTGGTGCACGAAATTGTGATTTACACGGTTCACAACTCCGGTGCCACTAACCAGCAAGTGCACTGGGTCGTCCAAGTAATACCTTACGTGAGTAAGGGTCGATCCCACGGAGATTGTCGGCTTGAAGCAAGCTATGGTTATCTTGTAACTCTTAATCAGGATATCAATAATAATTCTTAGTTTTATTTGTAAAAAGTAAAAGAACATGAAATAAATAATACTTGTTATGCAGTAATGGAGAACAGGTTGAGGTTTCGGAGATGCTCTACCCTTTGAGTTTCTGCTTTCCTACTGCCTTCTTCTTCAGACATGCCTGGCTCCTTCTATGGCAAGCTTTATGTTGGTGGATCACCATTGTCAATGGCTACCATCCGTCCTCTCAGTGAAAACATGTCCGCTATGGTTTCCCGCATGGCTAATCATCTGTCGGTTCTCACTTGTGTTGGAATAAGATCCATTGATCTTTTTGCACACTGTCACTGCGCCCAACAGTCGCGAGTTTGAAGCTCGTCACAATCATCCCTTCCTAGTTCCTACTCAGAATACCACGGACAAGGTTTAGACATTTCAGATCTCAAGAATGCCGCCAATTAATTCTAGCCTATACCACGAAGGTTCTGATCTCACGGAATTGAATGCTCTGTTGTCAGGAGAGATAATCAAACTCGTGAATCAGGGGCCCAAGAGATACACACTCAAGTTGTTGCAGATAAAACGGAAGTAATTGTCAGGCACGCGTTCATAAGTTGAGAATGGTGATGAGTGTCACGGATCATCACATTCATCACATTGAAGTACGAGTGAATATCTTAGAACAGAAGCAAGCGCAATTGAATAGAAAACAGTAGTAATTGCATTAATTCATCGAGACACAACAGAGCTCCTCACCCCCAACCATGGGGTTTAGAGACTCATGCCGTCAAAGGTACAATAAGGAATGTAAAAATGTCATGAGGTACAAAGTGAATGTCTAAAAGTAGTTTTTATACTAAACTAGTAACCTAGGTTTACAGAGAATGAGTAACTAGATGCAGATAGTGCAGAAATTTATTTCCGGGACCCACTTGGAGTATGTTTGGGCTGAGCTTCCTAGCTTTCACGTGCATAGAACGTTCTTGGAGTCTAGACGCCAGTTTTGGCACCAGTTTGGGCGTTTAACTCCAGCTTTAGTGCCATTTCTGGCGTTTTACGCCAGAAAAGGGTCTTTAGTGGGCGTTTTGATGCCAGTTTGGGCTATCAAATCTCGAGCAAAGTATGGACTATTATATATTTCTGGAAAGCCCAAGATGTCTACTTTCCAACACAATTCAGAGCGTGCCAATTGGGCTTCTGTAGTTCTAGAAAATCTACTTCGAGTGTAGGGAGGTCAGAATCCAACAGCATCTTTAGTCCTTTCTCAGCCTCTGAATCAGATTTTTGCTCAGGTCCTTCAATTTCAGCCATAAAATACCTGAAATCACAGAAAAATACACAAACTCATAGTAAAGTCCAGAAATGTGATTTTTGGATAAAAACTAATAAAAATATAATAAAAAGTGAGTAAAAATTGCTAAAAACTATGAAAATACTACCAAAAAGTGTATAATTTATCCGCTCATTAGTGTTGCTTCTGCAAGATTTTAATATAGAAATAAGAGATAGAAAAGGGGCAGAGAACCAAGTAGCCAATCACCTGTCCTAGATAGAACCAGTAGCAGGAGCGTCCCTCCCTCCTACTGAGATCTTTGAAACCTTTCCGGATGAGCAATTATTTGCCATTCAAGAAGCACCGTGGTTTGCAGACATTGTAAACTATAAAGCTGTGAGATTCATACCCAAGGAGTACAGTAGGCAGCAAACAAAAAAATTGGTTTCTGATGCAAAGTACTACTTGTGGGATGAACCTTATCTTTTTAAGAGGTGTGCAGACGAAATAATCCGTAGCTGTGTACCTAGAAAAGAGGCGCAGAAGATCATATGGCACTGCCATGGATCACAATATGGAGGACATTTTGGAGTTGAGTGAACCGCCATAAGGGTTTTCCAATGTGGCTTCTATTAGCCTACTTTCTATAGAGACTCCCGAGAGTTTGTACGTAATTGTGACAGTTGCCAGAGAGCTGGTAATCTGCCTCACGGTTATGCCATGCCTCAGCAAGGAATCTTAGAGATTGAGTTATTTGATATATGGGGTATTGACTTCATGGGACCTTTCCCACCATCATATTCAAACACTTATGTTCTGGTGGCAGTAGACTATGTATCTAAATGGGTAGAGGCAATTGCAACACTCACTAATGATACTAAGACAGTGCTTAAATTCCACCAGAAGCATATCTTTAGCGGTTTTGGTGTCCCTAGAGTACTGATCAGTGATGGAGGCACTCATTTCTGCAATAAGCAGCTTGACTTTGCTTTAGTCCGATATGGAATTAACCACAAAGTGGCAACTCCATATCATCCACAGACAAATGGGCAGGATGAAGTCTCAAATAGAGAACTAAAACGAATCCTGGAACGGATTGTAAATACCCGTAGAAAGGGTTGGGCAAGAAGTCTGGATGATGCTCTGTGGGCATACAGAATCGCATTCAAGACTCCTATAGGAACCTCTCCATACCAGCTTGTGTATTGAAAAGCTTGTCATTTGCTAGTAGAACTGAAACACAAGGCCTATTGGGCAACCAGGTTCCTAAACCTTGATGCTAAGGTAGCTGGAGAGAAGAGATTACTCCAGTTGAATGAGATAGAGGAGTTCAGACTCAATGCTTTCGAAAATGCTAAAATTTACAAGGAGAAAGCAAAAAGGTGGCATGGCAGAAAGCTATCATCTAGAGTCTTTGAGCAAGGACAGAAGGTTCTGCTATTTAACTCTAGGCTCAGATTGTTTCCTAGAAAACTAAAATCCCGGTGGAAGGAACCATATGTGATTACAAGTGTGTCACTATATGGATATGTAAAGCTTCAAGATATTGACTCTAACAAAAAGTTCATTGTTAATGGACAGAGAGTTAAGCATTATCTTGAAGGCAATGTTGAGCAAGAATGCTCAAGATTGAGACTGGATTAAAGCTCAGTAAAGTCCAGCTAAAGATAGTAAAGAAGTGCTTGCTGGGAGGCAACCCAGCCATTAGCAAAGGTGTTGTTATTCAAATAATAATTATACGAGTTTAATATAGTTTATTTTTAAGGTATATGGTCAATTGCAGAGGTTTACAGAGTAACAGAAGAGTCTATAATAGAAAAATAGAGAAGCCAATGGAAAAAAAGCTTACTAGCGTTTAAATGCCAGTAAAGGTAGCAAACTGGGCATTAAACGCCAGAATGGCTATCATTCTGGGCGTTTAACGCCAGTAAAGGTACCATTCTGGGTGTTAAACGCCAGAAACAGCAGCCTCCTAGACGTTTAGAAAAACCCCAGTGACAAAGGCTTTCTAGTGTTTAACGCCAGCCAGGGTACCTGGCTGGGCGTTAAACGCCCAAAGTGGCCACCAGATGGGCGTTAAATGCCAGAATAGCTATCATTCTAGGCGTTTAACGCTAGAACAGCAAGGGTTGAGGGAATTTCGTTTCCAATTTAAATTTTTTCAGATTTTTTTATTTTAATTCATAATTTTTTGCATAAAAATATTACAAATCTTCATCTTTCAATCCCTATTTCAACAAAAAATTAATAATCTTATAAAATCTTTGCAATTCCTTTTCAATTCTTTTTCAAAACATCTTTTAAAACTCATTTATCTCTACAATTTCTTCCCAAATATTTTTCATTCATGTTTATCTTTTTCATATCTTTTAAATTTTTAAATCATATCTTTTTCACATCATGTTTATCTTTTATCAAATCATATCTTTTTATCTTTTCTTTTTTTCAAAAAAATTTGAAACTTATTCCCCCCTCCCTTTTTAAGACACATTCAGCCACCTTCCTAGACTCATCATTCGAATATATTTCTCACTCTCTTCCTCTTTTTTCTTTCTTTTGCTTGAGGACAAGTAAACCTCTAAGTTTGGTATATTTTTTCGTGATCACTGAGTCAAAATAGACCATGATCATGGCCCCTAAAGAAAAACAAACCACTCCAAAAGGCAAGAAAGAAAACAATTCAAAACCTTGGATACATGAGAGGTTCTGCACCAAAGAACATGCAGCCCATTACTTCAAAATTGTGTGCCAAAGATCAGTGATCCCGGAAGTTAAATTTGATATGAAAGAAGACGAATATCCAGAGATCCAAGAGCAGATTCGAAACAGGAGCTGGAAAATCCTGGCTAATCCTGAGATACATGTTGGAAGAAACATGATCCATGAATTCTATGCAAATATGTGGATGACTGATAAGCAAAGAATGGAGGGAACTGCCTTCCATACCTTTCAGACTGTGGTCAAAAGAAAGGTTATTTACTTCTATCTTGATAAAGTGAGAGAAGTCCTCAAACTTCCTCAGCTACAAGATGATCTAGAATACTTTAATAGGAGAATGGCTAAAGATAAAAAGCTGGATCAAGTTCTAGAGGACATATGCCTCCCTGAAACTAAGTGGATAACCAACTCAAAAGGTTTTCCAAACCAGCTGAAGAGAGGAGATCTCAAACCAGTCGCTAGGGGCTGGTTGGATTTCATCTGGTGTTCTATGCTTCCCACCAGTAACCGGTCTGAAGTCACTGTCAAAAGTGCAGTGATGATTCACTATATTATGCTGGGAAAAGAAGTGAAGGTTCATCAGTTGATTCCTTGTGAGATTTACATATTTGCAAACAAGAAATCCACTGAGGCCAAATTGGCTTACCCAAGCATGATCAGTCTGTTATGTAAAGATACGGGGATGAAGATAGGAGTGGATGAGTACATCCTAGTTGAACGCTCAATCACCAAAAAGGTAATGGATGGACCTCAAGTTCAAGACAACCTCATCAAGAGGAGGGCGCATGAGCTCCTCCCAGAAATTTTTCAATTTGACTATTGGGCCCGCTTAGAAGCATCTGTCACCAAGTTACAAGAAACTATGAATCAACTTAAAGAAGAGCAGCAGAATCAGAACAGCATCCTCTGTAAACTGCTCAAAGAACAGAAGAAGCAAGGGAGTTAGATACAGGAGCTAAAGCTCCAGAAGCTGTCCTTTGATGAGCTAGCCGTCCCACAGATTGAAGGAGCACCTCTCTCTCAAAATAAAGATTGTCGAGTCCTAACTCTGTGATAACTTCTGTTATTAGAGACCTATTTTAGGATTGCATGAGTATTAGTATTAGAGTTGCATGAGCATTAGTATTATTTTTATCAATTTGGGTATAACTTACTCCTCTTATCATCATCAAACATGAATAAAATAGTAGATTTTTTTAAAAGAGCAAGGGTGCAAATATTCTGAGTACAAAATAAGAAAAATTCAAATTATTTGTATGTGGTGGCATTAATTTAGCTCTCTGAATGAATGCTTGTACAGTGCATATTTTTTATAGTGAAGTTTATGAATGTTAAAATTGTTGGCTCTTGAAGAATAATGAAAAAAGAGAAATGTTATTGATAATCTGAAAAATCATAAAATTGATTCTTGAAGCAAGAAAAAGCAGTGAAAAAAAGGCGAAAAAAAAAGAAAGAAAAAGAAAAAGCAAGCAGAAAAAGCCAGTAACCCTTTAAACTAAAAGGCAAGGGTAAAGAGAATCCAAGGCTTTGAGCATCAGTGGATAAGAGGGCCCAAAGGAATAAAATCATGGCCTAAGCTGCTAAATCAAGCTGTCCCCAACCATGTACTTGTGTCATGAAGGTCCAAGTGAAAATCTTGGGGCTGAGTGGTTAAAGTCGTGATCCAAAGTAAAAGAGTGTGCTTAAGAACTCTGGACACCTCTAACTGGGGACTCTAGCAAAGCTGAGTCACAATCTGAAAATGTTCACTCAGTTATGTGTCTATGGCATTTATGTATCCAGTGGTAATACTGAAAAACAAGATGCTTAGGGTCACAACCAAGACTCATAAGTAGCTATGTTCAAGAATCAACATACTTAACTAGGAGAATCAATAACACTATCTGAATTTTGAGTTCCTATGGATGCCAATCATTCTGAACTTCAAAGGATAAAATGAGATGCCAAAACTATTCAGAAGCAAAAAGCTCCAAGCCCCGCTCATCTAATTTGAATTTGAGCTTCATTAAAGACTCTGCGATGTTATTGCACCATAATCTTCTTTTTATCCTATTTTATTTGTCTAGTTGCTTGGGGACAAGCAACAGTTTAAGTTTGGTATTGTGATGAGCGGATATTTTATATGCTTTTTGGTAGTGTTTTCATATAGTTTTTAGCATATTTTATTCACTTTTTGTTGTGTTTTTATTAATTTTTATTCAAAAATTACATTTCTTGACTTCACTATGGGTTTGTGTGTTTTTCTGTAATTTTAGGTATTTTCTAGCTGAAATTGAGGGACCTGAGCAAAAATCTGATTCAGAGGCTAAAAAAGGACTGCAGATGTTGTTGGATTCTAACCTTCCTGCACTCGAAATGGATTTTCTGGAGCTACAGAAGCCGAATTGGCGCGCTCTTAATTGTGTTGGAAAGTATACATCTTGGGCTTTCCAGTAATGTATAACAGTCCATACTTTGCCCGAGAGTTGATGGCCCAAACTGGCGTTTAACGCCAGCCTGAAACCCTTTTCTGGCGTAAAACGCCAGAACTGGCACCAAAACTGGAGTTAAACGCCCAAACTGGCACCAAAGCTGGCGTTTAACACCAAGAATGGCCTTTGCACATGAAAGCTTCAAAGCTCAGCCCAAACACTCACCAAGTGGACCCCGGAAGTGGATTTCTGCACTATCTGCACTTAGTTACTCATTTTTTTGTAAAACTAGGTTACTAGTTTAGTATAAAAACTACTTTTAGAGATTCATTTAGGGACTTATGACATTTCTTACATTTCATATTGTATCTTCTACGGCATGAGTCTCTAAACCCCATAGGTGGGGGATGAGGAGCTCTGCTGTGTTTCAATGAATTAATGCAATTACTACTGTTTTCTATTCAATCACGCTTGCTTTCATTCTAAAGATACTCACTCGTACTTCGATATGATGAATGTGATGATCCGTGACAATCATCATCATTCTCAAACTTATAAGCGTTCTTGACAACCACTTCCATTCCATCTGAGCTCAACGTAGTCATTGAGTGACAGCTTGAGTGCGTATCTCTTGGCTTTTTGATCCACGAGTTTGACTTGCCTCTCTTGACAACAGAGCATTCAAATCCGTGAGATTAAAACCTTCGTGGTAGAGGCTAGAACCAACTAGTAGTATTCCTGAGATTCAGAAAGTCTAAACTTTGTCTGTGGTATTCCGAGTAGGGTCTGGGAAGGGATGACTGTGACGAGCTTCAAACTCACGAATGTTGGGCGCAGTGACAGTGTGCAAAAGGATAAAGAGATCCTATTTCAACACAAGTGAGAACCAACCGATGATTAGTCGTACAGAAACTGTACTTGGACCATTTTCACTGAGAGGACGGATGGTAGCCATTGACAATGGTGATCCACCAACATATAGCCTACCATAGAAGGAGCCTTACGCGTTTGAGAGAGGAAGACAGTAGGAAAGTAGAGATTCAGAAGACAGAGCATCTCTGAAACCTCAACCTGTTCTCCATTACTGAATAACAAATATCATTCATTTCATGTTCTTTTACTTTTTGCAACAAAATCCTTTTTATCATTAATCTCCTGACTAAGAATTATAAGTTAACCATAGTTTGCTTCAAGCCGACAATCTCCGTGGGATCAACCCTTACTCACGTAAGGTATTAATTAGACGACCCAATGTACTTGCTGGTTAATTGTGTAGCGTTGTGAAAAGTGTGATCACAATTTCGTGCACCAAGGGACCTAAAAGCATCTCTACTATATTAGTTTATAGACAAAGTATTTGATGAATTCGTGGGAGAGAGCTCCATTAGATGGAGTTACCTAAATTAATCCTTAACCTATTAGTAAAAGGCGAGAATATTAAAGTTTACTATTATTATTTGTTTTGATCCCAAGTTCATATTGGGACAGATGATGATAAAGAATTATTCGATATTTCATTAACATGGTCATAACATGTGCGTATTATTAGTTCCATGTGTTACCATTATATTAAGCTTGTTCAGAAGAGAATTCTGAGAAAAAAGATTAACTAAAATTTTTTTTTGTCTTTTCCAATCTCTAACTTCTATATATACCCGCATCTTCTTCATTTCTCTGAATAAAATTTACTGAAGCTCTCTTTACTGTAAGCTTCATTAACTAAATGATTTTCTATTTATTTATTTATTATTCATTGTTTCCTAGATTAATTTTTATGAATAGTAGATGCAGACTCATTTGTTATAATTTTTTGTAGTGAGAGTACGTAAGGAGTACATAGTATATAAAGTTTAATAAATCAATAATATTTTTAAGAAAATTTTTCATTCTCTTCAACAATGAGAATAACTTATTTTTCTCCCTCTTTTAATCGTTATTGATTTATTTATTTATTTAGGCAAGAATCATGTTGTCAAAGTTAAAGGTAATTTTCTCAAACTTTGGATGAAGTCATCAGCTGGGCTTGTGGAACATGCCGTACTTCCTCATGGTGACAGCCCAGTTACCGATTAACATTCTGGTGCTCCAGTTGATATGTCGCTTACAGAGACAGCTAAATAGGGAGCAAAAGACCTGCATATTTTTTTGCCACCCTGAACTGGTGGACGAGGGCGATGCACCTCACGGCTACATCTAAGATCTTTCTAGTCTCTATTATATTAGTGTTTTTTTTATGATAAAGAAGGATCAACGAACCCAAGAAGCATTCTACTATATTAGTTTATTGACGAAGTATTTGATGGATTTGTGGGAGAGAACTCCATTAGATGGAGTTACCTAAATTATCTATAAAATGATCCTTACCTTGTGATATATATTTATTTGTGATTAACAATATTTATTATATTTCTAAAACAAACTCAAAGAAACTAATCCACAATCAAAGTTGCTACACATACAAGCCTTTTTGAGTTACAAGTTCTACAAGTTGGCCCAAACCCAACAAAAATGACGCGCACTACACTCTCCACACTTGAACGTAAAAACCACGCGCCTTACTCAACCGTTTCGTTTTTCCTAAGCGCGCTCATAATGAAAAACTCTTGCTCTTCTTCCTCAATCAATACCCAAATCCTTGAGATTCAAGCCACGTTCAAAACAAA
Source organism: Arachis stenosperma (assembly GCF_014773155.1). Classification (NCBI taxonomy): domain Eukaryota; kingdom Viridiplantae; phylum Streptophyta; class Magnoliopsida; order Fabales; family Fabaceae; genus Arachis; species Arachis stenosperma. Next base: position 105,900,411 of record NC_080382.1, read on the forward strand.
ATAAAGCCCTGAAGAAACCGTCCAACTCCTCGCGAAAAGTAGAAGAAGTCAAGAAGGAAACATTCAAATCTCCATAAAAAAACACCAAAAAGAACGAAGAAACATTATTCGAGGTACTGTTTCATTTTTCTTCTAGGTTTTTTACATTTCTGTTCTTGATTTCGAAATAGAAGCACTATATCATCGTATTTCTCTCTTTGTTTCACCGTTCTTGGTTTAGATCTCATAATATTACTGTTCTGATAAAACTTTTCAAGTCGTTTACGCTATTTTAGCTAGTTCTAGTGAAATGATATTTTGGTGTATACATATAACCTCTGTTTTGTAAATGTTTAGATATTTTTTAAGTAGGTTTGTATACATATAAACTCTGTATGGCGCATTTCTGGGTGTATATGTCAGTATTGAATGTGACTGGTGCTTCTAGTGGCATTTTGAACTTAAATATCATTCTGAACTAGTATAATGTCATTTTATGCATGTTTGGTTGAGTTGAATATGATTTTGAACTCATTTATTTTAGTTTAATTGAAAAAACAAAATATATATAAGACTGGATTTGGGTGTATGTGGCAGGTATTTGGGTGCACGTGACTGGTTTTTGGGTGTATAGCTCTGGTATTTGGGTGCATTTTTTTATCTATTGACAATATTTCTTTTTTCTTGCAGTAAAAATGACAACAAAAAACCAAGATGAAAAAAATACAACGTAAGCAAATATATATATATATATATATATATATATATATATATATATATATCTTAGAACAAATCAATTTTTCCTAATAATAATATAGGTTATTTAAATGACTCTAATTTTGCTTTATTTACAGCAAACCAAAGACTTAAAGTGTGCCACCAGACTACTGAGCGAAAAATTTGAAAAGATGAGCGAGCCGAAGAAAGTGATCGTTCGTGAATTAGATTTTGGTGGACTCATGCACATCCCGCCAATGAATGTGCCTCACAAACTATTAAAGGAGTTGGCTAACTCCTTTAAATTGGGAAAAAACACACTGGAAACAAGCTATGGTTCCTTTAAGGTTAAACCCAAAATAATAGGGGCTGCCTTTGGCCTCATGCATCAGGTAACTGATTATAGAAAACCTCTATAGTTCCATTCTCTATAATATGTTCTTTGTAATATCTTATTCTGATATCATGTAATCAAGTAATAAATTTAGGTGCATATGAGTGATATTTGGGTGCACATGAGTGATATTTGGGTGTATATAAGAGATATTTGGGTGCATATGAATGATATTTGGGTGCATTTCAAGTAATAAATTATTTTCTTTTTTGTAGGAGATCTATTTCCTGATAAAGTGAGTTATAAGAATCTTTTTAAAGAGAACAAACTCATTTAGAAGGTTCCAGGGCAACACTCTAAAGAAGCTGACCAATGACATGATGAGTATCGGTGTTGAAAATGAACAAGATCGACTGATGTTCAAGAGGATTTTCATCCTCTATATTAAGATGGCGTTCTTGTTGCCAAGTACAATAACCAAAGTATCTTCCATGCACATAGCTCCAATTTTTGAGATGGAGAAAATAACGGAGCGTAATTGGGGAGCCCATGTGCTGAATTTCATCATTAAAGGCATAACAAATTACTATCTGAAAAAGAAAAAATCAATCAACGGGTACCTCTATGCCTTGATGATAATCTATTTCCATCTCGCAAAAAATAAGGCCAAGAAAAGAGAGGAAAAACCTGGACTACCCTGGGTTAGCAACTGGAACGGAGAGCAGTTGGTTGCAAGGATTAGAGTAGAGATAAATGGCCATATGTTAAGCAAATAGAATACCTTCTCTAATTTGGGTGTGTTTTATTTATGTAGATGTTGTAAACTAACATTTCTACTGTTTCAGAGCATTGTCAAGATGACAAAAACAAAAAAGAAATTGAAAGAAATGAAAAAAAAGAAAAGAAAGAAGAAAAGAAAAAAAAACCAAAAAAAAAAGAAACCAAGTTCATCGTCTGAGAGTGATTCATCAGAGACTAATGTTGATTTTTCCTCTGAGTCTGAGTCAGAATAAGACTTAGAGGAACCTAGAAGGAAACAACACAAAAGAGTGGCCAAAAAGTAAGTAATATTTTTGGGTGCATTTTGTCAGTTTTAGGGTGTTTTTCCCTAATGATTGTTTGCTTTCCAGAACGGAATCCAGAAAGAGGAAGCAGATTTTAGAGGATTCCAATTCAAAATGCAAAGTGAATCCAATGATGAGTAAGATTCTGAAATTATCATCACTTTCTTTCTTGTTTCTATCAAACTTTAATGTATTAACAGAGGGTTTCTCATTTAATTTCAAGAGTGAAGAATCGTTGCCAATTAAAAAACAAAAATCAAACAAAAAATTGACACTGCCGCCTAAAAGTATGCACTGCTTTCGAGAGTATCTCATCATCAATATTGTTGTATTTGTCTGATTCATAATTTTTTTTTATTTTCAGGATGCAATCCAAAAAAAGAAAGCACATAATTGAGGATTCGTCTTCAGAAGAAGAAATTCATTCTTATGATGGGTAAGATACTTTCTAAACCTATTTTACACTCAATAATCAAAACTATATTTTGTTAACATGTACTTTTGAATTTACTGTCAGAACTAAAATTAGAACTGAAACAATAGAAGGATTTTTAAGACAACATCAGCAAGGGTATGTTGAATTTGGGTGTATATTACCTTTTTTAAGATATTTTGGTTGCTGATTATTATTCTTCCTTTAATTGATATAATTTTGATATCCTAATTTAACTAAATAGTATTATTTACTAAATGATATTTATTCTATGATTAGAATGCCGGAGGTGAGCTTAGCAACCGAGACCGATCATTTGTTTCAAGGACAAATGGAGCAAAGCAGTGTAAACAAATCTTCGGATTCCATGTAATTTCTTTTTCTTATACCATTTTCTAAATTCTTTTTTTACCATATTCTTCTAATTCTGTATATATATATTTTTTAGAACAAAGAGCCCTTTAATGTTTTATTCAGGAAAAAAAAGGCAGGAAAAAAAGCAAAAATCTGCAACTACGTAAGTTCTAAAAAAAAAGAGCCTTTCCAGGTGTATTTGGTTATTATTTGGGTGCATTGTTATCTTATTTGGGTGTATTTCAGGTTTAGTCAGGAAGAAGAATCGTTGAGTGACCCAACTCAACAACAGATCATCGTTTTTCGACCGTCCTTTCAACCGCTTAATATGTAAGTTTTATAACTAAATTTTAACCTTCTAATCATCTATTTTAAAAGGGCTTTTTTAATTTTTTATTTTTGTCTTATTTAGAGTTTCAATTCAACTATGTCTGCCTTAATTCGAGACAACATCAGCAAGCCCTATGCCACCATTTGAACCAACCCCCCAACAGAGAGGCGAGCAAAAATATTCGGGTGCAGTTTGTTATTGTTTGGGTATATTGTTTTCTTATTTGGGTGTATATCCTGAAAATTGAGCTGTAATTGATTTTTTTATAAACTGATTCATTTTCTCTAACCCCGCAGCACTCCACAACCCATAAAGTTAATGAAAGCACACGAACGATACCACCAGCTCCATCTAAAATGTAAGTTCATCACAATAAAACTTGATTTTCGATATCATTCGTTTATTCTTATTCTTATAGTACGATATATGTCAACACGCAGTGATCCAGTCCCTGAAGCCACTGTTGCTACACTATTGATGATGGTTCGGACAGCATCCTATGTACCTAGAGAATTACCATTGCCATCATTCAGCATTGGCTTGACTGATTCAAGCCAGAAGAAACACAGACCTAAGAGGGGGTGGGGCAACCAAAACCTCAGTTGGAAAAAAGTCTGGAAACCACAATACTTATAGAAGAATTAGATGTGCTAGTGAAAAAAATTGCAAAGAGTGGAAAAAAGACAACACCAGATTTTCCAGAAGGTGAAAGTCTGGTGCGCGAAATTGTGATCACTACAACTCCGCACAACTAACCAGCAAGTGCACTGGGTCGTCCAAGTAATAAACCTTACGCGAGTAAGGGTCGATCCCACGGAGATTGTTGGTATGAAGCAAGCTATGGTCACCTTGTAAATCTTAGTCAGGCAGACTCAAATGGGTGTAGATGATGAATAAAACAAAAAGATAAAGATAGAGATACTTATGTATATCATTGGTGAGAGTTTCAGATAAGCGTATGAAGATGCTGTCCCTTCCATCTCTCTGCTTTCCTACTGTCTTCATCCAATCCCTCTTACTCCTTTCCATGGCAAGCTTATGCAAGGGTTTCACCGTTGTCAATGGCTACCTCCCATCCTCTCATTGGAAATGTTCAACGCACCCTGTCACGGCACGGCTATCCATCTGTCGGTTCTCAATCAGGCCGGAATAGAATCCAGTGATTCTTTTGCGTCTGTCACTAACGCCCCGCCTTCAGGAGTTTGAAGCACGTCACAGTCATTCAATCATTGAATCCTACTCAGAATACCACAGACAAGGTTAGACCTTCCGGATTCTCTTGAATGCCGCCATCAGTTCTTGCCTATACCACGAAGACTCTGATCTCACGGAATGGCTGGCTCGTTTGTCAGGCGAGCGCTCGGTTGTCAGGCGATCAACCATGCGTCGTGTATCAGGAATCCAAGAGATATTCACCCAATCTAAGGTAGAACGGAGGTGGTTGTCAGTCACACGTTCATAGGTGAGAATGATGATGAGTGTCACGGATCATCACATTCATCAAGTTGAAGAACAAGTGATATCTTGGACAAAGAACAAGCGGAATTGAATAGAAGAACAATAGTAATTGCATTAATACTCGAGGTACAGCAGAGCTCCACACCTTAATCTATGGTGTGTAGAAACTCCACCGTTGAAAATACATAAGAACAAGGTCTAGGCATGGCCGTGAGGCCAGCCTCCCAAAGTGATCAAAAGATCTAAAGAACAAAAGATTCCAAAGATCAGAAGATTATCAGCAGATTTAAAATACAATAGTAAAAGGTCCTATATATAGAGAACTAGTAGCCTAGGGTGTACAGAGATGAGTAAATGACATAAAAATCTACTTCCGGGCCCACTTGGTGTGTGCTTGGGCTGAGCAATGAAGCATTTTCGTGTAGAGACTCTTCTTGGAGTTAAACGCCAGCTTTTGTGCCAGTTTGGGCGTTTAACTCCCATTTAGGTGCCAGTTCCGGCGTTTAACGCTGGGAAATCTGAAGGTAACTTTGAACGCCGGTTTGGGCTATCAAATCTTGGGCAAAGTATGAACTATCATATATTGCTGGAAAGCCCAGGATGTCTACTTTCCAACGCCGTTAAGAGCGCGCCAATTGGGCTTCTGTAGCTCCAGAAAATCCACTTTGAGTGCAGGGATGTCAGAATCCAACAGCATCTGCAGTCCTTTTCAGTCTCTGGATCAGATTTTTGCTCAGGTCCCTCAATTTCAGCCAGAAAATACCTGAAATCACAGAAAAACACACAAACTCATAGTAAAGTCCAGAAAAGTGAATTTTAACTAAAAACTAATAAAAATATACTAAAAACTCAACTCAAACTACTAAAAACATACTAAAAACAATGCCAAAAAGCGTACAAATTATCCGCTCATCACAACACCAAACTTAAATTGTTGCTTGTCCTCAAGCAACTGAAAACCAAATAAGATAAAAAGAAGAGAATATGCAATGAACTCCAAAAACATCTATGAAGATCAGTATTAATTAGATGAGCGGGGCTTTTAGCTTTTTGCCTCTGAATAGTTTTGGCATCTCACTCTATCCTTTGAAATTCAGAATGATTGGCTTCTTTAGGAACTCAAAATCCAAATAGTGTCATTGATTCTCCTAGTTAAGTATGATGATTCTTGAACACAGCTACTTTATGAGTCTTGGCCGTGGCCCAAAGCACTCTGTCTTTCAGTATTACCACCGGATACATACATGCCACAGACACATAATTGGGTGAACCTTTTTAGATTGTGACTCAGCTTTGCTAAAGTCCCCAATTAGAGGTGTCCAGGGTTCTTAAGCACACTCTTTTTGCCTTGGATCACAACTTTATTTCTTTCTTTTTTTCTTTCTTTTTCTTTTTCTCTTTTTCCCCTCTTTTTTTCGTTTTTTTTTTTTGTATTCACTGCTTTTTCTTGCTTCAAGAATCATTTTTATGATTTTTCAGATCCTCAGTAACATGTCTCCTTTTTCATCATTCTTTCAAGAGCCAACATTCATGAACCACAAATTCAAAAGACATATGCACTGTTTAAGCATACATTCAGAAAACAAAAGTGTTGCCACCACATCAAAATAATTAAACTGTTATAAAATTCAAAATTCATGCAATTCTTATCTTTTTCAATTAAGAACATTTTTCATTTAAGAGAGGTGATGGATTCATAGAACATTCATAACTTTAAGGCATAGACACTAATGATCATAAGACACAAACATGGACAAACATAAAGCATAAATTTTCGAAAAATAAGAAAATAAAGAACAAGGAGATTAAAGAACGGGTCCACCTTAGTGATGGCGGCTTGTTCTTCCTCTTGAAGGTCTTATGGAGTGCTTGAGCTCCTCAATGTCTCTTCCTTGTCTTTGTTGCTCCTCTCTCATGATTCTTTGATCTTCTCTAATTTCATGGAGGAGGATGAAATGTTCTTGGTGCTCCACCCTTAGTTGTCCCATGTTGGAACTTAATTCTCCTAGGGAGGTGTTAATTTGCTCCCAATAGTCTTGTGGAGGAAAGTGCATCCCTTGAGGTATCTCAGGGATCTCATGATGAGATGGGTCTCTTGTTTGCTCCATCCTTTTCTTAGTGATGGGCTTGTCCTCATCAATGGAGATGTCTCCCTCTATGTCAACTCCAACTGAATAACATAGGTGACAAATGAGATGAGGGAAGGCTAACCTTGCCAAGGTAGAGGACTTGTCCGCCACCTTATAAAGTTCTTGGGCTATAACCTCATGAACTTCCACTTCTTCTCCTATCATGATGCTATGGATCATGATGGCCCGGTCTAGAGTAACTTCGGACCGGTTGCTAGTGGGAATGATTGAGCGTTGGATAAACTCCAACCATCCTCTAGCTACGGGTTTGAGGTCATGCCTTCTTAATTGAACCGGCTTCCCTCTTGAATCTCTCTTCCATTGGGCGCCCTCTTCACAAATGTCAGTGAGGACTTGGTCCAACCTTTGATCAAAGTTGACCCTTCTAGTGTAAGGATGTTCATCTCCTTGCATCATAGGCAAGTTGAATGCCAACCTTACATTTTCCGAACTAAAATCCAAGTATTTCCCCCGAACCATAGTAAGTCAATTCTTTGGATCCGGGTTCACACTTTGATCATGGTTCTTGGTGATCCATGCATTGGCATAGAACTCTTGAACCATTAAGATTCCGACTTGTTGAATGGGGTTGGTAAGAACTTCCAAACCTCTTCTTCGGATCTCATGTCGGATCTCCGGATATTCACTCTTTTTGAGTGAAAAAGGGACCTCGGGGATCACCTTCTTCAAGGCCACAACTTCATAGAAGTGGTCTTGATGCACCCTTGAGATGAATCTCTCCATCTCCCATGACTCGGAGGTGGAAGCTTTTGCCTTCCCTTTCCTCTTTCTAGAGGTTTCTCCGGCCTTGGATGCCATAAATGGTTATGGAAAAACAAAAAGCAATGCTTTTACCACACCAAACTTAAAAGGTTTGCTCGTCCTCGAGCAAAAGAAGAAAGAAGAGAGTAGAAGAAGAAGAAATGAGGAAGAAGGGAATGGCTTTGTGTTTGGCCAAAGAGGGGGAGAAGTGGTGTTTAGGTTGTGTGAAAATGAAGGGGTGAAGAATGGTTTATATAGGAGAGGGGGGCTCATGGTTCGGTCATGTATGGGTGGGTTTGGGAGGGAAAGTGGTTTGAATTTGAAGGGTGAGGTAGGTGGGGTTTTATGAAGGATGGATGTGAGTGGTGAAGAGAAAGATGGGATTTGATAGGTGAAGGGTTTTTGGGGAAGAGGTGTTGAGGTGATTGGTGAATGGGTGAAGAAGAAAGAGGGTGGTGGGGTTGGTGGGGATCCTGTGGGGTCCACAGATCTTGTGGTGTCAAGGAAAAGTCATCCCTGCACCAAGTGGCAAGAAAATTTGCGTTTTGTGCCAAATCTGGCGTTAAACGCCGGGCTGGTGCCCATTTCTGGCGTTTAACGCCAGGTTCTTGCCCCTTCCTGGCGTTTAACACCAGTCTGGTGCCCCTTTCTGGCGTTAAACGCCCAGAATGGTGCCAGACTGGGCGTTAAACGCCCATCTGCTAGCCTTACTGGCGTTTAAACGCCAGTAGGTTCTTCCTCCAGGGTGTGCTGTTTTTCTTTCTGTTTTTCATTCTGTTTTTGCTTTTTCAATTGATTTTGTGACTTCTCATGATCATCAACCTACAGAAAACAAAAAATAACAAAGAAAAATAGATAAAATATAACATTGGGTTGCCTCCCAACAAGCGCTTCTTTAATGTCAGTAGCTTGATAGTGGGCTCTCATGGAGCCTCACATTTTCTCAGAGCAATGTTGGAACCTCCCAACACCAAACTTAGAGTTTGAATGTGGGGGTTCAACACCAAACTTAGAGTTTGGTTGTGGCCTCCCAACACCAAACTTAGAGTTTGACTGTGGGGGCTCTGTTTGACTCTGTTTTGAGAGAAGCTCTTCATGCTTCCTCTCCATGGTGACAGAGGGATATCCTTGAGCCTTAAACACAAAGGATTCTTCATTCACTTGAATGATCAGTTCACCTCCATCAACATCAATCACAGCCTTTGCTGTGGCTAGGAAGGGTCTGCCAAGGATGATGGATTCATCCATGCACTTCCTAGTCTCTAGGACTATGAAATCAGCAGGGATGTAATGGTCTTCAATCTTCACCAAAACATCCTCTACAAGTCCATAAGCTTGTTTTCTTGAGTTGTCTGCCATCTCTAGTGAGATTCTTGCAGCTTGTACCTCAAAGATCCCTAGCTTCTCCATTACAGAGAGAGGCATGAGGTTTACACTTGACCCTAAGTCACACAGAGCCTTCTTGAAGGTCATGGTGCCTATGGTGCAAGGTATGGAAAACTTCCCAGGATCTTGTCTCTTTTGAGGTAATTTCTGCCTAGACAAGTCATCCAGTTCTTTGGTGAGCAAAGGAGGTTCGTTCTCCCAAGTCTCATTTCCAAATAACTTGTCATTTAGTTTCATGATTGCTCCAAGGTATTTAGCAACTTGCTCTTCAGTGACATGCTCATCCTCTTCAGAGGAGGAATACTCATCAGAGCTCATGAAAGGCAGAAGTAAGTCCAATGGAATCTCTATGGTCTCATTTTGAGCCTCAGATTCCCATGGTTCCTCATTGGGGAACTCAGTGGAGGCTAGTGCACGCCCATTGAGGTTTTCCTCAGTGGCGTTCACTTCCTCTCCTTCCTCTCCAAATTCGGCCATGTTTATGGCCTTGCACTCTCTTTTTGGATCTTCTTCTGTATTGCTTGGAAGAGTACTAGGAGGGAGTTCAGTAACTTTCTTGCTCAGCTGACCCACTTGTGCCTCCAAATTCCTAATGGAGGATCTTTTTTCAGTCATGAAACTTTGAGTGGTTTTGATTAGATCAGAGACCATGGTTGTTAAGTCAGAGGGGTTCTGCTTAAAATTCTCTGTCTGTTGCTGAGAAGATGATGGAAAAGGCTTGCCATTGCTAAACCTGTTTCTTTCACCATTATTGTTGTTGAAACCTTGTTGAGGTCTCTCTTGATTCTTCCATGAGAAATTTGGGTGATTTCTCCATGAAAAATTATAGGTGTTTCCATAGGGTTCTCCTAGGTAATTCACCTCTTCCATTGAAGGGTTCTCAGGATCATAAGCCTCTTCTTCAGATGAAGCATCCTTAGTACTGTTTGGTGTATTTTGCATTCCAGACAGACTTTGAGAAATCAAATTGACTTGCTGAGTCAATATTTTGTTCTGAGCCAATATGGCATTCAGAGTGTCAATCTCAAGAACTCCTTTCTTCTGATTAATCCCATTGTTCACAGGATTCCTTTCAGAAGTGTACATGAATTGGTTATTTGCAACCATTTCAATTAGCTCTTGAGCTTCTGTAGGCGTCTTCTTCAGATGAAGAGATCCTCCAGCAGAGCTATCCAAAGACATCTTGGATAGTTCAGAGAGACCATCATAGAAAATACCTATGATGCTCCATTCAGAAAGCATGTCAGATGGACATTTTCTGATCAATTGTTTGTATCTTTCCCAAGCTTCATAGAGGGATTCTCCATCCTTCTGTCTGAAGGTTTGGACTTCCACTCTAAGCTTACTCAATTTTTAAGGTGGAAAGAACTTTACCAAGAAGGCATTGACTAGCTTTTCCCATGAGTCCAGGTTTTCTTTAGGTTGTGAGTCCAACCATGTCCTAGCTCTGTCTCTTACAGCAAAAGGGAATAGCATAAGTCTGTAGACCTCAGGGTCAACCCCATTAGTCTTGACAGTGTCACAGATTTGCAAGAATTCAGCTAAGAACTGATGAGGATCTTCCAATGGAAGTCCATGAAACTTGCAATTCTGTTGCATTAGAGAAACTAATTGAGGCTTAAGCTCAAAGTTGTTTGCTCCAATGGCAGGGATAGAGATGCTTCTCCCATAGAAGTCGGGAGTAGGTGCAGTAAAGTCACCCAGCACCTTCCTTGCATTGTTGTTGTTGTTGTTGTTGTTTTCGGCTGCCATGGTTTCTTCTTCTTTGAAGATTTCTGTCAAGTCCTCTACAGAGGGTTGTGCCTTAGCTTCTCTTAGCTTTCGCTTCAAGGTCCTTTCAGGTTCAGGGTCAGCTTCAACAAGAATGCCTTTGTCTTTGTTCCTGCTCATATGAAAGAGAAGAGAACAAGAAAATGTGGAATCCTCTATGTCACAGTATAGAGATTCCTTGAGGTGTCAGAGAAGAAGAAAATTAGAAGGAAGAGGTAGAAGAATTCGAACTTAATCAGATAGAGTTCGAATTGTGCATTGAGAAGGAGTGGTACTCCATAAATAGAAGGATGTGAGAAGAGAGGAAGAAATTTTCGAAAATCAAGTGAAATATTTTGAAAACATTTTTGAAAAACTTTAATTGATTTTCAAAAATCAAGAGTGGGAAAGAAATCAAGTAATTTTTGAAAAAAATTTTGAAATTAGAACTCAAAAAGATATGATTAAAAACTGTTTTGAAAAAGATGTGATTAAAAAGATATGATAAGAAATTATGCTTTTAAAAAGATATGATTGAAAAGATATGATTTGAAAACAATTTTTTTAAAAAAGATTTGATTTTAAAAATTAATGACTTGCCTAACAAGAAAATATATGATTCACACATTAAACCTTTCTCAACAGAAAAGGTAACATACTTGAAATGTTGAATCAAATCATTAATTGATAGCAAGTATCTTTGAAAAAGGAAAGAAATTGATTTTGAAAACATTTGATTGAAAAGATATGATTTGATTTTGAAAAACTTTGAAAACTTAAAAAAATTGATTTTGAAAACAAAATCCTCCCCCTTGTGCCATCCTGGCGTTAAACGCCCAGAATGGTGCACATTCTGGCGTTTAACGCCCAATGCACTACCTTTTTGGGCGTTAAACGCCCAACCAGGCACCCTGGCTGGCGTTTAAATGCCAGTCTGTCCTTCTTCACTGGGCGTTTTGAACGCCCAGCTTTTTCTGTGTAATTCCTCTGCTGCATGTTCTGAATCTTCAGTTCCCTGTACTATTGACTTGAAAATAGAACCAAGATCAATTAAACAATGCATGCAAGACACCAAACTTAAAATTAGACACTAGACTCAAACAAGAAACATAAAATATTTTTGGTTTTTATGATTTTTATAATTTTTTTGTGCTTTTTTGAAAATTATATGAAACTAGAAAATAAAAGTTTCAGAATTCTCAATTTGGATTCCAGGAATCATTGCAGTGTTAGTCTAAGACTCCGGTCCAGGAATTAGACATGGCTTCACAGCCAGCCAAGCTTTCAAAGAAAGCTTCGGTCCAAAACACTAGACATGGCCAATGGCCAGCCAAGCCTTAGCAGATCATTGCTCCAATAGCAAGATTGATAGAAATCAACAAGCTCTTGTGATGATAGGTTGAAACCTCGGTCCAATAAGATTAGACATGGCTTCTCAGCCAGCCAGACTTCAACAGATCATCATGAAACACTAGAATTTATTCTTAAGAACTCTGAAGAAAAATACCTAATCTAAGCAACAAGATGAACCGTCAGTTGTCCATACTCAAAACAATCCCCGGCAACGGCGCCAAAAACTTGGTGCACGAAATTGTGATCACTACAACTCTGCACAACTAACCAGCAAGTGCACTGGGTCGTCCAAGTAATAAACCTTACGCGAGTAAGGGTCGATCCCACGGAGATTGTTGGTATGAAGCAAGCTATGGTCACCTTGTAAATTTTAGTCAGGCAGACTCAAATGGGTGTAGATGATGAATAAAACATAAAGATAAAGATAGAGATACTTATGTATATCATTGGTGAGAGCTTCAGATAAGCGTATGAAGATGCTGTCCCTTCCGTCTCTCTGCTTTCCTACTGTCTTCATCCAATCCTTCTTACTCCTTTCCATGGCAAGCTTATGCAAGGGTTTCACCGTTGTCAATGGCTACCTCCCATCCTCTCATTGGAAATGTTCAACACACCCTGTCATGGCACGGCTATCCATCTGTCGGTTCTCAATCAGGCCGGAATAGAATCCAGTGATTCTTTTGCGTCTGTCACTAACGCCCCGCCTTCAGGAGTTTGAAGCACGTCACAGTCATTCAATCATTGAATCCTACTCAGAATACCACAGACAAGGTTAGACCTTCCGGATTCTCTTGAATGCCGCCATCAGTTCTTGCCTATACCACGAAGACTCTGATCTCACGGAATGGCTGGCTCGTTTGTCAGGCGAGCGCTCGGTTGTCAGGCGATCAACCATGCGTCGTGTATCAGGAATCCAAGAGATATTCACCCAATCTAAGGTAGAACGGAGGTGGTTGTCAGTCACACGTTCATAGGTGAGAATGATGATGAGTGTCACGGATCATCACATTCATCAAGTTGAAGAACAAGTGATATCTTGGACAAAGAACAAGCGGAATTGAATAGAAGAACAATAGTAATTGCATTAATACTCGAGGTACAGCAGAGCTCCACACCTTAATCTATGGTGTGTAGAAACTCCACCGTTGAAAATACATAAGAACAAGGTCTAGGCATGGCCGTGAGGCCAGCCTCCCAAAGTGATCAAAAGATCTAAAGAACAAAAGATTCCAAAGATCAGAAGATTATCAGCAGATTTAAAATACAATAGTAAAAGGTCCTATATATAGAGAACTAGTAGCCTAGGGTGTACAGAGATGAGTAAATGACATAAAAATCCACTTCCGGTCCCACTTGGTGTGTACTTGGGCAGAGCAATGAAGCATTTTCGTGTAGAGACTCTTCTTGGAGTTAAACGCCAGCTTTTGTGCCAGTTTGGGCGTTTAACTCCCATTTAGGTGCCAGTTCCGGCGTTTAACGCTGGGAAATCTGAAGGTGACTTTGAACGCCGGTTTGGGCCATCAAATCTTGGGCAAAGTATGGACTATCATATATTGCTGGAAAGCCCAGGATGTCTACTTTCCAACGCTGTTGAGAGCGCGCCAATTGGGCTTCTGTAGCTCCAGAAAATTCACTTCGAGTGCAGGGAGGTCAGAATACAACAGCATCTGCAGTCCTTTTCAGTCTCTGGATCAGATTTTTGCTCAGGTCCCTCAATTTCAGCCAGAAAATACCTGAAATCACAGAAAAACACACAAAATCATAGTAAAGTCCAGAAAAGTGAATTTTAACTAAAAACTAATAAAAATATACTAAAAACTCAACTCAAACTACTAAAAACATTCTAAAAACAATGCCAAAAAGCGTACAAATTATCCGCTCATCAAAGTCCCCGAACTGAAAAGCAGACTGTGGGCCAGATTTTTGACAAGTTTGAAACTTCTGCAAGGAGAAATTTAATGTCGGCCGAATTGAAAGAAAAATGCTACATCTGGGCCACACGTATAAGGACATACGCGGACGACAGTACTGATGAGTATGATCCATTTTGCACACTCAACACCCAACAACCGTTGGTCTTGTCAATAGTCCACTTTGCATCTCTAAAAGCTACTTCACATATCAAAGTTGACGTAAGATTAGAATAAGATTAATGATTATGTTATGACATGTGACTGCAATATTGATTGATGTAATTAATTTGGCTGTTTTGTTTTTCTAGATTGTCACTGCTATGTGCCTGATCCTCAACCAAGAAAATATTAAAAGATTCTAAGAAGAAATTTACTGTCTCCCACCAAATATTGTGGTAAGCTGTAATGTATTAAAATTTGGGTGCATTTTGTTATCTTTTGGGTGTATTAAAAGATTTCTTTTGGTGTTTCACAAATGCTACAATACATGGCTATTGGAAATCATCCAGGTGGGGAGTTCTTACAGCCGAAATCCAAAAAGCTATTTAAGGTTGAAGACTACCCAATGTTTACCCTTTTGGACCGGACGAAATTAACATCACATCCCTATGTAAATTTTTTCTTTCTAAATAACTGTTCAATATGGACATGCTTCAGATTTTTGCACCTGTTTTCTATTCAAAACATTGGTGGATGTGGATGGCTGACGAAAGAAAGAAAAAATTTTATATATTTGACCCCTATCACAAGACGTGTCCCTCCAAACCTACAATGAAGAAAAATATGTAAGTTGATTATGTTTTTTGCGTTTTGAAATTTGGGTGCATTTCAATTCAAAGTAAGGTGTATATTGTGATCCTTTGGGTGTAGTCATTTATTAGACTTATTCCTTCTTATATTCGGCTTTGTTTTTTGTTTATAGGGGTATGTGATTTCGAGAATTAGGGTATATGCCGGGGGGGCACCTCTCAAGATAAAAGATCGTGAAATTGAGCCTCCTTATGTTGACATTTCATTGCAAAAAACACCGTACAAATCTTTCACTCTGAAAATTGTGTTTCCACTTGCTGTCCTATTTTAATTTGATAAATTATTTTTGGTTTTCAGCTATGATTGTGCTGTTTATGTCATGAAATGGCTTGAAATAATCGTGCCTCAAAACGTTAAAAAGGGGAAGTATGAGTGGGACAATTGGACTTAGGTAATTGTATTTAAAACTATATAACTCTCTATTATTTTTCTAAATTAACAGAGTTGATTAAAATAATTTTCTTACAAACTGTAGGCGGAGGTCGACCACTTCAGAGTTGAATTTGCTTCCCGAATTCTTTTTCATGACATGAATCGTGATAGAGATACAGCGATCAAGGGAAGTGAAGAATGAGATTGTCGAAGCCATTTGCAGCTTTGTAGAGTCCATATTGTCAAGTAGATTCACATGAAATTGATAGTGACAGTGATTGATTTCAGTTTTATCTAGTCTTGAAAAAATTTGAACATTTGTAAATTTTGTGAATATTTAATGCATTTGTATTATAAAATTTGTTTGCATAAATAAACTGTCTGTGCTGTATTCAAAAGCTGTAAATTACAGGTACATAGAAAATAAAGAAAAACAACACCAAACCAACTAATACGCCTAATTACTTTAATTATGCACCCAATATAACCCGAATACACCCAAATATATACCCAAAAATGTAAACCATAAACCTGTAAACCTTAAAACCCTAAACCAATAAACCCTAAACCCCTAAAATTTAAGAACTAAACCCTAAACCTTAAACGCCTAAACCCTAAACCCTAAACCTTAATTATGCACCCAAATATAACCTGTATACACCTAAATATATATCCTAAACCCTAAACCCTAAAGTCTACAACCCTAAACCCCTAAACCCGAAAACCATAAACCCTAAACCCTAAACCCTAAAACCCTAAACCCTAAACATTAAAACCCTAAAACCCTAAACCCTAAACCTCTAAAACCTAAACCCTAAAACCCTAAAACCCTAAACCCCTAAACCCTAAACCTTAATTATGCACCCAAATATAACCTGTATACACCCAAATATATACCATAAATCCTTAAACCCTAAAACCCTAAACCATAAGCCCTAAAACCCTAAAATTCTAAACCCTAAAACCCTACAACCCTAAACCATAAACCCTAAAACCCTAAACACCTAAACCCCTAAACCCTAAAATCCTAAACCCCTAAAACCTTAAACCTAATACCCTAAAACCCTAAACATTAAACCTTAAACCCCTAAACCCTAAAACCTAAAACCCTAAACCCCTAAAACCTAAACCCTAAACCCTAAACCCTAAAAACTAAAAAGAACACTAATTTCTAAATAAACAGCAGCATCTAAAAAATATAAAATTAAAATGTCAAACACAAGAATATTCAGAAATGCACCCAAAACGCTGAGCGTTACACCAATATCCTGTAACTATACACCAAACACCTATCCGCTGCTGCTGGATCCCTGAACTAATAATTCATAATATGCCTGTGAGGGCTGTGATATTGGCTGGAATTTGCTTGGACCACTGATGCAGTATCAAAAAGGTTTAACTGAAAAATAATAAACTCACATATTAGCAAAACTATTAACAAAATAATTAAACTCAATTACCACCTATTCAAAAAATATCAGTTTTACCTCGCTTAGAGCTTTCGTTTTCTTCTTCTTTGAGGCATTTGCAATTTATTTGTCCAACTTTGAACTTAGCCTATTTTTTGGACGTCCTCTTGTTCGAACCCTTGGAGGGCTTTGAAGCTCGTTAACAAATTTCAAATTGGCATCTTCGTGAGATAATGAACATGTCCCCTTCCTTTTGGCTTTCAGTTCTTCCATCTCAACCATCACGTTATCGTACACACGGTGCAGAATGGCAGTAAGCTCCTCGAATTCTGATGTAAATTCGCATATAATTTGCGAACAAAATACCAATTCGTCAAACCTCTTGCTTCTTGGCTCCAACAGTGGCTCATCGTGGCTGCTCTTGATGTGTGTGTGTCGCCTCTTTACCTTCTTGCTCTATCGTTCCAATATATATCTCGGTAACACTTGGGATACTCGTTCAAAGCTTAAAACGCTTAGGGCGTGACGGCACAATATCCCTCTTGACTTGAATAATAAGCATTGGCACTTCACTTGGGCTGCTACTGAGTCGTAAGTAACCGCAAACTTGTTGAATATTGAGTTGGAAACTTGTTCTCCAACTTCGTATACTGAATAGCCTAGAGCGGAGTTTGTTAATCTTGTAATGCAATTCACCTTCCCTCTAAATTGGGCTTGGACTTCCCTAAACTTTTGGTGAGTGTACACATGTTGAAACTGAGCTTCAATGGAGGATTTTGTTGCACACGGTATGATAGTGTGAAAATCTGCAGCATCCGATTCTCTCTCTGTTGGCTCCCTACTTTCGAGGCAATTATCGTATTGTTTGACAAACTGGATATGTGAGATATTCCAGGTAATGAACTTGTTAAAAAATGAATGCATGCTCTCGCTCCTTTGTGTACTTCTCATCCCGGCCCAAAAGTGGTGATCCAGATAAATTAGAACCCATATATGATGGTCTTTATAAAGATCTGCAAAATACATCCAAATCAGGCTATAATGCACCCAAAAACATGCAATTTGTACCTCTGCTGCAGATTTTAAATGTCATTACCTGAAAGCCATTTGTTGTCCACAAGACCATACTTCAACAAAAAATCATCCCAATTCCTATCAAATGATTCTTTGGTATGAGAGTTCCAAACAACTTGGCTTATTTCTTGTTCAATTTCTATGTGTCCCTTGTATCCGTTTAATTTGCTTGGAATCTTCTTCGTGATG
Source organism: Arachis stenosperma (assembly GCF_014773155.1). Taxonomy (NCBI): domain Eukaryota; kingdom Viridiplantae; phylum Streptophyta; class Magnoliopsida; order Fabales; family Fabaceae; genus Arachis; species Arachis stenosperma. The sequence goes on from NC_080382.1 coordinate 105,918,227, forward strand.
TGCCAAATACACCAACAGTGAATTGTTGTGGGCATACAAGCCTCGATAGCCCTTTCTATCGATGCACATTGATCGATGACAATCCCTTTCGGAGCATTTCCTTCCATGCAACGAAGCCAACATTGAAATAACCATTTGAATGATTCAATATCTTCGTTTTTCATCAAAGCGCATCCAAGAAGTGTTGACTGACCGTGGTGATTTACCCTGACAAAAGAACCACAAACCAGATTATACCTAAAATAGATTACCACAAAATAGAATTAAAATCAACAAAATGCACCCAAATAATGACCCTATACACCCAAAAATGCCAATATACACCTCTGCAATAGATTCATAAAACAACATAAATTCAGCATCATAAACCAGAACATCATGTTACCTGTTTGTATTGTAGGTGGTGTCAAATGAAATAACATCTCCGAAATACTCACAGGCAGCTCTGCCCTTGCATCTGCACAAAAAGCAAGCTTAATGAACTGATTGTCCTCGAGGTCGAGCTCAAAAAAGAAATTATGATTCTTCTCTTTCATTCTTAATAAGTATTTCCCGAATTCTTTTGCGTCCTCTTATTTCGAAACATTTCGCACTTCTCTAGTGATGTAATTCCTCACGTCTTTTTCGATAAAATTTAATTCACGGTGACCCCCGACTGTTGCAACAAATGATTGGAAAGTTTTACTAGGTCTGATACCTGCTTTCTCATTATTCTCTATTGTACAATGCACAAACATGCTTAGTTTCCTGTGCTGTTTGAGCATCTGTGCTTGATTTGGACAGCAGGAATATGAATGATGCAACACGACCTTTGAAATGACCCAAACACCAACATCTTTTAATACATGTATATATATTCTTGCAGGACAATTTAAACCAGCGAAGGGATTTGTCTTCTTGGGCGGAGATATTTTCGATTTCCATTTTCCCTCTCTGCTACATGTAATCAATTGATTCTTAATTTCGTTTTTCTTTTTATTTGTGCACCAAACTCTTGTAGAAAAACCTGCAACCTTTGAATAATCCTTGTAGAATTTTATAGCATCTTCAAGAGTGTTAAAAGTCTTCCCAACCTTGGGAACAAATTGGTCATTAACACCACAAAAGGTCTACAAAAATACAATCAAAATACACCATATTAAAACAAGCATAAACTATAGAATGCAAACACAACTATAAAACCATTATCAAAAATAAGAAAACCAGATTCATGAATCATAACTAAACAGAAACAAAAACAATTCAACTAAAATAATAAGACAATTCATCCTCCGTCGGATGAAAAGTCATAAACTGTAAATGCACCCAAACTTTCCTTAAATACACCCAATTATTACTGATGTACACCCAAATATCTGATATAAAATGGACAAAATTATTTTAATTCTAATGAGAACTAGTGCATTAGATTCAATTAAAACAAGGAAGAATAAACAGCAAATATCACAGACAAGGTGCACGCATTATTCAGCTACACAATTAAAAACTACTAATTGGATTCAAATTTAGATTCAATTACTAACTAAAACTAAATCACACATCAGGAACTTCATGGGATTCAGTTTTAAAATCCACTTCGCTCTGGTTCAACTAACAATCTAAACTTGAATCATCCATTATCTTCAAAAATAATTTCACAGCTTGATGGATAAAACCACAATGAAAAATCTGATACACATAAATGAAGAAGAAGAAAGCAGAGGAAAACGCACGTAAAAGACAAAAGAGAAGACACAGAGAAATGCACAAAAGAGATGTAAGAGAGAAGACAAGAAAACGCAGAAGAAATTCGAAAAAGAAAACGAAATCTTTTTGAAAAAGGAAGTTATATATTCACGCGTTGATTGATTGAAAAATCTGTTAAGCAGGTGCGTGAAAGATATGTGCCAAGAGAAGCGCGTTTTAGGGATAAGGGATATTGAGGACTTGTAAGACTTGTATAGAAAAAAGACTTGTATGTGGAGATATTCTGACCCAAAATATTCTCAAATTGAATATATCATCCATCCTAAAAAATAATTTTTTTACCTGAAAAATGTATCCAATATTTTTATTTATATTCATATGAGAAAACAAATCCCAGTCACCCATCTAAGAAATTTCATATTCATATTCATATCCAATATATATATTTGGGGACTCTTGTGTTTGTATTATATTTTATTTTTTCTTAATTAATATGGGAAAAGCTCTGCATCCATGTAATTTTTTCATCCAAGCTATCCAAATAACTTCAATCAAACGCGCCTCCCTAACCTCCTTACGCGTGTGTTATACACGCGTCTCATATAACGTATATAACATAAATATTCTGCTGCGGGATAAACCTTTCTCAACGTAAACCTTCTTCTTCTTCTTCTTCTTCTTCTTCTTCTTCTTCTTCTTCTTCTTCTTCTTCTTCTTCTTCTTCTTCAACCTAATCAAATTCGTTGTTCTCCTCTGTTCGCATTTTTTTCTTTGCTCGCATTCTTCATTATTGATCTACATTAAATTCAACATAATAAGCTCTGTCATTCTTCTTCTTCTTCGTTTTCTTCTTCAATCTACACTACTGAATGAAAACAATGAATGATTCAACTTCAAATCAATTGAATGATGTTATTACGTTGAGACAACTAAGAAATAATTAATGCATGCTATCACAATAATGTTAAACACTGAACAAAGTAAAAGGAGGCCACCGAACCGAACAACATTCACCTGGTGAATCAAAATCACAAAGGCCACCGAACCAAAAAATATTCATGTGGTGAATAAATGGTGATCAACTTTCAATCAACAAAAATAGTATTTCTCCTCCTCTTCCTCCTCCTCCTTCTTCTTTCGAATTCACGCACGTAGGTTCTTCATCTGCTTCTTTTTCTTCACGAACGCCGATTCTTCCCCTTCTTTTTCTTATTCTTTCATTATAATCATTATCAACAACACCAACATTTTACTCGGTTAAGTGGAGTTGCTCATTTTGATTCACTTGATTGTTAATGTGTTCAGTTGAGTCCTTGTGCATGCAGAAATGCTTTTCTTACTGATTGAATGCTTATCACATTTTATTCAGCATATGATTGGTGTTCGGTTCGGTGGTCTTGACTATTTCGGTTCACCTGATTGTTATGTGTTCAGTTAACTTCTTTTGCGTGGAAAAATGCTATTCTTGATGATTGAATGTTTATGACATTTTATTCAGCACATGAATGTTGCTCGCTTCAGTGGATTTGCTCCTTTTGATTTACTTGATTGTTAATGTGTTCAATTGAGTCCTTGTGCATGTAGAAATATTTTTCTTGATGATTAAATTTTTATGACGTTTTATTCAGCACATGAATGATGTTCGGTTCAGTGGAGTTGGCCATTTCGGTTAATTTCTGTTCTGCATAATTCAAAACTCTTCCTCCTCACCTTCTACTGCTTCTTCACCAAGGAGAGAAAGAGAAAAAGACAAAAAAAATACAGCAGCAATAACAACAAAAGAATGAAGATAAGGAAAAAAACACGTGAAGAAGAAGGAATGCAAAAAAGAAGGAGGAGAATGAGGAGGAGGAGGAAGGTGAATCTCTGTTGCTATTTTCGTTCGTTTCTGGTTGTTCCTTGCCAAATTTTCTCGCGATTCTTCTCCAGTAGTGGTTTTCGCAAAGAACGTGACTGAAGTTTGAGTGATTTTGAGAGAGATTCGAAGAGAATGAGCGGTTTTGTGTAGCGATTTCGTGTTGAGGAAGAAATAACATTTTTTCATAATGAGCGCAAAGTAACGAAGGATTTTCGGGTGCATGTTTTCACTCGTCATTAATGCGCGTGAATATATTTGGACTTGGGCCAACTTGGTTATATGATTACATGGATGTGTAGGCGCCCCAATTAATATATATATATATATATATATATATATATATATATATATATATATATAATTTTTTCTATATTTAAAATTTTAATATATATTTTTTTAATTTGTTCCTTTGTGTACAACATAAATAGTTCTCATTTATTCTCTTGAAAATACTATTTAGTTTTGTTTAGGGAGAATTATTTTGTACCTATAAAATTTTTTACTAAAAATAGAGATAGAGTGTGAAGTAGAACTCAGCTTTTTATTTTTGAATATTATAAGTAAATGTTAGGCACCATGTTAATTTACCGATTGATTAATTTACCATCAATTGCAAAGTTGGTTCGCTATGTAAAAGTTCTCAAAGTGGCCAAACATGGAATGAAATAAAAAAAAATCAAATAAAGGAGTACTTGTGATGTTTTAGGAAACAAAAGAGAGAATCATGATGCCTTGAAGAAGGAAATTAAATAAAAAAATGTCTTTAAATTGTATATAAAGTTATTACATCGTACATACAAAAATTACTAATTCTAAATAAAATTCAAAAAATTAATTTTTATATTTTTTAAATATAAAATTAGTGTATGTTTCAGTATATTTATAAATTTATTTTTAGTCAAATTCATAAGTAACATACATTTTATGATTGAAGACGGTTGTATTAGGATAGAGATTTTATATGGGACAAATAATTCTTTCAATTGCTAAATAATTATGTGTTGATTTTACATTATGATGATCTCATGACAACAACAAGTTGTTGCAAAGACTTTATGAAACTAAAGTCGTTCGGTTCAAATTAAAGGAAAATGTGGAGTTTGCCAATATTAGTAAAAGGGGAGAATATTGAGGTTTACTATTGTTATTTGTTATGATCTCAAGTTCATATTGGGACAAATGATGACAAAGCATTATTCGATATTTCATTAACATGATCATGACATATGCGTGTTATTAGTTGTACGTGTTAATATTATTAACCTTATTCAGAAGAGAATTCTGATTTATAGGCTAAAATCCATGCATGGTCATGTTGGTGAATTTTCGCATTTATATACATGGCCATGGGAGTTAGGATTTCCTTTATTGCTAACAATCCTATTTAGGGATATATTAAATAATATATAAAATAATATAAAATTTGAACGTTGTTTTTAACTATGCAAAAGAATATTTTTAAAGAAATGAAAATGATGTATTGTATTAGTAAAAATTTTGAACTTAATGATAGTAATAAGAAGTTATAAAAATAAGACAATTTAAAAATACAAGTTGAATTGAGTTAATCGGATAGTATTTTTCTAGAAAATAAGAAGGTAGTTTTATTAAAAAATATTATAGTTAATTAATTAGATTCAAAGGGTGATTAAAGGATGGTTTATTAATAGATGAGTAGCATTTCTGTTATTATTATTACTAGCAGCAAACTTGCGCGCGAGAATTTGAATTTGTGTTTAATGTATAATTGTTTTATAATAATTACAATAATTTTTAATATAATTGAGATTATAATTTAATTTTTGTATTATTAGAGATTATACTAAAATTGAGCTACAATAATTATTTTTTTTCAGTCATAATATACATTAATTGAATTTTTTAGAGATTCATTGATTTATTTTTTATAAAATTTGGAGTGAAGGTGACGAGTTTGGTAAAATAAAATTCTTAAATACTTTTGTATCAAGACAAAAAATTTTTAGAATATAAATTGTTATTATAAATTTATAATAATAAAAAATAAATATTAATCAAAAATATATTTTCTTGTAAATATGTTCATTTCACATACTAATAAAAAGAAATAATTATATATATATATATATATATATATATATATATATATATATATATATATATTATGTCATCACAATGATATAAACATTTTAGTCTTATACCTTTGAAGTTCTACTTTATAAAATAAAAGTAGTTGAAGATTAACAATAATACCATCTAATGTTAGTTTAGGAACTTATTAACTTATTAACTTTTATTGTTATATATAAAGAAAAAATAAAGGGACATAAATAAATACTTCACTAGCCACCAAATTGTATATAAAGTTAATATATCGTACATACAAAAATTACTAATTCTAAATAAACCTCAAAAAGATTAACTTGTATATGTTTTTTTAAATATAAAATTAGTGTCTATTTCAGTATATCTATAAATTAATTTTTAGTCAAATTCGCAAGTAACATGTATTTTATTATTGAAGACAGTTAGCTATATTAAGATAGAGATTTCATATAGGACAAATAATTCTTCCAATTGCTAATTAAATGATTATGTATTGGTTTAACATTATGATGATCTCATAACCGCAACAGGTTGTTGCAAAAGTAAAATGAAATTAAAGCCATTTGGTTCAAATTAAAGGAAAATATGGACTTTGCCAATACTAGTAAAAGGCGAGATTATTGAAGAGCATAACTGCTATATCATTGAGAAAAATAGGTTAAATTATACAGTTAGTCTCTACATTTTAAAAGTTTATAATTGGGTCCCTGAAAAAAAATTAAAATTTGTAATTGGGTCCTTACTGTTCAAACACCGTTTGTTTTAACGGAATATTGGTCAGAATATTCACCCCTTGAGCATGTGAGTTGCACGTGCAATAGGTGGAATAATGAAAAACGACTCTATATTTCTTTCTTTCAAATTTTATAATGACAAAAAACCCTACTGAGACGCTTCATTGTCTTCGCGCTTCATCTCCCGTAGAATCTTTCTCTGCTCATGCTTCCCTGCCATCATTGGAATTGATTATGGATTGTGGTTCGTACTGTGTGGAGTTGCTGATTGATTGACATTGTTGACAGTTGAAGAGTGAAATTTGCAAGAGCAACACTAAAACAAGTAAGAGTTCCTAACCCCTATTCCATACACAGCATTTATGCATACGCACAACTACAGTTTTTACATCAATATGTATGCACAAGCTTTGATGCGTACACACACTCGCAATTTTCTACAACCATGCGTGCATGGTCAAGCATACTGGTGGACGAAATTGTGATCACTACAACTTCGCACAACTAACCAGCAAGTGCACTGGGTCGTCCAAGTAATAAACCTTACGCGAGTAAGTGTCGATCCCACGGAGATTGTTGGTATGAAGCAAGCTATGGTCACCTTGTAAATCTTAGTCAGGCAGACTCAAATGGGTATAGATGATGAATAAAACATAAAGATAAAGATAGAGATACTTATGTATTCCATTGGTGAGAACTTCAGATAAGCGAATGGAGATGCTTTGTCCCTTCCGTCTCTCTGCTTTCCTACTGTCTTCATCCAATCCTTCTTACTCCTTTCCATGGCAAGCTGTATGCAAGGGTTTCACCGTTGTCAGTGGCTACCTCCCATCCTCTCAGTGGAAATGTTCAACGCACCCTGTCACGGCACGGCTATCCAGCTGTTTGTTCTCGATCGGGCCGGAATAGAATCCAGTGATTCTTTTGCGTCTGTCACTAACGCCCCGCCCTCAGGAGTTTGAAGCTCGTCACAGTCATTCAATCATTGAATCCTACGCAGAATACCACAGACAAGGTTTAGACCTTCCGGATTCTCTTGAATGTCGCCATCAATTCTAGCTTATACCACAAAGATTCCGGTTAAAGAACCCAAGAGATAAACATTAGAGCCTTGTTTGCTTGTAGAACAGAAGTGGTTGTCAGTCACTTGTTCATAAGTGAGAATGATGATGAGCGTCACATAATCATCACATTCATCAAGTTCTTGAGTGCGAATGAATATCTTGAAATAAGAACAAGCGGAATTGAATAGAAGAACAATAGTAATTGCATTAATACTCGAGGTACAGCAGAGCTCCACACCTTAATCTATGGTGTGTAGAAACTCCACCGTTGAAAATACATAAGAACAAGGTCTAGGCGTGGCCGTGAGGCCAGCCCCCCAATGATCTAAGAACTAGATGTCCAAAGATGATCTAGAGATCTAAAGTGATCAAAAGATTAAAATACAATAGTAAAAGATCCTATTTATAGGAAACTAGTAGCTTAAGAATTACAAAGATGAGTAAAAGACATAAAAATCCACTTCTGGGCCCACTTGGTGTGTGCTTGGGCTGAGCAATGAAGCATTTTTCGTGTAGAGACTCTTCTTGGAGTTAAACGCCAGCTTTTATGCCAGTTTGGGCGTTTAACTCCCATTTTGGTGCCAGTTCCGGCGTTTAACGCTGGGAATTCTGAAGGTGACTTTGAACGCCGGTTTGGGCCATCAAATCTTGCGCAAAGTATAGACTATCATATATTGCTGGAAAGCCCAGGATGTCTACTTTCCAACGCCGTTGAGAGCGCGCCAATTGAGCTTCTGTAGCTCGAAAAAATCCACTTCGAGTGCAGGGAGGTCAGAATCCAACAGCATCTGCAGTCCTTTTCAGTCTCTGAATCAGATTTTTGCTCAGGTCCCTCAATTTCAGCCAGAAAATACCTGAAATCACAGAAAAATACACAAACTCATAGTAAAGTCCAGAAAAGTGAATTTTAACTAAAAACTAATAAAAATATACTAAAAACTAACTAGATCATACTAAAAACATACTAAAAATAATGCCAAAAAGCGTACAAATTATCCGCTCATCACAACACCAAACTTAAATTGTTGCTTGTCCTCAAGCAACTGAAAATCAAATAAGATAAAAAGAAGAGAATATGCAATGAACTCCAAAAACATCTATGAAGATCAGTATTAATGAGATGAGCGGGGCTTTTAGCTTTTTGCCTCTGAACAGTTTTGGCATCTCACTCTATCCTTTGAAATTCAGAATGAATGGCTTCTTTAGGAACTCAGAATCCGGATAGTGTTATTGATTCTCCTAGTTAAGTATGATGATTCTTGAACACAGCTACTTTATGAGTCTTGGCCGTGGCCCAAAGCACTCTGTCTTCCAGTATTACCACCGGATACATACATGCCACAGACACATAATTGGGTGAACCTTTTCAGATTGTGACTCAGCTTTGCTAGAGTCCCCAATTAGAGGTGTCCAGGGTTCTTAAGCACACTCTTTTTTGCCTTGGATCACAACATTATTTCTTTCTTTTTTCTTTCTCTTCTTTTTTTTTTCGTTTTTTTTCCTCCCCCTTTTCTCTCTTTTTTTTTTTTGTATTCACTGCTTTTTCTTGCTTCAAGAATCATTTTAATGATTTTTCAGATCCTCAGTAACATGTCTCCTTTTTCATCATTCTTTCAAGAGCCAACGTTCATGAACCACAAATTCAAAAGACATATGCACTGTTTAAGCATACATTCAGAAAACAAAAGTCTTGCCACCACATCAAAATAATTAATCTGTTATAAAATTCAAAATTCATGCAATTCTTCTCTTTTTCAATTAAGAACATTGTTTATTTAAGAAAGGTGATGGATTCATAGGACATTCATAACTTTAAGGCATAGACACTAATGATCATACGACACAAACATGGATAAACATAAAGCATAATTTTCGAAAAACAGAAAAATAAAGAACAAGGAGATTAAAGAACGGGTCCACCTTAGTGATAGCGGCTTGTTTGTTGCTCCTCTCTCATGATTCTTTGATCTTCTCTAATTTCATGCTCACCCTTAGTTGTCTGTTGGAACTCAATTCTCCTAGGGAGGTGTTGATTTGCTCCCAATAGTTTTGTGGAGGAAAGTGCATCCCTTGAGGTATCTCAGGGATTTCATGATGAGTGGGATCTCTTGTTTGCTCCATCCTTTTCTTAGTGATGGGCTTGAGGTCATGCCTTCTCAGTTGAACCGGCTTTCCTCTTGAATCTCTCTTCCATTGAGCGCCCTCTTCACAAATGTCTGTGAGGACTTGGTCCAACCTTTGATCAAAGTTGACCCTTCTTCATGGCCACAACTTCATAGAAGTGGTCTTGATGCACCCTTGAGATGAATCTCTCCATCTCCTATGACTCGGAGAAAGAAGCTTTTGCCTTCCCTTTCCTCTTTCTAGAGGTTTCTCCGGCCTTGGATGCCATAAATGGTTATGGAAAAACAAAAAGCAATGCTTTTACCACACCAAACTTAAAAGGTTTGCTCGTCCTCGAGCAAAAGAAGAAAGAAGAGAGTAGAAGAAGAAGAAATGAGGAAGAAGGGAATGGCTTTGTGTTCGGCCAAAGAGGGGGAGAAGTGGTGTTTTGATTGTGTGAAAATAAAGGAGTGAAGAAGGGTTTATATAGGAGAGGGGGGCTCATGGTTCGGTCATGTATGGGTGGGTTTGGGAGGGAAAGTGGTTTGAATTTGAAGGGTGAGGTAGGTGGGGTTTTATGAAGGATGGATGTGAGTGGTGAAGAAAAGATGGGATTTGATAGGTGAAGGGTTTTTGGGGAAGAGGTGTTGAGGTGATTGGTGAATGGGTGAAGAAGAAAGAGGGTGGTGGGGTTGGTGGGGATCCTGTGGGGTCCACAGATCCTGAGGTGTCAAGGAAAAGTCATCCCTGCACCAAGTGGCAAGAAAATTTGCGTTTTATGCCAAATCTGGCGTTAAACGCCGGGCTGGTGCCCATTTCTGGCGTTTAACGCCAGGTTCTTGCCCTTTTCTGGCGTTTAACGCCAGTTTGGTGCCCCTTTCTGGCGTTAAACGCCCAGAATGGTGCCAGACTGGGCGTTAAACGCCCAACTGCTAGCCTTACTGGCGTTTAAACGCCAGCAACATCTTCCTCCAGGGTGTGCTATTTTTCTTTCTGTTTTTCATTCTGTTTTTGCTTTTTCAATTGTTTTTGTGACTTCTCATGATCATCAACCTACAGAAAACATAAAATAACAAAGGAAAATAGATAAAATATAACATTGGGTTGCCTCCCAACAAGCGCTTCTTTAATGTCAGTAGCTTGACAGAGGGCTCTCATGGAGCCTCACAAATGCTCAGAGCAATGTTGGAACCTCCCAACACCAAACTTAGAGTTTGAATGTGGGGGTTCAACACCAAACTTAGAGTTTGGTTGTGGCCTCCCAACACCAAACTTAGAGTTTGACTGTGGGGGCTCTATTTGACTCTGTTTTGAGAGAAGCTCTTCATGCTTCCTCTCCATGGTGACAGAGGGATACCCTTGAGCCTTAAACACAAAGGATTCTTCATTCACTTGAATGATCAATTCACCTCCATCAACATCAATCACAGCCTTTGCTGTGGCTAAGAAGGGTCTGCCAAGGATGATGGATTCATCCATGCATTTCCCAGTCTCTAGGACTATGAAATCAGCAGGGATGTAATGGTCTTCAATCTTCACCAAAACATCCTCTACAAGTCCATAAGCTTGTTTTCTTTAATTGTCTGCCATCTCTAGTGAGATTCTTGCAGCTTGCACCTCAAAGATCCCTAGCTTCTCCATTACAAAGAGAGGCTTGAGGTTTACACTTGACCCTAAGTCACACAGAGCCTTCTTGAAGGTCATGGTGCCTATGGTACAAGGTATTGAAAACTTTCCAGGATCTTGTCTCTTTTGAGGTAATTTCTGCCTAGACAAGTCATCCAGTTCTTTGGTGAGCAAAGGAGGTTCATCCTCCCAAGTCTCATTTCCAAATAACTTGTCATTTAGCTTCATGATTGCTCCAAGGTATTTAGCAACTTGCTCTTCAGTGACATACTCATCCTCTTCAGAGGAAGAATACTCATCAGAGCTCATGAATGGCAGAAGTAAATTTATTGGAATCTCTATGGTCTCATTTTGAGCCTCAGATTCCCATGGTTCCTCATTGGGGAACCCAGTGGAGGCTAGTGCACGCCCATTGAGGTCTTCCTCAGTGGCGTTCACTTCCTCTCCTTCCTCTCCAAATTCGCCATGTTGATGGCCTTGCACTCTCCTTTTGGATTTTCTTCTGTATTGCTTGGAAGAGTACTAGGAGGGAGTTCAGTAACTTTCTTGCTCAGCTGTCCCACTTGTGCCTCTAAATTCCTAATGGAGGACCTTGTTTCAGTCATGAAACTTTGAGTGGTTTTGATTAGATCAGAGACCATGGTTGCTAAGTCAGAGGGGTTCTGCTTAGAATTCTCTGTCTGTTGCTGAGAAGATGATGGAAAAGGCTTGCCATTGCTAAACCTGTTTCTTCCACCATTATTGTTGTTGAAACCTTGTTGAGGTCTCTGTTGATCCTTCCATGAGAAATTTGGGTGATTTCTCCATGAAGAATTATAGGTGTTTCCATAGGGTTCTCCTAGGTAATTCACCTCTTCCATTGAAGGGTTCTCAGGATCATAAGCTTCTTCTTCAGATGAAGCATCCTTAGTACTGCTTGGTGCATTTTGCATTCTAGATAGACTTTGAGAAATCAAATTGACTTGCTGAGTCAATATCTTATTCTGAGCCAATATGGCATTCAGAGTATCAATCTCAAGAACTCCTTTCTTCTGATTTGTCCCATTGTTCACAGGATTCCTTTCAGAAGTGTACATGAATTGGTTATTTGCAACCATTTCAATTAGTTCTTGAGCTTCTGTAGGCGTCTTCTTCAGATGAAGAGATCCTCCAGCAGAGCTATCCAAAGACATCTTGGACAGTTCAGAGAGACCATCATAGAAAATACCTATGATGCTCCATTCAGAAAGCATGTCAGAAGGACATTTTCTGATTAATTGTTTGTATCTTTCCCAAGCTTCATAGAGGGACTCACCTTCCTTCTGTCTGAAGGTTTGGACTTCCACTCTAAGCTTACTCAATTTTTGAGGTGGAAAGAACTTTGCCAATAAGGCATTGACTAGCTTTTCCCAAGAGTTCAGGCTGTCTTTAGGTTGTAAGTCCAACCATATTCTAGCTCTGTCTCTTACAGCAAAAGGGAATAGCATAAGTCTGTAGACCTCAGGGTCAACCCCATTAGTCTTGACAGTGTCACAGATTTGCAAGAATTCAGCTAAGAACTGATGAGGATCTTCCAATGGAAGTCCATGGAACTTGCAATTCTGTTGCATTAGAGAAACTAATTGAGGCTTAAGCTCAAAGTTGTTTGCTCCAATGGCAGGGATAGAGATGCTTCTCCCATAGAAGTCGGGAGTAGGTGCAGTAAAGTCACCCAGCACCTTTGATGAGCGGATAATTTGTACGCTTTTTGGCATTGTTTTTAGTAGTTTTAGTTGAGTTTTTAATATATTTCTATTATTTTTTAGTTAAAATTCACTTTTCTGGACTTTACTATGAGTTTCTATGTTTTTCTGTGATTTCAGGTATTTTCTGGCTGAAATTGAGGGATCTGAGCAAAACTCTGATTCAGAGACTGAAAAGGACTGCAGATGCTGTTGGATTCTGACCTCCCTGCACTCGAAGTGGATTTTCTGGAGCTACAGAAGCCCAATTGGCGCGTTCTCAACGGCGTTGGAAAGTAGACATCCTGGGCTTTCCAGCAATATATGATAGTCCATACTTTGCCCAAGATTTGATGGCCCAAACCGGCGTTCAAAGTCACCCACAGAATTCCCAGCGTTAAACGCCGGAACTGGCACCTAAATGGGAGTTAAACGCCCAAACTGGCATAAAAGCTGGCGTTTAACTCCAAGAAGAGTCTCTACACGAAAATGCTTCATTGCTCAGCCCAAGCACACACCAAGTGGGCCCGGAAGTGGATTTTTATGTCATTTACTCATCTTTGTACACCTTAGGCTACTAGTTTCCTATAAGTAGGACCTTTTACTAAATTATTTTCATCTTGGTTCTTCTGGTTCCCTCTCTGGGGCCGAAACCAATGATCACTCTTGTTCTTATGTATTTCAACGGTGGAATTTCTACACACCATAGATTAAGGTGTGGAGCTCTGCTGTACCTCGAGTATTAATGCAATTACTATTGTTCTTCTATTCAATTCTGCTTGTTCTTGTTCCAAGATATCACTTGTTCTTCAACTTGATGAATGTGATGATCCGTGACACTCATCATCATTCTCACTTATGAACAAAGTGACTGACAACCACTTCTGTTCTACAAGCAACAAGGCTCTAGTGTTTATCTCTTGGATTCTTTAACCGGAATCTTCATGGTATAGGCGAGAACTGATGGCGGCATTCAAGAGAATCCGGAAGGTCTAACCTTGTCTGTGGTATCCTGAGTAGGATTCAATGATTGAATGACTGTGACGTGCTTCAAACTCCTAGCAGGCAAGGCGTTAGTGACAGACGCAAAAGGATCACTGGATTCTATTCCAGCCTGACCGAGAACCGACAGATGATTAGCCATATGCTGTGACAGAGCATAGGAACGTTTTCACTGAGAGGATGGGAGGTAGCCACTGACAACGGTGAAACCCTTGCATAAGCTTGCCATGGAAAGGAGTAAGAAGGATTGGATGAAGACAGTAGGAAAGCAGAGAGACGGAAGGGAAGGCATCTTCATACACTTATCTGAAGCTCTCACCAATGATATACATAAGTATCCCTATCTTTATCTTTATGTTTTATTCATATATCATCTATACCCATTTGAGTCTGCCTGACTGAGATTTACAAGGTGACCATAGCTTGCTTCATACCAACAATCTCTGTGGGATCGACCCTTACTCACGTAAGGTATTACTTGGACGACCCAGTGCACTTGCTGGTTAGTTGTGCAAAGTTGTGTAGTGATCACAATTTCGCGCACCAAGTTTTTGGCGCCGTTGCCGGGGAATTAAATGTCCTAACTACAGTTTCGCATTTGTTCCCTGCAATAACAGTGCCATGTTTTGATCCGGCAACAACACCAAGTTTTTGGCGCCGTTGCCGGGGATTGTTTTGAGTATGGACAACTGACGGTTCATCTTGTTGCTTAGATTAGGTATTTTTCTTCAGAGTTTTTAAGAATAAATTCTAGTGTTTCATGATGATCTGTTGAAGTCTGGCTGGCTGAGAAGCCATGTCTAATCTTATTGGACCGAGGTTTCAACTGATCATCACAATAGCTTGTTGATTTCTATCAATCTTGCTATTGGAGCAATGATCTGCTAAGGCTTGGCTGGCCATTGGCCATGTCTAGTGTTTTGGACCGAAGCTTTCTTTGAAAGCTTGGCTGGCTGTGAAGCCATGTCTAATTCCTGGACCGGAGTCTTAGACTAGCATTGCAATGATTCCTGGAATCCAAATTGAGAATTCTGAAACCTTTATTTTCTATTTCCATACAATTTTCGAAAAAAGCACAAAAAAATTATTAAATCATAAAAACCAAAAATATTTTATGTTTCTTGTTTGAGTCTAGTGTCTAATTTTAAGTTTGGTGTCTTGCATGCCTTGTTCATTTGATCTTAGTTCTATTTTCAAGTCAATAGTACAGGGAACTGAAGATTCAAAACATGCAGCAGAGGAATTACACAGAAAAAGCTGGGCGTTCAAAACGCCCAGTGAAGAAGGACAGACTGGCGTTTAAACGCCAGCCAGGGTACCTGGTTGGGCGTTTAACGCCCAAAAAGGTAGCATTTTGGGCGTTAAACGCCAGAATGGATACCATTCTGGGCGTTTAACGCCAGGATGGCACAAGAGGGAAGATTTTGTTTTCAAATCAATTTTTTTTTCAAGTTTTCAAAGTTTTTCAAAATCAAATCTTTTTCAAATCATATCTTTTCAATCAAATGTTTTCAAAATCAATTTCTTTCCTTTTTCAAAGATACTTACTAACAATTAATGATTTGATTGAACATTTTAAGTATGTTGCCTTTTCTGTTGAGAAAGGTTTAATGTTTGAATCATATCTTTTCTTGTTAGGCAAGTCATTAATTTTTAAAATCAAATCTTTTTAAAATTGTTTTCAAATCATATCTTTTCAATCAGATCTTTTTAAAAGCATAATTTTTTTTTCTCATATCTTTTTAATCACATCTTTTTCAAAACAATTTTTAATCATATCTTTTTAATTTCTAATTTCAAAAATCTTTTTCAAAAATTACTTGATTCCTTTTCCACTCTTGATTTTCGAAAATCAATTAGAGTTTTTCAAAAATGTTTTCAAAATATTTCACTTGATTTTCGAAAATTTCTTCCTCTCTTCCCACATCCTTCTATTTATGGAGTACTACTCCTTCTCAATGCACAATTTGAACTCTATCTAATTAAGTTCGAATTCTTCTACCTCTTCTTTCTATTTTTCTGTTCCTCTGACACCTCAAGGAATCTCTATACTGTGACATAGAGGATTCTATATTCTCTTGTTCTCTTCTCTTTCATATGAGCAGGAGCAAAGACAAAGGCATTCTTGTTGAAGCTGACCCTGAACCTGAAAGGACCTTGAAGCGAAAGCTAAGAGAAGCTAAGGCAAAATTCTCTATAGAGGACCTAACCGAATTCTTCAAAGAAGAAGAACACATGGCAGCCGAAAACAACAACAATGCAAGGAAGGTGCTGGGTGACTTTACTGCACCTACTCCCGACTTCTATGGGAGAAGCATCTCTATCCCTGCCATTGGAGCAAACAACTTTGAGCTTAAGCCTCAATTAGTTTCTCTAATGCAATAGAATTGCAAGTTCCATGGACTTCCATTGGAAGATCCTCATCAGTTCTTAGCTGAATTCTTGCAAATCTGTGACACTGTCAAGACTAATGGGGTTGACCCTAAGGTCTACAGACTTATGCTATTCCCTTTTGCTGTAAGAGACAGAGCTAGGATATGGTTGGACTCACAACCTAAAGAAAGCCTGGACTCATGGGAAAAGCTAGTCAATGCCTTCTTGGCAAAGTTCTTTCCACCTCAAAAATTGAGTAAGCTTAGAGTGGAAGTCCAAACCTTCAGACAGAAGGATGGAGAATCCCTCTATGAAGCTTGGGAAAGATACAAACAATTGATCAGAAAGTGTCCATCTGACATGCTTTCTGAATGGAGCATCATAGGTATTTTCTATAATGGTCTCTCTGAACTATCCAAGATGTCTCTGGATAGCTCTACTGGAGGATCTCTTCACCTGAAGAAGACGCCTACAGAAGCTCAAGAACTAATTGAAATGGTTGCAAATAACCAATTCATGTACACTTCTGAAAGGAATCCTGTGAACAATGGGACAAGTCAGAAGAAAGGAGTTCTTGAGACTGATACTCTGAATGCCATTCTGGCTCAGAACAAGATATTGACTCAACAAGTCAATTTGATTTCTCAAAGTCTGTCTGGAATGCAAAATGCACCAAGCAGTACTAAGGATGCTTCATCTGAAGAAGAAGCCTATGATCCTGAGAACCCTTCAATGGAAGAGGTGAATTACCTAGGAGAACCCTATGGAAACACCTATAATTCTTCATGGAGAAATCATCCAAATTTCTCATGAAAGAATCAAGAGAGACCTCAACAAGGTTTCAACAACAATAATGGTGGAAGAAACAGGTTTAGCAATGGCAAGCCTTTTCCATCATCTTCTCAGCAACAGACAGAGAATTCTAAGCAAAACCCCTCAGACTTAGCAACCATGGTCTCTGATCTAATCAAAACCACTCAAAGTTTCATGACTGAAACAAGGTCCTCCATTAGAAATTTGGAGGCACAAGTGGGACAGCTGAGCAAGAAAGTTACTGAACTCCCTCCAAGTACTCTTCCAAGCAACACAGAAGAAAATCCAAAAGGAGAGTGCAAGGCCATCAACATGGCCGAATTTGGAGAGGAAGGAGATGAAGTGAACGCCACTGAGGAAGACCTCAATGGGCGTGCACTAGCCTCCAATGAGTTCCCTAATGAGGAACCATGGGAATCTGAGGCTCAAAATGGGACCATAGAGATTCCATTGGACTTACTTTTGCCCTTCATGAGCTCTGATGAGTATTCTTCCTCTGAAGAGGATGAGTATGTCACTGAAGAGCAAGTTGCTAAATACCTTGGAGCAATCATGAAGCTAAATGACAAGTTATTTGGAAATGAGACTTGGGAGGATGAACCCCCTTTGCTCACCAAAGAACTGGATGACTTGTCTAGGCAGAGATTACCTCAAAAGAGACAAGATCCTGGGAAGTTTTCCATACCTTGCACCATAGGCACCATGACCTTCAAGAAGGCTTTGTGTGACTTAGGGTCAAGTGTAAACCTCATGCCTCTCTCTGTAATGGAGAAGCTAGGGATCTTTGAGGTACAAGCTGCAAGAATCTCACTAGAGATGGCAGACAATTCAAGAAAACAAGCCTATGGACTTGTAGAGGACGTTTTGGTGAAGATTGAAGACCATTACATCCCTGCTGATTTCATAGTCCTAGAGACTGGGAAGTGCATGGATGAAACCATCATCCTTGGCAGACCCTTCCTAGCCACAGCAAAGGCTGTGATTGATGTTGATAGAGGTGAACAGATCATTCAAGTGAATGAAGAATCCTTTGTGTTTAAGGCTCAAGGATATCCCTCTGTCACCATAGAGAGGAAGCATGAAGAGCTTCTCTCAAATCAGAGTCAAGCAGAGCCCCCACAGTCAAACTCTAAGTTTGGTGTTGGGAGGCCACAACCAAACTCTAAGTTTGGTGTTGAACCCCCACATTCAAACTCTAAGTTTGGTGTTGGGAGGTTCCAACATTGCTCTGAGTATCTGTGAGGCTCCATGAGAGCCCTCTGTCAAGCTACTGACATTAAAGAAGTGCTTGTTGGGAGGCAACCTAATGTTATATTTTATCTACTTTCTTTTGTTATTTTATGTTTTTTGTAGGTTGATGATCATAAGAAGTCACAAAATCAATTGAAAAAGCAAAAACAGAATGAAAAACAGGAAGAAAAACAGCACACCCTGGAGGATGAACCTACTGGCGTTTAAACGCCAGTAAGGTTAGCAGTTGGGCGTTTAACGCCCAGTCTGGCACCATTCTGGGGGTTTAACGCCAGAAAGGGGCACCAGACTGGCGTTAAACGCCAGAAAAGGGCAAGAACCTGGCGTTAAACGCCAAAAATGGGCACCAGCCCGGCGTTTAACGCCAGAAATGGCTCAAAACGTGATTTTGCATGCCATTTGGTGCAGGGATGACTTTTCCTTGACACCACAGGATCTGTGGACCCCACAGGATCCCCACCAACCCCACCACTCTCTCTCTTCTTCACCCATTCACCAATCACCTCAACACCTCTTCCCCAAAAAACCCTTCACCTATCAAATCCCATCTTTCTCTTCACCACTCACATCCATCCTTCATAAAACCCCACCTACCTCACCCTTCAAATTCAAACCACTTTCCCTCCTAAACCCACCCATACATGGCCGAACACTAAGCCACACCCTTCTTCCTCATTTCTTCTTCTTCTACTCTCTTCTTTCTTCTTTTGCTCGAGGACGAGCAAACCTTTTAAGTTTGGTGTGGTAAAAGCATTGCTTTTTGTTTTTCTATAACCATTTATGGCATCCAAGGCCGGAGAAACCTCTAGAAAGAGGAAAGGAAAGGCAAAAGCTTCCACCTCCGAGTCATGGGAGATGGAGAGATTCATCTCAAGGGTGCATCAAGACCACTTCTATGAAATTGTGGCCTTGAAGAAAGTGATCCCCGAGGTCCCTTTTTCACTCAAAAAGAGTGAATATCCGGAGATCCGACATGAGATCCGAAGAAGAGGTTGGGAAGTTCTTACCAACCCCATTCAACAAGTCGGAATCTTGATGGTTCAAGAGTTCTATGCCAATGCATGGATCACCAAGAACCATGATCAAAGTGTGAACCCGGATCCAAAGAATTGGCTTACTATGGTTCGGGGGAAATACTTGGATTTCAGTCCGAAAAATGTAAGGTTAGCATTCAACTTGCCCATGATGCAAGGAGATGAACATCCTTACACTAGAAGGGTCAACTTTGATCAAAGGTTGGACCAAGTCCTCACAGTCATATGTGAAGAGGGCGCACAATGGAAGAGAGATTCAAGAGGGAAGCCGGTTCAATTGAGAAGGCATGACCTCAAACCCGTGGCTAGAGGATGGTTGGAGTTTATCCAACGCTCAATCATTCCCACTAGCAACCGGTCCGAAGTTACTCTAGACCGGGCCATCATGATCCATAGCATCATGATTGGAGAAGAAGTGGAAGTTCATGAGGTTATAGCCTAAGAACTCTATAAGGTGGCGGATAAGTCCTCTACCTTAGCAAGGTTAGCCTTTCTTCATCTCATTTGTCACCTCTGTTATTCAGTTGGAGTTGACATAGAGGGAGACGTCCTTATTGATGAGGACAAGCCCATCACCAAGAGAAGGATGGAGCAAACAAGAGACCCCTCTCATCATGAGATCCCTGAGATACCTCAAGGGATGCACTTTCCTCCACAAGACTATTGGGAGCAACTAAACACCTCCCTAGGAGAATTGAGTTCCAACATGGGACAACTAAGGGTGGAGCACCAAGAACATTCCATCCTCCTCCATGAAATTAGAGAAGATCAAAGAATCATGAGAGAGGAGCAACAAAGACAAGGAAGAGACATTGAGGAGCTCAAGCACTCCATAAGACCTTCAAGAGGAAGAACAAGCCGCCATCACTAAGGTGGACCTGTTCTTTAATCTCCTTGTTCTTTATTTTCTTGTTTTTCGAAAATTTATGCTTTATGTTTGTCCATGATTGTGTCTTATGATCATTAGTGTCTATGCCTTAAAGTTATGAATGTCCTATGAATCCATCACCTTTCTTAAACAAATGTTCTTAATTGAAAAAGAAAAGAATTGCATGAATTTTGAATTTTATAACAGTTTAATTATTTTGATGTGGTGGCAACACTTTTGTTTTCTGAATGTATGCTTAAACAGTGCATATGTCTTTTGAATTTGTGGTTCATGAATGTTGGCTCTTGAAAGAATGATGAAAAAGGAGACATGTTACTGAGGATCTGAAAAATCATAAAAATGATTCTTGAAGCAAGAAAAAGCAGTGAATACAAAAAAAAAGAGAAAAACGAAAAAAAAGAGGGAGAAAAGAAAACGAAAAAAAAAAGAGAAAAAGAAAGAAATAAAGTTGTGATCCAAGGCAATAAGAGTGTGCTTAAGAACCCTGGACACCTCTAATTGGGGACTCTAGCAAAGCTAAGTCACAATCTGAAAAGGTTCACCCAATTATGTGTCTGTGGCATGTATGTATCCGGTGGTAATACTGGAAGACAGAGTGCTTTGGGCCACGGCCAAGACTCATGAAGTGGCTGTGTTCAAGAATCATCATACTTAACTAGGAGAATCAATGACATTATCTGGATTCTGAGTTCCTAAAGAAGCCAATCATTTTGAATTTCAAAGGATAGAGTGAGATGCCAAAACTGTTCAGAGGCAAAAAGCTAAAAGCCCCGCTCATCTAATTAATACTGATCTTCATAGATGTTTTTGGAGTTCATTGCATATTCTATTCTTTTTATCTTATTTGATCTTCAGTTGCTTGAGGACAAGCAACAATTTAAGTTTGGTGTTGTGATGAGCGGATAATTTGTACGCTTTTTGGCATTGTTTTTAGTATGTTTTTAGTAGTTTTAGTTGAGTTTTTAATATATTTCTATTAGTTTTTAGTTAAAATTCACTTTTCTGGACTTTACTATGAGTTTGTGTGTTTTTCTGTGATTTCAGGTATTTTCTGGCTGAAATTGAGGGATCTGAGCAAAACTCTGATTCAGAGACTGAAAAGGACTGCAGATGCTGTTGGATTCTGACCTCCCTGCACTCGAAGTGGATTTTCTGGAGCTACAGAAGCCCAATTGGCGCGCTCTCAACGGTGTTGGAAAGTAGACATCCTGGGCTTTCCAGCAATATATGATAGTCCATACTTTGCCCAAGATTTGATGGCCCAAACCGGCGTTCAAAGTCACCCACAGAATTCCCAGCGTTAAACGCCGGAACTGGCACCTAAATGGGAGTTAAACGCCCAAACTGGCATAAAAGCTGGCGTTTAACTCCAAGAAGAGTCTCTACACGAAAATGCTTCATTGCTCAGCCCAAGCACACACCAAGTGGGCCCGGAAGTGGATTTTTATGTCATTTACTCATCTTTGTACACCTTAGGCTACTAGTTTCCTATAAGTAGGACCTTTTACTAAATTATTTTCATCTTGGTTCTTCTGGTTCCCTCTCTGGGGCCGAAACCAATGATCACTCTTGTTCTTATGTATTTTCAACGGTGGAATTTCTACACACCATAGATTAAGGTGTGGAGCTCTGCTGTACCTCGAGTATTAATGCAATTACTATTGTTCTTCTATTCAATTCTGCTTGTTCTTGTTCCAAGATATCACTTGTTCTTCAACTTGATGAATGTGATGATCCGTGACACTCATCATCATTCTCACTTATGAACAAAGTGACTGACAACCACTTCTGTTCTACAAGCAACAAGGCTCTAGTGTTTATCTCTTGGATTCTTTAACCGGAATCTTCGTGGTATAGGCGAGAACTGATGGCGGCATTCAAGAGAATCCGGAAGGTCTAACCTTGTCTGTGGTATCCTGAGTAGGATTCAATGATTGAATGACTGTGACGTGCTTCAAACTCCTAGCAGGCGGGGCGTTAGTGACAGACGCAAAAGGATCACTGGATTCTATTCCGGCCTGACCGAGAACCGACAGATGATTAGCCATATGCTGTGACAGAGCATAGGAACGTTTTCACTGAGAGGATGGGAGGTAGCCACTGACAACGGTGAAACCCTTGCATAAGCTTGCCATGGAAAGGAGCAAGAAGGATTGGATGAAGACAGTAGGAAAGCAGAGAGACGGAGGGGAAGGCATCTTCATACGCTTATCTGAAGCTCTCACCAATGATATACATAAGTATCCCTATCTTTATCTTTATGTTTTATTCATATATCATCTATACCCATTTGAGTCTGCCTGACTGAGATTTACAAGGTGACCATAGCTTGCTTCATACCAACAATCTCTGTGGGATCGACCCTTACTCACGTAAGGTATTACTTGGACGACCCAGTGCACTTGCTGGTTAGTTGTGCAAAGTTGTGTAGTGATCACAATTTCGCGCACCAACCTTCCTTGCATTGTTTGCATTGTTGTTGTTTTCGGCTGCCATGTCTTCTTCTTTGAAGATTTCTGTCAGGTCCTCTATAGAGAGTTGTGCCTTAGCTTCTCCTAGCTTTCGCACAACTAACCAGCAAGTGCACTGGGTCGTCCAAGTAATAAACCTTACGCGAGTAAGGGTCGATCCCACGGAGATTGTTGGTATGAAGCAAGCTATGGTCACCTTGTAAATCTTAGTCAGGCAGACTCAAATGGGTATAGATGATGAATAAAACATAAAGATAAAGATAGAGATACTTATGTATTCCATTGGTGAGAACTTCAGATAAGCGAATGGAGATGCTTTGTCCCTTCCGTCTCTCTGCTTTCCTACTGTCTTCATCCAATCCTTCTTACTCCTTTCCATGGCAAGCTGTATGCAAGGGTTTCACTGTTGTCAGTGGCTACCTCCCATCCTCTCAGTGGAAATGTTCAACGCACCCTGTCACGGCACGGCTATCCAGCTGTCGGTTCTCGATCGGGCCGGAATAGAATCCAGTGATTCTTTTGCGTCTGTCACTAACGCCCCGCCCTCAGGAGTTTGAAGCTCGTCACAGTCATTCAATCATTGAATCCTACTCAGAATACCACAGACAAGGTTTAGACCTTCCGGATTCTCTTGAATGCCGCCATCAATTCTAGCTTATACCACGAAGATTCCGGTTAAAGAACCCAAGAGATAAACATTAGAGCCTTGTTTGCTTGTAGAACAGAAGTGGTTGTCAGTCACTTGTTCATAAGTGAGAATGATGATGAGCGTCACATAATCATCACATTCATCAAGTTCTTGAGTGCGAATGAATATCTTGGAATAAGAACAAGCGGAATTGAATAGAAGAACAATAGTAATTGCATTAATACTCGAGGTACAGCAGAGCTCCACACCTTAATCTATAGTGTGTAGAAACTCCACCGTTGAAAATACATAAGAACAAGGTCTAGGCGTGGCCGTGAGGCCAGCCCCCCAATGATCTAAGAACTAGATGTCCAAAGATGATCTAGAGATCTAAAGTGATCAAAAGATTAAAATACAATAGTAAAAGGTCCTATTTATAGGAAACTAGTAGCTTAAGAATTACAAAGATGAGTAAAAGACATAAAAATCCACTTCTAGGCCCACTTGGTGTGTGCTTGGGCTGAGCAATGAAGCATTTTTCGTGTAGAGACTCTTCTTGGAGTTAAACGCCAGCTTTTATGCCAGTTTGGGCGTTTAACTCCCATTTTGGTGCCAGTTCCGGCGTTTAACGCTGGGAATTCTGAAGGTGACTTTGAACGCCAGTTTGGGCCATCAAATCTTGGGCAAAGTATGGACTATCATATATTGCTGGAAAGCCCAGGATGTCTACTTTCCAACTCCGTTGAGAGCGCGCCAATTGGGCTTCTGTAGCTCCAAAAAATCCACTTCGAGTGCAGGGAGGTCAGAATCCAACAGCATCTGCAGTCCTTTTCAGTCTCTGAATCAGATTTTTGCTCAGGTCCCTCAATTTCAGCCAGAAAATATCTGAAATCACAGAAAAATACGCAAACTCATAGTAAAGTCCAGAAAAGTGAATTTTAACTAAAAACTAATAAAAATATACTAAAACTAACTAGATCATACTAAAAACATACTAAAAACAATGCCAAAAAGCGTACAAATTATCCGCTCATCACATATGTACGCACGAATGCGATCACGTGCCTCATTAAAGAAAACACAATGGGGGTGATTTTTGGACCTGCCAAAGCCCAATCTAACTCATTCTGAAACTATTAGAGGCCAAATTCAAGAAGGATGAAGAGGGAAGCAATTAGGTCTAGTTAGAAACATACTTTATGTCATATTCTAGAGAGAGAAGCTCTTTCTTCTCTCTAAAATTAGGGTAGATTAGGTTAGATTTCTCCTAGGTGTAGGTTTAATTCTTGCTTTGATTTAGTTTCCTTGCAATTTATTGTTCTTAGTTCTTTATTCTTTTAGTTTTACTTTTTATTTCCCTTATTTTGTTGCCTTTTTTTCATGACTCTTGTTGATTTTAATTTCCATTAATACAATTTATGTTTTATATTTCTTATTGTTTAATTGAGTTGTTATTATGGTTTCCTTGCATTGGGTAGTTGTAGATTTTATATTTCTTGCTAATTTACTATGCTTTTCTTTTATGCCTTCCAAATGTTTGATAAAATGCTTGGTTGGATTTTAGCGTAGATTTTTATACTCTTGGCTTGTGAATGAGGATTTAGGCCCCTTGAGATCATTGATGTCTAGTTCATTGGTGATTTAGGATTGTTAGTTGGTTGTAGGACCAACTATATCCATTTGACTTAACCCTCCAATGTTAGAGGAAAACTAAGTGGAATTAACTCTTTGTAATTACCATGTTTTGGTCAATGATCCAAGATAGGAAACCTTGACTCTTAGTCCTTGCCACATGAGTGATTTTTAGCATTTATAGTTTCTTTATTTAGTCTTTACTTTTCTTGCTCATCAATCTAAACCCCCCCCCAAAACTTTTCATAACCAATAATATGCACACTTCCCTGCAATTCCTTTGAGAGACGACCCGAGGTTTAAATACTCTCGGTTTTTATTGGTTTGACTTAAGTGACAAACAAATTAAACTTTGATTGAGGGTTGATTGTTGGTTTGGATCTATACTTCGAAGAGAATATTTTGTGAAAATTCCTAACCGACGATTTCCCTCTACCAAATTTTTGGCGCCGCTGTAGGGGAAATTACAAATGTGTGTTTGTTATTGGTTATTGTATATATGTTAATATTGTGAATAGTTGCTTTGCTTCTTTGTTAGTTTTTGCTAGTTTTAGGACTTTGTTTTCTTATTTCTTATTAGTTTTTATTTTTATTTTCTATTCCTACTATGAATTCTTACCATTTTGGCTATGAGTTTGGTTCTAACTATGTTGTAGAAAATGAGAATTTCAATGAGGAAGTGCATCATGGATGGAATAATCAAAGACGGGAGGAGCCTCAAGCATATGATCAACCTTCATGGCAACAACCTCCTCTAACGTACTATGAGCATGAACCATCCCATGGTGCACATCAATCCAATAGATATGGTGGACCCCCTTGTAGTTATCAACTACAACTACCATATGCCTATGAGCCTTATCCTCAATATAGCCCTCAACTACCATACTCACAAGTCTCATACCATTAAACACCTTCATAAGATCCTAGCCCATATCCACCATACCAACAACGATATAAGCCACATGAACCATACATAGAACCACCACAATTTCAAATCAAAACTCCAAAGAATTACCACCTCTATATACATCATCTCTATATTCCTACTAAGATGAACAACCTTCTTATTATAAACTATTTCTCTCAAACAATAAACCCTCCTATCCACCCAAACCCCAATGAATGACACCCTCATTTCATATCTCCAAGAGCTAAGGGAATGTCACACCATTCTTCAAGAGCGACTTGAAGCTCTAAGGAGGCAAGACGAATTCATGGCTACCTCGACTGAGGTAGTAACCAATTTAGTCTCCCAATGCTTAGATACTCAAAGTACTCTCATGGTCATATGTGGAAAATTAAATGAAGAGCATAGCATAAAATAGAGGTTAGAAACTCCTGTGGAGAACAAGGAGTAGGATTTTGTATTGGAACAAGTGGAGGAAGCCGAAATTGTTGAAGAGGAAGAAGTGGTTGAAGATTTAGGAGATCTTGAATGCCCATGGGAATCTAAAGTTGTAGAGCCTTCTTTGAAAAGATTGAAATTGGTATTGAGGAGGATAGTGCACAACCTCCAAAGCATATCATGAAGGAAGAATTGGAAGAAGTTGAGCAACGAACAAGTCCTCTTATTATTGATGATTCTGCATTAACATATGATCCTTTTGAGTTTGTTGAACCCCATTGAATTGGAATTGTATGTTGATGTAGACTTCACTCAACCTCCAACTTATTACTTGAGTGATGGAAAAGAATTAGAAGAATTTGGTGAGGAAGAGGTTGAAGTTGGAAAAGTGTGTCAAGAGGTGAAAGTTATCAAGGAGGAGCCAAAGGGAGTTGCAATCACCTTGCCAAAGCCTGTTGAAGCCTCTCTCACTAAGCAACCGTCCATCATATCATTTGAGTGGGTAAAACTCATATCTCTTAGCTTTATTGTCTCACTTGAATATGGTTTACTTAAAACGGATGGTTAACTTAGAGCTCTTTATGGCTTTAAGAGCAAAAGGGAGATGGTTAGTGGTTGGACACAATATTCAAGGTGCATTATAGTTGGAAGCTCAAAGTTTAGGTGCAAGGATTGGTGTGCTACTCAATTGATATGGTCTAGAAAGATGTTTGGATGCTTATTTGAGAATTCTAAGGTGAGTATACCACTCGGTTGGAATTGTCATGACCAACTTAAAGACGAGTGTAAAAACAAGATACGGGATCCTCGACTACAAGATGAAGATCAATTTTGAGAGCTCATAGCTTGTGAAGAACTTCTTCAAGGCTTGGTGCAATTGAATTGGAATCTTGGAGCATTTTGTAAATTTAAGCATTGTTAGAAGTTCAAGAATGAGTATAAGCACAAACCACCATGACAAGGAGCTTCACAATGGTCCAACTTAAGGACAATAAATAAAAGTGTTAGGTGGGAGATACCCCCACCATGGTAAACTCTTTCCATTTTCTTGTATATATAGTTGATGAATGAATTGAGTTACCATTATTGGGCATTTTCTTTCCTTATATCACTCTTGTATATATTGTCTTAGATGTTAGTTTATTTGATTAGCTTTGTGCTTTAAGTGTAGGTTACTTGTTTTGAATTGCATCTTATTTTGAATTGCATTTTGTTTGAATTACTTAGTTGAATATTTGAATGGCTTTTAGAAGTTAAGGATTTTGTTAATTTTGAAATTTGATTGGTTTTAAAATGTAAATAGTTCGATGAAAAACTTTTGTTTATGTTTGAATCTTAAAAAAAAAAAGAAAAAAAAGCTCACCATGCGTACGCATGCCTAGTGGTGCGTATGCATGACCCAAAAATTGGCCCAAGACGCGTGCGCGGTCCATGTCTGTGTATGCAATAGCCCCAACTAGTAGCTACCCTCCGAGTACCCACTGCTCATATGTACGCGGACTTAATCTTCGCATCCCAACGCGTGCGTACGCACAGACGTTGGTGCATACGCACAACCTCTTTTTCTCTTTTTTTCTCTTCTTTTCTCTTCTTTTCCTCATTCAACCACCATCGATCATCATCATTCATCATCCACCATCACCCCCATTAGTTAGTTAGTTAGTTTCATTTTCTATTCTAGTAGATTAGGTTGTTAATTTTGGTTATATTTTGGTGATATGTGTTAGATTATTGATTTGATTTGTTAATTGTGCTGAGATATTGCTGCTGATTACCGACATGATGCTATTTTAGCATCATTGTTGTGAATGTTCATTGTTTGATTCTTTTGTAGAGGTTATACTTTGTCACTCGGTATTGAGTTTTTCATGCTTAACATTTGTGAGTACCAAGTGCATGTGAATTGCCTTCAAAGCATTCTAAAACGTTTGAATTGTATGTTGTGGCCACCATGTAATTTAAATACTCTAATAATGACTAGGCAATTTCTTGATGTTTGATGATGTGTATTTATCTTAATGCATTGTGTTGCTTGATTATATGCATCCATAGGTTATGCTTATGTCTTATGACATGTTAACCCTTAATTGTTTAACTATGTGCTCTACACATGCTTAGAACTAGTCATTTTGGCATAATGTTTCAATTGTGAAATTGGATTGTAAGCTCACCTAGAGACATCTTTTTAAAATTCTCATGCTATATGGATCATGTTTGCTATGTGATTGATTTTCAACTTATATCTCTCTTCTACTAAGTTGCATAGCACCTATGATCCCCACTTTATGTAAATTAGGTGATGCAAACAAACTTCAAGGTGTGTCATTGACTGATGTGCGAGTTTTATATTTCATTTGATTTATTGAATTCTCTTGTACATCAACCAATATTCATTCATCATCCATTTCACAATCACTTGATTTTTGCTTGAATGCTTTCATGATTCTTTATTACTTGTTTGGTTGTTTTAACTTACAAGTTTTTCTTTGAGTATCTCAAGCACACTAGAATGAGTGAAGTGCATACTTCTTTTATGTAAACGTGACATAGCATTCAATGCTAGTGTGTATGTTCTAAACCGCATGTAATTTAGAATTTACACACTATTTTCATTAATGTCACAACCTGATTAACTCACTTCATTTTAGTGATTCTCACCTTATTCTAACAATCTATGCTTCCTTGCTTTTGCATTTACTTGTCTTACTATCCTGTTTTTTTATCTTTCAGGATGTTTCACCATAAGCGGAAAGAGAAGCAGATGAAAGAACATGCAGCAACTGGTTGATCCACCAGATGAAGGTGGCAATCCATGTAGTCGCTCCCTTGCTCATTTTGAATGCACCGAGAACGGTGCAAATTTTTAAGTGTGAGGAGGTCGTCCAACCGATTGACCAATCTTGGGTAAAACTTCTAATTCCAACAATTTTATATTTTATTTTTTTTCTATTATTACTATGTCATTTAGAATTCTTAGTTACATTTTTCTTAGTTTATTACAATTCTTTTCATATATATAATAAGCTTAGTCAAAATAATAAAATTTTCTAAGGAATTTATCTATAAGGCATTCCAAAATTGATTTGAGTTAAAATATTTTTCATTGAAACTTGCATGATTTATATATTGTGGAATATGGTTTTGAGTTAAGAACACATAAGCTTGTGAGTTTTGAGCCTAATTGTGTGCTTACATTATATTAACCACTATTTTTATTCTTGTGTGCTATTCTCTTTCTATGATTGTAATCTTTGATTTGTTTGATTCATTATGTCCATTATTTTGTGTATGAATGTATTTATATGATTGAGGCCATTATTTCGTTTGAGCTCACTTACCCAAATGGCCTTACCCTTTTATCCACCTTTGTTAACCAAGTTTAAGTCTATTTTAATCCCCTTTTATTCTTAATTTTAGCACATCACTACCTCTAAATGAAAAATAATAAATGTCCATAATTTAGATCTTTGATTTGCTTAGTATAGTGAGAGTGTGTATCATTCAAGTGTGGGGAAGTTTGGGAACATTGGTAGAAATAAAAGTGAATTTTTGTATTTTTGTTGAAAATCTTGGGAATTGGGTACATACTCATGCATTGAATGTTTAAACCATATGTATCGATACTTTTGTATATATTTTATTTTTGAAAAAAAAAAGAAAGAAAAATAAAAGAAAAATAAAATTAAAAAGAAGAAAAAGAAAAAGAAAAAGAAAAAGAGAAAATAAAAGTAATAAAAAGGGGACAAATGTTAGCCCCAAAGAAAATTAATAAGAACAATGCATATGGGATATAATTAAAAAGAGAATGCATGGGTGTGTGAAAAAAGTGAAGAATGAGTAGTTAGATTTTATTTGAATTTTATAGATTGTTATATGTGTTAGGTGCGAGTTTAAGTTAACAAAGATTCAAATTTCAAGTTCACTTGACCATATATAATTTTACCTCGACCCTAGCCCCATTACAACATTTGGATAAGTCCTTATGATACTTGTATACATACATTGAATCATTGTTGATTGTTAGATAAAAAATAAACTTTAGAAAGCATGATTAAAGGAGAATTGAGTGAATCAACACTATACACTTGAGCGATTAAAGCATATACACATCCAACGAGGGGTTCGATTGCTTAATTCTATGTTTTCACCTATGATTACTTTTTATCTTGCAAGTTTATAATTCTTTTCAATAACTCAATTCAATTGTGGATTTGACTTGGTTTGCTTGCTTTAGCCCTTATGTTCATATATGTATTTTTGGAAATTGATTTATTTTGATTAAGTAGTGCATGCATTTAGATAGATTTCATTTAGATAGTTTGCATTAAATAAATGTTAATGCCCCTTTCTTGTATCTTTCTTGAGTTTAGCATGAGGACATGCTATTGTTTAAGTGTGGAGATGTGATGAAGCCATATTTGATGGTATTTATTTGCTTTAATTGGGTGGATTTTATTAACTTCTCTTGCATTTATTCATTAAAAAGCATGGTTTTATGAATTCTTCCTAAATTATGCTTAAGAGTGAAAACATATTTTTTAGGCCCTTAATTTGCTAATTTTGATTCACTTTAATTCCATTTGATGCCTTGGTGTGTTTAAAGAAGTGATTTCAGATTTAGAAGGCAAGTATGGATTGAAGGAGTGAGGAAAAAGCATGTAAAAGTGAAGAATTTATGAAGAAATGAAGTTTGGAGTGTTTTACATCCATGCGTACGCACAAGCATTCATGCGTACGCACAACTGTAGTTTTTACATCCATGTGTACACACAAGCTTTGATGCATACGCGCATTCGCATTTTTCTACGACCATGCGTACGCATGGTCAGGCATGCGTATGCATGAATGCAATCATGTGCCTCATTAAAGAAAACACAATGGGGGCAATTTCTGGACCTACCAAAGTGCAATCCAACTCATTTCTGAAGCTATTATAGGCCAAATTCAAGAAGGATGAAGAGGAGAGCAATTAGGTCTAGTTAGAAACATGCTTTATGTCATATTCTAGAGAGAGAAGCTCTTTCTTCTCTCTAGAATTAGGGTAGATTAGGTTAGATTTCTCTTAGGTGTAGGTTTAATTCTTGCTTTAATTTAGTTTTTTTGCAATTTATTGTTCTTAGTTGTTTGTTCTTTTAGTTTTACTTTCTATTTCCCTTATTTTATTGCCTTTTTTTTCATGACTCTTATTGATTTTAATTTCCATTAATGTAATTTATATTTTATGTTTCTTATTGTTTAATTGAGTTGTTATTATGGTTTTCTTGCAATGGGTAGTTGTAGATTTTATATTTCATGCTAATTTACTACGCTTTCCTTTTATACCTTCCAAATGTTTGATAAAATTCTTGGTTAGATTTTAGCGTAGATTTTTATACCCTTGGCTTGTGAATGAGGATTTAGGTCCCTTGAGATCATTGATATCCAGTTTCATTGGTGATTTAGGATTGTTAGTTGGTTGTAGGACCAACTATGTCCACTTGACTTAACCCTCCAATGTTAGAGGAAAACAAAGTGAAATTAACTCTTTGTAATTACCATGTTGTGGTCAATGATCCAAGATAGGAACCTTTGACTCTTAGTCCTTGCCATGAGTGATTTTTAGAATTTATAGTTTCTTTATTTGATCTTTACTTTTCTTGCTCATCAATCTTAAAAACCTCCAAAACTTCCCATAACCAATAATATACACACCTTCCTGCAATTTCTTTGAGAGACAACTGGAGGTTTAAATACTCTCGATTTTTATTGGTTTGGCTTAAGTGACAAACAAATTAAACTTCGATTGAGGGTTGATTGTTGATTTGGATCTATACTTTGACGAGAATATTTTGTGAAAATTCCTACCTGAGGATTTCCCTCTATCAATTATATGTTGGGTCGGTGGCTGAAATTGATTATGTTTTGAGATATTATTTGAGTTTTGAAATTATTTTAACTAAAGAAGTGAACTTTGATATTTTGGATAATTAATTATTAATGTTTTGAATAGATTCATAAGACGAGCGATAATCACTGTAGTTGAACTCAATTCTTTTTATATATGTAGTCTCTTATGACAATTCTTAAAAACCCTCTACTGAGAACCTGCGAGGACGATATTCTCACCCGCTATAGATTTTTCATTTTCAGGACGGACGAAGAGTTTAAAGAATTCCCTTTGCACATCTGATTGTATTGTATATTATTGTATATATTATAATTTTTTCTTACCTTTATTGTTATATTTATGTAAGAGGGATAGGAATTATAATGAGGTGTATGCTTATACTATTTATAAGTTAGTTGTATAGAAGTCTGGTATGTTTATATGTAAGTATACATATATGAGGATTGTGATTGAATTTGGTTATATATACATGTTTGATTAAGAAAAAGAACTTTTGGTTTTTCAAAGAAAACAGCGATATAGTTTCAGATCAAAGGCTCCTATCTTATTATTAAGTATATGAAAGTCGTCATAATATTCTCGCTATTCGAGTAACGCAGCCAGAAGCGTGACATTCTAATAGTAAGGGTGTTAAAGTAAGATGAGATGATTGAAGATTTTCTCTCTTGTTATTGGTGTTAAAGTCATCGTAATATCCTTGGTATCGAAGATTCCCTCTCTTGTTACAGTCGGCAAGCGGGGTTGAGAATTCTCTCTCTTACTACATCGAGGAATTGAATGGAGACAGTTGAGAATTCCCTTCAATTCGATTCCTGACTGTGGTGTGAATGATTTTGGTTGAGGATTCCCTATCGTTACATCACAGTCTCTCTCTGAGTGGGAGGTTGAGGATTCCCTCCTGGAAGGTTGAGAATTCCCTTCGTGTTGAGAGACGATATCCGGATTAGCTACTGGACATGTTGGATTTGGCTATACAACTGATAGATGAGCTCATTAGCCATAAAGCAGACATACATCATATTGCATTTGTTTGAATTAATTGGGTTTGCTATAATTGTTTTTGGTTTACCTAATTGTGTATATTAAGTTATTATGTGCTAACTGATATACTTTAATTAATTGTGTATTATTTGTTTGCCTTCCTTGTGTTTGCATAACTGAGAGGTCCCTCATGCTGATGTCAGTTGACGCTGAGGGCTGTCCTTGTTGAGATGAAATGATAGAATGACTGAATAATAAAGATAAATATTGAATGAGATTATTTGAGCTCCCTAGTTAGATGTAGTGGACTGATTCCACTTGCACCGTGTGGAGATTTGACGTGTTGATATTGAATCACTATGTCGAATTTTTTTAGGGCTGTTCTGGTCGAAGTTGGAGTGTTGTAGAAATAAATAGGAAAGTGAATTAGAGTAGAATTCCTTATGATAGTTGCCTAATTATGGAGAACTTAGGATGGATATGGAGTTTAAGATTGCTTAGTGAGTTCCTGTTACCTTATACAATATCTATTTGGCATTTTACCATATTGGGAACCCGTGGATCGGATATTTTCATTTCGTATATATCTCTTGTTTTCAGATGCAGGTCCTGGTGCTCAGCAGTGAGCTGTGATTCATCAGGGAGATGGTCTGGACTCCTGTTTTACTTTTGTTTAGAAACTCTCCTTACTTATGTTGAAAAACTTACATGTAAGTATTTTCATTTTGAAAACTCGCCTATAGAGACCTTGATGTATATTTTGAGAGAGATAGAAAATGTTGTATTCAACTGATTTTTATTACTGTAACCCTAGCCGACTTAAACTTCCCAGGTTGGGACTAGTGGCAATAAATATATATATATATATATATATATATATATATATATATATATATATATATATATATATATATATATATGTATATATATATGTATATATATATATATATATCCTATCTTTATTTTATTCTTCCTTAATGTTTTATTTTATTTCCATTTTCTGATAGTGCTTTATTCTTTTCATCTACGCGAGTATTTTCGTTTGCGATTTTTCTTTTAATCTTTTTCAGGCTTCTCGTTTAATAATTTCTTTCAATTATATATGTATTATAAATCCACCTTGAGTCGTACCACCTTATTATCATTTACTTATGACTCGAGTAAAAGGATTTAAATATTAGGATATTACATACGACTAGGAATATGATTGAAAATGTTTAACTTATAGGGATTTAATCGAAAATTAAGTGTGATTGATGTTTAATGTTTGTCTCCACTAAATATAATTTTTGTTGTGTAAAGACAAGTAAACTTTTAGATGAAACTTGTTTACATCATGGCTGACAATTTTTATTCTTAAGGCATAGTGTTCTTAGTTTCGCCGCATACAATATATATATATATTACTGTATCAAAATTCAACTCATCATTCCAAAACAGTGCTATTCATATTGAAATCGTACTTATATACAATTAGTTTTCAAATAAAAAGACATTATACACTACTTTTGTAATATGAATACTTTCATCCCTTTTCTAAAAAAATGGAACAATCTACTAAACTTGCTATTCTTTTTGGTGTATCGTATGGTATTGCCTAAACCTAAGTTTAGAATGCATTTCTGGAAAAGGAAAAAAGGGTAGGCCAAGACCAATGGTCAATTAACATTGTGGATTAATCA
Organism: Arachis stenosperma; assembly: GCF_014773155.1. Classification (NCBI taxonomy): domain Eukaryota; kingdom Viridiplantae; phylum Streptophyta; class Magnoliopsida; order Fabales; family Fabaceae; genus Arachis; species Arachis stenosperma. Next base: position 105,953,074 of record NC_080382.1, read on the forward strand.
TTAATGTGCTACCAAAGTACAAAACGGTAGGACCCAGGAAACGATCTTGATAACCAGTAATGCTTCAGCCTCACTAGTATAGAGAATATGTCGTAGCATGGAATATGCATTAGAGCCAGAGTAAAATACCTGAAAAGTTCAAGAGGACAAGAGATAACAAATTAATAATACATGTATGATCATTTGAATCATTAAGCATAACTAATTAGCTAGGACTACTTTCATATATGAAAATATTGTACAATTGTATTCATTACACATAACATATTTTTCATTTGAAACACACCATAAGGGTGCAAATGGGGATGACAAGTCAAGAAAAGGATAAGGCCACCTGTAACAACTAAGGGTGTCAAACTAGAAACAACCAAAATCTTAAAGATACCAATTTTTTCTAAATCAATTAATTTAAAATTTTATTTAAATGGAATTTTTTAAAAATAATAAACAATAATAAGTGTGGTATTTTAAATCGATACTTCTAAATTTCTCAAAATGATATGTATGTACAATCAAAGCATAGGTAAGTATGCTTTTACCACATTGAAACACAATCATGGAGGATCCACTGAAAAATAAAAAATATGCATGTCCACAACATAAAATATACAAATCGAAACTTTGAAAATCTCTGCATGTGTAAGAATAAGTATTTGTGAGTTTAGTATTTTGAATACGCTACATGTCCGAAAACAATAATTATCAAGAAACTGACAGATTTAACAAGAAAAAAATGCAAACATTTATAAAATACTTGAATCCAAACTCACCATGCAATTCAGGGTTGTGTCACTGAGGAAGAAACAACGTTAATAGAGTGCATGAGAAACATAAACTGCAAGGTAGTAAAAGATGCAAATATTTTCAGATGAAAAAAGCACAACTACTATAGTCTTTGGCTATGCAATGCAATGTGAATTGTTAGAGAATATAACGGTGGCTTCATGACGCCCATACTTATAATATTGAGATTGTAGTCTTTGGCTGTCAGCAACGGAAAGAGGATAAGCCAGAACACAGAGTCAGTGAGCATTATAGCACCTGCACAAATCTATATATTCAATAGATAATGAAAAATAATGTTAAAAGCCTTTTATGTTTGATGAAAAATGAAAAATGTATTCCAGGATTTTATCAGAGTCACCTGAAAAATTATTTGAAAAATGTAACTCCATAAACTGGCAATTTCACTAGCATAGGGATGTTGATGAACATTTGGACTCTTGGGATTTGGGAATGCCTTGCTCTGTATCCAAATAAGCATGATTCACTGTGCAAACTTCAAATAACATGATGTTTTACATGTGTCAGTGAAAGAAATGCATAAAAAATAACCAATGCCAAGAAAAAACACTTCTGTGATATTCTTGCGCCAATTCTTTGTAATCTGTTGGATCCCTTTCAACTATAATGCTCCCTCTCAATCTAACTGTCTCAACTCTTAGCTGACCACCACCGTTTTTTATTTTTGGTCTTTGGGTATAGGCTACACTAGAATCGAGACTACAAACTATATTTGGGCCTAAATTGGACAAAACAGACGCAATATGGACAAACATTAACTCGATTGGTCCAAAAAAAATTGCGTGTTTTTTGAAAGTTTTGGATAAGGCAATACGAGACGATAGCCCCTAGTGTTATTTAACACGTAATTTGCAGCGGAGGCACCCGGGTTCAAATTCCAGGTGAGGTTGGATGTTGTTTAAAGAATCTACAATACTGGAGTGTGTGAGTATGTTGTGTGGGTGTAATGCTTAGGATTGGGACTATCCAATCCAGTTGACAAAAAAAAAAAACACGTGATTTTGAAAAACAACCAAAGTAACAGAGTTGACATGCTGGCTCTATAGTGTTAGATCTAGGAATGACAATTTTTTTCGACGAGACGAATATCCGCAAAGATTTACCTGCCGAAAGATGGGTATGGGATTTTTTCCTACACGTGGGGGCCCTTTAATTACACAGGGTTGAGGCGGGAAAAGAGGTCCTCACCCCTCAGAGATCCGTATAATAACCGTTTATATGAAATTACAAAAATATTCCTCTTATATATATATAATTAAAGAACCTTAATTCCCTCACTCTCCTAGTGACCCAATCTTTATGCCATCACTCGTTCCTCTCTTCACACACATTATCACCGGCGAGATTGCGTCCTGTTCCCCATCATCGTTGTGTCGTGCTTCTCCATCCTATTCACCATCTCTCAGCACCTCCACCTTGACTCATTCTTTGCTCCACCGACTGCTTGTTTACGCTGCCAATCCCTCGTTGTTGTCTGATGAGCGGATAATTTATACGCTTTTTGGCATTGTTTTTAGGTAGTTTTTAGTAAGTTTAAGCTACTTTTAGGGATGTTTTCATTAGTTTTTATGTTAAATTCACATTTCTGGACTTTACTATGAGTTTGTGTGTTTTTCTGTGATTTCAGGTAATTTCTGGCTGAAATTAAGGGACTTGAGCAAAACTCTGAAAAAGGCTGACAAAAAGGACTGCTGATGCTGTTGGAATCTGACCTTCCTGCACTCAAAATGGATTTTCTGGAGCTACAGAACTCCAAATGGCGCGCTCTCAACGGCGTTGGAAAGTAGACATCCAGAGCTTTCCAGAAATATATAATAGTTCATACTTTATTCGGAAATTGACGATGTAACTTGGCGTTGAACGCCAAGTACATGCTGCTGTCTGGAGTTAAACGCCAGAAAAATGTCATGATCCGGAGTTGAACGCCCAAAACACGTCATAACTTGGAGTTCAACTCCAAGAGAAGCCTCAGCTCGTGGATAGATCAAGCTCAGCCCAAGCATACACCAAGTGGGCCCCGGAAGTGGATTTATGCATCAATTACTTACTCATGTAAACCCTAGGAGCTAGTTTATTATAAATAGAACAATTTACTATTGTATTAGAAATCTTTTGACAGTTTAATCTCTTGACTGTTTAGCCTTTGATTATTCGGTCTCTTGATCACTCAGGGGGCTGGCCATTCGGCCATGCCTGAACCTTTTACTTATGTATTTTCAACGGTGGAGTTTCTGCACACCATAGATTAAGGGTGTGGAGCTCTGTTGTACCTCAAGTTTCAATACAATTACTATTACTTTTTATTCAATTCTCTTTTATTCTTATTCCAAGATATACGTTGCACAACACTTTGATGAATATGATGATCCGTGACACTCATCATCATTCTCACTTATGAACGCGCGTGATTGACAACCACTTCCGTTCTACCTTAGGCCGGGCGCATATCTCTTAGATTCCCCAACAGAATCTTCGTGGTATAAGCTAGATAGATGGCGGCATTCATGAGGATCCAGAAAGTCTAACCTTGTCTGTGGTATTCCGAGTAGGATCCTGGGAATCCGGAAAGTCTAACCTTGTCTGTGGTATTCCGAGTAGGATTCCAGTATTGAATGACTGTGACGAGCTTCAAACTCCTGAAGGCTGGGCGTTAGTGACAGACGCAAAAGATTCAATGGATTCTATTCCAACCTGATTGAGAACCGACAGATGATTAGTCGTGCTGTGACAGAGCATTTGGACCATTTTCACTGAGAGGATGGGATGTAGCTATCAACCAAGGGTGATGCCTCCAGACGATTAGCCGTGCAGTGACAACGCATAGGACCATTTTTCCGAGAGGATTGAAAGTAGCCATTGATGATGGTGATGCCCTACATACAGCTTGCCATGGAAAGGAGTAAGAAGAATTGGATGAAAGCAATGAGAAAGTAGAGATTCAAGAGGAGCACAGCATCTCCATGCACTTATCTGAAACTCCCACTCTTGATTTACATGAGTATTTCTATCCTTTTTTATTTTCTATTTTATTATTAATTTTCGAAACCATTAAACCATTTTAATCTGCCTAACTGAGATTTACAAGGTGACCATAGCTTGCTTCATACCAACAATCTCTGTGGGATCGACCCTTACTCACGTAAGGTATTACTTGGATGACCCAGTACACTTGCTGGTTAAGTTGAACGGAGTTGTGACCACACGTGCCAATTTCAAATTCCATAAAAGTACAAGGAGTACAACTTTAAGAATCACAATTTCGTCCACCAAGTTTTTGGCGCCGTTGCCGGAGATTGTTCGAGTATGGACAACTGACGGTTCATCTTGTTGCTCAGATTAGGTAATTTTCTTTTCAAAAATCTTTTTCAAAATTTTTCTTTTCCTTTTTCATTTTTCCAAAAATATTTTCGAAAACAAAAATTAATAAAAATCCAAAAAAAATTAGAAAATCATAAAAATCAAAAATATTTTGTGTTCTTGTTTGAGTCTTGAGTCAATTTTTAAGTTTGGTGTCAATTGCATGCTTTAAAAATTTTTTCCTTGCATTTTTCGAAAATTCCATGCATTCATAGTGTTCTTCATGATCTTCAAGTTGTTCTTGATAAGTATTCTTGTTTGATCTTGATGTTTTCTTGTTTTGTGTCTTTTCTTGTTTTTCATGTGCATCTTTACATTCATATTTTCCATGCATTAAAGATTTCTAAGTTTGGTGTCTTGCATGTTTTCTTTGCATCAAAAATTTTTCAAAAATATGTTCTTGATGTTCATCATGATATTCAAAGTGTTCTTGGTGTTCATCTTGACATTCATAGCATTCTTGCATGCATTCATTGTTTTGATCTAAAAATTTCATGCATTAAGTATTTTTGTTGTTTTTCTCTCTCATAATTAAAAATTCAAAAATCAAAAAAATATATCTTTTCCTTTTTTCTCTCCAAATTTTCGAAATTTTGGGTTGACTTGGTCAAAAATTTTCAAAATTAGTTGTTTCTTACAAGTCAAGTCAAAATTTCAAATTTTAAAAATCTTATCTTTTCAAAATCTTTTTCTTATCTTTATATCATATTTTCGAAAATTAGCTAACAATTAATGTGATTGGTTCAAAAATTTGAAGTTTGTTACTTTCTTGTTAAGAAAGGTTCAATCTTTAAATTCTAGAATCTTATCTTGTAGTTTCTTGTTAGTTAAGTCATTTTAAAAATTAAATCTTTTTCAAAATATCTTTTTCTTAAAACTTTTATCTTATCTTTTTATCTTATCCTTTTCAAAATTTTATATTTTTCAAAATTTGATTTCAAAATATCTTATCTAACTTCTTTCTTCTTATCTTTTTAAAATTTAATTTCAATATCTTTTTCAATCAACTAACTAACTTTTTGTTTGTCTCATATCTTTTTCAAAACCACCTAACTACTTTTCCCTCTTCAATTTTCGAAAATATCTCTCTCTCTTTTCAAAAATTCTTTTTAATTAACTAAATGTTTCATATTTTAATTTTAATTACATTTTATCTCTAAATTTCGAAAATTACTAACCCTTTTTTCAAAAATTATTTTCGAAATATCCCTTCTCTTTTCTTCTTCTATTTAATTATTTAATTACTAACACTTCTCTTCACCTCTCTTCATCTAAAAATCTGAACCCATCCTTCTTCACTCTTCTCCCCTTTCTTTTTCTACTAACATAAAGGAATCTCTATACTGTGACATAGATGATTCCTCTTTCTTTTCTTGTTTTCTTCTCTTTCATATGAGCAGGAACAGGGATAAAGGCACTCTTGTTGAAATTGATCTAGAACCTGAAAAGACTTTGAAGAGAAAATTAAGAGAAGCTAAATTACAACAATCCAGAAACAACCTTTCAGAAATTTTCGAACAAGAGAAGGAGATGGCAGCCGAAATTAATAATAATGCAAGGAGAATGCTTGGTGACTTCACAAAGCCAACGTCCAAGTTTGATGCAAGAAGCATCTCCATTCCTGTCATTGGAGCCAATAATTTTGAGCTTAAGCCTCAACTAATTGCCTTAATGCAACAAAACTGCAAGTTTTATGGACTTCCATCTGAAGATCCTTATCAGTTTTTAACTGAGTTCTTGCAGATCTGTGAGACTGTAAAGATGAATGGAGTTGATCCTGAAGTCTACAGACTCATGCTTTTCCCTTTTGTTGTAAGAGACAGAGCTAGAATATGGTTGGATTCACAACCTAAGGATAGCCTGGACTCCTGGGATAAGCTGGTCACTGCCTTCTTGGATAAATTCTTTCCTCCTCAAAAGCTGAGCAAGCTGAGAGTGGATGTTCAAACCTTCAAACAAAAAGATGGTGAATCCCTCTATGAAGCTTGGGAAAGATACAAGCAGTTGACCAAAAGATGTCCATCTGACATGTTTTCAGAATGGACCATATTAGATATATTCTATTATGGCCTCTCTGAATTTTCGAAAATGTCATTGGACCATTCTGCAGGTGGATCTATTCACCTGAAGAAAACGCCTGAAGAGGCTCAAGAACTCGTTGACATGGTTGCAAACAACCAATTCATGTACACTTCTGAGAGGAATTCTGTGAACAATGGGATACCTCAGAAGAAAGGAGTTCTTGAAATTGATGCTCTGAATGCCATATTAGCTCAGAACAAAGTGTTGACTCAACAGGTCAACATGATCTCTCAAAATCTGAATGGATGGCAACATGCATCCAACAGTACTAGAGAGGCAGCTTCTGAAGAAGCTTATGATCCTGAGAACCCTGCCATGGCAGAGGTTAATTACATGGGTGAACCTTATGGAAACACCTATAACTCATCATGGAGAAATCATCCAAATTTCTCATGGAAGGATCAACAAAATCCTCAACAAGGCTTTAACAATGGTGGACGCAATAGGCTGAGCAATAGCAAGCCATATCCATCATCTTCTCAGCAACAGACAGAGAATTCTGAACAAAACACCTCTAATTTAGCCAATGTAGTCTCTGATCTGTCAAAGGCCACTTTCAGTTTCATGAGTGAAACAAGATCCTCCATTAGAAATCTGGAGGCACAAGTGGGCCAGCTGAGTAAGAAAGTCATTGAAACTCCTCCCAGTATTCTCCCAAGCAATACAGAAGAAAATCCAAAAGGAGAGTGCAAGGCCATTGATATAATCAATGTGGCCGAATGCACAAGGGAGGAGGAGGACGAAAATCCTAGTGAGAAAGACCTCCTGGGACGTCCCTCAAGCAAGAAGGAGTTTCCTATTAAGGATCCAAAGGAATCTGAGGCTCATATAGAGACCATAGAGATTCCATTAAATCTCCTTCTGCCATTCATGAGCTCTGAAGACTATTCTTCCTCTGAAGAGGATGAAGATGTGACTGGAGAGCAAGTTGCTCAATATTTAGGAGCTATCATGAAGCTGAATGCCAAGTTATTTGGTAATGAGACTTGGGAAATTGAATCTCCCTTGCTCATTAATGAACTGGATACTTGGATTCAGAAAATTCTACCTCAAAAGAAACAAGATCCTGGCAAGTTCTTAATACCTTGTACCATAGGCACCATGATCTTTGAAAAAGCTCTGTGTGATCTGGGGTCAGGGATAAATCTTATGCCACTCTCTGTAATGGAGAAGCTGGGGATCATTGAGGTACAACCTGCCTTGTTCTCATTACAATTGGCAGACAAGTCATTGAGACAAGCTTATGGATTGGTAGAGGACGTGCTAGTAAAGGTTGAAGGCCTTTACATCCCTGCTGATTTCATAATCTTAGACACTAGGAAGGAAGAGGATGATTGCATCATCCTTGGAAGACCCTTCCTAGCCACAGCAGGAGCTGTGATAGATGTCAACAGAGGTGAATTAGTCCTTCAATTGAATGGGGACTACCTTGTGTTTAAGGCACATGGTCATCCCTCTGTGACAAAAGAGAGTAAGCATGAAGAGCTTCTCTTAGTTCAGAGTCAAGAAGAGCCCACACAGTCAAACTCTAAGTTTGGTGTTGTGAGGCCACAACCAAACTCTAAGTTTGGTGTTAAGACCCCATATCCAAACTCTAAGTTTGGTGTTGGGACTACACAACATTGACCTGATCACCTTGTGGCTCCATGAGAGCCACTGTCAAGCTATTGACATTAAAGAAGCGCTTGTTGGGAGGCAACCCAATTTTATTTATCTAATTTTTATTTTATTGTTATTTTGTGTTTTATTAGGTACATGATCATGAGGAGTCACAAAAAAATCATAAAAATTAAAAACAGAGTCAAAAACAGCAGAAGAAAAAAATCACACCCTGGAGGAAGCACAGGCTGGCGTTCAACGCCAGTAAGATGCATCTGGCCGGCGTTCAACGCCAGAACAGAGCATCATTCTGGCGCTGAACGCCAGAAACAAGCAACATTCTGGCACTGAACGCCAGGAATGTGCCCAAAGAAGAAAAGCTGGCGCTGAACGCCAGTAACAAGCATGAAACTTGCGTTCAACGTCAGAAACATGCTTTACATGGGCGTTGAATGCTCAGAATGTGCACCAATGGGCGTTTAAACGCCAGAATGGTGTGCAAAAGCATTTTACATGCCTATTTGGTGCAGGGATGGAATTCCTTGACACCTCAGGACCTGTGGACCCCACAGGATCACTTCAGGATCTGTGGACCCCATAGGATCCCCACCTACCATATTCCCACCTTACCTCCTAATCCTATTTTACTCTTCCCCATGTCACACTTCCCAACAACTTCAATCTCTGAATCTCTCTTCCCAATAAACACTCTTTCCCAAAACCCTTCACCAATCACCTCAATTCCTCTTCCCAATTACCCCCTTCACCACTCACATCCATCCACTCTTCCCCATAAACCCCACCTACCTTCAAAAAATTCAAAACCATTTTCCCACCCATTCCCACCCAAAATGGCCGAACATACACTCCCCCCTCTCCCTATAAATACCCTTCCATTCTACTTCATTTTCACACAACACAACCCCTTCTTCTTCACCTAAGCCGAACCTACATCTCTTCCACCTACCATATTCTCTTCTTCTTCTTCTTCTTCTTCTTCTTCTTCTTCTTCTTCTTCTTCTTCTTCTTCTTCTTCTTCTCTTCTTTCTTCTCTTGCTCGAGGGCGAGCAATATTTTAAGTTTGGTATGGTAAAAGCATAAGCTTTTTGTTTTTCCATTACCATCAATGGCACCTAAGGCCGGAGTATCCTCTAGAAAAGGAAAAGGGAAGACAAAAGCTTCCACCTCCGAGTCATGGGAGATGGAAAGATTCATCTCCAAGAGCCATCAAGACCACTTCTATGATGTTGTGGCAAAGAAGAAGGTGATCCCTGAGGTCCCTTTCAAGCTCAAGAAAAATGAGTATCCGGAAATCCGACATGAAATCCGAAGAAGAGGTTGGGAAGTCCTAACCAACCCCATGCAACAAGTCGGAATCTTAATGGTTCAAGAGTTCTATGCCAATGCATGGATCACTAGGAACCATGATCAAAGTATGAACCCAAGTCCAAAGAATTATCTCACAATGGTTCGGGGGAAATACTTGGATTTTAGTCCAGAAAATGTGAGGTTGGCATTCCATTTGCCCATGATGCAAGGAGATAAACGCCCCTACACTAGAAGGGTCAACTTTGATCAAAGGTTGGACCAAGTCCTTATGGACATTTGTGTGGAAGGAGCTCAATGGAAGAGAGACTCCAAAGGCAAGCCAGTCCAACTAAGAAGACTGGACCTCAAGCCTATAGCTAGAGGATGGTTGGAGTTCATTCAACGCTCCATCATTCCTACTAGCAACCGATCTGAAGTTACTGTGGATCGGGCCATCATGATTCATGGCATCATGATTGGAGAGAAAGTAGAAGTTCATGAGGTCATCTCCAATGAAATCTACAAAATAGCCGACAAGCCTTCACCCATGGCACGGCTAGCTTTTCCTCACCTTATTTGCCATCTATGTTACTCAGCTGGAGTTATCATAGAAGGAGACATCTCCATTGAAGAGGATAAGCCCATCACCAAGAAGAGGATGGAGTAAGCAAGAGAGACCCTTCACGGTTCTCAAGAGATGCATGAGGAAGCTCATCATCAAGAAATCCCTGAGATGCCTCAAGGGATGCACTTTCCTCCCAACAACTATTGGGAACAACTCAACACTTCCTTAGAAGATTTGAGCCACAATGTTGAACAACTAAGGGTGGAACATCATGAGCACTCCATCATTCTCCAAGAAATAAGAGAAGACCAAAGAGCAATGAGGGAGGAGCAACAAAGGCAAGGAAGGGACATAGAAGAGCTTAAGAACATCATTGGTCCTTCAAGAAGAAGACGCCACTAAAGGTGGATTCATTCCTTGTTCTTTATTTCTTTCTGTTTTCGGTTTTTAATGTTGTGTTTATCTATGTTTTGTGTCTTTACTTCATGATCATTAGTATGTAACCATGCCTTAAAGCTATGAATAAAATCCATTAACCCTTCACCTTTCTTAAATGAAAAATGTTTTAATTCAAAAGAACAAGAAGTACATGAATTTCGAATTTATTCTTGAACTTAATTTAATTATATTGATGTGGTGACAATATAAAGTCGTGATCCAAAGCAAAAAAGAGTGTGCTTAAGAGCTCTGGACACCACTAACTGGGGACTCTAGCAAAGCTGAGTCACAATCTGAAAAGGTTCACCCAGTTATGTGTCTGTGGCATTTATGTATCCGGTGGTAATACTGGAAAACAAAGTGCTTAGGGCCACAGCCAAGACTCATAAGTAGCTGTGTTCAAGAATCAACATGCTTAACTAGGAAAGTCAATAACACTATCCGAAATTCTAAGTTCCTAGAGAAGCCAATCATTCTAAGCTTCAAAGGAAATAGTGAGATGCCAAAACTGTTCAGAAGCAAAAAGCTACAAGTCCCGCTCATCTAATTATAATTAATATTCCTTGATATTCTGGAATTTATAGTATATTCTCTTCTTTTTATCCTATTTGATTTTCAGTTGCTTGGGGACAAGCAATAATTTAAGTTTGGTGTTGTGATGAGCGGATAATTTATACGCTTTTTGGCATTGTTTTTAGGTAGTTTTTAGTAAGTTTAAGCTACTTTTAGGGATGTTTTCATTAGTTTTTATGTTAAATTCACATTTCTGGACTTTACTATGAGTTTGTGTGTTTTTCTGTGATTTCAGATAATTTCTGGCTGAAATTAAGGGACTTGAGCAAAACTCTGAAAAAGGCTGACAAAAAGGACTACTGATGCTGTTGGAATCTGACCTCCCTGCACTCAAAATGGATTTTCTAGAGCTACAGAACTTTAAATGGCGCGCTCTCAACGGCGTTAGAAAGTAGACATCCAGAGCTTTCCAGAAATATATAATAGTCCATACTTTATTCGGAAATTGACGATGTAACTTGGCGTTGAACGCCAAGTACATGCTGCTGTCTGGAGTTAAACGCCAGAAAAACGTCATGATCCGGAGTTGAACGCCCAAAACACGTCATAACTTGGAGTTCAACTCCAAGAGAAGCCTCAGCTCGTGGATAGATCAAGCTCAGCCCAAGCATACACCAAGTGGGCCCCGGAAGTGGATTTATGCATCAATTACTTACTCATGTAAACCCTAGGAGCTAGTTTATTATAAATAGAACAATTTACTATTGTATTAGAAATCTTTTGACAGATTAATCTCTTGACTGTTTAGCCTTTGATTATTCGGTCTCTTGATCACTCAGGGGGCTGGCCATTCGGCCATGCCTGAACCTTTTACTTATGTATTTTCAACGGTGGAGTTTCTGCACACCATAGATTAAGGGTGTGGACCTCTGTTGTACCTCAAGTTTCAATACAATTGCTATTACTTTTTATTCAATTCTCTTTTATTCTTATTCCAAGATATACGTTGCACAACACTTTGATGAATATGATGATCCGTGACACTCATCATCATTCTCACTTATGAACGCGCGTGATTGACAACCACTTCCGTTCTACCTTAGGCCGGGCGCATATCTCTTAGATTCCCCAACAGAATCTTCGTGGCATAAGCTAGATAGATGGCGGCATTCATGAGGATCCGGAAAGTCTAACCTTGTCTGTGGTATTCCGAGTAGGATCCTGGGAATCCGGAAAGTCTAACCTTGTCTGTGGTATTCCGAGTAGGATTCCAGTATTGAATGACTGTGACGAGCTTCAAACTCCTGAAGGCTGGGCGTTAGTGCAGACGCAAAAGATTCAATGGATTCTATTCCAACCTGATTGAGAACCGATAGATGATTAGCCGTGCTGTGACAGAGCATTTGGACCATTTTCACTGAGAGGATGGGATGTAGCTATCAACCAAGGGTGATGCCTCCAGACGATTAGCCGTGCAGTGACAGCGCATAGGACCATTTTCCCGAGAGGATTGAAAGTAGCCATTGATGATGGTGATGCCCTACATTCAGCTTGCCATGGAAAGGAGTAAGAAGAATTGGATGAAAGCAATGAGAAAGTAGAGATTCAAGAGGAGCACAGCATCTCCATGCACTTATCTGAAACTCCCACTCTTGATTTACATGAGTATTTCTATCCTTTTTTATTTTCTATTTTATTATTAATTTTCGAAACCATTAAACCATTTTAATCTGCCTAACTGAGATTTACAAGGTGACCATAGCTTGCTTCATACCAACAATCTCTGTGGGATCGACCCTTACTCACGTAAGGTATTACTTGGATGACCCAGTACACTTGCTGGTTAAGTTGAACGGAGTTGTGACCACACGTGCCAATTTCAAATTCCATAAAAGTACAAGGAGTACAACTTTAAGAATCACAATTTCGTCCACCATTGTCGCAATTGCTCTTTCTCGTCGTTGAATATATATATATATATATATATATAATTAAAGAACCTTAATTCCCTCACTCTCCTAGTGACCCAATCTTTATGCCATCACTTGTTCCTCTCTTCACACTCATTATCACCGGCGAGATTGTGTCCTGTTCCCCATCACCGTTGTGTCGTGCTTCTCCATCCTATTCACCATCTCTCAACGCCTCCACCTTGACTCAGTCTTTGCTCCACCGACTGCTTGTTTACGCTGCCAATCCCTCGTTGTTGTCGCAACTGCTCTTTCTCGTCGTTGCTCCTTCTTCCTCACCTTCCTCCGTCGCTGCTGCCGCTCACTTTCTTTCTCTCAGTGTGTTGCTCGCTACTTCTTGCTCACAGCTTCGCTGCCGCCTCCACCTTTGCTCCGTGACGAAGCCTCAAATTTGCGACGTCGATGACGACTCTCCGTCGCCTCTGCTCAGCGAAGACGACGACGACTCTACTCTATAGCCGGCCACCTTACAATATGTTGGATGTTTCTGTTTATTGAAGACATTGGTTTTAATATATGTTTTGATTTTTAATTGATGAAACTGCTATAAAATTGGGTTTAGGATTTGAATTCTATTAATGTAAAATTAGGATTAGGCATGATTTTGAATACTGGATCGGGTTGACCGATCCGAGCAGAAACCAGACACCTTGTGATTCAGTCTTAAAGAGAAAACCATAATTCTAAAAACTGTTTGTGAACCGGTCAAAACCGGCTGGTCGGATTGAACCGGGACCCTGCCGGTTTACAGAAACGCCACCGTTTTGAACTTAGAGCATAGAATCGCGCGACCTTCCTTCATCCTTCCTCTTTTCTTCAGTTCAAAATTCACCAAATCAGAAAGAAAGCTAAAAGCTGAAACCCTGAAACCCTAGCTTCTACACCACCGACGTAGGGACCGTCGTCCGACGCTCAGGCACCACGGTCGTCGTCTGGTCGTGCGCTCTTTTTCATCATTCAACAATCGCACCTTCTTCCTCGAGCTCGGCGTCAGTCCCTGGCCTTTGTCTGCTCCGTCGCGTTCCTGCCGCCGTCTGTCGCGCTCAGGCACCAACGTCTTCGTCTGGTTGTGGTGCTCGAAGTTCCAACCCACCAATCGCAGCTTCTTCCTCGAGCTCGTCGTCTTGGAGTCTGCCCTTCGTTTGTTCAGCCGCAGCTTCTTTCAACCCACCAGCGTCTTCGAGTCGTTCTCGTCGCCTGGCCTCCGCTTCCGTTGCGCTTCTGCCCCTCTGCTCAGAAGTCAGAACGAAGGTTTAGGATTCTGCCAGTGCTACTCAGATTGTTTTCTTCGTTTTTCTTTTGAATTTTTCGTTCTTGGTTCTTTGTTCTGCTACTGCTAGCGCTATTCAGATTGAATTGTTGAACGATTAGCTCTGCTCACTGCTGTGCTGCACTCTGTTTTGTTGCTTTTTTTTTTTGTGCTGTGCTAAAACAAATTGTGCTGAAATTGTCCTGATAGCCTGAAACCTTGATAATCCTTGTTAATCTTTGGAAAAGTTTGTTGCTGCTGTGTAACTTTCAATTGTTCCTGATGGTGTTGTTGCCACATTTTATATTTGAATTGGTGGTGGTGTTGTCTTACAATTTGCTATAATTTGTTAATTTGGTTTAATTTTCCTACTGTCTTGATCTTTGTTTAAATTATTCTCTGTTCATTGTGTTAACCGTTACTGTGAACTTGTTAATTTTCTAATTGTTCTTGTGTTGAATGTTAACTTGTTTTAATTCTTCGTTGTGCTTGTCCTTGTGGTTCAAATTCTCCTTATTTGAAGGCTTTCTTTTTTGTTCTGGATAAGCCTGCATTTGGCTTAGATGAACTTCTCTATGATGCTGTTTCTATATATGAAGAATATTTAATTATTTTGTAATTCTAAGTCATTCAATTCTTCTATTAAGTATTATGCATCTAGATTCATTTTATTGCCATTCGTCAGTGATTAATTGAACTCCAATTCATTTTATTGCCTCTAATTCGTTTGTCTTAGTTTAAGGTTATGACATTTTAAATATGGTGTGATATGGTGGAAAAGTTTTATTTTGATTTACTATCTTATTTTCCCATATAAAGTATGAGTATCATGCCATGATGCAATAATAATTTAATCTTAGTCATCAAATGATATATATCATGCTACTTGGATGTTTGCTTCTTGTTTCCTAGGAAGTTCATCAGTTTCTTGGCTGTCCCTTTTAATACGTCGAGACTTCATTTATCTGAGTTTTGGCAAATGCTACACTATTTATATGTGTTTTGGCAAATGCTACACCATTTCTTCTAAAGTTTGAATAATATTTTGATGTTTGTACTATTTTAGGGTGTTTATTTATTATTTTATTATAAACAGTTTTTCCGGTTTAACCACAGTTGGACCGGTTGGAACAGTGAATCAGTGACTAGAGCGGTTCGATGACCAGTCCAGTTTTCAGAACCATGGGTTTAGGTTTAGGTTTAGGGTTTGCATTATGTTAATTGATAAATTTGGGTTTAGAGTTAGATTCTGTTGCTGTGAAACTGGGTTTAGGGTTTGGATTCTTATTGTGAAATTGGGATGAGACTGGGATTACGGGTTGGATTCTTATTGGGAAATTGGGACATTTAATTATAATACTGAGTTTAGGATTTGGATTCTGTTAATTATCTTTTTTTTTTCAATTTTTTTTCCGGATATCCGCGGAGACCCCGTTCTCCGGCGGATACAGGGTCCCGTTACCTGTCCCGCGGACGGGGACGGGACGGGGACGAATTATGTATGGCGGGGGCGGGGGCGGGGGTGGGGACGGGGGGCAGGTGGTATGTTCCCTTCCCCATGGAGACCCGTTGCCATCCCTATGTTGATCCATCGGAACGAAACCAAAACCTTGGTTCTGCCACCCCGTAACTCAACTAGTGTCTTTTCCCTTGCTATTCTCTCTCTTTTCTTTCTCTCACTAGAATTTCTCTCTCTCTCTCTCTCTCTCTCTCTCTCTCTCTCTCTCTCTCTGGTGTTTTCATTTCTCTTCTTCCTCACTCTCTCAGGCAATGGAAGAATTGGACCAGTGGAAGGAACAACTTCTCCATTGGTGGAGCCTAGCCGAAGAGCAACTTCGGCAGGTTCCCCCAGTTCAGCTCTACGCCACCGCTGCCATCCTCGTTTTCACCACCCTGCTGCTCCTATCATGTCAGCTTCCCCATATTCTCGTACATTTCTTTTTTTTTTTTGTGATAGGTTTTGATGATGGATTTTGTTGCTTGCAGTGCGGTTGTTGAAGCGTGCCAAGTCCAACACCATTGTATTGACTGGCCTAAGTGGTGCCGGCAAAACTGTTCTCTTCTATCAGGTAACACTCCCAATTCACATGTTCTTTGGTTCATAGTTGAATTCGTATCATGTAGTTTCTAAATTATTGCTGTTCTAGTTTGCTTTGCTTAATGAATTGTTGCTATCATCTTGAACAAAAAGAATATTCACGGTTAGATAGTGAAACACTCTTAAGCAATGTTGTTACATTATCAGGTGCCATTAGATTGTTGAATATTGCTTTCTATGATTTATTGTGTTTACTCTCAACTTAATTTTGCCCATTTTGTGTGTAAATGGAATTTCAGTACACTATGCAGCAAAAGAACCTGCATTTCCCATGGTAATATAATGTTATTGATGTACTTCTTCTGCCTCTATCAGCTTAGGGATGGCTCTATCCATGGGGGGACTGTTACGTCAATGGAACCTAATGAGGAGACTTTTGTTCTTCATTCTGAAACAACAGAGGTAAGACACTAGGATTTTGCCCTTTAATACATGAATAAATAAATAAACACGATTTTTTATTTGTATTTCATTGTGCTTTCCATTCTGTATGAAAATGCCTTGGGTTTTTTTCATACACAAGCCTTGGATGGGTAGTCAAGTTATTTGAAATTATGTCTATTTTATTTTTCGTTATACTTGTTGATTGATTGTGGAATTAAACATACTAGAACTGATCTTGTCTCTTGTTTCTTTGATAGAAGTGGAAGACAAAACCCGTTCATGTTGTCGACGTCCCGGGACATTCTCGTCTTCGCCCCAAATTGGATGAATACTTGCCTCAAGCTGCTGGCATAGTTTTTGTTGTTGATGCTTTGGATTTCTTACCAAACTGCCGTTCTGCTTCAGAGTAATTCCTTTTGAACTGAGTATATATTTCTAAGGGTAAACCTCAAAAAATGCACCTAAAAAATGTTCCTGAATTTTGTTATTGACAAAAATGCTCTCAAATAATCTAAAAACATGCCAAAAATGTCCAATTGTGATCAAAGACTTACTCCGTTAATGGAAAAAATGTGACGTGGCTAATGGAGCATTCAACGTGTCAAGTGAGACTCCATACTCCGTTTGTCACATCATTCTTTTCCGTTAATGTAGAACGTTTCAGTACATAGGTGTGTATTTTTCTCACATTTTAAAATAATTTGAGGATATTTTTGTTAATAACACATTTTGGAGGTATTTTTGTTAGTGACAATAATTCGAGTGCGTTTTTTTGTGGTTTGCCCTATTTCTAATGAGCTTGTAGTGAGCATTATGCATGTGGCATCAAGAATTATACAACTTAGTGACTATTTCTCATATCTTGATGAAGTAGTTCCTAATTCACTTTCTTCACAGGTATCTATATGATATTTTGACCAAGGGAAGTATTGTGAAGAAGAAGATTCCATTGCTTATTCTCTGCAACAAAACAGACAAGGTCACTGCTCATACGAAGGAGTTTATCCGCAGGCAGATGGAGAAGGAAATGTATGGCCTCAACATTCAATCTTTTATATGCTATGCTTTGATTCTTTCGTCGATTACTTTATAAGTGCATATTGTTGGAGGATTATGTGAGGCTATCAGCTGTTGTGCAATGATAAAGTTGTTACCTCGTGGACAGTTCACAGGTTCTGGCTGGTCATCTAAATCATAGTTATCAAAACCGAACCGGCAATTGACTCGACCAAATTACTAGGTCATTGGGTTAATGGTTCAACCGGTTGGTCATTAGTCGAACCGTTTAACCCGATAATAATTAAATCAATATATAAAATTATAATAGAATAAAAATAAATTATGCTTTTATTATATAATATAATGCAACATTATAAAATTATATTACAATAGCATTACTAAATGATATTTTTTTCCAAGATAATTAAATTTCCATTAATTGAAAAAGATCTACAGGTGTCCATAAACCAAGACCACATCAAAAGAAGAATGCATTCATACTATATATATAAATATTAGCACCATTTATATCAAAGGAAACTTTGGTCCATTGGAAGCCTGGCGTAAGGCCACGGCATAATCCTTGGTTCGAGCCTCATTCACCCCTTTGAGTTTCATTGAAAAGGCTTCCGCCTGTGCAGGATATGCGTGCCAGATCAGCTCACAGTTCCCGCAGGTGCACTGCTCACAGTTCCCCGGTGCAGTGTGGAAGGACGCCACCCCATGCTCACCTGGGACAGTGTCCAAACCGCGCCAGTTTGTGAGAACCGCCCGGTTTTCAGTGGGTTTGACAGCTATTGACCGGGTTGTTAGCCTTTCCAGTCCTATGGGTGAATTGAACTGGCTGAACCACCGGTTCAACGGATTTTTGGTCGGACTGACCGGTCCAGTCCGGTTCTGATAACTATGATCTAGACGCCCTCTATGCTCAGCGGGAAAGGAGGTTGACATCTGACCATCTCCGCTCCCCTGAGCTCACATGACTTGTAGCTTAGAGCATAGAGTTGAGCTTCAGTTGACTTATTATAATTTATATGTTTAATAGTTTAATATGCGAGGGCAAATTGTCAATCAATTATCAAATTCATAGGAGAATTCTAAACAAAGATGCATAGATAGGAATAACATTGTTCTATGAAGTAATGTTGGTTAGGGTTTAGAGATGAGAATATTGTGGTAAAGGAGAGGACATCTGGAAAGAGGTTAGACAGGATTAGTGTCTTAAGGAAAGAGTTGGAATAACATGGAGTGAAGAAAGATGTTTAGTAATAGAAATTCCAATAAAGTGCTTTTTGTTGTGAGGAGTTCCAGAGGCCTAGTGTGAAAAGTATATCGATGGAAGATATCTCGAATAACAAGGGTCAAAGCCTTAGAGGAATACAAATGAAATTTTAAGAAAAACCATTAAGAAAGACCTCATTCTAAATTGATTTATTGAAGCTAACCTTATGGTGGTGTTTGATTTCCATTTCAATTATGAGAGCAGAGAGCTATTTTTCTACCTTTTTTTTGTCAACATTGTTGATGACACTAATTATTTTACAGTGACAAATTACGGGCATCAAGAAGTGCAATATCGGCGGCGGACATTACAAATGAGTTCACCCTTGGGGTGCCGGGAGAACAATTTTCTTTTATCCAATGTTATAACAAAGTTACAACTGCAGATGCTTCTGGTTTAACTGGAGAGATATCTCAGTTGGAACAATTTATCAGAGAATATGTAAAGCCATAACTTGATCTTATGTATGGAAAATTAGAGATCATTATGTTGGGATCAACGAGGTGATTAGATATTTGAAATCATATGATTAAACTGTATTTTGATTAAATCAGTTGCATAGTTACTTGGATTTACCTAAGGACACATTTTCAATTGACCATTTAGAGATTTGATTATTTTATAGGTCTCTAGTTTTTTTCAATTAATTTCTTATAATTTTTTTTTCAATTAGATTCTTTTGTTTAAAAATTTTTGTAATTTTTGGATATTGAATTTAATTGAAGGATTTTATTGTACAACTAGGAATATGATTGAAAATGTTTTTAAATTATAGGGATTTAATTGAAAATTAAGTGTAATTGATGTTTAATGTTTGTCTCCATTGATAATTTTTATTGTGTAAAGACAAGTAAACTTTTAGATGGAATTTGTTTACATTAGGGGTGTGTATGGTCCGACCTGACCTGAAGATTCGGCCCAGTTTCGAACACTTTAGGGGCTAATTTGGTGTGATTTATCGGGTCTAGGGTCGGGTAAGGGTTTCAAAAATAAACCTGATCATTGTTTCGGGTTGGGTTCGGGTCACCTGAAATTGGTCCGGTGGTCCGGTCATCATATACAATTAATATTTTGTGTTATTAGTGATGGATGATAGTTATTTTTATGTGGAATTTAAGTATTGTAAATCTTAATATTTTGTGTTATTAGTTATTATAAGACTATAAGTTAATGTTTTATGTTTAAAATGAATAAGATTTTAGACTAATTAATGTATAATATTGTGTTATTTGTATTGATTTAAATATTTGGTGTTATTAGACAATATTAGTATTGATTATGGCTATGTTTTAATTTTAGAGAAGAGTCGGTTCTTTTTATATTTTTCTAAGTGACTTTTACCATGTAAAATAATGGTTGAAGTATTGAAAATTTGGATATTTTCACATGCTAGCTTATAAGAAGTTATCAAAGTAATGTAATGTTGACGGCTCGGTTTTCACCCGTTTTTATCCGGTATAATCGTAGCCCGAAAGTGTATAGGTTTCATCGGGTCTAGGGTCGGGTTCGGATCTAATAAATAGGTCCAGTATATATTTCGGGTCGGGGCTGGGTCACATCAAACCCGGTTTCACCCGACCTATACAC
This sequence comes from Arachis stenosperma, assembly GCF_014773155.1. Lineage (NCBI taxonomy): Eukaryota > Viridiplantae > Streptophyta > Magnoliopsida > Fabales > Fabaceae > Arachis > Arachis stenosperma. The sequence continues at coordinate 105,973,309 of NC_080382.1, forward strand.
ATTCCTAGTTTACATCATGGCTACCAATTTTGAAGGCATAGTGTGTTCTTAGTTTTGCCGGATACAACTTCTATATATATTACTGTACCAAAATTCAACTCATCATTCTAAACCAGTGCTGTTCAGTATACAATTAGTTTTCAAGTGGAAAGACATTATACACTACTTTTATAATATGTAACTTTTCATCCCTTTTCTGAAAAAAATGGAACAACCTACGAAACTTACTATTCTGTTTGGTGTATCGTATGGAGAATATGTCGTAGCATGGAATTTATATTAGAACCACAGCAAAATCCTTGAAAAATTCCAGAGGACGAGATAATAAATTAATAATATATGTATGATCATTTGAATCATTAAGCATAATTAATTACCTAGGACTACTTTCATATATGGAAATATTGTATAAGGGTGCAAATGAGGATGACAAGGAAAAGGATAAGGTCAGCTGTAACAATTAAGGGTGTTAAACTAGAAACAACCAAAATCTTAAAGATACCGATTTTTTTCCTTAATCAATTAATTTAAACTTTTATTTAAATGGCATTTTTTAAAAAGAACAAACAATAATAAATGTGATATTTTTAATTGGTACTTCTAAATATTTCTCAAAATGATATGTATGTAGGAAAATTTTTTAGTGACTAAGATAATGATATCTAATAGTGTTTAAAGATTGACCCACGAATTAAAGATTGACATGTGAAATGGTTGAATATAATGAAAATAGGAATATGCTTTTGTGAATTACATTAAAAATGGAAAAAGTTAAATTAAAGAAAAAAAAGATATATACACGAAAGCAAAAAAGGGATAAAATAAAAGTGGTGAATTTAATAAAAATGAGATTTTTTATTTAAATAAATTAAATAAATAATTATAAAAATTATAATCTTATCTTGTTTACACTGTAAACAATATAGTTATGAATATATTTAAACGAGATATATGAAATTTGAAAAAATATACATATCTCGTTTACAGTGTAAACAAAATACATTCATAATGATTTCGTTTACCGTGTAAACGAAATATGTGTATTTGTAAATAAAAAATATCATTTTTAAAAATAATAAAAAATAACTCTTAAAATAGAACGTTTCAAATAATAAGGAAAATAGACGGTTTCAAATAATAAAGAAGATGGACCGTTTCAAAATAATAAAAAAAAAATAGATGATTTTAACTAACTAATTAATGGACGACGTAATTTGAAACTGCCAATTTAAAATTAACACTTTATTTTCTTAGAAACCAACCCGTCTTCTTTGTTATTTTGAAACCGCCTATTTTCTCTATTATTTGAAACGTTCCGTGTTAAGAGTTTGGTCTAATTTAAATTGTTAATATTTTTTATTATTCTCAAAAATTATATTTTTATATTTACAAATGCATATATCTCATTTACACCGTAAACGAGAGATAATTATGAATGTATCTTGTTTATACGATAAATGAAATAAGTATATTTTTCAAATTCCATATATCTGGTTTACAGTGTAAATGAGATAAGATTGAAAAATGTATTTTTGTAATAATTTTTATAATTATTTATTTCAATAAATAAAATATTTATTTAATTTATTTAAATAAAAAAATTTATTTTTATTAACTTCATAGTTTTTTTATTCTTTTTCCCCTTCCATATATTTATATTTTTCTTTTTTTTATATACTTTTTTTTTTCATTTTTCACGTAATTCACAAAAGTATACTTTTAAAATGGTTCTTATTATGTTCAATCATTTCACGTGTCAATCTTTAATTTATGGATCAATCTTTGGCCATTTTTAAACACTATTATTTTAGTCACCATAAAATTTCCCATATATATATATATATATATATATATATATATATATATATATATATATATATATATATATATATAGGGCAAAAAACTCAAATGAGCCAAGGCCAGCTCAAATTTACCCAAATCCGCCAAATGAAACTTTGATACAACAATCCTTCGAATTGATTGAATTCGAATTAATATTTGTCAATCTTTCAACGTAGTTCGAATTGAATTGGGCCGAATTATGCAAGCATAGTCACACGTAATTCGAATCGATTTGATTCGAATTATGCATGAAAACTAACACTTAATTCGAGTGAATAAGATTCGAACCACCAAAATATAAATCGAACTATATTCATTCGAATTAGTATGAAATGGTGAAGAATTGCATATTTCGAGACATATTGATTCGAATTACTAATACTGGGTAATTCGAATGTAATTGATTCGAATTATATATATATGGTGCGAATGAAGTTGATGCGAATTAGTTTGGAGTGGTTTTCTATATATATGGTGGGAAATCATGTTGCTGTGAACAAAGAGGTGAGATGGCTAGTGAGGATAGTTTTCTAGTGCTAGTACACCACAGAGGATCGATTAAGAGAAAAACTCGGTCTGGGGTGAAGTTCACGGATAAGGATCCTCTATGTATTATCATGAGCCCCGCGACCAGTTACGATGGTCTCGTGAGCTCTGTGCTTGGCAAACTTGGACTGGAAGGAGTGAAGAGAGTTAAGAAGTTTTTCTATCGCATTCCAATCACGGTGCTCCACGATACGGTGAAGTATGATTGTTTCACGATCGGGAGTGATGAGGACTTGCAGGTCATGTTTCTTTCTCGTAGGCAGTTTTCGGAGGTGAGGACACCGGAGCTGTTGGCGAAGTTCGTGGACGTGGTATCTAGCTCTGGTGGGTCGAACCGGAATGCCAACACTATAACCACGGCGGCCGGTTCGAGCTCCAGACCTGCGGTTGCTTCTTCCTCCGTTCCAGTGTATGAGGCAGCGATCCAGCCTGCCGCCTCCCCATCGTTTGCTGTTGATCTCACCGGCAATGTTGGAGACGAGGTTGGATATGATGAACATCATCCGACTCAATTACAGTGTCCTCCACCGGCTGGTGTTGGCGAGGGATTATGTCATGATTCAGATGATGATGATGTCGAGCCGGATATTATCGCTGATGAAAGCGGCGATGATGTTGGAGCGAGTGATCCGATAAGGCCTACTGGTGGTTCTAGTTCTGGCACAAATCAGTACCCACCTCATTTCTCATCTTTGGATCTGGATGCCATGAGGCAAGACGAACATCCTGGGCAGGTAGCTGGATTTGGCGCTAGAGATAAAGACGGGTCTGCCGGTATGACAGAGTTCCAGGTTGGTCAACAATTCCAGGATAAAGATGAGGCGCTGTTGAGTGTCAAGACGTACAGCATCCGCCGAGGGGTACAGTACAAGGTGGTTGAGTCTGACTATCGCCGGTACGTGGGAAAGTGTTCTGAATTTGGGAATGGGTGCACATGGTTGATTAGGCTGAGCCTCCGACAGCGCAAGGGTATCTGGAAAGTCAAGCGGTACAACGGGCCGCATACTTGTCTCGCCACCTCCATCTCCAGCGACCACAGGAGCTTGGACTACCACGTGATAGCGACATTCATCATGCCAATGGTTAGGGCGGACGCATCCGTCAACATCAAGGTGCTTCTAAATGCAACGGCAGCACACTTTGGCTTCAGGCCTACATACCGAAGGGTGTGGATGGCGAAGCAGAAGGCGGTAGCAATCATCTACGGGGACTGGGATGATTCGTACAACGAGCTCCCTCGGTGGGTCTTAAGAGTTAAGTTGACTATGGCTGGCACTGTAGCTGTCCTCAGGACCTGCCCTGTTCGAGTTGGTGGACAGGTGGATGAGTCTCAGGCTTATTTTCATAGGATGTTCTGGACTTTTCCCCCTTGTATGGAAGCATTTCGTCATTGCAAGCCGTTGGTGAGTATTGACGGCACCCATCTATATGGCAAGTATGGGGGAACGCTGCTTGTGGCGATTGCACAGGACGGAAATTCCAACATACTCCCTGTGGCATTCGCACTAGTTGAGGGTGAGAATGCTGAGTCATGGTTCTTCTTTCTCTCCCACCTCCGTCAGCACGTGACACCTCAGCCAGGTCTGTTAGTTATCTCAGATAGGCATAACGGCATCAAGGCAGCACTTGAGGCACCTGATGGGGGATGGCTACCTCCGTCTGCATACCGGGCATTCTGCATTCGACACGTTGCAGCGAATTTTGCCCTGACCTTCAAGGGTAAAGATGCCCGGAGGCTTCTTGTGAACGCCGCATATGCGAAGATCGAGGTGGAGTTTGACTACTGGTTCGACATTCTGCGCTCTGAGAATCCGGCAATGTGTGACTGGGCGAACCAAATTGAGTACTCTTTGTGGACACAGCTGCACCGCCCCCAGCCTGATGGGCACCCTCTCTAGCAGCAGCCACCCTCCTCCTCCCTCCACGACCACGTACTCTCCCTCCACCTCCAACTGCGTGGTCGACGTCATCCATAGCACGATCCACCCAGTTCCACTCACGCTGGCTACGACGTGTGCCGACTCGTGCTCTCCTATCAATACGACGTCTGTCAGGAACATCGTCGACCCTGTCCATATCTGGAAGTCGTCCTGCCCCCCTCTGCGTCGCCTCATCGGGAATAGGAATACCTCTCAGATCCCCCAATAACATCTCTGGCGATAAGAACCTCTTCCCGTGCTAATACCACCATGTCAAGAAATCATGCGACAGACCGGGGTCGGGCACAACATCGAACTGTAGAATGTGCTCCGCACGCTCCTGCCAGTGAAGATGCCACTCAGGTAAATGTGCTGGGAACCAACGGTCACCTCCTCTCCCGTCCTTCGACATCAAGAAGTCGATGTTCAGGGCGGGAGACGGTGTGGGCTGAACCCCCCCAAACTGAGGTAAAACTCTATCAACCTGATGCCACTCGACCACCGCAAAATAAATCAGGGACGTCCTACACCGCCATAACATCGTATGCCGAGGCTCCAAGACCTCCGGATGGACAACCTGGATGACGTCGAGTGCGCTATAGGGCATCCATATGAACTGAAATAAACAACATAAAAACATTTTTACACTTCCTTTAGACAATATAAACTGAAACAACAACTACAGATACACATATGTTCAGCGTACTTACATCCCGAGGCTGTAACAAGTCTATCTTCAGGCGAGCCATCTGTACCCGAGGTCCCTTGTTGCTAATCCCAGGATTGTAACCAGACCATCTGCGTTAGAGAATTACAAAATTCTATTATGTTCATCACTAACTCTACAATGCATTAAACTGCTTGCATAATCGAAAACAAATACAACAAGAATACATAGTACAAAACAATAACGGTACCTCGACGCAAGGGGCCAGCTAATCTCATCATACCCAGATGGTCTAAAAGTAGGAAACCTCCAGAAGATCCAAGACTGCAGTAACTGTAAAGGGCCAGCTAACTTCACCACATGTCTGTTGGCCACTCGGCACATGCACCGGTACAACCATGCTAGTGCCCCCGACCCCCAACTATACTGACCCATCTCCTCAAGCCGAGCAACATACGGTAGCCATCTGATGTGTATACGATTGCCGGACTTGTCGGCAAACAGCTGCGTGCCCAATAACATCATGATATAGGCACGGGCAAAGCGCCTAACTGTCTCCTCATCAGCCCCGTCTGGACACTCTCCAAAGGTCTCCTGAAACCATGTGCAGTTGACTGCGAATTTCTGAATTTGGTTTTCAGGAGATAACACACCGAGCAACTCATGGAACCACGTCCAAGCCGGCCTCCCACCCTCAATGTATAGGTGGAAGTCTGTCAAGCAACCACTAACGTAATGACCGTCCACAGGCAATCCAAGCTGGTATGCGACGTCCTGAAGCGTGATGGTACACTCTCCAAACGGCATGTGGAAGGTGTGCGTCTCAGGCCGCCACCTCTCGATGAATGCACTGACTAGAGGCTCGTCTAGTCGGAACCATCTGTCGTTCAGCCTTGCAAGATGGTACATGCCAGCCATCTGCAAGTACGGAACGTACCGCTCATCAAGACGCATCCCCTGTTGCCGCCTACAGCTAGATATGCAACGCCGTGGCTGCACAGTAGATGAACCGCATAGTTAGAACATTCGCACGAACCACAGCATTATACAATTCATTTAAAATAAAACAAAAAAATTAATCCTTCGATTCGACATATTAAACCAACATATTTCACCGAAAGCAGAAACCATTAACAAAAAACAAGTACGCCAAAAAAACCACCATAAAAAACCATTATCAACTAAAAAAAATGGTCAAACATACCACTATAAAAAACCATTCACGAAAACCACTAACAGAAACAACTAAGAAAAACCGGTGCAAAAAACCAATAGCCTATACCACTATCATAAACCGCTAACACTAACATTACCAACTATCAAAAACCCTTAACATAAACCACCGGCCAACACCACCTTACTAAACCACTACCCTAAACCAATGTCCTAAACCACTAGCAATCACATAAACCACTATCACAAACCGTTAACAAAAACCGCTATCATAAAACCACTTTCATCAAACCACTATCTAAAAACCACAACCATAAAACCACTCTCATAGAAACCACTACCATAACGGAAAACACTAGCTACAGCGCAACATCAGAGACCACTAACCTCGTCGTTGATCACCCCGGCGATATGAGCGACTCCATCCAAACGATAAAGCCTCCCCGGATCGTCCCCCATCGCCTGAATACGGCGCTCCGGTCTTACTCAAACCAAAGGTTGGTCATTTTCTCTGGGATTTTGTGGGGTTTGGGAATGAGAAAGTGATTCGAATGAACTTGGTTCGAACTCTTTAAATAGGCGAGCTCGGTGTAATTCGAGGCAACTCGATTCGAATTACTTTGGATGCCCAAAATCAAGTAATTCGACTCAATAAGACTCGAACTCCTCTCCTCACTCACTCACCTACTAATTCGAGTTAATACATCTCGAACTACCCTATTTTAATTCGATAGTACTAGACTCGAATTACTAACAAAATTTAATCCTAATTCGATGCTTATTGAATCGAATTATGTGTGAAAAACTGAATAAGTAATTCGAGTTTTTTCAATTCGAATTACGTGCTAACCTAATTCGATTCCTATTGTCTCGAATTATATAAATATGGTGTCTGGTGGAATGTTGTAGCAAAATTTCATTTGGCGGATTTGAGTAAAAAAGAGCTCCACTTGGCTCATTTCAGTTTTTTGCCCTACATTATATATAATCAAAGCATAGGTAAGTATGCTTTTACCACATTGAAACACAAGTATGGAGGATCCACTAAAAAATCACGAATATGCACGTCCACAATATAAAATATGCAAATCGGAACTTTGGAAATTTCTGCATGTATAAGAATAAGTATTTGTGAGTTTAACATTTTAAACACGCTACATGTCCAAAAACAATAATGATAAAGAAACTGACAAATTTAACAAGAAAAAAATGCAAACATTTATAAAATACTAAAATCCAAACTCACCATGCAAGTCAGGTTTGTGTCACCGAGCAGGAAACAACGTTAATAGTGCATGAAAAACATAAACTACAAAGTAGTAAAAGATGCAAATATTTTTTGATGAAAAAATGCAATGCAAGGTGAATTGTTAGAGAATATAACGGTTTGCGTGCCTTCTCCTATCAATTTAAGTTTTTGGAGAAGTGGCTTCATGATACCCATACTCACAATATCGGGACTGTAGTCTTTGGTTGTCAGCAACGAATAGAGAATAAGCCAGAACACACAGTTAGTGAGCATTATAGCACCTGCACAAATTTATATATTCAACGGATAATGAAAAATTAAGTTAAAAGCCTTCTAAATTTGATGAAAAATGAAAAATATATTCCAGAATTTTATCAGAGTTACCTGAAAAATTATTTGAAAAATATAACCCCATGGCTATTAGAGTGCAGGGAGAATCACTACGTTATGACGGCTGTGTGGAACAAATTAGACGGTTTGATTGGAGGGAGAGTAATTGAATCCTCCGATTACATAATCAGACAGTCTAATTTGCGTACTGTAAGCCACACCATGCAGCGCTCTCCAACCTTAGATTGTTGGCTCTCTCTGCTTGTATTTTCGTAACACACTCTCCCAACCATCCCTTTCACTCTCACTCTCACTTGTGCCTCACTCTCCATACCACCCCAACCCCACCTTTATCTTTTCTTCTTCCATTTTTGCTGCACAAATTCAGCAGAAAAAGAAAAAATTGCCACAATCAAAATTTTAACCATGCCAAGGAGATGGAAAATAAAAGAAGTTAATCGCTTAAAGTTTTACATTGCTAATTATCTAAATTTTTATTATAAAATATTTTGAATTAATAAAAATAATAATGATAATGTTAGAAATGAGTAGAAATATTGTAGTAATAATTATTAAGATTATATATATAATATTATTATTATTTGTTAGAACTTAGAAATAGTCAGTAAAATAAAATAAATTTAGAAGATATTTGAAAAATGATAGAATTAATTATTATTATTATTATGAGTATATTATTTAGATATTTAATTAAGGATTAACAACTTGTTGTTGTGTATTGTTAATTAAATATTTACTTGATATGTTTGTTTATTGTGTTGTACTGGAAGTGAAAATTTTAAGATTATTTAAATATAATAATTAATCATTCTTAATTGTTAGTTAGTGAATTAATTAAGCTATATTATTATTATTGTTATAGTACCATGAAAAATAAAAAACGAATAAATTTAGTGTAATTTAGGTAATGAATTATGTTAGTAACACTAAATTTTAAATACGAATTTAATAAATTATTTATGATTATTGATAAATTTGGTGATATAAAATATATATATATGTAAAATAATAATATTGAGGTGTTTAATATTTTTTAAAATTATCCTGGTTATATAAATAGAAAATAATGAATAAGAATTATTATTATAAAATAAATAGGTTTTAGACATTAGAAAATATAGTTTTAATGTATTTAATAATAATTAGATTTATATTTTAGATTCATTTAAGGTTTATTAATTATTATTATTAGAAGCTAATAAATATAAATGTGGATTTTTGTAAAATAGATTTAGTATATTTTGCGTAGTTAATAATATAGTTGTTAATATGATTATGTTTTACTGATTATGTGATAATAAAAACGAGATATTGTTAAATTTAATTTGTTAATTAAATATGATTGTCTTTGTTTAATGTGATATATGGCTACAGGTTCATGGATGTTGACATGTAACTACTTAATGTCGCTGGATTCATACAATCAAATTGTTGATGGGCATTTACGGGAGACTGATTTTTATTACGTTTTTCATATTGGAATTATCCAATGCTAGTCGACATTGGTTAATGTTCTGTTCGAGAGATGACGTCTTGAGACTCACACATTCTATTTTCCAGTTGGTGAGTGTGCTATGACATTGGAGGATGTGGCGATAATTCTTGATCTTTCAACAAATGGTCTTCCAATTACAGGACCGATTCTCAGTACGTAGTTATGAGGCTTTAGAGGTCGAATGCTTGCACCAGTTTAGTGTTGCACCTAAGAAAACAGATTGTAGATGAAGCTTCATAAAGTTGACGAGATTTTGAGGACTAAAAGATCGTTTAGTGTTGACTGATGACATTCACATTCAAAGGTACGTCAAGGACCACATAATGTTATTATTTGGGACCATTCTATTTGGAGACAAGTCTGAAGCAGCGGGCGGTGCACTGGAAGTTTTTGCTGTTGTTTCGTAACTTCGCTGGGATCATACAATTTAGTTGGAAATCAGCATGCTTGACACACCTGTATAGAGCATTGTGTAAGGCATCTCGTGTCGACTGCAAGGAGATTGATGGTCCACTAACACTTTTGCTTACATAGGCTTGGATCCGTCTACCATTTATTGCGCCGATTTATGGCAATCCTCGACTCTTTTCGATTGCAAGCAGGTAAAATTAATTACTATCTGCTTTGAAAAAGTGTAGCACGTTGTATTTTAAATTTGATTGATAAAAGTTAATTAACGGATTGTCTGATGTCAGGTGGCGTAACTGGGAGCGTGCTGATCAGCCTTACAGATTTAATTTCATTATCTTGCTCATTTTAGGAGGTCGTTGGATGATCTGCAAAAAAGACAGGTATGTTGTAATAAATAAGTATCTGCTTTTGTTTATCCGTATCATTATTTGGTGTATAATCCTCTTTTACTTTCAATGTGTCCAGTTTGTTTAAGAAGCTTATGCAATTGGTCGCATTAAGCCAGACGTGATTTCTGTTAACGTCCGTCAATATTCGGTTATTTAGAGTGTCACGGTACCACTGATATTTTTCGAATGCGTTGAGTGGCATATATCCGATAAATTGAAGAGACAATTTGGTTTGATTCGGAATATTTTTCATCAAAAGCGAAATTTAGGTGAAGCACACGACAAAATACTGATGATAAGGCCCAAAAATTAAGATTAGTCTAGAACCCACTTTTTTTTACATCTTTTATTAATTTTTTTAAAAGATATTTTTACGTAATAAATAAATAAAAAATATTTTTATATTATTATATTTAAATATAATTAATGAATAAAAAAATTGTATAAAATATTTAAATATAAATTTATTTTTTTATAAGATTTTTAAAAAAAATTAAAAAAATATTTTTTAAAAATTTAACCAAACAAATTCAAAGCCAGTTCATGTCTTTCAACTTTCAGTTCCCACGTCATAGTCAATGTCACGTGTCAAATTCCTGCATTTATGAATAAAATATCTGCTTTGATAAATTTAAGTATTCTGGAAGTAAATAATTTTAATAGAATATGTATTACTTATAAGCTTTTTATGAATAAAAAGTTAGTTTACTAATTTTGATGGCTAATTTTTTATCATATAAAAAAAATTGTGTAATGCAATGAAATAAACATATAAAAAAATGTTTACTGCTATGATGTTAGTATAAAATACAATCTGCGTTTCATCTTTTTTATTTGTTTTTTAATTTTTTTTGTTTAAGAAACTAAACAAACGCAACTTGTGTTTTATTTTTTTGAGGATTTTTAAATTTTTTTTATTTTCTTTTAACCCAAAATGCAGCCTGTGTTTATTGATTTTAAATCAAAAAGAAAAACAAAATTTAGCTTGCGTTTTTTTGTGTCAGAATTTTTTTGAGGGACACAACGCAGGTTGCGTTTTTAAAGTGTCAATAATTTTTTTTTAAAGCATAAAACATAAGTTGCGTTTTGTATAGAAAAAAATATTTTAAGCAAGAGTCTTGTCTATAAATACGAAGCGGATTCATTCGAAGTTCTTCACTCCACTTCTACTCGTCTTAATCCTCTTTTTTGCATATATGTTATAGTTGTGAATTTTTTTGGCAGTTAGTTGTGTCAAATGTGAGGTTGAAGTTATGGAAGATATTACAAATTTGTGAGTGTATTATAACGGTGAAATTATACCAAACACACACAAAGGAATTACTTTTGTTTGTGAATGTCCGTTTTCATTTGTTATTCCATGTACCATGAGTTTTGTAGAGTTGCAAAATGGTCTTTGTTATAACTGATGGTTTCAGTGGCTAAGAGAAGGGGGGGTTGAATCTTAGCCCCCTTTTCGCTTGATTACACTTTCTGGTCTTGGAGGAGACTTTTCTGTTTTTGTCTCGTCCCTAGCCACGAGACTTTTTATTTTTGTCTCGTCACTTGGCACGAGATATTTTTGGTTTTAACTCCTGTGCAGTAGAAACAGAAATGGAGTAGTAGAGAAAGAAGATTACACCCAGATATATCCTGGTTCAGCTGCTAAGTGCAATGCAGCCTATATCCAGTCTCCATCACAACTATGATGGAATTTCACTATAATCAATCTGATTACAAACTGTAAAGTGCTAACCCAACTTACAAGGGGATTCCCACAAAATCATGAAACACAACATAGATGAACAAAAGAACTCTAAGACATCTATGGCTTTTGTCTTTTAATTTTGCACTCTCTACCTTTTTCCGCTCTATGGCTTTTTCATACAAACCTCACTGTTTGCCTTTTTCCATGAGACTCAAGACATGACAAAATTAAACAGAAAAATACTAAACAGAATACATTGAAGGAGAAGAAAATCTGTAAGCTTAGGTAGCTACGAGACTTCTGTGCCTTGCACTCTCAAACTTTCTCCTTGAATCAAACCGTGACTGTTCACCCCTTTTATAAAGAAGAGAAGCCTTCACAGTTGAAACAAAACCAAGCTTAACTTCTTTTCCTTCAAAATAGATCCGGTTCGGCCACAGAGAGAGAAGAGGTAACTCATGCAAAACCCAACATGCAAATACCTCTAGTTCTTCCTTGGTCATCACTCTTCATCAATCCGAGTGCTCCATCCTTGGCTTGCTCTCCAAGATGGATTTCTGGCCCTTGATGCTTCATGATGATGATGGCTTCATCTGCTCCAATCTCTGCCTCTTCCATCACTTCGCCACTCTAGCTACTTCCTGTGGTGGTTGAGTAGAATCAGAGACAAGCCATGCCTCCAAAGATCTCCTACTTGCTGCCCGAATCTCCTTATTTCTTTTTGAGTATGAAGAGCTCGAGATTACCTCACCAAATCTTACCACTTTTGGTGATGATCTCAGTCACAACATACTTTTTATTTTTTATATTTTCTTGTCATCGATGCATGCAGCTTCTTATTTCTTTTGGTAGCTGAACATAGCTTCCATTGTTTCCTGGGTAATAACCGAAGAAGAGAAACAAATATAGAGAGAAGAGAGAAATTTGAAAAGCATTGAATTAGGAAAGAGAATGAGATTAAATGAAATGATTCTTTCCTTGCTGAGTAGCGTGTAGCCATAAGTGCTACAATCAAATCAATTGTCTTGCTTTCTCTTTCATAGTTCCCATGCAATAAATGACAATGTAATGAATTTTGGAATCCATCACATGGTGAAATGCTTGAATCCATTGGAAGCAATTTTGCTTTCCTTCTTCCATTTGCTTCAAATCATGCATGAGGAATTAAAACTGGGCTTAGTTGTTTCAATCATTTAATTCTGGCCCAATAGTAACATTTGCTTTCCTAATGAATTTTTGGATCATGTATAAAGCAAATAGGAAAGCATTTTCAACTTGGACTTGTAACTATAATTGATTAAATTGGCCTAAGTAACATAAAGAATCAATTCAGTTGTATTCATCATATATTATCAAAACCAAAGGCTGAATGTAATTGGGCTTGCACCAGAAATTTGTTTTTCGGCCCAATATTAAAACCTGCAACAAAATTATTAATCAATATATGTTAAGTGAGAATCAAATTAATAATTTTGTATTTAATTATTTTAATAATGTTTAGTCATCACAAATATTAATTTAGAGTTTTCCAAACTCATCAATAACATACAAAGTCATATTTCAAAAAGAGTGAACAACATTTTATACAGACATTTTGTACAAGTATTTGGTGGGTTGATACCATTTTAACTAATGTCCATCAATAACGACGTAAGTATGCAGTAGATGTTCTATATTTATCAACAAACCCAATTTTACGTGCCAATAATAAAACTATACGTTGACTTCGAACAACAATCAGAATTAAACGCGGTTGGCGAGGAGATCAATGTTAATGAGCTCGGAAATAGATTGAACATATTTGTTCAATTGAAAAATTGAATATATTTGTTCCACCAATACTAATGGTTGAGATTAGATACAATGGGATATTATGTAAAGGATATATAAAAATACAATGATATAATAAATGAGTGAATTGGACACATTATTTGAAATAAGAATTAATAAAATTTATATTAAAATACTAATTAAATTAAATAATTATTTAAAATAATTGTCAAAAATTAATTACAAATACCAAAAAGAATAATAATTTGGTTAACAAAAATTTTAGAAGAAATAATAATGATTACGGTTTAAAAGTAATTGTAATTTTTTTTAAATAATAGTTATAATAAACAATATAAAATTTGTGATATACAAAAATATAATTTTTAATTAATATGTTTAATTTGAATACTAATTTAAATTTATCTACTTTAAAATATTAAAAGTATTTCATATTGTATTTTAATTTTTAAATTGATAGGCAAATAATTAATTATTTTTTATTTATTATGTGCAAATTTTTTATTTTAAAATGAACTCAGTCATTTAACATAATAGGTATTTAATTTTGTCAATTAAGACTATCATATATACATATATTAATCTACTTGAATCACTAATAAAGATTACTATATGAACCGAATTTTAACTGTTTCTAATTTTCTATTAGACTGGTCCGACCGACTGCTCCAATCCCATTTTTAGAATTATGAGAATTATTGAGGAGAATAATAAAGACAACAGTAGTATTGGCTCACGTATCTGAAGTGTCAAAGACAAACACCCACTTGGTACAATTCATTAAATATATTTGTTAGGCTGGCCTATATTACTATTACTTCTATCAATAAGCCTAGTTTCATTTACCCTAAAAAAAATCCACCAATAATTTTAAAAAGTCCAAAAGATCTAAGTTTAGTTAACTTTCACCATTATAAATAATACTAATTGGTCGGCGACGGGTAGCGGTATCGGATTTTCCAGAGTGATTCCGGGCAGATTCAGGTCGAGATTAACGACCGCAAACGAACGCCGCAGACTTCAGATCCATGCATCAAGGTCTTCAAGCTGTATTAGAGCTTCCGGCGACAATGATATTCTCAACCAGAGAGCCTTTGAACAGTATGTGATATCCTCCTGCAGTCGGGTCAAATGGTTTCCTTGTTCTGGATGTCTGCCTGGGTTCTTCAATGAATCGGGGCAACGGCGGCAATGGAACATTTCAAAAGGCAAGCTTCCGATTCCGGGCTGACGGTTTCAATGACAATGAACGAAATCGGGTTCAGATCCATGCAAGAAATCCCCAGCCTTTCGATGGAACCTCTATGGACACTGGCAACGTGCTAACAGAGCATTACTGAAGATGGCGTTGAATTTTCATCCTTAGGGTGGCTCCTGAACCGGGTTGGGTCATGGGGGAAGTGTGTGTTTGTTTGTCTCTGCCGGGTCAGTTATCTGACCCAAGGGTTTGTCCAAAAAAAAAAAAATAAAAAATAATACTAATTACAATCACCTATCAAAATTACGCAATCTTTCAGGTGAGAGAATCACCTGTAAAAGCGGCTGAGTTTTTGAACCCAACCAAAAATTATCTCTTGGAGAAACACTTGTCACGTTGTTATTGTGATAACATCACTTCACACATGTATAGAATAAAATCCATCATCTACATCCAAGACTTTGCCCAAATATAAACAATCAAACAAAAAGTATTGAAGATGAATGAGAAATTGTATATTTGCCGCTAACTATTTTTTTTCACATTATAAAGTATTTTCCCCTTTTTCATGTTTATTCCCTCTCTTTTTACATTTCATGCATGATGCACTTATTTTCGCGAGTAAATAACTATTTTCGATCATGGAAAATTTATACGCTAATAAAATTAATCATAAAAAAATAAAATTAACGTTATACTTGTAAGAGAAGAATTACATTTGACAAAAAAATAAAGTTTTAATCTGATCTTTATCCAAAAAAAAAAGAACACTTTAACCCTCAATTTTTTTTTATTTTAGGACAATACGATCTCTTTATTAAAAAATCTGTTAAATAATAATGAAAATTAATTTTGTGAAAGGTTTTATTTATAATTTGTGGAGATTTTAAACACCCACAAACTATTAATAAATTTATTTTTGAAAAATTCTTTCACCGATGATGGTTAAATGGAGAAAAACCATTGTTGGAAATGATGTCGCAAGAAAAAAAGTAATTGCAGTACGAATACCTTTTAAAGGAAAAAATAACATAGAACAAAAAATGAAATAAAACAATATTAATATTGATGATATTTATATTGGTGATGATGATAGTAGAGAAGACATGATGATAATAAAATATAATTATACAATAAAAATAGTAGAAATAAAAGTAATAATGATGAGAATAAAAAAGATGGTGATAGTAGTGGTCATAATTAATTATATTATTAAAAAAAATTTTGTAGCAGTTAAAAATCCTCATAAATTACAATATTATCCTAAAACAAAAAATTAAAGACTAAAATATTCTTTTTTAAGACAAAAAATACCTTATCTTTCATGAAAATAGACAAACACCAAATCTTTTAACCAATTGTTTAATTTTTATTAATTTTATTAAAAAATTAATTAAAAATGCTCAAATTACCCTTGTCTTGTTATCTTCAACACCATTGTTAACCACTCATTCTTTATCTCTTCCTCAGTTAAACTTTCTCCTCTATTCACACCCACCTCTTTTCTTTCTTCTCCACATGCGATGGCAGCAGTGATGCCGACAATGGTGGCTTCCCCACATGTAGACCATAGGAAGGGACCCGAGTAGTTGGGAGGAGTCAGAGACATTTAGGCCCTGCCGGTTCTTGAAGGCCGGCATTTCGAATTTCAAGAAAATCAACTTTGAGTTTGTACCGTTCGGATCGGGTCGAGGATCTTGCCCGGGGATGCAGTTGGGGTTATACGCGCTTGAACTGTCAGTGGCCCATCTGCTCCACTACTTCACGTGGGAGCTTCTCGATGGGATGAAGTCAAGTGAGATGGACATGAGCGACGTCTTCGGACTCGCCGCTCCCAGAGTCACTCGCCTTGTCTCTGCCTCATTTGCTTTGTCTCTATTTGTTGCTGTGTTATGTTGATGGTGGTGGTACAGTAGTGGCATTGGCAGTTGTTGTGGTAGCCAAACAATGATAGTATTCAAAATTTGAAAAATAAAATGGATAGTTATTTTATTGTTATTAGAAGAGTAGAATGAATGATTTAAAAAGTTGAAGACAATGAAAGAGACGAAGATAGTTTGGATATTTTTATTAATTTTTTAACAAAATCAATAATAAAATTAACAATCGGTCACTTTTTTCAAACATAATTCATTTTTTGTGGGTATAAAATTAATTTTATTCTTTTATAATTAGTTTTGTCGATGTTTGAATCTTTGTGGTTAGAAATGGTAATTTATTCCTATTTTCGCTCCATAAATAAGATCTTCATGTTGTCCTAGAAATATATATTATGAAAGGCATTATTCTTCTAGTTTTGGTTTCAGCTTGTTGACATCAAAATCAATAGGTAATGATCTACTCATCAAATAAGTCATCTTCAAGGAAATCGTCATCATTGTCGTCATTGCCTTCGTCTTCAGTAGCTAAGCCATCCTTACTGAAATAGTTGTCTTCTGTGTCATCTTCAAAGCTTGCAATTGAACCTTTAGCACCATTCTCATTAGATAAAATCAATGCTGGATATGCGTGCTCCATGACTTGCGAAACTGTTGGTGGGTCTCCAACTCAAGTGGAGTCCACACAATTTTTAAAAAAATAAAACAGGTGATTTTTAGGCCATGGTGAGAGGGAGAGGGAGATTTGAATCTCTCATTCTTTTTAAAAGAAATAAAATGAAGCTCTCTGCTTCGACGAAGAGAAGAAGAAAAATTGGGGAAAAAAGACATGCCATTTTGATCCGATTAAACTGGTAAACTTGCTCCATTTCTTATGAAATTTTAATATGTTATTTCTGGTATAGAGATGAACATTAGCATATAACTTGCTAGTTGTGTTGTCTTCTCTTTTGTCTAATTTGAGATACCCACTTTGTTTAGGGTTTATGTTGATTCCATCAATTTTGATGATGTATTTGTTGATTGTTGAGATGCCCTAGTGCCACTAGAAAGACTGATTATGTACCCATTATTTTGATAGTAGAAGATTTTACTGGACTAGCTCTCATGGGTTTTTTGTCCTTCTTTTGGGATTTTTTTCACGATAAAAATTTTTGGTGTTTGATTATTTAATTTCTGTCATTATATTTGCTGCTTGGAGTATCTTTAGTGTTGCCTATTTAATCACATAGGTTGTGGAAAAATTATTTTTGGTGCTTCCGCTATTAGACAAGTTCTTATTGAACCTCAGTTTTCCCAACAAAGTGGTATCATAGCTTTGGTTGTTTATCTTTGTGGTGATTAAGTGGAGAAAAATACTCATGGGCCAAATATGGTCAAATAAAATTCCAAATATTATTTGATTTGGAAGACTCTCATGGAAGATATGTTGTATAGCAAGAATTTGTATGATCCTGTGGAGGGGGATAAATCCAAAGGTAGTAAATCCGATGCTGAAAAGAAGAAGTTGAATCGGAAGGCAGTTGCTTTGATTAGGAAATGGCCCGATCTTAGCTTGTATCCACATGTTGACACCGAAACAAATTCCGAGAAGATGTGAAAGAAATTAAAGGAGTTATATGAGAGGAAGAATGTGCAAAACAAAGCATTCTTGATTAGGAAGCTTGTCAATATAAAGTATATTGAAGGTAAATCAATGTTGGAGCACTTGAGTATTTTTCAGGAGACGGTGAACCACCTGAAAAATAATGAAATCACTTTGAATGATAAGTTGCAAGTCTTGTTGTTGTTGAGTTCTTTTCCTAATAGTTTGGACGTTCAGGTTGTGACACTGACTAACTCAACTTCAATTGGAAAGTTGACGTTAGCAATGGTTAAAGAGAGCATGTTGAATGAAGAAGCTAAAAGAAGAGAGTGAGGTTCGATTAATGCCTCATCCCAGTCAGAAGCACTTGTTTCAGAGTCACAGGGGATAAGTCAAAGAAGAAAACCTCACAGTTCTGATAGGTCAGTGAGTCGAAGCAATTCAAGAGAAAAGTACAAGCCAAGAAAGGAGTTCATTTGTTACCATTATGGCAAGTCAGGGCATATCAAGAGTTATTGTAGATTCTTGAAAAGAGAACAATTAAGGGGAAGAAACGAAGACAAAGGTAAAAATAATGATAAAAAACTACTACTATTATTTATAAAGATATTCTGATCACATATGATGAAAACTATGTTAGTCTTGTCTGTAATGATTCCACTTAGATTATGAATTCTAGTGCCTCATGTCATGTCACTTCAAGGCGTAAATTTTTCACTTCTTATACTGCTGAAAATTTTGGCAAAATCAAATTAGGAGATAAAGGAGTGTGTGATATCATTGGTATGGGTGATATGTGGCTTGAAACCAACATGGGATGCAAGTTACAGTTGAAGAATATTAGGCATGTGTTAAAAATGTGGTTCAATTTTATTTCAGTGAAAGTATTGGATCAAGAAGGGTATTGCACTTTCTTTGGTAGTGAAAAATGCAAGATTACCAAATGGGCTCTCATTGTTGCTAAAGAAGACAATAATCTCACTACTCTTTACCAGTTGCAAGCAAAGTTGTGCAAAAATGAGGTAAATGCAGCTGTTGATTCCTCTTCTGATTTGTGGCATATACGTCTTGATCACTTGAGCGAGAAAGGACTAAGCATCTTAGCCAAGAAGCACTCACTTCCCGTGAAAGGTACAACTTTAAATACTTGTACTCATTGTTTTGTTGAAAAGCATGCTAGAATATCATTTTATAATTCTGGACCTCATAGGAGATCACATGTTCTAGATTTAGTTCACACTGATGTTTGCATGATGGATGCTAAGACACTAGGTAGTGCATCATACTTTGTTACTTTTATTGATGATTATTCTCAAAAAGTGTGGATTTTTGTTTTGAAATCTAAAGACCAAGTGCTCGGTATCTTCAAACACTTTCATGCAAGTGTTGAAAGAGAAATAGGAAGGAAATTTAAATGTTTTCAAGCAGAAAATGGTGGTGAATACAGGGGTCTATTTGAAGAGTATTGTAAAGGACATATGATCAAGCTTGAGAAGTCGGTTCCTAAGACTCCTCAACATAATAGAGTTACAGGAAGAATGAATCACACTATCAATGATAGAGTCAGGTGTATGGTCTCTCATGTAAAGTTTTCTAAATCCTTTTGGGGTGAAGCAATGAGGATTGCAGTAGATTTGATCAACCTTTTTCCTTCAATTCCACTAAATAATGATGTTCTAGAGAAAGTTTAGAGAGGAAAAGATGTCTCCTATAGTCACTTGTGAGTGTTCAACTGCAGGGCTTTTGTTCACATTCCAAGAGATGAAAGGTCCAAACTTGATGGAAAGTTAAAACAGTATATCTTCATGAGTTATGGTAACGAAAACTTTGATTACAGATTATGGGATCCAGTGAGCAAGAAAATAATTAGAAGTTGAGATGTGATTTTTCTTGAAGACCAAACTATTGAAGATCTTGAGAAGACAGATAAGCCAACAATAACTATTAGACATTTTGCTGATGATGAACCTGGTCCTTCCACTAGACCTCCTGTTGATGGGAGAAATGTACAAGTTGATAATGATGGTGATGATTTGCATGATGAACCTACAACTCAACCTAAGGTTCCATATTCAGAAGTTCCACCAGATGTTGAAATTCCTTCTGAACCATCAGTTGAGCCTAAATTGAGATGATCTACTAGAGAGCATCATCCCTCTCAGAAATACTCTCCTCATGAGTATGTGATGAACACTGAGACTAGAGAGCTAGAGAACTACTAGGAAGCTATGTCTGATGAGTATAAGGAAGATTAGTTGAAGGCCATGCAAGAAGAAATGAAATCCTTGCATGAGAATCATACGTTTGAATTGGTAATGCTATCGAAGAGTAAGAGAGCATTCAAGAATAAATGAGTGTTCAAATTGAAAGTGGATAAAAATATCTCATGGCTAAGGCACAAAGCTCGATTGGTTGTGAAAGGCTTTGGGTAAAAGAAAGGAATTGATTTTGAGGAGATTTTCTCTCTAGTTATGAAAATGTCCTCTATTCGAGTTGTACTTGGATTGGCAGCTAGCTTGAATTTAGAGGTTGAACACCTTGATGTGAAGACTGCATTCCTTCATGGTGAAATAGATAAAGAAATTTATATGGAGCAATCAGAGGGTTTCAAAGTTAAAAAAAGGAGCATCTTGTATGAAAGTTGAAGAAGAGTTTATATGAGCTGAAGCAAGTGCTAAGACAATGGTATACAAAGTTTGATTCCTTCATGGAAGGTCATGGGTATAGTAAGAATTCTTCTAATCATTGTGTGTATGTTAAGAAATTCTCTAATAGTGATTTCATAATTCTCTTGCTTTATGTTGATGACATATTGATTGTTGGTCATGACACTAAGAAGATTGAAAATCTTATGAAAGACTTGAACAGATCCTTTGCTATGAAGGATACAGGTCTTGTAAAGAAAATCCTTGGCAGGACTATCACTCGTTACAGGAAGAATGGGAAACTGTGGTTGTCGCAGCAGAAGTATATTGAGAAGGTTTTAGAGAGGTTTAGCATGAGTAATTCCAAACCTGTTAGTATTCCACTTGCTAGTTATTTCAAGCTGAGTTTGCGGCAATGTCCTACAAGTGAGAAAAAGAAATAAAAAATGAAAAAGATTCCATATGCATTTGCAGTTGGAAGTTTGATGTATGCTATGGTTTGCACTAGGCCGGATATTGCTCATACCATTGGAGTTGTTAGTCAGTTTCTCTCTAATCCTAGCAAGAAACACTGGCAAGTAGTGAATTAGATTCTCATATTCCTTAATGGTACTTCCAGAGTTTGTTTATACTTTGGGGGGTGGCTAACCTATGTTGGATGGTTACACGATGCGGATATGGCCGGGGATCTTGATTCAAGAAAGTCTACTTCTGGTTATATGATGACTTTTGCAGGGAGAGTTATGTCGTGGCAATCTTGACTTCAGAAATGTGTTGCTTTGTCTACTATAGAGGCATAATACATTGCTGTTGTTGAAACTTCTAAGGAATTATTGTGGATGAAGAAATTTCTACAAGAGTTAGGCATCAATCAAGAGAAGTTTGTGTTATTTTGTGACAATCAACATGCTATCGATCTCAACAAGAATCCGACATTTCATTCTATATTGAAGCACATAGAGGTGAGGTATCATTAGATACGTCAAATGCTTGAGATGAAGTCATATGCACTTGAAAAAATTCATACTGATGACAATGGTTCAGATATGATGACTAAGAGTTTGCATGTAGTGAAGTTTGATTCCTGTAAAGAAAAGGCAGGCTTAGTAGAGCAGCCTATTCCCACTTAAGTCGGTGAGAGAGAGATTTGTTGTTAGGTCCCCAACTCAAGTGGGGCCCACACAACTTTAAAAATAAAAAATAAAACAAGTGGCTTTTAGGCTATGGTGAGAGGGAGTGAGAGATTTGAATCTCTCATTCTTTTTGAAAGAAAGAAAACAAAGCTCTCTCCTTCGACGAAGAGAAGAAGAAAAATTGGGGAAAAAGGGCATGTCATTTTGATCCAATTAAACCAATAAACTTGCTCCATTTCTTATGAAATTTTAGTATGTTATTCCTGGTGTAGAGATAAACATTAGGATATAACTTGCTAGTTATATTGCCTTCTCTTTTGTCTGATTTGAGATACCCACTTTGTGGAGGGTTTATGTTAATTCCATAAGTTTTTATTATGTATTTTATTGATTGTTGAGATGCCCTAGTGTTACTAGGAAGATTGATTGTGTACCCATTATTTTGACAGTGAAAGATTTTACTAGACTAGGTTCCATGGGTTTTTTGTCCCTCTTTTGGGGGTTTTCTCACGATAAAAATTTCTGGTGTTTGATTATTTAATTTCTGTAAT
The DNA here is from genome assembly GCF_014773155.1 of Arachis stenosperma. NCBI lineage: Eukaryota > Viridiplantae > Streptophyta > Magnoliopsida > Fabales > Fabaceae > Arachis > Arachis stenosperma. The sequence continues at coordinate 105,995,818 of NC_080382.1, forward strand.
TATATTTGCTACTTAAAGTATCTTTGATATTGCCTATTTAATCGCACAGGTTGTGAAAAAAATTATTTTTGGTGCTTCTGATATTAGACAGGTTCTTATTGAACCTCATTTTTCCAACAAAAATCCCTACGAATTCTTCTACATTCTCCAAGAGGGCATCAGGACCAAGATTGAACTCATCCAACAACAAAGCTTTGCTCGACTTGATTGCATACTTCCACAGAGACAACATTTTTGGACTTGTGTTCACCACGTTGCCCTCTTGTTCAGATTGATAATCATCTTCAGTCTCCCTTTATAAAGATAGTTAAAGACATTATGTTGAATTTGCATAGCCTGATAGCCACCAATAATTTAATTTTAGTGTATGGTCAGGCAGTACTCAACAACTAGACAAACTAAAACACCATTATAGATCGTAATTATCTATGGTTTTGAAAGAAAGATAAATGACAATTACAAAAAGATATTCATGACAATGAAAAACCATTATGACGATATATTAAGAATGAACTTGTCTTTTTCTTCTTTGTTAAACTTATTTATGATATGCTTCCACGCAACAATAACAATAACAACAAAGTCTTATCTCACTATGTAGGATGGGCTACATGGATCAAAGACACCACCATCATGTATTACGTCTGTAGTGAGATCGTTCACACATAGATATCTGTTGACCAACTCATGATATACTTCCGCACAACACATGTAACTAAATAAAATGTACAAGAATTCCAATAGGATAGGATGTACAAATAAAATGGTTCAACTACACACCTGTACTGTCTGAATTCCCTGTAATGACAGCTTCTGAAGGACGAGAAAATGGAGGAGGTTATGGAAACATTGGTTACCAATCTTCGCCCCCCCCCACATCAATATCTGTTCATCATCAAAAGACAGCAGTGCACAAGGAACCAAATCCTGCCAAAACAAGATGATCAAAATTCATGCAGAGTAATACTCCTAATGGTTGTTGGCAATGCTTATGCCGCTTATCTTGATACTTAGAGGCCTTTTACCATAGGTAAGCCAGAAGAGGTCGCCTATCTAAGTAGATTGCTCCTGAGTTTTCGTATTTAGGAATATAAACAAATTAGTTGTTATCTGATACCTTAAGCTTGGCACCTAATTTCTTATAGTCACTAGGCTCCAGTCCCTTGTAGTCAACCTTCGCCAAAGGGCTTCCTTCAATAGCCTCTCTGAGATCCTTTACAAGGAAGGTGTAGACTCCATTTTTGGCTACAAAGTTGCAGAACCAAATTATAGGTTTAATTTTAGAAAGAACCATAACTTAGGTTCTTAAATGGACTGGTACAATTAGACTAAAAGAGAAGTGTATTATTAATAATAACTCTAAATTAAAAATAGGTTTAGCAGGATGAATATCCATATAGATAAAGAAATGCAAAACATTATAACTACTTATCTTTTTTGCTTTGACTTGATTTTGATTTTTTTTCCCCAACTACAAGATTTGGACTATATTCTTCAGCTTTTTTTATTGCAACTTCTAATCAATAGTCAAATACCTCTAATATGGTTAAATATGTTATTTGGAGGGAGGAATTTAATAAAATTCATCCAAACAACACCATGTATACATGTAGAATTCATAGAGATATTAAGAGCAGTTTAACCTCAGAATTTGATTTTAGGAAGAGTCTTGCCTCACCTTCTATGAATTCAGTTACTCTAGGCAAGGAAAATTAGAGAAGAGTGAAGATGATAGTCACAATTGACATTACCCAATTTAGCTTTTGTTAATCCTCCTGGAGTATCTTGTATAAGTTATGGGTAAACAGGTGCAGCAAGCTTCTAGAGCATCATTGGATACAGTGGGCGTGTACTATAGTTGTAGTTTCTTCCACGCTGCCTATTGTGGTAAAGTTCAGAGGCTTAGGAAGGAGTGCCCTAACATTGAGTACGGTACTGAAACTTTCATGGCCAACTACTTTGATCGCCATTATTGTGGAAAATGTGGCCTCACCTATGTTTACCAGAATGCTGCTGCGTAATTTCGTTTAATTTTCTGTCCTTTAAGGTTTTACTCTTAAAATTTTAATTTTAATTTCTCATGTGTTAATTTCGGGTTCTATTCAGTGTTTTAGTTTTGGAACGAGACTGCTATGTTTTTTTTCTAAAGTCAGGTAATTCCATTCATGAAATGAAAGAAACATATAGGTGTCCATATATAGGACAAGCAAAAGAAACGGAGGACTCCTAATGCTCTACTATAGAGATAACATCATATAATAATCTAATAAGAAAAATAAAAGGAAGTAAAAAAGAAGTAAAGTGCTCATCAATTAGGAATTGGAGATTTATTGAAGCTCCTTCTGCAACTTGAAAGTCGACGCCATTATCTCTTCCACACTAGTTAATACATTATCAAAGATGAACCTATTCCTAGCCTTTCATAAGGACTAGCTCAAAATCACCATCATCATCCTTTGAGAGGAGCTATTGGGTTGGGTATGTAAGATTCTCATTCTCAAGTTCCACTCAACATAGAAATCAGGATCTTTGGTGCCCCTTCTAACAGCCGATAAGCTCATTTTGACCAAATCTCCATTGATTTCTCACAATAGAATATGCAATGATTGATTGTTTCTAGAAATTATAAGCATCTTCGGCAGGTGGGTTGAATTAATAGAATACGATGATTAACCTTTTGCAGCATTGAAAGCTTTTCATGGAAGCCCCTTCAGAGAAAAATCTTAATCTTCGCTGGGATTTTCAGCTTCCATAGTTCTCGCCACAAGTTTCGTTGTTTCATAATCTCTGGGCAAAATTCAATTGGAGGATGCGAGAACCCATAAGTTATACGGTATCCTGTACTCACTTCATACAAACCACTTTTATTAAGGGCTCAATAAATTTTATCTTCTCCACTCCTAATTGTTGTTGCTAGGACACGCTGACTTGTGCCCTCAGAAAAAATGCTTCTAATTAGAGTTTGATTCCATAGACCATTAGAAAGTATTAAGTCCTTGACCATCAATAGTGGTTGATTTTGCAGATTGAATGCTTCAGATGGAGGGACAACACAAGGATGTGGAGGAGCAAGTCAAGAATCGCTCAAGATTTGGATATTGGACCCATCACCAACTAACTTGCCAAACCAACCCCTTTTCAACAACCTTACGCCCTTCCAATATGCTACGCTACCCCCATGAAGGTATTGCTCCGATCTCTGCATTCATTATAGAATTGTATCGAAAATATTTACCTTTGAGGAGTCTAGATAGGAGTGATTGTGGCTGAGAGACAACTTTCCAATATTGTTTTGCTAATAGCACCAAATTATGAGCCCCTAGGTCCTTAAAACCTAGTTCATCTCTAATTTTCGGTCTTGTCATAGTATCACAATTAACCCATGCCATTTTTTGCTCTATATCTTTTTGACCTTACTAAAATTGAGAGAGTATGTTGTGAATCTCCCTAATTAAAGTGTAAGGAAGACAGAAACATGATAATGAATAAATTGGGATATCCTCCCCAACATCTTTGATTAGAACATGCCTGCCTGTAGAGGAGAGAAGTTTCCTTTTCCACCCTTGAACTCGCTTCCTCACCTTGTCATTGATTTCTTCAAATGTGGCCTTTTTTTATTTTTGGACTGTAGAATGTAGATGGAAGACCCAAATATTTATCCTGTACACAAATATGAACAATTTTCAATTTCTGAGGTAGTAGTAATCAAGCAGTAGGAGGAGTATTATTATTAAAGAATAGATCTGATTGATACAAATTAACTTTTTAGCCACTGAACCCCTCGTATGATTGAAGAAGACTGAAAATATTTTCACAACTGTTTTATGATGCTTTGCAAAAAAGGATTGAGCTATTCGCAAACAATAAATGATTAACAGTAGGACATCTTCGGTTGATCTGAATACCTTCAATGAGATTGTTTTGCTCTACCTTGTTTAGCAAAAAGGATAATTCTTCTGCACAGAAAAGAAAAAGGTAAGGGAATAGAAGGTCTCCTTAACGGATACCTCTCTTTGGTTTAAAAAAACCAAAATATTGACCTTCAACAACGACAGAGTAAGAAACTGTAGTCACCACCTCCTGTATCCAACCAATTCACCTAGATTTAAATCCCAGTTTCTCCAAAATGAACCAAAGAAAATGCCACTCAACACGATTATAGGCTTTGCTCATATCCAATTTAACAGCCATTTCAATCGATATGCCCTTCTTCTTTATCTTTAGATATTGCATACATTCATAAGTGACTAGGACATTGTCTGAAATCAATCTACTCTTAATGAAGGTACTCTGATAAGGGCTGATTAGCGAAGTCATAAATTTCTGTAGCCGATGGACTAGTACTTTAGAAATAATCTTATACACAATTGAGGAAAAGTTTATGGGTCTAAATTGTGTCATATACTTTACATCAGGAATTTTAGAAATGAGAGATTTGTGTATGGTTGAAGCTCTTGAGTAGTCTGCCACTGACAAAGAAACTGCGGACAGCCTTAAAAATATCCTCTCCTACTAAACTTCAATAGAATTGAAAAAATTTAGCTATAAATCCATCATCACCTGGGGCGCTCTGGAGGTAAACACTAAAAACCGCATGTTTTAACTCATCGAAACTGACCAATTTAGTTAATTTTCTGTTCATGGTTGCTGAAACTATGGTTTCAAAATCTTCGAATGCATGTGCTAGATTAGCTTGACCAATCGATGTGAAGACATCCTTGAAGTATGTTTCAGCTACTTGTGCAATTTTCTCACAGATGGTAGTATACGTACCATCATTCTTTTCCACTTTCTAAATTTTATTTCTCTAGATTTTGGATTGGAATTATTAAACTTGTATTTCTGTCCCCTTCTTTTAGTCACTTTACACGAGATTTCTCCCTCCAATAGCTTTTCTCCCTAAAATCAGCATCCTCAAGTTTATTTTTCGAAACTTCAATCTATTCTCCCCCTGTAATACCCTCCTCTCTAAAGATTTCAAAATGAGATGTGGGTTCACCAATGTCCTTCTTCGAATTAAATTTGTTCTGTTGCTGCCATTGAACAATACGGTGCATACAATGCTTTAATTTTTTAGCCAAAACAAATATTGTTGAGTCATCCACACATTCCTTCTAAGCTTCGGTGATAATTACCCCAATTTCTTCTAAACCACACCACCTCTTCTGAAACTTAAACCTCCGTTTATATTTTTCTATGATCGGATTTGTATCAAGGAGGATAGGCGCATGATTTGAACTGTTTTCTACGAACCAAGACAATATGGCTGACGGAAAACGATCCGTCTACTCACTGTTTGCAAGCGCACGGTCAAGCCGCTCCCTAATTTGGTCCTGCCCTCATCGCCTATTAGTCCAGGTGAACCTTCTCCCAATCATACTCAAGTCCTTCAGTCCACCACCATCAATAAAATGCACAAATTCAGAAATAGATGAAGCTGATTTTAACCCCCTCCTTCTTTCTCATCAAGGCTCACTATAGCATTAAAATCACCTATAATTACAACCTTTTCAAGAAAACGTTGTACAAAAGAGAAAAGTTATGTGTATTGGGTAGAACAAATCCCATCCAAGCTATTTAAATGTACCCCAATCAGCTCCCAAGAACAGTTCAAAGCAGGATTAGTTACCTTGGTAGCTATGAAAAACTCTTTTTCAGCAAGAACCTCAACCATTGCGCCTTCCTTCCTTGCTAAAGCCAATCCACCTATACCCGTCGGACTAACAATCTTTCAGTCCGTAAAATGACAAGATCTCAACTTATTTTTCATCAGATGAGATTAGTTTTTTGTTTCACATATAAACATAATCTCGAGGGAGTGGGATTGACATATCCCTTTAAGGTTATGGACTGTCAGAGGTCTCCCCAAATCTCGTTACATGAAAGAACTCTCATAGCAAATTAAAAGAAAAGAATAAAGAAGAGAATAAAAAAAGAAACTTTGTTTTAGGAATAAAGAACTCTCATGATAAAAGTCAAATATTGACCTAAAAGACATAAAAACTCTGTTTTAAGAAAAACCCTAGCAGAATAATTTAAAAGAGTATGTACTCCACATATACAACAAAACTGCTATGTTAAAGGTTTAATTTTTGAGAATTTTTATGTGCTTATATTACTTTTGCGATTTTTGTTTTGTTCTGCCATACAAATCAATGGTTTGTTGAGGCTAGCTTATTAGATTCTCAGTATTTTGTTTGCTTTTATTATTTTTGGGTATTATGGAATTATCTAATAGAATAGAACATGACAGATTGAGCTTTTACGTGGGGTTATGTGTAGTACTAATTGTAAGTACTTTCCTTGTACTTCAATCTTAAACTGCAAATGTCTTTCCACCTGAAAAATTATGATCCAAATTGATTTAACATATTTTTAATTATTTTGTTGATTTTTATAATTTTATTAAATTTTTAATTAAATTTTTATAATTTTATTTTAATTGAATTCTTATACTACTTTTAATTTTATAAACAGTTTGTAAGAAATTTGTAACCATACAAAGAGAGTCAAAATGGCATTCGGATATATACCATTGAGAATCTCATGGCAAAGTTTCATTGGGATGGAAGACCATCATCTCTGCAGCATTTATTTCATGCAAGTTTGATGAGTATATATATGTGCCTCTGCCATGAAGTTGGAGGTTTATAATCTGGATATAACCACACCTGTGTTCTTAAAAGTATTGATTATTCCTGTTTCTATCGGTTTATCACTTTGATTTGATATAGTTCTCAGGAGTTATGATAATCCTAGTTCATAGTTAAAGATAATTTAAATTCATTTGTCACAATGTGGTTACTTTATGCCAAGCATGAATAGCGATATATATAGAGGAAAATTGAAGATTGGTTTAGCGGTTGGCACATTTGCATATTAGCAGATGCAGTATTTTATCTTCATGATTGATTCTATAATCGCCATTAAAATTTGGTGATTTCAAGTTCAACGGGACTGTTTAATATAAAAAGTTATATTAGTATCTAAATGTGTGGAAGAGCATATCCATGGAAAAGGATGATAGATGTTAAAATAGCAACATATTAAGGAAATAAATTTATGTTTGATTTAAAATATAAAAAAGCATATTAGAGAAATATTATTGTATTCTACTATACTATGACAAATTAAAAAGTAACTTAGCTTTGTATTTATCAAATTGCATATTATCGATTTTCTATCCGAAAAATAATTATGCAGTAGCCTTTATTGAAGACTAATAATAAATGATTATGCTTTAGCTTTTAATGAAGACTAATAATAATAATAGTATTATTTTCTACATACAAATTATTTATACATATAAGTTTATACAAGTCATTTACATTTATGCGTCCTGTACGTTCTTCTTCTTCTCCTCCTAACAATGTCTTTTTTTCTTCCTCTTTTTCATTATTTTTTTCTTTGTTATCGTTGTCATCACCACCACCACCATCTCCTCCTCCTCCTCCTCCTCCTCCTCCTCCTCCCTTTTCATTATTTTTCTTTGTTATCGTTGTCATCACCACCACCACCATCTCTCCTCCTCCTCCTCCTCCTCCTCCTCCTCCTCCTCCTCCTCTCCTCCTCCTCCTCCTCCTCCTCCTCCTTTTCTTGTTGAACTTTTTTTCCTTTTTTCTTTTCCCCCTTCTCCTCAATCATCTTCATCATTATGATCATCATCGTTATTCACAACTAAAAAATTATTTTAGTTTTTATTACAGACGAATTTTCGGTTACCGATGAAATTACCGACGGATTTTGTCCCTCTGTAAAAGTCTCGTCGGAAATTATTTACCGACGGATTTTTTTCGGTCGAAAAATTACCGACGGATTTTTCCTCGATAAATTCTCCCATCTATTTTCCTGAAACGTCAAACTTTCCGACGGATTTTCCATTGGTAATTACAGAAGGATTTTCCGACAGATTTTCCATTGGTAATTACTGACGGATTTTTCGACGGATTTTTCATCGATAATTGGCAACAGATTTTTCAACAGATTTTTCTTCTGTAATTAGAACTTTGGAAAATCATCCCAAATTTTGAATACAGACAGAAAATTCGTCTGTAAATTCGTCAGTAAAGTAAAATAATTTTTTTTAGATTTTTCTATTGCAAAATAAACTTGTTTTCATACAAAATAAATATACATTTAATATAAATTTTTATCTAATTTGTATTCGAATATTTATAATATTTCAAAAAATAAACAAATTCATCGTATTATCAAACTAAAAGAAAAGTACTATAAACAAGTAAGTCAATATAATTCAAAACTATATTGTTCAACCATACTAAAACTATCAGCTATAGTCTTCAGTGTCATCTTCATCCTCATTATCATCATAGTCCTCATTCGAACATACTAAAACTATACCAAGTCCATTTTTGCCCTTGCTAGCTTCCTCTCCAATGTTTTCTTCTCCTCCAGCAAGATGGTGCAACTCCAAGTTAACACACATACTAACAAGTCAGATATTATATGAGAAAATGAGTTCAAGATATGCCTACTAGCAGCTCAGAAATCTGCCGTTGGTAATCATGAATGGCATTAGCAGTGGCTCCGCTTGCTAAGATGGTTTCCTCGAGTTCTTGAATGGTTTGGCTAAGCTTTTCAACCTCCAAAATCTTTTGGCGGTGTGTTTTCTCTAGGATTTTGTTTTCCTCCTGTTTATGCCAGCTGTTAGTTAGCTGCATTTCAGTTCACAACAGAAAGAAAAAATGTGAGAAAGGATAGAAATCTCAGTTTGTCTCTTCAAATCCATGTTCTGATTTTGAACTTCCTCAACAATTAGAGCCCTCTCTAGTGCACTTCGCAAAATCCTTTCTGCTTCTAGCAATTCTGACTCTTTTGACTTTGTGAGTCGTTCAAAAGCTTTCTTATCTTCCTGTAGTGCTGTAATCTATGAAGTCAAAAGCATGTTACATTATTATTATTATTATTATTATTATTATTATTATTATTATTATTATTATTATTATTATTATCAGTAAGTAAAGTTCATACATTAAATTAATTATTTGACAAATGCATCCTTGCTGGGAGTTGCATTATTTGTACCTCATTCTTGTATATTTTAATCTCAACTTCAAATGGAGCAATAATGCTGTTAATTGGGAGAGAATCATCATCCTTTTGATTTGCATGTACCTTTTAAAAGTTGCTTCTGCCACATATTGTATAGCCAATGCACATTTCTTTTCATCTCTCAGTTTTTTCATTTTCAGATTCTGCATGGGAATAGATTTAAAAACATACATTTAGATATACTAAAATTGCATGTGGTGATACATAGGTAGGTCTAGCAGCGTATTTTAATGTCTTCCATTTTAGTAATTTTCCAAACTTAAAACACTATACATTGAGTCAAAGTGAATAAGGAATAGCAGAGCAAAAAAGTGGAGACTGGAGATAGAGAAGAAAAAGATAGATGGAATGCCTTAATTGGATGCCAGTATTGATGTCTATTTATATAAGGTAATAAATATAATTGTTACAAAATAATATGAAAACCAATTCAAAAAGATCATGTAGGATTTATTTTGATTTGATGATACCATTAGGATATTATAAGATATTTCCACGGTTTCTAATAAAATGTAAGAAATTAAAATAATATAGGATGATACACATTACAGATATAGAGAGTACAAAGCCAAAGCACTGACTCCCCTTAGAGAAATTCTAGAGACAGAAAGGCAGAGTCACAACCAAAATTGGCTTGTGTCATTATTTGAAGAAAACTGCTCCAAATATGACTGGCAATGAAAAAAGAGGTTTGTTTTTCTGTGACACTAATTTTACCTTGCCATCATCATTGCACTTCCCTTTTATGGGGATCCTTCTTGATTGTAATAACTAGCTTTTTAGTACTGTTTGGGGATAAAATTAAGACATTAGGTGTATTATTTAAGAATTTTTAATAGATTTAATTTGTATTGATAAATTCTATATAATTTAAAACTCTTTTTCTTCCTTTTCTTTATCTTCTGCTACTTTTTTTTTTATCATCATCATCATCACCATCTTTTTCTTTTTTTATTCATCTTTCATTTCTTATTTTACTTTATCAAATTTCTTCTTATTTTATTCTTTCTTAACAAGAATAAAAAAAAAATAATCAAATAAAAAAGAAGAAAAAACACATAATATTGCAAAATTACTTGAAAGATGAAGAACCTATATTCATTTAACTAAAAAAAAGAAATAAAAGAAGAAGAAGAAGAAAAAAATACAGCATTAGAAAAAATATTTTTGTGTAGTTGCAGCAAATTTCGGGATAAAACTAAGACATATAGGCGTATTGTATAAGAATTTTTGGTGAATTTGTACTGATAAATTCTGCATAATTTAAAGTGCTTCCTCTTCCTCCTCCTCATCTTCTGCTGCTTCTTCATCTTTTTTTTATCATCATCACCATCTTTTTTTTCTTATTCATCTTTCCTTTCTTATTTTATCTTCTCAAGTTTCTTCTTGTTTTACTCTTTCTTAACAAGAATAAAAACAAAAAAATCAAATAAAGAAGAAGAAAAAGCACATAATGCTGCAAAATTATTTGGAAGAGGATGAGCTTACATTTATTCAACTAAAAGAAAGAAAGAAATAAGAAAAAAAAGAAGAAAATAATACAGCATTAGAGAAAATATTTTTGTGTAGTTACAGCAAATTTTGGAATAAAACTAAAATATTTAGATGTATTGTTTAAGAATTTTCGGGGGATTTGTATTGATAAATTTTGCATAATTCAAAACTTTTCATCTTCCTCCTCATCATCTTCTGCTGCTTCTTCTTCTTCTCCTTTTTTTCATCATCATCATCATCATCATCATCTTTTTCTTTTTTTTTTTAATTCATCTTTCTTTTCTTGTTTTACCTTCTCAAATTTCTTCTTGTTTTACTCTTTCTTAACAAGAATAAAAACAAAAAAATCAAACAAAGAAGAAGAGGAAACACATAATGTTGCAAAATGACTTGAAAGAGGATGAACCTACATTCATTCAACTAAAAGAAAGAAAGAAATATGGAAAAAAAAGAAGAAAAAAATACAATATTAGAGAAAATATTTTTGTGTAATTGCAGCAAATTTTGGGGTAAAACTAAGATATTTAGGTATATTGTTTAAGAAATTTCGGTAGATTTGTACTGATAAATTCTGCATAATTCAAAACTTTTCTTCTTCCTCCTCATCATCTTCTGCTGCTTCTTCTTCTTTTTTTTTTATCATCATCATCATCACCATCTTTTTCTTTTTTTTTTTTAATTCATCTTTCCTTTCTTGTTTTACCTTCTCAAATCTCTTCTTGTTTTTCTCTTTCTTAACAAGAATAAAAACAAAAAAATCAAACAAAGAAGAAGAAAAAACACATAATATTGCAAAATTACTTGGAAGAGAATAAACTTACATTCGTTCAACTAAAAGAAAGAAAGAAATAAGGAAAAAAAAAACAACATTAGAGAAAATATTTTTGTGTAGTTACAACAAATTTCAGGATAAAACTAAAACATTTAGATGTATTGTTTAAAAATTTTTGGTAGATTTGTACTCTGCATAATTCAAAGCTCTTTCTCTTTCTTATCTTCTATTGCTTCTTATTCATTTTTTTCTTTTTGTTTTACCTTCTAAAAAAAACATAGTATTGCAAAATTAATAGAAAGAGGAGGAGGAAAAAAGTGCAACAACAACCGCAGTAATAAAAAGAACGACGAAGAGGATGAAATACGCGAAAAAGAAGGAACGCGAAGAAAAAAAGAGGAAGAACGCAAAGAAGAAGGAGAAGAAAGAGGAGGAGGAGGAACGGCAGATACAAATGTTGGAGGAGGAACGTCGTGATTTCACGCGCGCATTATAAAAGTGAATTTTGTTGGGTTAGAATTAACTTGTATAAACTTGTATGCCAAAAAAATTTGTATGTGTAGCAAGTCTAATAACAACACTTTTATTCGAATAAGTATTGTTTACTTTTCTTAAAAAGGAGATTATGCATAGATTTAAAATGAAACAATAACATTTTTTAGAAAGAAACAAAAGTTGGTAGCCAAATAATAAATTATAGTAAAACTTTATCAAATAGTTATTTTTTTTATTTTCTTGGTTATCTTGTAGAGGTGAATATGGATTGAATAATATCCACATATTTAGGGTATTTATCTACATCCAATATATAAATTATAGATATTATTCGATCTGTACTCTAATAAAATTGATATTTCACCTGTACTTGCGGATTTGATATGGATATCTGCAAAATAAATAATAAATTATAAATAAATAAAAATATGTCTACCTATTTTAACGTTCAAAAATCCTAATTTCCTTACCCTTCCTCCTTTGTTGTGCCGTTGCACTTACCCTCCCCCTTACCTCATTCACCACTCACTCACCCGTTGTTCTGCTGGCTCACCTCATTTTGCTCCTCTTCACCGCACCATCGTTCTACTTCTCTCTTCCTCACTCTATCACCGATCGTTGTTCATCGTGCCCGTCGTTGCTTTTTGCGCACTTGCTGCTGTTCCTTGCCGCTCGCATCTTCATTTTTCCTTTTGAAATTTCATAACAGTCCCTCTGTATTCGTTATATTACAACAGAGGCTTCATATTGAAGAAGAAATAAACAAGGGATAGAAGAACGAGTTAATACTTAAAATAACCCTTGAAATTTGCTAATAGTTTCAAATTGGTCCTTAAAATTTCAATTGACTCAATTTGAACCCTCAAGTTTTAATAAATGATTCACGTTAGCCCTTTTGTTAATCTCCATTAATGGAATGCTTACCTGAAACGTTAAGTGATACGTGGACCTGACACCTAATCTTATTAAATGGTATCGTTTCTTCCTTGATGCGTAATCTCTCTTTAGACGACATCGTTTTAGCCATTTTGGAGCTAAAATTCAATTACACTTCATCACCTATGATCAAATTACTCAAACAAGGAAACTCTTCTTCTTTTTCATTCTCTCGCATGCACCATACTGTGGAAGATCAATGTCGCTGCTACTTTAGGTCACCGACAAAGTTCGTCGTACGTGTTCTCGTTTGCTAGGACAAGGAAGAATAATTTGCGCACCACCGTTTCTCCCAGAAAGGTTAGTAATACAACCATTTTATGTTTGGGTTCAATATTATGTTTTGTGTCTTCTCTTGGTTAGGATTTACAAGGTGTTTTCGGGCTTGCTAAAATTTTCTTTATTATTAATTAAATAAATTTGAATTAGATGGTAAATACTCAATGTTGCTTAATAATGCAAGTTGAACGTTTACATTTATTTCCCATTTATTATCCACAGCTTGCATTATCTCTTGGTCTGCGCTTCTATTCTAACATTTTCAAATGCAAGAAAATATCAGAAACGGGCGCTCAACAGGTACTAGCTGCTTTCTTTAATTGGTTTTTGTTTCCTTTTAGTTACATCAAGAGTAAAGTTAAAGCATATTTTTTATGGGTTTGTAAATGTAAGATGGTTTTTATTTTCAACAGTTTTGAACATTTTTTATTTGGAGTACAGGATACATAAAGGAGATTTGAAACTTTTTTTTTCCTGTAGAACACTTGAAACCTTATGACAACGAGCTGACAAAGCGATACTTTTGCAGATGCTACTGTATACACAAGCTGTTAAGATAATCCTTCTTGAAATTCCTTGCCTTGGTAGACAGGTGATCTAACTTCTGCAAATATTTTTTAGTTGTCTTTCCTTCCCTTGGAGCTTAAATCTAGGGAACCTGAGCTCCACATTTCATGAGTTGGTGAATTTACTATGCTGTTGTTCCTTTCACTAGTAGCATTTAATTTTTTTTCTCAGCTATAGTTTTTATATAGAAAATATTGATAATGAAATTTTCAAGTGAAAACTTTCACCAACTTTCACCCGTAGACATAATTAGAAATTATTTTATTTTTCAAACCAAGATAAATTAAAAATTAAAAGCTAAGATTTTATGTTTTGCATTTTATAATTTACATGTTCCTAGTTATGTTCTACCCGTATGAAATATTTTGTTGCCTCATTGGTCTTAATTAATTTTCTACTGAATTGAAAGCAGAGATAGACTGCCTGTCTAAACCAACTGACTTTATCATCTTGCATGCTATAGGGCAAACAAATCCTTATGAAATTGCATCTGTCATATAATTGTATATTTCTTGTGTGCTTGTCAGTGTTTCTCTCATTACACTTGTTGATTGTTTATTCTCTGCAACAGACTTTAGGTGCTGTTGGCTATTCCAAGTTTGTAAGCCGCGAGATGAGCAAAACTAAGGCACTTTTGAAGGTTGGTTGTTATTGGTGAAAAAAAAAACACTATTATAATTGAAGTTTATTTAGTTCTTTCTTACATGGGTTTGTGTGAATGGAAGGTGTAGGTTATACCGTCTCCGATTGATTTTGTGGCAGTCTGGCAGATACATACCAAGCATTACTACCTGAGGGTACACCAATGAAGTTTCAGAGAATATTGGACCTTAAGGATTTGCTAATTCCTATCAGTTCTTTGTTCAATTCCTCTAGTTCTGATTACTACCTCAAAAACTGGAGATTGGCTGTCTCATCATATAAATGCATAAAATGAACTTGTATAAGTCTAAGTTCATGACTAATTTCACTTAACTTATTCTAGCTGAACAATCATAAGTGAATGAGATGCCCTCTTAAGTAAGTGGGTAATTGTCCCAAGCTTGAGGAGAATAACAAGGAAGCATAGGAAACAAAAAAGTGGTTCAAGATTCACTATTTGTAAAGAACATTACATTTTTAGTAAAATAAGATCTAAAAGGAAGTAATCTATTATTAATGACACAAAACTTGCCTGTCGTTCTCAAGTCAAGTGTTTGATCTTATTAAGATACGGACTAGTTTCCAAAGTTGAAAATTCTTATGGAATATGTATGAAACATTAAATTTGAATAATTACCATAATCGTTCAACTTTGTTATTTTCTAGGAATGGTTCATGTATTTATAGTTTATGGTTTTTCAGATGCAGTTGATTGAATGACAATTCTTTAATCACCTATGTCTGTTTTCACTTTTCATGGTCTTAAAAAAGTGGATCAACAAAGCATTCTTGATGACTTTAATAAACATGGCCCTGGAATTAAGCAAACACAGATTACACCTACAGTTGTCCCAGCTTCCCTCATGGCTCCGGTGGTGCCTAATCCATCTGCCGCTGGACTCATGGCATCTCGGGCGGATGTACTAACTAGGGCCGCCGTACTTGGACGAGGAGCTACCACCACAGGGTTCAAGCGATTCTTGGCTCTAAATGAAGCTGCCAAAGACAGGAAGGATGGGCCTTTCCGGAAGCTTTTTAATCCATAACGAAGAGTGTGGTATTGAACGAAAGTTTTTATCAGAAGCTTTTGGTTGGTTTTTCGTGGTTCCAAGAAAAAATGTGTATAGTATAGATATAGTAGAAACTAAATGCCAGTCTCATGATAAGAGAGTGTACTCCACTTGCTTATCGATAACATACTTATCACCCTTCCTCCTTCTTTATTCCTAGAGTAATTAATTCCATTCCCAAAATTAATTTCTGTTTCATCGCAATCAAATCCCTAAAAATCTCTATCGATATTTAATTCAAATAAAATGCAATTTCAATCCAGTGAGTTAACATCCGAAAACACGAAGAAATTATATAGAGTGAGATATCAAGATTTTTCTCCCTCATTTCGTTACATCCACAACCCCAGGAACCAGGAAAACAAAAAGATGCAGAAAAGAGAAACCCAGCAGCTTCGTCATTGGAGCATGCCATAGCATTGTATTTGATTCATGTTGGTATGTTATTTAGTTTCATTTTTCCGTTTATTGGCATATGGAAAGTACATTATATGTTGTTGCATGTGGTTGGAGTTGATGATAAGGATGAAAGTTTTGATTTTTATCTTATTTTCATGAGTTTGGGAAAAGGAAAAAGGGAATAGCTGCAAAAAGATTACGTTTTGGGCATAGGGATGAAGGGAAGGTAGCAGAAAAGGGGCATTTTTTTTGTTGTTTTCCGGCGCTTCTCTTCTTCAATAATACGCTGATATGCGTTTCCCTCTAATCCCTATTTCTTCCGCGTGATTCTGGCACCCAACAGCTTCAACGCAATTCTTAGTTCTCACTTTCACACTCTCAGCTTCACCATATTCACATTCACTCACGTTTCCCACGGTAAGTAAAACCCTTTTCTCGCTTGCTCGCTCGTTTTCTCTTTATGGGCTTTGGACTTTGATTATTTGAATGCTTTTCCTGTCAATTGCAACTCACTGAATCTTTATTGTTCGAACTATTCCGGCCGTTAGAAATGTTACATGATAATGCTTTTGACAACTGTCTTTGTTGTGTTTGTCGTAATGTGACTTCTCTCTTCTAGCATTATTAATACTTTCATATGATAATCATTCTTATTTCCCTCTCTAGAATCTTTGTTAATTGGGATTGTAGAGTCACTCTGTAATTATGCAATAATATACTCGTTTTGCAATGCGAGTGATATGTTTTGATTATATGTTACAGTATATATTACTCTTGAATATTGATACTGTGTGTTAGGTTGAGTTTTGGTATTTTTTTTGTTTTTATTTTGGGAGAAAGAATTTGCCTCTTAATTCATTATGGATATGGCAAGACACCATATAAAATTTCTGTCATAACTCTTTAATGGAATTTGATGTGTTCTTCATGGATGTTATCCAATATGACAATCTATTTATTAAAAGCCTCTCTATCAGTATTTCAATTCCCCATTTTCTATGAATATTTTTTCTTAAACAACTGAAAAAATGCTATGAACTTGTTTGGGTGCGTTGTGAGTAAGCATTAAAATCAGCCAATAAGACCCAGGCTATGTCAAACTGTGATAAGTATACATTAATTTTCTGATGTGTTATGGCTCCCTGATTGGTTTTTTATATGTTATGTGGTTTGAATTGCTATTTTTCATACTTGGTGTTGTGCTTTATTTCAAGTAATTAATAATGTGACAAATATGAAACAGCCATTTCGTTCAAGTTGCCTCCATATTTCGAAAGTCTCCACTTGAAAAGCCGAGCATCGCATACCGTTGTCTCCGAGTCCTATAGGTATGTTATATAGTTTTATCTCTCTATTAATTGTGTTTCAAATAATTGGCATATTGGGGCTCCATTATCAGTTGTTGCTTGTGGTTGGACTCGTCGTTAATGATCAAATTTTGTTCTTTATCTCACTTTGCTGGGTTTGGGAAAAGGAAAAACTTGCAAAGATGCCTTTTTGGGCTAGAGTGGGAGTACGTTAGGAGTACTTAAAATTATTGGCAAATTATTTTTTTTGTACTTCATGTGAAGAAAAAAAATCCTTCTAGATATGGTGCAATTGAGATATTATGCCTTGATTTTTTTTAGTGTGAATTGCTTTAATTTTATAAAAGGTTGAGTTGGAATTTTGCATGAAATTTTTTAGTGTGAAGTGCTTTATCTTTATTAGTGTATGTTAAATACTGAACATACATACATACATATATGGCTATTTAATTAATGGTATGTAGTTAAACAAATTAATTCACTGAATTTTGATTAGTTACTTTAGTGAAGTGATAATGACAATCATGGACACATAGTAAGTAATCATGATTTTTATATTGAACTAAGCAAATTTATTAGCGTATCTATGCTATTGATAAACATGTTGGTATGTTAATTAGTTTCATTTAATTAGTTTCATTCATATAGTGCTTTCGTAAAACCAACTTGGCTTTCCATAGCAAATATTTCATACACATAAATCAAAAATTAAAAATAAATAAAATAGACTTCACTAAATTCCTTGTAAAGTTCCATTCAGTTGCCTTTGAGAGAGATATATGCTTTATCTTTATTTTTGGTATGAAAACGATTGCATTATTGTTTCCTCTTGGAATTCTTTGTTAACAATCCTCAACACATAACATGAATAATTGTCACAATTCCACACTTTATTTTAATTTTTCAATGTATAATTTTTATTTTGATAATAACAACAATTCACGGACATGAACATGGTTGTTGCATGTGCTAGTTACTACGTACGAGAGTGACCCAATGCAGAGTCTTTGAGATTTGAAAACACTCAATTCAATGCAACCACTCGTGGCATTTTTTTCACCCATGTAAATAAAAGAAATCTTAAATGAATAATAACATTGTCTATAGAATTTTCGTACTTGGTATGTTAGCGTATCTATGCTATTGATAAACATGTGGTATGTTAATGATTAATTTAAGTGAGTTATTTGAGTATATATAGCAGTTGTTTGTGAACAGGTGTTCAAAAAACAAGAAGTAGGTATGACTTGTACCAGGAGCAAAAAAGAGACGCATAAGAATAACAATCCCAAAAGAGGATCGCGAAAAAAATTGGTGGACCAAAAAAGGTACCTTGAATGATTAGCGGTGAATTAACTGTAAACATGGGATATTGTTTTTTGATAGTAAATGTTAAAGCCGACATTCTCCTTCGTTGTCACTTTGGCTAATTATGTATGTTTGTGTAGAAAACACTGGTATCTAGGTGTTCGCCATGTTGTGTGGCTTCAGTTATGAAGCAATTAGACTCAGACGCGGGCAGAGAGAAAATAATGGAGGTGCAGAACATGGGACTTGGCTGGCTGCAATATGTGCCTGAATGGGCTGTCAACCAAGATATGATGGTTGCATTAGCATCATCATATAGTCGGGATGAGAAGTCTTTGGTCGTCGGAACAAGAAAAATTCCTATATCGGTTGAATAAATTGCGCGGTGTTTTGGACTACCAAATCATGGTAAGCAATCGTCAAATAAAATAGGGAGAAAAGAAAAAAAATATCCACAGTACTTTCGTTGAGTATATGTTTTTGTTAAATTAGCTATTAAAGATTTGGATTACATCGACTCAATTTTGTGCTTGGCAGGGAATAGTTTCAAAAGTCCAGAAACAGCAGTAGAGCACCGACTTGTTAACAGCTTCACAGAAAAGACACAAGCAGATTTGAAAAGGGATGTTATCACATGCTCGATGCAGTCCGATGTCGATAGAATGAACTTCCGGAGACATTTTATCATGTTGATAGCGAAGTGTTTCTTCTTTCCCTCGCCAAAGGCTACTATTTCAGACATACATATACGGGCTGCCATTGATGTATCGAACCCAAGGAAAATGTATTGGGTGAGGTACATTTATGATTTTTTAATTGAGGGAGTTTTGAGGTTTCAGGATGTAGGGAAGAAGACAGTGGATGGATATATGTTCGCATTACTGGTGAGCCGTATATTCCTAACCTTTAATTTGTTGTTTGTTATTTTATAGTATACCTTGTTTATAGCAATTACTATAACTTTCAGATTATATATCTCCATGCTAACAACCATGGAGATTTAGGAAGATATAATGGGAGAGAACCGTGGATCAGAGACTGGTTGCTTGTTGATCTGAAGAAGAAGGATGAAGAGGAAAGCACATCTCACTCGGTGAGGCATAATATATATATAATCTTTTAATAGTGATAAGTGTGAAAGATATGTTAATCAGATCACTGCTTTTAATCTCTTACTTAAATAAAACTTATATGTTGTCCACTGTAGGGGCTTCTAAATTTAATTGGAAAGATGTTCGGGTTACCGAACAAGCCCAACCGTGTATCAAAGAGAGGAAGCATTAGGAAAAAAAGAAAGTCTAATAGAAAGACTCGAAAAGAAGCTACCACGGTAGATGAAAACGAAACCGACATACCGGCTGGTCATGCATCATCTGCTGAATTTGATCAACAACCTTCCAAAAAAAGGCAATTCCATAATTTTTTAGTTTTGTTATAAACTTTTATTGCTCTAACCTACATCTTTTTAATATTATTATAGTATAAAAATATTTTACCATGTATAGAGTAATTAATTATTTATCTAATTTTAGAAGTGTGATGTTGATGCTGTAGCTAGTAAATCTATCTTTTAAAAACTGTTGGAGATACTTATTTTGAGCATGGCAATAGACCTTACACATGTAAATACATCTTCTTGTGTTTTAGTATTCATTCCATAATATAATAAATTTGATGACTTTGTGTCCTTTCCCGTTAAGTAATGCCAATACTTGTTACTTTAAATAGTATTTTGAAGAGCTAATTCTTGTCTTATTAGTTTGGGTGTTATGTATATTTGACACTTGATGTTATCCATGTGGCCTTACGGATGTTAACTGATTGGAATAACGGATATTATTGTCCATTCTATACTATACTTGGGTGTACTAGATTTACTTGGTCGGATTATATTTGTACTATGTGACCTTTTTAATTATCACTTATAGTTGTTCATCTTCTAATTTATGTAAACAGAAAATGTAGCCAAGGTTCACAACACGGATGCATTGGAGGGGATAAAGTGTGTACGAACAAGACATGTATGGAAACGCCTACAGGGGAGGAGACAATGGCCGACACGCCTGTGGTAATTGCAACAGATGATAATATTAAGGACGAACCTTCAAAGGAAAGGCAAGTTACTGAATTTTCAGTTATCGCATGGAGTTTTAATGCTTTAACCTGCCTCATTATAATAGTATACTAGTATAATTTTTTTCTAATTTTGGGCAACTGCGTTGACATAATTTATCATTACATTTGTTTGCATATAAAATTTTACCATCTCTAAAGTAATTTTAATACATTTTACCTACGTATAATATTGTGCTTATTTGAGAAGGATGGCAACATTAGGGGCTGTAACTGGTATATTTATCTTGAATAGGAGTTTGAATAGCTAATATTTTATCATTTCATTTCGGATGTTATGCATGCCTCATACCAGATGTTATCTGTCTGTCATTATGGCTGCTAACTTGTTGGCATTGTGGATGTTACTATTCATTCTTTGCTTTATTCTGCACGAATAAGCTTTAGGTAAACTTTAGAATTAACATCATTTACGCATTTAAGCATACTAGATTGACTTGATTACATCATATTTGTATCATGTGTCTTTTGTTATTATCATTTATAGGTGCTCAACTTCTAATTTATTTAAGAGTCCAAAAATAGGTCCATTAGGGGGAATACTGTGAGTATGAGGAAGACATGTGCTGAAATGCCCAAAGGGGATGAGACAATGCCTGACACACCTGTTGGAAACGGAACAGATGATAATGTCGATGAAGGACCTGCAAAGAAAAGGCAAGTTAGATGAATTTAACAATAATATGAATTATTGAAAATTATATTAGGTGCATGAATCTTTTACCTCTGACTATTTCTTTCTTATGAGGTGGAATGTTTAATCAATAATAAATGTTATCCATATAATCTTATACTGGTTACACAACTTTCTTTATTTTATTTTTGGCTCAGATAAGAGCACTTAATTGTTAAGAGCACTCAGTTAAGAGCACTTAATTGTTAATGACTGTGCAGGGAACCTGGAGAACTTGCAATGGTAGTGTATGTTGCACCAGAGGACCCACCTCAAGTTGACTTTCCAATCCCGTCATTTTTGCTTGGCATCACTCATTTGCACATACCGGACTCATCGCCTAGATCTCCGGTAACAAATGATCGAAACGCGACTCCGGAACCTGAAGCACCAGAAAACATAAGAAAAACAAAAGCTGTGGTGGACACACTAATGCCATCTGGGGGTGCTGCAAGGCCTACAGGTGATGACATGAACATGATATACAAGTGGGTGACAGATTGGAGGGGTGCGAAGAATCTCACGCTCGTGTGGATTCGCAATGGGAGTGATGATGTTCAGCTGCAGCGAGCGGACCTTCAATCACTGGGATGGCGTAGAAGAGTAAGCGATACGGTAAGAGCAAACAAAAAACTGTAATCAATTGCTGTGTATGTGTTCTGCATTAAAGTGCCATGAAATGTAATACGTTTACTCTATCCAGGTGGTTGATAACTGTTGTGCCATGTTCAATGCTTCGATCAACACAAGGTTTTGCACGAATTTTTACTGTATTCCATCGAGACTAATGGTTAGTGCAATTTGTCCTTACCCACTTAATATTACTTAATACCATAATTGCCTCGGTGAAGGATACTCTAAATTATTACGTTAGGTGTTTAACTAATGCAAAATGGGTTTACAGGCCATAATATTGACTGATGATAACATTGAACGATGTGCGGGGACAAACACTGGTTTTGTCCCTGTTCTTAGCAGCTTCATGTGCCACGGGCAGCACTAGTTCGATGTAGGAAAGTGGTGCGCGAAATTGTGATCACTACAACTTCGCACAACTAACCAGCAAGTGCACTGGGTCGTCCAAGTAATACCTTACGTGAGTAAGGGTCGATCCCACGGAGATTGTCGGTATGAAGCAAGCTATGGTCACCTTGTAAATCTCAGTCAGGCAGACTCAAATGGGTATAGTGATAAACGAATAAAGCATAAAGATAAAGATAGAGATACTTATGTATATCATTGGTGAGAGCTTCAGATAAGTGTATGAAGATGCCTTTCCTTCCGTCTCTCTGCTTTCCTACAGTCTTCATCCAATCCTTCTTACTCCTTTCCATGGCAAGCTCATGTAGGGTTTCACCGTTGTCAGTGGCTACCTCCCATCCTCTCAGTGAAAATGTTCCCATGCTCTGTCACAGCATATGGCTAATCAGCTGTCGGTTCTCGGTCAGGCCGGAATAAAATCCATCGATTCTTTTGCGTCTGTCACTAACGCCCCGCCTGCTAGGAGTTTGAAGCACGTCACAGTCATTCAATCATTGAATCCTACTCAGAATACCACAGACAAGGTTAGACCTTCCGGATTCTCTTGAATGCCGCCATCAGTTCTTGCCTATACCACGAAGACTCTGATCTCACGGAATGGCTGGCTCGTTTGTCAGGCGAGCACTCGGTTGTCAGGCGATCAACCATGCATCGTGTATCAGGAATCCAAGAGATATTCACTAAGCCTCGTATGCTTGTAGAACAAGAGTGGTTGTCAGTCACTTTGTTCATAAGTGAGAATGATGATGAGTGTCACGGATCATCACATTCATCAAGTTGAAGAACAGTGATATCTTGGAACAAGAACAAGCGGAATTGAATAGAAGAACAATAGTAATTGCATTAATACTCGAGGTACAGCAGAGCTCCACACCTTAATCTATGGTGTGTAGAAACTCCACCGTTGAAAATACATAAGAACAAGGTCTAGGCATGGCCGAATGGCCAGCCTCCCAATGATCTAAGATAGCATGAAAACTCAAAGATAGCTACCAAGATGTCTAATACACTAGTAAAAGGTCCTACTTATAGAAAACTAGTAGCCTAAGGTGTACAAAGATGAGTAAATGACATAAAAATCCACTTCCGGGCCCACTTGGTGTGTGCTTGGGCTGAGCAATGAAGCATTTTCGTGTAGAGACTCTTCTTGGAGTTAAACGCCAGCTTTTATGCCAGTTTGGGCGTTTAACTCCCAATTAGGTGCCAGTTCCGGCGTTTAACGCTGGAAAATCTGAGGGTGACTTTGGACGCCGGTTTGGGCCATCAAATCTTGAGCAAAGTATGGACTATCATATATTGCTGGAAAGCCCAGGATGTCTACTTTCCAACGCTGTTGAGAGCGCGCCAATTGGGCTTCTGTAGCTCCAGAAAATCCACTTCGAGTGCAGGGAGGTCAGAATCCAACAGCATCTGCAGTCCTTTTGAGTCTCTGGATCAGATTTTTGCTCAGATCCCTCAATTTCAGCCAGAAAATACCTGAAATCACAGAAAAATACACAAACTCATAGTAAAGTCCAGAAAAGTGAATTTTAACTAAAAACTAATAAAAATATACTAAAAACTCAACTAAAACTACCAAAAACATACTAAAAACAATGCCAAAAAGCGTACAAATTATCCGCTCATCACAACACCAAACTTAAATTGTTGCTTGTCCTCAAGCAACTGAAAATCAAATAAGATAAAAAGAAGAGAATATACTATAGACTCCAAATTATCAATGAAACTTAGCTCCAAATTAGATGAGCGGGACTAGTAGCTTTTTGCCTCCGAACAGTTTTGGCATCTCACTCTATCCTTTGAAATTCAGAATGATTGGCTTCTTTAGGAACTCAGAATCCAGATAGTGTTATTGATTCTCCTAGTTAAGTATGATGATTCTTGAACACAGCTACTTATTGAGTCTTGGCCGTGGCCCAAAGCACTCTGTCTTCCAGTATTACCACCGGATACATACATGCCACAGACACATAATTGGGTGAACCTTTTCAGATTGTGACTCAGCTTTGCTAGAGTCCCCAATTAGAGGTGTCCAGGGTTCTTAAGCACACTCTTTTTGCCTTGGATCACAACTTTATTTCTTTCTTTTTCTTTTCTTTTTCTTTCTCCCCTTTTTTTTTCTTTTTCGTTTTTCTCTTTCTCTTCTTTTTTTTTATATTCACTGCTTTTTCTTGCTTCAAGAATCATTTTTATGATTTTTCAGATCCTCAGTAACATGTCTCCTTTTTCATCATTCTTTCAAGAGCCAACAATTTTTAACATTCATGAACAACAAATTCAAAAGACATATGCACTGTTCAAGCATACATTCAGAAAACAAAAAGTATTGTCACCACATCAAACTAATTAAGCTAGTTTTAAAGATGAATTTGAAATCCTGTACTTCTTGTTCTTTTGTAATAAAAACAGTTTTCATTTAAGAAAGGTGATGGATTCATATTCATAGCTTTAAGGCATAGACACTAAGACACTAATGATCATAAGACACAAACATAGATAAACACAAGCATGAAAATTCGAAAAACAAGCAAATAAAGAACAAGGAGATTAAAGAACGGGTCCACCTCAGTGATGGCGGCTTGTTCTTCCTCTTGAAGGTCTTATGGAGAGCTTGAGCTCCTCAATGTCTCTTCCTTGTCTTTGTTGCTCCTCTCTCATGATTCTTTGATCTTCTCTAATTTCATGGAGGAGGATGGAGTGTTCTTGGTGCTCTACCCTTAGTTGTCCCATGTTGGAACTCAATTCTCCTAGGGAGGTGTTGATTTGCTCCCAATAGTTTTGTGGAGGAAAGTGCATCCCTTGAGATGAATCTCTCCATCCCTCATGACTCGGAGGTAGAAGCTTTTGCCTTCCCTTTCCTCTTTCTAGAGGTTTCTCCGGCCTTGGATGCCATAAATGGTTATGGAAAAATAAAAAGCAACGCTTTTACCACACCAAACTTAAAAGGTTTGCTCGTCCTCGAGCAAAAGAAGAAAGAAGAGAGTAGAAGGAGGAGATGGAGGTGGCTTATGGTTCGGCCAAAAGAAGGGGGAGAAGTGGTGTTTAAATGGTGTGAAAATGAAGGAGTGAAGAAGGGTTTATGGGGAAGAGGTGTTGAGGTGATTGGTGAATGGGTGAAGAAGAAAGAGGGTGGTGGGGTTGGTGGGGATCCTGTGGGGTCCACAGATCCTGAGGTGTCAAGGAAAAGTCATCCCTGCACCAAGTGGCATTCAAAATCACGTTTTGAGCCATTTCTGGCGTTAAACGCCGGGCTGATGCCCATTCCTGGCGTTTAACGCCAGGTTCTTGCCCTTTTCTGGCGTTTAACGCCAGTCTGGTGCCCCTTTCTGGCGTTAAACACCCAGAATTGTGCCAGACTGGGCGTTAAACGCCCAACTGCTACTCTTACTGGCGTTTAAACGCCAGCAAGGCCTTCCTCCAGGGTGTGCTATTTTTCTTCCTGTTTTTCATTCTGTTTTTGCTTTTTCAATTGATTTTGTGTCTTCTTATGATCATCAACCTACAAAATAACAAAAAATAACAAAGAGAAATAGATAAAATATAACATTGGGTTGCCTCCCAACAAGCGCTTCTTTAATGTCAGTAGCTTGACAGAGGGCTCTCATGGAGCCTCACAGATACTCAGAGCAATGTTGGAACCTCCCAACACCAAACTTAGAGTTTGAATGTGGGGGTTCAACACCAAACTTAGAGTTTGGTTGTGGCCTCCCAACACCAAACTTAGAGTTTGACTGTGGGGGCTCTGTTTGACTCTGATTTGAGAGAAGCTCTTCATGCTTCCTCTCCATGGTGATAGAGGGATATCCTTGAGCCTTAAACACATAGGATTTGTCATTCACTTGAATGATCAGTTCACCTCTATCAACATCAATCACAGCCTTTGCTGTGGCTAGGAAGGGTCTGCCAAGGATGATAGATTCCTCCATGCATTTCCCAGTCTCTAGGACTATGAAATTAGTAGGGATGTAGTGGTCTTCAATCTTCACCAAAACATCCTCTACAAGTCCATGAGCTTGCTTTCTTGAGTTGTCTGCCATCTCTAGTGAGATTCTTGCAGCTTGCACCTCAAAGATCCCTAGCTTCTCCATTACAGAGAGAGGCATGAGGTTTACACTTGACCCTAAGTCACACAGAGCCTTCTTGAAGGTCATGGTGCCTATGGTACAAGGTACTGAAAACTTCCCAGGATCTTGTTTCTTTTGAGGTAATTTCTGCCTAGACAAGTCATCCAGTTCTTTTGTGAGCAAAGGAAGTTCATTCTCCCAAGTCTCATTTCCAAATAACTTGTCATTTAGCTTCATGATTGCTCCAAGGTATTTAGCAACTTGCTCTTCAGTGACATACTCATCCCCTTCAGAGGAGGAATACTCATCAGAGCTCATGAAAGGCAGAAGTAAGTCCAATGGAATCTCTATGGTCTCATTTTGAGCCTCAGATTCCCATGGTTCCTCATTGGGGAATTCTGTGGAGGCTAGTGCAAGCCCATTGAGGCCTTCCTCAGTGGCGTCCACTTCCTCTCTTTCCTCTCCAAATTCGGCCATGTTGATGACCTTGCACTCTCCTTTTGGATTTTCTTCTGTATTGCTTGGAAGAGTACTTGGAGGGAGTTCAGTAATTTTCTTGCTCAGCTGTCCCACTTGTGCCTCCAAATTTCTAATGGAGGACCTTGTTTCAGTCATGAAACTTTGAGTGGTTTTGATTAGATCAGAGACCATGGTTGCTAAGTCAGAGGGGTTCTGCTTAGAATTCTCTGTCTGTTGCTGAGAAGATGATGGAAAAGGCTTGCCATTGCTAAACCTGTTTCTTCCACCATTATTGTTGAAACCTTGTTGAGGTCTCTCTTGATTCTTCCATGAGAAATTTGGGTGATTTCTCCATGAAGAATTATAGGTGTTTCCATAGGGTTCTCCTAGGTAATTCACCTCTTCCATTGAAGGGTTCTTAGGATCATAAGCTTCTTCTTCAGAGGAAGCATCCTTAGTACTGCTTGGTGCATTTTGCATTCCAGACAGACTTTGAGAAATCAAATTGACTTGTTGAGTCAATATCTTATTCTGAGCCAAAATGGCATTCAGAGTATCAATCTCAAGAACTCCTTTCTTCTGACTTGTCCCATTGTTCACAGGATTTCTTTCAGAAGTGTACATGAATTGGTTATTTGCAACCATTTCAATGAGCTCTTGAGCCTCTGTAGGCGTCTTCTTCAGATGAAGAGATCCTCCAGCAGAGCTATCCAAAGACATCTTGGATAGTTCAGAGAGACCATCATAGAAAATACCTATGATGCTCCATTCAGAAAGCATGTCTGAGGGACACTTTCTGATTAATTGTTTGTATCTTTCCCAAGCTTCATAGAGGGATTCACCATCCTTCTGTCTGAAGGTTTGGACTTCCACTCTAAGCTTACTCAATTTTTGAGGTGGAAAGAACTTTGCCAAGAAGGCATTGACACTCTTTTCCCAAGAGTCCAGGCTTTCTTTAGGTTGTGAGTCCAACCATGTCCTAGCTCTGTCTCTTACAACAAAAGGGAATAGCATAAGTCTGTAGACCTCAGGGTCAACCCCATTAGTCTTGACAGTGTCACAGATTTGCAAGAATTCAGCTAAGAACTGATGAGGATCTTCCAATGGAAGTCCATGGAACTTGCAATTCTGTTGCATTAGAGAAACTAATTGAGGCTTAAGCTCAAAGTTGTTTGCTCCAATGGCAGGGATAGAGATGCTTCTCCCATAGAAGTCGGGAGTAGGTGCAGTAAAGTCACCCAGCACCTTCCTTGCATTATTGTTGTTTTCGGCTGCCATGTCTTCTTCTTCTTTGAAGATTTCTGTTAGGTCCTTTACAGAGAGTTGTGCCTTAGCTTCTCTTAGTTTTCGCTTCAAGGTCCTTTCAGGTTCAGGGTCAGCTTCAACAAAAATGCCTTTGTCTTTGTTCCTGCTCATATGAAAGAGAAGAGAACAAGAAAATGTGGAATCCTCTATGTCACAGTATAGAGATTCCTTGAGGTGTCAGAGGAAGAAAAATAGAAGGCAGAAGTAGAAAATTCGAACTTATCAAAGAAGATGGAGTTCGAATTTTGCATTAAGGAATAGTGTTAGTCCATAAATAGAAGGATATGAGAAGAGAGGAAGAAATTTTCGAAAAATTAAGTTAAAAAGATTTTGAACACATTTTAAAAAAAAACTTTAATTGATTTTCGAAAATCAAGAGTGGAAAAGAAATCAAGTAATTTTTGAAAAAGATTTTTGAAATTAGAAATCAAAAAGATATGATTTGAAAACTATTTTGAAAAAGATGTGATTGAAAAATTATGGTTTTTTAAAAAGATATGATTGAAAAGATATGATTTGAAAACAATTTTAAAAAGATTTGATTTTAAAAATTAATGACTTGCCTAACAAGAAAAGATATGATTCAAACATTAAACCTTTCTCAACAGAAAAGGCAACAAACTTGAGATGTTCAATCAAATCATTAATTGTTAGTAAGTATCTTTGAAAAAGGAAAGAAATTGATTTTGAAAACATTTGATTGAAAAGATATGATTTGAAAAAGATTTGATTTTGAAAAACTTTGAAAACTTGAAAAAAATTGATTTCGAAAACAAAATCTTCCCCCTTGTGCCATCCTGGCGTTAAATGCCCAGAATGGTGCACATTCTGGCGTTTAATGCCCAAAACTATACCCTTTTGGGCGTTAAACGCCCAACCAGGTACCCTGGCTGGCGTTTAAACGCCAGTCTGTCTTCTTCACTGGGCATTTTTGAATGCCCAGCTTTTTCTGTATAATTCCTCTGCAGTATGTTCTGAATCTTCAATTCTCTGTATTATTGACTTGAAAAGACACAAATTAAAAATATTTTTGGATTTTTTATAATGAGGAAAATCAAAATGCAACTAAAATCAAATAACAATGCATGCAAGACACCAAACTTAGCAGTTTGTATACTACTGACACTAACAACATGAGAATGCATATGAGAAACACAAAACACTCAAGTCAATAGAATTCAAAGATCAAAACAAGGAAATCATCAAGAACAACTTGAAGATAAATGAAGACACATGCATAAATTTGAAAAATGCAAGAAGAACAGAAACATGCAATTGACACCAAACTTAAAATGAGACACTAGACTTAAACAAGAAATTTTTTTTTTGTTTTTATGATTTTGTAATTTTTTTGGATTTTTTGAAAATTAAGTGGAAGAAGAAAATAAAGGTATCAAAATTCTTAATGAGAATTCCAGGAATCATGCAATGTTAGTCTAAAGCTTTAGTCTAAAGGAATTAGACATAGCTAGCTAAGCTTCAGCAGGACATTGCATTCAAGAGCTAAATTGATGATGATCAATCAGCTTTGGTGATGATAAGAACATCACCTTGAAACACTAGAATTCATTCTTAAGAACTCTGAAGAAAAATAATACCTAATCTAAGCAACAAGATGAACCGTCAGTTGTCCATACACAAACAATCCCCGGCAACGGCGCCAAAAACTTGGTGCGCGAAATTGTGATCACTACAACTTCGCACAACTAACCAGCAAGTGCACTGGGTCGTCCAAGTAATACCTTACGTGAGTAAGGGTCGATCCCACGGAGATTGTCGGTATGAAGCAAGCTATGGTCACCTTGTAAATCTCAGTCAGGCAGACTCAAATGGGTATAGTGATAAACGAATAAAGCATAAAGATAAAGATAGAGATACTTATGTATATCATTGGTGAGAGCTTCAGATAAGTGTATGAAGATGCCTTTCCTTCCGTCTCTCTGCTTTCCTACAGTCTTCATCCAATCCTTCTTACTCCTTTCCATGGCAAGCTCATGTAGGGTTTCACCGTTGTCAGTGGCTACCTCCCATCCTCTCAGTGAAAATGTTCCCATGCTCTGTCATAGCATATGGCTAATCAGCTGTCGGTTCTCGGTCAGGCCGGAATAAAATCCATCGATTCTTTTGCGTCTGTCACTAACGCCCCGCCTGCTAGGAGTTTGAAGCACGTCACAGTCATTCAATCATTGAATCCTACTCAGAATACCACAGACAAGGTTAGACCTTCCGGATTCTCTTGAATGCCGCCATCAGTTCTTGCCTATACCACGAAGACTCTGATCTCACGGAATGGCTGGCTCGTTTGTCAGGCGAGCACTTGGTTGTCAGGCGATCAACCATGCATCGTGTATCAGGAATCCAAGAGATATTCACTAAGCCTCGTATGCTTGTAGAACAAGAGTGGTTGTCAGTCACTTTGTTCATAAGTGAGAATGATGATGAGTGTCACGGATCATCACATTCATCAAGTTGAAGAACAGGTGATATCTTGGAACAAGAACAAGCGGAATTGAATAGAAGAACAATAGTAATTGCATTAATACTCGAGGTACAGCAGAGCTCCACACCTTAATCTATGGTGTGTAGAAACTCCACCGTTGAAAATACATAAGAACAAGGTCTAGGCATGGCCGAATGGCCAGCCTCCCAATGATCTAAGATAGCATGAAAACTCAAAGATAGCTACCAAGATGTCTAATACACTAGTAAAAGGTCCTACTTATAGAAAACTAGTAGCCTAAGGTGTACAAAGATGAGTAAATGACATAAAAATCCACTTCCGGGCCCACTTGGTGTGTGCTTGGGCTGAGCAATGAAGCATTTTCGTGTAGAGACTCTTCTTGGAGTTAAACGCCAGCTTTTATGCCAGTTTGGGCGTTTAACTCCCAATTAGGTGCCAGTTCCGGCGTTTAACGCTGGAAAATCTGAGGGTGACTTTGGACGCCGGTTTGGGCCATCAAATCTTGGGCAAAGTATGGACTATCATATATTGCTGGAAAGCCCAGGATGTCTACTTTCCAACGCCGTTGAGAGCGGGCCAATTGGGCTTCTGTAGCTCCAGAAAATCCACTTCAAGTGCAGGGAGGTCAGAATCCAACAGCATCTGCAGTCCTTTTGAGTCTCTGGATCAGATTTTTGCTCAGATCCCTCAATTTCAGCCAGAAAATACCTGAAATCACAGAAAAACACACAAACTCATAGTAAAGTCCAGAAAAGTGAATTTTAACTAAAAACTAATAAAAATATACTAAAAACTCAACTAAAACTACCAAAAACATACTAAAAACAATGCCAAAAAGCGTACAAATTATCCGCTCATCAGGAAGGCGAAAAAAGTTGATTATGTCAATAATTTACGTACTTATTTATCCACACACAAAATCTATTTTTTATTACAAGAATATGAAAAAAATAACTATATAACATGCTTTATTCAACGCTGAAGTGGTTTGTTCCAGTGTGTCGAGATGATCATGGGTGGCTATATGTACTCCACCGGAAGACTGATAACCTATGGGTGTTAGACTCCATGCACAGTGGCCCACACTCAGAGCGCCGAGAGAAAATAGATAAATATGTAGTAAGTGAGAATAGATTTGATGATGCATATTTTTACGGGTGTTAGGTGTGGCCTTCCATGTTTTTTTTTCTTTTTTATATTTTCCTCCCTAATTTTTTATGTCTGGCTTGTCGAAGGGCTTTCTTCTCCAAGAATTGGCAGCAACTGTAGACCCGAATATAGTATTCACAGCTGAGGGCTATGAGTGTTGCTATGAAACAAGGCTCCAAAAACAGCCAAATGGGTAAGTCTCGAGATGAAAACGAAGAAAGGTTTAAAAAATCAACCCACACAAATTTTAATATGTTGGCAGGACTTTTTGTCATTTGTGTTGCATAGGTGAGATTGTGGCATATATGTCATTAAATGGATGGAAATGTGGGATCCAAAGAGCTTGGCAAAGGATGAATTGAACATGCCTATTTGGAATACGGTTAGTGAAGTCCAAAATATATACTGATGCTTATTTGCGTATTTAATAATTGATAAATAACTCTTCTTGAATGAATTCTATTTATGCTGACTGGATTTATAGTTACGTCTTTAGAGTGTTCTATACCAAACACAAATACATTTGTTTGTGACCACAGGCCCAGCTGCAACAAATTCAGAAAGAAATTGTAACTGACATTCTAATTTGCAAAGACAACATCTCTAGGAGTGAGATAAATGGTGTACTCAATGTACCATGTCGTCATGTGGAGGATAGGGGAAAGAAGAAAAATCTTGAAGATCATTGGACGAACCCACGGACAAGATCACTGGTTCGAAGGGCAGAACGGGCCAAGAAAGCTAAACGGAACTATAAGCCATAAATTAAGATTGGAGTTGGTTGGTGCGTGTTTTTTGTTAATTTGTTTTCAAAATTTAATGGATGTTATCATGGAATACAGATGGATGTTATCAGATATAAACCAAAACCGGGTGCATCTTTATTAAAGGATTACTTATATTGGACAGCAGGGTAAATATATACACAAACAATTAATTAGGACTAGAGTTGCTGTGTGTATTTACGGTTGATATGGTTGCAGGATTTACGTTATTTTTTTCATGAAATATTTGCGAATGGATTTGGATTTGGACTGAACAAAAAAAGATGATTCAATATTCCAGTTGATAATTATCTAATAAAAAAATTGTTTTTAAATTGTTAGATTATTTTTTTATATGTTTGGCTTTTTTTGCTTAAATCGAGATCACGTTGATTGAAGTTTGAACTTTCTTTCAAATATCTGCTAAAAAATTATGGACTTTACAATTATCCATGCTTAACGGCCAGCTAATAATATTTATGCCCAAGTAATAAATGCTCGATCATGGTTGTTATTCTAATAAATTAAAGGATGTTATTGGAGGTAAATAAAATACATGTCTGGATATGCTTTTTTGATGTCTAATTTTTTAAATAATGAAAAAAAGACCTTATTGTGTACGAAAACTTTTGATATTCAATTTTAAAAATCATGTATTGAACCACATTATCATAATGATCAAATTATCAACTAAACATTTATTAAGATAAAATATTAGTAACAAGTAATAACGGTAAGAAAGAGTAAAAGAATAAAAAAGTTGTAATTTAGTTGTCCAAATATGTTATTGTATTTTGTTTAATAATGGTAGATGAAGCTGTAGCAAGGTAAAATAAAAGTTGAGTATATTAAAATATATAAAATAAACCCAATAAACCACCAAAATCATGATAACGTAAAATAACATTGAAGCATGGGCAAAGTACAAAGTAGTTGCTAAACTCTAATGCTTATGATTTGTAGTGTTATTAAACTTCGAATCTTCCAAAAATGCTTCCTGTGGAAAAAAATTTAAAAACAAAACAAAAGAGGAAACAATAAGTAAATGGATATGACATGAATGCTACGAAAAATATACTAGGTACACATACACAATTGTTCGGCGTTATGGAATGAATTCAATAGTGATATGAAGGAGCCAGAATGCGTAGCCAAATTCTCTGTCATTTCTGAACAAGCCCATTGCGTATCTTTGTAGGAAGATGCCACATTGGTAGGAGATGGTTGTGCATTACCATTAGGTCCTTTAACACACAAATCATATTGAAAAATAACATCATCACTTATCATCCATTCAACCCACTTAAAATTAACAAATGACGTGAAAAAGGGGGTAGATCTCATATTTAACTTGTTGTGATTGTGAGTGTTCTTGTGTTTGTGTGCCCTCTTTTTAATAGATTTTTCTAGATCTGCCCCAAGTCTGGTGGACGTTGGACGACCTCACGTAGGAACACGACGTGGGCCATGTAGCTCATTCATACTAACGGGACACTCATCACGCGTATGTGAGTAAACTGCACTTGGTACATGTGCAGCTTGATGCTCGGATTCCTTGTGTTATTTGAGCTTCTGCCGAGCACTGTCCATGGCATCACGCAATATAGCAGCATCCTCCGGAGTAGCCACGAAATCCTGAGCAATGTTGTAAAAATCAGAACACAATTCCCTAAAAATGGTCATTCTTTCATCAGAACGGTCCATGTCAATGCTACTCCTGAGGTATGTGTGTCTCCGACTAACATTCTTACTCCATCGGGTATTGTGAGAACACTGCTGTCACACGAAAATGTAGGAGAACAGCAAGACTGTGGCAGCATAGAATACCATTCGATTGGAACATAAAGAAATCACATTGAACGTCTGAGCGAGCAATACACGACTTTGTATCTGCTATACACTGACATGTCAAACACCATCGTTTATTGGTCGACTTCACAAACTATACTTGTGCCATGATGGTTGACTGAGGAGATGTCACAATCGGACTTTTTTATAAATTGATCCTGAACGTCTTGAAACATGGAGTTTGTATATTCTCTCTGGAACTGCTTCTCTATTGGTGAGCTAGAAACACAAGGGATAATACCCCTTAAATCAGCAGCGTCACACTCAAGCTCCTTTTGCTCCTTGTCTATAACACAGTTTTGGTATTGGCGAACAAATTGCGACAAAGAGCTCTTACTGTTTAAGTACTTATCGAAAACTGAATGCATGCTCTCACTAAGCTGTGTGCTCCTCATGCCAGCCCAGAATTCGTCCTTGAAAAATACTGGCACCCACATGTGTCGGTCAGCAAACATATCTGCAAATGAATAGGAAAAAAATACAAAAAGAAACAAATAGCATAAGTTAACCCATAAGTGCAACATCCATATTGACTATAAAATAACATCTATAAAAAAGCCACACATAGGCAGCAATGAACCGGAAGATTATACTACCATTTAGCCACCTAGAATTGTGGAGGTCATACTCTTCAATGAAATTGTGCCAATCTCTTTCAAATGAGTCCTTAGATTTAGATTCAAACACAATCCTCTTTATGCATGTGATAAGTTGATTGAAACAACGGTAACCTACCAGCTTGTTTGGTATCTTGTTTAGGATATGCCATATGCACCATCTATGGCGTGTGAGTGGTAATGTGGTCTTTAATACAGAACGCATTTGCAGCAACTGATCTATTATAACACATATGGGGGCCTTACCCATGCACTTCAACCAAGTACGAAAAAGCCATTCGAATGTACGAGTGTCCTCATTCCGCAATAATGCGCACCCAAGAAGCGTAGACATCCCATGGTGGTCGACACCTACGAAAGACCCAAATGGCATGTCGTACCTAAACAATAGAAATATAAAAACATGTAATGTAGGTGGAAACTACAAATGCCTTTCATGGAAAAAAGTCTAATTAAGTCCAACAGAAAAATAATAATTTCGTACCTATTAGTCTTGTAAGTAGTGTCAAACGTCACAACATCACCAAAATATTCTCATGCAGCTCTACACCGAGCATCGGCCCAAAACCCATTTCTAATGCTATGGTTTTCATCCACATCTATTTCAAAGAAAAAGTTTGGATTGAGCTCCTTCATTCGTGAGAAGTGCTTAAGTAACTCTTTTGGATCTGTCTCATCCCCGGAAATGCGTAAGTGACGACTAATGTAATTTCTAACATTCTTCTCTGTAAAGGTTAGGTTGGCAGGGCCACCGACGGTATTGGCTAGTGCCTGGTACATCTTACTCGGTCTAATGCCAGCTTGGTCATTTTGCTGTATCAGGTCCTTCACATGCATACTTAGCTGACGGTTTGCTGAGAACATTCTAGAGAGCTTCGGATTAAACGGGTGTGAGTGGGATTACTCTACTTGAGAAATCCTCCACTGCCCTGTCATTTTATCTAATGCCAAATAGCAACGGACTTTGCAGTTTGTTGAGGCCACCGTTTTCCTTCTCTTGGGTGCCTTCACACGGGATGTGTGATATCTATCTCTGTTACAATGCAAAGCCTGATTAACAACCACCCTCTGATCGTTTCTAGTCTCCCAGCCGGTGGTTCTTATTTTGACGACAAATCCAGTCCTAGCCGCATATCAGTAATAATATGCACGCGCATCTTCTAATATGCCAAAGCACATTCCCTCCTCGGGATCTAGCTCCTCTTTACCAATGGCTTGGTTTATGACCTGGAAAAAAACAAAGAAAGAAAAAAAACAAATGAAACTCTACCCAAAAGTGGCTAATTTCACTATCGAGTATAACAAATAAAACACAGTACTATAATTTTAGGTGCTAATTTCGTTTTATTATGTATGTTAACGTGGATGTTAACTTCATGTAATTATTTTTTTATTTTCATATATTTTTTATTTTTTTATTTATATTCTCTATTGTATTTTAAGTAATTTCGAATTAAATATTATAAAAAAATTATTGGTCATTAAAATACTTATTTCTATGATTTATCTCTCACTTAACTTAAAACACAGACAAGAGAATGAAAACACCCATGTCCTAACGTTTCTTTTCCAGAACAGGCGCAATGGTTGCTTATATGTTCCAATAATAATAATAATAATAATAATAATAATAATAATAATCAAAGACATATAGTAGGACCATAGCTCCTATTTTTCTAGATTTTGTTTTAAAATCTTTCAAATAAATTTTCTCAAAAAGGCATTTTATTTTAAACAGTTAGATTATAGATTAAGTCCAAAGTTGTTTATCAATATTTTTTTAACTTGAATTTTGATTTAAAAAATTATGTTATAATTCTTTAGAAAAATTAAATCTAAAATTTAAAATTTGAGAATTGAATGAAATTCTAAATTAATTAGAATATCAATGAATGCTATCTGTATGAAAAGCATGATGATATATGATAGTCTTGGTTATATTGTTTGTGATGATGCCAAAAGAGAAAATTATTAATAATGGTATGTACTATACATTGTCATCACGCCAAATATTTTTTTACATTAATAATATTTTATCTGCATAAATTTAAATATAAAAAAGTAATTGAAAAAATGAAAGAAGACCGATTTAATGAAAATACTTATTATGGATTAGTTATTAAGAGTGGGCTAATGGAAAGAAATTTGAGTAGGTATATGAAGTTTTGGTGTAACCAATAGAACCCATCTGTCCAATTTATATATAAAGTACAAATTTGCACAATTCTATTCAAAAAGTAAAAAATTCAGTTTATTTATAACGATTTATTTTTGTTTGTGATGATGCTAAAGTGAAGGGATATATATATATATATAAAACATGAGTGATCATGTATCATTTGTCGGTGCCAAATTTATTTTTTCTTTGACATAAATAGCAAACAAATAATGATCAAGAATGTTACGTATATAACTAAAATGCTAAAAAATACACAAAAAATAATCTGGGTTATTATCATACCTCATCAGAGCTAGTGTAGTTTTCCATATTTTCAAAACTTGATTGACTGGCAACAATTTCATTGGGTGAGTCCGTCTGTTGTTCAAATTCTTCAGCACCTTCTGCCATAGATACTGTATTAAGGTCGAAATCAATTGCCATACAAATTACAATGATAAAAACAATTTTTTGTAAAATTTCTTGGCTTATACACTATTGTGCTTGCAATGGTGTTATTCTTGTGATTTTTGAATGACTATGATTGAATTAACATAAAGTATATATTAGGATATGTTTCATGTTTCATATCTCCAATAATTGATGATAAATACCATAATGGACAAAGAATCAATTGCAATTATTTAATGTAATTGATATTATAATTACCATTTTTAAATGTAATCATTATTAATCTTTATTGTATTTTTATATATAAAAATCAAATTATAAAAAAGAATATTAAGTATTGATTACAATAGTGCCTCATAAAAAGGGATATGATTTTATAATTAATATCATTAATAAACAGATTTGATAAGAACGGTGATAAGTAGAATGATAAGAGAGTGGAATAAAAAATAAAACTGTTATTAAGAGATATAAATGAAGTAAATTATGGAAAGTTTTGGCTGATTATGGCTGAAAAATTTTGGTTACCAAACTTTTCCCATTTAATAACACAGCATACACAACACGCAATTGCATTATTTTGCTACAAGTCTCACTCTTATAAAAAATTGTCATCTTCTATAGTACGTTTCTGTTTCTGTCCAAAAATCTCTACAATCATGGCAGGTACAATTGTAAGTCAAGCTTTAGTGTCTAGTTTTATTCAAGTTGTTTTTGACAAATTTGCTTCACCTAAGTTTGTGAATTTGATTAGGGGAAAGAAGCTTCACAAGAAGCTAATCAAAAGGTTGGATACTAATCTGTATGCAGTTCAAGCTGTTCTTAATGATGCTGAGTAACGACAAATCAATGATCCTACTGTAAAGAAATGGCTTGATGATCTCAAAGATGTTGTCTATGATGCTGATGACTTGTTGAATCGTGTTTCAACCGAAGCAGGAACGGCTCAAAAAGAGGTTAGTACCTTGTTCTCTCGCTTTCTAAATTTTCGAGAGTTCGAGGTTGTTACAAAATTTAAAGACATAACTGAGAGACTAGAATATACTGGAAAAAGCAAAGACATTCTTGGTCTAAAAGAAAATGTTAGGGAGAGCATGTTGTGGATAACACCATCAACATCTGTATTAGAAAGATCCATTATATATGGTAGATATCAAGACAAAGAAGCCAAAATGAAATTGTTATTAGATGATGCAATAGATGCTAAAATATCTGTGATTCTGATTGTTGGCATGGATGAGATTGGAAAAAGCACTTTAGCTCAATTGGTGTATAATGATGAGTCTTTGGAGCAAATTTTATCCTAAGTTGTGGATTTTTTTGTTTATAAAAATTTTGATATTTAGAAGATCACCAAGACTATGATAGAGATAGTTAATTCAAGTAGTTGTGATACGAAAGATTTGGGTTTTCTTCAACTTGAATTGAAGGAAAAAGTTTATAGGGAAAAAAGAACTTAATTATTTTGGAGGATGTTTGAAATGACAACTATGATGTTTGGAATGATTTTTAGAAGCCTCTTCAACACGGAGCCAAGGGAAGTAAAATTCTTGTAACAACTCGTAGTGAGAAAGTTGCTTCCATTGTCCAAACATGTCCATCTTACCATCTAAGTCAATTAGATGATGCAGATTGCTGGCTGCTGTTTGCTAACCACTCATGTCTTCCATTGGAATTAGGAGAAGATTCAAGTAAGAGGATTGGTAGACTATAAACTCTTAATTGTACAAATGTGTATATCAAAAATGCCATTTGGATTAAGAGAAAGTATCTGATTGAAACAAATAGCATTGAAAACCAAATTTACAATCTTGATTTGCTGTTCTTGCTACGACAACTAACAAAGAACTGAAAATGAATAGTAGAAACATTAGAATTCTTTCATCCATGATCAACTCAAATGAAGACAGAAAACTCACATCACTCTTGAAGCCTATCTGTCTTTTGTTGCAAAATAATGAAAATATAAACTTCCTCTAACATCAAGCTAAAAAAAGTCAACAAACTAAAATATGATTTCTTATGATGCAGTTTCTGTCTTATGATGTTAAAACTTACATGGTAAAACAATTTGAATAATTCTTACATGGTAATATCATTAAGAATTACCACTAGCTAGAAAAACAGGACATTCCTACATCATTTGAAAAAAAATGTATAAAATGAATTGCCAATAAGATTAAGTCAAAACTAAATAATCATATCAATGTAGTAAACTTAACCAAATTCAACAAGGGTGGTAAATGGACTAATTTGTTCTGCGTCGTCTACTTAAACAATCCTAGAATACGAGCTTGTCCCAACTAATGTGACGGGCCAGGCTTTTTCCCCTTACTATTTCTTTTTTTTTTACCAGCAATTTTGGCGTCAAATTCGTCATGCCAAAATATTACCGGTGGATTTCCATTTTTGACGGTAAATTTGCCGGTAATAATTAGAAGGAAAAAGGAAAAATTAGGTGCGACATTCAGGGTTGGATTTACCGGCAGAAAAATCCGACAATAAACCCACTTATTGGAATTCTACATTTTGGTAACCTAAAACATGTTAACATCGAATTTTTCCGCCGATAAATTTGACGGTAATTGTACCCTAAATTCGAACTGTGAACCCTCTTCCCCTGCATTTGAACCTCTCTCTCTCTCTCTAACCCTCTTGCCTCCCACTCTCTCTCTACCCCTTTCATCTCTCTGGCTGCCCTCTTTGACGTCGGCAGCCCCCTTCTTCTTCGCCGTTGTTCGTTGTTTTCACCCTCATCGTTACTGCTTCCAGATTCTGCCGCTGCTGCTACCATCGATTCTACTGTTGCCGCCGCTTCTGTCACCCTCTTCCTCTCGGCGTTGGTGCTCTTCTTCATGTAATTCTTCTTAACTTTTCTTTTTCTAAAATAGGAATAAGGTCTTATTTGCTATTATAATTTTGATTCTAATTTGATCTAATTTGTTATTATAATTTTGTGTTTGTTATTTTGGTTCTGATTTGTTATTATAATTTTGGTTTTGACTTGTTATTATAATTTTGTGTTCATTATTTTTGTTCTGGTTTGTTCTAGTTTGTTATTATAATTTTGCTTCTAATTTGTTATTATAATTTTGTGTTCGTTATTTTAGTTCTGATTGTTATTATAATTTTGGTTCTGATTTGTTCTGATTCTAATTAAAACATGTTATGAGGGGTTGTTGATTAAGTTATTAAAACACTTAAGTAGTTAGGAACTCAACTAATTAGTTAATTGATTAAGTTATTTTGGATATGCTGTAATGGCTTTGAAGTTTTAATTTATGATTGAGGTTAGTTGGATTTGTGGCTTGTGGGAACCATAAATGTGGATACATGGTCAACTTTAGGAGAGTTTATGCCAAAATATTTTTCAAATAATATAAATGTACATAGAATTTGTGTTGTATTTGATGATTTATGGAATTTAAAGTCTCTATGAATTTTATCTTTGTTATTACATTATTTTGGTGACTAGTGTTTCTTGATATGCTCTTTGCAGACATGACGAGAGGTAGAGGTGTCATGGATCGACCTTTTGGTCATGGTAGAGGGATGGTTTCTACTAGTATTCTTGGGACTTCTCAGTCGTCCCCTTCTACTCCGACTACGCCGGTGATGTCACAGGCAATGGGTGCACCGGATCAGCCGTTCATAATGGTTCCTAACACCAACTACGTGGCTCCATCAACCTTGACGATGCCGCTTCTATCTACTCAGTAGCCCACTGTCTCGACGACGTTGACTCCAGCGACAAACATTGCGGGGCCGGAATCCTCTCACGGATCCCAGCCAGATGCCCCTCCACTACCTCCCATCATACGGATAACAATTTGGTTTGATGGTTTGACTGCATAAGTACTATTTTAAGTCTTTTATGGGCAAACCACTTTAGTTAGTCAGTTTAATTTAGTTACACCCAATTTTCTAATTTTAGTAAATTTAGGTTGTTAAGATAAGTTTGATTTAGGTTTGAACTGCTGAAAATATTTGATAATTCTTGATTGTTGATGGATGTTGTTGCTTAAGTTATATAACACCATATAGATGAAGATATTAATCTTAATTGAACCACTTATTATTGATTGATGGATGTTGCTGCTAGATTCTTGATTCTTGTTTGTTGGTTGTTGATAGATGTTGTTGTTTAAGTGAACTATTGATGGATAGAGTTATTGGCGCATTCTAGTTATAGATGAAACTCCACTAAAATTTCTAAAAAAATCTAAATGTAATTGAAGTTTATAGATTACTTGAAATAACTTTTTAGTAACCTACTAATCTTAAGTTTTTCATTGATAGGTTTGTGCTAAATAACAATGCATGTACACAAGAGTGTACTAATGTCATCAAGCAGGTGTACGAACACCCATGGCCGAGCTATAAGAAGATCTCGACTGAGACCAGAGAGCAATGGTTAAAGAAGTGGGTGGTAAAAGTTAACATATTCATACCTTTATATCTTCTATTTTGTTTAATTATGTATTTAATTTCGAATAAGTCGTGATAAATATTCTTTCTGCAGGAGAAATTTATATGGAACAAGACTCACGATGCCATAATCAAGAAGATCTTCTCCCACCAGATGGCTAGGTGGCTTCTACAGATGTTGCAGGACGTACGTAAGCTCCGTGACCACCTCACCACTTGGCTCCACCTGGATATTAAGAATGCACTATACGTTCATTGGGAGACTGATGAGGGATTCAAGCGTCACCATCTCACGAATAGAGCTAATAAGGTATCGGCCAGGTCGTCGAAGTATACTGGTGGGTTAGAGACTTTCATGACAACAAAGGTCAGGCTAGTATGTAACTTGTTTCATTTTGTTATTAAGTTCGTTTAGTTTGTCTTAACATGTGGTTTCAAAATGTGTAGTCTAAGTCATTGGATCGTGATGCAATGATGGCGGAGACCATCAAGTATACTGACACCTTGAAGGAGAACAAGGAGAGATTTACTGATCAGCGGACTGTGGATCATTATGTGAGTAAAAATCACGTAAGTTAAAGGTTTAATTACCTGTAACCCTAACCATAAAATATGTTGTTACGCAAGAGTCCTACACGTAGAGATTGGAGGCTCCAACCCAGCAATCTCAGCCTAATGGAGACGACGGCAACAATTCTGCTACATCAGTCTTCGATCCTGACATGGTTTGGCATGAGGAAGCATCTGAGCCTTACAAGAATCGTGTCTACGGGCTGTGACTGTGATTGTTCTTTGCCGATAACCTCCGCATATCCACATTGAAACATTCATCAGCCCCTGCCACCAGTCGGTCCGTCGATCCCGAGGACGGCATCAATTTGAGCAGGTGCTGCTTCTCACCAAGAGCCTTTAATAATAGGCTCAACAGCTGCGGGAGTCTGAGGATAAGTATTAGGCATTGAAAAGTAGACATCTTGTGCTTTCTAGAAATGTATAATAGTCCATACTTTGCCGGAGATATAATGGCCCAAACTGGCATTAAACACCAGCCAGAGACCCTTTTCTGGCATAAAACACCAGAACTGGCACCAAAACTGGGGTTAAACACCCAAACTGGCACCCAAGCTAGCGTTTAACTCTAAGAATGGCCTATGCACGTGAAAGCTTCAAAGCTCAGCCCAAACACTCACCAAGTGGACCCTGGAAGTAGATTTCTGCACTATATGCACTTAGTTACTCATTCTCTGTAAACCTAGGTTACTAGTTTAGTATAAAAACTACTTTTAGAGATTCATTTGAAAACTATGACATTTTACATCTCTTATTGTATCTTCTACGGCATGAGTCTCTAAACTCCATAGGTGGGGGTGAGGAGCTCTGTTGTGTTTCAATGGATT
This sequence comes from Arachis stenosperma, assembly GCF_014773155.1. NCBI lineage: Eukaryota > Viridiplantae > Streptophyta > Magnoliopsida > Fabales > Fabaceae > Arachis > Arachis stenosperma. The sequence goes on from NC_080382.1 coordinate 106,039,067, forward strand.
AATGCAATTACTATTGTTTTCTATTCAATCACGCTTGCTTCTGTTCTAAGATATTCACTCGTACTTCAATGTGAAGAATGTAATGATCCGTGACACTCATTATCATTCTCAAATTTATGAACGCGTGCCTGACATCCACTTCCGTTCTATCTGAGCTCAATGTAGTCATTGGGCGACAGCTTGAGTGCGTATCTCTTGGATTTCTAATCCACGAGTTTGACTTGCATCTCCTGACAACAAAGCATTTAAACTCGTGAGATCAGAACCTTTGTGGTAGAGGCTAGAACCAATTGGTAGCATTCATGAGATCCGAAAAGTCTAAACCTTGTCTGTGGTATTTCGAGTAAGATCTGGGACGGGATGACTGTGACGAGCTTCAAACTCACGAATGTTGGGCGCAGTGACAGTGTGCAAAAGGATAGAGAGATCCTATTCCGACACAAGTGAGAACCGACAGATGACTAGCAGTGCAGAAACCATACCTGGACCATTTTCACTGAGATGACGGATGGTAGCCATTGACAACGGTGATCCACCAACATATAGCTTGCCATAGAAGGAGTCATGCGTGTTTAGAGAAGAAGACAGTAAGAAAGCAGAGGTTCAGACGACAGAGCATCTTCAGAACCTCAACATGTTCCTCATTACTGAACCACAAGTATCATTCATTTTATGTTATTTACTTTTCATAAACAAAATCATTTTTATCACTAATCTCCTAACTAAGAGTTACAGGATAACCATAGCTTGCTTCAAGCCGGCAATCTTCGTGGGATCGACCCTTACTCACGTAACGTATTACTTGGACGACCCAGTGCACTTGCTGGTTAGTTGTATCGGAGTTGTGAAAAGTGTGAATCACAATTCCGTGCACCAAGTTTTTGGCGCCGTTGCCGGGGATTGTTCGAGTTTGGACAACTGAAGGTTCATCTTGTTGCTTAGATTAGGTAATTTTCTTCTTGTTTCAACCTTTAGTTTCTTTTCAAAAAATTTTCAAAAATCTTTCAAAAAAATTTTTTTCTTTCTTTTCGTTTTTCAAAAATAATTTCGAAAAGAAAATGTTGTGTTTCTTGTTTGAGTCTTGTGTCAAATTTTAAGTTTGGTGTCAATTGCATGTTTTAATTTTTCTTAAATTTTCGAAAATATATGCATTGTGTTCTTTCTTGATCTTCAAGTTGTTCTTGTTTATTTTGCTTGTTTGATCTTTAGTTTTTCTTGTTTGGTGTCTTTCCTTGTTTTTCTTGTGCATTTTCGAATTATTAATGTCCAGAGTATAAAAATTTTTTAAGTTTGGTATTTTTTGTGTCCTTATTTTTTTAAAAAATTTTCAAAATTTGTTCTTGGTATTCTTCTTGATCTTCAAAATGTTCTTAGTGTTCATCTTGACATTCAAAGTTTTCTTGTTTGTTTTCTTTGTTTTGATCTAAAAATTTTAAGTTTGGTGTCATTTTAGTATTTTTCTCTTTCCTCATTAAATTCAAAAAAAAATATTTTTTCCTTTATTTACTCATCATTTTCGAATTTCTTAGGTTGACTTAGTCAAAATTTTTAAAACTTGGTAGTTTCTTGTTATTCAAGTCAAAATTTCAATTTTAAAAATTTATCTATTTAAATATTTTTCAAAACAAATTTTTTTCAATTTTCTTTTTATATTTTTTGAAAATCTTTTATAAAATTTTGTAAAATCTTTTTCTTTTTTTATATAATTTTCGAACCACTTGTCTTAGTTTATTATTTTGATTGAAAAAATTTTAAGTTTGGTATTTTCTTGTTAAGAAAGTTTCAATCTTTAAAATTTTAAAATCATATCTTTTTCAAAAACTTTTCTTTTATTTATTTTCTTACAAGTATCTTTAATTTTAAGACACATCTTTTTCAAAACTTCCTAACCACCCTCTCTTTCTCTTCATTTTTCGAAAATCAATACAAAAAATTTTCAAATCTTTTTAATTAATTAATTAATTTAGTTTTCTAATTTCTTTTATTACTTTTTATTTTCTTAATTTTTGAAACATGCATAAATTTTTTATTTTACTTTATTTTAATTTCATTAATCACAAAAAAAGGGGAAATAAAATTTTTATTTACAATCCACATCATCTCCCTTTCTCCATTATGGACCTAATTGGAAATAAACAGTCCAGAAGGACTCTGGGGTCATATGCTAACCCCACTACTGCTTCATATGGGAGTAGTATCTGTATACCTCCCATCAGAGCCAGCAATTTTGAGCTAAACCCTCAGCTCATTATCATGGTACAGCAAAATTTTCAGTATTCCGATCTTTCACAGGAAGAACCTAGTAAGTTTCTGGCACAGTTCTTACAAATTGCTGACACAGTACATGATAAGGAAGTGGATCAGGATGTCTACAGATTATTGTTGTTTCCATTTGCTGTAAAAGACCAAGCTAAGAGGTGGTTAAACAACCAACTTAAAGCCAGCATAAGAACATGGAAACAGTTGTCAGACAAATTTCTGAATCAATATTTCCCTCCAAAAAGGATGACACAGCTAAGGCTGGACATCCAAGGCTTTAAACAAGAAGATAATGAATCTCTTTATAATGCCTGGGAGAGGTACAGAGAGATGCTAAGTAAATGCCCCTCTGAAATATTTTCAGAATGGGTGCAGTTAGACATCTTCTACTACGGGCTTACAGAAAAGGCCCAGATATCTCTAGACCACTCAGTTGGTGGATCTATACACATGAGAAAGACAATTGAAGAGGCTCAAGAGCTCATAGATACTGTTGCTAGAAATCAGCATCTGTACTTAAGTAGTGAGTCCTCCATGAAAGAAGAGGCTAAAGCAGTATCCACTGAACTTAGTCCTCCAGAACAAGTTGTTGAACTTAATCAGCTACTATTTTCTATAACAAAATAGTTAGCAGAATTTAAAGAGATACTACAAGAAACCAAAGATGCTAACCAGAATATGGAAAAATAATTGAATCAGACAAAACAGCAGTTATGTAAATAGATAACAGAAGAATGCTAAGCTGTTTATTTAAGGAGTGGAAAGACATTGAATGTCTCAACTCAAAGCAACAGGAAGCCAAGAAAGGAACATCTGACAGAGGATGACCAATTCGTTGCCCAAAATCCCTCTGAGGACAGTAAGAGCCCAGAGAAGAATGATTCTAGCGTTCAAACACCAGAAAAGGGTCAGAAGTCGGTGTTAAACGCCCATGCAACAGGCAATTCTGGCGTTAAACGCCGATACGACACCCAATTCTAGCGTTCAAATGCCAATGAGGGATCAGACACTGGTGCGCGAAATTATGATCATCAATGGCGCCATCAACATGGTACGCTCAATTGCAATCTCAACTCTTTATCACAACTTCGCACAACTAACCAGCAAGTGCACTGGGTCGTCTAAGTAATAAACCTTACGCGAGTAAGGTCGATCCCACGGAGATTGTTGGTATGAAGCAAGCTATGGTCATCTTGTAAATCTTAGTCAGACAGATTCAAATGGCTATGGATAATTTATGAATAAAGCATAAAATAAAGATAGAGATACTTATGTAATTCATTGGTGAGAATTTCAGATAAGCGTATGGAGATGCTTTGTCCCTTCCATCTCTCTGCTTTCCTACTGTCTTCATCCAATCCTTCTTACTCCTTTCCATGGCAAGCTGTATGTTGGGCATCACCGTTGTCAGTGGCTACAGTCTCGTCCTCTCAGTGAAAATGTTCAACGCGCTCTGTCACAGCACGACTAATCATCTGTCAGTTCTCAATCAGGTTGGAATAGAATCCAGTGATTCTTTTGTGTCTGTCACTAACGCCCAGCCTTCAGGAGTTTGAAGCTCGTCACAGTCATTCAATCCTTGAATCCTACTCAGAATACCACAGACAAGGTTTAGACCTTCCGGATTCTCTTGAATGCCGCCATCAATTCTAGCTTATACCACGAAGATTCCGATTAAGGGATCCAAGAGATATCCATTCAATCTAAGGTAGAACGGAGGTGGTTGTCAGGCACATGTTCATAGGTGAGAATGATGATGAGTGTCACGGATCATCACATTCATCAAGTTGAGGAACAAGTGGTATCTTAGAACAAGAATAAGCCGAATTAAATAGAAGAACAATAGTAATTGCATTGATACTCGAGGTACAACAGAGCTCCATACCTTAATCTATGGTGTGTAGAAACTCCACCGTTGAAAATACATAAGAACAAGGTCTAGACATGGCCGAATGGCCAGCCTCCCAATGATCTAAGAACTAGATGTCCAAAGATGATCCTAAGATCTAAAGTGATCAAAAGATGAAAATACAATAGCAAAAGGTCCAATTTGTAGAGAACTAGTAGCTTAGGGTTTACAAAGATGAGAAAATGACATAAAAATCCACTTCCGGGCCCACTTGGTGTGTGCTTGGGCTGAGCATTGAAGCTTTCATGTATAGAGACTTTTCTTGGAGTTAAACGCCAGCTTTTGTGCCAGTTTGGGCGTTTAACTCCCATTCTTGTGCCAGTTCCGGTGTTAAACGCCAAAATTCTTGAGCTGACTTGAAACGCCTATTTGGGCCATCAAATCTCGGGCAAAGTATGGACTATTATATATTGCTGGAAAGCCCAGGATGTCTACTTTTCAAAGAATTTGAGAGCGCGCCAATTAGGCTTTGGTAGCTCCAGAAAATCTACTTCGAGTGCAGGGAGGTCAGAATCCAACAGCATCTGCAGTCCTTTTCAACCTCTGAATCAGATTTTTGCTCAGGTCCCTCAATTTCAGCCAGAAAATACCTGAAATCACAGAAAAATACACAAACTCATAGTAAAGTCCAGAAAAGTGAATTTTAACTAAAAACTAATAAAAATATAATGAAAACTAACTAAAACATACTAAAAACATACTAAAAACAATGCCAAAAAGCGTATAAATTATCTGCTCATCAGACACCTGCAAGTACTGATAACAACCCCCTTAAGCAGGCTTCTCTAACCACCTCTGTAGGAAATAAACCTGCAGCAACTAAGATTGAAGAATATAAAGCCAAGATGCCTTATCCTCAGAAACTCTGCCAAGCGAAACAGGATAAACAATTTGCCCGCTTTGCAAACTATCTCAGGACTCTTGGAATAAAGATTCTGTTTGCAAAGGCACTTGAGCAAATACCCTCTTATGCTAAGTTCATGAAATAGATCTTAAGTCATAAGAAGGATTGGTGGGAGACTGAAAAAGTTTTTCTCACTGAAGAATGCAGTGCAGTCATATTAAAAAGCTTACCAGAGAAGCTTAAAGATCTCAGAAGCTTTATGATACCATGCACATTGGAGGATGCTTGTACCAAGACAGCTTTATGTGATCTTAGGGCAAGTATCAACCTGATACCTGCATCCACTATCAGAAAGCTTGGTTTGACTAAAGAAGTCAAACCAACCCAAATATGTCTCCAACTTGCTGATGGCTCCATTAAATTTCCATCAGGCGTAATTGAGGACATGATTGTCAAGGTTGGGCCATTTGCCTTTCCCACTGACTTTGTAGTGCTGGAAATGGAGGAGCATAAGAGTGCAACTCTAATTCTAGGAAGACATTTCCTAGCAACTGGATGAACTCTCATTGACATCCAAAAAGGGGAGGTAACCCTGAGAGTCAATGAGGATGAGTTTAAGTTGAATGCTATCAAAGCTATGCAGCATCCAGACACATCAAAAGACTGCATGAGCATTGATATTATTGACTCCCTGGTGGAAGAGATCAATATAACTGAGAGTCTCGAATCAGAGCTAGAGGACATTTTTAAAGATGTTCAACCTGATCTGGAGGAACTAGAGAAAACAGAAGAACCTCTGAAGACTCCTCAGGGTGAGGAGAAGCCTCCTAAACCCGAGCTCAAATCACTACCACCGTCCTTGAAATATACACTTCTGGGAGAAGATGACACCTTTCTGGTAATCATAAGCTCTGCTTTAGAGCCACATGAAGAGAAATCACTAATTCAGGTGCTAAGGACACACAAAACAGCTTTGGGGTGGTCCATAAGTGATCTTAAGGGCATTAGCCCAACAAGATGCATGCACAAGATCCTATTGGAGGATGATACTAAGCCAATGGTTCAACCACAGAGGCGGTTGAATCCAGCCATGAAGGAGGTGCTGCAGAAAGAGGTCACTAAGTTACTAGAGGCGGGGATTATTTATCCAATTTCTGATAGCCCCTGGGTGAGCCCTGTCCAAGTTGTCCCCAAGAAGGGAGGCATGACAGTGGTTCATAATGAAAGGAATGAACTGGTTCCTACAAGAACAGTTACAGGGTGGCGTATGTGTATTGACTACAAAAGGCTCAATACAGCCACCAAAAAGGTCCATTTTCCTTTACCATTCATAGACCAGATGCTAGAGAGACTAGCAGGTCATAAATACTACTGCTTTTTGGATGGCTATTCAGGTTACAACCAAATTGCAGTAGATCCTCAGGACCATGAGAAAACAGCATTCACATGTCCATCTGGAGTATTTGCCTACAGAAGGATGTCATTTGGTCTATGCAATGCACCTGCAACCTTTCAGAGGTGCATGCTCTCTATCTTCTCTAATATGGTAGATAAATTTCTGAAAATCTTCATGGATGACTTCTCAGTATTTGGAGACTCATTCAGGTCCTGTCTTGACCATCTAGCACTTGTTCTGAAAAGGTGCCAAGAGACTAACCTGGTTTTAAACTGGGAGAAATGTCACTTTATGGTGACTAAAGGAATTATCCTTGGGCATAGAATTTCGAACAAGGGAATAGAGGTGGATTAAGCTAAGGTAGAAGTAATTGAAAAATTACCACCACCTGTCAATGTTAAGGCAATCAGAAGCTTTCTGGGGCATGCAGGATTCTATAGGAGGTTTATAAAGAATTTTTCAAAAATTTTAAAATCTCTGAGCAATCTGCTAGCCGCTGATATACCATTTGTCTTTGACACAGAGTGTCTGCAAGCTTTTGAGACTCTGAAAGCTAAGCTGGTCACAGCACCAGTCATTTCTGCACCAGACTGGACATTACCATTCGAACTAATGTGTGATGCCAGTGACCATGCCATTGGTGCAGTATTGGGATAGAGACATGACAAGCTTCTGCATGTTATTTATTATGCTAGCTGTGTTTTAAATGACGCGTAGAAGAATTACACAACCACAGAAAAGGAGTTGCTTGCAGTGGTTTATGCCATTGACAAGTTCAGATCTTATTTAGTAGGATCAAAAGTGATTATGTACACTGACCATGCTGCTCTAAAATATCTCCTCACAAAGTAGGATTCAAAATGTAGACTCATAAGATGGGTGTTGCTTTTGCAAGAGTTTGATATAGAAATAAGAGATAGAAAAGAGACAAAGAACCAAGTAGCTGATCACCTGTCCCGGATAGAACCAGTAGCAGGAGCGTCCCTCCCTCCTACTGAGATCTCTGAAACCTATCCGGATGAGCAACTCTTTGCCATTCAGGAAGTACCGTGGTTTGCAAACATTGCAAACTATAAAGCTGTGAGATTCATACCCAAAGAGTACAGTAGGCAGCAAATAAAAAAATTGGTTTCTGATGCAAAGTACTACTTATGGGATGAACTATATCTCTTTAAGAGATGTGCAGATGGAATAATCCGTAGATGTGTACCTAAAGAAGAGGCATAGAAGATCCTATGGCATTGCCATGGATCACAATATGGAGGACATTTCGGAGGTGAGCGAACAGCCACAAGGGTTCTCCAATGTGGCTTCTACTGGCCTACTCTCTATAGAGACTCCCAAGAGTTTTGTACGTAACTGTGACAGTTGCCAGAGGGCGGGTAATCTGCCTCACGGTTATGTCATGCCTCAACAAGGGATCTTAGAGATTGAGTTGTTTGATGTATGGGGTATTGACTTCATGGGGCCTTTCCTACCATCATATTCAAAAACTTATATTCTAGTGGCAGTAGACTATGTATCTAAATAGGTAGAGGCAATTGCAACACCCACTAATGATACTAAGACAGTGATAAAGTTCCTCTTCCTAGGGTACTGATCAGTGATGGAGGCACTCATTTCTGCAATAAACAGCTTGACTCTGCTTTGATCTGATATGGAATTAACCACAAAGTGGCAACTCCATATCATCCACAGACAAATGGGCAGGCTGAAGTCTCAAATAGAGAACTAAAATGAATCCTGGAATGGACTGTAAATACCCGTAGAAGGGATTAGGCAAGAAGTCTGGATGATGCTCTGTGGGCATACAGAAATGCATTCAAAACTCCTATTGGGACCTCTCCATACCAGCTTGTGTATGGAAAAGCCTGTCATCTGCCAGTGGAACTGGAACACAAGGCCTACTGGGTGACCAGGTTCCTAAACCTTGATGCTAAGGTAGCTGGAGAAAAAAGATTACTCCAATTGAATGAGCTAGAGGAGTTCAGACTCAATGCTTTCGAAAATGCTAAGATTTACAAGGAGAAAGCAAAAAGGTAGCCTGACATAAAGCTATCATCTAGAGTCTTTAAGCCAGGACAGAAGGTTCTGCTATTTAAGTCTAGGCTCAGATTGTTCCCTAGGAAATTGAAATCCCGGTGGAAGGGACCATATATGATTACGAGTGTGTCACCATATGGATATGTAGAGCTTCAGGATATTGACTCTGACAAAAAGTTCATTGTTAATGGACAGAGAGTCAAACATTATCTTGAAGGCAATGTTGAGCAAGAGTGCTCAAGACTGAGCCTAGATTAAAGCTCAGTAAAGTTCAGCTAATGACAATAAAGAAGCGCTTGCTGGGAGGTAACCCAACCATTAGCAAAAATTAGATGTTTTGAGTTTATTTAATTTTGTTATTCATGTTTGTTAATACATTTCAGTAAATAATTCAGAAAAATGAAGGTTCAGAACATAAAGTAGAGGAATCATAGCAAAAAAGAGCTCACTGGTGTTAAAACACCATTAAAGAGGCATTTTGGGCGTTAAACGCCAGAATGGCTATCATTCTGGGCGTTTAACGCCAGTAAAGGTATCATTCTGGGCGTTAAACGCCAGAATGGACAATATTCTGGGTGTTTAACGCCAGAAACAGCAGCATCTTGGGCGTTTAGAAAAACGCCCAGTAATAAAGGATTTCTGGCGTTTAACGCCAGCAGGTACCCTGGTTGGGCGTTAAACGCCCAAAATGGCCACCAGATGGGCGTTAAACGCCAGAACAGCAAGGGGGAGGGAATTTTGTTTCCAATTCAATTTTTTCGAAATTTCTTGTTTTAATTCATAATTTTCTGCATAAAAATGTTACAAATCGTCATCTTTCAATCTCCATTTCCTAAAATTAATAATCTTATAAATTCTTTTTAATTATTTTTCAATTCCTTTTCAAAAACATTTTAAAACTCATTTATCTTTCCAATTTCTTTCCAAATCTTTTTCATTCATCCATATTATCTTTTCTTTCTTAGATGCATTAACAAAATTCAAATTTAACTTCCTCATATCTTTTTCATCTCTTTTAAATTTTAAAATCTTATCTTTTTCATATTATGTTTATCTTTTCTCAATCATATCTTTCTATATTATCTTTTTCTAAAAATTCAAAACCCAATCCCCCTCCCTTTTAAATATACATTCGGCCACCCTCCTTGACCCATTATTCGAATCCTTCTCTCCCTCTATTCCTCTTCATTCTTTTCTTTTGCTTGAGGACAAAGAAACCTCTAAGTTTGATGTGATTTTCTGCAATCACTAAGCTAAAATAGGCTGAGTTTATGGCCCCTAAAGGAAAACAAACCACTTCAAGAGGCAAGAAAGAAGACAATCTAAAACTACCTTGGATACATGAGAGGTTCTGCACCAAAGAACATGCAGACCATTACCTCAAAATTATCTGCAGAAGATCAGTGATCCCAGAAGTTAAGTTCAATCTGAAAGAAGACGAATACACGGAGATCCAAGAGTAGATTCGAAATAGGGGCTGGGAAGTCCTGGCCAATCCTGACATACATGTTGGAAGAAACATGATCCAGGAATTCTATGTAAATTTGTGGATGCGGATAAGCAAAGAATGGAGGGAACTGCTTTCTACTCCTTTCAGACTATGGTCAGAGGGAAGGTTATTTACTTCCACCTTCACAAAGTAAGAGAAGTCCTCAAACTTCCTCAACTACAAGACGATCCAGAATCCTTTAATAGGAGGATGGCTAAAGATAAAAAGCTGGATCAAGTTCTAGAGGACATATGCCTCCCTGGAACCAAATGGATAACCAATTCTAAAGGTGTTCCAAATCAACTGAAGAGAGGAGATCTCAAACCAGTTGCTAGGGGCTGGCTGGATTTCATTGAATGTTTTATACTTTCCACCAGTAATCACTCTGAAGTCACTGTCAAAAGGGCAATAATGATTCACTGTATTATGCTGGGGAAAGAAATGGAGGTTCATCAACTGATTCCTTGTGAAATTTACATAATTGCAAACAAGGAATCCACTGAGGCCAAACTGGCTTCCCCAAGCTTGATTAGTCTGTTATGTAAAGATGCAGGGATACAGATAAGTGTGGATGAGTACATCCCAGTTGAACGCCCAATCACCAAAAAAGTAATGGATGGACCTCAAGTTCAAGACAACCCCATCAAGAGGAGGGCGCATGAGCTCCTCCCAGAAATTTCTCAATTTGATTATTGGGCCCGCTTAGAAGTATATTTCACCAAGCTGCAAGAAGCTATGGATCAACTCAAAGAAGAGCAGTAGAATCAAAACAATATGCTCTGTAAACTGCTCAAAGAACAAGAGAAGCAAGGGCGTGAGATACATGAGCCAAAGTGCCAGAAGCTGTCTCTTGAAGAGCCAGACATCCCACAAATTGAGGGAGCACCTCTCTCTCAAAATAAAGGTTGTTGAGTTCTAACTCTGTGATAACTTCTGTTATTTGATACCTATTTTAAGAGTTACATGAGCATTAGTATTAGAGTCGTTTATTTTTTAAGTATTAGTAGCATTTAAATTTCCATTTTAATTTTTTGCTATTTTAATAAAATTTGAATTGCATGAGTAGTACTTTATTTTTATCAATTTGGCTATAAATTATTCTTTTTATCATCACTAAACATGAATAAAATAGTAGATTTTTTTAGAAGAGCAAGGGTGCAAACAATTCGAGTATATAATAAGAAAAATCCAAATTATTTATATGTGGTGACATCAATTTAGCTCTCCGAATGAATGCATAAATAGTGCATATTTTCTTTGTATACTGATAAACCCCGTTTTGACGGTTTATCTTGTATTGATTTTAAGAGGTTTTAATACCTTTTACCCTCATTTATTCAATGAATTAGCATAGTTTTGTGATTGTCTCCTTATTTGTGCTTAGATGTGAAAACATGCTTTCTAGACCTTAAAGTAGCTAAATTCAATTCACCTTTGATTCCACTAGATGCCCTGATATGTTTGTTAGTGATTTCAGATTGAAAAGGCTAGGAATGGATCAAAGCAGTGAAGAGGAAAGCATGCAAAGTGGAGAAATCATGAAAAGTCAAAGAAGTTGAACTCGCACATGGACGCGCGCGCGCACCTGGCGCTTGCGCGCACCTTGCGAATTACCCCATGGACGCGTACGCGTGATGTGCGCGTACGCGTCGGTGTTGGTTTATAATTTTTTAATGAAAACGTGGCTAACAAATTCTCAAGGGTTGTGGGGCCCAATCCCAACCAACTTTGGCGCCAAAGATGCTATTTAAAGCCAAAGATTGAAGAGCAAAGGGACATTAGTTCATTTCCACTCATTAGAATTAGTTTAGAAGTAGTTTCTAGAGAGAGAAGCTCTCACTTCTCTCTAGAATTAGGATTAGGATTAGGTTTAGTTCTTAGATCTAGGTTTCAATTCATGTTCTCTTCTACTTCTACTTCTCAATTCTTTGTTGTTACATTCATCATTCTTCTAGTCCTTTGTTGTAATTTCCTTTGTGTTGTTCTTATGTTTTGTTGTAGATCTACTATTGTTCCTCCTATTCTCTTTCAATTCAATTAGAGGTGATTCATAATAATTGTGTTCATTTGATTTGTTGTTGTTTAATTATTTGCAATTGAGTAGTGTAGATTTACTTTTCTTGCAATTTTACTATGCTTTCCTTTTATGCCTTCCAAGTGTTTGATGAAATGCTTGGTTGGATTTTAGAGTAGAATTTTATGCTCTTGGCTTGGAAAGGTAACTTAGGACCTCTTGAGTTGCTAATGTCCAAGTAATTGATGATTGGGATCCATTGACTCTAGTTCTCACTAATTGAATTAGTGGAGAGTTAGGACTTATGGACTAGGATTGATATAACTCATTTGGCTTTCCTTTACTACTAGTTAGAGGATGATTTAATGAGATTAATCCTTGCCAATTCTCATATCGTGGTTAGTGATTAGGATAGAGATCCTTGACCACCAACTCTTGCCAAGACCTTTTTAGGCCTTAGTTTACTTTCTTGCCATTTATCTTCATGTTTCTTATTAAAACCCCAAAAATAACTCACAACCAATAACAAAACACTTCATTATAATTCCTAGGGAGAACAACCCGAGGTTTGAATACTTCGGTTATTAATTTTAGGGGTTTGTTACTTGTGACAAACAATCTTTTGTATGAAAGGATTATTGTTGGTTTAGAAACTATACTTGCAACGAGAATTCATTTGTGAAATTCTAAACCGTCAAAAATCCAATCATCATATACTAAAATTTAAGTAATGTTTGGCTCTTGAAAGAATGAGGTATACAGAAAGATGTTATTGATAATCTGAAATATCATAAAATTGATTCTTGAAGCAAGAAAAAGCAATAAAAAGCCAGTAACCCTTTAAACAAAAAGGCAAGGGTGAAATGGATCCAAGGCTTTGAGCATCAATGGATAGGAGGGCCCAAATAAATAAAATCCTGGCCTAAGCAGTTAAATCAAGTTGTCCCTAACCATATGCTTGTGTCATGAAGCTCCAAGTGAAAAGCTTGGACTGAGTGGTTAAAGTCGTTATCCAAAGCAAAAGAGTGTGCTTAAGAACTCTGAGCACCTCTAACTGGGGACTCTAGCAAAGCTGAGTCGCAATCTAAAAAGGTTCACCCAGTTATGTGTCCGTGGCATTTATGTATCCGGTGGTAATACTGGAAAACAAAATGTTTAGGGTCACAGCCAAGACTCAAAGAAGCTATGTTTAAGAATCAATCAAAGTTAGACTAGGAAAATCAATAACCTCATCTGCATGTTGAGTTCTGAAGGAAGCCAATCATTCTGAGTTTCAGAGGATAAAGTGAGATGCCAAAACTATTTAGAAGCAAAAAGCTATAAGCCCCGCTCATCTAATTTGAATTTGAGCTTCATTAAAGACTCTGAGATTTTATTGCACCATAATCTTCTTTTTATCCTATTTTATTTGTCTAGTTGCTTGGGGACAAGCAACAGTTTAAGTTTGGTGTTGTGATGAGCGGATATTTTATACGTTTTTTGGTAGTGTTTTCATATAGTTCCTAGCATGTTTTATTCACTTTTTATTATATTTTTATTAATTTTTATGCAAAAACCACATTTCTGGACTTTACTATGAGTTTGTGTATTTTTCTATAATTTTAGGTATTTTCTGGCTGAAATTGAGGGACCTGAGCAAAAATCTTATTCAAAGGCTGAGAAATGACTGCAGATGCTGTTGGATTCTGACCCTCCTACACTTGAAGTGAATTTTTTGGAGCTATAGAAGCCCAATTGGCGCGCTATAAATTGAGTTGGAAAGTAGACATTTTGGGCTTTCCAGCAATGTATAATAGTTCATACTTTTTTTGAGATATGATGGCCCAAACTGGCGTTAAACGCCAGCCAGAGACCCTTTTCTGGCGTAAAACGCCAGAACTAGCACCAAAACTTGAGTTAAAACGCCCAAACTGACACCCAAGCTGGCGTTTAACTCCAAGAATGGCCTATGCACGTGAAAGCTTCAAAGCTCAGCCCAAACACTCACCAAGTGGACCCCAGAAGTGGATTTCTGCACTATCTGCACTTAGTTACTCATTTTCTGTAAACTCAGGTTACTAGTTTAGTATAAAAACTACTTTTAGAGATTCATTTGAGAACTATGACATTTTACATCTCTTATTATATCTTCTACGGCATGATTCTCTAAACTCCATAGGTGGGGGTGAGGAGCTCTGCTGTGTTTCAATGGATTAATGCAATTACTGTTGTTTTCTATTCAATCACACTTGCTTTTGTTCTAAGATACTCACTCGTACTTCAATGTGAAGAATGTAATGATCCGTGACACTCATTATCATTCTCAAATTTATGAACGCGTGCCTGACAACCACTTCCGTTCTATCTGAGCTCAATGTAGTCATTGGGCGACAGCTTGAGTGCGTGTCTCTTGGGTTTCTAATCCACAAGTTTGACTTGTATCTCCTGACAATAGAGCATTTAAACTCGTGAGATCAAAACCTTCATGGTAGAGGCTAGAACCAATTGGCAGCATTCCTGAGATCCAGAAAGTCTAAACCTTGTCTGTGGTATTCCGAGTAGGATCTAGGACGGGATGACTATGACGAGCTTCAAACTCACGAATGTTGGGCGCAGTGACAGTATGCAAAAGGATAGAGAGATCCTATTCCGACACAAGTGAGAACCGACAGATGACCAGCCATACGGAAACCGTACCTGGACCATTTTCACTGAGAGGACGGATGGTAGCCATTGACAATGGTGATCCACCAACATATAGCTTGCCACAGAAGGAGTCATGCGTGTTTGGAGAAGAAGATAGTAAGAAAGCAGAGGTTCAGACCACAGAGCATCTCCGGAACCTCAACCTGTTCCTCATTACTGAACCACAAGTATCATTCATTTTATGTTATTTACTTTTCATAAACAAAATCATCTTTATCACTAATCTCCTAACTAAGAGTTACAGGATAACCATAGCTTGCTTCAAGCCGGCAATCTCTGTGGGATCGACCCTTACTCACGTAAGGTATTACTTGGATGACCCAGTGCACTTGCTGGTTAGTTGTATCAGAGTTATGAAAAGTGTGAATCACAATTCCGTGCACCAGCAATCCTTTCACACATGACATACCATGATGAAATTAGGCTGGAGTGGAGGCGGGAGTTGGAGCGGCTTTAGCAGATGGAGCGCAACATGGCACCGTACGACGACCAGATGTGTGCTTGTGGTAGCATTACTGTTGGTGCCAGCGGTGCTGTTGCTGCCAGCGGTGCTGTTGGTGGCAACAACCCTGCTAGAGGGGCACAGGCATCACCGCCTGGGCTGCCCCATCAGCAGCAGGACCAGCGAGACAACGACGACGACTATCAGGATCTTTAGTGACTAGGATTTTTTGATACAATGTTTGATTGTATCATATCCTCTATTATTTGACTTTACATTTTATTTGTACACTTGATAATTTAACATATTTGGCTTCTATTATTTAGAATTTGACTACTAATTGTGTAAAAAATAAATTTAAATGAAAAATTTAAAATATTACCTTTAATTTCGTCAAAAAAAAAACAAAAATTAAACTTACCATCGGATTTATTGGGAAAAAAAAATCCGATGGTAACGATACGGGAACAAAAATAGTTTGTTGCCAAAGTTACCATCGGAAAAAATTTTCCGGTAACTGACATCGGATATTTGTAGCTTAAAAATAAAATTCCGTTGCTAATTCCGCTGCGAGTTACCAGCGAGGTTTATACCCTCAGGTTAAATCCAACGTAATCTTATTACCAACAGTTTATTTTCGTTTTTCCGCCGATAAATTTGACGATACTTAGCGTTTTTCTTGTATTGTTAAGATGTTATTGTTTCTTGCTTGAATTGGGTAGTTGTAGATTTTATTATTTTTGCAATTTATGATGCTTTATTTTTATGCACACTAAGTGTTTGATAAAATGCCTCACATAGTTATAGAGTAGATTTTACATTCTTAGCTTGGGTTGAGAAATTGGGTGACCTTTAGTCATTAATGTTAAAGTTGATTGATAATTTAGAGATATTAATTAATATTATTTTCACTAACGCTAATATTTTACTAATTCAACTAGTAAGTTGGTTAGGACTTGCGAATTAGGGTTAATTAAGCTTAACTTTTTTCAATTTGTAGAGGCTGTCGAATTGGGTTTTCTCTTTGTAATTATCATGTTGTGCACTTGTAGTCACTAGTTTCTTGGAAAGACGACCCGGGATACTACTCCCAGTTAATTTGGTTTGAATTGTGACATCTATGTTCTAAACTTTGGTCGAGGGTCGCCTTATCGGTTGGGGCTATACTTGCGACGCAATCTTCATTCTTGAAAAATTCCTAACCGACGGTCCGGCCACCACCAAGTTTTTGGTGCCATTGCCGGGGAATTTAGGGCAATGAGTGCCATAATTTTGGTTGTTGTGAATATGTAAATAGTGTAAATAGCCACTTTTTGGTTGTTTGGTTGTTTTGTTAGTGATTAGGATTTTGTTTCTTTTGTTTATTGATGTTTCTTGGTTTTTATTCTCTATTTTCTCTATGAGTTATCACCCTCTTTATTTGGAGTATGGTTGTGATCATTTTGTAGGGGGTGATAACTTCAACTTTTGATTGCATCATGGGATGGGAAAATAAATTGAAGAAGGAGCAACCTCCTCCATGTCACAATGAGCCAAATCCTCCCCAATGTGCATACCTAAACCAAGGATATGGTGGGTTCCACAATGATTATATACTTCCACCATCATATACCTATGACCCATACTCCCAACATAATTCTCAATCACCACATCTTCAAACACCACACCAATACCACCAGCCACCTCCTTACAAACCACCTCAATATACTCACCAACAAAAACCACCCTCCGATTACACAACCTTCCTAACAACCAATGAACCTTTCTTCTCTTCTAAATGTGAAGTTCTCCAACCCTTGCCTCAAGAACAACAAGACCTTCAAGCTTTTCTCCAAGAGCAAGAAGAATTTCGCAAGACACAAGGGCAATTCATGGTTGCCATAGCCGAAACAGAGAACTGCTTGGTTCTACTACGCTCAACCAATCAAAGCACTACCCTTGAAAAATACAGAGGATCAACTAAAGAGTGTAGTAAGGAGGAAAATATAGAGTCTCAAGTGGAAGAAGATGAGCTAAGGTTTGAACCGCAACAAGAGGAGGAAGGTTGTGTGAGTGAGTGGTGGACGAAATTGTGATCCATGTTCTAACTATTTTGAGATGAAGGCTTCTTATGGCACTGGTTAAATTCACAACTCCGTTCAACTAACCAGCAAGTGTAATGGGTCGTCCAAGTAATAAACCTTACGTGAGTAAGGGTCGATCCCACAGAGATTGTTGGTATGAAGCAAGCTATGGTCACCTTGTAAATCTCAGTCAGGCAGATTAAATTTGTTTATGGTTTCGAAAATAGAAATAATAAAATAGAAATAATAAAAGGGATAGAATACTTATGCAGATTCATTGGTGGAAATTTCAGATAAGCATATGGAGATGCTGTATGGCTCAAGGACGCCTGCTCTCCTACTGCTTCAACTCAATCCTTCTTACTCCTTTCCATGGCAAGCTGTGTATAGGGGTTCACCGTTCGACGATGGCTACTTTCAATCCTCTTGGGAAAATGGTCCTCTGCGGCTGTCACTCGCATGGCTAATCGTCTGGAGGCATCACCTGGCCGAAGGCTACATCCCATCCTCGCAGTGAAAACTACGCTCACGTGCTCTGTCACAGCACGGCTAATCACTGGTTGGTTCCTGCGCCTACTGGAATAGAATCCCTTGATTCTTTTGCGTTTGTCATCACGCCCAGCACTTGCAAGTCTGAAGCACGTCACAGTCATTCATTACCGGAATCCTACTCGGAATACCACAGACAAGGTTAGACTTTCCGGATTCCCAGGATCCTACTCGGAATACCACAGACAAGGTGAGACTTTCCGGATCCTCATAAATGCCGCCATCTATCTAGCTTATACCACGAAGATTCTGTTGGGGAATCTAAGAGATACACATTCAAGCTCTGTTGCATGTAGAACGGAAGTGGTTGTCAATCACGTGCGTTCATAATTGAGAATGATAATGAGGGTTATCTAATCATCACATTCATCATGTTCTTGGGTGCGAATGAATATCTTGGAATAAGAATAAGAGAAATTTGAATAAAAGAAATTATAATTGCATTAATACTTGAGGTACAGCAGAGCTCCACACCCTTAATCTATGGTGTGCAGAAACTCCACCGTTGAAAATACATAAGTAAAAGGTTCAGGCATGGCCGAATGGCCAGCCCCCCCTAAAACATGATCAATAGCCTCTTAGGATGAAGAATAAAACAAAACTGAGACCAAAGATATCTAATACATTAGTAAATCATCCTATTTATAATAAACTAGCTCCTAGGGTTTACATGAGTAAGTAATTGATGCATAAATCCACTTCCGGGGCCCACTTGGTGTATACTTGGGCTGAGCTTGATCAATCCACGAGCTGAGGCTTCTCTTGGAGTTGAACTCCGAGTTATGACGTGTTTTGGGCGTTCAACTCCGGATCATGACGTTTTTCTGGCGTTTAACTCCAGACAGCAGCATGTACTTGGCGTTCAACGCCAAGTTACGTCGTCAATTTCCGAATAAAGTATAGACTATTATATATTGCTGGAAAGCCCTGGATGTCTACTTTCCAACGCCGTTGAGAGCGCGCCAATTGGAGTTCTGTAGCTCCAGAAAATCCATTTCGAGTGCAGGGAGGTCAGATTCCAACAGCATCAGCAGTCCTTTTGTCAGCCTTTTTCAGAGTTTTGCTCAAATCCCTCAATTTCAGCCAGAATTTACCTGAAATCACAGAAAAACACAGAAACTCCTAGTAAAGTCCAGAAATGTGAATTTAACATAAAAACTAATGAAAACATCCCTAAAAGTAGCTTAAACTTATTAAAAACTACCTAAAAACAATGCCAAAAAGCGTATAAATTATCCGCTCATCACAACACCAAACTTAAATTGTTGCTTGTCCCCAAGCAACTGAAAATAAAATAGGATAAAAAGAAGAGAATATACTATAAATTCAGAAATATCAATGAATATTAATTATAATTAAATGAGCGGGACTTGTAGCTTTTTGCTTCTGAACAGTTTTGGCATCTCACTTTTTCCTTTGAAGTTTAGAATGATTGGCTTCTCTAGGAACTTAGAATTTCAGATAGTGTTATTGACTTTCCTAGTTAAGCATGTTGATTCTTGAACACAGCTACTTATGAGTCTTGGCTGTGGCCCTAAGCACTTTGTTTTCCAGTATTACCACCGAATACATAAATGCCACAGACACATAACTGGGTGAACCTTTTCAGATTGTGACTCAGCTTTGCTAGAGTCCCCAGTTAGTGGTGTCCAGAGCTCTTAAGCACACTCTTTTGCCTTTGGATCACGACTTTAACCACTTGGTCTCAAGCTTTTCACTTAGACCTTCATGACACAAGCACATGGTTAGGGACAGCTTGATTTAGCCGCTTAGGCCTGGATTTAATTTCCTTGGGCCCTCCTATCCATTGATGCTCAAAGCCTTGGATCCTTTTTACCCTTGCCTTTTGGTTTTAAGGGCTATTGGCTTTTTCTACTGCTCCTTCTTTTTTTTTTTTTTTGAAAGCTTCTTCTTGTTCACTGCTTTTTCTTGCTTCAAGAATCAATTTTATGATTTTTCAGATCATCAATAACATTTCTCTTTGTTCATCATTCTTTCAAGAGCCAACAATTTTAACATTCATAAACAACAAGATCAAAAGACATATGCACTGTTCAAGCATTCATTCAGAAAACAAAAGTATTGTCACCACATCAATATAGTTAAATTAAATTCAAGGATAAATTCGAAATTCATGTACTTCTTGTTCTTTTGAATTAAAACATTTTTCATTTAAGAGAGGTGAAGGATTAATGGATTTTATTCATAGCTTTAAGGCATGGTTACATACTAATGATCATGAAATAAAGACACAAAACATAGATAAACACAATATTAAAAACCGAAAAACAGAAAGAAATAAGAACAAGGAATGAATCCACCTGAGTGAAGGTGGCGCCTTCTTGAAGGTCCAATGGTGCTTTTTGAGCTCCTTTATGTCTCTTCCTTGCTTCTGTTGAATGATTCCTAGTAATTTTAGTGTTCCTACCCTTAGTTGCTTCCAATAATTGTGTGGAGGACAACTTATCCCCTGAGGTATCTCAGGGATCTCTTGATTTGCAGCCACATGTTCTACCACTGAGCTATGACAGCTTATATTAGTCTTTCCATCTCCCATGACTCAGAGGTGGAAGCTTTTTGTCTTCCCTTTGAGGTTTCTCTGGCTTTAGGTGCCATTAATGGTAATGGAAAAGCAAAAAGCTATGCTTTTACCACACCAAACTTAAAATTTTGCTCGCCCTCGAGCAAGAGAAGAAAGAAGAGAAGAAGAAGAAGAAGAAAATGGAGGAGAGTGAGGGGAGATGGATTCGGCTATATGGGTGGGATTGGGTGGGAAGGAGAATATGAATTTTGAAGGTGAGTGGGGTTTATGGGAAAGAGTGAGTGGTGAATGAAAAACAGAAGGGATGACCATGAATGGAGAGAGAGAGAGGGCGAGGTAGGTGGGGATCCTGTGAGGTCCACAGATCCTGAGGTGTCAAGAAATTCCATCCCTGCACCAAATAGGCATGTAAAATGCCTTCATGCATCATTCTGGCGTTAAAACGCCCATTGGTGCATGTTCTGGGCGTTCAACGCCCATGTAATGCATGTTTCTGGCGTTGAACGCCAGTTTCATGCTTGTTACTGGCGTTCAGCGCCAGTTTGTCTCCTCTAGGCACATTCCTGGCGTTCAACGCCAGGATGTTGCTTGTTTCTGGCGTTCAGCGCCAGAATGGTGCTCTGTTCTGGCGTTGAACGCCAGCCAGATGCATCTTACTGGCGTTGAACGCCAGTCTGTGCGTCCTCCAGGGTGAAAATTTTTTTTCTTCTGTTTTTGACTCTGTTTTTAATTTTTTTGATTTTTTTCGTGACTCCTCATGATCATGTACCTAATAAAACACAAAATAACAATAAAATAGTATAAAATAGAAATTAGATAAATAGAATTGGGTTGCCTCCCAACAAGCGCTTCTTTAATGTCAATAGCTTGACAGTGGCTCTCATGGAGCCACAAGGTGATCAGGTCAATGTTGTATAGTTGTCCACACCAAACTTAGAGTTTGGATATAGGATTTTAACACCAAACTTAGAGTTTGGTTGTGGCCTCACAACACCAAACTTAGAGTTTGGCTGTGAAGGCTCTTCTTGACTCTGAACTAAGAGAAGCTCTTCATGCTTACTCTCTTCTGTCACAGAGGGATGGCCATGTGCCTTAAACACAAGGTATTCTCCATTCAATTGAAGAACTAATTCACCTCTGTTGACATCTATCACAGCTCCTGCTGTGGCTAGGAAAGGTCTTCCTAGGATGATGCAATCATCCTCTTCCTTCCTAGTGTCTAAGATTATGAAATCAGTAGGGATGTAAAGGCCTTCAACCTTTACTAGCACGTCCTCTACTAATCCATAAGATTGTCTCAATGACTTGTCTGCCAGTTGTAGTGAGAACAAGGCAGGTTGTACCTCAATGATCCCCAGCTTCTCCATTACAGAGAGTGGCATAAGATTTATCCCTGACCCCAGATCACACAGAGCTTTTTCAAAGATCATGGTGCCTATGGTACAAGGTATTAAGAATTTGCCAGGATCTTGTTTCTTTTGAGGTATAATTTTCTGAATCCAAGTATCCAGTTCATTAATGAGCAAAGGAGGTTCACTTTCCCAAGTCTCATTACCAAATAACTTGGCATTCAGCTTCATGATGGCTCCTAAATATTGAGCAACTTGCTCTCCAGTTACATCCTCATCCTCTTCAGAGGATGAATAGTCTTCAGAGCTCATGAATGGCAGAAGGAGATTTAATGGAATCTCTATGGTCTCTGTATGAGCCTCAGACTCCTTTGGATCCTTAATAGGAAACTTCTTCTTGTTTGAGGGACGTCCCAGGAGGTCTTCCTCACTAGGATTTTCGTCCTCCTCCTCCCTTGTGCATTCGGCCATATTAACTATGTCAATGGCTTTGCACTCTCCTTTTGGATTTTCTTCTGTATTACTTGGGAGAATACTGGGAGGAGTTTCAATAACTTTCTTACTCAGCTGGCCCACTTGTGCCTCCAAATTTCTAATGGAGGATCTTATTTCATTCATGAAACTGAAAGTGGCCTTTGACAGATCAGAGACTACATTGGCTAAATTAGAAGTGTTTTGTTCAGAATTCTCTGTCTGTTGCTGAGAAGATGATGGATATGGCTTGCTATTACCCAGCCTATTGCGTCCACCATTGTTAAAACCTTGTTGAGGTTTTTGTTGATCCTTCCATGAGAAATTTGGATGATTTCTCCATGATGAGTTATAGGTGTTTCCATAAGATTCACCCATGTAATTAACCTCTGCCATGGCAGGGTTCTCAGGATCATAAGCTTCTTCAGAAGCTGCCTCTCTAGTACTGTTGGATGCATGTTGCAATCCATTCAGATTTTGAGAGATCATGTTGACCTGTTGAGTCAACACTTTGTTCTGAGCCAATATGGCATTCAGAGTATCAATTTCAAGAACTCTTTTCTTTTGAGGTACCCCATTGTTCACGGAATTCCTCTCAGAGGTATACATGAATTGGTTGTTTGCAACCATGTCAATGAGTTCTTGAGCCTCTTCAGGCATTTTCTTCAGGTGAATAGATCCACCTGCAGAATGGTCCAATGACATTTTCGAAAATTCAGATAGACCATAATAGAATATATCTAATATGGTCCATTCTGAAAACATGTCAGATGGACATCTTTTGGTCAGCTGCTTGTATCTTTCCCAAGCTTCATAGAGGGATTCACCATCTTTTTGTTTGAAGGTTTGAACATCCACTCTCAGCTTGCTCAGCTTTTGAGGAGGAAAGAATTTATCTTTTGGTCAGCTTGCTCAGCTTGCTCAGCTTTTGAGGAGGAAAGAATTTATCTTTTTGTTGTAATTTAGCTTTTCTTAATTTTCTCTTCAGAGTCCTTTCAGGTTCTGGATCAATTTCAACAAGAGTGCCTTTATCCTTGTTCCTGCTCATATGAAAGAGAAGAAAACAAGAAAAGAAGAGGAATCCTCTATGTCACAGTATAGAGATTCCTTTATGTTAGTAGAAGAAGAAAGGGGTAGAAGAATGAAGAGGGGGATTCGGATTTTGGATGAAGAGAGGTGAAGAGAAGTGTTAATAATTAAATAATTAAATAGAAGAAGAAAAGAGAAGAGAGAATTCGAAAATAAGTTTGAAAAGGAGTTAGTGATTTTCGAAAATTAGAGATAAATTGTAATTAAAATTAAAACATGAAACAATTAATTAATTTAAAAAGAATGTTTGAAAAAGGGATGAGATATTTTCGAAAATTAGAGAGGGAAAAGTAGTTAGGTGGTTTTGAAAAAGATAAGAAACAAACAAAAAGTTAGTTAGTTGATTGAAAAAGATTTGAAATCAAATTTGAAAAAGATAAGAAGATGGTAAGTTAGATAAGATATTTTGAAATCAAATTTTGAAAAAGATAAAATTTTTGAAAAAGATAAAATAAAAGATAAAAAGATTTAATTCAAAAATTTTGAAATTATTTACTTCACTAACAAGAAACTACAAGATAAGATTCTAGAACTTAAAGATTGAACCTTTCTTAACAAGAAAGTAACAAACTTCAAATTTTTGAACCAATCACATTAATTATTAGTGAATTTTCGAAAATATGATGTAAAGATAAGAAAAAGATTTTTGAAAAATAATTTTTAAAATTTTCGAAAAAAGAAAAAAAATGAAAAAGATATGATTTTTGAAAAAGATTTTGAAAAGATAAGATTTTTAAAATTGAAATTTTGACTTGACTTGTAAGAAACAACTAATTTTGAAAATTTTTGACCAAGTCAATCCCAAAATTTCGAAATTTTGGAGGAAAATAAGGAAAAGATATTTTTTTATTTTTGAATTTTTAATTATGAAAGAGAAAAACAACAAAAATACTTTATGCATGAAATTTTTGGATCAAAACAATGAATGCATGCAAGAATGCTATGAATGTCAAGATGAACACCAAGAACACTTTGAAGATCATGATGAACATCAAGAACATAATTTTGAAAAATTTTTGATGCAAAGAAAACATGCAAGACACCAAACTTAGAAATCTTTAATGCATGAAAAATATGAATGCAAAAATGCACATGAAAAACAAGAAAAGACACAAAACAAGAAAACATCAAGATCAAACAAGAAGACTTATCAAGAACAACTTGAAGATCATGAAGAACACTATGAATGCATGGGATTTTCGAAAAATGCAAGAAAAATTTTTAAAGCATGCAATTGACACCAAACTTAAAAATTGACTCAATACTCAAACAAGAAACATGAAATATTTTTAGTTTTTATGATTTTCTGATTTTTTTTGTATTTTTATTAATTTTTTTTTCGAAAATAAAGGTTGGAAAACCGAAAAATAAAAGAAAAATTTTGAAAAATATTTTTGAAAAGAAAATTACCTAATCTGAGCAACAAGATGAACCGTCAGTTGTCCATACTCGAACAATCCCCGGCAACGGCGCCAAAAACTTGGTGGACGAAATTGTGATCCATGTTCTAACTATTTTGAGATGAAGGCTTCTTATGGCACTGGTTAAATTCACAACTCCGTTCAACTAACCAGCAAGTGTACTGGGTCGTCCAAGTAATAAACCTTACGTGAGTAAGGGTCGATCCCACAGAGATTGTTGGTATGAAGCAAGCTATGGTCACCTTGTAAATCTCAGTCAGGCAGATTAAATTTGTTTATGGTTTCGAAAATAGAAATAATAAAATAGAAATAATAAAAGGGATAGAATACTTATGCAGATTCATTGGTGGGAATTTCAGATAAGCATATGGAGATGCTGTATGGCTCAAGGACGCCTGCTCTCCTACTACTTCAACTCAATCCTTCTTACTCCTTTCCATGGCAAGCTGTGTATAGGGGTTCACCGTTCGACGATGGCTACTTTCAATCCTCTCGGGAAAATGGTCCTCTGCGGCTGTCACTCGCATGGCTAATCGTCTGGAGGCATCACCTGGCCGAAGGCTACATCCCATCCTCGCAGTGAAAACTACGCTCACGTGCTCTGTCACAGCACGGCTAATCACTGGTTGGTTCCTGCGCCTACTGGAATAGAATCCCTTGATTCTTTTGCGTTTGTCATCACGCCCAGCACTTGCAAGTCTGAAGCACGTCACAGTCATTCATTACCAGAATCCTACTCGGAATACCATAGACAATGTTAGACTTTCCGGATTCCCAGGATCCTACTCGAAATACCACAGACAAGGTGAGACTTTCCGGATCCTCATAAATGCCGCCATCTATCTAGCTTATACCACGAAGATTCTGTTGGGGAATCTAAGAGATACACATTCAAGCTCTGTTGCATGTAGAACGGAAGTGGTTGTCAATCACGTGCGTTCATAATTGAGAATGATAATGAGGGTTATCTAATCATCACATTCATCATGTTCTTGGGTGCGAATGAATATCTTGGAATAAGAATAAGAGAGATTTGAATAAAAGAAAATATAATTGCATTAATACTTGAGGTACAGCAGAGCTCCACACCCTTAATCTATGGTGTGCAGAAACTCCACCGTTGAAAATACATAAGTAAAAGGTTCAGGCATGGCCGAATGGCCAGTCCCCCCTAAAACGTGATCAATAGCTTCTCAGGATGAAGAATAAAACAAAACTGAGACCAAAGATATCTAATACATTAGTAAATCATCCTATTTATAATAAACTAGCTCCTAGGGTTTACATGAGTAAGTAATTGATGCATAAATCCACTTCCGGGGCCCACTTGGTGTATGCTTGGGCTGAGCTTGATCAATCCACGAGCTGAGGCTTCTCTTGGAGTTGAACTCCGAGTTATGATGTGTTTTGGGCGTTCAACTCCGGATCATGACTTTTTTCTGGCGTTTAACTCCAGACAGCAGCATGTACTTGGCGTTCAACGCCAAGTTACATCATCAATTTCCGAATAAAGTATGGACTATTATATATTGCTGGAAAGCCCTGGATGTCTACTTTCCAACGCCTTTGAGAGCGCGCCAATTGGAGTTCTGTAGCTCCAGAAAATCCATTTCGAGTGCAGGGAGGTCAGATTCCAACAGCATCAGCAGTCCTTTTGTCAGCCTTTTTCAGAGTTTTGCTCAAATCCCTCAATTTCAGCCAGAATTTACCTGAAATCACAGAGAAACACACAAACTCCTAGTAAAGTCCAGAAATGTGAATTTAACATAAAAACTAATGAAAACATCCCTAAAAGTAGCTTAAACTTATTAAAAACTACCTAAAAATAATGCCAAAAAGCGTATAAATTATCCGCTCATCAGTGAGCCAGAAGAGGTAAAGGGAGAATTGAGGGAGATTGATCAAGAAGTGGATTCCATCATCAATGATTTTTTGTCCACATTGGTCAATTCAATCAATGATCTTGATAAACCTCCCCTCATTGGATTTGAAGAGGAGGTTGATGTGGACTTCACACAACCTCCAAAATATTACTTAAGTAATGGGGAGGAGTGGGAAGAGGTCGGTGCGGATGGAATTGACAACGAAGAGGTAGAGACTAAAAGTAACTTGAGAAAGGTGGGTGTGATGAGCGATGAGATTTTGTACGCTTTTTGGCATTGTTTTTTAGTATGTTTTTAGTAGTTTTAGTTGAGTTCTTAGTATATTTTATTAGTTTTTAGTTAAAATTCACTTTTCTGACTTTACTATGAGTTTGTGTGTTTTTCTGTGATTTCAGGTATTTTGGCTGAAATTGAGGGACCTGAGCACAAATCTGATTCAGAGACTGAAAAGGACTGCAGATGCTGTTGGATTCTGACCTCCCTGCACTCGAAGTGGATTTTCTGGAGCTACAGAAGCCCAATTGGCGCGCTCTCAACGGCGTTGGAAAGTAGACATCCTGGGCTTTCCAGCAATATATGATAGTCCATACTTTGCCCAAGATTTGATTGCCCAAACCGGCGTTCAAAGTCACCTACAGAAATTCCAGCGTTAAACGCCGGAACTGGCACCTAATTGGGAGTTAAACGCCCAAACTGGCATAAAAGCTGGCGTTTAACTCCAAGAGAAGTCTCTACACGAAAATGCTTCATTGCTCAGCCCAAGCACACACCAAGTGGGCCCGAAAGTGGATTTTTATGTCATTTACTCATCTTTGTACACTTTAGGCTACTAGTTTTCTATAAGTAGGACCTTTTACTATTGTATTTTCATCTTTGGATTATTTTTAGATCCTTTGATCATCTTTGGACATCTAGTTCTTAGATCATTTGGGAGGCTGGCCTCACGGCCATGCCTAGACCTTGTTCTTATGTATTTCAACGGTGGAGTTTCTACACACCATAGATTAAGGTGTGGAGCTCTGCTGTACCTCGAGTATTAATGCAATTACTATTGTTCTTCTATTCAATTCCGCTTGTTCTTTGTCCAAGATATCACTTGTTCTTCAACTTGAGAGGTGATGATTGACACTCATCATCATTCTCACTCATGAACAAGGTGACTGACAACCATTCTTGTTCTACAAGCATACGAGGCTTAGTGAATATCTCTTGGATTCTTTAACCGGAATCTTCGTGGTATAGGCAAGAACTGATGGCGGCATTCAAGAATCCGGAAGGTCTAACCTTGTCTGTGGTATTCTGAGTAGGATTCAATGATTGAATGACTGTGACGTGCTTCAAACTTGTAACCTGCTGGGCGTTAGTGACAGACGCAAAAGAGGGATTCTATTCCAGTAGGGGAGGGAACCAACCGGTGATTAGCCGTACTGTGACAGAGTGCGTGAGCATTAGTTTTCACTGAGAGGATGGGAGGTAGCCATTGACAACGGTGAAACCCTACAAAAGCTTGCCATGGAAAGGAGTAAGAAGGATTGGATGAAGACAGTAGGAAAGCAGAGAGACGGAAGGGAAGGCATCTTCATACGCTTGTCTGAAGCTCTCACCAATGATATACATAAGTATCTCTATCTTTATCTTTATGTTATTTTCGTTCATCACCATTATACATTTGAGTCTGCCTGACTGAGATTTACAAGATGACCATAGCTTGCTTCATACCACCAATCTCCGTGGGATCGACCCTTACTCGCGTAAGGTTTATTACTTGGACGACCCAGTGCACTTGCTGGTTAGTTGTGCGAAGTTGTGTTTATGCCATGGTATTGAGCACCAAGTCTTTGGAGCCATTACTAGGGATTGTTTATGTTTTGAAAAGTATTGATCACAATTTCGTGCACCAAGTTTTTGGCGCCGTTGCCGGGGATTGTTCTTGTGTATGGACAACTGACGGTTCATCTTGTTGCTTAGATTAGGTATTTATTTTTTTTCGAAATTCTTGAAGATGAACTCTAGAGTTTCATGATGATTTGTTGAAATCTGGCTGGCTGAGAAGCCATGTCTAATCTCATTGGACCGAGGTTTCAACTTATCATCACAGAAGCTTGTTGATTTTTTATCAATCTTGCTTTTGGAGCAGTGATCTGCTAAGGCTTGGCTGGCCTTTGGCCATGTCTAGTGTTTTGGACCGAAGCTTTCCTTGAAAGCTTGGCTGGCTGTGAAGCCATGTCTAATTCCTGGACCGGAGTCTTAGACTAGCATTGCACTGATTCCTGGGATTCTCATTAAGAATTTTGATATCTTTTTCCACTTAATTTTCGAAAATCACAAAAAAATTCACAAAACCATAAAACCAAAAATATTTGATGTTTCTTGCTTGAGTCTAGTGTCTCATCTTAAGTTTGGTGTCATTGCATGCATTCATGTGTCTTAAGGATCTTCAAGTAATTCTTGATGATTTCTTACTCTGATCTTTGAATTCTTTTGACTTGAGTGTTTATGTGTCTCATATAGTGTCAATAGTATACAAACTGCTAAGTTTGGTGTCTTGCATGCATTGTTATTTGATTCTTGTTGCATTTTGATTATTAAAAATCCAAAAATATTTTTTATTTTGTGTCTTTTCAAGTCAATAATACAGAGAATGAAGCTTCAGAACATACTGCAGAGGAATTATACAGAAAAAGCTGGGCATTCAAAAATGCCCAGTGAAGAAGGCAGACTGGCGTTTAAACGCCAGCCAGGTACCTGGTTGGCGTTTAACGCCCAAAAGGGTGCATTTGGGCGTTAAACGCCAGAATGGATACCATTCTGGGCGTTTAACGCCAGGATGGTGCTAGGGGGAAGATTTTGTTTTCAAATCAATTTTTTTTCAAGTTTTCAAAGTTTTTCAAAATCAAATCTTTTTCAAATCATATCTTTTCAATCAAATGTTTTCAAAATTAATTTCTTTCCTTTTTCAAAGATACTTACTAACAATTAATAATTTGATTGAACATTTTTTGCCTTTTCTGTTGAGGAAGGTTTTATGTTTGAATCATATCTTTTCTTGTTAGGCAAGTTATTTATTTTTAAAATCAAATCTTTTTAAAATTGTTTTCAAATCATATCTTTTCAATCACATCTTTTTAAAACCAATCATATCTTCTTAACTACATCTTTGTCAAAATAGTTTACAATCAAATCTTTTTGATTTCTAATTTAAAAATCTTTTTCAAAAATCACTTGATTTCTTTTCCACTTTTATTTTCGAAAATCAATTAGTGTTTTTCAAAAATGTTTTCAAAATATTTTAATTAATTTTCGAAAAATTACTCCCCTCCTCCTCACATCCTTCTATTTATGGAGTACCACTCCTTCTTAATGCACAATTCGAACCTTATCTAAGTAAAGTTCGAATTCTTCTTCTCCTTCTTCTTTCTATTTCTCTTTTCTTCTGACACCTCAAGGAATCTCTATACTGTGACATAGAGGACTCCACATTTTCTTGTTCTCTTCTCTTTCATATGAGCAGGAGCAGAGACAAAGGCATTCTTGTTGAAGCTGACCCTGAACCCGAAAGGACCTTGAAGAGAAAGCTAAGAGAAGCCAAAGCACAACTCTCTTTAGAGGACCTGACCGAATTCTTCAAAGAAGAAGAAGACATGGCAGCCGAAAACAACAATAATGCAAACAATGCAAGGAAGGTGCTGGGTGACTTTACTGCACCTACTCCTGATTTTTATGGGAGAAGCATCTCTATCCCTGCCATTGGAGCAAACAACTTTGAGCTTAAACCTCAATTAGTTTCTCTAATGCAACAGAATTGCAAGTTCCATGGACTTCCAATGGAAGATCCTCATCAGTTCTTAGCTGAATTCTTGCAAATCTGTGACACAGTCAAGACTAATGGGGTAGACCCTGAGGTCTATAGACTGCTGCTATTCCCTTTTGCTGTAAGAGACAGAGCTAGGACATGGTTGGACTCTCAACCTAAAGAAAGCCTGGACTCTTGGGAAAAGCTAGTCAATGCCTTCTTGGCAAAGTTCTTTCCACCTCAAAGATGGAGCAAGCTTAGAGTGAAAGTCCAAACTTTCAGACAGAAGGATGGAGAATCCCTCTATGAAGCTTGGGAAAGATACAAACAATTAATCAGAAAATGTCCGTCTGACATGCTTTCTGAATGGAGCATCATAGGTATTTTCTATGATGGTCTCTCTGAACTATCCAAGATGTCTTTGGATAGCTCTGCTGGAGGATCTCTTCATCTGAAGAAGACGCCTACAGAGGCTCAAGAGCTCATTGAAATGGTTGCAAATAACCAATTCATGTACACTTCTGAAAGGAATCCTGTGAACAATGGGACAAGTCAGAAGAAAGGAGTTCTTGAGATTGATGCTCTGAATGCCATATTGGCTCAGAACAAGATATTGACTCAACAAGTCAATTTGATTTCTCAAAGTCTGTCTGGAATGCAAAATGCCCAAGCAGTACTAAGGAGCTTCATCTGAGGAAGAAGCTTATGATCCTGATAACCCTTCAATGGAAGAGGTGAATTACCTAGGAGAACCCTATGGAAACACCTATAATTCTTCATGGAGAAATCACTCAAATCTCTCATGGAAGAATCAAGAGAGACCTCAACAAGGTTTCAATAATAATGGTGGAAGAAACAGGTTTAACAATGGCAAACCTTTTCCATCATCTTCTCAGCAACAGACAGAGAATTCTAAGCAGAACCCCTCTGACTTAGCAACCATGGTCTCTGATCTAATCAAAACCACTCAAAGTTTCATGACTGAAACAAGGTCTTCCATTAGGAATTTGGAAGGACAAGTGGGACAGCTGAGCAAGAAAGTTACTGAACTCCCTCCAAGTACTCTTCCAAGCAACACAGAAGAAAATCCAAAAGGAGAGTGCAAAGCCATCAATATGGCCGAATTTGGAGAGGAAAGGGAGGAAGTGAACGCCACTGAGGAAGACCTCAATGGGCGTGCACTAGCCTCCAATGAGTTCCCCAATGAGGAACAATGGGAATCTGAGACTCAACATGAGACCATAGAGATTCCATTGGACTTACTTCTGCCTTTCATGAGCTCTGATGAGTATTCTTCCTCTGAAGAGGATGAGTATGTCACTGAAGAGCAAGTTGCTAAATACCTTGGAGCAATCATGAAGCTAAATGACAAGTTCTTTGGAAATGAGACTTGGGAAGATGAACCTCCTTTGCTCACCAAAGAACTGGATGACTTGTCTAGGCAGAAACTACCTCAAAAGAGACAAGACCCTGGGAAGTTTTCCATACCTTGTACCATAGGCACCATGACCTTCAAGAAGGCTCTGTGTGACTTAGGGTCAAGTGTAAACCTCATGCCTCTCTCAGTAATGGAGAAGCTAAGGATCTTTGAGGTACAAGCTGCAAAAATCTCACTAGAGATGGCAGACAACTCAAGAAAACAAGCTTATGGACTTGTAGAGAATGTTTTGGTTAAGATTGAAGACCATTACATCCCTACTGATTTCATAGTCCTAGAGACTGGGAAGTGCATGGATGAAACCATCATCCTTGGCAGACCCTTCCTAGCCACAGCAAAGGCTGTGATTGATGTTGATGGAGGTGAACTGATCATTCAAGTGAATGGAGAATCCTTTGTGTTTAAGGCTCAAGGATATCCCTCTGTCACCATAGAGATGAAGCATGAAGAGCTTCTCTCAAATCAGAGTCAAGAAGAGCCCCCACAGTCAAACTCTAAGTTTGGTGTTGGGAGGCCACAACCAAACTCTAAGTTTGGTGTTGAACCCCCACATTCAAACTCTAAGTTTGGTGTTGGGAGGTTCCAACATTGCTCTGAGTATCTGTGAGGCTCCATGAGAGCTCTCTGTCAAGCTACTGACATTAAAGAAGCGCTTGTTGGGAGGCAACCCAATGATTATAATTTATATAGTTTCTTTTGTTATTTTATGTTTTTTGTAGGTTGATGATCATAAGAAGTCACAAATCCATTAAAAAAGCAAAAACAAATGAAAACAGGAAGAAAAACAGCACACCCTGGAGGAAGATGTTGCTGGCGTTCAAACGCCAGTAAACCTAGCAGTTGGGCGTTTAACGCCCAGTCTGGCACCATTCTGGGCGTTTAACGCCAGAAAGGGGCACCAGACTGGCGTTAAACGCCAGAAAAGGGTAAGAACCTGGCGTTAAACGCCAGGAATGGGCATCAGCCCGGCGTTTAACGCCAGAAATGCCTCAAAACGTGATTTTGAGCAACATTTGGTGCAGGGATGACTTTTCCTTGACACCACAGGATCTGTGGACCCCACAGGACCCCACCACCACTCTCTCTCTTCTTCCCCCATTCACCAATCACCTCAACACCTCTTTCCCAAAAACCCTTCACCTATCAAATCCCATCTTTCTCTTCACCACTCACATCCATCTTTCATAAAACCCCACCAACCTCACCCTTCAAATTCAAACCACTTTCCCTCCCAAACCCACCCATAATGGCCGAACCTCATCTCCCCTCTCTCCTATATAAACCCTTCTTAACCCCTTCATTTTCACACAACCAAAACACCACTTCTCCCCCTCCTTGGCCGAATACACCACCATCTCCCTCTTCCTCATTTCTTCTTCATCTACTCTCTTCTTTCTCTTTTGCTCGAGGACGAGCAACATTTTAAGTTTGGTGTGGTAAAAGCGTTGCTTTTTCGTTTTTCCATAACCATTATGGCATCCAAGGCCGGAGAAACCTCTAGAAAGAGGAAAGGGAAGGCAAAAGCTTCCACCTCCGAGTCATGGGAGATGGATAGGTTCATCTCAAGGGTGCATCAAGACCACTTTTGTGAAGTTGTGGCCTTGAAGAAGGTGATCCCCGAGGTCCCCTTTTCACTCAAAAAGGGTGAATATCCGGAGATCCGCCATGAGATCCAAAGAAGAGGTTGGGAAGTACTTACCAACCCCATTCAACAAGTTGGAATCTTGATGGTTCAAGAGTTCTATGCCAATGCATGGATCACCAAGAGCCATGATCAAAGTATGAACCCGGATCCAAAAGAATTATCTTACTATGGTTCGGGGGAAATACTTGGATTTTAGTCCGGAAAGTGTGAGGGTGGCGTTCAACTTGCCTATGATGCAAGGAGATGAACATCCTTACACAAGAAGGGTCAACTTTGATCAAAGGTTGGACCAAGTCCTCACAATCATATGTGAAGAGGGCGCACAAAGGAAGAGACATTGAGGAGCTCAAGCACTCCATAGGACCTTCAAGAGGAAGGAAGAGCCGCCATCACTAAGGTGGACCCGTTCCTTGATTTCCTTGTTCTTTATTCTTCTGTTTTTCGAATTTTAGTGCTTATGTTTATCCATGTTTGTGTCTTATGATCATTAGTGTCTTAGTGTTTATGCCTTAAAGCTATGAATGTCCTATGAATCCATCACCTTTCTTAAGATAAAAACGTGCTTAATTGAAAAGGAAAAGAATTGCATGAATTTTGAATTTTATAACAGTTTAATCATTTTGATGTGGTGGCAACACTTTTGTTCTCTGAATGTATGCTTAAACAGTGCATATGTCTTTTGAATTTGTGGTTCATGAATGTTGGCTCTTGAAAGAATGATGAAAAAGGAGACATGTTACTGAGGATCTGAAAAATCATAAAAATGATTCTTGAAGCAAGAAAAAGCAGTGAAAAAAAAAACCGAAAAAAATATAGAAAGAGAAAGAAAAAGAAAGAAAAAGAGTTGTGATCCAAGGCAATAAGAGTGTGCTTAAGAACCCTGGACACCTCTAGTTGGGGACTTTAGCAAAGCTGAGTCACAATCTGAAAAGGTTCACCCAATTATGTGTCTGTGGCATGTATGTATCCGGTGGTAATACTGGAAGACAGAGTGCTTTGGGCCACGGCCAAGACTCAATAAGTAGCTGTGTTCAAGAATCATCATACTTAACTAAGAGAATCAATAACACTATCTGGATTCTGAGTTCCTAAAGAAGCCAATCATTCTGAGTTCCAAGGGATAAAGTGAGATGCCAAAACTGTTCAGAGGCAAAAAGCTAAAAGCCCCGCTCATCTAATTAATACTGATCTTCATAGATGTTTTTGGAGTTCATTGCATATTCTCTTCTTTTTATCTTATTTGATCTTTAGTTGCTTGGGGACAAGCAACAATTTAAGTTTGGTGTTGTGATGAGCGGATAATTTGTACGCTTTTTGGCATTGTTTTTAGTATGTTTTTAGTAGTTTTAGTCGAGTTCTTAGTATATTTTTATTAGTTTTTAGTTAAAATTCACTTTTCTGGACTTTACTATGAGTTTGTGTGTTTTTCTGTGATTTCAGGTATTTTCTGGCTGAAATTGAGGGACCTGAGCACAAATCTGATTCAGAGACTGAAAAGGACTGCAGATGCTGTTGGATTCTGACCTCCCTGCACTCGAAGTGGATTTTCTGGAGCTACAGAAGCCCAATTGGCGCGCTCTCAACGGCGTTGGAAAGTAGACATCCTGGGCTTTCCAGCAATATATGATAGTCCATACTTTGCCCAAGATTTGATGGCCCAAACCGGCGTTCAAAGTCACCTACAGAAATTCCAGCGTTAAACGCCGGAACTGGCACCTAATTGGGAGTTAAACGCCCAAACTGGCATAAAAGCTGGCGTTTAACTCCAAGAGAAGTCTCTACACGAAAATGCTTCATTGCTCAGCCCAAGCACACACCAGTGGGCCCGGAAGTGGATTTTTATGTCATTTACTCATCTTTGTACACCTTAGGCTACTAGTTTTCTATAAGTAGGACCTTTTACTATTGTATTTTCATCTTTGGATTATTTTTAGATCCTTTGATCATCTTTGGACATCTAGTTCTTAGATCATTTGGGAGGCTGGCCTCACGGCCATGCCTAGACCTTGTTCTTATGTATTTTCAACGGTGGAGTTTCTACACACCATAGATTAAGGTGTGGAGCTCTGCTGTACCTCGAGTATTAATGCAATTACTATTGTTCTTCTATTCAATTCCGCTTGTTCTTTGTCCAAGATATCACTTGTTCTTCAACTTGATGAAGGTGATGATTGACACTCATCATCATTCTCACTCATGAACAAGGTGACTGACAACCATTCTTGTTCTACAAGCATACGAGGCTTAGTGAATATCTCTTGGATTCTTTAACCGGAATCTTCGTGGTATAGGCAAGAACTGATGGCGGCATTCAAGAGAATCCGGAAGGTCTAACCTTGTCTGTGGTATTCTGAGTAGGATTCAATGATTGAATGACTGTGACGTGCTTCAAACTTGTAACCTGCTGGGCGTTAGTGACAGACGCAAAAGAGGGATTCTATTCCAGTAGGGGAGGGAACCAACCGGTGATTAGCCGTACTGTGACAGAGTGCGTGAGCATTAGTTTTCACTGAGAGGATGGGAGGTAGCCATTGACAACGGTGAAACCCTACAAAAGCTTGCCATGGAAAGGAGTAAGAAGGATTGGATGAAGACAGTAGGAAAGCAGAGAGACGGAAGGGAAGGCATCTTCATACGCTTGTCTGAAGCTCTCACCAATGATATACATAAGTATCTCTATCTTTATCTTTATGTTATTTTCGTTCATCACCATTATACATTTGAGTCTGCCTGACTGAGATTTACAAGATGACCATAGCTTGCTTCATACCACCAATCTCCGTGGGATCGACCCTTACTCGCGTAAGGTTTATTACTTGGACGACCCAGTGCACTTGCTGGTTAGTTGTGCGAAGTTGTGTTTATGCCATGGTATTGAGCACCAAGTCTTTGGAGCCATTACTAGGGATTGTTTATGTTTTGAAAAGTATTGATCACAATTTCGTGCACCAGGGTGATGGTTGCCAAAGGAGTCCAAGCCTCATTGATGTGAAGAAAATGCCGATTTAGAATTTCCTCTCAAGAAAAGAAATCACTGCGTTGCAAGTATAGTTCCAAACTGACAAATAACCTTCAATCAAAGTTTAATTTGTTTGTCACAAGTGCAAACCAATAAAAATATCGAGAGTATTAGATCTAGGGTCGTCTCTCAAAGGAATTGCAGTGAGGTATGCGTGTTATTAGTTATGAAGTTCAAGGGAGTTTGCATATGAGAAGACTACAATCTAAATAACAAGAAATTTAAATGACAATAAAAGTAAATCAAACAACTAAATATAACAATTACTAAAAATGGGCATTCATGGCAAGGATTGGGAATCAAGGTTTTCTATCCTAGTCATATAATCATAACACAATAATTATCAAGAGATAACTTCGTTATCTCCAACATCGGGAGAAAATTAAATAAGACTAGTTAATCTCAATCCATAAGTCCTAATCACTTACTAATTAAATTAGCAAAAGATTAGCGTCAATGGAAACAATATTAACTAACAACTCTAGATCACCAATATAAGTTGGGTATTAATGACTCAAGAGCACCTTTTCTCTTTCCAAGCCAAGAATGCACAAAATCCTACTCTAAACCTAAGCCAATCATTTTATCAAACACTTGGTGTGCATAAAAATAAAAGCATATTAAATTGCATGAATAGTAAAATCTACTACTACCATATGCAAGAAAATAACAATAACAACTCAATTAAACAATAAGAAACATAAAAAGACATTAATTGAATTAAAGGAAATGAAAATTAACAAGAGTTCATGAAACTAAAAGTGACATAAAAGGGAAATTAATAAGAAGACTTAGGAAAACAAAGATGTAATAACAAGAAATTGCAAGAAAAACTAATTGAAAACGAGAATTAAAACCTAAATCTAAGAGACAATTAAACTAAGAACCCTAATTTCTAGAGAGAAGAGGAAGCTTCTCTCTCTAGAACTAACCTAAAGCATGTTTCCTACACTACACTAATTGCTCCCCCGGCCCCTTGTTCCCTTTTGAATTCTGCATCAAATAGTTTCAGAAATGAGTTGGATTTGGGCTTGGATGAGCTTAGAAATCGCCCCCAGCGTGTTCCTTTAATGAGGTCACGTGACAAGTGTCACATGTATGCATGGCTTGGCGAAATTTCTTACTCATGCTTACGCGTGGGTCATGCGTGCGCGTCGCTATGAATTCTCCAAATCCTCATTTCTTCATGAATTCTCCACTTTGTGTGCTTTTTCCTCACTTCAATCCAATCATTGCCTTATAAACCTGGAATCACTCAATAAACATATCAAGGCATTGAATAGAACTAAAGTAAATTAAATTTAGCGATTTTAAGGCCTAAAAAGCATGCTTTTACTCTTAAGCATAATTTAGGAGAAATTCACAAAACTATGCTTTTTTAGTGAATAAATGTGGGATAAGTTGATAAAATCCACTAAATTCAACACAAGATAAACCACAAAATTGGGGTTTATCAACCTCTCCACACTTAAACTAAGCATTTCCTCATACTAAACCAAGAAAGTGACAAGGGGTATCAACATTTATTCAATGCAAGTAAACTATCTATATGCAACGTATTTACATGAATGCAACTACTTGGTCAAAATAAATAAACTTCTAAGAATACATATGTAAACATGAGGGACAAAGTAATCACAATCAAATCAAATTCATAATTAAATTGAGTTATTGAAAAGAATTTATAAACTTGAAAGATAAAAAATAATAACTGGTGGAAACATAAAATTGAGCAATCAAACCCTCACCGGATGTGTATCTGCTCTAATCGCTCAAGTGTTTAGGGTTGATTCACTCAATTCTCCTCTAATCATGCTTTCTAAAATTTGTTTTTCATCTAACAATCAACAATTATTCAATGCATGCATACAATTATCATGAGGACTTTTCATAAGGTTGTAATGGGGCTAGGATCAAGGTAAGGATATATATATGGCTAAGTGAGCTTGAAATTTGAATTTTTGATTAATTTAAACTCTCACCTAACACATATAACAACCTATACAATTCAAATACAACATCTAGCTACCCATAATTCTCACTTTTTTACACACTCATGCATTCTTTTCAACCATAAGACACATGCATTGTTATTATTACTTTGCTTTGGGGGCATTTTGTCCCCTTTTTATTGCTTTCTTTTTTTCTTTTTTTTTCAAAATAGAATATATATATATATATATATATATACACAAGTGTATCAATACATATGGTCTACACATTTAATGCATGAGTATGTACCCAATTCCAAAGATCTTCAACAAAAATATAAAAACACACTTTTATCCCAACCATTGTTCCCAAATTTTCCCATACTTGAATAATACACACTCTCACTAGCCTAAGCTAATCAAAGATCGAAATAAGCAATATTTATTATTTTTCACTTAGGGATAGTTATGTGCTAAAATTAAGAACAAAGGGATTAAACAGGCTCAAAATTGGTTAACAATGGTAGATAAGAGGGTAAGGCCATTTGGGTAAGTGAGCTCAAATGAAATAAAGACCTCAATCATATAAATGTATTCATACATAAAATAATGGAAATAAAGAATCAAACAAATCAAATATCACAATCATAGGAAGAGAATAATACACACAAGAATGAAAATAGTGGTTATATGATGTAACCTCACAATTAGGGTCAAAACTCACAAGGTTGTGTGTTCTTAGCTCAAAAACTATGTTTCATAATATATAATTCAAGCAAGTTCAATGAAAAATTTTTACTCAAATCAATTGGGGTGCCCTATAGATAAATTTTTTGGGAAATTTTATTATTTTGACTAAGTTTATTATCTATATGCAAATCAAGACAATGCAACTAAGAATTCTAAAGGACATGGTAATAACAAAAATTAAAATGTGAAAGTGTTGGTATTAGAAATTTGTAACCCAAAAATGGCCGATTGGTCGGACGACCTCCCCACACTTAAAAGTTTGCACCGTCCTTAATGCATTCAAAGATGAGCAAGTGGGGTACGGCTACACGGATTGCCACCTTCAGCCGGTGGTTCAACCGGCTGCTGCGTGTTCTTTCTTCCACTTCCCTTTTTGCTCATGGTGAATCATCTTGAAAGATAGAAAATAGGATATAGTAAGATGAGTAAATGCAAAAGCAAGGAAGCATAGATTGTTGGAATGAGGTGATGATCACTAAAATGAAGTGAGTGAATCAATGTGTGACATGGATAAAAACAAGTGTGTGAATTCTTAGATGTGTGCGGTCTAGAACTCACACACTAGCATGAAAAGCTGATGTCACAATTTCACAAATGAAGTATACACTTCACTTATTCTAGTGTGCTTGAGATACTTTAAAGGAAGCTTGTATGTTAAGATAAACAAACAAGTAATAAAGAAGCATAAAAGCATTCAAGCAAGAATCAAGCAATTGTGAAATAGATAATGAATGGAAATTGGTTTATGTGCAAGACAACTTGATGAACCAAATGAAATATGGAACTCGCACATCAATTAATAACACACTTTGAATTTTGTTTGCAACACCTAATTGACATAAAGTGGGAAACATGGTTGCTATGCACTTAGGAAAAGAGAGATAGAAGGTGAGATCAATCACATAGCAAGCATGGTCTATATAGCTTGATAATTTCAAAAAGATGTCACTAGATGAGCTTACAATCCAATTTCACAAAAGAAGCATTATGCTAAAATGACTAGTTTCAAGTATGTGTAGAGCACATAATTAATCAATTAAGGGTTAACATATCATTAAGGCATAAGCATAACATATGGATGCATATGATCAAGCAACACAATGCGTTAAGATAAATGCACATCATCCATCATTAAAAATTGCCTAGTCATGGTTAAAAAATTCAAATCACACGGTGGCCAAAACATGCAATTCAAAAGATTTAGAAAGATTTGAAGGCAATGTCATAAGTAATTGCTATATAAAAATATCAAAGAAGCAAAATTCAATACCAAGCAACAAATTACAACCTCAATAAAGAAATCCAACAATGAATAATTTTAGCATAAAAAAACAGTAAAATAAATCAATAATCCAACACTTATCCACTAAAATAGACAGTTCAACTAATTAACTAATTAGCTAACTAGCTAAAGAAAATGATGGTGGATGGTAAATGGTGGTGGTAGATGAAGTTTGGAGAAGGGAAGAAGAGAGGAGAAAATAAGAGAAGAAATGGAGAGAAGAGAATAAAAGAAAGGTGTGTGAAACAGGGCAAGGAGTCACGCGTACGCGTAGGTGACGCGTGAGCGTGACTTGGGAGAAAGGAGTGTGATGCGTCACAGGGAAAAATAGAAGGTCACGCGTATGCGTGGGAAGATATTGTGCTAGACGCACACCTTCCGCATCCTTCTCGCACAACTCTCTATCTGGACTATGCGATGGCACAGTCCATGCACGATCCTAACACGTTCAAAATCTTGGGGTCATGTGTACGCATAGAGCATGCACACGCGTGACATGGTGCTCTGTTTTTTCAAAATATTCCAATTTTTTGTACCAAACCAAGCATTTCAAACATCCAAACAATCATCCAAACACCACCAAACCTTATTCAAGACACTAAACTACTATATAAACTCAACCAACTAAACTGAACATAAGATTAAACTTATTTATCAATATAAACAAAAGAAGAAAATGAAAAGAGTTTACCATGGTGGGGTGTCTCCCACCTAACACTTTTATTTAAAGTCCTTCAGTTGGACATGTTGGGAAGCTCCTTGTCATGGTGGCTTGTGCTTGTACTCATCTTTGAACTTCCAACAATGCTTGAATCTCTAAAATGCTCCAAGATTCCAATTCAATTGCACCAAGCTTTGATAGAGTTCTTCACAAGCCATGAGCTCCCAAAATTGATCCTCATCACATATGCCGAGATCCCAAATTTTGTTCTTACACTCATGTTCAAGTTGATAATTACAATTCCAATTGGGTGGCATGCGCATAGAATTCTCGTTCAAATACCAAATCATCCTCCTAGACTCACACAATTTAGCATTCTTCCAACCATAGGGCCGAAGCTTTGAAACTTCAA
The DNA here is from genome assembly GCF_014773155.1 of Arachis stenosperma. NCBI lineage: Eukaryota > Viridiplantae > Streptophyta > Magnoliopsida > Fabales > Fabaceae > Arachis > Arachis stenosperma. Next base: position 106,080,446 of record NC_080382.1, read on the forward strand.
CCTTAATGAGCCTTGATTTATAATACCAACCACTAACCATCTCCCTTTTGCTCTTGAATCCACAAAGAACTCTAAGTTGTTCATCCGTCTTAAGCAATCCATATTCAAGCGGGAAAGTAAAGCTTAGGGATAAGAGAGTTACCCACTTGAATGAAAGAATGGATGGTTGCTTAGTGAGAGAGGCTTCCAACGACTTTGTAGTTTTCACTTCCTTGTGCTCTTCTTGGATTGCTTCCACCTCTTGACAAGCTTCCTCAATTTCAATTCCTTGTTCACCAACTTCTTCTATACATTCCTCATTGTTCAAGCCATGTGTCGGAGGTTGTGCACGGTCCTCCTTGTCATCAATTTCACAACACAATGAGGGAGATTCAACAATTTCAAAAGGCACATTAGTTAGTGCGGAATCATCTTCAATGGTGGAGCTTGCTTCTTGCTCAACCTCTTCGAATCTTTCATCCTTCATACTATGCCTTGGAGGGTGCGCATTATCCTCCTCAACATCAATTTCAAGCTGAATGGAAGAAGGTTCAACAATCTTGGAATCCACCTCACACTCAACTTCTCCTAGATCTTCAACCACTTCTTCCTCTTTAATGACCTCAACTTCCTCCACTCGTTGCAAGATATACTCCATCTCCTTGTTCTCATGTTGAGATTCTAAAATCTCCTTCATACTCCGCTCTTTGGTTGATTCTCCACATTCATCTGTGGAAATGCTTTGTGAATGGTATGAATCCCATGAGTCCAAGTTGGCTTTAATATTAGCAAGATTAGCCATGATATCTTAATGTCTCGTTTGAGCTTCCTCTTGCTCCTTTTGAAATATAATTTCTTGAAGCTGATCCATCGCTTCCTTAAGACGATCCCTTGACTCTTGTTCTACTTGGCTAACATAATTAGGATCATGCTGCTCTTGGATTAATGGATATAGGTATTCTTTCATGGAGGGTTATAATGGGAAGGAGAGTTCATCATGTGGTTGAAAGTTTTCATATATGGGAGGTGGTTCATCTTGGTAAGGGTAGTGAGGTGGTGGTTCTTGAAAGTATGGATGTTGGAATTGTGGTGGTTTTAAGTATGGCTCATATGGTTGTTGGCATAGTGGGTATGGGTTAGGGTCATATGGAGGTGAATGGTGGAATGGGGCTTGTGAGTATGATGGTTGAGGGCTATGTTGAGGATAGGGCTCATTGGCATATGGTGGTTGTGGTTGATAACCACAAGGCGGTCCACCATAACCATTGGATTGATATGCACCATGGGATGGTTTATGCTCATAGTACATTGGAGGAGGTTGTTGCCATGAAAATTGATCATGTGCTTGAGACTCCTCCCACCTTTGATTGTTCCATCCTTAATGCATGCTCTCATTATGATTCCCATTTCCTACAACATAGTTCGAACCAAATTCATAGCCAAATGGGTTAGAATTCATAATGACAAGAGAGAATAAAATAAAGGCTAATAAGAAACAAAGAAAACAACTCCTAAAACTTAGCAAAAACTAGCAAACAAACCAAAAATCAAGCTATTCACAATATTAACATATATACAATAACCAATAAAAAGCACACATATGCAACTCCCCGGCAACAGCACCAAAAACTTGATGTGAAAAAAATGCCGATTTAGAATTTCTTCTCAAGAAAAGAAATCACTTCGTTGCAAATATAGTTCTAAATCGACAAATAACCCTCAATCAAAGTTTTATTTGTTTGTCACAAGTGCAAACCAATAAAAATATCGAGAGTATTAGATCTCGGGTCGTCTCTCAAAGCAATTGCAATGAGGTATGTGTGTTATTGGTTATGAGGTTCAAGGGAGTTTGCATATGAGAAGACTACAATCTAAATAACAAGAAATTTAAATGACAATAAAAGTAAATCAAACAACTAAAGATAACAAATAGTAAAAAGGGGCATTCATGGCTAGGATTGAGAATCAAAGTTTTCTATCCTAGTCATTAATCATAACACAATAATTATCAAGAGATAATCCTACTTCCTTATCTAAATAAGACTAGTTAATCTGAATCCATAAGTTCTAATCACTTACTAATTGAATTAATAAAAGATTAGTGTCAATGGAAACAATATTAACTAACAACTCTAGATCACCAACATAAGTTGGGTATTAATGACTCAAGAGCACTTAAATTCTCTTTCCAAGCTAAGAATGCACAAAATCTTACTCTAAACCTAAGTCAAGCATTTTATCAAACATTTGGTGTGCATAAAAATAAAAGCATATTAAATTGCATGAATAGTAAAATCTACTACTACCATATGCAAGAAAATAACAATAGCAACTCAATTAAACAGTAAGAAACATAAAAAGACATCAATTGCATTAAAAGAAATGAAAATTAACAAGAGTTCATGAAACTAAAAGTGACATAAAAGGGTAATTAACAAGAAGACTTAAGAAAACAAAGATATAATAACAAGAAATTGCAAGAAACACTAATTGAAAACAAGAATTAAAACCTAAATCTAAAAGACAATTAAACTAAGAACCCTAATTTCTAGAGAGAAGAGAGAACTTCTCTCTCTAGAACTAACCTAAAGCATGTTTCCTTTTGAATTCTGCATCAAATAGCTTCAGAAATGAGTTGGATTTGGGCTTGGATGAGCTCAGAAATCGCCCCCAACATGTTCCTTTAATGAGGTCACGTGACAAGTGTCACATGTACGCGTGGGTGATGCGTGCGCATCGCTTGGCGAAATTTCTTGGTCACGCGTACGCGTGGGTCACGCGTACGCGTGGGTCACGCGTGTGCGTTGCTATAAATTCTCCAAATTCTCATTTCTTCATGAATTCTCCACTTTACATGCTTTTTCCTCATTTCTTCAGTCCAATCCTTACCTTATAAATCTGGAATCACTCAACAAACATATCAAGGTATCGAATAGAATTAAATTAAATTAAATTTAGCGATTTTAAGGCCTAAAAAGTATGTTTTTACTCTTAAGCACAATTTAGGAGAAATTCACAAAACCATTCTTTTTCAGTGAATAAATGCGGGATATGTTGATAAGATTTACTAAATTCAACACAAGATAAACAACAAAATTAGAGTTTATCACTCATCAAGAAAGCCAATTCAAGAATTGGGATTCAAGTGAGATACAAAGCACAATAGAGTGGATTCCAGAAAGTGTTGGGGAGCTTTAAGGGTAGTTTGAGAGTTTGCTCATCCGAGTGCAAGAATAAAGATCAACAAAAGGGTGAGCAGATGACTAGAGTATGAGATCCCGGAGGACCTTTGAAGTACAAACTTGGGTGGGGATTCAAGGAGGAATGGAAACTAAGCCACCTTAACAAGAGTCTCCTAAAAAAGTCTAACTTAAGGACTTTAAATAAAAGTGCTAAGTGGGAGACACCCTACCATAGTAACATCTTTCTAACCCTCTCCTTGTTTATACTCATGGTTTATTGCATTTTGCTTCTTTTAGCTAGTTTAGGCTTCGTTTAATTTCGAGATTAGTTAGATTGATTTTTGGTATGGATCATGAGTTTGTGAAGTTCTGGATGTTTTGGGGTTGAAACCCTTGGTTGAGCTCAAGTTTGGTACCTTATAATTGAAGAAAATTTTTTAGAGAAACAGAGCAGTGTGCGTGCACACACACCTGTGAGTACGCACATGATGAATCCACATTTGATGATAAATTTTGGTTTGAATTGAGTGGATTTCATCACATAAACCCACATTTATTCCCTTAAATAGCATACTTTTGTGTTTTCTCTCCAAATTATGCCTAATTGTGAAAACATGCTATTTTGTGCTTAATTTAATCAATTTTATTTCACTTTCATACCATTCGATGCTTTGGTATTTTTTATGAGAGATTTAAGGTGTAATAGGTAGGAATAGCTTAATAAGAGTGGAAGAGAGGCATGCAATTGGGAGAAAACACGAAGAAAACAAAGAAGAAGTATACAGCCAAGCGTGTGTACGCACAAGAGGAAATCAGCATGTGTGCGTACGCACAGGTCCCAGCGCGTGACTTCATTGAAAAGTCACATGGCTCGCATTTTGGAAGGCCTTTTGGCCCATTTCTGAAGGTGCTGAGGCTTATAAAAGAAAGGCTAGCAACCATATAGATACAATACAATATACAACACACTTAGATAGTTTTTAGGATAGTTTTTAGGGTAATTTTAGCTTAGATTTTCTCTCAATTATTTTAGGATTTAGTTAGGGTTTATATTTCAAGTTTTTATTTTCCAATTCTGATATTGGATTCTTGCTATTTCCATTGTAAGTATTTCCTTAATTTTCTCTTTTATTACACTACTTGTTCTACACTTTCCTATATTTTAGTTCACTTTGTCAATACATTTATACTTTTACAATTTTGAGTTCTAGTTAGTGAATTTGATGTTTGATGGTTATTTTATGTTTGTTGAGTTGCCTTTGTTGATTTTGATCATTGGTTGTTCATAGTTTCAAGCATTTTTAAAATTTTGCATGTTTTGTGAATATGCCTACTATGTGTTTGATAAAATGCCAATTTTGATTATGGAGTAAATTTTCCCTACTTGGCTTGGGGAAAATGAGTATATGCAATACTAGAGTCATAATGTCTGACATTTAGTGATAATTCTTGGGTTGTTAGTTGTCCTTGTTTCCACTAACGCTAGCTTTTTAATAAGTTAATTAGTAAGTTAGCTAGGATTTGTGGATTAAGAATAATTATGCTCACTTGACTTACTCTTCGATGTTAAGGGTTGACTAGGTGAGATTAATCCATTATAATTATAATAGTTGTGGTTATGACAAGGAAAGAATTCCTTAACTCTTTCCAAGCTAAGACTTCATTTATGTTTTGAACTACTTTTCAATCACTTTAAAGTATTACTTGTTCATATTACATAGATAGTTCTTTAATTCCTTTATTAATTCATTAATTGCAATTTTGATTGTTCTTTAATTCCTTTAATTGTTTGCTTCAACCATTGAAAACCCCCTTGCTTTTCACAACCAAAATTGTGCGCTCTTGGTCACTGGTTCCTAGGAAAGACGACCCGAGGTTTAATTACTCTCGGTTATTTTTATTTGAGTTAAACTTTGATTGGGAGTGTTACTAGTCGGTTTAGACTATGCTACCAACGAAGAAATTGTTTTGCTAAATTTTCGAACCGTCGGTTCCCTTCTCTATTAGCATACATACCTTAAATTCTGCATCCTGTGCATACGCACACATCTGTGCGTACGCGAACTCATTTGCAACCCTTTCTGCTGGAAGTGCTCGCACCTGCTTGTGCATTCGCACCCTAGCCTTTGCCCTCTCTGTGCATACGCACACCCATGTGCGCACGCACACAAGATCTTTTGTCAGTAAAAAAAAACCATCTGTGCGTACGTACCAAACTATGCGTACCCACACTTCTTAATAGCCTCTCTGCCGAATGCATGCGCAGACACTTGTGCGTACGCATACCTCCATTTTCCACTCAGTGTGCATACGCACAAGTGCAGTTTGGGCATAATTTTGATTGCACTTTGAATTAAGCCATAACGCACTTCCGCCTCCCCTCAATCCCTCTCTTCTCTTAACTCAAGTTCTTGCTTTTGCCCTATTTTCTACTTACCCTAGTTAGTTTTAAGTGCATTTCATTTTCATTTTAATAATTATATTAGGTTTGATTTAGTTGTTTGTTAATTAAATAAGAGTTGACTAGGTGAGATTAATCCATTATAATTATCATAGTGGTGGTTATGACAAGGAAAGAATTTCTTAACTCTTCCCAAGCAAAGGCTTCATTTATGTTTTGAACCACTTTTCAATCACCTTAAAGTATTACTTGTTCATATTACATAGATAGTTCTTTAATTCCTTTATTAGTTCATTAATTGCAATTTTGATTGTTCTTTAACTCCTTTAATTGTTTGCTTCAACCATTGAAAACCCCCTTGCTTTTCACAACCAAAATTGTGCGCTCTTGGTCACTGGTTCCTAGGAAGGACAACCCGAGGTTTAATTACTCTCGGTTATTTTTATTTGAGTTAAACTTTGATTGGGAGTGTTACTAGTTGGTTTAGACTATGCTACCAACGAAGAAATTGTTTTGCTAAATTTTCGAACCGTCGGTTCCCTTCTCTATCAGCATACATACCCCGAATTCTGCATCCTGTGCATACGCACACATCTGTGCGTACGCGAACTCATTTGCAACCGTTTCTGCTGGAAGTGCTCGCACCTGCTTGTGCATTCGCACCCCAGCCTTTGCCCTCTCTGTGCGTACGCACGCCCATGTGCCCACGCACACATGATCTTTTGTCAGTAAAAAAAACCTTCTGTGCGTACGCACCAAACTATGCATACGCACACTTCTTAATAGCCTCTTTGCTGGGTACGTGTGCACACGCTTGTGCATACGCATACCTCCATTTTCCACTCAGTGTGCACACGCACAAGTGCAGTTTCGGGCATAATTTTGATTGCACTTTGAATTAAGCCATTATGCACTTCCGCTTCCCCTCAATCCCTCTCTTCTCTTAACTCAAGTTCTTGCTTTTGCCCTATTTTCTACTTACCCTAGTTAGTTTTAAGTGCATTTCATTTTCATTTTAGTAATTATATTAGGTTTGGTTTAGTTGTTTGTTAATTAAATAAGGGTTGACTAAGTGAGATTAATCCATTATAATTATCATAATTGTGGTTATGACAAGGAAAGAATTCCTTAACTCTTCCCAAGCTAAGGCTTCATTTATGATTTGAACCACTTTTCAATCACTTTAAAGTATTACTTGTTCATATTACATAGATAGTTCTTTAATTCCTTTATTAGTTCATTAATTTCAATTTTGATTGTTCTTTAATTCCTTTAATTGTTTGCTTCAACCATTGAAAACCCCCATGTTTTTTACAACCAAAATTGTGCGCTCTTGGTCACTGGTTCCTAGGAAAGACGACCCAAGGTTTAATTACTCTCGGTTATTTTTATTTGAATTAAACTTTGATTGGGAGTGTTACTAGTCGGTTTAGACTATGCTACCAACGAAGAAATTGTTTTGCTAAATTTTCAAACCGTCGGTTCCCTTTTCTATCAGTATACATACCCCGAATTCTACATCCTGTGCATACGCACACATCTGTGCATACGCGAACTCATTTGCAACCCTTTTTGCTGGAAGTGCTCGCACCTGCTTGTGCATTCGCACCCCAACCTTTGCCATCTCTGTGCGTACACACGCCCATGTGCGCACGCACACATGATCTTTTGTCAGTAAAAAAAAACCTTCTGTGCGTACACACCAAACTATGCGTACGCACACTTCTTAATAGCCTCTCTGCCAGGTGCATGCGCACACGCTTGTGCGTACGCATACCTCCATTTTTCACTCGGTGTGCATATGTACAAGTGCAGTTTTGGGCATAATTTTGATTGCACTTTGAATTAAGCCATAACGCACTTACGCTTCCCCTCAATCCTTCTCTTCTCTTAACTCAAGTTCTTGCTTTTGCCCTATTTTCTACTTACCCTAGTTAGTTTTAAGTGCATTTCATTTTCATTTTAGTAATTATATTAGGTTTGGTTTAGTTGTTTGTTAATTAAATAAGTTGCAAGTGTTTTCTTGATGTTGATTGGGTTACTTCTTGCTTGAAATTTGGCTTAAATTTGATGAATATGTGCACTAAACATTAAGTCTTTGTTTAATTGCCCAAATGAATTTTGAGTTTGATTCATATATTGTAACTACCATATGTGTTAAACTATATCCTTGTTTGGCAACCTAATCATGAATTGTGCACCTTGGATGATCGTTGATGTTATTTAAGATTGAACTTTATCAATGTACTTATACTTTACCTTAAATTACTAACACCTAAATGGATTTGCACATTCATATTTTGTTGCATATTAAGTGAAATTTTTAGTAGGTGCATTGAATTTAGTTAATTGAATCGACTTGCTTGTTCATCATGGTTTTCAAATCAACATAATCACATACCAAGGTTCTTGTTCTTTAATGATTTGTATTTGTTTGAGCTGACGTAACTTGATTTTTATCGAGCTTGTCACTTTTTGCAATAAGAACCTTGTCCGTGTGATTATTCCCTTATTCTTGCGGATGAATAAGTAATTTTCTTTTAATCATTGAATTGCTTATTGTTCGTTGTGCTTTTTTATATTAATCTTGCGCATTCACTTGCACAATTTCAATATCCAATATCTCAAATATTCAATTCACTTTAGTTGTGGTTACCTAAGCTTATTTGTGTCTTAACTCTTGCTTATCCTTTACTTGCAACGTAGGCTACTTACTTGAGAAATACATGCTATTTCTTTTGATTGTATGGTTACCGTTTTACCTGGCCAACGTGTGTGTTCTAAACCGTGTGCACATTTAGAATACACACATTATCTTTTATCATACCACACTCATATGAACTCTTCCTCAATTCATGTTTATTTTTTTATACAGCAACCCGAGCCCCCACATCCGCCAGCTGAAGGTGGAGTACCTTTGAGCCTTTCTCCTGGATTATGCGCATGCACAGAGGACCGTGTAATGATTAAGTGTGGGAGAGGATCCGTAACTTTGGAGTGTAAATTTCTCTTTCTAAATACTTTGTACTATTTTCTATATATATATATATATATATATATATATATATATATATATATATATATATCTTAGCTTGCTTATATTTTTATGGTAGTAAATATTTGCATGTTGCCTAGTATAGGAAATAAGTTTGGTAAAAACAACAAAGAAATTTTCAAGAAATATCTTTTAGGGCGTTCCATTGATTAGATTTGAAAAACTGTTTTTCAACTTACTTGAAGTATTTTGTGGAACATAGAAAAGAGCTAGAACAAGACACCAAGTAAGATTTGAGCTTTAATTGCAAGGTTGCATATTTTTCAACCACAAATTTTATTTTTGTGTGCTATGCTCCTTTTATGATTGTGATCTTAGATTTGCTTGAGTCTTTATGTCCTATATTTGATGTTTTGAATGCATTTAATATGATTGATGCCATTTTTGAAATCAAAACCCATTAACCCATATGGCCATATCCTTATATCTACCATTGTAACCTACTTTTGAGCCTTTAATTCCCCTTTTGTTCTAATTTTAAGCACATCATTCTCCCTAAGCAAAAAACCATTAATGTCCATAAATTGTATCTTTGATTAGCTTAAATTGAGAAATGTGTGTTATTCAAGTGTGGGAAAAAATTATGGAGATATATTGGTAGTAAAGAAAAAGTTTACTTTGGATATTCATTGAGAAATTTTGGGAAAATGGGTAAATACTCATGCATTCATTGTAAAACCCGGTTAATTAACGGCTAATTAACCCATAAATGAGAACTTATTCTAGAAAGCCTAAAATGTGATTTTTATGGCTAAATGTGATAGAGGAGACTGAGACGAGAATTTCGATACCAATTTTATAGAATTCGGACCAAAATTGGACCGAACGGGCCAAACCGGGCCAACCGGACCCAAAGTGGGCCCTTGGCCCAACATAACTTAACCAAAACCCTAGTTTTCAGCATTCTCTCTCTTCACTAAACACACTCACATGCTGAAAATGGAGGCCATGGAGGGAAGAACACTCTCTCAAGTTCTTTCTCTCACTTGATCTTCAAACCACCATAACTTTTGATCTAGAGCTCCGATTGCCGCTCCGTTTGCGGCCACGCGTTCACCGCGGAGAGCTCTACACAACCCATACAATTAATCTTGAGGTAAGCCACGTTTTGCTCTTCGAAATTCCAGCCTTGTTTTCGAGTTTTATGAGCAAAAATGTTGAGATTTTGGGTTCTTTGATGTTATAGGACCCAACTCTCTTGAAGGAGAAGGTTAATCTTGTCTCCTTGGACCTTGGGTGTGGTAAGACTCTCAACCCTAGTGTGATTTTGTGATTTTATGATGTTTGGGTTTTGAGATGTTGTGTATGGGTATGATGGTTGTGGCTTAGGTTGTGTATGTGTGGATATTGGAGCTTGATTGGTGATATGGAAAAGCTTGGAAAGGGTTTGGTGGTGAAAAATCTGTTCTTGGAGGTGTTGAGGCCTTGAGAGCTTGTGGATAAGTGATTTGGAAGTGCTCCGGTGGAGCTTGGGAAAATCGGCTAAGGTATGGTTTCGGTTTCCCGTATCTAATATGTAATGTGGTAGGAAATACTTAGGCTAGAGGCCCTAAGATAGGCATTGAATTGTTGATGTTATTGAATGATTGAGATATATGATGTGGTCATATATGTGATGATGATTATTGATGCCTTGGTGGTATGATGTATGAGAAATATGCATGTTGTGATATATGCTTGATGATTAGTTATGGTTGAATTGTGGGTTGAACCATGTTGATGGTGAGTATGATGTTGATTGTGTACAATATTGATTTATTGGAATTGGTGTTGTTGAGAATTGGCATGAGGAGTAGTATATGATATGCCAATGTGTTTGAGTTTGAGCCACTTGGGTGAAGTGGGATAAAATGATGAGATAGTGATTTTGGTAAATTGTGGTTATGTGTCAATGTGTGAGTTGAGGAGGCTTGATGTTGAATTTGATACATTTTGATTGATTTCAAAGAAAAGGGATGAAAATGGCATGTTTTGGTTGATTTTGAAAAGGGTTGAAAATGGCTTGTTTTGAAATTGGCATATTGTGGTTTTGTATGAAAATATGGTTTTTGGGCATACTTTGGCGGGACATAGCTTGGACTACGGATCTCTAATTTGTACCAAATCTTTTTAGAAATGAAATTGGATCCGGGATGTCCATGCCGTTCGAAGAACGAGTGAAAAACGATTTAAAATGAGGAAGTTATGTCCGTTGGAAGATTGGGATTTAAATCTGTGAATTCTGCAGCTTTTAACTTAGAAAATTTTTAGCAGAATGACCCCTTGCGCGTGGGCGCACCTGGCGCGTGCGCGCCGATCTTCCGAAAAGTGCCATCCACGCGTACGCGTGATGTGCGCGGGCGCGCCGATTGTGCTTCACCCAATGCCCAGCCATTTTACAGAGAGTTATGCCAGAACTGTGCCAGTGTTGTGCCTGGGGCACGAGAACACCCGCGCGTACGCGTGGTTGACGCGTGCGCGTCGGTTGGCAAATCTTTAATCCACGCGTTAGCGTGCATGACGCTTGCGCGTCGATAAGTTTTTGAGGCCATCCACGCGTGCGCGTGGAGTGCGCGTACGCGTGGCCCTGTTTTCATCCCAAAGTTGATTTTTGAGTTTTAAAAGCCAAATCTCATACTTCTAAGCCTCCGATCTCACCATTTATGTCTTAAATCATTATGGCATGCCTAGCTATTAGAAAGGGGCTAGTGAATAAGGTAACTTGCGAGTGAAGCAAGGGAAAACATGAATGATCAATGAGGATCAAGATGATTAAGTGAGATGCGGAGGATGGTGGTGGAAGTGCTTGTTATGCCATGGGCCGAAAGGCTGTAATGGTTAATGAAATGGCTGGTTATGGATTTAACCGTGAGCCGGAATAGCTGTGTATGCTATGAATATTGGCTGGTTATGGATTTAACCGTGAGCCGGAATAGCTGTGTATGCTATGATTATTGGCTGGTTCTGGATTGAACCGTGAGCCGGAATGGCTGATATGGATGTTGATCCATGGATGAGAATTCATGCATGTTGATGCTGAATTATTGATAATTGTGAATTGCACTTCCACTATCAGAGATACGAGTATCCCTGGGTAGTAGCAGTGGCTAGCCACCATGTGCTCCAGGTTGAGGCTTGAGACTCTGTTGACCCTATGTCGTAAGTGTGGCCGGGCACTGTGAAAGACCCGGATGAGCTCGAGCCCCCGTAAATATTCACCAGTGAGGGTGATGGATATGGATCATGTTTATGATCAAGTTTATAACGAGTATAACTCGAGTTTGGAGATGCATGACAGAGGGACAGTCCAATGGTTAGCGACCAGGACTTGTCGGGTTGGCTCTATAACCGACAAGATGATATCATCGGCCACTAGGGACAGGCATTCATCATATGCATACTATGTGAATTGTTTGAGATTGCCTATTTGACTGCATATTACTTGCTAATTGTCTAAATGTCTTAACTGCTTCTATTTGTATATTCTTTGTCTGATATAACTGTGTTTGATATATTATATTCCTGCTGGTGGTTGGGAGGTTTGAAGGAATTGGAAAGGGAAGTATTAGTTAGACTGAAGAATCTTTAGTCAGATACCCTTATATGGTTTAGCTTGTTTATAAGTTTTGATATTATCTGGAGGAAGTTCTAGGATTGCCTTTGGCTTTCCTCTATTATTATGTATTATATATGTGGAAGCTGTTACCATGCTGGGGACCTCTGGTTCTCACCCATGCGGATTTTGTGGTTTTCAGATGCAGGACGTGAGGTTTCCCGCTGAGGCATGCTGGAGACTTCTAGATTTGCGAAGATTCCTTGTTCTTGGGGACTCTGCTTAGTTTATATGATTTGCTTAGATACTTTTATCTCCACTAAATAATACAAACTGTGATGACTCCTCTTATGGGAGATTTTGGAGAATAGGTTTTATGTATTTGTGTCCCTTTGGGTTTCCTTTGGGGTATTCCTTATTTTATCATATGTATATATTGTTATGCTCGGACCGGTTATCTTCGCAGCCGGATCTTGAGTCTTGATATTCCTGTTTTTGACACTCCTTTGTATATATATAATCTCGCGTTGGTTTATCCTTGTTCGTTACGTTATCGATCAGAGTGTTGCGCTTTTGAGTTGCGGTTTTTATTTACCCCTTTTTCTATAAAGGCTCCTAGTTATAATCAATCATTCATACTACTATACGTACTAAATTTTTATTTTAGAGGTCGTAATACCTTGCCATCTCTGAATTATGACTTAAGCATAAGACTCTGTATGGTAGGGTGTTACATTATGGTATCAGAGCGGTTCGTTCCCGTAGAGCCTGAGGGATGGACTGACTATGCTTCTGTGCATTCTCTGTGTGTGTGTTATGTGCTATTAGTATATCTGCTTGATATAATTGGCATAAACGTTCATGAGCATGCATTTGGGACTTTGAAGTACTAGACTTCCGATATTGAGACTGATCAACTTAATATCGATTGTTTGGTATGTATAGGAACCAGATGGCGCCTCGTGGACGCGGTAGAGGTAGTGCGAGAGGTCGTACGAATGCTCGTGCACCGGAGAATAACCCTAATAACCCGGTGAACTTTATGGCTGCGTTAGAGAACATGGCTGCTGCTATGCAAGCCACTGCTGAGGCTCTTGGTCAACAGATGAACAACCATGGTAATGATGGAGGTGGAGTTCAAGGCCCGATGACACTAGCAAACTTTTTGAAGGTTAATCCGCCTAAGTTCAAGGGAACTACTAGCCCGACTGAGGCTGATACATGGTTTCAGGCTATAGAGCGAGCTTTATAAGCACAAGTGGTACCTGAAGGACAGCGTGTCGAGTTTGCCACTTATATGCTCACCGGTGAAGCGTCGCATTGGTGACAAGGCATCCGACGTCTTCTGCAGCAGGGTGATGACTATATCACCTGGAATGTCTTTCAAGAAGAGTTCTATAAGAAGTACTTTCCGACTTCTGCTAGGACGGCTAAGGAACTTGAATTGTTACAGCTGAAGCAGGGTACTATGTCCATATCAGAGTATACTGACAAGTTTGAGGAGCTGTTCAGGTTCTCTCGTATGTGCCAAGGGACTCCGGTGGAATATGAGGAATGGAAGTGTGTTAAGTATGAAGGAGGACTCCGGAGTGATATCTTCAGTTCAGTAGGGCCAATGGAGATTAGGACTTTCTCCGAATTGGTGAACAAGTGTAGGGTTGCTGAAGAGTGTGTGAAAAGGGCAACCGCTGAGAAAGGAAGTCACAAAGGTTCATTCCCACAGAACCGAGGGAAGAGCTTTGCACCTAGAGGTCCGTCTTTCAAGAGGGGAGGCTCTTTCAGGAGGCCCAACAACAACAACTCCCAAGGAAGAAAGTTTGGGAAGCAGCCTCAGAATGATCAAGCTTGTGCTAAGTGTGGGAATCACCATCCGGGAGCACCATGCAAGGCCGGATGGGGTTTGTGCTACAGTTGTGGAAAGGCGGGGCATAAAGCCGCAAGTTGTCCGGAGAGGCAGAAACAAGGTGCTGGGAAGGCACAACAGACTGGTCGGGTGTTCACCACTTCAGCTGTAGGAGCTGAGGGATCCGAGACACTCATTAGAGGTAACTGTGAAATAGCTAGTCAAACTTTAAATGCTTTATTTGATTCGGGAGCATCACATTCATTCATTGCATTTGAGAAAGCTCATGAGTTAGGCTTGAAGATTGTAACCTTAGGTTATGATCTAAGAGTGTACAATGCTACCCATGAAGCCACGGTAACTAGGCTAGGATGCCCGGAAGTTTCCTTTAGGTTCAAGCAGCGTGATTTTGTTCATAATTTAGTCTGCTTGCCGATGATCGGTCTTGATCTTATCTTGGGATTGGACTGGTTATCTAAGAACCATGTCCTGCTTGATTGTTCTACAAAGTCGGTGTACTTTATGCCGGAAGATACAGAAGGGCCGGTCGTAGTGAATAATTATTACTTGAATTCGATGATGGTGAACTGTTCCGGAACCGAATGTCAGGGTATCATGTTGTTAACCGCGGGCGTTTCAGGTGATGATCAAAGGTTGGAGCAGATTCCGGTAGTGTGTGAGTTTCCGGAAGTGTTTCCCGATGATATTGATGAGTTTCCACCTAACCGAGAGGTTGAGTTTGCTATTGAGTTGGTGCCCGGGGCGGGACCAATCTCAAGTGCTCCTTATAGGATGTCACCGTTAGAGATGAACGAGCTAAAGTCTCAGTTAGAGGATTTGATGGGAAAGAATTTTATACGACCAAGTGTTTCTCCGTGGGGTGCTCCAGTGTTACTGGTGAAGAAGAAAGATGGGAGTATGCGACTCTGTGTGGATTACAGGCAGTTGAACAAGGTTACAATAAAGAATAAGTACCCATTGCCGAGAATTGATGATCTCATGGATCAGTTACAAGGAGCTGGAGTTTTCTCCAAGATTGATTTGCGATCCGGTTATCACCAGATAAGGGTGAGGGGCGAGGATATCCCTAAGACCGCTTTCAGGACTCGTTATGGTCATTACGAGTACACTGTGATGTCTTTTGGGTTGACGAACGCTCCTGCGGTATTCATGGATTACATGAATAGAGTCTTCCGTCTGTTTCTGGATAAATTCGTTGTTGTCTTCATTGATGACATACTGATTTATTCCAAGACTGAAGAAGAGCATGCGGAACACTTGAGGACCGTGTTGCAGATTCTAAAGGAGAAAAAACTCTATGCAAAACTGTCTAAGTGTGAGTTTTGGAAGAGTGAGGTGAAGTTTTTGGGCCAAGTGGTGAGTAAGAAGGGAATAGCCGTAGACGCAACTAAGGTAGAGGCTGTGATGGATTGGAAGCAACCAACCACCGTAACAGAGATAAGGAGTTTTCTGGGTTTAGCTGGCTATTACAGAAGGTTTATCAAGGGCTTTTCACAGATAGTTTTGCCAATGACAAAGTTAACCCGCAAGGACACTCCGTTTGTTTGGACTCCTGAATGCGAGGAGAGCTTTCAGACATTGAAGAAAAAGTTGACTACTGCACCTGTGTTAGTGCTACCCGAGCCGAATGAGCCATTTGAGGTGTATTGTGATGCCTCATTGAAGGGTCTAGGGTGCGTGCTGATGCAGCACCATAATGTGGTGGCGTATGCCTCACGACAGTTGAGACCGCATGAAGTTAGTTACCCTACGCACGATTTGGAACTCGCTGCGGTGGTGTTTGCCTTGAAGGTGTGGAGGCATTATCTCTATGGGGTTAAGTTCCAAGTTTTCTCTGATCATAAGAGCTTGAAGTATCTCTTTGATCAGAAAGAGCTTAATATGAGGCAGAGAAGGTGGATGGAATTGTTGAAAGACTACGACTTTGAGTTGCATTACCATCCGGGAAAGGCGAACATAGTGGCGGATGCGTTAAGTCGGAAGTCGTTATATGCGGCTTGGATGATGCTCCAAGAGGAGAAGTTACTCAAGGGATTTGAGAGTCTGAAAATCGGTGCTCAAGAAGTATCCGGAACCTTGTGTTTGAGCAAATTAGAAATCTCAAGTGACTTTAAGTTCGAACTCCTAAAGGCTCATCAGAATGATGAAGCCTTATGGAAGGTGTTACCGGCTATTGAGCAAGGAAAACAGTGGCGAGTGTCGGAAGAAAAAGATGGGTTATGGAGATTCAAGGGTAGAATCATTGTGCCGGATGTTGGCACTTTGAGACAAGATATTTTAAAGGAGGCACACAAAAGCGGATTCTCCATTCACCCGGGAAGTACTAAGATGTACCATGATTTAAAGGCGATGTTTTGGTGGCCGGGTATGAAGAATGATGTGGCGGAATATGTATCAAAGTGCTTAACTTGTCAAAAGGTAAAGATTGAACATCAAAGACCTTCCGGGATGTTACAACCTTTAGAGATTCCACAATGGAAGTGGGAAAGTATTGCAATGGACTTTGTGTCAGGATTGCCAAGGACTAGGGCTGGTTTTGATGCTATCTGGGTGATTGTGGACCGACTGACGAAGTCAGCTCACTTTTTGCCCATTCGGATGACTTACACCCTTGAGGAGCTAGCACGGTTATACATAAAGGAGATTGTGAGACTTCATGGTGTACCTGCTACTATAATCTCTGATAGAGATCCTCGTTTCACTTCAAGGTTTTGGGGTGCATTTCAGAAGGCTTTTGGAACCCGATTAAGCTTGAGCACGGCATACCATCCTCAAACAGATGGTCAATCTGAGAGGACGATCCAAACACTAGAGGATATGTTGAGAGCTTGTGTTTTGGACCAACCGGCGAGTTGGGATCGGTATATGCCATTAGTGGAGTTTGCATACAATAATAGTTATCATGCGAGCATCGGAATGGCTCCGTATGAGGCCTTGTATGGGAGGAAATGCCAATCTCCGCTATGTTGGTATGAAGCTGGAGAGAAAAGCTTGTTGGGGCCAGAAATGATAGCTGAGACTACTGAACAAGTCAAGAAAATCCGAGATAGGATGCTTACGGCGCAGAGTCGTCAAAAGAGTTACGCCGATCTAAGGCGAAAGCCTTTAGAATTTGAGGAAGGGGACCATGTTTTTCTTAAGGTTACTCCGACTACGGGAGTAGGTAGGGCGATTAAGGCAAAGAAGTTGAATCCTCGATACATTGGTCCATTTCAGATCCTAGAGAGGATTGGACCATTGGCGTATCGGATGGCTCTACCACCTCATCTTTCGAACCTGCACAACGTGTTTCACGTGTCGCAGCTTCGGAAGTACACTCCTGATGCTAGCCATGTGTTGGAACCCGAATTGGTTCAGTTAAGGGAAGATTTGACGCTTCCAGTGGCTCCAGTCAGAATTGATGATACTAGTATCAAACGGTTGCGTGGAAAAGAGGTATCTTTAGTGAAAGTGGCTTGGAGTCGAGGCGGTGTTGAGGAACACACTTGGGAACTTGAGTCGGAGATGCGAACGGATTATCCGCATTTATTCTCAGGTAATTGCATTTGAATTTTGTGGGCAAAATTCCCAATTAGGTGGGTAGAATGTAAAACCCGGTTAATTAACGGCTAATTAACCCATAAATGAGAACTTATTCTAGAAAGCCTAAAATGTGATTTTTATGGCTAAATGTGATAGAGGAGACTGAGACGAGAATTTCGATACCAATTTTATAGAATTCGGACCAAAATTGGACCGAACGGGCCAAACCGGGCCAACCGGACCCAAAGTGGGCCCTTGGCCCAACATAACTTAACCAAAACCCTAGTTTTCAGCATTCTCTCTCTTCACTAAACACACTCACATGCTGAAAATGGAGGCCATGGAGGGAAGAACACTCTCTCAAGTTCTTTCTCTCACTTGATCTTCAAACCACCATAACTTTTGATCTAGAGCTCCGATTGCCGCTCCGTTTGCGGCCACGCGTTCACCGCGGAGAGCTCTACAAACCCATACAATTAATCTTGAGGTAAGCCACGTTTTGCTCTTCGAAATTCCAGCCTTGTTTTCGAGTTTTATGAGCAAAAATGTTGAGATTTTGGGTTCTTTGATGTTATAGGACCCAACTCTCTTGAAGGAGAAGGTTAATCTTGTCTCCTTGGACCTTGGGTGTGGTAAGACTCTCAACCCTAGTGTGATTTTGTGATTTTATGATGTTTGGGTTTTGAGATGTTGTGTATGGGTATGATGGTTGTGGCTTAGGTTGTGTATGTGTGGATATTGGAGCTTGATTGGTGATATGGAAAAGCTTGGAAAGGGTTTGGTGGTGAAAAATCTGTTCTTGGAGGTGTTGAGGCCTTGAGAGCTTGTGGATAAGTGATTTGGAAGTGCTCCGGTGGAGCTTGGGAAAATCGGCTAAGGTATGGTTTCGGTTTCCCGTATCTAATATGTAATGTGGTAGGAAATACTTAGGCTAGAGGCCCTAAGATAGGCATTGAATTGTTGATGTTGTTGAATGATTGAGATATATGATGTGGTCATATATGTGATGATGATTATTGATGCCTTGGTGGTATGATGTATGAGAAATATGCATGTTGTGATATATGCTTGATGATTAGTTATGGTTGAATTGTGGGTTGAACCATGTTGATGGTGAGTATGATGTTGATTGTGTACAATATTGATTTATTGGAATTGGTGTTGTTGAGAATTGGCATGAGGAGTAGTATATGATATGCCAATGTGTTTGAGTTTGAGCCACTTGGGTGAAGTGGGATAAAATGATGAGATAGTGATTTTGGTAAATTGTGGTTATGTGTCAATGTGTGAGTTGAGGAGGCTTGATGTTGAATTTGATACATTTTGATTGATTTCAAAGAAAAGGGATGAAAATGGCATGTTTTGGTTGATTTTGAAAAGGGTTGAAAATGGCTTGTTTTGAAATTGGCATATTGTGGTTTTGTATGAAAATATGGTTTTTGGGCATACTTTGGCGGGACATAGCTTGGACTACGGATCTCTGATTTGTACCAAATCTTTTTAGAAATGAAATTGGATCCGGGATGTCCATGCCGTTCGAAGAACGGGTGAAAAACGATTTAAAATGAGGAAGTTATGTCCGTTGGAAGATTGGGATTTAAATCTGTGAATTCTGCAGCTTTTAACTTAGAAAAATTTTAGCAGAATGACCCCTTGCGCGTGGGCGCACCTGGCGCGTGCGCGCCGATCTTCCGAAAAGTGCCATCCACGCGTACGCGTGATGTGCGTGGGCGCGCCGATTGTGCTGCACCCAATGCCCAGCCATTTTACAGAGAGTTATGCCAGAACTGTGCCGGTGTTGTGCCTGGGGCACGAGAACACCCGCGCGTACGCGTGGTTGACGCGTGCGCATCGGTTGGCAAATCTTTAATCCACGCGTTAGCGTGCATGACGCTTGCGCGTCGATAAGTTTTTGAGGCCATCCACGCGTGCGCGTGGAGTGCGCGTACGCGTGGCCCTGTTTTCATCCCAAAGTTGATTTTTGAGTTTTAAAAGCCAAATCTCATACTTCTAAGCCTCCGATCTCACCATTTATGTCTTAAATCATTATGGCATGCCTAGCTATTAGAAAGGGGCTAGTGAATAAGGTAACTTGCGAGTGAAGCAAGGGAAAACATGAATGATCAATGAGGATCAAGATGATTAAGTGAGATGCGGAGGATGGTGGTGGAAGTGCTTGTTATGCGATGGGCACTGTGAAAGACCCGGATGAGCTCGAGCCCCCGTAAATATTCACCAGTGAGGGTGATGGATATGGATCATGTTTATGATCAAGTTTATAACGAGTATAACTCGAGTTTGGGGATGCATGACAGAGGGACAGTCCAATGGTTAGCGACCAGGACTTGTCGGGTTGGCTCTATAACCGACAAGATGATATCATCGGCCACTAGGGACAGGCATTCATCATATGCATACTATGTGAATTGTTTGAGATTGCCTATTTGACTGCATATTACTTGCTAATTGTCTAAATGTCTTAACTGCTTCTATTTGTATATTCTTTGTCTGATATAACTG
Organism: Arachis stenosperma; assembly: GCF_014773155.1. NCBI lineage: Eukaryota > Viridiplantae > Streptophyta > Magnoliopsida > Fabales > Fabaceae > Arachis > Arachis stenosperma. Next base: position 106,100,501 of record NC_080382.1, read on the forward strand.
TGTTTGATATATTATATTCCTGCTGGTGGTTGGGAGGTTTGAAGGAATTGGAAAGGGAAGTATTAGTTAGACTGAAGAATCTTTAGTCAGATACCCTTATATGGTTTAGCTTGTTTATAAGTTTTGATATTATCTGGAGGAAGTTCTAGGATTGCCTTTGGCTTTCCTCTATTATTATGTATTATATATGTGGAAGCTGTTACCATGCTGGGGACCTCTGGTTCTCACCCATGCGGATTTTGTGGTTTTCAGATGCAGGACGTGAGGTTTCCCGCTGAGGCATGCTGGAGACTTCTAGATTTGCGAAGATTCCTTGTTCTTGGGGACTCTGCTTAGTTTATATGATTTGCTTAGATACTTTTATCTCCACTAAATAATACAAACTGTGATGACTCCTCTTATGGGAGATTTTGGAGAATAGGTTTTATGTATTTGTGTCCCTTTGGGTTTCCTTTGGGGTATTCCTTATTTTATCATATGTATATATTGTTATGCTCGGACCGGTTATCTTCGCAGCCAGATCTTGAGTCTTGATATTCCTGTTTTTGACACTCCTTTGTATATATATAATCTCGCGTTGGTTTATCCTTGTTCGTTACGTTATCGATCGGAGTGTTGCGCTTTTGAGTTGCGGTTTTTATTTACCCCTTTTTCTATAAAGGCTCCTAGTTATAATCAATCATTCATACTACTATACGTACTAAATTTTTATTTTAGAGGTCGTAATACCTTGCCATCTCTGAATTATGACTTAAGCATAAGACTCTGTATGGTAGGGTGTTACATTCATTACTTAAAACATATGCATCTCTTTTTGGTGATAAAAAGAAAAAATTTTGGTGCATACACTTTTACAATTAAAAAAAAAAGAGGAATGATAATAATAATGCGAAATAAAGAATGCATATGTGTGTGAATTAGAAAGAAGATACATGAGTGAATGTGAAAAAGGAGATGAATAGGAAGTTAGGTTGCTTTCTTTTGTGTAAATAGGTTGATATAGGATTAGGTGGGGATACTTGAGCTAATCAAAGATCCAATCTACTAGTTCACTTAATAACCATATTAATCCTACCCTTACCCTAACCCTATTACAACCCACTAAAGATTTCATGATATTTGCATTCATGCATCAAGTATTTTTTTATTGTTAAATGACTAGAAAATCCTAGAAAATATGATTAAAGGAGAATTGAGTGTGTTAGAAACAAGAGAATATTTATTGAGTGTATTCAAGTTGTTTACTCAAGTTGTTTAGAATGATACAATATGAAAGGATATTTATAGGTACTAAGAGAATCGTAATAATAAGGACGTAATCTCCTATAATAAATATTCAGATGTACTAAATAATACTAATTGATCCTAATTAATCCTAATAATATTCTAACATTCCCCCCTCAAACTCAAGTGACAACTTGAGTTTGAAACTTATTTAAAACAACGAAATAAAGAGAAAAAAACAGCATAAACTGATAAAACGGGTGCAGACAGAACTGCCGGAAGAAAGCGCAGACGGAACTGCCGCTTGTTTGAAGGAAGCGCAGACAGAACTGCCACGAGTCTGAAGGAAGCGCAGACGAAACTGCCGCTTGTCTGAAGGAAGCGCAGACGGAACTGCCGCTTGTCTGAAGAAAGCGCAGATGGAATTGCCGCAATCGAAAGAAAGTGCAGACGGAACTGCCAGAAAAAAATGCAGACAGAACTGCCGCAAACGAAACTGCCATGAGAAAACGCAGATGGAACTACCACGAGAGAACGCACACGAAACTGCTGCAAGAGAACGCAGACGGAACTGCCACGAGAGAACGCAGACGGAACTGCCGGAAAGAGAGCAAAAACTATATGATTTCTTCATGAGAATAGGAAAACAGCGGATGACATTGGTGTTTGATCATTCGACTCGAAAAGACACAAGACGGAGAGAATAGGCTAGTCGGTGAGGTGAGAAAGTATCAAAGGAGTGACAAAAGGAAAAGAAGAATGGCATAGAAAAAAAAATACAAAATTTCATCGCAAGGAAAACAACCTATTGTCTTCAAGGAGGATACCATGGCTCTGATACCATGTTAGAAACAAGAAACTAAATTGGAGGAAAGATTTGTGTGTCTATTCAAATTGTTTAGAATGATACAATATGAAAGGATATTTATAGGTACTAAGAGAATCGTAATAATAAGGACGTAATCTCCTATAATAAATATTCAAATATACTAAATAATACTAATTGATCCTAATTGATCCTAATAATATATGTTAGAATATTATTAGGATCAATTAGGATCAATTAGTATTATTTAGTACATCTGAATATTTATTATAGGAGATTACATCCTTATTATTACGATTCTCTTAGTACCTATAAATATCCTTTCATAAATATCCAGATATGCTAATTGATCCTAATTGATCCTAATAATATTCTAACAGAGTGATTAAGCCCTAAATACTGAGCGATTAGAGAGTATACACATCCGGTGAGGGTTTCGATTGCTCAATTCTATGAGTCCTTCTCTTATCTTGTGTTTTCTTGCAAGTTTCCGAATTAATTTTGAAAACTTCGAATCAAATCTTTGGACATTGATCATATTGCATTAATTCTTTGCCTTACCCCTAATGATCTACTTTATATTGATTGGAATTCTATTGTTTGTTTTTGCCAAATTCAGTAGAAATCTTAGTATAGATATAACTAGGTAGTATTTAGTATAGTTGCATGCATGTAGATAGTGTATTAAATAATTTGCTTGCCCATTTTCACATTTCTCCTTTGATTGTGATTAGCATGAGGACATGTTATTGTTTAAGTGTGGAAAAATTGATAAGTCCATATTTGATGATAAAATTTGTATTGAATTGAATGGATTTCATCATATAAATCCACATTTATTCATTTAAATAACATACTTTTGTGTTTTCTCTCTAAATTGTGTCTAATTGTGAAAACATACTCTTTTGTACTTAATTTAATCAATTTTATCCCACTTTCATTCCATTCGATGCCTTGATATTTTTTATGAGTGTTTTCAGGTGTAATATGTAGGAATGACTTTATAAGAGTGGAAGAGAAGTATGCAATTGGGAGAAAATATGGAGAAAACAAAGGAAAAAATCATTTCAAAGTGTATGCACGCACAACCACCTGTGCGTACACACAAGATGAGAATCGGCCAGTGTGCGTACGCACAAGTCCCAGCGCATGACCTCATTAAAAAGTCACGTGGCTCGCGATTTTAAAGGCTTCCTGGCCTATTTCTGCTTGGTCTGAAGCATATATGGTAGGGCTAGCAAGGGGAGAAGACACACAACACACTTAGGCATTTTTTTAGATAGTTTTAGGAAGTTTTTAGTTTAGTTTTTCTTAGGTTTTCTCTCAACTTTCTTAAGGTTTAATTAGGGTTTATACTACAAGTTTACATTTTCTATTTTTGATCTTGAAATCTAGCTTGTTTCCATTGTAAGTATTTCTTAATTTTCTCTTTAATCACACTACTTGTTCTACACTTTCTTACATTTTAATTCACTTTATCAATACATATATATTTTTGCAATTTTAATTTCTAGTTGATGAATTTGATGATTATTGGTTATTACATGTTTATTTGAGTTGCCATTGTTGATTTTATCCATTGATTGTTCATAGTTTCAAATATTTTTGTATTATGACTATGTTTTGTGATTATGCCCACCAAGTGTTTGTGAAAATGCCAATTTTAAATATTAAGTAGATTTTCACTCTTTGACTTGGGAAAAATGAGTATATGGGATATTAGAGTCATAATGTCCGACAATTAGTGACAATTCTTGGATTGTTAGTTGTTATTGTTTCCACTAACGCTAGCTTTTTACTAAGGTAATTAGTAAGTTAGCTAGGATTTGTGGATTAAGAGCAATTATGCTCACTTGACTTACTCTTTGATGTTAAGGGTTGACTAGGTGAGATTAATCCATTATAATTATCATAGTTGTGGTTACGACAAGGAAGGGATTTCCTAACTCAACCCAAGCTAAGGTTCCATTTATGTTTTGAACTACAATTCAATCATTTTGAGCTTTACTTGTTCTTGCTACATTGATAGTTCTTTAATTCATTTATTAGTTCATTGATTGCAATTTTGATTGTTCTTTAATTTCTTTAATTGTTGCTTCATTATTGAAACCCCCGATCTCACAACTAAACTTGTGCACTAGTGGTCACTAGTTCCTTGGGAAGACGACCTGGGATACTACTCCCGGTTAATTTAGTTTGAATTGTGACATCTAGATTCTAAACTTTGGTTGAGGGTCGCCTTGTCGGTTGGGGCTATATTTGCAACGCAATCTTCATTCTTGAGAAATTCCTAACCGACGGTCCGGCCATCACCAATGCTAAACGAATTGAATTGAAATATTCCAGGATAAACGTTTGGTTTGATGGATGACATTATTGTAGGGATGATAGCTTTGTCCCGCCTGCAGTGAGAACGGTGGTGTTATCTCGCTCATAGAATAATGAGATTGAAGTAATAAATAAATGGGGTTATGTTAATTTGGTTGATGTAGCTAATAATATTATAGTTTAGATATTTGGCCTATTAACAAGAAGGCAAATGCAATATATGATTCAGATCATAATTTTTTTGTTGAAAAATAATAGTTATTTTGTACTTAGCTAATATAATTAATTAATTTTTATCATCATATGATTTCTTTTCCTTTAATGTAGGTTTTACTTTTTAAATTTTCTATTAATATAATTAATTCATGTAGATTTCATCTACATAACCATTTTTTTTCAAGCTTCAATTTAAATTACATGAATATTTTTCATTTAATTAATTGCATGAATGGGATACATGTGATATTTGAAGGAAAAAGGTCTGCCTCTGAGAGTATATAACATATTTGTCTGAAATTGGGGGTTTAACTATCATATCTTTGCAGCATTCATTAAGGATACAGAATTTTTTTTTTTTTTATAAGATTTTTGAAATTTTCAATGATATGAAAGCTATAAAAATCATTCTCATTTTTTTTTTCACTTTAGTATTCTTAACCTCATATACTTTTAGCAAACCCTAATTGTAAATCCCTCTACAAAGGATAATTTAACCCGCGTACTTATTGTTTATCATGTTTGTGCATATCCTTTGTTATTCTCAAATCTTAAATTGGAAGGACAGAAAAAAATGTACAGTTCTGAAATCATATGAAACTTGAAACCAGATGAATATTATTTACACCATAAATTATTTAGTTACATTACAGATTAGAGTAGCAAGTGATTCCAACCTTGCAGCACTTGGTAGCTATATAGCATATACCAACCCCACTCTCATCCTCTTCTCTTTCTTCCTTTCTTTAATTAATTAATTTATTTTAATTCTTTCGTGTGTGACTTTATTAAATAGAAGCCCTAGAAGAGGAATCAGTCCTTATAATCTCCAGATTAGTGGACTGCTTCAGAAAATCAAATGATGTGAAGGAATATGGGGGCACTACAACATTCACTTCCCTTCCAACACTTTGAAGTAGACTCTGGATTGGCACCACCTGCATCCACGTATTAAAAAGTATCATATAAGCTATTTTGACATTTTCAACATCTTTTTAAATCTAGGGAGCTAACTTTTTTCAGTCAGCTAATTTTTTAAAATTAATTTGTTTATCTTCAATTCTACATCATAAATCATAAACTCTTAATTCTAAATCTTAAATTCTCAAAAAATTGAGAATTTTTACAATTAAAAAAAAAGGTTGAATAACTAAAAGTATACTTTCTCTTTTAAACCTTTAATGGTAAATCGAAGTACCAAAATTGTCTGTTAAATATAATGTTGCAACAAAATTACACATGGAGGAACAAAAATTCAAACATCAAATGAAAATTTTGAGTAGATTTGTCAAACGAATCAAGTTTTTTGGACATTCAGACGAATTTTCGTTCTTCTATAGGTAATTTTGCCAGCGATATAATCTTTCAAAAGTTACTCTTAATCATGCTCATGCACTAAAAGCTTTTAGTAGTTGAAACCATGTGATGTAACTTTAAGATGATTAAACTTTTAACTACTGATGACATCTAAAAGAGTTAGAACATTAGCATAAATCATGGAATGGTTATTCAGAACTATGTATGCTAAAATAAACATGCATGGGGAAAAGGAATTAATAAGCTAAACGTGAAAGAGAAGCTTTAGGTACCTTCTTTGGTTGTGAGAAGGAATTCTCATCGGTTAAACTTGAAGATGTAAGCACAGTCTTGGTTGAACCGGACAACTGCACTGTGTTTGGGTCCAATCCATTAAAAGAGATGTGAAGGTCTACTGCGTTGACGTTGAAGTTCACAACCTGAAGAAGCAATTGCTCCAGAGTGAGCACAGTGCCAGTAAGAAAAGATTTATAACAAAACACTCTCTCGCGCATGACATTGACCTCTCTTATCTTCTCAGGGAGTTTACTGCTATATTTTATGCAATATGAAAGTGCCAAGTGTATAATTATCAAAATATCTCGGGAGATCAATGTATGTTTCATATCCAGTTTAATTACAATTTTATTTCACACACCAAGGCAAAAAGCATAATTGTATTTAGTCTTGATCCTTGTGATTTTCTAACAATCTAAGACATTTGATACCGCTATCAACATCCAAAAAATGTGCAAAATAAAGGGTGAGACCAGTATATTAAAATAATTATAAGAGAATTTTTTATGCAAGTCCAACGAGTCCAACTTTACGCAATTAACTATAACTAAGGAAAAAAAGCAAATAGAATATCAATTTAGAAAGGTATTAAAATGGGTCAAAGACATGTATAACAAATACAAAACTTGTTTGTTACCTTTATCCGTATATAATTGTTCCCATCTACAGGATTTTTCCAAGTAATTGCTGAAGCAACAAGTGAATTAGATAGCGTCGACTGAAGCGATGCCTTAAGAAGTGTTGCTCCACTTGACTCCGAGAAGAATAGTTGCACCCAGTAGCTAGGAGTTCCATAGAACTGATAAGAGTTGAATACAATTGCATCCGGGTTCCACCTTAAGACAAAAACACATACAATCTAAGTTTGGTTGTAATTCAATGAACAACTATAGTCTGTAGTTAATTTATTCACCATCTTAGCGATTAAAGCCCAAACCTTTGCTTTAAAATATAAATAAAGGAATTAATACACAGACAAGACCAAAAAGAAAAGAAGAGAATAGATAACAAAATTCAAAGTAAAATCATATGAAATTACCTCCTATCGTTTGTATTCACAAAAAGTGGAGCATAGCTAATCATGTGGACAACATCACTACGCCAGAAGATTGGATGGAAATGGAAAATGGTAAATATTTGTCGTTAGCGAACTAGATAAAGAAACATAATTAAAATGTCATGAGGAGCAACAATCAACCTGTTCCTTTCTAGTCCAATAAGGAAACCAGCTTCAGCTAGAGCCGCCTTAAGGCTTCCTGTCCCGGCATCGGATCCAGTCACAGCATACTCACTTACAAAAGCCTGTACATATTTGAACAGATTGAGCATTCATGATTTTGTTCATGAACTTCATTTCTCAATAACCAAAGCATACAAGGGTGTATTTAATAGGGGATCGTCCAACCTTTGGTCCACTACGAGATGTACGGTCAAATGCAGTTGCTCTGGAAAACATGTCCTTGGCATTTGTATAAAGCTAATTATGAGAAGAGTATGAAAATTGATTACTCAAGTAGATCAATAATTAATATATAAGAATATTAATTTTCATAACTGAAACAAAACTCTATTGAGGTTTGTAATAAAAAAATTGTGCTGAAATATTACATGATAATCATATAGATCAGCTGGATGATTCAATGGTTGAGAAGAAGCATCACAATTAGAAATGATTTGGATATCTGGATAAGCACTTCTTATGGCACTATAGAATTTCAGGTAGTTTCCTGGTCAATCAAAATTTAACAGAAAGGAAAACGCATCAAATTACTGTAACTCTATTAAGGGGACTTAAGAAGAAATCCATTACTGTTTATTAGAATTTAATATATCACAAACTAATATAGAAATCAAACAGTAATTGTTGGTTCTCATAATTGCATATACAACCCAAAGTCTTAGGGTATGTTAATAAAGAAGATACCAGACATGATGTTCTTACATTGAAAAAAAAAAAGGATACACATACCTCTATAGTTCTTTTTGTTACAATCCTCGTTTCCAACAGCAACATATTTTAGATCAAATGGCTCTGGGTGTCCCATAGAAGCTCTAAGGGAACCCCATTTTGAAGTGGCATCACCTCTTGCAAACTCAATTCCATCAAGGGCTTCCTGCATTCAGGAGTTCATGATCTTTCGATCAATTCTGAAACCTAGTTTCTTGAAAATAAAAGAAGAGAAGAGGGGCGGGCGGGCGGGCCGGGGGGGTGAGGGAGGAAAAAATAATAGGGAAAAGAGAAGAGAACAGTGAAATAATATACTTGGACGAAAGGTAAAACGGCAGTTGTATCAACTTGATCTTGATGGCTGATACCTAAAAATGAAAGATTCAATTAGAAGGCAGAGACAAGGTAATCAAACATCAAAGAAAACTTAATTGAAAAATAAACACCAAAATAAATAAATAAATACCATTATTAAACACCCAAATTGGTGCTGCACCCAAATCCTCTGCTAGCTGATCAAGAAAATTAATAATAATGCAAATACATGTCATTTTACTTGCATACCAGAAGGTGGAAGATTTCAACAAAATATTAAAGTCATACATTCCTAATCCACAGAATAATAATTGCAAATAGGAATTTACTTGAAGAAACTCAAAATAGCCGAGTCCATCATCAGTCCAATACATCCAAACATCACCAAAGTGGCCAGGTCTCTCCTCCCATGGTCCAACACTTTCTCTCCATCGAAACGCATTTCTTAACCATTCTCCTTCAACAAAACAACCACCTAATACAATATAATGAAATTTAGCATTCCCTCAAAGTTAGTCGAATCTATTATTAGGTTACTCATAGAAAGAACCTATAGTTTCTTCATGCATTAAAAATTTTATCAGCATAAATGAAAGTGAAACAAAGGGGACCTGTTGACATTGATAATTTTATTATGTTACACTTTGACATAGGGAAAGAACAAGAAAATCTTAAAATAGATTAACTATCTCTAGGAGTTTTGATCAGCACCAAGTCACTGAGTTCCAATAATAAAACAAGCCTTTCCATTCCCTGAATTATGTATATACCTGGAAATCTGATAAATCTTGGTTTCATATTTGCTAGCATTCCAAAAAGGTCATTCCGGAAACCATGTCCCTACGGCAGTCAAGGTTGAAGATGTTAACAGAGTGAGCAAGGGAAAGGAGAATGCAATATTGCCGCAATGACATCAATTACGAATAACATTTCAAGCATATTGTAGTTCCATCAGAGAATATAAAGTTTTTCATTAGTACAAATTTTATCTCTAAAGAAGGGCTAACTTAAAGAACAAGTCACTTAAAAAGTGCTAAGACACGGCATCTTAAGCCAGTTTTATTTTGATAATGTTCATTTTCCTTTTATTGTCAAATGGTATAAAATAGCAGATATGTATCAAGATAAAAATAAATGGTATATTTAACGATGATATGACAAGAAAGAGATTCACAGAATAACTAAGTCCCTTAACAATCAATATCCCTCCTCTCATTTCGCAACACAAGTACTTGTGAAAATTTAGGGTTGGGAATATATCATCTGAGATAAGGAAATAAATTCAGGATAAAACCAACCTTATATGTGTCCTGGGGCATAGCTGACACTTGGTCCAACCATATCACACCTTTTGTGGTTGTTGTTAATTGAAGTCTTGCATTGTGATCTGTTGCCTTGGCCTCCAATATGGTCTCTACCTTTGTCCAGTTTGAAACGTCAGAAGCAGAACCTCTGCAGGAACCATTATTAGAATCACGTACAGATGCAAAAGAAATCGGGAATTAACACTGCTGTGCTTAGCAAGTTAAGAGTCCTTATAGAAAATCTGAATGGAGCTTACGTAATCTCAGCTGAAGCCAGGTTTCCCAAACCATTTGATCCGGTGAATGACACTAATAAGTTGATTGATCCTGTTGAACGAACATAGAAGACCACTTTGTATTTCTTCCCTTGCTCGATATTCTGAAAGAAGATAAAGTTAATAAAGGTATTCTCAGTTCCAATCATAGATTGAACATAATGAGTTTCTGATTTAAAATTTGTAACCTAAATAATGGAAACTAAATGACAGCTATAGACTGTGTTTAATCTTAAAAATGTTCTGTAAAACAATTGAAAGACGCAAGGAAATATCAATTAGTCTCACCATGCCCCAGAAACCAGGGTTATAGACACCAACTCCGCCAGTTGGGCAGATATTGTCACCTGTTGTGTCACATAACACCTCCAACCGAAGTGCAATCTTATTGCGATCGAACAGGGAGGTACGATCAGTTTCAACATTTATATATGATACATTTCCAATAATTGCCCAGGGATCAATATTTGATGGAGTATTAGGTCCACCAGCTTCAAATCCTGGAACAAGAATTAACTATATTTCAAATGATCTTGAAGGCATTCTTTAACTAAAATAGTTCACTCTTGAGCGACGATAAAGTAAGATCACCCTTCAACCATTATATTAATACACTTCTCTTAAGAAAGTGATAAAAAGATTTAGATGAAATATTGTGGAAAAACTTTTCACTGTTAGTTTGTCATTTAAAAATTCGGGGAACATGGAAATAACCTCTGTTGCTTACGAGCTCTGCCCACAATCCCCCGGCACCAGCATGATTTATCTCCTGCAGATGAAATTCAAGAAATCAATCTCTTTCTGATATGTGAAGCACAGGGTGATATCAAATCGGATACACAGGTGCATTACATAAAGCAAATGTCTATAGTCTTCAAAGTCCAATGCGATTCCTTTAGTAATCCATATTTTTATTCCTACTGGCTATTACGTTTACTCTTCAGATATCAATATCATTGGTAAAATCTTTTTCTTTTCTCTTGCAGACTTTACATTCATAGGCTTCTCTTCTACAAATTGTATGCATTATAGTCAAGTTACTCTCTAATCTAGTTCAGGATAAAATTTTATTATACACCAGAAATAAGGGCAATTCTTGATCTAATTAGCATGATTGAATTAATTTATAACATATTATAATCCAATTAATATGGACAAGATTTGTTTATTTCTTGGGGTGATATGATCCTCACAGCTGATAGATAGTGTATGCTTGAAATAACGGGAAACTAAGACTTGACAGCTTCCACATCAGATCAAAACTGCGATGTAAATAGCAATTCCAAAAGGATTGGAGAGAGAGAAAATAAGCTTAGCCTCACCTCAAAGAATATTCCCAAAAGGGTGTCCGGTATCGGACTTCCAGATGAATCAGAAGCATCTACAGTGAGGGTTGTGTTTAGATCAGCATCTACTTTAACAGCAGAACTTTGGAACACAACAAGGCAAAGGACTATGAACACTTGGAGTAGAACAGCACTATGTGAACCCATTTTGGATCACAACATTCAATCTATCTGCACTCTGAAACAACACAATGCAATGAGAAAAAAAAAATCAACAGAAGGGAACATTTCATTTAAGCAAGTTAACAAACAGTTTTAATGCATCACAACACCGCTTAATCCTAGAATATGACAAAAAGCACCAACCCTCTTTATGGTATATGGATAGAACAGAAAAAACACCATGAACAAGATAAATATAAAAGCTAAGCTACAAGATACTTGCAGCTATGACTTAACAACTAAGAGTTAACAGCTACAAACACCATGAACATTTCAGTAATTTGATGGAACTGTTCAATGTGAACTCTAATTCAGAAAAATCCAAAACTGGAAAGAAGTTATCCAAATTTTCAGATGACTAACTAAATTATCACAAGGAACAAAAACAAACGAAAAAATAAAATAAAATAAAATAGAAAAAAGAATTGATGGCTAGAAGTAAAGCAGGGACTGAGCTTGAACTTATGGTTCTGAAACGCTTTTGAATACAACCATTAATTAATATCTGAAGTCTGAATTAAAGTGAATCCATTAGTATTTCATAGAATCTCACTGCACTCTCTCCATGTATGTTAAAGTAAAAAAGGGTCAAATTTCACACAGGAAAAAACCAAATTAAATAGGTTAAATAGAATAAACGCTTATATAGTTTTAGAATTCACAACAGGAACTCTTATCCATAAGCTTAAGCTTAAAACACGAGCTGAGAAGTGGTGAGAGTGAGAGACTAAGAAATAGTGTGGAGTCGTAGTGAATTACTTAGAAAAATGGAGGAAAAAGAGGATGAGTTGTGGAAGTAGGCGATGAATAATGAAATCTTTGGATTTGTGTGCTCTCTCCTTTTATAGAAAAGCGAGCATTGGAGGGAGAGAGAGGAGATAGAACATCGAAGATTGTGATTGAATGAGTGTGGATCTTGGTTCTTTTATTTAACTTTGCTTCAAAGGTTGCAACTTGCAAGTTGAACTCAGAAAACCAAAGAATCGCGGTGTTTAAGTTTCTGTTTTTCTCTTTTTTTTTTTAATTTAATTTTAATACATTATTAATATAAAATAATTTTATATATACATCTAATAACATACGTTAACAAAATACCTATTTTTTATATTTTTATATTGATCACATATATAATTATTTAAAAAATAAATATAATTAAATAAATATATAAAATATTTTAAAATATTAATACATTAAAATTAAATTTTTTGTTAATAGTTTCGTATGAAACTGCGAGAGTAGTATTGTACCTACCTTTTTTTTTTTCTATTTTTTTCGGCCGTATGGCTTTGACGCAATCGCATTAGGTGCGTGGCATATTTAGATAGAACAATTATTTTATAATGAGTGAATACTACATTCGACCTTGACAATTATTTCGAAAGGACAACGAGGCCCAAAAAAAAAAAACACCTAATCCAGCCCCTGATAATTTTTTTTGGGACTGATTAGCCCCTGTGCCAAAAAAAATAACATTGATTTTTTTGGCACAGGAGCCTCGTTGTCCTTTTGAGGTAATTGTCAGGGACTGGGTTGGATTTTTTTTTTTGTCAGGGGCCGAGTTGAAATTTTTTTTTGTCAAGGACCTCGTTGTCTTTCGAAATAATTGTCAGGAACTGATTTGGATTTTTCTCTTTTATTTAATCAATGATGGGCGAATAATAAAAATTATTTACAAATCAGTTAGTTCTATGAAATATATATTAAAAATAAATTAAATAATATATGTTTATATATAAATATATAATATGATTAATTTGATAATTAACTTTTAATATGTATAAAATATTTTTGATTTTTTAATAAAAAAAAATATTTAAACGGTTCATGATAATTATTTTAAAAGACATGATATTTTTAATAAAAAATAATTTTTTTATTTTTATGAAATTGATTAGTTTTTTTATCAATATTTTTTTTGTATTAATGGATTTTTTATTTTTATAAATAAAATAAATATTAAATTTACCGAAATAAATAATTTTACGAGTATTTCCCGTTTTAAATAGCCGTATCATATTTCGTTTACACTGTAAACGAGATCATTTTTCACGTATCTCGTTTACAGTGTAAACAAGATATGGCAAGGATGGCTGGGACGTGTATATCTTATTCACAGTGTAAATCCTAAACCCTAAACCCTAAACCCTAAACTCTAAACCCTAAACCCTAAATCCTAAACCCTAAACCCTATATATAAAAACCGAACCAGTCAATGAATCGGTCGAATAACTGGTTCAATAGTTTAATGGTTCAACTGGAGTCGAACCGTGGTTGAACCGGTTTAATTAAATATAAAAAAATACTAAAAAAATGAAAATTTAATATATAACTTACCTACAATTTATTATTAAATATTCATGAAATATCAAAGTTTATAAGAAAAATTGAAAACATTAATTTCTTTTCTTTTTCTAGATGATGAGAGGGGTCCAAGACCCAAAAACAACAAAAAAACTAACACAAGCCTAATACAGAAGATTTAATACCAGCTAAATCAAAAAAAAAGGAAAGGAACGAGGAACATTGGAAGAACTTCGAAGAAACTGATGTCCATCTCTTGAATCTGACCTTCTCTTGCCAAAAAAATTATCAGATCATTCAATCCAATTTGTCCAATATAATACAAAACAACATAACTCAGAAATTAATTAACCAAAAAGCACAACCATTAACTAAGAAAAACAACAAACAACAATAGAAAAAATTAATCCAGAAAAATAATCAACTCGCAAAAATGAAATTGAAGCAGTGGAAGACTGGAGACTATACAAAATTAACTCAGAAATTTATCAATAATCAACAGTAATTAACTCAACAAAAACAACTTCCCCTGTTAACAAAATCACCAATCAAGGAAGAGAACATCAGCGGCACAGGAAGAGAACTGCGACTGTGTGAACGCCGGAGCCGACGTGAGTTTTCGGCGATGGAGAAGGTGGTGAGGGTGAGTGTGGGTACTGGCTAAGGCTATGAACTCTGATTTTGATTCCTCAATGCATGCGACTAGGGTGAGGGTGAGAGAGAGTGAAGTCAGAGAGAGAGCTAGAAGAGAGATGTCGAGAGGAGAACGAACCACCGTGATGACAAGAAAAGGATTGCGATTGAAAACAAAGAGCACCGGCAAGAAAACGAACGTGCCCGTGGGTTCTGCGCACGTGAGTGACGCCGATGGGAGAAGTGGGAGGCTCGGTTGAGGCTAGTCCGGCGGCGACGGCAGCCTCTGTTTGACGGAAAGTATCTCGGCAATGGAGAAGAGGGATCCTGGCATGCTCCTATGCTCTGATAGGGTTTAGGGTTGGGTTTGTGAGAGAGAGAAGGGGGAGGGAGTATGTTGCTTTTTGCATTTTTATTTTCGAGCAAAACGACGCCGTTCTCCATGTCCATAGCAAATCGGGCCTTTAAAAAACCTGTCCGGTTTGATTGGTTCACCGGTTAACTGTCAGTTCAATCAGTATTTTAACCGATTTTCTGCAACACGATTTTGGAGATCAACCGGACCGGCCAAATGACCGGTTTCCGATTAATCCGGTCGAACCGGCCTGTCCGGTCCGGTTTTTAGAACACTGTTTATAATCAATGATGGGCGAATAATAAAAATTATTTACAAATCAGTTAGTTCTATCAAATATATATTAAAAATAAATTAAATAATATATGTTTATATATAAATATATAATATGATTAATTTGATAATTAACTTTTAATATGTATAAAATATTTTTGATCTTTTAATAAAAAAAAATATTTAAACGGTTCATGATAATTATTTCAAAGACATGATATTTTTAATAAAAAATATTTTTTTATTTTTGTTTTTTATTTTTATGAAATTGATTATTTCTTTATCAATATTTTTCTCTGTATTAATGGATTTTTTATTTTTATAAATAAAATAAATATTAAATTTACCGAAATAAATAATTTTACGAGTATTTACCGTTTTAAATAGCCGTATCATATTTCGTTTACACTGTAAACAAGATCATTTTCCACTTATCTCGTTTACAGTGTAAACAAGATATGGCAAGGATGGCTGGGACGTGTATATCTTGTTCACACTATGAACGAGATATACTCATCTCGTTTACACTGTAAACGAGATATATACATATATATATATGTAACAACTTATTGAGCATCTATAAAAGGATATGTACCCCTTGGTATTCTTAACATACATTTCATATCCCTTATGTATCTCATTTCTCTCAAAAACAAAGCTGAATGGCCAGTAACAATCCATTCATAGTTATAGAGCTTTATTTGAATTGTCGTATGAGAAATGGCGACAACGGAGTGACATTTGAGTGTCAGGATCCAATATTGTTTCGCACTCAGCGTGTGGAGACGTTGTCGGATTTGAAGAGTTTGGACACAAGCGAGGGAAGTCGGAAGGGTGGCGTATAGGTTGTTGGCACCCATGGGAAATGGAGTCTTCCAGTTTCGGCTGTTTCGACTTCACGGGGACGAGCATGTGCGACTGATGTTCGACATTCACGAAAGGATCATGTGTGAACAGGTAATGGAGCTGTCTGCCGAGGTAGGTCACGGTGGTAGTGGGTGTTCTGCACAGGACACATATGTGCAGGATGACCGACCTCTCGCACAACCGCCCATTCATGTTGGGATTCCGAGAATAAAGCAGAGGAGGGTGAGGAGGAATCGGACGAGGACGACGTGACGGACAGTGGAGACAGTGAGTCTTCTGATGGCGTCGATGATGATGAGTTTGTGCCAAAGACACCAACAGGGGCTGTGCCGTGCCATGTGCTGCCTCCACCTCACCCGATTCCGGCACTATCGGCTGTGCCAAATCACTATCACATCCTAGATCTGGACGCCATGCATGAGAGAATCCCGGTTTTTGACACCTGTGGAGTGGATTACAACCTAGACGACGGAGTGGAGTTTCGTGTCGGACATAGGTTTAAAAGCCGAGAGGCGATGCTTCAAGGTATGAAGAACTACAGTATTCGCAGGAGTGTTGAGTACCGGGTGATTGAGTCCGACCGGTTAAAGTACCATGTGCAGTGTCATCAGTTTGACAGTGGGTGTCAATGGAGCCTCCATGTGGCCCTTCTTCAGAATCTCGGATACTAGTAAGTTCAAGTATAATTGTTACTTTTGAGTAGTTTTGTATGATATGTTATTTTGGTTAGACATGTTGTGTAAGAATATATTTTGTTGTTGTGAGTAGGGAGGTTTGGAGATTTGGTGGACCACACAATGGTCTGGCACCCACCATGTCTCAAGATCATCATCAGTTAGATAGCAGTCTCATTTGCAGGGTGATATTGCCCATGATTCAGTCCAACCCGTCTGTCAGTATCCCGGTCTTGCAAGGTGCGGTCCACGCAAGCTATCATTTCAAACCCTCGTACAGAAAGGTGTGGATGGCGAAGCAGAAGGCCATTGCACAATCTACGGCGATTGGGAAGAGTCGTACAATAAGGTGCCAAAACTACTTCAGGCACTGCAGAGTTGTTTCCCCGGCACCATTTATGACCTACGCGTCAAACCGTATTACGAAGGTCACCTCATGGTGTGCGACTACTGCATGTTCGACAAAGTATTCTGGGCTTTCCTCGTCATGTGTCGAGGCCTTCAAGCATTGCAAGCCATTTGTCTCAGTGGATGGCACGCATCTTTATGGCAAGTACAGAGGAGTGTTGCTTATAGCGGTGGCGTAGGACGGGATTAGCAACATACTGCCAATTGCTTTTGCCATTGTTGAATCTGAGAGAACCGAATCATGGTCGTTCTTCCTTACCAATTTGAGGCACCACGTCACCCCACAAGACAGCTTGCTGGTCATATCGAACAGATCTCCGGCCATCAAGGCCACCCTAGGAGCTTATGATAGTGGGTGGCATCCGCCTAGGGCCTTCCATGCGTACTGTATCAGACATATGGCTGCAAATTTCATGACCCATTTCAAGTCAGCTGAGGGCAAGGGATATCTTATAAACGCTGCTTACAGTCCAAGTCAGGCCGGGTTTGAGTGGTACATGGATGCATTGAGGGGCGTCTCCCCGGCGATGGCGGACTGGGCTGGTCATTTCAGAAAGGAGATCTGGCTTCAGCATTGCGACAATGGTCGGAAGTTTGGACACATGACCACCAATTTGTCCGAGTGCATCAATGCGGTGCTGAAGGGGACCCGCTACTTGCCCATTTCGACCATTGTACGTATCACGTACGAGAGACTGCAAAAGTTGTTTGTTACGAAAGGTCGGGAAGTGCAGAGCCAGTAAGCGGCCAGAAACCGCTTCTCACAGAGACTCTTAGCGGCCATTGAGAAGAATAGGGAAGGTATTTCGAAGATGCGTGTGACCATTGCGATAGGCAGGCCTTCGTGTTTGTCGTGGAGGAACTTGAGCCCTTCGAGGGGTGGGGTCAGGGCTTCTTTTGGGTTCGATTATCGGAGGGCACATGTGATTGCGGTTTATTCCAGTCTCTCCACTATCCGTGCCGGCACGCACTTGCCGGGTGCGCCGCCGCTAGCGTTAAGTGGGCCCCATATATGCATCCAGTATACCGGCAAGAGGCTGTATTCAAGGTGTACGAGATGGAGTTCCCACCCATTCCCGACGAGTCGTTGTGGTCGGAGTGGCATGGGACGATGATACGTCCTAATCCAGCCATGCGGCGAAAGGCCACTAGAAGACCAGTGTCCACCAGATTTCGGAACGACATGGATGACGTCGAGCGTCATGAGAAGCGATGTGCCTTGTGTAAACAAGTCGGCCACATTAGACGGGGTTGCCCTAACCAACCCATCGGATATGCGTAGGCTATTTTAGTTTCATTGTACTTTACTACTTTCTCAATTTCGATTTGAAAAAGTTACATTCCATGTTATAGTTGTTATTATCATCGTTACGATTTAGTTCCTTATTGTTAAATAGTTTCATCATCATCTACCTAAGTTATCTGTTTACTATGAGAATAAAGATAGCATAATATCGATCCAATAAAGCTGAAGATAACATCAATCCAGGTAATGCATAAATACGTCGAACATACTAAAGATAACAAGAATGCAATACATAAATACATAATTCATAAGTACATATAGGATAACAACACTTATAAAGTACATAAACAACACACAAAAATGGCAACTAGTAACCATCATCAGTGGTGGGGATTCTGATAGTGGCGCCTGTGACCAGTGCCACACGGTGGAGGATGAGTCTGGCGATGAGGTCGAGATGGCCTAGGGTCGACGGCTGGCCCTGCCGGCTGCTGGGGCGGCGGGACATGGTATGGCTGGGCCCCCCTGATGGTAGACTTGTGGCGTACTGATGGAAGTGTAGATCATGATGCGAAGGTGGCCCTGACGGAGGGATGACTAGCAGCTGTGATGAGGTAAGGTACATACCGTAGTCATGCGATGGCGGCATCGCATACTGACTAATGATAAACCACTATTTTATGGTTTATCTTGTGCTCAATTGAGTGGTTTTTATCAAGCCTTTGCCCACTTATTCATTGAATTCGCATGATTTACATTCTCTTTCCTGATTTTGTGCTATGATTGAAAACATGCTTCTTTGGCCTTATATTTGCTAATATTAATCCTCTCTTATTACCATTAGATACCGTGATATGTGTGTTAAGTGATTTCAGGGATTACAGGACATGAATGGCTCAGAGGATGGAAAGGAAGCATGCAAAAGTGGAAGGAATACAAGAAGTTGAAGGAACTGCAAAGCTGTCAACCTGACCCTCTCGCACTAAAACAATCATAACTTGAGCTACAGAGATCCAAATGATGCGGTTCCACTTGCGTTGGAAAGCTAACGTCTGGAGCTTCAATTTGATATATAATTAGCCATAGTGGCCATACAGATAGGCGATGCGAACGCGCACTCCACACAGACGCGTCGCATCTACGAATCTCATTCCACGCAAACGCATGGACGACGCTTCCGCGTCACTTTCCCGCGACCTGTACGCACCAGATTTTGAAATTAGCGATTTCTGGGTTGTTCTGACCCAGTTTTCGGCCCAGAAAGCACAGATTAGAGGCTATAAAGTGGGGAAATGCATCCATTCATAATCATGCTTTTCATAACTCACAATTTTAGGTTTTAGATGTAGTTTTTAGAGAGAGAGACTCTCTCCTCTCTCTTAGGATTTAAAAATTAGGATTTATTTCAACTCTTCATCAGGTTCAATATTCCTTTTTACTTTATATTCCTCTTTTACTTTCAGATACTTTGATGCTTGTATTAGTTATGTTGCCTATTTGGCTTATGAACTTTTCATGTTAGAATTTTCTTAATCAATATAATTTGAGGTATTTCAGACTTATGATTGATTTTCTCTTATTAATGCAATTGAGGTATTTCAGATCTAAGATTCTTATTTAGCTTTTTATATTATTGGCTTTAATTGATTAACTGGAAGCTCTTGAGTTATCAACTATTCAGGATTGATTGTTATGTCGGCTGATTAATTGGAATTCCACTAACTCTAGTCTTTCCTTAGGAGTTGGCTAGGACTTGGGAAATCTAACCAATTGGTTCACTTGACTTTCCCTTGCTTACGCAAAGGTTAACTAAGTGGGATTAACTTCCATTCTCATAGGAGTAACTAGGATAGGACTTCCGAATTTTCATATCTTGCCAAGAGTTTATTTTATAGTTAATTATTTATTTTATTTGTCATTTAATTTACTTGTTCCTCACTTTCAAAACCCTAATTTACAAAATCCATAACCAATAATAAGAACATACCTCCCTGCAATTCCTTGAGAAGACGACCCGAGATTTGAATACTCGGTTATCAATTTTAAAAAGGGTTTGTTACTTGTGACAACCAAAACATTTGTAAGAAAGGTTGATTGCTTGATTTAGTAACTATACTTACAACGAGAGTTTACTATAACTTCTAAACCATCAATCTTCAGTTCTTCAACTACCAGGCCGTACACCCACCTCGAACGGTGTACCAGAACCCCGTGATATCTGAGGAATCCAGGTGGACGTCTGTGCGGTACCTGATGCATGCTGGTCATCCCCAATCCCGACCTCCCAACCTGTGCGAAAATGCTCGGCTAGACGGTCCATCTGTGGTAGGTGTATGGTGTGAATCTGAAAGGCGTCGTCAATGAAGATCTCATCAAGCATCTCGTCCTCCTTCTGCTGGGTACCGGAAGGCCCACCCTCATGCCAACCAGGAGGTGGTATATCCCAATCTCCCAGATGTTGCGCACCGCCACTCCCAAATAAAAGCCAAGTTCCATGTGAACGGGGAGGAGGAGGTGGTGGAGGTGAGGCCTCCCTACCCTGTGGGATGTCTCCATACTCCTCCTAATGGGTGTACTCGGCCTCATCATCAGACTCAACTCTGACCCCCACCCATCTTGGACGGGCCCTCTCCCTCCTGACCGACTCGCCAGGCTGACACTCTCTGTGGCCCCTCTCTCTCTGAGTAGGTCGTCGTGTATCATCCCTACCCTCTCTCGCACGTCGACGTCGATCCGGGACGCTGCGAGGAAGGGCGAGGTCATCCCTAGGATGGCTGGTAGTGGGCTGTACGTCAGCGGGCAACTCCGCCAGCCTCGGGTCCTCCAGCACCTTCTGCCCTAATAGATGTCTAACCCGGCAAGCCCCCCACCACCAATCATAGTACTCCAGGGTCGGCCTCATGTCGAACGTGTGTGGTGCACGAATTTGCAATCCGTACAACTAACCAGCAAGTGCACTGGGTCGTCCAAGTAATACCTTACGTGAGTAAGGGTCGATCCCACGGAGATTATTGGTTTGAAGCAAGCTATGTTTATTTTATTAATCTTAGTCAGGATACCAATAGAGTTCTTTAGCCTCGTATAAAGTAAAAAGGGCATAAAATAAATAGTTGTTACTTGTTGTGCAGTAATGGGGAATATGTTGGAGTTTTGGAGATGCTTTGTCCTCTGAATTTCTGCAATGTAATATTCAACTCAATTGTTTGTAAAGCCCGTCTACGGCAAGCTGTATGTAGGGTGTCACCATTGTCAGCGGCTACCTCCCATCCTCTCAGTGAAAACGGTCCAGATGCTCTGTCACAGCACGGCTAATCAGCTGTTGGTTCTCGATCATGTTGGAATAGGATCCATTGATCCTTTTGCGTTTGTCATCACGCCCAGCAATCGCGAGTTTGAAGCTCGTCACAGCCATTCGATCCTTGAATCCTACTCGGAATACCACAGACAAGGTTTAGACCTTCCGGATTCTCAAGAGTGGCCGACATCAATTCTAGCTTATACCGCGGAGATTCTGATTAAGGAATCTAAGAGAAGCTCATTCAGTCTGATGTAGAACGGAGGTGTTTGTCAGGCACACGTTCATAGATTGAGGGAGGTGATGAGTGTCACGGATCATCACCTCCTTCATAATTAAGCGCAAATAAACATCTTAGATCGGAACACACACATGTTTGAGTGAAATAGAAACAATTGCATTAATTCATTGAGACGTTGCAGAGCTCCTCACCCCCAACAATGAAGTTTAGAGACTCATGCCGTCAAAGCGTATAAAATTCAGATCTGAAAATATCATGAGGTCTAAGATAAGTCTCTAAAAGTTGTTTAAATAGTAAACTAGTAACCTAGGTTTACAGAATATGAATAAACTAAGATAATTGGTGCAGAAATCCACTTATGGGGCCCACTTGGTGTGTGCAGGGGCTGAGACTAAAGCTATCCACGAGCTGAGGCTTTTCTTGGAGTTGAACTCCAAGTTATAACGTCTTTTGGGCGTTCAACTCCGGATCATGACGTGTTTCTGGCGTTTAACTCCAGACAGCAGCATGTACTTGGCGTTCAACGCCAAGTTACATCATCTATCTTTGCGCAAAGTATGGATTATTATATATTGATGGAAAGCCCTGGATGTCTACTTTCCAACGCCGTTGAGAGCGCGCCAATTGGACTCCTGTAGCTCCAGAAAATGCATTTCGAATGCAGGGAGGTCAGGATCCAACAGCATCAGCAGTTCTTTTTCAGCCTAACTCAGATTTTTGCTCAGCTCCCTCAATTTCAGCCAGAAAATACCTGAAATCACAGAAAAACACACAAACTCATAGTAAAGTTCAGAAATATGATTTTTGCCTAAAAACTAATAATATTCTACTAAAAATCAATTAAAACATACTAAAATCTACATGAAATTACCCCCCAAAAGCGTATAAAATATCCGCTCATCACAACACCAAACTTAAACTGTTGCTTGTCCTCAAGCAACTAGATAAATAAAATAGGATAAAAAGAAATTAAGAAACAATAATTTCTCAGAGTTTCAAGTGAAGCTCAGATTCTAATTAGATTAGCGGGACTAGTAGCTTTTTGCTTCTGAACAGTTTTGGCATCTCACTTTATCCTTTGAAATTCAGAATGGTTGGCATCCATAGGAACTCAGAATTCAGATAGTATTATTGATTCTCCTAGTTTAGTATGTTGATTCTTGAACACAGCTACTTTATGAGTCTTGGCCGTGGCCCTAAGCACTTTGTTTTCCAGTATTACCACCGGATACATAAATGCCACAGACACATAATTGGGTGAACCTTTTCAGATTGTGACTCAGCTTTGCTAGAGTCCCCAATTAGAGGTGTCCAGAGTTCTTAAGCACACTCTTTTGCTTTGGATCACGACTTTAACCACTCAGTCTCAAGCTTTTCACTTGGGCCTGCATGCCACAAGCACATGGTTAGGGACAGCTCGATTTAGCCGCTTAGGCCTGGATTTATTTCCTTGGGCCCTCCTATCCATTAATGCTCAAAGCCTTGGATCCTTTTTACCCTTGCCTTTTGGTTTTAAGGGCTATTGGCTTTTTCTGCTTGCTTTTTCTTTCTCTCTTTTTTTTTCCGCAAGAAATTTTTTTTTTTCACTGCTTTTTCTTGCTTCAAGAATCAATTTCATGATTTTTCAGATCATCAATAACATTTCTCTTGTTCATCATTCTTTCAAGAGCCAACAATTTTAACATTTATAAAATTCAATATAAAAAATATGCACTGTTCAAGCATTCATTCAGAAGACAAAGAGTATTGCCACCACATATAAATAATTAGAATTTTCTTTATTAAGAACTCGAAAAAAATTCAATTGCCTCTTTATTCTACAAATCTACTATTTTATTCATGTTTGATGATGATGAGAAAAATAAATTATAACTTAATTGGAAATAAAACCAAAATAGATATGCTAATTACTACTACTCCTATATAACTTCTAAGGTAAAATCCTATAATAATACTATCACAGAGTTAAAGCTAGAATTAGAACTTAACAACCTGTATTTTGGGAAGTGGATGTTCCTCTAGTCTGTGGGGTGCCTTCAAGAATTAATTTCTGACGCTTCAGCTCCCTTAAGTTCACATCCTTGCTCTTCCTGTTCCCTTAGGTGCCATGATCTTAATGAGTTTTAGCTCAGTGATCATGGCAAATCACACCAAACTTAGAGGTTTGCTTGTCCTCAAGCAAAAGAAAGGAAAGGAGAGGAATAGAAGGAGAGGCAGTTTCGAAAAAAAGATAAGATGAGTTGAAAAAGATATGAGAAGAAATTAAAAAGATTTGAAAAAGAATTGGATTGGAAAAAGATTTGTGTTTATGAATTAAGATACATTTGATATTTTTGAAAAAGGGATTTTAGAAATTAGGCTTTTTTAGAAATTAGGATTAAAATTTTTGGAATTAAAGGATGATATTTTGAAACATGTTTATGCAAGAAATCATGAATTGAAACATAAAAATTAGAAAATTTGTAAAGAAAAACGAATTTTACCTCCTCCCCACCATTCTGGCGTTAAACGCTCAAATGCTGGATGTTTTGGGCGTTTAACGCCCAATTGCTGCTTCTCCTGGGCGTTCAACGCCCAGCTGTTGCTTCTTTCTGGCGTTGAACGCCAGGAAGTCCTTTGTCACTGGGCATTTTTCTGAACGCCCAGGACGCTGTCAATCTGGCGTTAAACGCCCAGAAGGTGCTTCTTTCTGGCATTCAACGCCCAGAAGATGCTCCTTTCTGGCGTTTAACGCCCAGATGGCTACCTTTACTGGCATTGAACACCCAGTGGGTGCTTCTTTTGGGCGTTCAACGCCCAAAACGTTTCTTACTGGCTTTTTCATGCCAGTGAGCTTCCAAATTTCCCTGCAACTCTGTGAATTCAATTAATTGCTATTTTACCTTTTGAAGATACTCTGACATATATCTGTAAAAATCAATTAATTAGCAAAAACAAATAAAATTAAATTTTGTGAATGGCTGGGTTGCCTCCCAGCAAGCGCTTCTTTAATGTCATTAGCTGGACTATTACTGAGCTTTTAATCAAGTCTCAGTTTTGAGCATTCTTGCTCAAAATTGCTTTCAAGATAATGTTTAACTCTCTGTCCATTAACAATGAACTTTTTGTTAGATTCATTATCCTGAAGCTCTACGTATCCATATGGTGATACACTGGTAATCACATATGGACCTCTCCACCGGGATTTTAATTTCCCGGGGAATAATTTGAGCCTAGAATTAAATAGCAGAACTTTCTGCCCCGGCTCAAAGACTCTGGATGACAATTTCTTATCATGCCATCTTTTCACTTTCTCTTTGTAAACTTTTGCATTCTCGAAAGCATTGAGTCTAAATTCCTCTAGCTCATTTAACTAGAGCAATCGTTTTTCTCCAGCTAACTTGGCGTCAAGGTTTAGGAATCTGGTTGCCCAGTAGGCCTTGTGTTCCAGTTCCACTGGCAAGTGACATGCCTTTCCATACACAAGCTGGTATGGAGAGGTCCCTATAGGGGTCTTGAATGCTGTTCTGTATGCCCACAGAGCATCATCCAAGCTTCTTGCCCAATCCCTTCTACGGTTAATTACAGTCCGTTCCAGGATTCTTTTGAGTTCTCTATTTGAGACTTCAGCTTGCCCATTAGTCTGTGGGTGATATGGAGTAGCTACCCTGTGGCTAACTCCATAACGAACCAAAGCAGAGTAAAGCTGTTTATTGCAGAAATGAGTGCCCCCATCACTGATTAATACTCTAGGGGTACCAAATCTGCTGAAGATGTGTTTCTGGAGGAATTTTAACACTGTTTTAGTGTTATTAGTGGGTGTTGCAATAGCCTCCACCCATTTGGATACATAATCCACTGCCACCAGAATATAAGTGTTAGAGTATGATGGTGGGAAAGGTCCCATGAAGTCAATACCCCATACATCAAACAACTCAATCTCCAAGATTCCTTGTTGAGGCATGGCATAACTATGAGGCAGATTGCCAGATCTTTGGCCACTGTCACAATTAAGTACAAACACTCGGGAATCTTTATAGAGAGTAGGCCAGTAGAAGCCACATTGGAGGACTCTTGTGGCTGTTCGCTCACTTCCAAAATGTCCTCCATACTGTGATCCATGGCAGTGCCATAGGATCTTCTGCGCTTCTTCCTTAGGCACACATCTACGGATTACTCCGTCTGCAAATCTCTTGAATAGATATGGTTCATCCCAAAGATAGTACTTTGCATCTGTGATCAATTTCTTTGATTGGTGCCTACTGTACTCTTTGGGTATGAACCTCATTGCCTTGTAGTTTGCAATATCTGCAAACCATGGCACTTCCTGGATGGCAAAGAGTTGCTCATCCGGAAAGGTTTCAGAGATCTCAGTAAGAGGGAGGGGCGCCCCTTCTACTGGTTCTATTCGGGACAGGTGATCTGCTACCTGATTCTCTGTCCCTTTTCTGTCTCTTATTTCTATATCAAACTCTTGCAGAAGCAACACCCATCTTATAAGTCTGGGTTTTGAATCCTGCTTTGTGAGTAGATATTTAAGAGCAGCATGATCAGTGTACACAATCACTTTTGATCCTACTAAATAGGATCTGAATTTGTCAATGGCGTAAACTACTGCAAGTAGCTCTTTTTCTGTGGTTGTGTAGTTCTTCTGTGCGTTATTTAGAACACAGCTGGCATAGTAAATGACGTGCAGAAGCTTGTCATGCCTTTGTCCCAACACTGCGCCAATGGCATGGTCACTGGCATCACACATTAGTTCAAATGGCAATGTCCAGTTTGGTGCAGAGATGATTGGTGCTGTGATCAATTTAGCTTTCAGAGTCTCAAATGCCTGCAGACACTTCTTATCAAAGACAAATGGCGTGTCAGCAGCTAGCAGGTTGCTCAGAGGTTTGGCGATTTTTGAAAAATCCTTTATAAACCTCCTATAGAATCCTGCATGCCCCAGAAAGCTTCTGATTGCCTTAACATTGGCAAGTGGTGGTAATTTTTCAATTACCTCTACCTTAGCTTGATCCACCTCTATTCCCTTGTTTGAGATTTTGTGCCCAAGGACAATTCCTTCAGTCACCATAAAGTGACATTTTTCCCAGTTTAAAACCAGGTTAGTCTCTTGGCATCTCTTTAGAACAAGTGCTAGATGGTCAAGACAGGAGCTGAATGAGTCTCCAAATACTGAAAAGTCATCCATGAAGACTTCCAGAAAATTTTCCACCATATCAGAGAAAATTGAGAGCATGCATATCTGAAAGGTTGCAGGTGCATTGCACAGGCCAAATGGCATCCTTCTGTATGCAAATACTCCAGATGGACATGTGAATGCCGTTTTCTCTTGATCTTTTGGATCTACTGCAATTTGATTATAACCTGAATATCCATCCAAGAAGTAGTAGTATTCATGACCTGCCAGTCTTTCTAGCATCTGGTCTGTGAATGGTAAAGGAAAATGATCCTTTCTGGTAGCTGTATTGAGCCTTCTATAATCAATACACATACGCCACCCAGTAACTGTTCTTGTAGGAACCAGTTCATTTTTTTCATTATGAACCATTGTCATGCCACCTTTCTTAGGGACGATTTGGACAGGGCTTACCCAGGGGCTATCAGAAATAGGATAAATAATCCCAGCCTCTAGTAACTTAGTGACCTCTTTCTGCACCACCTCCTTCATGGCTGGATTCAGCCGCCTTTGTGGTTGAACCACTGGCTTGGCGTCACCCTCCAGTAAGATCTTGTGCATGCATCTGGCTGGGCTAATGCCCTTGAGATCATTGATGGACCACCCAAGAGCTGTCTTGTGTGTCCTTAGCACTTGAATTAGTGCTTTCTCTTCCTGTGGCTCTAAGGTAGAGCTTATGATTACAGGAAAGGTATCACCTTCTCCTAGGAATGCATATTTTAGGGATGGTGGTAATGGTTTGAGCTCGGGTTTAGGAGGTTTCTCCTCTTCCTGAGGGATTTTCAGAGGTTCTACTATTCTCTCTGATTCCTCCAGATTAGGCTGAAAATCCTTAAAGATGTCCTCTAGCTCTGATTCGAGACTCTCAGCCATATTGACTTCTCTTACTAGAGAGTCAATGATATCAACACTCATGCAGTCATTTGGGGTGTCTGGATGTTGCATGGCTTTGACAACATTCAACTTGAACTCCTCCTCATTGACTCTCAGGGTTACTTCCCCTTTTTGGACGTCAATGAGGGTTCGGCCAGTTGCTAGGAAAGGTCTTCCTAGAATGAGAGTTGCACTCTTGTGCTCCTCCATTTCCAGCACCACAAAGTCAGTAGGAAAGGCAAATGGCCCAACCTTGACAATCATGTCTTCAATCACGCCTGATGGGTATTTAATGGAGCCATCAGCAAGTTGAAGACATATCCTGGTTGGTTTGATTTCTTCAGTTAAACCAAGCTTTCTGATAGTAGATGCAGGTATTAGGTTGATACTTGCTCCAAGATCACATAAAGCTTGCTTGGTACAAGTACCCTCTAATGTGCATGGTATCATAAAGCTCTCAGGATCTTTAAGCTTCTCAGGTAAGCTTTTCAGAATGACTGCACTGCATTCTTCAGTGAGGTAAACTTTTTCAGTTTCCTTCCAATCCTTCTTATGACTTAAGATCTCTTTCATGAACTTAGCATAAGTGGGTATTTGCTCAAGTGCTTCTGCAAACGGAATCTTTATTTCAAGAGTCCTGAGATAGTCTGCAAAGCGGACAAATTGCTTATCCTGTTCCGCTTGGCGGAGTTTTTGAGGATAAGGCATTTTGGCTTTGTATTCCTCAACCTTAGTTGCTGCAGGTTTATTACCTACAGAAGTGGGTTGGGAAGCCTTTTTAGAAGGGTTGTTATCAGCACTTGTATGTGACTGATCCCCCACTGGCATTTGAATGCCAGGGGTGGAAGCTGGAGTGGCGTTAGACGCCTCCTCCTTATTTGTTACTGGCATCTGAATGCCAGAACTATGCTCCCTTTGGGCGTTCAACGCCGGATTCATGCTTGTTTCTGGCGTTGAACGCCAGGAATGAGCATGGGCTGGGCGTTCAGCGCATGCATTATTCCTCTTTGGGCTCTGATTGTCCTCAGAGGGATTTTGAGTAGCCATTTGTTCATTTCTTGGCTTCCTGCTGCTTTGAAGTGAGGTATTTAATATTTTTCCACTTCTTAATTGAACTGCTTGGCATTCTTCTGTTATTTGTTTTGACAGTTACTTTTCTGTTTGCTTTAACTGTACTTCCATATTCCTGTTAGCCATTCTTGTTTCCTGTAGTATTTCCTTGAATTCGGCTAGTTGCTGGGTTAGAAAGTCTAATTGCTGATTGAATTCATTAGCCTGATCCACAGGACTGAGTTCAGCAGTTACTGTTTTAGCTTCTTCTTTCATAGAAGATTCACTGCTTAGGTACAGATGCTGATTTCTGGCAACTGTATCAATAAGCTCTTGAGCTTCTTCAATTGTTTTTCTCATATGTATAGATCCACCAGCTGAGTGGTCTAGAGAAATCTGAGCTTTTTCTGTAAGCCCATAGTAGAAGATGTCTAATTGCACCCATTCTGAAAACATTTCAGAGGGGCATTTTCTTAGCATCTCTCTGTATCTCTCCCAGGCATCATAAAGGGATTCATTATCTCCTTGTTTGAAGCCTTGGATGCTTAGCCTTAGCCGTGTCATCCGTTTTGGAGGGAAATAGTGATTCAGGAATTTTTTTGACAGCTGTTTCCATGTTTTTATGCTGTTCTTAGGTTGGTTATTTAACCACCTCTTAGCTTGATCTTTTACAGCAAATGGAAAAAGTAATAATCTGTAGACATCCTGATCCACTTCTTTATCATGTACTGTGTCAGCAATTTGTAAAAATTGTGCCAGAAACTCTGTAGGTTCTTCATGTGGAAGACTGGAATACTGGTAGTTTTGCTGCACCATGATAATGAGCTGAGGATTCAACTCAAAGCTACTAACTCCAATGGAGGGTATACAGATACTACTCCCATATGAAGCAGTAGCGGGGTTAGCATATGACCCCAGAGTCCTCCTGGACTGTTCATTTCCACTTAATTCCATGATGGAACAAGGGAGATGATATGTATGTTGATATTATTTATTTTATAGAAGTGGAATAAATAAAAACGGAATATATAAAAAATTTGAAAATATTTTGTGAAAATTTTTCGAAAAATTTTGAAATTGAAATCTGAATTTTATATAAAAATTTCGAAAATGTGGTTTTAAAATTAGTTAGAAAATATTTTTTTTTTGAATTTTGAATTTTATGATGAAAGAGAAAAACACATAAAAGACACAAGACTTAAAATTTTTAGATCTAATGCTCCTTATTTTCGAAAATTTTGGAGAGAAAACACCAAGGAACACCAAACTTAAAAATTTTAAGATCAAGACACAAAAAAAAACTCAAGAACACCTTGAAGATTCACAAGAACACCAAGAACAAAAGGAAGAACACCAAACTTAAAATTTTTAGAAAACTTTAATAAAATTTTCGAAAATTATGAAAAGATTAACAAGAAAACACCAAACTTAAAGTTTGGCACAAGATTAAATCAAGAAAAATTATTTTTGAAAAAGGATTTAAAAAGAAGGTGCCCAATTGCTAAGAACATAAACCCACGCTATAACCATCTGAGCTAAAAATGTAACGTATTTAAAAGATGTATTATTTTTATGGATAAAAGTATAATTTTTGAAAGTTAATGTTTTGAAAAAGCACAAGAAAAACAAGAAAAGACACAAAATAAGAAAAACTCAAGATCAAACAAGAAAAATAAACAAGAACAACTTGAAGATCAATGAAGAACAAAGAGCACAAGTTCGAAAATTTAAAGAAAAATATAAAAGATGCAATTGACACCAAACTTAGAACAAGATACTAGACTCACGAAAAATTAACAATTAATAAAGAAAAATAATTTTTTTTTGAAAAGAAACTATCCTATCAGAATTTAATGACTCTATAACAATAAAAATAAATTATTCCTAATCTAAGAAATAGAATAAACCTTTAGTTGTTCAAACTCGAATAATCCCCGGCAACGGCGCCAAAAACTTGGTGCACGAATTTGCAATCCGTACAACTAACCAGCAAGTGCACTGGGTCATCCAAGTAATACCTTACGTGAGTAAGGGTCGATCCCACGGAGATTATTGGTTTGAAGCAAGCTATGTTTATTTTATTAATCTTAGTCAGGATACCAATAGAGTTCTTTAGCCTCGTATAAAGTAAAAAGGGCATAAAATAAATAGTTGTTACTTGTTGTGCAGTAATGTGGAATATGTTAGAGTTTTGGAGATGCTTTATCCTCTGAATTTCTGCAATGTAATATTCAACTCAATTGTTTGTAAAGCCCGTCTACGGCAAGCTGTATGTAGGGTGTCACCATTGTCAGTGGCTACCTCCCATCCTCTCAGTGAAAACGGTCTAGATGCTCTGTCACAGCACGGCTAATCAGCTGTTGGTTCTCGATCATGTTGGAATAGGATCCATTGATCCTTTTGCGTTTGTTATCATGCCCAGCAATCGCGAGTTTGAAGCTCGTCACAGCCATTCGATCCTTGAATCCTACTCGGATTACCACAGACAAGGTTTAGACCTTCCGGATTCTCAAGAGTGGCCGCCATCAATTCTAGCTTATACCGCGGAGATTCTGATTAAGGAATCTAAGAGAAGCTCATTCAGTCTGATGTAGAACGGAGGTGTTTGTCAGGCACACGTTCATAGATTGAGGGAGGTGATGAGTGTCACGGATCATCACCTCCTTCATAATTAAGCGCGAATAAACATCTTAGATCGGAACACACACACATTTGAGTGAAATAGAAACAATTGCATTAATTCATCGAGACGCTGCAGAGCTCCTCACCCCCAACAATGGAGTTTAGAGACTCATGCCATCAAAGTGTATAAAATTCAGATCTGAAAATGTCATGAGGTCTAAGACAAGTCTCTAAAAGTTGTTTAAATAGTAAACTAGTAACCTAGGTTTACAGAATATGAATAAACTAAGATAATTGGTGCAGAAATCCACTTATGGGGCCCACTTGGTGTGTGCTGGGGCTGAGACTAAAGCTATCCACGAGCTGAGGCTTTTCTTGGAGTTGAACTCCAAGTTATAACGTGTTTTGGGCGTTCAACTCCGGATCATGACGTGTTTCTGGCGTTTAACTCCAGACAACAGCATGTACTTGGCGTTCAACGCCAAGTTACGTCATCTATCTTTGCGCAAAGTATGGACGATTATATATTGATGGAAAGCCCTGGATGTCTACTTTCCAACGCCCTTGAGAGCGCGCCAATTGGACTTCTGTAGCTCCAGAAAATCCATTTCGAATGCAGGGAGGTCAGGATCCAACAACATTAGCAGTCCTTTTTCAGCCTAACTCAGATTTTTGCTCAGCTCCCTCAATTTCAGCCAGAAAATACCTGAAATCACAGAAAAATGCACAAACTCATAGTAAAGTCCAGAAATATGATTTTTGCCTAAAAACTAATAACATTCTACTAAAAACCAATTAAAACATACTAAAATCTACATGAAATTACCCCCAAAAAGCGTATAAAATATCCGCTCATCAGTGTGCTGCATAGTGATCCGACGTTCGGGCTTAAATCTCTGGTGCCACATATCGTACCACTCCTTCAGCTTGAGCGGCCACCATACATCCTCACCTCGACCAGTAGTAGTCAGGTACCTGTCAATCAAGATGGTGTGTTAGATACTTTCTTAAGTCATAATACACGAAATCTTTTAACGGACAAGTAAATAGATATATAGCATCAATTTCACCTATCAAGATTTACTGGCAGACCTGGTACCTGCTGCTCTCTATTGAACTGCCGTTTCACCTGATCAACGTGGTGAAAACAGACGATGTTGAAGCACAATAGGGGGATAGCTGACAAGCATGTCCCCTACTCGACCTCCTCACGAAACCAATCAGGACACAAAACTTGCAGGGCGGGGTCATCATAGACTCTCCAGGCAAACTGAAGAAAGAAAGTGTTCAGTGTCACAATTATCCACATATACAATCATACTAAGGCATACAATTTCTATCCAGTTATCCAAATCAAAATCCGTGCTTATTTTACAACTAACCTCGTCGAAATGTATCCGGTCAAGGGAAACCCGCCAACGCAGGACCCTGGCCTCATGCTGATCCCTGCTCTGCTGCGGCAATCCAACCAACCTAACACATCGAAAGAGAGCATATATGGTTCGTTAAGTAACATATCAAAAGCCTTAATAAATTTATTTAACCTAAATACATAAAAAGACATTGCTGACCTCGCAGTCAGCGGATACTAGTAGACGCCTCTGTCTGGTGGACACCACTAGGAGAATCTCTGATAGATCCAGGACATCAATAACGGAGTGCAGCCAGCGATGTCCATGACGCCCCCACTAAGCCGCCAAAGATAGGGACTGATATGTCCAGGCCAACACAGCCGAGCCCCACGAAAACGCCCTACACTCAGTAAAGTCCCGGAGTAGCGGTAGCCAGCGAAGGTGCACCAGATTGTTGGACTTGTCGGTCATCAGATACTCTCCGATCAATAACAAGATATAACACCTGGTGTACTGTCGGAGGGTCTCGGAATCATTTGTCTGGGGGATTTGGCGAACACGATCCCGTAGCCACACGAGCTTCAGTGTGAACAACTCCTTCCTCTGAGCCGCTTGCTGTGCTGCCACGGGAGGTCTGGCACCGAGGAGCTGCTCCACCAACGCCCATATCTCCGTGTTGTACCACCTATCAAAGTCACGGAGGCACCCCCATGGGGTTACCGTGTACGCGTAGGCCCAAGTGGTACGCCACATCCTGCAGGATGATAGTGACCTCACCCCAGATGAAACGTGTGCATCTCGGGATGCCATCGCTCCACCAGTGCTGAAATCAGGGAGTTGTCAAAAGTAAAATCCCTGAGTGGCACGGTGTCACCGAATCCGGCCTTAACCAGATACGGGACGATGTCATCTGGTGGAAGTAAAGTGTGACTCACTCGTCGGGACAGTAGGAGGTTAGGCCTCTCATTAATGACAAACAAAAATAATATTTAAATTATATACAAATTAAATAACATAATACAACCAAATAAAGTACTATATTTATTCTAAAATAAAAATAGATAGCCTTAATAACAAATACAGTGTTATACTATAATGGCATTACATTTATAAACACCAACAACATAGCATGTGAATAACAGAGCTCCAAACTGATAACATTTATGTTATACGAACCTAGCCTAAGCGAATAGAGTTTTAAGTTAACCCTACAGACCTAATTTACCCATATATCAACGTTCCAGATCTACGCGACTACTCTAACAATGGCATAATAAAAATAATTTAACAATCATAACAAAACTAACCTCAAAATCGGCCGCCCCAGCGTAATGTGTCGTCTCATTCAGCCTATTTATGTCCCCGTCATTCCCCACTGGACGCGCCATCACCTCTCGGATCATAGGTATAGTCAGAAAAGGTTAAAATAGATGAGAAAGATGTCAAAAAAGTGAATCTAGGGCCCGGAAGTCGGCTGTAAACGACTTCTATATATATGGGCATACGAGCCATATCTCGTTTACAATGTAAACGAGATATGCAAGAAAAATTTATTTCAGTAATTTCTGTAAAAATTATTTATTTTGATAAATTTAATATTTATTTTATTTATAAAAATAAAAAATCTATGTAATAATAGAATAAGCTAACATATATAGCATGTTAATCTGTTAATTAATGTATTAAAAAGCCAACTAGAATTGATAAATTATTTTTTGTTTAGAGTCTCATTGTCTTTTAAAGATAATTATCAAGGTTATTTAGTTTTTTTAATATTTTTTAAATATATTAGTTAAATTCACAATGTAAAACTAAAAAATATTAGTAATTTTTAAATTTCTTTTACTTATAAAAATTAAATAGAAAATATATTAGTAATTAACGTGTCACATAAGTATGTTATAAAGAGAGATTATTGACAGAAAAACTAATCAGTTCCACAAAATTAAACATAAAGGGCCAAAAAGAATATTTTTTTTTTGTCGGAAGCCTCGAAGTCCTTTGAAAAAATTTTATAATAAATTTATAGATTTAAAAATAAATAAATAAATAAATAAATAAATTTTAAAATAAACAAACATAGCAATGCCCTTTTTAATAAACTTATCAAAAACTTGTAACATTTTGTTGTCTTAAATTTTATATTTTTTATATTTTGTTTTTAAAACTTTTAAACCTAATTCAGTTTATAATTCAAAAAAAAATTACAAAAAAGCTGATTTTCTATTTCACTAATTTTTCTTTTGTTTTCTATCATCTTATATTTTTTGTTTATATAACGAATAGTCCAGTCATTA
The DNA here is from genome assembly GCF_014773155.1 of Arachis stenosperma. Lineage (NCBI taxonomy): Eukaryota > Viridiplantae > Streptophyta > Magnoliopsida > Fabales > Fabaceae > Arachis > Arachis stenosperma. The sequence goes on from NC_080382.1 coordinate 106,135,686, forward strand.
AACATTTCGAATCAAATAGGTTTTTGTGAATAAAATTGTAGAAAAATGACGTGATGGAAAAATAATTAATTAATGTTGTTGAAAATTTTTTTGGTTGAGTATAAAATATTATTGAGTTTAATACATCTAAACTTCAAGTTAAATATAACATCTGTTATCTTCCATTTGTCATGTTTTTTATTACTTGAAACTTCATTAAAAGTGCTTAGGAAATTTTGAAATTATACATCTAAATCTTTAGGACAAAATTAGAATATCATCATCGAAACTTATGTCGTTAACTATTTGATGCTATAATTTTTCATTATTATAGTATTAAGTATTTCAATCTATTACAAAATATGATTTATGGTCAGTTAGCTATGAAAAGAGAACAGTAAAATAAATAAATAAATAAATAAAATTTACAGAATGTTAAAATTAAAGACTAGTGAGGTACACTTATATATAGGGTATTAACGATTGTACCAAACAATGAACTAATTCGTTCACCATAATAAAATTGACAAGCCAATCTTAATTAGGATTAACTTAGAAGATAGAGAGAATTGCGAAGAACATTATTTAAGCTATTTGACAAAAAGGCTTTATAAGGATTAAGCAACTTGCCAAAGACAGAAATAAATGTGGCACCACCAAATTTTATCCGATCAATTTGCACTATATATATAATTATATATATTATATTATATAAAAAAATGTATAAAAAATGAGTGTTGAACCAATAATTTTTTATTTATATAAAAAGTCTTTTAGGTTAATTGCCAATTTAGTAATAGAAAAATTCATTCGTTGACAAAAAAAAATTTTAAAAGATATTATAGACAAAGTAGTTTCTAAACGAGTTAAAAATACGACAAAAAAAACCAATAAATATCATAATTTTTGTAAGTAATAAAAAAACTTTCATATTTAACAATTGGCTTATTCATTAGCTCTAAATTTTTGTGACAACATTTGAATAAATATTTGAAAAGTGCACAAAAAAATTATGAGCGAAATTTGATCTATAAATTTTTGTTTTTATTTTTCAAAAAAATATGATCATTCACAATAATTTTTTTTTAAAAAAATTCATTTGACAAAAGATTACCAAATTTTAAGGATTGAAAGATCTTATTTTTCTAATAATAATTTGCATCAAAATTTGATCTCTAAAGTCATTTTTTAAAATATATCTAGTTCTTTTTGTCGTGTTTTTAAATCTTTCGAGAGCTTATTTATTATTAGCATCTTTTAAGGTTCATTTTGTACTTAAATTTTATTCGAATAATACAGATCGACTCCAAATATTTGAGTACGCTAGTAAAAATAATTTTATCCTTGGATGGTACGAAGGCACTATCTGTATTCACACCGAGACCAAACTTTGTTATCAACTCTTTGACCAATGAATATCTGAACTAAATTGAGAAACCTCTTGTAACTCCTTGTATACATTAAAATTTTTCTCCATGGATTAGACTCATATATGTTACTGATTTCAATTTTGAATCTTAAAATTTTATAAATCATATCACAATTCAATTTAAAAACAAAATCAGTTAGAATCTCATCCAAACTTATAATTCAATTTTAGAAATAGAATAACTAATTATTCTCAATTCTCATTTAATATTCTCGATTATCATATTATTATATTCTTGGTGCTACCAAAGAATATAAAAATATGCAATTTATATTAATATAATTATTTATTTGATCACATCAAAATAATAATTCAATAATTTTTTTTAGCAAAAATTAGAACACTCGTTAATAAGGATGGCAAGCGGGTAGCCAGCCTTACCCTGCCAAAGCCTGCCCCACTTCAAGACAAATTGGCGGACTAGCTTGCTTAATATTTAAAAAAATTAATTAAAATAATAAAAGATAATAATAAAAAAGTTAAATATATATAAAAAATAGACAAATTCTAATATAATTTTTTTATTATCTTCTTTTAAATTTTTAATTTCAATAGAATTATTTAAAATAATATCCGTCAATAAAATTATTTTTATTTTAAAAAATAAGTCATATAATTTGAGTATATAAAAAAGTGTGAAATAAAATAAATAAAGTTAATTACAAAAAGAAGAATGAAAAGAAAAAAATATATTTGAAACTTATATGATTGTTAATATTTTTAGTACTAATCACTCTTTTATTAAAAAAAAACAAAAACTTTGTCCTAATAGATTGGCTCTTCCCGTCTCATTAAAATTTGCGAATTTGACGGGTTTTTCTTTTTTTTTTTTACGGGTTTAAAATTCTGGCCCGGCACATCTGTTTTGGCGGGTTCAGTGGGTCAGCACGGTGGGTTCGACCCATTTTGTCACCGCTATTCGTTAGTGTGTTACCTGTAGGTTCAATATTAAGTGAGTAGTAAAATAATTATACTAAATTTACCAATTAAGGTTGACATCTAATAACACTTCTCAATGACCCAATAATATGAAGCAATATATCTTTACTAAGAATTCGAGAAGAACAAAGTATAATTTCTTCCATATTCCTAACTCTTGGATAACTCTTAGAATATAGTTTAATTGTCAAACTCTAATTTGTTATCATTACTATAATGAATTGTGAATGACTTAAAAAACTCATTTTTTTATTCATTCAATTGCCTTGGTCAATGTTTTATTTATCTTAGTCATTATAATTATAAAATTCAAACTCTTTACCAAGAATTAACAGATGTCTTATTAATTAATCATTAATTCTACAAGCATTTAAATCATATCCAATATCCATTCAACTAACACCCTAGAATATTAGGTATTCGAAATCAAAGTATAATAAATATATTATTAATTACCATGATAGTCGCAGATAAAAAAAAATTCTATTACCATATTCATCTTGAAAATATCCTATTGACAAATATGCAGTAATTATAACCATTAGAAATTCTTAGGACTAAATCAGTTCAATAGTCACACTACTAGAGTTTAGATATTTATTAACACTTTTTATCTAACATTTTTTAAAATGTTAGCTATACTAATAAAATTATACTTTTAGTAACATTTATAAAATAAATGTTAAAAAATATTTTTTTCTTAAAAAATAAAAGAAAAACTAAATCTAAATGTTACCAAATGTGTAAACATGTGAAAATTATACTAAGACATTATTTTTTATTCTCTTTTACGTTCTTCACAATAGAGAAAATCACTTCCAAGTTCCATTGCATTTTCTTCCTCTGCACTTCATCTTCTTCCTCGATCTCAATCGCAATCTGAATCATTCTCTAGATTCGGATTCTCTTCTCAATTTTGGTAAGCATTTTCTCTCTTCTCAATCGTAATCTAAATCACTCTGTTTTTCAATTTCTCATCTCTTACTGATTTTGATCCAAATCTGAATCATGCATATGTAATTTCTCGCCTATAGTTAATCCTCTCGTCGCCTACACTATCGTTGCGCCGTCCTCTTCTCGCTTGCGCCATCGTCTTCTCACTGCACAGTCGTCTTCTCACCACTAGTTTAAAATATAAAGAATTATCCTTGTTTTATTCCACTTGAACATTAGAATATTCTTGTTCAATTTTGGAGCCTTGATATGATTAAGGTATATTAATTCTTAGCATGTAATTTTTATGACATTATAATTAGTTAGACTATCTAATTTTGTTTGTTTGTGTATTTTTAGGCTTAATTATTGAATTATGTTTTTATGATTTTAAAGGAACAAAGCAAGAAGAATAAAGCTAGTAGAGCAAAGAATACAAGTCAGCAAATAACATGATAAAAAATATTTGCTAAAATACGGGAAGAGGAGGTAGAATTAATTTGTTCACACTTGTTTTATTTGATTTGTTTTTTTCGTTGATTGTGCTTTTTCTTAATTGACAATAAAAAATCCTGATATAAGAGAACCATCTCGGATAAACAAGTTCTTTTTAATACACAAGCCAAGAGATGAAAAATCGATGAGTGAGCGAAAAAGCAAAATTTTTGTAAGATATGTATTTTTTTAATATATATTTTTTTTGTGATATAGATTTTGTCATAAATTAATGTAATTTGAATTTTGGATTTTAGTCGGAGCTTGAGGATGTCATAATTTCACATCCTGAAAAATTAAAAAGCACAAATCAAGATGATATATTTTCTCAAATATTAGAAAAAGATCAACCCGATCGTGTCCGTACTTATGGTAGAGGTGTTGTAGCTTCAAATTTGTGGGGACCTAGATCTCAAGTTGAAATAGAGAGGTTAAGAAGAAGATAAAGAGAATGCTCAAGCAGAAATTCAGAATATACAACAAAAGATAAAAGAGGAGATGGAAATAAAACTTCAAGAAAGAGTGGAAGTCATGAAGTCATAGATGTTGTGTGAATTTAAATATGTTTTTAAATCAACTACGAAAAAGTACTTATATTATTTTTTGTATTTTTTCTTAATAGTAATTTATAAAATTTTTTCATAGTGTTAAATGTATTCGATCATTTAATCTACAATGAACCAATTTTAGTATGTATAGACTAATAGTATCATTAGCATTCATTCAAAATTCGAAAAATGAGATCTAAATCTATAGTTCTCTGTTTCAGATTTAAACTACCCTCAAAGTTTTTGTACAGCAGTACTCAAGTTATATTATGTGTATAAATATGATGAATAAATTAATGTTATAAGTAATCTATTCCAAGGAACATTAGTTTATTAGATTTCTTTTTTATTTGTGTAAAGCACGTGATCTTTTTAATAGATTTTCCTCTGAGATATCTTTATCAGTTGAAATGCTTCACTCTTGATTTTTCTTTTTTCACCAGTTAGTTTTCATCTTGTGAATATAATCTTTTCTCCCCGTACCATTTTGTATAATATAGACAAAGGATAGTATTGTATGCATACATTTGAAGTTAGAGAAGATTGCCGAACAACAATAGGTGATGGAACATTAAATCCTGAAAAGTTTAGATTAGAAAAAATGATGAAATAGAAGTTAAATATCACTGGAGTAGTCAATAATTATAGAGAACATCCTGAAGCAATTGCACATGATAATCAATAATGCTAACAAAAAATCTGGTTCAGAAGATTCTTATCCTCCATGGTCTTTGTATTCTGTTTTCTTCTAATATTTTTATTATTAGGATCTAAAAAACATGAATTGCATAGATAAAGTAATACATTTATATTCTCCAATTATTTTATGGTCAAAGGATAAATAAGTTTTGTTTCTCTAGAGAATTTAAAAAGTTAAAGTAAATTTTAGAAAGAATATTTGATGATCCGTAGTAAAAATTATATTAAGTGACATATTTGTGTATGATATTCTGATTTTATCATTTTTTGGCTAAAACATAATGTCTGAAAATAAGTTAAAGTTTGTCTAAATTAAAATTGTTGATTTTAGCTATAATATGAAATATATAAATGCATGCACACATACAGCATTTACACTTTGCAGCTGTATGCATATGTTTTATTAGGCAAAGATGTATATTAATTGCTCTTTTAACCAATGTTCTGAAAATCGGACCGGACCGGCCGGTTTAACCGGATTAACCGGAAACCGATCACCTAGCCGGTTCGGTCCACATGTAAAACCGTGTTGCAAAAAACCGGTGGAAAAACCGGACAAACCGGTGGTCAACCGGCGAACCGGGCGAACCGGCCCGGTTTTTCGAACTACCGGTTTTTCCTCCAACTATTGGAACGGCGTCGTTTGGCTATTTTATAAAAAAAAAAAAAAAACAGGCTGAAGCGCTGAGCAACACGGATAGAAGCATCAGTTTACCCTAAATCAATCCCTAATCTTCTAAGAACACTCAACACTCCACTCCCAACCCTAAGCTCGAGGCTGGACAATCTGCAAACGACGGACAACCGACGAACGCCGTGAAGAACACTCCCACCGTTGCGGGTCGTCGCGCACCGTTGCGGCTGCTGGGTTTCTGGGTTTTGGTCGCGGGTCGTGAAGCACCGTTGCGGGTTCTGGGTTTCTGCCTTCTGGGTTTCTGGGTTTTGGTCGCTGGTCGTGAAGCACCATTGCGGGTTCTGGGTTTCTGGCTTCTGGGTTTCTGGGTTTATGGCTTCTGTTCGTTCTTCACTTGCGGTAAGTTCTAGGTTTCTGGCTTCCGTTCGAATTTTGAATAAATTTGTTCTTCAATTTTTTGTTAGAGGAATAAATTTGTTCTTCAATTTTTTGTATGTTGAATAAATTTGTTGAAACGTTGAATAAATTTTTCTGGCTTCTGTTCGTAACTTCCTATTTTGAATAAATTTTTTGATTTATTGCTGAGGTTATTTGTCATCAGTGAATTTGTTTTGGATTGCTTCATGATTTTTGTTTGTTGCTTCTGATTTTTCTGCTGCTTCATGAATTTGATTTTCTGATTGTTACAGATGGAACAATCACAAAGTAACCCACAGCCGCAAGATACTGAAGATGTTGAACTTCCTTGCTCGCCACAATTTCTCCAGCCCCCTCTGCTCTGCCGTGGTCGTCTCCCTCTTGCTCTTCCGTGCTTGCTGAAGATTCTGGTAGGTGAGTCCTCTCCTCTTTGCTGGGTTCTTGCTGTGTTGTGTATTGGAAAGTCGTTCTTGCTGTGTTATGGTATGGAATGGTGTGCTGTTGCAATCCTCTTTGCTGTGTTTTTGACTGTTACTGTGTTCTTGTTATGGTGTTAATAATTGTTCTTTTTGCTGTGTTATTGATTAATTGTTAATAATTTATATTACAATAATCTGTATTTTTGTTATAATCTTGCTGTGTTGTTCTTGGTGTTGTATTTAAACTGCTGCTGGTGTTGTGGTTACTAACAATTTAACATAATTGTCATGTTATTTACATGGTTTGATTTTTATGCTTGTGCTTGTGCATTTTTAGTCTTTTTCAAAGACTAATGTATGGAAGAATACATAATGAGTCACATGATATTAATGGAGGAGTTGGTGTTGTAATTAGGAATTAGATGAGAATCATAATGGAGGCATCAACAACCCAGACAATACCTTATCCCCTTGAAGCACATGAGCAGAAGCATATGCAGCATTTTGGAGGTTGAATTTTGCAAAAGACTTGTTTTTCAAAGGTGATTCTTGAAAGTGACAATATAGAAGTAATGGGTGTCCTCAAACAGAGAAGGTGTTTTAATTCTTGTTTGGAACTTCATTGATGCCATTTCACTTATTAGAAATTTTAGATTTGTGGAATTTAGTCATGTTAAGAGGGAAGGGAATAGCGTAGCTCATGAATTAGCAACCTTAGCTCTTACCACTCCAAATTGCATGTGGATGGAAGATGCCCCAAGCCATGTTCAGAACTTGGCTATGTTAGATGTCTTTCCTTTATCCTGAATGAAATTTCCTCTGTTTCAAAAAATGTATGGAAGAATACTATATGTATATGCTGCATATTTATGCTTAGGTGCTGACTTTACTAGCTTTCTTCTTGAAGTTTTGCTCTTTATTATGTGAAATTTAAATTTTATTAAGTTAGAAATTATTAAATTATATATTATAATAATTTATTATTAAAATTATTTTTAGATTTTAATAATTTTATTTAATATTTAATTAAACCGGTTGAACCCCGGTTGAATCCCGGTCGAACCAGTGAACCATTGAACCAGTGATCTCACCGGTTCTTTGACCGGTCCGGTTCTCGCAACCTTGCTTTTAACAGTCATAGTAAATCAAAGATATCTATATTATAAATGGTCTAATAATATTTTATTTTTTTTATATTTTAAGTTCTAAGTAAATCAAAGTCAAATAGTGAAAATATTCTAAAATCATCTACTATAATAGAAAGTATTTTTAAGTTTCATGCTAAGTCATTACCTCAAACAATGGAAAAAAATATGATTTTTTCACCTAGAAAGAAACAGGTATATTTATACCAAAAATTGAAGAAGTTAAAATAACATTTATAATTCATACTTTATAATAATTATATTGAGATTTATTGTAGAAATATTGGTATTGGTGTCTTAAAATAGTTATTATCTTTTTGCATACTCTTTATTCTTCTCTTACTCATGAGATTTTTGACTTGAAACTGGAGAAAATGAAGCATGGCCAGTATAAGAAAATATTAAAAAAGAAGAAAGTGGTGTACTTGTAATATTGAGATGAATTTATAAATTTGTGAATTTAATGAAAGAGGCAAACTTGTACAATGATTATTGATTAATGAAAGAAGTTATAAAAATTTCATTTTGTGAATTTGTGAATTTAATGAAATATTTTATGTTGTAGTAATTAATTTTAGTATATGGTATAATATAACTAAAAAATATTACTAAAGATCTATTGTAATATTTTTTAAGTGTTAAAATAAAGAAATATTTATGGTAATATTTCTTTAAGTGTTACAAAAAATATCTATAGTAACATTTTTCTAAAAGTTATAAAAAATATCTATGGTAACATATTTTATCTATGGTAACATTTTTTTAAGTATTACAAAAAATATCTATGGTAATATTTTTTTAAGTATTACAAAAAAATATCTTTAATAACATTTTTCTAGGGTTATTCTGAATGGTCTATTGAAACATTTCTCATAATATTACTATAAATATTTTTTGTAACATTTTTACTAAATGTTATAAAATCATTAGAAGAATATTAGTAAAACTCTTTAGTAATATAGGGTATATTTAACATTTGTTAAAATATTACTAATATACATAGAAAATATTTTAATATGATTTGGTAACATTTATTAATTATTAATAAAAATCAATTATGTAGTAATATCATATCTTTATATGCACCACCTATATATATAATTTAATAAATAAAATTTATTAATTTTTATTTTAAAGACCATTTTCTATATATATATATTGATTTATCTGAATTATTAATGTTCTTTATAATAATTTTATGACCAACAACAATTTAGATTAAATTATGAAAAATTTATCTCTCATTATTATGATTACTATCATAATAATAAATCTCTAAATTTAATAAAAAATTTTATTATATTTTTACTCTTTAATTGAATAATATATATAATAATGATGACAAATTATTTAACATATAATAAATTAAATTGTGGGCAAAAAATCATAATAAGCCAAGCCTCACTGGAAATTACGGATATCAGCCAAATTGAAAGTGGTTTCAGGAATCAGCCAAAGCATATATTAATATAAATCGAACTGGAGTGGTTCGAACTGCATAATCAAGTAATTCGAACCAGCGCAGTTCGAATTACTATAGAGAGAAGTTAATAAATCGAACCAATGTGGCTCGAACTTGAAAAGCAAATAAATCGAACCGACTCGGTTTGAATTATAGAGAGAGACGCTGGTTAAAGTAATTCGAACCAGGCTGGTTCGAATTACACAAAGACTAGTTTGAATTAGGGTGGTTCGAATTAGTGGGAGACGGAGCTGTATATATATGGTTGTAAACGTGAGTTGCTCTCATTAGAGGGTGTATGATGGCTAGTGAGGAGAGTTTTGTTGTTTTGGTTCACCACAGAGGAACCATTAAGAGAAAAAGTCATTCTGGTGTGAAGTTCACAGATAAGGATCCTCTCTGTATTGTCATGACTCCTGCGACGAGCTATGATGACCTTGTTAGATCTGTACTGATGAAACTTGGTCTGGAAGGTGCGAAGCGGGTTAAGAAGTTTTTCTATCGCATTTCAATCACGGTCCTCCAGGATACCGTGAAGTATGATTGTTTCACGATTGGTAGTGACGAGGACTTGCAAGTCATGTTTCTTTGTCGGCGGCAGTTTCCCGAGGTGAGGACACCAGAATTGTTGGCAAAGCTGGTTGATGTGGTATCCAGCTCAGGGGGTTCGAACCGGAATACCACCAATTTAGCCATGGCAGCCGGTTCTAGTTCCAGGCCTGCCGTTGGTTCTTCCTCTGTCCCTGTGTATGAGCCAGTGGTCGAAGCTGTCGCCTCCCCGTCTTTTGCTGTGGATCTCAATGGCAGCGTAGGCGACGAGGTAGGTTCAAGGGAGAATCTGCTGAACCCTTTACTGGGCGTTGCACCGCTTGGCGTTGGAGACGGATTGTTGGGTGATGCAGAGGAGGACGACGTCGAGCCGGATATAATTGACGACGATAGCGGCGATGATATTGGAGCGAGTGAGCCTGTATTGGCGGTAGGTGGTTCTAGCTCTGGCACACAGCAGTATCCACCACATTTTTCCTCCTTGGACTTGGATGCCATGAGGCAGGAGGGAGTTTCTGGGCACCCTGTTGGATTCGGAGCTAGAGATGCGGAAGGGACTGCTGGTCTGACAGAGTTCCAGGTCGGTCAGCAATTTCAGGATAAAGATCAGGCCCTATTAAGTGTGAAGACTTACAGCATCCGGCGAGGGGTACAGTACAAGGTAGTCGAGTCTGATTATCGCCGGTATGTGGGCAAGTGTTCTGAGTTTGGGAATGAGTGCACATGGTTGATTCGACTAAGTCTCCGGCAGCGCAAGGGCATTTGGGAGGTCAAACGATACAATGGACCTCACACTTGTCTTGCCACCTCCATCTCGAGTGACCACAGGAGTTTGGATTACCATGTGATATCGGCGTTCATTATGCCAATGGTTAGGGCGGATGCATCCGTGAGCATCAAGGTGCTACTGAATGCCACGGCAGCACACTTTGGGTTTAGGCCGACTTACAGGAGGGTCTGGATGGCGAAGCAGAAGGCTGTTGCCCTCATCTACGGTGACTGGGATGAGTCATACAACGAGCTGCCCAGGTGGGTGTTGGGAGTCCAGTTGACGATGCCTGGTACTGTTGCAGTCCTAAGGACTAGTCCCGTTCGAGTTAGAGGACAAGTAGACGAGTCTCAAGCTTATTTTCACAGACTTTTCTGGACGTTTCCACCGTGCATCGAGGCATTCCGTCATTGCAAGCCGCTAATCAGCATCGACGGCACCCATCTGTATGGCAAGTACGGGGGAACGTTGCTCATCGCAATTGCACAGGACGGAAACTCCAACATTCTACCTGTTGTATTCGCACTAGTAGAGGGTGAGAATGCTGAGTCTTGGGCATTCTTTCTCTCCCACCTTCGTCAGCACGTGACACCGCAACCGGGTCTGCTGGTTATATCGGACAGGCATAACGGCATCAAGGCTGCGCTTGAGGCTCCTGACGGAGGTTGGTTACCTCCATCTGCATACTGTGCATTCTGCATTCGACACGTAGCTGCTAACTTTGCCCTTACCTTCAAGGGCAAAGACGCACGGAGGCTTCTTGTGAATGCAGCGTATGCCAAGACCGAGGTTGAGTTTGATTACTGGTTTGATATTCTGCGGTCTGAAGACCCGGCGATGTGTGAGTGGGTGAACCAGATTGATTATTCCTTGTGGACTCAACATCGTGATGAGGGTCGGAGATTCGGTCACATGACGATGAATATCTCCGAGTGTGTGAACTCAATCCTCATGGGTGTCAGAAACCTACTTGTATCCTCGCTGGTGAAGGCAATATATGGAAGGCTTGCGGAACTTTTTGTTCGCAAGGGGAGAGAGGCTGAGGCCCAGATGGGAACCGGACAACAATTCAGTCAGCACTTGGCCAAGTGTATTGAGGCCAACATGAAGACGGCGAGGTGCTTCACGGTGACTTTGTATGACAGGGATAATTCCGAGTTCACCGTTGCCGAAACCACTCCGACTGGTTCCTTCTCATTGGGTAGCTACAGAGTATCGCTTGCCGGTCGGACATGTGACTGTGGATACTTCCAGGCGCTTCATTTCCCATGTCCGCACGCACTTGCATGTTGTGCCTACTCACGGGTAAACTGGACCACTTATGTTCACAGCGTGTATAGGATTAGTTCGGTATTCAGTGTGTATCGGATGGGATTCACCCCTCTGATTCTAGAGGGTTTCTGGCCACCATACGACGGGCCTACTGTGATACCGGACCCTGACAAGAGGCGTGCGAGAGAGGGTTGCTCGAGGTCCACCAGGATACGAACAAATATGGACGAGGCAGATCCAAACCGTCCAAAGAGATGTGGCCTATGTCGCCAACCCGGACACACACGTCGGAGTTGCCCACAGTTGGGTGGATCGTCTCGCACTGGGGGCCATTAGTAGCCATGTTCTTAGCGGTAGTACTTATTTTAGTTAAGTTTTATTATTGATTTTTTTTACTTTCATGTATTCAGCATGCTGCGTTAAGTAATGAATATATTATGTATCACTTTGAGTCTTGCTACAAGTACCCTAAATGCAAAATTTAATAAATAAATGTACATATTAGACTGTTATATGATGCAATTCGATGAACAAACAACAAAGGAAAACCACTCTAAAATAACAACAAAAGTACAATGTCTGTGATACATGAATAAACCCTACGGGACAAAATACATGATACATGACTCATCTAAACAGATGCGAGCCCGTACCGCAACGACGGGGTACCCATGCCCACTGACCTCTGCGGATAAACGGCTCCTCATCCTCGATCTCATCCGCGTCCTCATCAAGGCCAGGCTGTGCAGGTGGCGTAAAATGGGAGGCTGCCACAGACGGCCCGGCAACAAACCCTGATGCAGCAGCGTAGGCGGATGGTGGGGTGCCTCCCAAACCAAAATGATCACCAATAGATGCCGTAGGAGGCTCGTTCAGATCAACGTCTAAGGGTGCCTGAGTGCCTGAGGTCTCACCACGCCTCTGGGCCTGCACGTCCTCCTGCATGATGGTGGTAATGTCTGCTAGAAACTGTGGACCCCCGAAGTCTGCATCAAGCGTATCTAAGCAAAGGAAATCTGACCACTGTGATCCCGGAATAACCCAAGGGGTACCCTCCTGCTGAGGCTGCTCATGGGCGGGTACACCGACGAAGTAATCCCCAAGAGAAACAGGCCCTAGTCCAGTGTCACCAGTCTCAGTCCCATCACCCATACCTGACCCATACCACTCTCCTCCATGTACGCCATCGTGGGTACTAACACCACCAACTGCAACAGCCCCTGCACCATCCCCACCCACCGGACCATGCTGATTGTTGTCATCGTCGTCGGCACCACGCCCTCTCCGTCTCCCTCCCTGGCCCCGTCGTCCGCCTCTAGCGGCACCAACATGGTCATCATCGTCTATAGCCGCATCAAGCCACCTCCACTCACGCTGGCTCTATCGGGTGCCGACACGAGCTCTCCTCTCAACCCTGCGCCTGTCAGGCACGTCCTCAAGACGATCCATGTCAGGAACTCACCCGGCACCTCGCTGTGAGGCCTCAACTGGAATAGGAACGGCTCTCGGATCCCCCAACTGCATATCCGGAGACAAGAACCTTTTTCCATGCTGACTCTACCACTCCAGAAACAAATGCGATGGTCCAGGGTCGGCAACAACATCAAACCTCAGCACCGTGTCCGCACGGCACTCCCAATACAGATGCCACTTCCGAAGATCGTACGGAAACCATCGATCGCCGCCTCTACCGTCCTTCGACATCAGAAAGTCGATGTTCAGCATGGGATTCGGAGGGGGCTGCACCCCTCCGAACTGCGGAAGAACCCTATCTATCTGATGCCACTCTATGATGGCAAAGTAGATCAGCGCCGTCACTGACCGCCACAACGCCATATGCCGAGGCTCTAAAACCTCTGGATGCACAACCTGAAGTACGTCAGGAGTGGTGTACGGCATCTAGATAAACTGCACGGAGAACTCTCCATTGTCAGGCCAACTCATAAAGTTTGGTTAAATAAAGAAACTTATTAAGTAGCGTACTCACCTCCCCGTGCTGTAACCGGTCTATCCTCAGCCTCCACATCTCCACTCTAGGACCTTTCTCGCTACCAGAAGGGTTGTATCCTGACCACCTGCATCATACATGTGTCTTATGGCAACTTAATTGTGTGTTTAGGGTTTCTAATACATTATTAATGAACATGCATTTATTTATATTAAAATGAAATAGAGAAGGCTGAGTAAAGTACCTCGAAGCCAATGGCCAGCTGAACGTCTCATATCCAGAAGGCCTAAACCGAGGAAATCGCCAGAAGATCCAAGACTGAAGTAGCTGAAGTGGGCCCGCTAACTTGACCACATGTCTGTTCGCCACTCGGCACATGCACCGGTACAACCATGCCAGTGCTGTAGAACCCCAGCTATAGGTACCCATCTCCTCCAGCCTGGCTACGTAGGGAAGCCATCTGATGTGTATGCGGTTGCCAGACTTGTCCCCAAACAGCTGCGTACCCAACAACATCATGATGTATGCACGGGCATATCGCCGCACAGTCTCGTCATCTGCTCCATCAGGGCACTCACCAAAAGTCTCCTGAAACCAGCTGCAGTTCACTACGTACTTCTGAACCTGGCTGGGAGGAGGTACCACTCCAAGCAGCTCCTGGAACCACACCCAGGCTGGACGGCCACCCTGGATGTATAAATGGAACTCTGATAGGCAGCCGCTCACGTAACGCCCGTCCACTGGCAACCCCAACTGGTATGCCACGTCCTGAAGTGTGATCGTGCACTCTCCGAACGGCATATGGAAAGTGTGCGTCTCCGGACGCCATCGCTCGACAAATGCACTGACAAGGGCCTCGTCTAACCGGAACCATCTATCGTTCAGCCTTGCAAGATGGTATAGACCTGCCATCTGCAAGTACGGAACGTATCTGTCATCTAGTCGTATGCCCTGCTGCCGCCGCATGCTCCTGATGCATCGCTGGGGCTGCACATAACATTCACCGCATTGTTATAACTGGATTCATAACCAATGACAAACATAACGATCTCGATAACTCACCAACAAAACATAATACTAAATAAGACCGCATAAAAATTGATGAACGAAAACCACATGCAAAACAACTACCATAGATCACGCAACTAAACCACTAAAATAAAACAGCTTAACTAGAACCGCTAACATAAAACAGCATAAGTAAAACCATTAACATAAAACAGCATTAGTGAAACCATTAACATAAAACAGCTAACATAAAACAACTAATACAAACCACTAACATAAAACAGCTAACATAAACCACCAACTTAAAAACAGCTAACATAAAACAACTAACACAAAACAACTAACACAAACCACTAACATAAAACAGCTAACATAAACCACCAACTTAAAAACAGCTAACATAAAACAACTAACACAAAACAACTAACACAAACCACTAACATAAAACAGCTAACATAAACCACCAACTTAAAAACAGTTAACATAAAACAGCTAACATAAAACAAGTAACATAAAACAACTAACACAAACCACTAACATAAAACAACTAACATAAACCACCAACTAAACCACCAACTAAACCACCAACATAAAACAACCAACATAAAACCACCAACATAAAACAACTAACGTAAAGAACTAACATAAACCGCTACCATAAACCACTAACAGAAACCACATACATAAACCACCAACTAAAGCACCGTCTAACATGAACCGCCACTAAAATCACATGCAAAACCACTAACTCACAAATACCACTACCACGAAGTTACATCTGTACTAACCTCCTCGTTAATGACCCCGGCTATATGAGCGACTCCGTCCAAGCGATATAACTGTGCCGGATCGTCCCCCATTTAGCAGAGTATTCTGTTCAGGTCTTCCTCGGAGAGAATCTGAGTCGTTTTCTCTGGGATTTGGTGGGGTAGGGGAAGGGAAGAATGGTTCGAATGAGGTTGCTTCGAACTCCTTATATAGCCGATTCATGAGTAATTCGAACTAGGTTGATTCGAATTACTTCTCCTTAAATCGAACAGGGTTGGTTCGAATTACATGCAACACATTCCTAGGTATAGTTTGAACCAGCATGGTTCTAATTATGTGCATCATGAGTTCGAACCACCTTGGTTCGAATTATGCTCAACCAATTCTGTCCCTAATTCGAACTTAGTTGGTTCGATTTATTATGTTTTGTAGTTCGAACCACATTGGTTCGAATTATATATAAATATCCCTTGGCTTATTGCTGAAACGATTTTCGTTTTGGCTTATTTACGTAGCTTGATTCTGGCATTGGCTTATTATAGTATTTTGCCCTTAAATTGTAATCATATTACTTATCTCTCACTTGTGTTAAAGTCAATTATGATAGATTAAATTTTAAATATATTATTATTTTAATATAAACAACTATGTTTTATTTTGTAATATATATTTATTGAAAAAAAATATAATATTATGTTTATTATTTAATAATTCCACCGTCTAGGTTGTAATCCTCTTCTCTCGTGTTGAAAAACGGAGTCCTCTCATACATGGCGTCCAGATCCAGACTATGATAGTGACTTGATACTGCCGATAACGCCGAAATTGGGTGGGGGTGGAGGTAAGACATGGTGCACCGCAGTCTCAGCGGACGTCTCCGATACAAACTTTTCCTCCTCGCCCCCTTCAGAAGAATCATTATCGACACTATCCCCCACGTATTCTTCGTCTGACTCTTCGTCACCCTCCTCCACCTCTTCTACTGAAATGGCGACATGAATGGGTGGTGGTGTGAGAGGTCGGTTGTCTTGTACGTAGGTCGAGTGTATAGAACCACCACGACCGACATCTCCAACCTCGGCGGAAAGCTCCATGACTTGTTCCGCCATGATTCTCCCATGGATGTCAAACATGAGCCGCACATGCTCGTCCCCTAGAAACTGAAATAGTTGAAACCGAAAAACTCCATTACCCATGGGTGCTAGTAATCTATACCCCACCCTTCCGACCTCCCTCATTTTTGTACCACCGAGATTGCTCAATATCAAACTCTTCAACTCCGACAACGTACTTACATGCTAAGTCTGTAACAGTATCGAATTGTCACACTCAAATATCACCCCATTGTCGTCATTTCTCATAGGACAATTGGGGTAAACACACATAACTATGTAGACGCTGTTACAGATTATTGTTGCCTTGTTTTTGTGAGAGAAATGGAAAAGAAAAAGATATGAAATGTGTGTGAAAGAAGGCCAAAGATTACACATTTTTTTTATAGCTATTGATAATTTGTCTCATCGTATCTCGTTTATACTGTAAACGAGATAATTTTGCATATATCTTGTTTACAGTGTAAATGAGTAAAAGAAGAGTATTTATTTCGATAATAATTTTTTAAAATATTTATTTTAGTAATTATTATAATTAATTTATTTATTAAAATAAAAAATCCTAGTCATTAGTCAAGGGATAGAAAATGTTTAGAAATGAGGATCACAGTTTATGTTCATTATTTGTGGTATTTGAATATATTAGATTATGAGTAAAAATTAAAATATTATTTAATTTCATGCTCAATGTAGTAGGTGCATGTGGTATTAGAATGTGTAGTTCAACTTCAACAAGATAAAAATGCGTATGGGTTGCATCTAAAATGAGTCCAACCATATTATACGCATTAAGTGTGCTATTTTTATGAATGGTTAAATTTTATTAAATGAAAATTAAATAATACTAAAAAAAAGTATTAAAAAATTTTATAAATATAAAATATATTAATACATATATAAATATATTTTAACATATAATATTTTAAAAATAACAAGAATAATATTTGTTTTAAAATTAATAAATATAAAATATATAAATATATAAATATTTTTTATTTATTAATATTAATTATTATAAAATATTATTTTAATTATAAAATATAATTAAAAAGTTAGAAGGAGTGAGATGGTAATAAGATGAGATAAGAATATAATTATTTGAAGGATGATTTTAAAATTAAAATAAATTTTAAAATAAATTCAAACTAAAAAAAGTTAGAAACAAATTCAATTTTTAAGTTAAATATTATAAACTAAAATCGTACTCATTTTTATAAATGGTCAGTTAATTCATCGCCGCCGCGAACGCAGTAAACAAAATAATTTCTCATTAATAACAATTATCAAATGTTTAACCACTGATGCATAATCTAGCCACTTTATATAGCAAGACAAACTAAATATATAAAAAAATGTTAAGTAACAGTAAATTTTATAATTTGTAGTTATTAATTTATTATTATTAATATTTTTAATAATATAAAATTATATCTAATAATATAAAATTGTTTATTTTTTTTATTAATTAAATACTGGATAAATTTTAATAAAATTGCTAGTCTATAGATTTTTTTTATATCAAAATTCATAGGCTGTTCAATAATCTCAAATAATGATGTGCTAACATATATAATTTTTACTAGTATAAAGTTTTCTTTTTGTTCCTTCAAAGAGATGTGCTAACTATCAAATTTCCACAATCATAAAAAGCAAGATTCTCCCTTTAAAGGAAAAAAAGAAAGACAAAAATCGAAAGAGAAAAAAAATCCATTATATATAACTTCACTACTTAATATTTAGGTATATGCAAATATACAAGATTCTCTCTACGTTGAGTATATATGTATGGTGAAGTGATTCGTAGCAATGCATGGCGTTTACTCCAAGTGCTTCCAAACTGTATGCTTATCCAAGTTTGGTAACCTGTGACATCTTTAGCTTATGCCTATATCATTCTACATATTTATCTATGATTGGAAGTCATCAATTAGTGCAAGTATACATCGTTTTCATCATTGTCACCATCATGAAGTATAGACTTGCTATTTTTATTCGATAAGTTTATCTTTATCTTAATTATTTAATTTGGCATATATATATATATATATATATATATATATATATATATATATATATATATTTTAAGTTTTAATTTGACACACTAAAATATATGTATTCAATTATGTAACACCGCATCCATAAAAATAATTATCTTTTTACATTGATCACATAAATAACCATCCGAACTTTTTTTTTTCTATTATCTAATATTTATACAAAACGTTTTTACAATAATAATATTATATATAAAAAATTAATATTTATTTTCTTTATTTACACGGATTTCTTACTTTTAATAAGAGAGTAACTCAGCTAGACGAATAAAATTAGAGAAAAAATTACGAACTAATTTTTTATAGTGAATAATCAACCATTATATTTCTCTTTCTATTTAAATATCTATTTTCCTCCTTACATTAATACGGTACAATTATTCTTTAAGTTCAATTAAGATGTACAGATATATAGAAAAGGAGAAAAAAATTGATGAATTAAAAAAAGAAAATTAGTTCAAACCTTAGCTAGAACAAGCTAACAATAGTTTTCGTTGTACTTTTCTACAAGTCTTTTGACATGGAATTATTTCTCGACCGTACCATATCTCCGTTCATCATTTGGATGGTTCTGGATATAACAAAATCTTTGATGATATCACAAAATATTTCCATGATTATTCCATGACTCACTGATTCGGCTTGTTCTGGAATTTGAGTGCATACTTCGTGGGTAATTGAGTACTGAACATGCATAATGCATTCACCTTATTTTGTTTCAAAGAACATATCTGATGTGTATCATATATATGTACTTTTTTGTACGAGTGTTAAAATTTTTGCTTCGGATTTAAGTAGCTAGTATTGGTTAGTAGATATTTTGATTTTTGTTAATTATAATAAAAAGTTTTAAGTAAATTTTTAATTCTTATAAAATATTTATATTTTGGTTTTAATTATTTAAAAGATCTTTATTTTAATTTCTAATTTGTTTAATTAAAATTTAGTTTGACGAAAATTTTTGAAGAAGTGTTTGTAATTTTCAAAAACACAAACACTTTATTTTATGTTTGATAAATAAAAAAAATCACTTACTTGTATTTACAATTTGTAACTTTTAAAGGTGGCTTATATTGATCAAAATTAAAAAGTTTAATATAAATTTTTACATTAATAAATATTTAAATTTAATTTTATATTTATGTAAATTGTATTTTTTAAATTTTAAAAATTATTTTACTAAACGTAATTATTGTTATTATTTGTCCTTATTAAAAATTATTTTTAGTTTGACGATTTACTAAATATATGTATTACAACATTTAAAAACTATTTTTTCAAAAGTCAATTTTAATAAGTTATTCTCAAAAGGTAAAAATTTTACAAAATCAAACTTAAATGTTAGCATAACTGGTTAAATAAATATTGATGTGTAGTAAAATGTGTCACAACATGAATATTTAATTTGTTATGTTAACACTTAATAGAACAAACTAATGATGGAGAATAAAATACTAAAATAAATACATTTTATTATATTTTACCCAACTAAAAAAATGAAAACCAAAATATAAACATTTTATAAAGATTAAAAATTTATTTAAGTATAAAAATTGACATTTTTTATGAGAGTTAGAAATTTTAGACTCAAAAACAGGCTAGTTCGGCCTATTTAAATTC
The DNA here is from genome assembly GCF_014773155.1 of Arachis stenosperma. Classification (NCBI taxonomy): domain Eukaryota; kingdom Viridiplantae; phylum Streptophyta; class Magnoliopsida; order Fabales; family Fabaceae; genus Arachis; species Arachis stenosperma. The sequence continues at coordinate 106,155,885 of NC_080382.1, forward strand.
GGTTTATCTAAGTTCGCAAGTTAAACGGGTTAATCTATTTTATTCAATGGTTATAATTTTTAATTTGGATATTTATGGTCAGTTTGATGAATTAAACTGTTAGTTCATTTATCTTTTTATTTTATTTTTAAAAAAATATTTTAGTAAAAATATAATTTTTAAATAAAAAATCTCAAACAAACAATAATTTTTTAGTTAATAGATTAAACTTTTGGATTAGGTAAAAAAATATTAGTCAAAAGTATTAATTTTTTAAAAAAAATATAAATAAATTTAAATACCTATTTACCCTCTATAGACTATCTATTTAATCCATAATTTTTTTGAATTAATTAAAAATTTAATTTGTTTAATTTAAAATTTAAATAGACTTAATTTTAAAAATAAAATTTATCTATTTAAACAGATAAATAAATTAGTCCGATGAATTTAATTTATTTTGATGGTTTGACTAGCTAATAGCTTATTAGTATATGTTAGTTAATAGATATTTTTATTTTATTAAGTATAAGAAAAAACGTTTTGTGAAATCCACCAATTTACGCCAAGAATTTAATCGAGATTCATCATCTGATATGCATTAACCTCTCCAAAGCTTTTTCTCAGTCTCATACTTTAAACTTACGAAATATGCTAATAGAAAAAGTCGGGAAACCAACTTTTTGTTTAATTAATAATAAATCAATATTTTTCTTTCTAAACAAAATTCTCCCTAACTTTGTTCTTCACTATTTTATTGGTCAATTTTCTGATTAAAAGATAAATACTAAATTGATATTTAAAAAATTTTGACATTGACAAAATAATACTTAATTTTTATTATTGACAAAATATCTCCTAAAAGATTTTAAAAGTTGACAAAATCATCCAACCGTAAAAGAATGATGTCACAGTGAACGAAAAACGCTGATGTGACTATCGAAAGAGAGCTCCGATGATGGCAGAGAACTCCAGCAACATTTCTGTTCTTCTTCTTCTTCTTCGTGTTCGCTGCTTCTACTTCTTCAACACACCGCTACGTATCCTTTCGTCATGACAGCTGAAGAAAAAGACCGCCATGGCATGCCGCTGCATCTCGCCGCATTTTTCGTGTTCGCCACTTATTTTTCAACATGCCATTGCGTCCCCTTTCGTGTCCCCTTCCGCCATGAAATTACCTCGCCGTGTTCTTGTGTTCGCCGCTTCTTCTTCTTCTTCTTCTTCAATATGCCGTTGTGTCCTTTCTGCGTCCCCTCCACCATGGTAGCACCTCGCCGCTGCGCCCCCTTCTGCCATGTCAAAGAAGAAGAAGTGACAAAGAAGAAGAAGAAGTGTCCCCTCCGCCAAGGCAAAGAAGAAGAAGATCGGAAACGTCGCCGAAACTCTCTGCCATCATCGGAACTCTCTTACGACGACCACATCAGTGTTTTTCATTTACTATGACGTCATCTTTTTACAGATGGGTGATTTTATCAAATTTTAAAATCTTTCAGGGGCTATTTTGTCAATAACAAAAGTTAAGTATAATTTTGTCAACACCAAAATTTTTTAGGTACCGATTTGGTATTTACCTCTTTGATTAAAAAAAATAATTCCTTAATGAAACTATATTTGTATGTATTTAATTGAAAGGCAATTTTTTTTTGAGAAAACATAATCGAGCAAAGACAAAGATAATAATTTATTAACATCAGACATAATTCTTCATAACACAACGTAACTATTAATATCGGGAAAGTAAAAGTGAAACTGCTTAGAACAACATAAGTAAATTCTTATATACGTTAAGGAAACATCACTTATTTGTGGTGCGGAGGAAGTGTAACACCCTACCACACTGAGTATTACGCTTAGGTCGTAATTTAAAGGTGGTGAGGCGCTATGATCTCTAAAAACAAAAATATGTACGTAGATATATATGAAAAATAGTTTAACAAGGAGCCTTGAAGGAAATGTTAGACAAATAGAAACAAAAAAATCTTATCACACTCGTACGGTTTAGAATAAAATGCGTAGATAAACGTAGATATTAATGAAATAGAAGAGACATAATATATATGGATAAAGAACTCCAAAAAAAATACATATCAAACTCGAATCTCGACCTCGAAGCAAAGATTGGCTAGAATATATATATATATATATATATATATATATATATATATATATATATATATATATATATAAAACCCAAAATAAAACCAAAAGATAAATACGAATCCTGGTTCTCCAAAGTCAACCTCTAAGGGGGACAATACATGTTTTATACAAAAGTGGAGGAAGTAGACATATATATAAACTAAAAACATAATAAGAAATCCCCAACATGTAGATCTTCGCTTCGAATAATCAACGAGCACGCTCATCACTAGAAAACTAGTTATTATAGACGGATATTTCTGACAGATTTTATCCCACAGAAATACAGACGAAATTTGCGAGGAATTTTTTGTCGGAAATAAAAAAGATGAATTAGACTAAAGTACAAATGGAAAAGAGAATCCGTCGATAATTTTGTCGGAAAAATTATTTTTTTTTTGTGAAAAATGATTACCGACGGAAAATCCGTCTATAATTAAATGAATAAAAATGTTGCGTTTTATTAAATTATTACAGACAAAAAATCTATCTGTAATTTAAAATATTCCGTCGGAAATATTGATATTTTACATTTATGATCGTTGTGGTCAAGTTTGTGCCTGAGCTCCATTCATTCACAGCACACAAATCAAACCAGCTAAACCTAGCATTCCCCACAGTGCCACCGCTGACGAGCTTTTTCTTCTCCTTTCCTCACCCTCAGCGCCACCGCCGGCCACCCTAACCGCCACAGCTACCTTCTCCTTCTTCTCCTCTTCTTTAAACACTGAACCAGTAGAATACAGCCCCTGTCTCTCTCGTTCTTTCTCGTTCGCTGAACAAAGCAAGCTCAAGCTCCACCACCGCCGCACCTCTCTCTCCTTTTATTTTCCTCAGTTCTGGCTCGCATATCTTCTCAGCGCTACAACCATCATCTCCTCCAGTCAATGCCACGGCTACCTTCACGCAAGCCCTAGCTCCGTGGCGGCCAAAATCGGTTCCATCGTCAGCCGCGTTTCCACCTCTCTCTTTCGCCCTGTTTGAACCGTATAGACCTGGGCATCCTTCTTTCCCTCTGCCCTGTTTTGATTGTCTCTGCTTCCAGGCTTTAGTTTCAAAATTCTTTTAATTTCTGTTGAGTTTAATTAATTTTGTTTAGTTAGTTTGATTTTAGTAATTAGTTTAGTTGGATTTGTTTTCTGATTAGTGGATTTTTAGGTTGTTAAAATAGGATTAGATTAGGTTTTGATTTTGAATAGCTGTGAAATGTTTAAATTGTTAATCGGATTGCTGAACATTGCTGAACATTATTAATATCAGCTTGATGAATGCTATAGTTGTCTTGAATAGAAATTTAATTCAATTAATGGCTTCTTCTCTGGTAATGCTTCTTCTCTATAGTTTTGCGTTTGAAGTATTAGCAGAATTTTCATTTCACTTATTTGATTATTTGATTTATGTTTGTGATTTTGTGACTGTGTGTGTCCCATGAATAGTGAATTTGTTCCCCTTTGGCCAAAGTAGTTTTGTTTCCTAGATGCTGGTAATTTATTGCTTGTAATGTTTTAATATATATTAAAGAGTAAAGAATATGTAAGGTTTTTTCAATGTGTAGTGTATTCTTGACCAAAAGCATGCAGAAGTTGTTCTTCCTTGTGGAGCACTGCTTTCAATTACGTGAACCTGTATTGCTTGTTGGTGAAACTGGTGGAGGGGAAGACTATTGTATGCCAGTTACTAAGTGCCTATTTGCAATTGAGGTTACATAATTTGAACTGTCATAAGCATACAGAAACATCTGACTTCATTGGGGTACATATTTTCCCCCTTCAATTTATTTAGTTTTTAGGACACTTGAGCTCAAATACTATTATTAGCTGTGGTGCTAACTAGAATGATGTCTTCCAGGGATTCCGTCCTCTAAGAGAGAGATCTAGACTGATTTCTAACTATAAAGAGATCGTTGAACAACTGAAGAAGCTAGAGAGATTTAGATACTTTCTTGAAGAGCCCGTGAGTGCTATTTTTCTGTTATTGTTAACCACTTGGCTCAGATGATAAATTTCAAAGTTTTGTTTTAATTATTTAGTAAGAGACCTGAGACCTAGTTTTGCTGTATTCACATTGTTTTCTGCAATAGTTTTATTTTATGTACCCATTTTTCTTAATCCAAGTCATTTGTAGCAAATATATTGATTTCTTGTTCTCTTCTATGGTTAGTTTCTTCTGACATAGAGCAAGCTGCCTCAACCCTTGATATGCTTAATGGAATGAAAAGGAAATATAAAGAAGGTCAAATTCATATTCATGATGTCAGCAGGGATGATCTTTGTGCTTTTCAGCAGTTAAAGTTTGAGTTCGATGTCTTGCACAAGAAGTGGCAGAGCATATTTGAATGGCAAGATGGTCCCCTTGTAAAAGTAATGAGAGGGGGTGATCTCTTTCTTGTTGATGAGATATCTTTGGCTGATGATAGTGTACTTGAGAGACTGAATAATGTGTTGGAGCCAAAAAAGGACGCTAGTAAGTTAACTCATATTGATATTCTGTTTTTAACTTCATTTTAGACTTATGATGTATCAAGTGGCACCGCCTTTTTCTTTATATAAGATTGATGATAACTGTTTTTCTATTCCCTGCAAAGAAAATTAGGTGTGTTTGGTTTTTGTTTTCATTTTCTGTATTTTCTATTTTTAGAATTTTGTGAAAATAAAAGATACCTCTCTAAGCCTTTACTAAATGAGCTTGAAGGCATTGCGATGAGAAGGTACCTCTCTAAGCCTTTACTGTTACAAGATACAAATTTAGATATGCAGATATTTAATATTTGATTTATTTGATTTATTTACAGAATTTCCAAGCTTAAAAATGTGGGAAACGTAAAGGAAGATTATCGTGAAAGGCTCCTGAAAGTTGTTAATGCTATGATAAGTTTTTTGAGGTATATTATCTTGATATATCAGTTAATTTTGTTAATGGTGTTTATGCCTTTTTTTCTCCAATCATTTCCATCATATCATACTTATATATAGTGTTATTTAGCTTGTATTCGTTACATAACTTTTCTTTTAAGTGGTTTAACAAATTACATCCTAGCAGAAGGCTTATTGTGAGAAATCTCATTTCTTGGGTTGACTTTTTGGATGTAATGGAAGAAACCTTAGATCTTGAATATGCACTTCTTCATAGAATCTTTCTTGTTCTTCCTTGTGGAGCGCTGCTTTCAATTACGTGAACCTGTATTGCTTGTTGGTGAAACGGATGGAGGGGAAGACTACTGTATGCCAGTTACTAAGTGCCTATTTGCAATTGGGGTTACATATTTTGAACTGTCATAAGCATACAGAAACATCTGACTTCATTGGGATACATATTTCCCCTCTTCAATTTATTTAGTTTTTAGGACACTTGAGCTCAAATACTATTATTAGCTGTAGTGCTAACTAGAATGATGTCTTCCAGGGGTTCCGTCTTCTAAGAGAGAGATCTAGACTGATTTCTATTGTGCCTCTGATTTTAGAATTCTAGCATTATCCTACGAAATATGTACATTTGATCTTCTGGTAAATCCAGACAGACATTAAGACCTCCATCACCTGGTGCTGCTGGTAATAGCATGACTAGACCTGGCTTAACAGTAAGTGGTGTTGAACATTTTAATTTACCCCATGCAAAATGTTGGTCCTCAAGCCCCAATCTCAACCCTGAAACCAATGAGAAACTATCTTCCCTACAAGGTACTCCTTTGTTCAATTCTAACCAATCTATGCTTGACTTAATATACTCGTCATCCAATCTTTCAATTCCTTCTTGTACTTTTCTGATATGATAAGCATCCTCTAATTCTGTGAGCTCCTTCACAGTTGCTCTTGCAAATCCAGGAACCAAAGCATTGCCTGTAATAAAAAAGTACAACAACATTTACAAAATTAAACACAAGTTAGATTGGGTTATTTACTCTTTATAAATAAGTTACTTTTATGTGATGTTTTGAAAATAATTTACATCAAGTAGTGGCAAATTTTATTTTGTTGTACTTTTTTTGTCTTTTAAATGTAAGAAGTTTCAGTAGAAAATATGAGAGGGAAAAAAAGTAAAGATGTATTTTTTTGGTTAGTTTTTAGCTAGAATAAAAAGCAAAAAGAAAAGATTAAAAGATGGAATATGAGACACTTATTTTTCTTTCAATTGATATTGTCAAATGTGATCTTTTATGATTAAACATGTTCTCTCCTATGTTTTCTTTTAGTTCTACTTAAAATGCATATGGTGCGAAATCACAATTTACAACAATTGAGAGAATCTATTTTCCATGAGAGTACCTATATAAATGCTCAAATTTCAAAAATCACATTTTTGTAAACTTAATGGTTGGTTTGGTAAATTTTATATAATGATTATTTTTTATATACACAACATTTTTTTGTTAAAAATATTCTCATATGTATTTCATCCTTACCTGCAAAGCCGTATGGAAGTTCTGGAGAAACTCTTTTCCTAACATCCACAGGAAATAACATTGCCGTCACTTTATCATCTAACATCTTTGTTGCAATAGTTCTCGCCTTCCATATTTTACCGGCAACAACATGAAAAGTAGTCACGTTCTTTAAGTTACAATCGTTAATAGCTTTCATTTTAAAGCTGGCAATTTGCTGTGGAGACAAATAAAGAATCTGAATTTGGTTTTGTGTCACATTTTGTCTTACACTAATGCCACCACTTATTCCACGAACACTAAACAAGTTTTCAATGTTTGTAGCTTTTCCATACTCAAAATGTGGATAACTAATCTTTGGTGGGTTTCTTGCTCTTAGCAATGTCCTATCTGCAAAAGGAACTACGATTAGGGGATCACCACGTGTTAATGCAGCCAAGTTTGCCCCAAAATCTCTTACTGCTAAACCGTCTAGTGTACAATGGTTGTAGTGAGCAGTTAGTGCCAAACTTTTGCAAGCAAATTGTGTCAGCTGTGAGAAATAATGAAATATTTATTTTTATAATAATAACAAACAAATAAACATGAACAGAAATTAATTATAATAATATGGGATCATCATGTGTAATTATCACAATTTTGACTAAACAGATCAGTGTTGATAGCTAAAAAAATCAGACATTTTATTTTAGAAGAAACAAATAATAGAATTCTAATTATGTACACAAATCTCGTTCTCTAATTTGTATTTAAGAAATTTTTAAAAATCAAATTCCATAAAATCAGACCAATTGATTTCGTTTTTACTAAATTTTTATATACATAGAATCTAAATCACTCCTACGATTTAGTTTCAATAAAATTAAGAAAAAAAATTCATGCTAAGGAAAAATATTTAATAAAACAATACAATTAGATTACACATGTTTATAATTAATAATAATTTTTTTTGAATATTTCCAAAATTTGTAAACAATTATTATAGCTTAAAATATTATATTATAATTATGTCTTATGTATTTGAAAATGTTTGTAATTGAGTTTTCACGGATTGTTATCCTTCAATTTGTATTTATAGTCAAATTTGCAAGACCTGGCTTGCTAATTGAAAGAAAATTTTTAATTACAATATCTATACTAAGTTACTACTTATGTTTTTCTAAACGTTGATACAAATATTCTGTAACTACAAATATAAAATGAATTAAAATCAAATTTAAGTGTTAGTTATGTTGCACTTAAGGAAGCATTAATTGACCAACCTGTACCGATAAAAGGGGTTTCTCTTTCAAGTCAATTTCTTCTTCCTGGAACATAGCAAATTTCTCTAAATTTTGATTAGGTGCAAAAATATTACCAAATTCACTCAACTTTCTATCAATTCTTGCAGCAATAACCACAATACCAGCATCATTACAGTCTATTTCAAACCGATGACTGTCCTCCAAACTTTGCACAAGTCGACCAGCCATAAAATCATAATGCACAAGCAATTTACCAAATGCATTGCATAATTTGTTGAAAATTTTAGAAAAACTCATTTCGCTACTTGGAGGATCAAAGAAGAAGATATTATCTTGGTAAACAACAAGACATAAGTCAATATTGGACAAGAAAACTCGCTTATTGAGAGTGGATTGCTCGGGATAAACAATTACTTTCTCCAGCAGTTCCATTATTCTCTTAAAATTCGGTATTTCCTCAATATATTAAGTTAATGGAATACCAAAAAATAAGAGAAAGTGGCAAAAATATATAGTGCTTGACAAAAGGTTAAACAAATCACAACATCACTTTATTGCTATTAACATTACTGGAAAGTTATAATTATGTATGTTATTCTCCATTATTGTTGCTTACATATAACGATTGGATTAATAATGCGTGGTTACACATAATTTTTTTCTTTTCTGGCGTCAAAATTTAATACTTGTAACTCTCAACCCTTTTGGTTTTTTTATTAACACAAGTGAAAAATGTTATATCATAATAACTCATTTCATAACAAATTTGTAGTGTCTCCACACAAATAAATGTTACGCATAGTTCATATAACTAGTAGGAATTAGTTATACATATTTATATGACTAATAACTAATATATCTAACTTAAAAACTTATATTATCTAACTTAATTTGAATCTATTCTATTACCTTATTGGAAATCTTCGGGTTTTCACCTGTCGTATATTTTCTATTTTTCAGGTGCAGGGTATGACATATCTCGCTGAGAGTGCGGGATTTCTTATGAAGAAGCAAAAAAGATTCCTTTAAGATGTATTTTGGTTTTATAGATCAATCTCTCCCCTTTGAAAATGTATTGTTGTATAACTTTAATTCCTCTTAGAGGCTTTTATTGGAGAGATATGTTTATGTTATGTATTTTCTTAATGTTATATTATTCTAGCTAGCCTTTTTCGTGGGTCGAGACTAGTAACTACTCTGTGTATACGTTATTATATATTTTAGTTGACTTATGATATCTTCCACTTTTTATCTGACATTTTTACCTCTTTACGCATTTGTGTATGATTATCGAATAGCGATGTTTTAATTTTTCTTCACGGGCTCTTAGTTATGATATTATTCTTCTATAATAGATCCAACTTTAAGCTAAATGGAAGGGAAAAAAAAATTAGAAAATGATATTATGATGCTGAAAATGATAGCATATTTTTTTATCTAGACTTTGTAGTTTGTATGTTTTTAATTCTAGTGATTTTTTCAAATTTTGTACTTGGATTGTATTGTATTAGCCATAGGGGACATGTGTAAGGAGCAACTATGCTAAATTACTTCTTATATGTAACGCTGATGTGTCAATCTCTTGTAAATATCTTAATATATGAATAAAACTTTTGGTTCCAGCAATTGTGCACTTTTATTTTATTTTTTAGCTTGTCATTCTTTGTAAGACTTGAAAAATATTTATCAGTGAATTTAAAGTGAAATTTGATATAGAAGTCCATTAAGATTATAGAATACAGAGTTTAAGGTGAAGTTTGTACCATTGAACCTTAATCTATGATTGTGAACTTGCCTAATCATTTACAAATAAAAAGAGTGAAATAAATAAGCAAGAAGCATGCTGTGAAGAACTAATTACCCTAATTTTTGTCAATGATTCAACATATTAAATTCTAGCATTTGATATCAAATCATTTTGAAACCATTCTTACAAGTTATTCCTGATTTTATACTCCAAAAAATTGAATGACTTAGAAAATTGCACACTATATCCACATTTAAATACAACTTAATTTCTTATAAACGTTGCAAAAATATATATGAACAAAGATATATTCTGCACCACCATATTTAAATAAGGCCAAACAAAGCCATTAAAGAGTTGTTGAAAAATATCAACAAAAAAGATCTACATAACCATAGTAAGTCTTACATCACATTTTGCAATTTTATACCAAATAATAAGTTATGGAGAGTGCAAAAGATCATCTTGATTTTGGTTATGACTACGAGAGTAATATTTTAGGGCAAAGAGAAAGAGAAGACATGTATTAGAAAAAGAGAGAAAAAGAAGATAGGGACGTGGTTAAGGAGATGGATTTCTCCAGGTAATTTAACATTCTCATTCTTTTTAGTGAAATCACATATATCTTTATATGAAATAGTGAAACCACATATATTCTTTTTTGTTAAACCAGCAAAGTTAATATATAATTTTTATGTTAGTTAAAAGAGAAAAAGAATTGACATTGATAGTTAAAAGAGATATATCCAAAATTGCACTGCCTAAAATTGACACAGTAGTGTTTGCTTCCTTATATATATTCATACATATTCGTTTGAAGGCTCTATATATAAAAAAAAACAAGATAAATGATGATTGTATATAGAACTTAAATAACCAATACATAACAATCAAAAGAAAAATGTAAATGCTACCTATTAGTCTAAAGTTTGGTTCTCAGATATGGATAAAGAAACTTTTTTGAGAACTCATTTCTCAATTCATAAATTCGGTATGTGATATTTCTTATTAATTAGTGATTAATGGATATAAAAACTTATTAATTTTGTACTTGTTTTTATTCCTATATATCACCTACTTGTTAATTAGTACTATGTTTTATATATGAATTTTTTTGACAACCATTCCAACTTGAAGCCTAAAATTTTAATTAGATCTCTAAAATCATTGTGAAATCTATTTTTCATATACCTAAAACATAGAAGTAGTCAAGAATAAATTTGTTGGCTTCACTAAATGATTGAGATTAGGTAATTACATTGTATGTAGTTTATATATTGAATAATTATACTTACTTAATGTGTTATTTTTTATCAAATGATGAGGTTCATGTATGACAATATGATATTTTTTTTCTATTCTTATTTTATTTGTGTACTTTAGAAATAGAAATAGTGGTTAACTATCATTAGGTGAAAGAGTGAATATTAAAATTATACTTAATGCATTAAATTATATTATTGACAAGGGTGATAGAAATTATATTTGGGAGTTAGAATGAATACAAATGCTTTTACTAGAAATCAAGTCCATGGAGGGCTAAGAGAATGGTCAAATAAGCTTATCGGAGAAAGTTGCAATTTTCTAAATAATCTTAGCTCATCACAAGAAAAATCGTAGTCTTCAAGTTAGATTTTATAGGTCTGAATGTAGTTTGTTTGGGGATAACACGATTCTATATAATAATGCCTAAATCTTCTATTCATTATAAGATTTTTTGGGAGCATTAAATAGAACTTACACAAAAGTGGTTGGGATAAGTTAACTATAAAATAAGAAAGGTTGTGATTGTACTAACATTCTAGGAGTGTGTAACCGAGACATGAACTTTGGTTATGTGTTTAGTGGTTGGGAAGAATCGGCATCTGATTCAAGAGTACTAGGAGATGCTATCACACATCTCAATAGTCTCAAACTATCACATGGTAAAATGATAATTGATGAGCGGATATTTTATACGCTTTTTGGCATTACTTTCATATAGTTTTTTATTATGTTTTATTTAAGTTTTATTATATTTTCATAGGTTTTAGTAGAAAATTCATATTTTGGATTCTACTTTGAGTTTTCATGTTTTATGGTGATTTCAGATATTTTCTGGTGGAAATTGAGGAGTTTGAGCAGAAGTCTGATTCAGAGGCAGAGAAAGCATTGCAGATGCTGTCAAGATCTGACCTCCAAGCACTTGAAAGAGCTTTTCTGGAGCTATAGAAGTCCAAATGGTGCGCTCTCAACAAATATGGAAAGCTAACATCTAGAGCTTTCCAGAAATATATAATAATTCATACTTTGCTTCGGAAATAAAGGCCCAAAACTTGTGTTCAATGCCATCAACCACCCCTATCTCTGGCGTCTAGCGCCCACAGGGGAGTAGCTGGCGTCCAACGCCCACAAGAAGGTCCCTAGCCAGGTTCAACACCCCTAAGGGACACTAGCTTGTGGGAGACACTCAAACTCAGCCCAAACACTTATCAAGTGGGCCCTAAAAGTGGATTTTTAGTTTATCTTATTTCTGTAATTCTTAGTTATCAGATTAGTATATATAGTAGAAGATCACCCTTGTTTAGGATCTTCGACCTCACTCTTCCCCTATTCTATTTTCGAATTATATTGTACAATATGAGTCACTAACCTCCTAAAGTTAAGGTTAGGAGCTCTGCTGATTTTCAGGGATTAATAAAAGTACTACTATTCTATTCAATTTGTGTTTGACTCTATTCCAAGATGTATCTTCGTTCTTCAACCTTATGAATGAGATGAAGCGTGACATTCATCCTCATTCTACATGGGTTCAATGTGAGTCCTTGACCGGAGATCACTGAACCACAAGGTTGATTATACATCTCTTAGACGGCTAATCCACGACTTCGTTGGGGACTTCTCGAGACACTAGTTCAGCCGAGGTATGGGGAGATTAGAGCTTTTGTGGTAGAGGCTAGAACCAAAGGCGCAACATTCTATGATTCGAAAGATTCGACTTTGTCTGTGGCGTTTTGAGTAGGATCATCAAGGGGATGAACTGCAGGAGCTTCACCTTCATTCAGATTGGGCGCACACTAAACCTGGAGTTCGGCCTGAGAGAGGAAGACTGGCGGCCATTAAACCGGCGTTAATCACTTACAGCCTGCCATGGAAAGAACCACTCACAACTGGAGAAGACAGTAAGAAAGGTTGATCCAGAAGAATGAAGCATCTCCGAAGCCTCAACCATCTTCTTATCATTTAATTCACAACTACTAAGTAAATTTATCTTTATTTAGTCTTTATGCGTTTTTCACAACATAACTCTTTTCTAATCGCCTGACTAAGATCTACAAGGTGTCCATATCTTGATTCAAGCCAACAATCTCCGTGGGATCGACTCTGACTCACCTCAGGTAATACTTTGATGACCAAGTGCACTTGCTGGTTCAGTTGTGCGAGTTCTTATTTCGCGCACCAAGTTTTTGGCGCCGTTGCCGGGGATTGTTCGAGTTTGACAACTAACGGATTATCTTGTTGCTTAGATTAGGTACTCTTTACTATTTTGTGTGAGTCTTTTATTTTCTTTTATTAAAAAAATTCAAACATTTTTCAAAAAAATATTTTCTTTATCAATCTTTGTCTTTTGTTTGAGTTTTTAGTTCATGTTCTTGGTAAAAGTTTCGAATCTTCTTACTTTCTTTGCAAAAATTTTCAAAAAATAGTGTTTTTTGTTTGGGTCTTGTGTCAATCTTTAAGTTTGGTGTCTTTTTGAGTCATCTTGAGTCTTTAAGTTTCTTTTCTTTTCTTTTCTAAAATTAGAGTCTTTGATTTCAAAATTCTTAAGTTTGGTGTCCTTGAGTATTTCTCTTTAAAATTTTCGAAATTAGTATCTTTGATTTTCAAAGTTTTTAAGTTTGTTGCCTTTTATGTGTTCTTTATTTGCTTTGAATTTTCGAATTGTTCTTTGTGTTCTTTCTTGGTATTCAAGTTGTTCTTGTTTCTTTTCTTGTTTTGATCTTAAAAGTTTTAAGTTTGGTATCTTTTGGTATTTGTTCTTTTAATTTTCGAATTTTTGAGTTTTTTGATCTAAAAATTTTAAGTTTGGTGTCTTTTAGTTGTTTTTCTCTTTTTTCATTAATTCAAAAAAATAAAAAATATATTTTCTATCTTTAATTAATATTTTCAAAAATTCCAAAAAAGTTTTCAAATTTTAATTTCAAAATCACTATCTTATCTTATCTTAATTTCAAATTTCAAATCTTATCTTTTTAAAATCATTTTCAAATCTTTGCTTTTAAATTTGATTCTTTCCTATCTTATCTTTCTTTTAAAATTTAAAATTCAAAAATTTTTTCAAATCTTTATCTTATCTTTTGTTATCTTTCATTAAATTTCAAATCACTATCTTATCTTATTTTAAATTTGAATTTCAAAATCAAATCTTTTCAAAAAAAAAAAAATCAAATCTTTATCTTATCTTGTTTCAAATTCAAAGTTTAAGATCCAATTTTCAAAATCTTATCTTATCTTAATTCAATTTTAATTTTTTAAAATTCAAATTTCAAAATTTTCAAAATCAAATCTTTTTCTAATCTTCTATCTTATCTTATTTTCAAATATTTCTTAATTAGTTACTTGTTTTTTCTTTCTTCTTTTTTAAAACTTCCTAACTAATTCTTCTCTCTTCTATTTTCGAAAACTTCCCTTCTATTTCTCTCCCTTCTTTTTTGAAATTAATAATTTAATTTTCAAATCTTTTTAGTTAATTCATTTTTATTTTTGAATTCAATTAATAAATAAAATAAAAACAAAAATATTTTAATTCTAGTTTCTCTTTTTAATTCTTAATTTTCTAATTCCTTAACCCCTTCTATTCGAATTCTTCTTCCCCTCTCCCTATCTTCATTCTTCTGTCTTCTTCAGATCTCACAGGGAGTTCTCTATCCTTGAACATAGAGCTCCCATTCTTCTTCTTTCTTGTTTTCTTTTTCTTGTTTAGAGCAGGAACAGAGATAAAGAACCTCTCATATAATTTTTTGGCCTGAGAGAGGAAGATTGATGGCCATTAAACCAGCGTTGATCACTTACAGCCTGCCATGGAAAGAACCACTCACAGTTGGAGAAGACAGGAGGAAAGGTTGATCTAGAAGAATGAAGCATCTCTGAAGCATCAACCATCTTCTTATCATTGAATTCACAACTACTGAGCAAATTTATCTTTATTTAGTCTTTATGCATTTTTCATACCATAACTCTTTTCTAATCGCCTGACTAAGATCTACAAGGTGTCCATAGCTTGATTCAAGCCAACAATCTCCGTGGGATCGATCCTGACTCACCTCGGGTATTACTTGGATGACCCAGTGTACTTGCTGGTTCAGTTGTGCAGGTTCTTATTTCGCACAACAATAATATTATAAGTGTTAGCTAGCTTTCATGCATTGAGTTCATGGTAGTTTTTTTTGCAATATTTGTATGTAGTGTTTATTGGTAATTACTATTTAGTTGATGTTAGTTACACAAATAGTTTTGGGTTTTTGGCACTGTATAGAGGTAATTATTATTGAGTAAGAGAGTGTTATTATCAAGTAAGAGAGTGGGCGCAAGGAACACGTGCACCTCACAACTATCAAGTGTATTTTAATAAGAAACACGCTTCTACTAGAAACGTAATTGACCAATACTTTGGATTACTTAAGAAGAGATGGTCAATTTTGAAAAGTTCTTGCTTTCATCCTATTAAAACTCAAAGTCAGATTATAATTGTTTGTTTTTTATTGCAAAATTTTATTCGACTGAACATGGATATAGATCCTGAAGAGCAAACATGCCTCTTAGACGGATATCTCCCTATTAGAGATGAAGTGTAAGACTCAGAACTTTTGAAAAATCTTATTATAAGTCAATTTTAAATTTATTTATTTATTAAAGAAATTATTTTTAGAAATTATTTTATTAAAAGTAATTGAATCAAGTTTCGATAATTAAAATAAAAATTTTATTTAATTTTATAATTATCAATTTTTTTCTATATTTAAATTATAAAGTTTAGTACTTGTAAAATAATAAGAATTTTATATGCTTTGATTTGAATAATTTAGATTTCGGAATTTAATACTTTAAGTTTATGAATAAGAAAAATTAATTATATTATATTATGTTTTTAAATTAGAGTACTTGATTGAAAGCTAATTTGTAACTTGGTACAACAAACAACATTTTAAAGTAATTTTAAGGGATTCAAGTACATTTTAAATTTATACAATATACCCTAATTTGATTAAAAACTTATCCAAACTCAAATTTACTCAAAAATCCCTAATTCCACATTTGCTCCAAATTAATACACTAACCCTAACTCTTCCTAACCTCAAACCGCCACCCACCTTCAGAAAAGAAAGAAGAAAACGTGAAAGGAAAAAGAAAATGAGAAGAGAAAGAAGGAGAGGAGAAGAGGGAGGACGGAGCCAGCGGGTGTCACTGCCGCGGCGCCGTTGTGTCGTCGTTGTTACCAAGCTGCTCGCCACTATCGTTGGTGGTGTTGCCGCAGAGAGGAGAGGAGAGAAAGGAGAGCACTGCCGAATCCGTTGATGTTGTCTGAAGAACTGATGAGCGGATAATTTATACGCTTTTTGGCATTGTTTTTAGTATGTTTTTAGTATGATTTAGTTAGTTTTTAGTATATTTTATTAGTTTTTAGTTAAAATTCACTTTTATGGACTTTACTATGAGTTTGTGTATTTTTCTGTGATTTCAGGTATTTTCTGGCTGAAATTGAGGGATCTGAGCAAAAATCTGATTTAGAGGCTGAAAAGGACTGCAGATGCTGTTGGATTCTGACCTCCCTGCACTCAAAGTGGATTTTCTGGAGCTACAGAAGTCCAATTGGCGCGCTCTCAACGGCGTTGGAAAGTAGACATCCTGGGCTTTCCAGCAATGTATAATAGTCCATACTTTGCCCGAGATTTGATGGCCCAAACTGGCGTTGCAAATCAGCCTCAGAATTTCCAGCGTTTAACGCTGGAACTGGCATAAAAATTGGTGTTAAACGCCCAAACTGGCATGAAAGCTAGCGTTTAACTCCAGAAAAGGTCTCTACACATGAAAGCTTCAATGCTCAGCCCAAGCACACACCAAGTGGGCCCGGAAGTGGATTTTTCTGTCATTTACTCATTTCTGTAAACCTTAGGTTACTAGTTCACTATTAATAGGATCTTTTGACATTGTATCTGTACCTCATGACACTTTACACGTTTCTTTGTGTACCTTCCATGGCATGAGTCTCTAAACTCCATGGTTGGGGGTGAGGAGCTCTGCTGTGTCTTGATGGATTAATGCAACTACTACTATTTTTCATTCAATCATGCTTGCTTCTATTCTAAGATATTACTTGTTCTTAAACCGGATGAATGTGATGATCCGTGACACTCATCATCATTCTCAACTATGAACGTGTGCCTGACAACCACCTCCGTTCTACCTCAGATTAAGTAGATATCTCTTGGATTCTTTAACCGGAATCTTCGTGGTATAAGCTAGAACTGATGGCGGCATTCAAGAGAATCCGGAAGGTCTAAACCTTGTCTGTGGTATTCTGAGTAGGATTCAATGATTGAATGACTGTGACGAGCTTCAAACTCCTGAAGGCGGGGCGTTAGTGACAGACGCAAAAGAATCACTGGATTCTATTCCGACCTGATTGAGAACCGACAGATGGATAGCCGTGCCGTGATAGGGTGCGTTGAACATTTCAACTGAGAGGATGGGAGGTAGCCATTGACAACGGTGAAACCCTTGCATACAGCTTGCCATGGAAGGAGCCTTGCATGCTTGAAGAAGAAGACAGTAGGAAAGCAGAGGTTCAGAAGACAGAGCATCTCCAAAACCTCAACCTATTCTCTATCACTGCAAAACAAGTACTTATTTCATGTTCTTTTACTTTTCACAATCAATCCTGATAATTCCTAATATCCTGACTAAGATTTACAAGATAACCATAGCTTGCTTCAAGCCGACAATCTCCGTGGGATCGACCCTTACTCACGTAAGGTATTACTTGGACGACCCAGTGCACTTGCTGGTTAGTTGTGCGGGATTGCAAAAGTGTGATTGCAATTTCGTGCACCAAGTTTTTGGCGCCGTTGCCGGGGATTGTTCGAGTTTGGACAACTGACGGCTTATCTTGTTGCTTAGATTAGGACTGTTTTATTTTTGTTGGTTTAGAGTCTTTTAGTTGAGTCTAGTTTCATATTTTAAGTTTGGTGTCAATTGCATGCTTTTGTTTTTCTTCTAATTTTCGAATTTGCATGTCTTTAGTCCCTTTTTGATCCGTAAAAATTCTAAGTTTGGTGTCCTCTTTGTGTTTTTCCTTTAAAATTTTCGAAAAAAATTGTGTTTGATTTTCTAAAATTTTAAGTTTGGTGTCATTTTGTTGTTTTTCTCTTTCCTCTTTTCAAAAATCAAATCTTTTTCATAAATTTTTTTTTTCAATCATATCTTTCTAATTGATAATCTCAAAATCTTTTTGATTAACTAATTGATCCAGTTTTCAATTTGCTTTGATCTTATTTTCTTTTAATTTTCGAATTTTTATTTTATTTTCCTTTTATTTTATTTTATTTTATTTTTTTCGGTTAATTCAAAAAAAAAATTTTTTTTCTACTTGCAATCCATATCATTCCCTTTATCCATCATGGACCTAAGTGGGATTGATCAGTCCAGAAGGACTCTGGGGTCATATGTTAACCCCATTACAGCTGCATATGGGAGTAGCATCTGTACACCTCCCATCAAAGCAAGCAGCTTTGAGCTAAACCCTCAACTCATTATCATAGTGCAGCAAAATTGCCAGTATTCCGGTCTTCCTCAGGAAGAGCCTACTGAGTTTCTGGCATAGTTCTTACAAATTGCTGACATAGTACATGATAAAGAGGTGGATCAGGATGTCTACAGACTATTACTGTTTCCATTTGCTGTGAAAGATCAAGCTAAGAGGTGGTTGAATAACCAACCTACAGCAAGCATAAAGACATGAAAACAGTTATCAGACAAATTCCTGAATCACTTTTACCCTCCAAAGAGGCTGACACAGCTAAGGCTGGACATCCAAGGCTTTAAACAAGAGAATAATGAATCCCTTTACAATGCCTGGGAGAGGTATAGAGGTATGCTAAGAAAATGCCCCTCTGAAATGTTTTCAGAGTGGGTACAGCTAGACATCTTCTACTATGGGCTTACAGAAAAAGCTCAGATGTCTTTAGACCACTCAGCTGGTGGATCTATACACATGAGGAAGACAATTGAAGAGGCTCAAGAGCTTATAGACACTGTTGCTAGAAACCAATATTTGTACTCTAGCAATGAGTTCTCGCCAAAAGAGGAAGTCATGGCAGTAGTCACTGATCCTAATCCTCAAGAACAGATGATTGAGCTTAATCAACAATTGCTCCTGAT
Organism: Arachis stenosperma; assembly: GCF_014773155.1. NCBI lineage: Eukaryota > Viridiplantae > Streptophyta > Magnoliopsida > Fabales > Fabaceae > Arachis > Arachis stenosperma. Next base: position 106,174,789 of record NC_080382.1, read on the forward strand.
GACAGAACAGTTAGCAGAATTTAAAGAGATGCTCCATGAAACTAAAGTTGCTAACAAGAACATAGAACTGCAGTTGAATCAAGCAAAACAGCAGATATCTAATCAGATAACAGGAGAGTGTCAAGCAGTTCAACTGAGGAGTGGGAAAACATTAAACAACACCACTCAAAAGAGCAAAAAGTCAAATAAAGAACAATTGACAGAGGATAACCAAACCACTGTTCAAAATCCCTCTGAGGACAGTAAGAGCCCAGAGAGGAATGCTAGTGGCGTTCAAACGCCACAAAGGGAGGGAAAGCTGGTGTTAAACGCCCATTCCCTGCCCAGTTCTGGCGTTCAAACGCCAGAAAAGGGGGAAAAGTTGGCGTTTAACGCCCATTTTCCACCCAATCCTGGCGTTCAGACGCCAAGGGAGGATCAGACACCTGAGAGTGCTGACAGTAATCCCTCTAAAAAGGCTTCGTCAACCACTTCTGTAAGGAATAAACCTGCAGCATCTAAGGTTGAAGAATATCAAGCCAAGATGCCTTATCCTCAGAAACTCCGCAAAGCGGAACAGGATAAGCAATTTGCCCGCTTTGCAGACTATCTAAGGACTCTTGAAATAAAGATTCCGTTTGCAGAGGCACTTGAGCAAATACCTTCTTATGCTAAGTTCATGAAAGAGATCTTAAGTCATAAGAAGGATTGGAGAGAAACTGAAAAAGTATTTCTCACTGAAGAATGCAGTGCAGTCATTCTGAAAAGCTTACCAGAAAAGCTTCAAGATCCAGGAAGCTTTATGATACCATGCACATTAGAAGGTGCTTGCACCAAGACAGCCCTATGTGATCTTGGAGCAAGCATCAATCTAATACCTGCATCCACTATCAGAAAGCTTGGGTTGACTGGAGAAGTCAAACCAACCCGAATATGCCTCCAACTTGCTGATGGCTCCATTAAACATCCATCAGGCATAATAGAGGATATGATTGTCAAGGTTGGGCCATTTGCCTTTCCAACTGACTTTGTGGTGCTGGAAATGGAGGAGCACAAAAGTGCAACTCTCATTCTAGGAAGACCTTTCCTAGCAACTGGACGAACTCTCATTGATGTACAAAAAGGGGAAGTAACCCTGAGAGTCAATGAGGATGAGTTCAAGTTGAATGCTGTAAAAGCTATGCAGCATCCAGACACACCAAATAACTGCATGGGCGCTGACATTATTGACTCTCTGGTAGAAGAGATCAATATGACTGAAAGCCTAGAATCAGAGCTTGAGGACATCTTCAAGGATGCTCAACCTGATCAAGAAGAACCAGAGGAAACAAAGGAATTTTCGAAAATTCCTCAGGAGGAGGATAAGCCTCCCAAACCTGAACTCAAACCACTACCACCATCCCTGAAGTATGCATTTCTGGGAGAGGGTGACACTTTTCCAGTGATTATAAGCTCTGCTTTAAACCCACAGGAAGAGGAAGCACTGATTCAAGTGCTAAGGACATACAAGACAGCTCTTGGGTGGTCCATAAGTGATCTTAAGGGCATTAGCCCAGCTAGATGCATGCACAAGATCCTGTTGGAGGATAATGCCAAACCAGTGGTCCAATCACAGAGGAGGCTAAATCTAGCCATGAAGGAGGTGGTGCAGAAAGAGGTCACTAAATTACTAGAGGCTGGGATTATTTATCCTATTTCTGATAGCCCCTGGGTGAGCCCTGTCCAAGTTGTCCCCAAAAAGGGAGGCATGACAGTGGTTCATAATGAAAAAAATGAACTGGTTCCTACAAGAACAGTCACAGGGTGGCGTATGTGTATTGACTACAGAAGGCTCAATATAGCCACCAGAAAGGATCATTTTCCTTTACCATTCATAGACCAAATGCTAGAAAGACTAGCTGGTCATGATTATTACTGCTTTTTGGATGGCTATTCAGGTTACAACCAAATTGCAGTAGATCCTCAAGACCAAGAGAAAACAGCATTTACTTGCCCTTCTGGCGTGTTTGCCTACAGGAGGATGCCTTTTGGTCTGTGTAATGCTCCTGCAACCTTTCAGAGATGCATGTTATCCATCTTCTCTGATATGGTGGAAAAATTCCTGGAAGTCTTCATGGATGACTTCTCAGTATATGGAGACTCATTCAGCTCCTGTCTTAATCACCTAGCACTTGTCCTGAAAAGGTGCCAAGAGACTAACCTGGTTTTAAACTGGGAAAAATGTCACTTTATAGTGACTGAAGGAATTGTCCTTGGGCACAAAATTTCAAGCAGGGGAATAGAGGTGGATAAGGCAAAGGTAGAGGTAATTGAAAAATTACCACCACCTGCCAATGTTAAGGCAATCAGAAGCTTTCTGGGGCATGCAGGATTTTACAGAAGGTTCATAAAGGATTTTTCGAAAATTGCAAAACCTTTGAGTAACCTGCTAGCTGCTGACACACCATTTGTGTTTGACACACAGTGTCAGCAGGCGTTTGAGACCCTGAAAGCTAAGCTGGTCACAGCACCAGTCATCTCTGCACCAGATTGGACATTGCCATTTGAATTAATGTGTGATGCCAGTGACCATGCCATTGGTGCAGTGTTAGGACAGAGGCATAAAAAGCTTCTGCACGTCATTTATTATGCCAGCCGTGTTCTAAATGACGCACAGAAGAATTACACAACCACAGAAAAAGAGTTACTTGCAGTGGTCTATGCCATTGACAAGTTTAGATCCTATCTAGTGGGATCCAAAGTGATTATGTACACTGACCATGCTGCTCTTAAATACTTACTCACAAAGCAGGATTCAAAACCCAGGCTAATAAGATGGGTGTTGCTTCTGCAAGAGTTTGATATAGAAATAAGAGACAGAAAAGGGACAGAGAACCAAGTAGCTGATCATCTGTCCCGAATAGAACCAGTAGCTGGGACGTCCCTCCCTTCTACTGAGATCTCTGAGACTTTCCTAGATGAGCAACTCTTTGCCATTCAGGAAGCTCCATGGTTTGCAGATATTGCAAACTATAAAGCTGTGAGGTTCATACCCCAGGAGTACAACAGAGTGTAAAGAAAGAAATTAATTTCAGATGCCAAGTACTACCTATGGGATGAGCCATATCTCTTTAAGAGATGTGCAGACGGCATGATCCGTAGATGTGTACCCAGAGAAGAAGCACAAAGGATCCTATGGCATTGCCATGGATCACAGTATGGAGGACATTTTGGAAGTGAGCGAACAGCCACTAAAGTCCTCCAATGTGGCTTCTACTGGCCTACTCTCTATAAAGACTCCCGAGAGTTTGTGCGTAACTGTGACAGTTGCCAAAGAGCTGGTAACTTGCCTCACGGATATGCCATGCCTCAACAAGGGATATTAGAGATAGAATTGTTTGATGTATGGGAAATTGACTTCATGGGTCCATTCGCACCATCATACTCAAACACTTACATTTTGGTGGCAGTGGACTATGTATCTAAATGGGTAGAAGCAATTGCTACACCCATTAATGATACCAAGACCGTGCTGAAATTCCTCCAGAAACACATCTTCAGCAGGTTTGGTGTTCCCAGAGTACTAATCAGTGACGGGGGCACTCATTTCTGCAATAGACAGCTATACTTTGCTATGGTCAGATATGGAATTAGCCACAAGGTGGCAACTCCGTATCATCCACAGACAAATGGGCAAGCTGAAGTCTCTAACAGAGAACTAAAAAGAATCCTAGAACGGACTGTGATAGCCCGAAGAAAGGATTGGGCAAAGAGTTTGGATGATGCTCTGTGGGCATACAGAACAGCATTCAAGACTCCTATAGGAACCTCTCCATACCAACTGGTGTATGGGAAGGCCTGTCATCTGCTTGTGGAACTGGAACATAAAGCCTACTGGGCAACCAGATTCCTAAACATGGATGCCCAGTTAGCTGGTGAAAAAAGATTGCTCCAGCTAAATGAGCTAGAAGAGTTCAGACTCAATGCCTTTGAAAATGCAAAAATTTATAAGGAAAAGGCAAAGAAGTGGCATGACAAGAAGTTGTCAACCAGAGTCTTTGAGCCAGGACAAAAAGTTCTGCTCTTCAACTCTAGGCTCAAATTATTTCCAGGAAAACTTAAATCCCGGTGGAGGGGTCCGTATGTGATTACAGGAGTGTCACCATATGGATATGTTGAGCTTCAGGACATTGATTCTGACAAAAAGTTCATTGTTAATGGACAGAGAATCAAGCATTATCTTGAAAGTAATTTTGAGCAGGAATGCTCAAAACTGAGACTTGAGTGATTCTCAGTAAAGGTCCAGCTAAAGACAGTAAAGAAGCGCTTGCTGGGAGGCAACCCAGTCATTAGCAGGTTATATGTTTTGTTTTTACAAAGGCAAGTATCAAAAATGAAGGAATTCACAGAGTTACAGAAGGATTCAGCGCGAAAAGCAGAGAAAAAGAGCCTACTAGCGAAAAAACGCCAGTAAGGGGCATTTTGGGCGTTAAACGCCAGAATGGGCACCATTCTGGGCGTTTAACGCCAGTAAAGATGCCATTTTGGGCGTTAAACGCCAGAATGGGCACCATTCTGGGCGTTTAACGCCAGGTGTGCAGCATCCTGGGTGTTTAGAAAAACGCCCAGTGACAAAGGGGATTCTGGCGTTTAACGCCAGCTAGGGCACCTGGCTGGGCGTTAAACGCCCACAATGGGCAACAAATGGGCGTTAAACGCCAGAATGGATGCCATTCTAGGCGTTTAACGCCAGAAAGGTGGGGGACCAAGATTTTGTTTTCCAATCAAATTTTTTTCAAACTTTCCTTTTCTTACCTATACTTTTCTACATAAACACACTTCAACCTTTCATCATTCACTTTCAAATCTTCAAAACCATTCTTCAAATCCCTCTCAAATCAATCCCAAATCTTGTTCAAAAACTCACCCTTCTCTCAAATTCTCTCCATATCTTCTCAAATCTCTTTTCAATTTTTTCGAAATCTCCTTCCCCCCTTATAAAAACATGTTCGGCCTCCTTATTCCCCCACACCATTCGAATTTACTCTTCTCCTCTCTCTCTTCTTTCCTTTCTTTTGCTTGAGGACAAGCAAACCTCTAAGTTTGGTGTGCTTTTCCGTGATCACTAAGCCAAGATTCATCAAGATCATGGCTCCTAAGGGAAAACAAACCAATTTAAGAGGAAAGAAAGAGAATAATCCAAAGAATCTTTGGAATCAAGAGAAGTTCTTAACCAAAGAACATGAAGACCATTATCACAAAATAATGGGTCTGAGGTCAGTGATCCCGGAAGTTAAATTTGATCTGAAAGAAGATGAATATCCGGGGATCCAAGAGCAAATTCGAAACAGAGGATGGGAAGTTCTAACCAATCCTGAGATAAAAGTTGGAAGGAATATGGTTCAGGAATTCTACTCAAATCTGTGGCTAACAGATAAGCAGAGAATGACTGGAACCGCTTACCATACTTACAGAACCATGGTCAGAGGGAAAGTTATGTACTTCCATCTGGACAAAATAAGAGAAATCTTCAAATTGCCTCAACTGCAAGATGATCCTGAATCCTTTAATAGGAGAATGGTGAGAGCAGATAAAGGGTTGGATCAAGTTCTAGAGGACATATGCCTCCCTGAAACTAAGTGGATAACCAATTCAAAGGGTGTCCCAAACCAACTCAAGAGGGGAGACCTCAAACCAATTGCAAGAGGTTGGCTAGACTTTATTGGGCGTTCCATATTGCCCACTAGCAACCGTTCTGAGGTCACTATCAAGAGAGCAGTGATGATTCATTGCATTATGCTTGGAAAAGAAGTGGAGGTTCATCATGTGATTGCTTGTGAGATCTACACAATTGCAAATAAGAATTCCACTGAAGCCAAACTGGCTTACCCAAGCTTGATCTCCTTGCTCTGTAAAGAGGCTGGGGTAAAGATGGGAGTAGATAAATTCATACCCATTGAACATCCAATCACCAAGAAGTCAATGGAAGGACAAATGCAAGACAACTCTATCAAAAGGAAGGTGCAGGAGTTCCTCCCTGAATTCCCTTAAATTGGCTACTGGGCTAGCCTAGAAGCATCTATCACCAAGTTGCAAGAGACTATGGAGCAACTTAAGGAAGAACAGCAGAATCAGAACTGCATACTCTGCAAATTGCTGAAGGAACAAGAGGAGCAGGGGCGTGAACTTCAAGAACTGAAACGCCAAAAGTTCTCCCCTCAATTTGAGGGAGCGTCCACTTCTCAAAATCAAGGTTGTTGAGTCCTAACTCTGTGAAAACCTCTATCATTAGGAGCCTATTTAAAATTTTTTTCCTCTATTTTTAGTTTCATTTTATATCTATTTTTGAGTCTTGTTCTTAATTCATAATTAATAAAATTTAAAGTCTATGCCTTAAAGCTATGAATGTCCTATGAATCCATCACCTCTCTTAAATGAAAAATGCTTTAATCACAAAAGAACAAGAAATACAGGATTTCGAATTTAGCCTTGAAACTAGTTGGATTAGTTTGATGTGGTGACAATACTTTTTGTTTTCTAAATGAATGCTTGAACAGTGCATATGTCTTTTGAATTTGTTGTTTTGAGAATGTTAAAATTGTTGGCTCTTGAAAGAATGAGGAAAAAGGGGAACTGTTATTAAGGATCTGAAAAATCATCAAATTGATTCTTGAAGCAAGAAAAAGCAGTGAATACAAAAAAAAATTTCGAAAAAAAAGAGAAGAAAAAGAAAAGGAAAGAAAAAGAAAGAAATAAAGTTGTGAACCAAGGCAAAAAGAGTGTGCTTAAGAACCCTGGACACCTCTAATTGGGGACTCTAGCAAAGCTGAGTCACAATCTGAAAAGGTTCACCCAATTACGTGTCTGTGGCATGTATGTATCCGGTGGTAATACTGGAAGACAGAGTGCTTTAGGCCACAGCCAAGACTCATACACTAGCTATGTTCAAGAATCATTATACTTAACTAGGAGAATCAATAACACTATCTGAGTTCTGAGTTCCTAAAGATGCCAATCATTCTGAACTTCATAGGATAAAGTGAGATGCCAAAACTGTTCGGAAGCAAAAAGCTACTGGTCCCGCTCATCTAATTGGAACTATGTTTCTTTGATATTTTGGAGTCTATAGTATATTCTCTTCTTTTTATTCTATTTTGATTTTCAGTTGCTTGGGGACAAGCAACAATTTAAGTTTGGTGTTGTGATGAGCGGATAATTTATACGCTTTTTGGCATTGTTTTTAGTATGTTTTTAGTATGATTTAGTTAGTTTTTAGTATATTTTTATTAGTTTTTAGTTAAAATTCACTTTTCTGGACTTTACTATGAGTTTGTGTGTTTTTCTGTGATTTCAGGTATTTTCTGGCTGAAATTGAGGGATCTGAGCAAAAATCTGATTTAGAGGCTGAAAAGGACTGCAGATGCTGTTGGATTCTGACCTCCCTGCACTCGAAGTGGATTTTCTGGAGCTACAGAAGCCCAATTGGCGCGCTTTTAACGGCGTTGGAAAGTAGACATCCTGGGCTTTCCAGCAATGTATAATAGTCCATACTTTGCCCGAGATTTGATGGCCCAAACTGGCGTTGCAAATCAGCCTCAGAATTTCCAGCGTTTAACGCTGGAACTGGCATAAAAATTGGTGTTAAACGCCCAAACTGGCATGAAAGCTGGCGTTTAACTCCAGAAAAGGTCTCTACACATGAAAGCTTCAATGCTCAGCCCAAGCACACACCAAGTGCGCCCGGAAGTGGATTTTTCTGTCATTTACTCATTTCTGTAAACCTTAGGTTACTAGTTCACTATTAATAAGATCTTTTGACATTGTATCTGTACCTCATGACACTTTACACGTTTCTTTGTGTACCTTCCACGGCATGAGTCTCTAAACTCCATGGTTGGGGGTGAGGAGCTCTGCTGTGTCTTGATGGATTAATGCAACTACTACTGTTTTTCATTCAATCATGCTTGCTTCTATTCTAAGATATTACTTGTTCTTAAACCGGATGAATGTGATGATCCGTGACACTCATCATCATTCTCAACTATGAACGTGTGCCTGACAACCACCTCCGTTCTACCTCAGATTAAGTAGATATCTCTTGGATTCTTTAACCGGAATCTTCGTGGTATAAGCTAGAACTGATGGCGGCATTCAAGAGAATCCGGAAGGTCTAAACCTTGTCTGTGGTATTCTGAGTAGGATTCAATGATTGAATGACTGTGACGAGCTTCAAACTCCTGAAGGCGGGGCGTTAGTGACAGACGCAAAAGAATCACTGGATTCTATTCCGGCCTGATTGAGAACCGACAGATGGATAGCCGTGCCGTGACAGGGTGCGTTGAACATTTCCACTGAGAGGATGGGAGGTAGCCATTGACAACGGTGAAACCCTTGCATACAGCTTGCCATGGAAGGAGCCTTGCATGCTTGAAGAAGAAGACAGTAGGAAAGCAGAGGTTCAGAAGACAGAGCATCTCCAAAACCTCAACCTATTCTCTATCACTGCAAAACAAGTACTTATTTCATGTTCTTTTACTTTTCACAATCAATCCTGATAATTCCTGATATCCTGACTAAGATTTACAAGATAACCATAGCTTGCTTCAAGCCGACAATCTCCGTGGGATCGACCCTTACTCACGTAAGGTATTACTTGGACGACCCAGTGCACTTGCTGGTTAGTTGTGCGGGATTGCAAAAGTGTGATTGCAATTTCGTGCCCCAAGAACGAAACTCTCGCGCGATCTAGAATTTTCACAAATAAATTTCCGTTGTAAGTATAGCTTCTAGATCGACAAGAATCCCTTTCTTACAAACGTTTGGTTGTCACAAGTAACAAAAAAAAAATAATTAACCGAAGTATTCAAATATCGGGTCGTCTTCTCAAGGAATTGCAGGGAAGTATGATTTATTGTTGGTTATGGAAAACAATATTTTTGGGTTTTAAAAGGGTTTTGAACAAGAGAGATAGATTGCAGGAATTAATAAATTAATAACTAAAAACTCTTGGCAAGGTATGAAAACTGGAAGTTCTATCCTAATTATCCTTATCAATGGTGATGAGAATTATATTTTTGCTACCACTAAATCAACCTCTAACTATGAAGGTAAGTTAAGTGGACAAATCAATTTAACACCTAAAGTCCTAGTCAACTCCTAAGGAAAGACTAGAGTTATAGGAATCTAAATTAATCAGCAAAGATAACAATTATCAAAATTAACCACCAATTAATCAACCAAAGCCAAAAAGGGAAAAATCTAAATTATTTATATAATAAATAGAAAAAAGCAACTATGAGTCTGAATACTTCAAATTATATTAGTTAAGAAAATCCTAACATGAAAGGTTCATAAACAAATAAAAGAGGAAATAAATAAAAAGAACATTGAACCTGTGATGAAGAAGTAGAGATCCTAATCCTAAAACTAAGAGAAATCCTAATTCCTAAAACTAAGAGAAATCCTAATTCCTAAGAGAGAGGAGAGAGACTCCCTCTCTAAAAACTACATCTAAAATTATTAAAAGTGAAATATGAGTCGTCTTCCTTCGTTCCTCCACTTTGCAGCCTTTAATCTGTGTTTTCTGGGCTTGAAACTGGACCGAAAATAGCCTAGGATTTGCTGGTTGCGACATCTGCCACGCTGAATTTTGTCACTATGACGCATCCGCGTAAAGCACACGTTTGCGTCGCTTAGCTGTACGGCCACTATGGAAAATTATATATCAAATCGAAGCCCCAGATGTTAGCTTTTCAACGCAACTGGAACCGCGTCATTTAGATCACTATAGCTCAAGTTATGACCATTTGAGTGTAAAAAGGTCAGGCTGGACAGCTTAGCAATTTCTTCAACTTCTTGTATTCCTTCCACTTTTGCATGCTTCCTTTCCATCCTCTAAGCCATTCTTACCCTGTAATCCCTGAAATAACTTAACACACATATCAAGTCATTGAATGATAATAAGAGAGGATTTAATAAAAGAAAATAAAAGCCAAAGAAGCATGTTTTCAATCATAGCACAAAATCAGGAAGAAAAACGTAAACTCATGCAATTAGTATGAATAAGTGTATGAAAGATTGATAAAATCCACTCAATTAAGCACAAGATAAACCATAAAATAGTGGTTTATCATTGTCCCTTCCTCGTTGCGGCTGAAGCTCGTTGCCGCCACTGTTGTGTCCGCGCCATCATCGTCCTCACCGCGAAGCCATCGTCGCCGTCATCCATGGGTGAAGGCGAAGAGAGAGAGAGTCTGCAAAGAAAGAGAGAGACTGATGGAAGAATGGCGCACATGTGAGGGGAGAAGCCGGTTCTCCCGCCGCTGTTGCGTACTTTGTCGCCGCTGTTGGGGATGTGTTGCCGAGCCTCTGTCGTCAAAAAATGGCGCTGTTGTCGCTGAGATCCACTGTCGGTAAGTGTTTTGTGTTTGCTCCGTTCTTTTGAATTCCGGGAATATTATCGTCACTGCATGGTTGTTATAGTCGCCGTCATTGAAGTTATGCTCGCTGTTGTCGCTTGAGGTGGCTGTTGGAGCTGCCGCGAAGTTAGTTCAGAGATCCCTGCTGCATCGTTCTATTATTATTGTAAGTATCTCTGTCTTGGAACCCTCGTCATTAGTATTCCATTATATGTTATTAAGGATTTTGCGACAATGATGGTTTAGGATTGAGTTATCGAGGTTGCATGCTGCGATTGAATCTGTTTCTGTTGTTGCAGAGGTAAGCGGAGCAATGGTTATAATTTCAAAAATGAGTCTGGTTAAATGAATATCGAAATAGATAAATCTTAAATACTTTTACGAATTTTAAAGAGAGTAGAATTTTCATGATTTGGTTGAATTGTGATTTTAACTCATTTTATTTTTAATAATAACAAAAAGAGATTTGATTAACTAGCTAAAGACTTTAAAATAGTAATTTAAGTATAAATTCGAGGGTTTGGGAATAAGAGAGTAAGTTTGAAGGTTATGCTTGAATTAAGATGTGATTAGTGACAATTGGTTTTGATGGATATTTGATGATGATTTCGAGATAGAGAAAGAGGATAATAATTGAGTATGATCGAGGTATGGTGATGATTAACGATGATTTTGAGTAGGCTTGATTTTGATTGATTGTGAATGAGTGGATTGAAGTGGTTAGGGGTTATTTTGTTGAGTTAGAATCTGTTTTGGCTTATGAACCTTGGAAAGTTGATAGATTCTGTTTTTAGCTGATTTTTGGCCAACTTCGGCAGACCGTAATTCGGTCCTCGGAGTTGGAAACTTTTCACAATTAAATTTTTATAAAAATTCATTTGTCAATATTTCCAACGGTTCAAGAATGGTTGAAAAATGAATTTTCTGAAAAAAAGTTATGAAGGTTTAAACTTTGGATTGAAAAATTGGTCTCTGCAGCATATCAGAAAATTTCAAGTTCTGATATGTGATGCGTACGCGGATGTCATTGTGTGTACGCGAGAGTTGGCCACTGCCAACACTCATGTGTAGGTGAACATGAGCTGCATACGCGACTTTGTCACATTTACGCTCATGCGTACGTAACACAAGTCCTGCGTATGCGAGCGAGCTCCACTATCCAAATCTTCCACGTACACAAAGGTAGTCTGCATACGCGAGTTTTGAATTTTACACTCCTACGTACACGAGCATGTGAATGCGTACGCGGCCACCTCTATTTTCTGAGAAGTAAATTTTTAAGCTCTCAACCATTACTCGAGCCTTCTAAATTTTTATAAACCCTGGTACAAGTCTAGAGCCGGTGGAATTAAGGATGGAGGAGTTAAGAACGAAACCTAAAGAGATGAGTTAGTGAATTAGAGGAAAATGAACAAGTGTGGAATAATGTATGGTGAGAATATTTGTGATGATGAATGGTAACTAACTATGATGATGAAGGACAATGATGAGCGAGTTTAAATACTAAAGTATGAGATTGATAATGAGATTGAAAATGGAAAGTGATAATGAAATTGATATTGATAATGATTCTCATACATACATACATACATACATACATACATACATACATACATATATATATATATATATATATATATATATATATATATATATATATATATATATATATATATATATATATATACCTGCCTGGGTAGATACAGTGTCATTGATCCACTTGTTTCGGGTTTGGTTTGAGTCTCCCGGAATAGATGCAGTGGTTCACCCCCACTTGCTTCTGGTTGAGAATGATATGTGATTTTAAAACTTTATCTGATTTTCGAATTTCCCTGGGAAATGCAATAGGTTGGCTCCACTTGCTCCAGGTTGAGATTTGAGTTTCTGTTGACCCTCCGTTGGAAGATGTGGCCGGAAACTTAGACCTTTCTAGATGGTACCCCCCAATGCATTTGATATATGAATATGAATTTTGGGCTTGGGAATGTGCACACGCAGGGATTCTCCAATGGTTAGCTACCAGGATATGTCGTATTGGCTATATAACTGACAGATGAGCTCATTAGCCATAGTGTAGGAATGCATCATTTGCATTTGTGTGTATTGTTTAGGTGTGAATATTGTTTGTGAGTTTTCCTAATTGAGTAATTGCATCTATCTGCTAATTGACCTAATTGCTCTATCTATATTCTCTATCTGTGTATGCTCTGCATTATTTTATCTGTGTTTGATAACTGAGAGATCCCTTATGTTGGCAGTGGTGATGCTGAGGGTTGTTCCTCATGTTGATGATGGGATGCTTGTTGGAAAATTGAGTTTTAATGCTGAATTACCGAGTTATATGTTGATCGACTGTGTAAATGGAAAGAGATAGGCTAAGTGGAGTGCTGGATAAAAAGCTTGAGTGTGTATGTTGTAGTTATACCCAGTTTCGGATTTGAGTGGAATAAGTTATGGGGTAGAAAGCCCTCAGGCATGTCTTTGGTTCTTTTTGTCCTTTAAACTATTTATTTACTGTAAGAATAAATATAAGTGACTAAAGAAGAAGTATCAATATGCGTTTGAAATACTTGCTTATGGTGGATTTGGGTAGAATCATGAGAAACAGTGTGTTGAAGTTGACAGCAACGATGTTCTTATTGTGTGGATAAAGGTAAAGTGTCACTATACAATTATAGAATAAATCACATTATAATACATAAACTAATATTATGTATGGTTATATTTTAGGCACACTGACGTGGCGAAAATTGGCAGATTAAGAAATTAATGTAAGAGATACGTTGCAAGTACAGTTCTTAACCAACAAAAATCTGCTCATCAATTTAGAAGGGTTGTCACAAAAATAGAATAAAAATACTGGGAGTATGAGTCACATGTCGTGTAATATCCGGTCTAACCGAAATTAATTAAATGATGAGTTAAGTAGGAGCGAATATGCTTGGAAGATTTGGCAATTGGAATTTGATAATTTAAATATGATATTTGGATTCAGTGAGTTTTTCCGAGTCGAAAGACATAGTTTTCTGCGTAAAAGCGCGCAGTGGAATTTTGACCGGCAGTACCGGCTGAGACCTGTCGGGTACTGCAGCTGAGAAAATTGATTATGAGTAAATAGGATTAAGAAATGAGGAATTATAATTAGGGGAGGTATAAATATTTGAAGTGCGATTTAGAGCGCTAATCTTAAAGGTTTTGGTCCAAAATTGGGCCAACGGATAAAAATAAGTGAACTGGGCCTAAGTGGGCCCAAGACCCAACATATATAAACATTAGTTATGAGCATTTCAGCTCATTTTGCCCTAAAGAAGGTGTGTGGGGCGCTGAATTGAGAAGAGAGAAGAGAAGAGAGAAAACCTAACTCTCTTTGATCTTCAAACCACCATAACTTGAGCTACGGAGCTCCGATTGACGAGCCGTTTGCGGCCACGCGTCGCTCTTCTCATCCTCTACATTTCTATCTAAGTTTTGTGGTGAGTATTCCATTCATCTCTGCCCAGTTTTCGAAATTCCCCATCTGTTACACGTTTTTGGGTAGTTAGTGTTGAAATCTTATGATTTTGGGTGTTTAGGGATACTCCAACATGGATTCCAAGTGGGTTCTATCCCTACTTCATATGGGTTGAGGTAAGAAGTGCTCAAACCCTTGTGATTTGTGATTTTTATGAGCCCTAGGTTGATGTATGTATGTGATATTGGTTATGTTAGTGTATTTGATGATCTTGGTGCACAATTGGGAGATTGGTGTTGCTTGAGGAGCTTTGGTGAGGCTTGGGGCTAAGGTTGGTGGAGACTTCCAAAGAAGAGACTCAATTGATTTGGCTACAAGAGGTACGGTTTAAGTTTCATTTAAGTACCGTGTGGTGTGATGAGAATTCCTAGGCTAGATGCCCCTAGGATTAAGTTTGGATTGTGTAAATGGTTGATGCTAATATGCATAGTTGGTATATAATGTGAATTGATGATTAGGTTGAGAATTGTGTGGCCTTGTATGCTTGGTGTATTGAAAATTTGATGTATTGGGTAATGAGTATTAATTTTGGTTTATGCATTTAAATTGTGAAATTGGGCCGGAGGCCGTAAATTTTGGGCCGGAGGCCGGAAAGAGGTAAGGGAGGTAAGTTGATGTGTGCATTGTATGATGACACAAGTGATTGGATGAATTTCATATAATGAATATGCGAATGATTGGGTTGATTGTTGAATAATAAGATTTGAGGAGTTGAAGGGTGAAATTATGTAGATGAAGTATGTTTTGTTTTGGGTTGAGAAATATTATGTGGTCATATATGTGATTATGATTATTGATGTCTTGATGGTATGATGATGCATGAGAGGTATATATATTGTGATATATGCTTGAGGAATGATTAAGGTTGATTTGTGGGTGAAACCACGTGATAGTGATTATGATATTGATTATGTATAATGATGGTTGATTGGAGATAGTATTGTTGGAAATTGAGATGAGGAAGGATGTATGACATGTTGATATGTTTGTAATTTAGCTATTTGCTTGAAATGGGTAAAGATGGTTATATGATGGTTTTGTGATTCGTGGTAAAGTGTTAATGTATGAGTTGAGGAGGCTTGATGTTGATTTTGGTATATTTTGATTGGTTTCAAAAAGGGTTGAAATTGGCATGTTTTGGTTGATTTTGAAAGGAGTTGAAAATGACTTGTTTTGAAAATGGCACTTTGTGGTTTTATATGAAAAACATGGTTTTTGGGCATACTTTGACGGGACATAACTTGGACTACGGATCTTTGTTTTGTGCCAAATTTGTTTAGAAATGAAATTGGATCCGAGATGTCCATGCCGTTCGAAGAACGGGTGAAAAACGATTTAAAATGAGAAAGTTATGTCCGTCGGAAGATTGGGGGTTGAATTTGTGAATTCTGCAGCTTTTAACTTAGAAAATTTTTATCAGAATGACCCTCCACGCGTAGGCGCACTTGGCGCGTACGCGTCGTTCTTCGAGAAGGCACCATCCACGCGTGCGCGTGGTGTGCGCGTGCGCGTCGATGCGCTGCACCCATTGCCCAACCATTTTCCCGAGAGTTGTGCCAGAGTTGTGCCAGTCTTGTGCTTGGGGCGCAAGTGTACCCACGCGTACGCGTGGCTGACGCGTACGCGTCGTTGTCTATTTTTCAATCCGCGCGTCCGCGTGAATGGCGCGTATGCGCCGATGAGTTTTGTGGCCATCCACGCGTGCGCGTGGAGTACGCGTACGCGTGGCCCTGTTTTCATGCCAAAGTTGATACTTGAGTTTTAAAAGCCAAATCTCATACTTTTAAGCCTCCGATCTCACCCCTTATGTATTAAATCATTATGATATGCCTAGCAATGAGAAAGTAGCTCGGGGATGTGGTAACTTGCGAGTGAAGCAAGGGGAAAAGTTATGATCAATGATGATCAACGATGATTATATGAGATATGGAGGATGACGGTGGGAGTACCGTGTATGCCATGAGCTGAAGGGCTATATTTATTGATAAATGGCTGGTTCTTGATTGGACCATGAGCCGGATGGCTGAGTTATTGCCGGGTCACGGCAAAGCCATTATTGATTATGGTTGAGAATAAATGCATATATGATTAATGAATGAATGTGTTAAATGGATAATAATGGAAAATGTTGAAATGTGATGTGTAACCCTGGGTAGTAGGCAGTGGCGTTGTCCACTTGCTCCGGGTATGAGACGGAAAATGATGTTCATGATAAATGAGTTTAATTATGGAGTTTTGAATGAATGTATTTGTGATACCTGGGTAGTAGTAAGGGTTGTGGTTCGTCCCACTTGCTCCAGGTTAATGTTTGAGATTTGATAACAATGAGGATTGATAATATGAATTGAGATTGAATGAATATATGTTTGAGATACCTGGGCAGTAGCAAGGGTTGTGGTTCGTCCCGCTTGCTCCGGGTTAATGTTTAAGATACCTGGGCAGTAGCAAGGGTTGTGGCTCGTCCCACTTGCTCCGGGTTAATGCTTAAGATACCTGGGCAGTAGCAAGGGTTGTGGTTCGTCCCACTTGCTCCAGGTCAGAGATTGTGACGCCTGGGTAGTAGCCGCAGTAGTGGTTGTTCCACTGGCTCCAGGTTGAGCTGTTAAACACCTGCCTGGGTAGTAGCCGCAGTAGTGGTTGTTCCACTGGCTCTGGGCTGAGCGGGTAGTAACAAGGGGGTTGTAGCTCAAATCTACTTGCTCCGCAAGGGGTGTTTCTGTCCATGGTTAGCTACCAGGACGTGTCGGGTTGGCTATATAACCGACAGATGATATCATCAGCCATAGGGCAGGCATACATCATTTGCATATGTTTGAATTGTTTGGGTTTGCCTATTTGTTTTGGATTTCTATATCATATATGCTATGTTACCTGATTACGTGCTACTTGTTCTACTTGTACCTTATTTGTGTATTACTTGTCTGTATTGCTTGTGTTTGTACAACTGAGAGATCCCTCATGTTGGTGTCGGTGGATGTTGAGGGCTGTTCTTGATGAGATAAATTGATAATGCGATTGCATGATGATGATGATTTTTGAATGAGATAATTTGAGCCCCTGGGTAGACGCAGTGATGTGATTTCACTAGCTCCAGGCGAGGGTATGATGTATTGATATAAAGTTGCTGAGGCAGAACAACTGGTGATGGTTTTGCTTATGATTCTGAGTCTGATTCGTGGAAGAATCAGCGAGTTGGGAAACATGGGTAACATGAACTAGATTTAGTATCCCCTTACAACAGTTGCCTATTCATGGATTAGTGAGAACCTAGGCTGGATACTTGGTGAAAAGGAGTTTAGGATGCTTAGTGAGTTTTTATTGCAGTGCATTGTATTTATTTGGCACTTTTACCGTACTGGGAACCCATGGGCCCGGGGTTCTCATTCCGTATATATCTCTTGTTTTTCAGATACAGGTTCAGGTGCTCAGAAATGAGCTGCGGTTCGTCTGAGAGACGGCGAAGATATTTATTTCCTCTACTTTGTGTTTTGCTTAGAATCTCTCCACCTTTGTTTTGGAAAAGATTATATTATGTGTTGAACTCTTTTGGAAATTGCCTATAGAGGCTCTTATGTTTCCTTTGGGAGAGATTAGGATGTACTGTTGTCAACTACTTTCATACTGTACCCTAGCCGGCCTAAACTTCGCGGGTCGCGACTAGTGGCTATTTACTTATGTTATATATATCTATTTGTTATCTATCTCTTAATCTCCTTTATGCCTTGTCCGTGAATCGCTTTCGGCTTCACGTTTTATCTTTTCATTGTCGAAACGTGAGTGATACGTCTTCGCGATTTTATTTCTACTCTTTTCAGGCTTCTCGATTAATATTCCTTTCGAAATTACCTATATTTATATATTAGAAAAGAAAAAAAATCCACCTGAGAGTCGTACCACCGTAATATCATTGACTTATGACTCGAGCATAAGGATTTGAATATTAGGGTGTTATATTATGGTATCAGAGCAGTTCGTCCTCGTGAGCCTGAGGGATGGAACTGCTTATGCTTCAATGCATACTCTGAGTCTGTGCCTGTGCTAGTTAGGGTATCTAACTGATACATCTAGCATGAAGTCCATGAGTGTACCTTTGGTACTTTGAAGCACTATACTTCCGATATTGAGACTGATCAACTTGATATCGATTGTTTGGTGTGTATAGGAACCAGATGGTGCCTCGTGGACCCGGTCGGGGACGTGAGAGAGATCGTACTAGCACGCAGGAACCGGAAGTCAACCCAAATAACCCGGTAAACCTTATGGCGGCGTTGGAGAATATGGCTGCTGCTATGCAGGCTACTGCGGAGGCTCTTGGGCAACAGATAAACAATAATGGCAATAGTGGAAGTGTAGCTCAGGACCCGATGACACTAGCAACTTTCTTAAAGGTTAATCCACCTAAGTTCAAGGGAACCACCGATCCGACTGAAGCTGATACTTGGTTTCAGGCCATGGAGTGAGCACTGCAAGCGGAGTTGGTGCTTGAAGAGCAACGTGTGGAATTTGCTACCTATCTGCTCACGGGAGAAGCATCGCATTGGTGGCAAGGGGCTCGACATCTCCTACAACAGGGGAATGATCCTATCACTTGGGATTCCTTCCAGGTGGAATTCTATAAGAAGTACTTTCCAAATTCTGCCAGGACAGCCATGGAATTGGAGTTACTACAGTTGAAGCAAGGTGCTATGTCCGTATCTGAGTATACAGACAAATTTGAGGAGCTATTCAGGTTTTCCCCGCATGTGTCAGGGAGCTCCGGGAGACTTCGAGGAATGGAAGTGTATTAAGTGTGAGGGAGGACTTCGAAGTGAAATCATGAGCTCCGTTGGACCGATGGAGATTAGGGTCTTCTCCGAACTTGTGAACAAGAGCTGTATTGCTGAAGAATATGTGAAGAAGGCTGTTGAGGCGAAGAATGACCGTCGGGAGTCCCACCGCAGGGAGCACAATCAAGAATACCTAACAAGGGGTCAAGAGTTTAAGAGAAGAGGACACCCACAACGTTTTTCTCAAAGGCGAAATGACTTTGCGACGAGTGAGGAGTCCCAAAGAAGCGGTAAGGGAAAACGGGCAGCGGCTGCTTCTGATGTTTCGAGCTGTCAGAGGTGTGGAAGTCATCACCCAAATAGGCCGTGCCGATTGGGGTTAGGTGTATGTTACAAGTGCGGGTTACCAGGGCATGTATCAAGAAATTGCCAACAAGGAGAGAGTCAGGATACGGGCCGATTGCGACAGTAAGATTGAGGTAATTATTATCATCAAGCTTAAAGGACAGTGCATGATTTTATAATACCACCTGTACAGTTAAACTGAGAATGTCGAGCTTAATGTTAGACTGAGAAGCAAACCGGATGGTCCGAGTAAGGAATTGCCTTAATACAAATGGATAAATGCCCGTGATGTAAATGATTTTCTGTTGAGAATGATGTGTTGTGTTTGTTATGTAGTTGGTTGATTTCTAGATTTTTTGGTAAAACGGATTGAACCCGTGACTTTTAATTCCTTTGATTTAAATAGATAAGGAATTGTCCTAAATGATGGATTTGGAAACGTTGATTTGAAATGCCAGTCATACTAAGTTGTGGTTGGGTACTTGAGGAAATAAGTGATGGAGCTAATACTTGACGAGAAATCAAAGTGGCATAGCGGAAACTTGCTAAAAGTGTTAGCATAGTATGGTAATAATAAGGAAAAGTGGGATATGATTAAAAATGCTTTATGCTTTGAGTACTTAAAAGTTTAGTGAGCTTATACAGATACTGATTCTCGATAATTGGAATTAATTGCGACGGTGAGCCTTAATGGTTCCGAAATGGATGAGGAAATTACCATTGATGCATAGTCGGATTTAGATGATGATTGAGTGCAAGTTGTTGTGTTCGAGAGATGAGTGCTATGATGTTTGGTCATGGTGACCTTGGATTTTGATCAAGATTTGTAATGATCGGTTTCAGAGAAATCGTTTGGAAACCTTTAAATTGCAATACTGATACGGTACTGAGATTGGTTAGAGGGAACCTGTGACGAGTGGTAAACTCCAATTTTTGGGGAGGTGCTGTTGAAAAATTTTCCCAAGAATTTGAAGGAGTATTTGGTTATGTTTTTGAAAATGATTTTTATCTGAGTAACTTCAACAAAAGAGATGTGCCTCGAAAGCTTTTATAGATTATTAAAGGAAAGCAGATTCATAAGAGTTTGTCAACTTGTTAGTACAACTCATTGAATTCTAAAAAACGAAGAAAGCTTTGATTGATTATAGTGATGTGGGATGATGGCTATGATTAACGATGATGACAATATTATTGATGACATGATTTGAGATTTAATAGGGTGTGAGTTGATGAGACGATAAAAGTAAGGAACGAATGACCGAGATCCTCATAGATAGAGAAATCAGAGCGCGGCAACGGAAGCGCGCAGAGTAAAAGGACCTTGGAACTGTTATGCGTTGGATATAACGGCAGACTACGCTCGCGTACTCGTAGTGATGGATGGAATTTTCGAGGGCGAAAATTTCTGTTAGGGGGGTAGAATGTAATACCCGGTCTAACCGAAATTAATTAAATGATGAGTTAAGTAGGAGCGAATATGCTTGGAAGATTTGGCAATTGGAATTTGATAATTTAAATATGATATTTGGATTCAGTGAGTTTTTCCGAGTCGGAAGACATAGTTTTCTGCGTAAAAGCGCGCAGTGGAATTTTGACCGGCAGTACCGGCTGAGACCTGTCGGGTACTGCAGCTGAGAAAATTGATTATGAGTAAATAGGATTAAGAAATGAGGAATTATAATTAGGGGAGGTATAAATATTTGAAGTGCGATTTAGAGCGCTAATCTTAAAGGTTTTGGTCTAAAATTGGGCCAACGGATAAAAATAAGTGAACTGGGCCTAAGTGGGCCCAAGACCCAACATATATAAACATTAGTTATGAGCATTTCAGCTCATTTTGCCCTAAAGAAGGTGTGTGGGGCGCTGAATTGAGAAGAGAGAAGATAAGAGAGAAAACCTAACTCTCATTGATCTTCAAACCACCATAACTTGAGCTACGGAGCTCCGATTGACGAGCCGTTTGCGGCCACGCGTCACTCTTCTCATCCTCTACATTTCTATCTAAGTTTTGTGGTGAGTATTTCATTCATCTCTGCCCAGTTTTCGAAATTCCCCTCTGTTACACGTTTTTGGGTAGTTAGTGTTGAAATCTTATGATTTTGGGTGTTTAGGGATACTCCAACATGGATTCCAAGTGGGTTCTATCCCTACTTCATATGGGTTGAGGTAAGAAGTGCTCAAACCCTTGTGATTTGTGATTTTTATGAGCCCTAGGTTGATGTATGTATGTGATATTGGTTATGTTAGTGTATTTGATGATCTTGGTGCACAATTGGGAGATTGGTGTTGCTTGAGGAGCTTTGGTGAGGCTTGGGGCTAAGGTTGGTGGAGACTTCCAAAGAAGAGACTCAATTGATTTGGCTACAAGAGGTACGGTTTAAGTTTCATTTAAGTACCGTGTGGTGTGATGAGAATTCCTAGGCTAGATGCCCCTAGGATTAAGTTTGGATTGTGTAAATGGTTGATGCTAATATGCATAGTTGGTATCTAATGTGAATTGATGATTAGGTTGAGAATTGTGTGGCCTTGTATGCTTGGTGTATTGAAAATTTGATGTATTGGGTAATGAGTATTAATTTTGGTTTATGCATTTAAATTGTGAAATTGGGCCGGAGGCCGTAAATTTTGGGCCGGAGGCCGGAAAGAGGTAAGGGAGGTAAGTTGATGTGTGCATTGTATGATGACACAAGTGATTGGATGAATTTCATATAATGAATATGCGAATGATTGGGTTGATTGTTGAATAATAAGGTTTGAGGAGTTGAAGGGTGAAATTATGTAGATGAAGTATGTTTGGTTTTGGGTTGAGAAATATTATGTGGTCATATATGTGATTATGATTATTGATGTCTTGATGGTATGATGATGCATGAGAGGTATATATTGTGATATATGCTTGAGGAATGATTAAGGTTGATTTGTGGGTGAAACCACGTGATAGTGATTATGATATTGATTATGTATAATGATGGTTGATTGGAGATAGTATTGTTGGAAATTGAGATGAGGAAGGATGTATGACATGTTGATATGTTTGTAATTTAGCTATTTGCTTGAAATGGGTAAAGATGGTTATATGATGGTTTTGTGATTCGTGGTAAAGTGTTAATGTATGAGTTGAGGAGGCTTGATGTTGATTTTGGTATATTTTGATTGGTTTCAAAAAGGGTTGAAATTGGCATGTTTTGGTTGATTTTGAAAGGAGTTGAAAATGACTTGTTTTGAAAATGGCACTTTGTGGTTTTATATGAAAAACATGGTTTTTGGGCATACTTTGACGGGACATAACTTGGACTACGGATCTTTGTTTTGTGCCAAATTTGTTTAGAAATGAAATTGGATCCGAGATGTCCATGCCGTTCGAAGAACGGGTGAAAAACGATTTAAAATGAGAAAGTTATGTCCGTCGGAAGATTGGGGGTTGAATTTGTGAATTCTGCAGCTTTTAACTTAGAAAATTTTTATCAGAATGACCCTCCACGCGTAGGCGCACTTGGCGCGTACGCGTCGTTCTTCGAGAAGGCACCATCCACGCGTGCGCGTGGTGTGCGCGTGCGCGTCGATGCGCTGCACCCATTGCCCAGCCATTTTTTCGAGAGTTGTGCCAGTCTTGTGCTTGGGGCGCAAGTGTACCCACGCGTACGCGTGGCTGATGCGTACGCGTCGTTGTCTATTTTTCAATCCGCGCGTCCGCGTGAATGGCGCGTATGCGCCGATGAGTTTTGTGGCCATCCACGCGTGCGCGTGGAGTACGCGTACGCGTGGCCCTGTTTTCATGCCAAAGTTGATACTTGAGTTTTAAAAGCCAAATCTCATACTTTTAAGCCTCCGATCTCACCCCTTATATATTAAATCATTATGATATGCCTAGCAATGAGAAAGGAGCTAGGGGATGTGGTAACTTGCGAGTGAAGCAAGGGGAAAAGTTATGATCAATGATGATCAACGATGATTATATGAGATATGGAGGATGACGGTGGGAGTACCGTGTATGCCATGAGCCGAAGGGCTATATTTATTGATAAATGGCTGGTTCTTGATTGGACCATGTGCCGGATGGCTGAGTTATTGCCGGGTCACGGCAAAGCCATTATTGATTATGGCTGAGAATAAATGCATATATGATTAATGAATGAATGTGTTAAATGGATAATAATGGAAAATGTTGAAATGTGATGTGTAACCCCGGGTAGTAGGCAGTGGCGTTGTCCACTTGCTCCGGGTATGAGACGGAAAAGGATGTTCATGATAAATGAGTTTAATTATGGAGTTTTGAATGAATGTATTTGTGATACCTGGGTAGTAGTAAGGGTTGTGGTTCGTCCCACTTGCTCCAGGTTAATGTTTGAGATTTGATAACAATGAGGATTGATAATATGAATTGAGATTGAATGAATATATGTTTGAGATACCTGGGCAGTAGCAAGGGTTGTGGTTCGTCCCGCTTGCTCCGGGTTAATGTTTAAGATACCTGGGCAGTAGCAAGGGTTGTGGCTCGTCCCACTTGCTCCGGGTTAATGCTTAAGATACCTGGGCAGTAGCAAGGGTTGTGGTTCGTCCCACTTGCTCCAGGTCAGAGATTGTGACGCCTGGGTAGTAGCCGCAGTAGTGGTTGTTCCATTGGCTCCAGGTTGAGTTGTTAAACACCCGCCTGGGTAGTAGCCGCAGTAGTGGTTGTTCCACTGGCTCTGGGCTGAGCGGGTAGTAGCAAGGGGGTTGTAGCTCAAATCTACTTGCTCCGCAAGGGGTGTTTCTGTCCATGGTTAGCTACCAGGACGTGTCGGGTTGGCTATATAACCGACAGATGATATCATCAGCCATAGGGCAGGCATACATCATTTGCATATGTTTGAATTGTTTGGGTTTGCCTATTTGTTTTGGATTTCTATATCATATATGCTATGTTACCTGATTACGTGCTACTTGTTCTACTTGTACCTTATTTGTGTATTACTTGTCTGTATTGCTTGTGTTTGTACAACTGAGAGATCCCTCATGTTGGTGTCGGTGGATGTTGAGGGCTGTTCTTGATGAGATAAATTGATAATGCGATTGCATGATGATGATGATTTTTGAATGAGATAATTTGAGCCCCTGGGTAGACGCAGTGATGTGATTTCACTAGCTCCAGGCGAGGGTATGATGTATTGATATAGAGTTGCTGAGGCAGAACAACTGGTGATGGTTTTGCTTATGATTCTGAGTCTGATTCGTGGAAGAATCAGCGAGTTGGGAAACATGGGTAACATGAACTAGATTTAGTATCCCCTTACAACAGTTGCCTATTCATGGATTAGTGAGAACCTAGGCTGGATACTTGGTGAAAAGGAGTTTAGGATGCTTAGTGAGTTTTTATTGCAGTGCATTGTATTTATTTGGCACTTTTACCGTACTGGGAACCCATGGGCCCGTGGTTCTCATTCCGTATATATCTCTTGTTTTTCAGATACAGGTTCAGGTGCTCAGAAATGAGCTGCGGTTCGTCTGAGAGACGGCGAAGATATTTATTTTCTCTACTTTGTGTTTTGCTTAGAATCTCTCCACCTTTGTTTTGGAAAAGATTATATTATGTGTTGAACTCTTTTGGAAATTGCCTATAGAGGCTTTTATGTTTCCTTTGGGAGAGATTAGGATGTACTGTTGTCAACTACTTTCATACTGTACCCTAGCCGGCCTAAACTTCGCGGGTCGCGACTAGTGGCTATTTACTTATGTTATATATATCTATTTGTTATCTATCTCTTAATCTCCTTTATGCCTTGTCCGTGAATCGCTTTCGGCTTCACGTTTTATCTTTTCATTGTCGAAACGTGAGTGATACGTCTTCGCGATTTTATTTCTACTCTTTTCAGGCTTCTCGATTAATATTCCTTTCGAAATTACCTATATTATATATTAAAAAAGAAAAAAAATCCACCTGAGAGTCGTACCATCGTAATATCATTGACTTATGACTCGAGCATAAGGATTTGAATATTAGGGTGTTATAGGTCGTCTCCCAACGAGTTGCAGAAAGATGTGCTATTTTATTAATCAGAGGTTTTCCAAAATATTTTTGAGTTTGATAAACAGGAAATTAACTCAGAGAATTTATGTAATTCAAATAAAAACCTTGATCGGGAGAAGATTAATTGGAAGTTCTATCCTTGTTGGATTTCTCTCAAGATCAATTGATAATTGAAGGTTGTTTCTACTTAGTTATCCTTTACTGAGTAAAGGAAAGTCAAGTAAGTTGGAAGTCTACTTCTATTCACAAGTTCTAATCCTCTCCCTTGGGAAGGATTAGTGTTAGTGACTAGAGAGCCAGCCAACAATAAACCCAATTACAATTTAGCTCTTGAGTATTCCAACTCAAGGTTCTCCTTTTAATCAACTTCCAATCAAGTTAGAGGACTACTCCATTATTATGAATGTAAACTTCACAAAATTAGAAAGGGAAATAAAGAAAGACATGATAAACAATAATAAAAAAGATCAATTAAAATTAAAAATGGTTCTTGTATTAATAAATTATAAAAATAATCCAATTATAACTCTGGACAAATTAAGGATATGAAAGAGTAAGCGAAAAGTAAGGAAACAAACTAGAATGATGAAGTCTTGGCGGAGGTAGTAACTCTTCTCAATATCCCAATCCAAAAAGCAATAAAACAAAATTCTAAGAACTATGAATGTGTAGAGAGAAAACCTAGAGGAAGAGTAAAATTAGATCTAGAAAACTAAAAAACTAAAATTATGCGTAATGAGAATCGTCCTTAGTCTCTGCATGTTTCCTGGCTTTAATATGCATTTCTGGGCCAAAAACTGGGTTAAAACACGGCCCAAAATCCACGCCAGCGATTTCTGTAAATTTTGCAGATCGTGCACGTCACGTGACCGCATCGTCCACGCGTTCGCGTTATCTAGAATTTTTCCTTTCCACGCGTGCGCGTCGTCTACGCATTCGCGTCACTCGTGCAGATTCCAATCCATGCGCTCGCGTCAGGCACGCGTTCGCGCCGCTGTGATTTTCTCCAATTTGCGCGGATACGTGAGCCATGAGTCCGCGTCGCTTCTTGTTGGTCATCTCCTCAATTTCTTGTGTTCCTTCCATTTTTGCAAGCTTCCTCTCCATTTTCTAAGCCATTCCTGCCTTATGAAGCCTGAAACACTTAACACACAGATCACGACATCGAATAGTATAAAGGAGAATAAAAATATACAATTAAAAGATCTCTAGGAAGCAAGTTTTCAATCATAGAACAATTTTGGGAAGGAATTATAAATACATATAAATCATATGAATAAGTGGGTGCAGACTTGATAAAATCACACAATTAAACACAATATAAATCATAAAATAATGGTTTATCACTCACTCGACCAAATTCTATACTCCGGGGTTGTTGCAGTCAATGGATCTGACACCTAGGAACAAGTTAATGTAGAATAGGAAGATCAGAGTATGGGAACGAACGAATTTGATTTGTTAGCAAACTCAATGAGCAGCTTCATCTTCTGAAGTTGTTGCAGTGAGCGGAAGGCTTTTGGGTAAGAAGAGAAAGTAAATGGACATATTATCAAGGATGAATGAACATGTGTAATATTCAACTGAGGCCCAAAAAAAACTTTTCTAAATACTTGCTGATGTTATCTCTAGTGTGAATGACAAGTTCAAGATTGGTGAGAAATTGGAGTAGCTTGATTTTGGTGATCATGAAATTGTTCAAGTTATGATGAAGTTTTTTAATAATCCTCATTTGGAGAAGAGTTTTTAGGGTTTGACAAATTCTTAGAAGAGTGCACTAGTACAATTCATCTCAGATCGAACTAGTCTTGATTGAGTTTGTTATGCTATATTAAAAAACTTATCATATTTTGCAATAGAGTTATTTTGTGATGTATGACCTCCATGGTTATTTTCTTTACTGTATTAGACAAGCTTGCTGGATTTAGCTATTGAGATGGTTATTATATTTTGAAAAACGTATCATATTTGGCAATAGAGTTATTTTGTGATGTAAGACCTCCTATGGTAATTTTCTTAACTACATTAGACAAGCTTGATGAATTTAGCTATTAAGATGGGTATTTTATTTTAAAAAACTATATTATATTTGGCAATAGAGTTATTTTGTGATGTAACACTTATATTATAGTGATTTTCTTCAATACTTTAGGCAAGCTTGTTGGATTTAGCCATTAAGATGAGTTTCGAATCTGTAAAATAAAATCAGCATTGTTCATTGATCATTTATGTATATATATTTTCAATTTATTGTGGAAAGTAGTAGTACGTTATAATAAAAAAATTAAAGGCAATCATGTTTATATATTATTCGAATGTACTGCATCATTCTATCCAACTTAGTGAATTAAAAATAGTATTTATTGAGCATTCATGTTTATATAGTATTTGAATGTGTTGTATCATTCTATCCATCTTAGTGAATAATTATAAAGGAAAAATGATAAAATAATTTAAAATGATGTAAACTTTCTGAAAATTGGAAACATCATTTCAGATTGAAATAATTACAATAAAATATTTGTAACATGATAAAAGCATCTGACTAACTATGGTAGCAAATGGCCAAAGAATAACTAGCTCTTTGATGTAGTTATCTAAAGTAATTACTTACTTAATTGCATAGAATATAAGTGTCACATTAAAATTTGAAAAAATAGTACTAAAATTAAAAAGATACAAAATACAAAGTCTATGATATGAAAACATGATAATATTGAGTGTCATAATTTCACTCTCTACTTTTCATTCATCTTGAAGTTGAAACTGTTATTGCTTGGATAATCTTCTAAAGCTCTTTCATATGGTTAGGAACTTGGTTTTGCTTTACCTTGAATAGAAGGACATGTTCACCTAAAGTATTCACATCTCCTAACAGGACATGCATAGTACTCTCGACCTGAATTTGTAATACTATGTGAAACTTGTAATGGAGCTCTCAATCCATAGTCGCAAAAACATTCACCTATTATATTAGAGTTGCTGCTGCTATGTGATTCATTTGACAATCAAGGCACACTAAATAATCTTCTTCTTCAAATTAAACTTCCACACGTTTCAAAATTCATTTAAAGTTCAACGATGGTAGCTTGTAAAAAAATTGAAACCAAAAATTAAATTGAAGAAAAATAAATAAAAATAACAAGGACAATTTTCTAAATTCAGCTTATCGCATAAGGAGCAATAATTATGAAAATAAAGTTTAGCAAACAACAATTTGCAATAACTATGAAAATAAAGTGCATACTAGCACAGTAAAATTAGATAATTATTTTCATATTTTATGAAGCTATCTTCTCAAATTTCTTTCCCCTTCAAGAATGGAAAAAGATTCAAAGATTCATAAGAATATTTAACATAAAAATATAGTTTGCTAGGTAGGTTTCATTGATACAGTTGTATTGCTGAAGGCTAATAAATTTTTCAAAACAACTTTAGTAGTATCCTCCATTCTAAAGAATGGGATTCTCAAAGATTGATAAGTCACAAGATAGTAATAATGAAGGATGGCTACATAATTATAATCATCAAGAAAGATTATTCTACTAGGAAAGATTATAACTTTAGTAGTGTCCTCCAACCTTATAATTATAAGCACCAGAAAAGATTATTCTACTAGAAAAACTTAGATGGTAAAGCTTCTAAGAATAAAGAAAGAGACTTGATTAGATTGAAAAATGATAACAAATTGTTCCAAAAGAATAAAATTTTTGGCTCTTGAAATTTTATTTACCACCTAAAAACAAGCATACAACTACTTTTCCATATAATGTAAAATCAGAATTAGGATAGCTATATTTGACAAAACACATTCATAAATTCACAACGTTGCAAACAATTTGATAATGCCAATATTAATTAATCTGTTTCTAATTAGTCAATCAAGAATAATAAAGAAGATCAAACACATGAATATGATTTTTTCATCACCATCATAAAGAAACAAACAGATACCAATCATATACATCAAACAAGAACTTGTTGCATAATACAGAGTAATTTATAAACCTAGCTAAAATAGAAACAACTCTGATTCAACAGAGACAGAATGTGTGTCAGTGTGTGAGACAGTGAGAGATAGAGAGAAAATATGGACTTCACAAATTTTACCTGGCAACGCAATGGTGAAGTGTGAAGAGACGGTGGAGCGGCTTCCTCAATGGGGTCGAATTCTACGCCGAGTTGGGTAGTAGTGTTGGCGAAGAGGTGAACGGAGTTAAAGACTAGGAGTGGGGAGATCAATGAAAGGGGAAAGGGGGACACATTCATCGATGAGTTAGGGTATTATTTAGATTTAATTTAATTATGGGTATTTTAGTAACTTCCCATATTTTAGTTTTTATTTTTAACTTAAACCAAATAGGATATTGAAATATAGTTTAGTCCTGTATACTTTACCTTAGACACAAATACAAAGACTTAATTTAATTTCTGTCCTTAAGTCTTAGTCTATCTTCCAAGCACAGCCTAAAGATATTCACACAAGACCCTCCCATTAAAGATTCCTAGTTCTGGACAGAGAATCATGCAAACATATGCGAGTGACAATTTTGGGGGAGTTATTCTTCTTGAAGAGGTTGATGGGATTCAACATTATTGTGCGCATGCAAGTGCATAGTTCAAAGAGTCTAAAAAGCATTATCAAACTACATTCAAAGATATTCTCGCTATTAAAAGAGGCATTGAGAAATTTAGTTTCATCTTAGCCTTTATTACTTTACTATTGAAATGGATAATACTTCTTTCCCATCCATTCTAGATGCCAAATAGAAGATTCTACTAGATGCTCTTAAGATGAATTGACTAGTTTTTTTGCTATGAATTCACCGTAAAACATATCAAAGAAAACCAGAACATGTTGGCTAATTTTCTCTCTAGGCAAGTTAAAGATCTTCCATCCAAGTCACTTTGCGTTCTCACTATGAGTTCCTTTTCCACCTACGAAATCCTTTTCCCATATTGTCCATAAATAAACAAAACAGACAGAGGTCAGACATGACATTTTTCCTTAAATACTCGTTTTAGAACAACACTGGAAGTATCTACCCATGCAAAAACATGCTTGTTCTACAAGCTTTATAAACTGCTCCTTGTCACCTAGATTCTACCAAACCCAAAGCATTTTTGCATTAATACCACGTATTATACTATACCTATAATTCAAGGACCAATTCTTGAATGAAATGATGTGGTATAATTAGGCACTCTTAATTAAATTTACCTATGTTATTATCATGCATGTTTATCCAATCTACATGCTACTATGTAGCAAACCTATGAAAACTCCTATCTGATGTTATTAAAGGACTGTCGATTTGTCTAAAAACAATGGCTTCTCCTTCTCGACCCCACTAATAATATTGTAACAATTTTAGCGTAATTTTATCACATATGGAATCACTAACAGATTTGGTGAATACTCTTTTTGCTTGTTCCAAGATTTAGATCATTAGGGAGGATCATTAGCACAAAATCTATGTGAAACTGATGAGCGGATAATTTATACGCTTTTTGGCATTGTTTTTAGGTAATTTTTAGTAGGATCTAGCTACTTTTAGGGACGTTTTCATTAGTTTTTTTGCTAAATTCACATTTCTGGACTTTGCTATGAGTTTGTGTATTTTTCTGTGATTTCAAGTATTTTCTGGCTGGAATTAAGGGACCTGAGCAAAACTCTGATAAAAGGCTGACAAAGAACTGCTGATGCTGTTGGATTCTGACCTCCCTGTACTCGAAATGGATTTTTTGGAGCTACCGAATTTCAAATGGCGCTCTCTTAACGGCGTTGTAAAGTAGACATCCAGAGCTTTCCAGCAATATATAATAGTCCATACTTTATTCGAGATTAGATGACGTAAACTGGTGCTCAACGTCAATTCTATGCTGCATTCTAGAGTCAAACGCCAGAAACACGTCATGAACCAGAGTTGAACGCCAAAAACACGTTACAACTTGGCGTTCAACTCCAAAAGAAGCCTCTGCACGTGTAAAGCTCAAGCTCAGCCCAAGCACACACCAAGTAGGCCCGGAAGTGGATTTCTGCATTAATTACTTACTTCTGTAAACCCTAGTAGCTAGTTTAGTATAAATAGGACATTTTACTATTGTATTAGACGTCTTTTAACAATATGTCTTTTGACCATTCGGTCTTTTGATCATTCAGGGGGGCTGGCCATTTGGCCATGCCTGGACTATCGCTTATGTATTTTCAACGGTGGAGTTTCTGCACACCATAGATTAAGGGTGTGGAGCTCTGCTGTACCTCAAGTTTTGATGTAATTACTACTGTTTTCTATTCAATTCAGTTTATTTCTGTTCTAAGATATTCGTTGCACTTCACTATGATAAATGTGATGATTCGTGACACTCATCATCATTCTCACCTATGAATGCGTGACTGACAACCACTTCCGTTCTACCTTAGATCGAACGCATATCTCTTGGATTCCTTAGTCAGAATCTTCGTGGTATAAGCTAGAATTGATGGCGGCATTCATGAGAATCCGAAAAGTCTAAACCTTATCTGTGGTATTCCGAGTAGGATTCAGGGATTGAATGACTGTGACAAGCTTCAAACTCGTGATTGTTGGGCGTGATGACAAACGCAAAAGAATCAATGGATTCTATTCCGACATGATCGAGAACCGACAGATAATTAGCCGTGCCATGACAGGGCATTTGGACCTTTTTTACTGAGAGGATGGGATGTAGCAATTGACAACGGTGATGCCCTACATACAGCTTGCCATAGAAAGGAGTAAGAAGGATTGGATGAAGGCAGTAGGAAAGCAAAGATTCAGAAGGAGCACAACATCTTCATATGCCTATCTAAAATTCCCACCAATGATCTACATAAGTATCTTTATCTTTATTTTATGTTTTATTTATTATTATTTTCGAAAACTAATATAATCATTTAAATCCGCCTAACTGAGATTTACAAGATGACCATAGCTTGCTTCATACCAATAATCTCCGTGGGATCGACCCTTACTCACGTAAGGTTTATTACTTGGACGACCCAGTGCACTTGCTGGTTAGTTGTGCGAAGTTGTGAAGAAAGTGTTGAGTTATAAACGCGTATACCAAGTTGAATGCCATTGATAGAGATCACAATTTCGTGCACCAGAAACCCAAGGTGCAAACTTTGGACAGGTTTATTTTGTTCCTCCAAGCCCCACTCACGTCGATGTTGACATTAATGATGACGAAGAAGAATTAGAGCAACTACAAGATAAATTGCAACATCTCTCTTCTTTGGATGATCTTGAGTACAATGATGCTTCTCTCTACCAGGAGCATGAAACTATTAATGGGTGGTAAAAGAATTTTGTTATTTTTGCTGACAATACTATATAATAGAATATTAATCTGTGTTGTGTACATGTGAATATGTGTGAACTTTGTCTTCATCCGTCTTTAATAAAATTAGACAAGACCTATCCTTATCTGTTACGTGTCTAGGTCCTAAGATTTAATTTATCTGCTACATGTATCTTTTTTATTTTTACTCGTAGATTTTTAGTTAATTTCCTTATTCGTAAACTCTTTTATATAAGGAGATCCTTGTAATGCTTGAGGTAACTTTAACACGTGTGTGTGCGTGTGTGGGTGTGTGTGTGTGTGTGTGTATGTGTGTGTTGCTATATGAGTTTAATGAGTATACTCTTAGTTTGTCTCTATTAGAGTGGACTAGATCCATGAGAATTTCTCAAGTAAAAAATAGAGATTAAATAATGTAACACAAAGCTTGGTCTCTTTTAGTAGTATTTTTCTGATATATTACTTAGCTATGAGATAGCCTCCTATGTTACTTCTAGATCTCTTCGAATACTAGAGATCCACCTCAAGATCTGAAAACTCTACCTTTGTGGTCTTATGGTTTCTTTGGTTAATAAATAATAACTTGGACCCTCTTTTGTTCTTGTCTTGTATAAGATGTTATGAAAAATAAATTAATTTATCAATGTGTATATAGAAAGGATGAAATATGTTAAGTTTGATGTATTGGGGTCACTAAAGGTGAGATCTTTATATGATGAAGGGGAGTGTGGGGTGTTAGTTGGAGGTAGGCGTGTACATGGTCCGGTCCAGCTCGAAGATCTGGCCCAGAAAAAAAGCATTTTAGACCTTGTTGGCCTGAACTCGAAGTGGCCTAGGAATGATTCGGAAAAAAGAAATAAAACCTGGAGGAATACCTTAACCAGGAGTCCAGGACTGGGCTATATCTCGGATCACCCGGCTCCACCCAGCCTGATGAGGTTTCATACTTCTCCAAATGTTACTTAGGGGACTTAGGGCACGCAATGCACAAGACCACGCACTCCCTTCTCTCAGCACGCAGTGAGACATAACCCTGACCTGAACCCCCTTTTCTCTCAGCACATAGCTATGCATCCTCAGCCCCCACCACACGCACGTGCCACCCTTTCCTTCTCAGCCCTTTCTTTGTCTCTCACCAGCCTCAGCGACGATGACACTAATGGTTGTGAAGTGCGATGGCGCTTCTCTACTCTATTTTCTCAGCGCCCATCACTCTATCAGTCAGTCACTAGAAGCCAGCCTCACCACCACTAGAAACCCTAGTAAAGCTCAGTCAGCTACTGCCTCTGCTCTGCTGTCCGCGATTATCTTCTTCTTTTCTATCCCAAGTCATCTCCTTCTTATCTTCTTTGACCTCTATTCTCAAGCTCAGGTAAATAGTTAATTTTCTGATTAGAAATTTTGATTATTAGAACTTTTGATTATTGGTCTTATTAGTATTTTGATTGTTGTTCTAATTATTTTTTTCATTATTGTTTTGAATTTTGATTACCAGTTATGGTATTTTCTTTTTTTTTTCTAGAAAAATTCATTAGCGATGATATTTTAGTGTTCTGATTCTTATTTTGATTACCAGTAAATTGAATATTTGCTCTAATTATTACTTATTTTTTTCTGATTTATTCTTAATTTATTTGATGTGGTTATTTGTTCTTAATTTAGTTAATGTGGTAATTGTTTTTTCTATTTTGATCTAATTTGTACTTAATTTAATTGATGTGGTTATTATTTATTATAAGGTTTCTATTTATTGTTGAACTTCTGATTATTGCTGTTTATTAGTCTAAACTTCTGATGTGTTACTGATTATTGTTGAATTTGTCTTTGATTTTGTTTGCTTAGATAACAAATAATGGGAGGAGGAGATAATTGTATTCCTCTACAAGTCATTAAGGAAAACAAAGCAATGAAAATTGAGGAACAAATTTAGACCCTTCTTTTATAAATTATTGTTAAAAGTTCAATTTTCACATAGTCCAAAAGTGTTTAGCTTTTATTGGGTCTAGGGTCGAATTAGAGTCTAAAAAATAGGTTCAATATATATATATATATATATTTAGGGTTGGGTCTGAATTAGGACAAACTTGATTTTATCCGACCATGTGCACCCCTAGTTGGAGGTCATAGGTACTCAAATTGGTGAATGTATATATGATTATAAGTGTGTGTTGTTGGAGGTTTGAGTGGAGATGAAAATAGGGAAAAAGCACATGATGTGGAATAGATGTGGTTTTAAGTGTTTCTCCTCTATGAGAAAATGAGAAAATGAGATTTAGAGGATGAAGCATGGAAGATAAATTTGCATATAAGGTTCTAGGATGAAAGTTTTATATAAAGGGAGGGTTAAGGATTAGTTATGGATGGAAGGAGGAAGTGGGATTTGACATGGTGCATGCATGGAAGTTTAGAACTTGAAAGGAAGAGGTGAAGGTGTGTTGGTAATCAAAATGAGGTGTCAAAAGAAGATGATGGTATAAATGGTGCACGAAATTGTGATCACTACTTTTCACAACTCAAATAATCCCTAGTAATGGCCCCAAAGACTTGGTGCTCAATACCATGGCATAAACACAACTTCGCACAACTAACCAGCAAGTGCACTGGGTCGTCCAAGTAATAAACCTTACGCGAGTAAGGGTCGATCCCACGGAGATTGTTGGTATGAAGCAAGCTATGGTCACCTTGTAAATCTCAGTCAGGCAGACTCAAATGTTTATGGATGATATATGAATAAAACATAAAGATAAAGATAGAGATACTTATGTAATTCATTGGTGAGAACTTCAGATAAGCGAATGGAGATGCTTTGTCCCTTCCGTCTCTCTGCTTTCCTACTGTCTTCATCCAATCCTTCTTACTCCTTTCCATGGCAAGCTGTATGCAAGGGTTTCACCATTGTCAGTGGCTACCTCCCATCCTCTCAGTGGAAATGTTCAACGCACCCTGTCACGGCACGGCTATCTAGCTGTCGGTTCTCGATCATGTCGGAATAGAATCCAGTGATTCTTTTGCGTCTGTCACTAACGCCCCACAATCGCGAGTTTAAAGCACGTCACAGTCATTCAATCATTGAATCCTACTCAGAATACCACAGACAAGGGTTAGACCTTCCGGATTCTCTTGAATGCCGCCATCAATTCTAGCTTATACCACGAAGATTCCGGTTAAAGAACCCAAGAGATAAACATTAGAGCCTTGTTTGCT
Organism: Arachis stenosperma; assembly: GCF_014773155.1. Lineage (NCBI taxonomy): Eukaryota > Viridiplantae > Streptophyta > Magnoliopsida > Fabales > Fabaceae > Arachis > Arachis stenosperma. The sequence goes on from NC_080382.1 coordinate 106,210,321, forward strand.
TGTAGAACAGAAGTGGTTGTCAGTCACTTGTTCATAAGTGAGAATGATGATGAGCGTCACATAATCATCACATTCATCAAGTTCTTGAGTGCGAATGAATATCTTGGAACAAGAACAAGCTGAATTGAATAGAAGAACAATAGTAATTGCATTAATACTCGAGGTACAGCAGAGCTCCACACCTTAATCTATGGTGTGTAGAAACTCCACCGTTGAAAATACATAAGAACAAGGTCTAGGCATGGCCGTGAGGCCAGCCTCCCAGTGATCAAAAGATTCAAAGATCTCCAGATGAAAAATACAATAGTAAAGGGTCCTATTTATAGGAAACTAGTAGCTTAAGAATTACAAAGATGAGTAAAAGACATAAAAATTTACTTCCGGGCCCACTTGGTGTGTGCTTGGGCTGAGCATTGAAGCATTTTCTTATAGAGACTCTTCTTGGAGTTAAACGCCAGCTTTTGTGCCAGTTTGGGCGTTTAACTCCCACTTTGGTGCCAGTTCCGGCGTTTAACGCTGGAAATTCTGAGGTTGACTTTGAACGCCAGTTTGGGCCATCAAATCTTGGGCAAAGTATGGACTATCATATATTGCGGGAAAGCCCAGGATGTCTACTTTCCAACGCCATTGAGAGCGCGCCAATTGGGCTTTTGTAGCTCCAGAAAATCTACTTAGAGTGCAGGGAGATCAGAATCCAACAGCATCTGCAGTCCTTTTCAGTCTCTGAATCAGATTTTTGCTCAGGTCCCTCAATTTCAGCCAGAAAATACCTGAAATCACAGAAAAACACACAAACTCATAGTAAAGTCCAGAAAAGTGAATTTTAATTAAAAACTAATAAAAATATACTAAAAACTAACTAAATCCTACTAGAAACATACTAAAAAAAATGCCAAAAAGCGTATAAATTATCCGCTCATCACAACACCAAACTTAAATTGTTGCTTTCCCCCAAGCAACTGAAAATCAAATAAGATAAAAAGAAGAGAATATGCAATGAATTCCAAAAACATCTATGAAGATCAGTATTAATTAGATGAGCGGGGCTTTTAGCTTTTTGCCTCTGAACAGTTTTGGCATCTCACTCTATCCTTTGAAATTCAGAATGATTGGCTTCTTTAGGAACTCAGAATCCAGATAGTGTTATTGATTCTCCTAGTTAAGTATGATGATTCTTGAACACAGCTACTTTATGAGTCTTGGCCGTGGCTCAAAGCACTCTATCTTCCAGTATTACCACTGGATACATACATGCCACAGACACATAATTGGGTGAACCTTTTCAGATTGTGACTCAGCTTTGCTAGAGTCCCCAATTAGAGGTGTCCAGGGTTCTTAAGCACACTCTTTTTGCCTTGGATCACAACTTTATTTCTTTCTTTTTCTTTCTTTTTCTCTTTCTCCTTTTTTCGTTTTTTTTTCGCTTCTTTTTTGTTTTGTTTTGTATTCACTGCTTTTTCTTGCTTCAAGAATCATTTTTATGATTTTTCAGATCCTCAGTAACATGTCTCCTTTTTCATCATTCTTTCAAGAGCCAACAATTTTAACATTCATGAACAACAAATTCAAAAGACATATGCACTGTTTTAAGCATACATTCAGAGAACAAAAGTATTGCCACCACATCAAAATAATTAATCTGTTATAAAATTCAAAATTCATGCAATTCTTCTCTTTTTCAATTATGAACATTTTTAATTTAAGAAAGGTGATGAATTCATAGGACATTCATAACTTTAAGGCATAGACACTAAGACACTAATGATCATAAGACACAAACATGGATAAACATAAGCATAAAATTCAAAAAACAGAAAAATAAAGAACAAGGAGATTAAAGAACGGGTCCACCTCAGTGATGGCGGCTTGTTCTTTCTCTTGAAGGTCTTATGGAGTGCTTGAGCTCCTCAATGTCTCTTCCTTGTCTTTGTTGCTCCTCTCTCATGATTCTTTGATCCTCTCTAATTTCATGGAGGAGGATGGAATGTTCTTGGTGCTCCACCCTTAGTTGTCCCATGTTGGAACTCAATTCTCCTAGGGAGGTGTTGATTTGCTCCCAGTAGTTTTGTGGAGGAAAGTGCATCCCTTGAGGCATCTCAGGGATTTCATGATGAGTGGGGTCTCTTGTTTGCTCCATCCTTTTCTTAGTGATGGGCTTGTCCTCATCAATGAGGATGTCTCCTTCTATGTCCACTCCAACTGAATAACAGAGGTGATAAATGAGATGAGGAAAGGCTAACCTTGCCAAGGTAGAGGACTTGTCCGCCACCTTATAGAGTTCTTGGGCTATAACCTCATGAACTTCTACTTCTTCTCCAATCATGATGCTATGGATCATGATGGCCCGGTCTAGAGTAACTTCAAACCGGTTGCTAGTGGGAATGATTGAGCGTTGGATAAACTCCAACCATCCCCTAGCCACGGGTTTGAGGTCATGCCTTCTTAGTTGAACCGGCTTCCCTCTTGAATCTCTCTTCCATTGGGCGCCCTCTTCACAGATGTCTATGAGGACTTGGTCCAACCTTTGATCAAAGTTGACCCTTTTTGAGTTTGAAAGGGATCTCGGGGATCACCTTCTTCAAGGCCACAACTTCATAGAAATGGTCTTGATGCACCCTTGAGATGAATCTCTCCATCTCTCATGACTCGGAGGTGGAAGCTTTTGCCTTTCCTTTCCTCTTTCTAGAGGTTTCTCCGGCCTTGGATGCCATAAATGGTTATGGAAAAACAAAAAGCAATGCTTTTACCACACCAAACTTAAAAAGTTTGCTCGTCCTCGAGCAAAAGAAGAAAAAAAAGAGTAGAAGAAGAAGAAATGGAGGAGATGGAGGTGGCTTTGTGGTTCGGCCAAAGGGGGGAGAAGTAGTGTTTAGGGTGTGTGAAAATGAAGGAGTGAAGATGGGTTTATATAGGGGTGAAGAGAGGGGTAGGGTTCGGCCATTATGGGTGGGTTTGGGTGGGAAAGTGGTTTGAATTTTGAATGGTGAGGTAGGTGGGGTTTTATGAAGGATGGATGTGAGTGGTGAAGAGAAAGATGGGATTTGATAGGTGAGGGTTTTTTGGGGAAGAGTGGCCGAGGTGATTGGTGAATGGGTGAAGAAGAGAGAGGGTGGTGGGGTAGGTGGGGATCCTGTGGGGTCCACAGATCCTGAGGTGTCAAGGAAAATTCAACCCTGCACCAAGTGGCGTGCAAAAATGCACCCTTTGCCAATTCTGGCGTTAAACGCCGGGCTGGTGCCCATTTCTGGCGTTTAACGCCATGTTCTTGCCTTTTCTTGGTATTTAACGCCAGTCTGGTGCCCCTTTCTGGCGTTAAACGCCCAGAATGGTGCCAGACTGGGCGTTAAACGCCCAACTGCTACCCTTACTGGCGTTTGAACGCCAGCAGGATCTTCCTCCAGGGTGTGCTGTTTTTCTTCCTGTTTTTCATTCTATTTTTGCTTTTTCAATTGATTTTGTGACTTCTCATGATCATCAACCTAAAGAAAACATAAAATAACAAAGGAAAATAGATAAAATATAACATTGGGTTGCCTCCCAACAAGCGCTTCTTTAATGTCAGTAGCTTGACAGAGGGCTCTCATGGAGCCTCACAGATGCTCAGAGCAATGTTGGAACCTCCCAACACCAAACTTAGAGTTTGGCTGTGGGGGTTCAACACCAAACTTAGAGTTTGGTTGTGGCCTCCCAACACCAAACTTAGAGTTTGACTGTGGGGGCTCTGTTTGACTCTGTTTTGAGAGAAGCTCTTCATGCTTCCTCTCCATGGTGACAGAGGGATATCCTTGAGCCTTAAACACAAAGGATTTTTCATTCACTTGAATGATCAATTCACCTCTATCAACATCAATCACAGCCTTTTGATGAGCGGATAATTTATACGCTTTTTGGCATTGTTTTTAGTATGTTTTTAGTATGATCTAGTTAGTTTTTAGTATATTTTTATTAGTTTTTAGTTAAAATTCACTTTTCTGGACTTTACTATGAGTTTGTGTGTTTTTCTGTGATTTCAGGTATTTTCTGGCTGAAATTGAGGGATCTGAGCAAAAATCTGATTCAGAGACTGAAAAGGACTGCAGATGCTGTTGGATTCTGACCTCCCTGCACTCGAAGTGGATTTTCTGGGGCTACAGAAGCCCAATTGGCGCGCTCTCAACGGCGTTGGAAAGTAGACATCCTGGGCTTTCCAGCAATATATGATAGTCCATACTTTGCCCAAGATTTGATGGCCCAAACCGGCGTTCAAAGTCACCTACAGAAATTCCAGCGTTAAACGCCGGAACTGGCACCTAAATGGGAGTTAAACGCCCAAACTGGCATAAAAGCTGGCGTTTAACTCCAAGAAGAGTCTCTACACGAAAATGCTTCATTGCTCAGCCCAAGCACACACCAAGTGGGCCCGGAAGTGGATTTCTATGACATTTACTCATCTCTGTACACCCTAGGCTACTAGTTTTCTATATATAGGACCTTTTACTATTGTATTTTCATCTTCTGATCTTTGGAACCTTTTCTTTAGATCTTTTGATCACTTTGGGAGGCTGGCCTCACGGCCATGCCTAGACCTTGTTCTTATGTATTTTCAACGGTGGAGTTTCTACACACCATAGATTAAGGTGTGGAGCTCTGCTGTACCTCGAGTATTAATGCAATTACTATTATTCTTCTATTCAATTCCGCTTGTTCTTTGTCCAAGATATCACTTGTTCTTCAACTTGATGAAGGTGATGATTGTCACGGATCATCACCATTCTCACTCATGAACAAAGTGACTGACAACCACTCTTGTTCTACAAGCATACGAGGCTTAGTGAATATCTCTTGGATTCTTTAATCGGAGTCTTCGTGGTATAGGCAAGAACTGATGGCGGCATTCAAGAGAATCCGGAAGGTCTAACCTTGTCTGTGGTATTCTGAGTAGGATTCAATGATTGAATGACTGTGACGTGCTTCAAACTCCTGAGGGCGGGGCGTTAGTGACAGACGCAAAAGAATCACTGGATTCTATTCCGGCCTGATTGAGAACCGACAGATGGATAGCCCATGCTGTGACAGAGCATCAGGGACGTATTTCCAATGAGAGGATGGGAGGTAGCCACTGACAACGGTGAAACCCTACACAAGCTTGCCATGGAAAGGAGTAAGAAGGATTGGATGAAGACTGTAGGAAAGCAGAGAGACGGAAGGGAAGGCATCTTTCATACGCTTATCTGAAGCTCTCATCAATGATATACATAAGTATCTCTATCTTTATCTTTATGCTTTATTCGTTTATCACTATACCCATTTGAGTTTGCCTGACTGAGATTTACAAGGTAACCATAGCTTGCTTCATACCAACAATCTCCGTGGGATCGACCCTTACTCACGTAAGGTATTACTTGGACGACCCAGTGCACTTGCTGGTTAGTTGTGCGAAGTTGTAGTGATCACAATTTCGTGCACCACCTTTGCTGTGGCTAGGAAGGGTCTGCCAAGGATGATGGATTCATCCATGCACTTCCCAGTCTCTAGGACTATGAAATCAGCAGGGATGTAATGGTCTTCAATCTTCACCAGAACATCCTCTACAAGTCCATAAGCTTGTTTTCTTGAGTTGTCTGCCATCTCTAGTGAGATTCTTGCAGCTTGCACCTCAAAGATCCCTAGCTTCTCCATTACAGAGAGAGGCATGAGGTTTACACTTGACCCCAAGTCACACAGAGCCTTCTTGAAGGTCCTGGTGCCTATGGTACAAGGTATTGAGAACTTCCCAGGATCTTGTCTCTTTTGAGGTAATTTCTGCCTAGACAAGTCATCCAGTTCTTTGGTGAGCAAAGGAGGTTCGTTCTCCCAAGTCTCATTACCAAATAACTTGTCATTTAGCTTCATGATTGCTCCAAGGTACTTGGCAACTTGCTCTTCAGTGACATACTCATCCTCTTCAGAGGAAGAATACTCATCAAAGCTCATGAATGGCAGAAGTAAATTCAATGGAATCTCTATGGTCTCAGTGTGAGCTTCAGATTCCCATGGTTCCTCATTAGGGAACTCATTGGAGGCCAGTGGACATCCATTGAGGTCTTCCTCAGTGGCGTTCACTGCCTCTTCCTCCTCTCCAAATTCGGCCATGTTGATGGCCTTGCACTCTCCTTTTGGATTCTCTTCTGTATTGCTTGGAAGAGTACTAGGAGGGAGTTCAGTAATTTTCTTGCTCAGCTGTCCCACTTATGCCTCCAAATTCCTAATGGAGGACCTTGTTTCAGTCATGAAACTTTGAGTGGTTTTGATTAGATCAGAGACCATGGTTGCTAAGTCAGAGTGGTTCTGCTTAGAATTCTCTGTCTGTTGCTGAGAAGATGATGGAAAAGGCTTGCCATTGCTAAACCTGTTTCTTCTACCATTATTGTTGTTGAAACCTTGTTGAGGTCTTTGTTGATCCTTCCATGAGAGATTTGGATGATTTCTCCATGAAGAATTATAGGTGTTTCCATAGGATTCTCCCATGTAATTCACCTCTTCCATTGAAGGGTTCTCAGGATCATAAGCTTCTTCTTCAGATGAAGCATCTTTAGTACTGCCTGGTGCATTTTGTATTCCAGACAGACTTTGAGAAATCAAATTGACTTGTTGGGCCAATATTTTGTTCTGAGCCAGTATGGCATTCAGAGTATCAATCTCAAGAACTCCTTTCTTCTGATTTGTCCCATTGTTCACAGGATTCCTTTCAGAAGTGTACATGAATTGGTTATTTGCAACCATTTCAATTAGTTCTTGAGCTTTTGTAGGCGTCTTCTTCAGATGAAGAGATCCTCCAGCAGAGCTATCCAAAGACATCTTGGACAGTTCATACAGACCATCATAGAAAATACCTATGATGCTCCATTCAGAAAGCATGTCAGTAGGACATTTTCTGATCAATTGTTTGTATCTTTCCCAAGCTTCATAGAGGGATTCTCCTTCCTTCTGTCTGAAGGTTTGGACTTCCACTCTAAGCTTACTCAATTTTTGAGGTGGAAAGAACTTTGCCAAGAAGGCATTGACTAGCTTTCCCCAAGAGTTCAGGCTTTCTTTAGGTTGTGAGTCTAACCATATTCTAGCTCTGTCTCTTACAGCAAAAGGGAATAGCATAAGTCTGTAGACCTCAGGGTCAACCCCATTAGTCTTGACAGTGTCACAGATTTGCAAGAACTCAGCTAAAAACTGATGAGGATCTTCCAATGGAAGTCCATGGAACTTGCAATTCTGTTGCATTAGAGAAACTAATTGAGGCTTAAGCTCAAAGTTGTTTGCTCCAATGGCAGGGATAGAGATGCTTCTCCCATAGAAGTCGGGAGTAGGTGCAATAAAGTCACCCAGCACCTTCCTTGCATTGTTGGCATTGTTGTTGTTTTCGGCTGCCATGGGTTCTTCTTCTTTGAAGATTTCTGTTAGGTCCTCTACAGAGAATTGTGCTTTAGCTTCTCTTAGCTTTCGCTTCAAGGTCCTTTCAGGTTTAGGGTCAGCTTCAACAAGAATGCTTTTGTTTTTGCTCCTGCTCATATGAAAGAGAAAAGAACAAGAAAATATGGAATCCTCTATGTCACAGTATAGAGATTCCTTGAGGTGTCAGAGGAACAGAAAAATAGAAGGAAGAGGTAGAAGAATTCGAACTTAGTGAGATAGAGTTCGAATTGTGCATTGAGGAGGAGTGGTACTCCATAAATAGAAGGATGTGAAAAGAGGGGAAGAAATTTTTCGAAAATTAAGTAAAAGATTAAAAAAAAACATTTTGAAAAAGATTTTGAAGAAGATATGATTGAAAACTTTTTTGAAAAAGATGTGATTTAAAAGTTATGGTTTTAAAAAGATATGATTGAGAAGATATGATTTGAAAAACAATATAAGAAGATTTGATTTTAAAAAATTAATGACTTGGCTAACAAGAAAAGATATGATTCAAACATTAAACCTTTCTCAACAGAAAAGGCAACATACTTGAAATGTTGAATCAAATCATTAATTGTTAGTAAGTATCTTTGAAAAAGGAAAGAAATTGATTTTGAAAAAGATTTGATTTGAAAAGATATGTTTTGAAAAAGATTTGATTTTGAAAAACTTTGAAAACTTGAAAAAAAATTTGCATTAAAAACAAAATCTTCCCTCTTGTGCCATCCTGGCGTTAAACGCCCAGAATGGTGCACATTCTGGCGTTTAACGCCCAACTTGCTACCCTTTTGGGCGTTAAACGCCCAGCCAGGTATCCTGGCTGGCGTTTAAACGCCAGTTTTTCCTTTTTCACTGGGCGTTTTGAACGCCCAGCTTTTTCTGTATAATTCCTCTGCTGCATGTACTGAATCTTCAGTTCCCTGTATTATTGACTTGAAAATAGAACCAAGATCAAATAAACAATGCATGCAAGACACCAAACTTAAAATGAGACACTAGACTCAAACAAGAAACATAAAATATTTTTGGTTTTTATGATTTTGTAAATTTTTTTTTGGTTTTTTCGAAAATTAAGAAAATAAAGGTATCAAAATTCTTAATGAGAATTCCAGGGATCATTGCAATGCTAGTCTAAGACTTCGGTCCAGGAATTAGACATGGTTTCACAGCCAGCCAAGCTTTCAAAGAAAGCTTCGGTCCAAAACACTAGACATGGTCAATGGCCAGCCAAGCCTTAGCAGATCATTGCTCCAATAGCAAGATTGATAGAAATCAACAAGCTCTTGTGATGATAAGTTGAAACCTCGGTCCAATAAGTTTAGACATGGCTTCACAGCCAGCCAGACTTCAACAGATCATCATGAAACTCTAGAACTTATTCTTAAGAATTCTGAAAAATACCTAATCTAAGCAACAAGATGAACCGTCAGTTGTCCATACTCAAAACAATCCCCAGCAACAGCGCCAAGAACTTGGTGCACGAAATTGTGATCACTACTTTTCACAACTCAAATAATCCCTAGTAATGGCCACAAAGACTTGGTGCTCAATACCATGGCATAAACACAACTTCGTACAACTAACCAGCAAGTGCACTGGGTCGTCCAAGTAATAAACCTTACGCGAGTAAGGGTCGATCCCACGGAGATTGTTGGTATGAAGCAAGCTATGGTCACCTTGTAAATCTCAGTCAGGCAGACTCAAATGGTTATGGATGATATATGAATAAAACATAAAGATAAAGATAGAGATACTTATGTAATTCATTGGTGAGAACTTCAGATAAGCGAATGGAGATGCTTTGTCCCTTCCGTCTCTCTGCTTTCCTACTGTCTTCATCCAATCCTTCTTACTCCTTTCCATGGCAAGCTGTATGCAAGGGTTTCACCGTTGTCAGTGGCTACCTCCCATCCTCTCAGTGGAAATGTTCAACGCACCATGTCACGGCACGGCTATCTAGCTGTCGGTTCTCGATCATGTCGGAATAGAATCCAGTGATTCTTTTGCGTCTGTCACTAACGCCCCACAATCGCGAGTTTGAAGCACGTCACAGTCATTCAATCATTGAATCCTACTCAGAATACCACAGACAAGGGTTAGACCTTCCGGATTCTCTTGAATGCCGCCATCAATTCTAGCTTATACCACGAAGATTCCGGTTAAAGAACCCAAGAGATAAACATTAGAGCCTTGTTTGCTTGTAGAACAGAAGTGGTTGTCAGTCACTTGTTCATAAGTGAGAATGATGATGAGCGTCACATAATCATCACATTCATCAAGTTCTTGAGTGCGAATGAATATCTTGGAACAAGAACAAGCTGAATTGAATAGAAGAACAATAGTAATTGCATTAATACTCCAGGTACAGCAGAGCTCCACACCTTAATCTATGGTGTGTAGAAACTCCACCGTTGAAAATACATAAGAACAAGGTCTAGGCATGGCCGTGAGGCCAGCCTCCCAGTGATCAAAAGATTCAAAGATCTCCAGATGAAAAATACAATAGTAAAGGGTCCTATTTATAGGGAACTAGTAGCTTAAGAATTACAAAGATGAGTAAAAGACATAAAAATCCACTTCCGGGCCCACTTGGTGTGTGCTTGGGCTGAGCATTGAAGCATTTTCGTGTAGAGACTCTTCTTGGAGTTAAACGCCAGCTTTTGTGCCAGTTTGGGCGTTTAACTCCCACTTTGGTGCCAGTTCCGGCGTTTAACGCTGGGAATTCTGAGGTTGACTTTGAACGCCGGTTTGGGCCATCAAATCTTGGGCAAAGTATGGACTATCATATATTGCTGGAAAGCCCAGGATGTCTACTTTCCAACGCCGTTGAGAGCGCACCAATTGGGCTTCTGTAACTCCAGAAAATCCACTTCGAGTGCAGGAAGGTCAGAATCCAACAGTATCTGCAGTCCTTTTCAGTCTCTGAATCAGATTTTTGCTCAGGTCCCTCAATTTCAGCCAGAAAATACCTGAAATCACAGAAAAACACACAAACTCATAGTAAAGTCCAGAAAAGTGAATTTTAATTAAAAACTAATAAAAATATACTAAAAACTAACTAAATCCTACTAGAAACATACTAAAAACAATGCCAAAAGGTGTATAAATTATCCGCTCATCAATAAACATTGTGACAGAGGTTTCCGGTGTCTCATAATGAAATGGTGGAATGAAAACGATGGAAAAAGTGTCGCATCATACTGACATATTTATTTTCCAAAAGATCGATCTATATGTAATCGCATAGGATGTGTCCCCTTCCTTCTCTTTAGTAGGATTATTACATACATTGTAGAACTAATAACTAATTCACGGGTAATATTACGATATCTTTTAATGAAAAGTAAATTTTTTTTAAATAATAAAAAAACTGCACAAAATTTTATACATAATATATATTTTTTATAAATTTGATAAAAAATATTTCACTTTTCAACCAATTTTATTATTAAACAAAATTATCTAAATCCATTCCATATACTATAATGTTAGTTCTAAATTATTTTTTATTTCTTTTTTCTTTGTAAAGTAATATTTATATATCTTAAAGAGTTTGTTCTAAATTATATATCCCTTTTAATTTTTATTATCATTAAATTAACTATGACCTATACTTAATTTTTATTCATTTACTCAGTACTCAATCTGAGAATTGCTATTACCACTTTTTTTTATGATAAGGTCACGCTGAATCAGATAAAATTTTGTTAGACATAAACACATTTATTAATTTGGAACTTAAAAATTCAAAACTTTTTTTATTTAAAAGTTAATAGAATAATTACGATGATGAGTTAAGATGCTAAATCATTTTTCTTAGTTAAAATATGTTCCAAAAATATATGTTAAAATTATAACATTAAAATATTTTTATTTTTATATACATAATATATAAAAAATAAAAGATATATTTTTTAAACTTTTAATCAAATATATTTTTATAATATTTTTAAGAAGTTTATTAGCTGAGATATTTTAAGAATATATTTTAAAAGAAGTAAATAGTCATTTTTAATCAAGAAAGATTTAAGCAATATTAAAACTGACTATAAACAAATAAAACTAATATTGTAAGTAACCATAAAAAATAATTTTTTGTTGACAAAAGTGTCCAATCATTAAATTTTTCATAGCAAGCTATATGTTGGTGGATCACCGTTGTCAATGGCTACCAGCCGTCCTCTCAGTGAAAAGGGTCCATGTACATGGCTAATCATCTGTTGGTTCTCACTAATGTTGGAATAAGATCCACTGATCCTTTTGCGACTGTCACCACGCCCAGCTTTCATGAGTTTGAAGCTCGTCACAGTCATCCCTTCCTGGATCCTACTCGGAATACCACAAACAAGGTTTAGACTTTCCGGATCTCAGGAATGCTGCCAATTGATTATAGCTTATACCACGAAGACTCTGAGCTCACGGATTTGAATGCTCTATTGTCAGGAGAGGCAGTCAAACTCGTGAGCCAGGAACCCAAGAGACATCCATTCAATCTAAGGTAGAACGGAAGTGGTTGTCAGGCACGCGTTCATAGGTTGAGAATGGTGATGAGTGTCACAGATCATCACATTCATCATGTTGAAGTGCGAATGAACATCTTAGAATAGAAACGAGCGTGATTGAATAGATAACAGAAATAATTGCATTAATTCATCGAGACACAGCAGAGCTCCTCACCCCCAACCATGGAGTTTAGAGACTCATGCCGTCAAAGATACAAATTCAGATGTAAAATGTCATGAGGTACAAAATAGATCTCTAAAAGTAGTTTTTATACTCAACTAGTAACCTAGGTTTACAGAAAATGAGTAAACTAAGATAGATAGTGTAGAAATCCACTTCTGGGGCCCACTTGTTATGTGCTGGGGCTGAGCATTGAAGCTTTCACGTGCATAGGCTATTCTTGGAGTTAAACGCCAGTTTATAACCTGTTTTTGGCGTTTAACTATGGATTGTAACTTATTTCAGAATAGGGCAGAAAGCTGGCGTTGAACGCCAGTTTGCGTCATCTAAACTTGGGCAAAGTATGAACTGTTATATATTGCTGGAAAGCCCTGGATGTCTACTTTCCAACGCAATTAAGAGCGAGCCATTTGGACTCCTGTAACTCCAAAAATTCCATTTCGAGTGCAGGGAGGTCAGAATCCAACAGCATCTGCAATCCTTTTTCAGCCTCTAAATTAAATTTTTGCTCAGGTCCCTCAATTTCAGCCAGAAAATACTTGAAATTACAGAAAAACATACAAACTCATAGTAAAGTCCAGAAATGTGATTTTTGCATAAAAACTAATAAAAATGTACTAAAAAGTAGCTAGATCCTACTAAAAACTATGTGAAAACACCCCCCAAAAAGCGTATAAAATATCCGCTCATCACAACACCAAACTTAAATTGTTGCTTGTCCCCAAGCAACTAGGTAAATAAAATAGGATAGCACGAAGATCAAGAGGCAATTTCAGAGTTTTACATGAAGCTCAATTCTAATTAGATGAGCGAGACTAGTAGCTTTTTGCTTCTGAACAGTTTTGGCATCTCACTTCATCCCTTGGAGTTTAGAATTATTGGCATCCATAGAAACTCAGAATTCAGATAGTGTTATTGATTCTCCTAGTTTAGTATGTTGATTCTTGAACACAGCTACTTTATGAGTCTTGGTCGTGGCCCTAAGCACTTTGTCTTCCAGTATTACCACCGGATACATAAATGCCACAGACACATAACTGGGTGAACCTTTTCAGATTGTGACTCAGCTTTGCTAAAGTCCCCAAATATAGGTGTCCAGAGTTCTTAAGCACACTCTTTTGGATCACGACTTTAACCACTCAGTCTCAAGCTTTTCACTTGGACCTGCATGCCACAAGCACATGGTTATGGACAACTGGGTTCAGCCGCTTAGGCCAGAATTTTATTCCTTTAGGCCCTCCTATCCATTGATGCTCAAAGCCTTGGATCCTTTTTACCCTTGCCTTTTGGTTTTAAGGGCTATTGGCTTTTTCTTTTTTTTTTCTTTTTTTTTTCGCCTTTTTTTCACTGCTTTTTCTTGCTTCAAGAATCAATTTTATGATTTTTTAGATTATCAATAATATTTCTCTTTTTCATCATTCTTTCAAGAGCCAACGGTTTTAAAATTCATAAACAACAAGATCCAAAAATATGCACTGTTTAAGCATTCATTCAGAAGACAAAAAGTGTTGCCACCACATATAAATAATTTGAATTTTTCTTATTAAGAACTCGAAAAAAAATTGCCTCCTTATTCTAAAAATATCTATTATTTTATTCATGTCTAATGATGATGAAAAAAATAAATTATAGCTTACTTGGAGATGATAAAAATAAAAAATAAAAATACTAATTACTACTACTCATATGACTCCTAAGATAGATTTCTAATAGCAGAAGTTATCACAGAATTAAGATTAGGACTCAACAACCTTTATTTTGGGAGATGGATGCTCCTTCAATTTGTGGGTTGTTTGGACCTTCAAGAGAAAGCTTTTGGCGCTTCAGCTCCTGTAGTTCACGCCCTTGCTTCCTGTTCCTTAAGCAGTTTGCAGATTATACTATTTTGATTTTGTTGTTCTTCCTTAATTTGATCCATAGTTTCTTGCAGCTTGGTGACAGATGCTTCTAGGCGGGTCCAGTAGTCAATATGATGGATTTCTGGGAGGAACTCCTGCGCCCTCCTTTTGATGGAGTTTTCTTGTACTTGTTGTCTCTCTATTGAGCTTTAATCTAGTCTTAGTTTTGAGCATTCTTGCTCAAAATTGCTTTCAAGATAATGTTTGACTCTTTGTCCATTAACAATGAACTTTTTGTCAGAATCAATATCCTGAAGCTCTACATATCCATATGGTGACATGCCTGTAATCACATATGGTCCTCTTCATCGGGATTTTAGTTTCCCAGGGAATAGCCTGAGCCTAGAGTTAAACAGCAGAACCTTTTGTCCTGGCTCAAAGACTCTAGATGACAGGTTCTTATCATGCCATCTCTTTGCTTTCTCCTTGTAAATTTTGGCATTTTCAAAAGCATTGAGTCTGAATTCCTCTAGCTCATTTAGCTGGAGCAATCTTTTCTCTCCAGCTAATTTGGCATCAAGGTTTAGGAATCTGGTTGCCCAGTAGGCTTTATGCTCCAGTTCTACAGGCAGGTGACAGGCTTTCCCATACACAAGCTGGTATGGAGAGGTTCCTATAGGATTCTTGAATGCTGTTCTGTATGCCCATAGAGCATCATCCAAGCTCTTTGCCTAATCCTTTCTACGGGAAATTACAATCCGTTCCAAGATTCTTTTTAGTTCTCTATTAGAAACTTCAGCCTGCCCATTGGTCTGTGGATGATATGGAGTTGCCACCTTGTGGCTAATTCCATATCGGACCATGGCAGTATAAAGCTGTTTATTGCAGAAATGAGTGCCTCCATCACTGATTAGAGCTCTAGGGATACCAAATCTGCTAAAGATATGTTTCTGGAGAAACTTCAGTACTGTCTTAGTATTGTTATTGGGTGTTGCAATTACCTCCACCCATTTAGATACATAGTCTACTGCCACCAGAATGTAAGTATTTGAGTGTGATGGTGGGAAAGGCCCTATGAAGTCAATACCCCATACATCAAACAACTCAATCTCTAAGATCCCTTGTTGAGGCCTGGCGTAAACATGAGGCAGATTACCAGCTCGCTGGCAACTATCACAGCTACATACAAACTCTCGGGAGTCTCTATAGATTGTAGGCCAGTAAAACCCACATTGGAGGACTTTGGTGGCTGTTCGCTCACCTCCGAAATATCCTCCATATTGTGATCCATGGCAATGCCATATGATCTTCTGCGCCTCTTCTCTAGGCACGCACCTACAGATTAGTCCATCTGCGCATCTCTTAAAGAGATATGGTTCATCCCACAAGTAGTATTTCGCATCAGAAAGTAGTTTTTTTCTTTTGCTGCCTGCTGAACTCCTTGGGAATGAATCTTGCAGCTTTATAGTTTGCAATGTCTGCAAACCATGACACCTCCTGAATAGCAAAGAGTTGCTCATTCGGAAAGGTTTCAGAGATCTCAGTGAGGGGTAGAGACATCCCTTCTACTGGTTCTATCTGGGACAGGTGATCTGCTACTTGATTCTCTGTCCCTTTTCTGTCTCTTATTTCTATATCAAACTCTTGCAGAAGAAACACCCATCTTATGAGCCTGGGTTTTGAATCCTGCTTTGTAAGTAGATATTTAAGAGCATCAAGGTCAGTATACACAATCACTTTTGATCCTACCAAATAGGATCTGAACTTGTCAATGGCAAAAACCACTGCAAGCAATTCCTTTTCTGTGGTTGTGTAATTTTTCTGCGCGTCATTTAAAACACGGCTGGCGTAGTAAATGACGTGCAGAAGCTTGTCATGCCTCTATCCCAATACTGCACCAATAGCATGGTCACTGGCATCACACATTAGTTCAAATGGTAATGTCTAATTTGGTGCAGAAATGACAGGTGTTGTGACCAGTTTAGCCTTCAGAGTCTCAAAGGTCTGCAAACATTCTGTGTCAAAGACAAATGGTATATCGGCAGCTAGCAGGTTACTCAGAGGTTTTGCGATTTTTGAAAAATCCTTTATAAACCTACTGTAGAATTCTGCATGTCCCAGAAAACTTCTGATTGCCTTAACATTGGTGGGTGGTGGTAATTTTTCGATTACCTCCACCTTAGCTTGATCCACCTCTATGCCTTTGTTCAAAATTTTATGCCCAAGGACAATTCCTTCAGTCACCATAAAGTGACATTTTTCCCAGTTTAAAACTAGGTTAGTCTCTTGGCATCTTTTCAGAACAAGTGCTAGATGATCAAGACAGGAGCTGAATGAGTCTCCAAATACTGAGAAGTCATCCATGAAGACTTCCAGAAAATTTTCCACCATATCAGGGAAGATAGAGAGCATGCATCTCTGAAAGGTTGCTGGTGCATTACATAGACCAAAGGGCATCCTTCTGTAGGCAAATACTCCAGATGGACATGTGAATGCTGTTTTCTCTTAATCCTGGGGATCTACTGCAATTTGGTTGTAACCTGAGTAGCTATCCAAAAAGCAGTAATAGTCATGACCTGCTAGCCTTTCTAGCATTTGGTCTATGAATGGTAAAGGAAAATGATCCTTTCTGGTGGCTGTATTGAGTCTTCTCTAGTCAATACACATACGCCACCCTGTAACTGTTCGTGTAGAAACCAATTCATTTTTTTCATTATGAACCACTGTCATGCCTCCCTTTTTGTGTACAACTTGGACATGGCTCACCCAGGGACTATCAGAAATGGGATAAATAATCCCAGCCTCTAGTAATTTAGTGACCTCTTTCTGCACCACCTCCTTCATGGCTAGATTCAGCCGCCTTTTTGGTTGAACCACTGGTTTGGCATTATCCTCCAATAGGATTTTGTGCATGCATCTGGTGGCTAATGCCCTTGAGATCAATAATGGACCACCTAAGAGCTATCTTGTGTGTCCTTAGCACCTGAATTAGTGCTTTCTCTTCCTATGGTTCTAAGGCAGAGCTTATGATTACAGGAAAAGTTTCACCTTCTCCCAAAAATGCATATTTTAGGGATGGTGGTAGTGGTTTGAGCTCGTGTTTAGGAGATTTCTCCTCTTCCTGAGGAATTTTCAGAGGTTCTTTTATTTCCTTTGGTTCTTCCATATCAGGCTGAACATCTTTAAAGATATCCTCTAGCTCTGATTCGAGACTCTCAACCATACTGATCTCCTGTACCAGGGAGTCAATAATATCAACACGCATGTAGTCTTTTGATGTGTCTGGGTGCTTCATTGCTTCAATAGCATTCAGCCTAAACTCATCCTCATTGACTCTCAGGGTTACTTCCCCTTTTTGGACGTCAATGAGGGTTCATCCAGTTGCTAGGAAAAGTCTTCCTAGAATGAGACTCTTATGCTCCTCCATTTCCAGCACTACAAAGTCAGTGGGAAAGGGAAATGGCCCAACTGTGACAATCATGTCTTCAATCACGCCTGATGGGTATTTAATGGAGCCATCAGCAAGTTGAAGACATATCCTGGTTGGTTTGACCTCTTCAGTCAAGCCAAGTTTTCTGATAGTGGATGCAGAGATTAGGTTGATACTTGCCCCAATATCACATAGAACTGTCTTGGTACAGGTACCCTCTAATGTGCATGGTATCATAAAGCTTCCAGGATCCTTAAGCTTATCTGGTGAGCTCTTTAAAATGATTACACTGCATTCTTCAGTGAGGACAACTTTTTCAGTTTCTCTCCAATCCTTCTAATGACTTAAGATCTCTTTCATGAACTTAGCATAAGAGGGTATTTGCTCAAGTGTCTCTGCAAACAAAATCTTGATTTCAAGAGTCCTGAGATAGTCTGCAAAGCGGGCAAATTATTTATCCTGTTCCGCTTGGCAGAGTTTCTGAGGATAAGGTATTTTGGCTTTGTATTCTTCAACCTTGGTTGCTGTAGGTTTATTTCCTACAGAGGTAGGCTGAAAAGCCTTCTTGAGGGAGTTATTATCAGTACTTGCAAGTGTCTGACCCCTCATAGGCATTTGAACGCCAGGATTAGGGGCTAGATTGGCATTTAACACCAGATTCCCTCCCTTTTCTGGCGTTTGAACGCCAGAACTGAACATGGGTTGGGCGTTTAACGCCAATTTTTCTCCCTTTTCTGGCATTTGAATGCCATAACTGGGCGTCCACTGGGCGTTTAACGCCAGTTTTTCACCCTTTTCTGGTATTTGAATGCCAGAATCATTCCTCTCTGGGCTTTTACTGTCCTTAGAGAGATTTTGGGTAGCAGTCTGCTCATCCTCTATTATTTGTTCTTTTCTTGGCTTTCTGCTGCCTTGAGTTGAGGTATTCAATGTTTTTCCACTCCTTAATTGAACTGTTTGGCACTCTTTTTTTATTTGTTTATATAACAGATGTCTTGTCTAGTCAAGTTGTGCTTCCATGTTCCTGTTAGCATCCTTAGTGTCTTGTAACATCTCTTTAAATTTTGCCAACTATTCTGTCAGATAACATAAATGCTTATTGATTTCAGCAACTTGTTCTAGAGGACTAAGTTCAGTAGACACTGCCTTAGCCTCTTCTTTTTTGGAGGACTCGCTGCTTAAGTACAGATGCTGATTTCTAGCAACTGTATCAATGAGCTCTTGAGCCTCTTCAATTATTTTTCTCATGTGTATAGATCCACCAGCTGAGTGGTCTAGAGATATCTGAGCTTTTGCTGTAAGCCCGTAGTAGAAGATGTCTAACTGCACCCATTCTGAAAATATTTCAGAGGGGCATTTCCTTAGCATCTCTCTGTACCTCTTCCAAGCATTGTAAAGTGATTTATTATCCTCTTGTTTAAAGCCTTGGGTATCCAGCCTTAGCTGTGTCATCCTCTTAGGAGGGAAATATTGATTCAGGAATTTGTTTGACAACTGTTTTCATGTTCTTATGCTAGCTTTAGGTTGGTTATTTAACCACCTCTTAACTTGGTCTTTTACAGCAAATGGAAATAGTAATAATCTATAGACATCCTGATCTACATCTTTATCATGTACTGTGTCAGCAATTTGTAAGAACTGTGCCAGAAACTCAGTAGGTTCTTCCTGTAGAAGACCAGAATACTAGCAATTTTGCTGCACCATGATAATGAGCTGAGGATTCAACTCAAAACTACTGACTTCGATGAAGGGTATACATATACTACTCCTATATGAAGCAGTAGTGGGGTTAGCATATGACCCCAGAGTCCTTTTGGACTGTTCATTTTAACTTAGGTCCATGATGGAGAAAGGGAGATGATGTGGATTTATTTTATTTATTTTATTATATTTATTTATAACATTTTTTTTGAAATAATAAAATAAAATAAAAAAAACAAAATAAATAATAAAAAAAGATTTGAAAATATTTTATGAGGATTTTCGAAAAAAAGAGGAGAGAGAAAGTGGTTAGGATGTTTTTGAAAAAGATATGATTTTAAAAATCTTAAAAGGATATGATTTGAAAAATTTTGACCAAGTCAACCCAAGGGATTCAAAAATTATGAGCAATTAAAGGAAAAGATTTTTTTATTTTTGAATTTTATTATGAAAGAAAAACACACAAAAGGCACAAGACTTAAAATTTTTAGATCCAATGTTCCTTGTTTTCGAAAATTTTGGAAGGAAAACACCAAGGTACACCAAACTTAAAAATTTTAAGATCAAAACACAAAGAAGACTCAAGAACACTTTGAAGACTCACAAGAACAACAAGAACAAAAGAAAGAACACCAAACTTAAAATTTTTAGAAAACCAAAATAAAATTTTCGAAAACTAAAGAAAAATTAACAAGAGAACACCAAACTTAAGATTTGGCATAAGATTTAATCAAAGAAAAATTATTTTTAAAAAGATTTTAGAAAGAAAGACTCAAAGTGGCAACTATTCCCAAGAAAATAGACACATTCAACAAATGCAAGGATTGAACAGATAAAAACTATTTTTTAGATGACAAAAACACAAAGGACACCAAACTTAAAACATGCAACTAGACTCAATGAGAAACTAACAATTAATAGAGAAAAATAATATTTTTGAAGAATTTTTTTTTTGGAAAAGAAAGTAAAAGACTCTAAACCAAAAAGACAAATTTTTCCTAATCTAAGTAACAAAATAAACCGTCAGTTGTTCAAACTTGAACAATCCCCGGCAACGGCGCCAAAAATTGGTGCACGAAAATTACACACACACACACTATGTAATTCCACACAACTAACCAGCAAGTGCACTAGGTCGTCCAAGTAATACCTTATGTGAGTAAGGGTCGATCCCACGGAGATTGTCGGCTTGAAGCAAGTTATGGTTATCTTATTATTCTTAGTCAGGATATCAATAGTGGTTCTTAGTTTTAATTGTGAAAAGTGAAAGAGCATGGAATGAATACTTGTTACGCAGTAATGGAGAATGGGTTGGAGTTTTGGAGATGCCCTGTCCTTTGAATTTCTGCTTTCCTACTGTCTTTTTCTTCACGCACGCAGGTCTCCTTCTATGGCAAGCTGTATGTTGGTGGATCACCGTTGTCAATGGCTACCAGCCGTCCTCTCAATGAAAAGAGTCCATGTACATGGCTAATCATCTGTTGGTTCTCACTAATGTTGGAATAGGATTCATTGATCCTTTTGCGTCTATCACCACGCACAACATTCATGAGTTTGAAGCTCGTCACAGTCATCCCTTCCCGGATCCTACTCGAAATACCACATACAAGGTTTAGACTTTTCGGATCTCAGGAATGCTGCCAATTGATTCTAGCTTATACCATGAAGACTCTGATCTCACAGATTTGAATGCTCTATTGTAAGGAGAGGCAGTCAAACTCATGAGCCAGGAATCCAAGAGACATCCATTCAATCTAAGGTAGAATGGAAGTGGTTGTCAAGCACGTGGTCATAGGTTGAAAATGGTGATGAGTGTCACGGATCATCACATTCATCATGTTGAAGTTCGAATAAACATCTTAGAATAGAAACGAGCGTGATTGAATAGAAAATGGAAATAATTGCATTAATTCATCAAGACACAGCAGAGCTCCTTACCCCCAACCATGGGGTTTAGAGACTCATGCCGTCAAAGATACAAATTTAGATGTAAAATGTCATGAGGTACAAAATAAATCTCTAAAAGTAGTTTTTATACTCAACTAGTAACCTAGGTTTACAGAAAATGAGTAAACTAAGATAGATAGTGCAAAAATCCACTTCTGGGGCCCACTTGGTGTGTGCTGGGGCTGAGCATTGAAGCTTTCACATGCATAGGCTATTCTTGGAGTTAAACGCCAGTTTGTAACCTATTTTTGGTGTTTAACTCTGGATTGTAACTTGTTTCTGGCATTTAACGCTAGAATAGGGCAGAAAGCTGGCGTTGAACACCAGTTTTCATCATCTAAACTTGGGCAAAGTATAGACTATTATATATTGCTGGAAAGACCTGGATGTCTACTTTCTAACGCAATTGAGAGCGCACCATTTGGACTTCTGTAGCTCCAAAAATTCCATTTCGAGTGCAGGGAGGTCAGAATCCAACAACATCTGCAGTCCTTTTTCAGCCACTAAATCAGATTTTTGCTCAGGTCCCTCAATTTCAGCCAGAAAATACCTGAAATCACAAAAAAGCACACAAACTCATAGTAAAGTCCAGAAATGTGATTTTTGCATAAAAACTAATAAAAATATACTAAAAAGTAGTTAGATCCTACTAAAAACTATGTGAAAACACCCCCAAAAAGCGTATAAAATATACGCTCATCAACGGTATAGGTGATAATCAATGCACGGGAAAGAAGGATGTTGTTAACACATGATCTAGACTACATGTGAAAAGTCCATCAATGGAATTATAGCAAGTGCATGTGATGACAATTGAATGCAAGGTGTTTATTGGCATGCCGGCAAAGGCATGAGTAAGATGGATCAAGCATTCAATGTCCAAGTTAGATTATTAAGTATGTCAAACTAACAATATGCTTGTATGGACAATTATATATAATTAATAAAATATAAAAAGGGTTTTGTGAAAAACAGGCATTAAAGTAGGATAACATAAAAGTAGTGCATCACGCCATACGGGATTTTTTACAAACACTTAGCATGCATGGTAAATAAGTTATTGAAAGTATTAAATTGAACATGCAAGCAATCCTATAAAAAAGAATATATAATTGTCAAACAATTCCTGAATAATCCACAAGCAAAATATAGAAAATAATGACCCAAATAAATTCCCAACACAAAAAAAGGGTTTAAGAAGAAAAAGGAAAAAGAAAACATAGATAATGAAAGTAAAAAGAAAAAGAAGAAGAAAACATAAGAATAAGAAGAGAAAAGTAAAGAGGGAAGAAGAAAAGAAAAAACTTGATAATGGTGGTGAAAAAGAGGAAGTAGAAGGTGAGAAAGAAGGAAGAAGGAAGAAGAAAGAAATAAGAAGGGATAAGAAAAATCATGATTTGGGGAAGAAAAGATAAGATATTTGGCTGATCTGGATAAGCTGTGTGCGCATGTGACGTGGACGCGTGAGTGACGCGGTCACGTGGTGTGCGGTGCTTTCAAGTGACGCAAACGCGTAGGTCACGCGGTCGCGTGGTTTGATTTGTGCTTTTGGTGCGAGAGCAGCCTCGTGTTCGCGCAACTCTCTGTTTGAAACTCATTTTGCCAAATTTTAGGGTGACGCGTTCACGTGGTTGGCGCGATCGCGTGAATGGCTATTTTTGAAAATGACGTGGACGCGTGAGGTACGCGTTCGCGCGATGGGGCTTTGTGCTTTTAGCACCATTCCAGCCCAGCTCCATCATAAATTTCTGCCATACACCCATTTACGTCGATTTTACAGGGCCACGCGTTCATGTGGGTGACGCGGACGCGTGGGGAGGCTATTTCGCAAACGACATGAATGCGTTAGTGACGCGGTCGCGTGGGCGAGTTTGTGCCAAAGGCACGCCTCCAGCCACACTTTCGCGTGACTCTCTGTTCAATTTTTCTTTTCTTCCTTATGCACCTGTGACGCGGACGCGTCGCGTGCTTTTTTTTATGCAATGTGCAAATGAAGATGCAAACTATATGTACTAATAATGAGGAGAGTTATTGAAAAAGAAAATGAAGAAGAGAGAAAGGAACGATCATACCATGGTGAGTTGTCTCCCACCCAGCACTTTGCTTTAACGTCCTTAAGTTGGACGCTCCACTAGCTCAGTCTTTTGCTGTTGGTGGATCCTCCAAGAGGAAGATCTCTAGCTCCTTGTTTTTCTTCATCTTCTCATCATCATATAGCTTTAAGTGATGTCCATTGACTTTGATGAATTCAGAGCTTGAAGGATGACTCAGGTGGAAAACTCCGTATGGCTTCGCCTTCTCTACTTTTTAGGGACCTTCCCATCTTGACCTCAACTTGCCTGGCATGAGCCTCAGTCTGGAGTTGTAAAGGAGGACTAAGTCCCCAAGTTGGAACTCTCTCCTCTTGATGTGCTTATCATGCACAGCCTTCATCTTTTACTTGTACAGCCTGGAGTTCTCATAAGCTTCTAGGCGAAGGCTTTCTAATTCTTGCAGTTGCAACTTCCTTTCAGCTCCGGCTTTCTCAAATCCCATGTTGCATTCTTTCACTGCCCAAAAGGCTTTGTGCTCTACCTCAACTGGGAGGTGATAGGCTTTTCCATAAACTAAGCGGAAGGGACTCATCCCAATGGGTGTCTTGTATGCTGTTCTGTATGCCCAGAGTGCATCTTGTAGCCTGGTTCTCCAGTCTCTCCTATGAGGTTTGACTATCTTCTGCGATATACGCTTTATTTCTCTGTTAGACACCTCGGCTTGCCCATTAGTTTAGGGATGGTAGGCTGTTGCTACTTTATGAATTATCCCATGCTTTTTCAGTAATCCTGTTAGTCTCCTGTAACAAAAGTGGGTGCCTTGATCGCTCACGATTTCTCGTGGTGATCCAAAGCGACAAATGATATAGTTTCTAACAAAGAAAAAAACAGTATTAGCATCATCAGTGTGGGTAGGAATTGCTTCCACCCATTTAGAAACGTAATCTACAACTAACAATATATAAAAGTAACCATTAGAATTTGGAAATTGACCCATGAAGTCAATGCCCCAAACATAAAAAATTTCACAGAAAAGCATAATCTGTTGAGGCATCTCATCCCTCTTGGATATATTACCAAACCTTTGGCAAGGGGAACAAGATTTACAAAATTCAGCAGCGTCTTTAAAAAGAGTAGGCCACCAGAATCCACAGTCTAGAATTTTTCTAGCTTTTCTTTGAGGGCCGAAATGTCCTCCACTCTCAGATGAGTGGTAGGCCTCTAAAATGGACTGGAATTCGGATTGAGGCACACACCATCTAATTACCTGGTCAGCACCACACCTCCATAAATATGGATCATCCCATATATAATATTTGGACTCGCTTTTCAGCTTGTCTCGTTGATGATTAGTAAAATATGGAGGAAAAGTGTGGCTAACTAGATAATTAGCTACAGGTGCATACCAAGGGACTACTTCAGATACTGCTTGCAGGTTATCAAATGGAAAATTATCATCTATAGGAGAGGAGTCATCCTTAATGTGCTCAAGGCGACTCAAGTGGTCTGCCACTAGATTCTGGGTACCACTCCTATCCTTAATTTCTAAATCAAATTCTTATAGTAGCAGTATCCAACGTATAAGCCTTGGTTTGGATTCCTTTTTAGCCAATAGATATTTTAGAGCGGCATGGTCTGAGTACACTACTACTTTAGCACCAAGTAAATAGGCTCGTAATTTATCAAGAGCAAAAACAATAGCAAGAAGCTCTTTCTCAGTAGTAGTGTATTTAGACTGAGCAGCGTCTAAAGTCTTAGACGCATAAGCGATTACAAAAGGATTCTTACCTTCACGCTGAGCCAGCGCCGCTCCTACTGCATAATTGGAAGCATCACACATAATTTCAAATGGCTGACTCCAGTCTGGTCCTCTCACAATTGGAGCTTGAGTCAAGGCAGTTTTCAGCTTATCAAAAGCTTGCTTACAACTTTCACTGAACTCGAACTCAATATCTTTCTGCAGCAATCTGGATAAAGGCAATGCTACCTTATTAAAGTCCTTAATAAATCTCCTGTAAAAACCTGCATGGCCAAGGAACGAACGAACTTCTCTCACGGAGGAGGGGTAAGGTAAACTAAAAATAACGTCCACCTTTGCTGGATCTATAGAAATGCCAGTATTAGACACAACATGTCCTAGTACAATCCTTTGTTTTACCATAAAGTGACATTTTTCAAAATTCAATACAAGGTTCGTACTAACATATCTATCCAACACTCTAAATAAACTATCCAAGCAAAGGCTAAAAGAATAACCATATACACTAAAATCATCCATAAAAACCTCCATACAATTCTTAATAAGGTCAGAGAAAAGACTCATCATGCACATTTGGAAAGTAGCCGGTGCATTGCATAAGCCAAAGGGCATTCTCTTATAAGCATAAGTTCCAAAAGGACATGTAAAAGTAGTCTTTTCCTGATCTTCAGGAGCTATATGAATTTGAAAATAGACTGTATAACCATCTAAAAAGCAATAATGGGATTTACCTGATAGGCGATCAAGCATCTGATCAATGAATTGCAAGGGGTAATGATCCTTGCGAGTGGCTTGGTTGAGATGCTTGTAGTCAATGCAAACTCTCCATGAATTCTGCACTCTGGTTGTTAGAAGTTCTCCCCGCTCATTTTTTATTGTTGTGACTCCAGACTTCTTGGGCACCACTTGCACTGAGCTGACCCATTCGCTATCTGAGATGGGGTAAATGATATCTTCTTCAAGTAGCCTGGTCACTTCTTTCTTGACAACTTCTAAGATGGTGGGATTCAATCTTCTTTGGGGTTGACGGACAGGCTTTGCTCCCTCTTCTAAGAATATACAGTGTTCACAAACTTGAGGGCTGATACCTACTATATCTGCCAAGCTCCATCCAATTGCTTTCTTATGCGTCCTCAATACACTAAGCAGTTGTTCTTCTTGTTGGAAAGTGAGCTCCCTTGCAATGATAACTGAAAACTTTTGCTTGTCCTCAAGGTAAGCATACTTGAGGTGTGGAGGAAGGGGCTTTAATTCTATTTTCTACTCATGGCTTGGCTTTGGAGCATCTGGGGCTGGTGAAAATGGCAAAGTGCTCTCATTGTCTTCAGAAAGTGTCCCCACACTTGGACCTTGCCCTATGTACATCTCTTCTAATTCTTCCTGGTGAACTTCAACTACAGTTTCATTAATGATGTCACACTGGGAGATAGAATGATCTTTCGAAGGGTGCTTCATAGGTTCATTTAAACTGAACTTCACTATTCTGCCATCTATCTCCAAAGAGTAAGTTTCTGAGAATGCATCCAGCTTGAACTTTGAAGTCTTCAAGAATGGTCTTCCAAGCAGGATTGATGATGGCCTCCCTGAGTCATTAGGGGGCATTTCCAGGATATTGAAGTCAATGGGAAATGTGAGCCCCTTAATGCTCACTAATACATCTTTAGTAATTCCAACCACTGTAATAATGCTTTTATCTGCTAACACAAAACGAGTTGCCGACCTTTTTAAGGGAGGGAGCCTCAAGGTATCATATATAGACAAAGGCATTATACTAACACACGCTCCTAAATCACACATGCAGTCAGAAAATATCACACCTCCAATGGTATAGTTAACCATACATGGACCTGGATCACTATATTTTTCAGGTATACCTTCCATTAAAGCAGAGATAGAACTACCTAAAGGAATATTTTCTAATTTATTAATTTTATCTTTATGTATACATAAATCCTTTAGAAACTTCGCATATTTAGGTACTTGTTGAATAACATCAAAAAGGGAAATAGTTACCTCAACCTTTTTGAATATTTCTACCATTTTGGGATCAAGTTCTATCTGCTTCCTAGGCTTCCTTGTGAGTTGTGGAAAGGGAATAGGACGGTCGTTATCTGCGGCTTCAGCATCCCTTGGTGCTTCATTCTGTAGTTGAGCTTCCTCTTCTTCAACTATGTCTTGTACGTCCTCTTCCTCTTCAGCATCTTTCACTTCCACTACATCTTCAGCTGGAGTGTGTTCTGGTGGGCTTGGCTCTTCATGGTTCCTCTTCTGTAATGTGGTTCTGGACCTCAAGGTGATGGCATTGATGCCACCCTTGGGGTTGGGTAATGGTTGAGAGAGGATTCCACTGGAGCTCAAAGGCTGGTTATTGGAGTTATTTAGTGATCCAATATGTGAGACAAAAGCTTGCAAGGTGGAGTTCAGACCATTTAGAATAGAAGCAAGGTTGTTTTCCATGGCCTGCTGTCTCCGATCAATAGATTGTAGTAACTCATCATTAGAAGATGAAGAGGGATAAGTGATCTAAGGGGTTTGCTGAGATGCTTGGGGCTGCCTTAGATGAGGTGCTCTGTAGGCTTGATTCTGATTTTGCTGTCTGATGTTGTTATTGTTATTCCACCTCTGGTTTCCATTGTTTTTTCTGCCTCCTCTGTTATGATTGTCCCTCTAACCATGGTTAGAATTATCTCTCCAACCTTGGTTGGAATAGTCCTGCC
Source organism: Arachis stenosperma (assembly GCF_014773155.1). Classification (NCBI taxonomy): domain Eukaryota; kingdom Viridiplantae; phylum Streptophyta; class Magnoliopsida; order Fabales; family Fabaceae; genus Arachis; species Arachis stenosperma. The sequence goes on from NC_080382.1 coordinate 106,237,836, forward strand.
ATCCATGGTTGTAGCTGCCACCTTGATTGTATCCTTGATTTGGACGGTCATAGAAGTTATGAGTGGCTGCCACAGTGTTGTCTTCCTGTTGGAGCTGCAGACATTCATCAGTATAATGAATATAATCAGCACAGATCCCGCATACTCTTTGTGGAACCAACTGTTAGCTTTGTTGTGGTGGGGAAGGCTGAGCTTACTGAGCTTGTTGTTGATTCAACTGCATCTGCTTCAGTAAGTTGGTCATTTCACAAATACTCTGAGTTAGAGCAGTAGTCTCTCTGCTAGAGGATACCTCTGTAACAGCTTTTGCATGGCTTTGCCTCTTCCTGTGATTCCTAGTGGATTCAGCTAAGTCGCTGATCAATTGCCACGCTTCATCAGTGGTCTTGTACTTTTTCATAGACCCATTGCTAGTACCTTCCAATGTGGTCTTATCTTGAGGCTTCATGCCCTGTGTGAAGTAGCCGAGCAACACTAACTTATCAATCATGTGGTGGGGACATGCTTCCAGAAGATTGTTGAAGTGCTCCCAATATTCGTAGAGAGTCTTGGATTTGCCTTGAATAATCATGGAAATTTCTTTCTTCAATCTATCAGTAACTTCAGCTGGAAAGTATTTTTCCGAAAATTCTCTTCTAAGCATATCCCAGTTAGCAACAATCGCTCCAGGTTGACTGTAGTACCACTCTCTCGCCTTTTCCTCAAGAGAGAACGGGAAGGATTTTAACAGAATAGAAGTTTCATCTGTACCATCACGCTTAACAGTAGAACAGGCTGTCTGAAAATCCCTAAGGTGCTTGATAGGCTCTTGAGCAGGTAAGCCATGAAACTTGGGCATCAATTTGAGTAGTGCAGTCTTTAGTTCAAAATCTGCAGCCACTGTTGGGTGATGCGCTTGATACGGTTGCAGTGTAAAATCTAGAGCTCCAGCTTCCTTGATAGTAACTCTCCTAGGTGCTGCCATGTTACCTGCACGTGAGTCAACCGAATCAGTAGTAGAGGAGCTTATTTCTTCCTCAAATGGCGGTTCAGATTCACCCTCAGATGAGACTGGTGAATCGATGACAATCACTTCACCACCCTCAGAGGCTAACCGACGTCGAGCTCGCCTAATACGTGAAATAGTTCTTTCAATTTCAGGATCAAAAGCGGCTAAGTTCGGATCAGGCAATGAACGCGTCATTCAACAAAAGAAACACACAGCTCATGGTGATAAAGACAAAATAAAATAAAATGCAAATAAATTCCAATCAATAAATTAGCACACTATTGCAACTCCCCGGCAACGGTGCCAAAAATTGACGTGACAGAAATTGGCAGATTAAGAAATTAATATAAGAGATACGTTGTAAGTACAGTTCTTAACCAACAAAAATCCGCTTATCAATTTAGAAGGGTTGTCACAAAAATAGAATAAAAATACTGGGAGTATGAGTCACATGTTGTTTCCCAACGAGTTGCAGAAAGATGTGCTATTTTATTAATCAGAGGTTTTCCAAAATATTTTTGAGTTTGATAAACAGGAAATTAAATCAGAGAATTTATGTAATTCAAATAAAAACCTTGACCGGGAGAAAATTAATCGGAAGTTCTATCCTTGTTGGATTTCTCTCAAGATCAATTGATAATTGAAGGTTGTTTCTACTTAGTTATCCTTTACTGAGTAAAGAAAAGTCAAGTAAGTTAGAAGTCTACTTCTATAGTCAAGTTCTAATCCTCTCCCTTGGGAAGGATTAGTGTTAGTGACTAGAGAGTTAGCCAACAATAAACCCAATTACAATTTAGCTCTTGAGTATTCTAACTCAATGTTCTCCTTTTAATCAACTCCCAATCAAGTTAGAGGACTACTCCATTATCATGAATGTAAACTTCACAAAATTAGAAAGGGAAATAAAGAAAGACATGATAAACAATAATTAAAAAGATCAATTAAAATTAAAAATGGTTCTTGTATTAATAAATTATAAAAATAATCCAATTGTAACTCTGGACAAATTAAGGATATGAAAGAGTAAGCGAAAAGTAAGGAAACAAACTAGAATGATGAAGTCTTGGCGGAGGTAGTAACTCTTCTCAATATCCCAATCCAAAAAGCAATAAAACAAAATTCTAAGAACTATGAATGTGTAGAGAGAAAACCTAGAGGAGGAGTAAAATCAGATCTAGAAAACTAAAAAACTAAAATTATGCGGAATGAGAATCGTCCTTAGTCTCTGCATGTTCCCTGGCTCTAATCTGCGTTTCTGGGCCGAAAATTGGGTTAAAACGTGGCCCAAAATCCAAGCCAGCGATTTCTGCAAATTCTGCAGATCGCGCACGTCACGCGACCGCATCGTCCACGCGTTCGCGTCATCTAGCGTTTTTCCTTTCCACGCGTGCGCGTCATCTATGCATTCGCGTCACTCGTGCAGATTCCAATCCACACGCTCGTGTCAGGCACGCGTTCGTGCCACTGTGATTTTCTCAAATTCGCGCGAATGCGTAAGCCATGCGTCTGCGTCGCTTCTCGCTGGTCATCTCCTCAATTTCTTGTGTTCCTTTCATTTTTGCAAGCTTTCTCTCTATTTTCTAAGCCATTCCTGCCCTATGAAGCCTGAAACACTTAACACACAGATCACAGAATCGAATGGTATAAAGGAGAATAAAAATATACAATTAAAAAATCTCTAGGAAGCAAGTTTCCAATCATAGAATAATTTTGGGAAGGAATTGTAAATACATGCAAATCATATGAATAAGTGGGTGCATACTTGATAAAACCACACAATTAAACACAATATAAATCATAAAATAATTGTTTATCACACACCCGACCAAATTCTATACTCTGGGGTTGTTGCAGTCAATGGATCTGACACCTAAGAACAAGTTAATGTAGAATAGGAAGATCAGAGTTTGGGAACGAACGAATTTTATTTGTTAGCAAACTTAAGGAGCAGCTTCATCTTCTGAAGTTATTGCAGCGAGCGGAAGGCTTTTGGGTAAGAAGAGAAAGTAAATGGACATATTAGCAAGGATGAATGAACATGTGTAATATTCAACTGAGGGCCAAGAAAAACTTCTCTAAATACTTGCTGATGTTATCTCCAGTGTGAATGACAAGTTCAAGATTGGTGAGAAATTGGAGTAGCTTGATTTTGGTAATCATGAAATTGTTCAAGTTATGATGAAGTTTTCTAATAATCCTCATTTAGAGAAGAGTTTTTAGGGTTTGACAAATTCTTAGAAGAGTGCAGTAGTACAATTCATCTCAGATCGAACTAGTCTTGATTGAGTTAGTTATGCTATATTAGAAAACTTATCATATTTTTCAATAGAGTTATTTTGTGATGTAAGACCTCCATGGTTATTTTCTTTACTACATTAGACAAGCTTGCTGGATTTAGCTATTGAGATGGTTATTATATTTTGGAAAATGTATCATATTTGGCAATAGAGTTATTTTGTGATGTAAGACCTCCTATGGTGATTTTCTTAACTACATTAGACAAGCTCGATGAATTTAGCTATTAAGATGGGTATTTTATTTTAAAAAACTATATTATATTTGGCAATAGAGTTATTTTGTGATGTAACACTTATATTATGGTGATTTTTTTCAATACTTTAGGCAAGCTTGTTGGATTTAGTCATTAAGATGAGTTTTGAATCTGTAAAATAAAATCAGCATTGTGCATTGATCATTTATGTTTATACATTTTCAATTTATTGTGGAAAGTAGTAGCACCTTATAATAAAAAAATTAAAGGCAATCATGTTTATATATTATCCGAATGTACTGCATCATTCTATCCATCTTAGTGAATTAAAAGTAGTATTTATTGAGCATTCATGTTTATATAGTATTTGAATGTGTTGTATTATTCTATCCATCTTAATGAATAATTATAAAGGAAAAATAATAAAATAATTTAAAATTATGTAAACTTTCTAAAAATTGGAAACATCATTTCAAATTGAAATAATTACAACAAAATATTTGTAACATGATAGAAGCATCTGACTAACTATGGTAGCAAATGGCCAAAGAATAACTAGCTCTTTGATGTAGTTATCTAAAGTAATTACTTACTTAATTGCATAGAATGTAAGTGTCATATTAAAATTTGAAAAAACAGTGCCAAAATTAAAAAGATACAAAATACAAAGTCTATGATATGAAAACATGATAATATTTTCAGTGTCATAATTTCACTTTCTACTTTTCTAATCCTTTCATTCATCTTGAAGTTGAAACTGTTATTGCTTGGATAATCTTCTAAAGCTCTTTCATAAAGTTGGGAACTTGGTTTTGCTTTACCTTGAATAGAATAACTTGTTCACCTAAAGTATCCACATCTCCTAACAGGACGTGCATAGTACTTTCGACCTGAATTTGTAATACTATGTGAAACTTGTAATGGAGCTCTCAATCCACAGTCGCAAAAACATTCATCTATTATATTAGAGTTGCTGCTGTTATGTGATTCATTTGACAATCAAGGCACACTAAATAATCTTCTTCTTCAAATTAAACTTCCACACGTTTCAAAATTCATTTAAAGTTCAACAATGGTAGCTTGTAAAAAAATTGAAACCAAAAATTAAATTGAAGAAAAATAAATAAAAATAACAGGGACAATTTTCTAAGTTCAGCTTATCGCATAAGGAACAATAATTATGAAAATAAAGTTTAGCAAACAACAATTTGCAATAACTATGAAAATAAAGTGCATATTAACACAGTAAAATTAGATAATTATTTTCATATTTTATGAAATTATCTTCTCAAATTTCTTCCCCCTCTCCCTCAAGAATGGAAAAAGATTCAAAGATTCATAAGAATATTTAACATAAAGATATAGTCTGCTAGGTAGGTTTCATTGATCCAGTTGTATTGCTGAAAGCTAACAAATTTTCAAAACAACTTTAGTAGTATCCTCTATTCTAAAGAATGGGATTCTCAAAGATTGATAAGTCACAAGATAGTAATAATGAAGGATGGCTACATAATTATAATCATCAAGAAAGATTATTCTACTAGGAAAGATTACAACTTTAGTAGTGTCCTCCAACCTTATAATTATATGCACCAGAAAAGATTATTCTACTAGAAAAACCTAGATGGTAAAGCTTCTAAGAATAAAGAAAGAGACTTGATTAGATTGAAAAATGATAACAAATTGTTCCAAAAGAATAAAATTTTTGGCTCTTAAAATTTTATTTACCACCTAAAAACAAGCATACAACTACTTTTTCATATAATGTAAAATCAAAATTAGGATATCTATATTTGACAAAACACATTCATAAATTCACAACGTTGCAAACAATTTGATAATGCCAATATTAATTAATCTGCTTCTAATTAGTCAATCAAGAATAATAAAGAAAATCAAACACATGAATATGATTTTTTCATCACCATCATAAAGAAACAAACAGATACCAATCATATACATCAAACAAGGACTTGTTGCATAATACAGAATAATTTATAAACCTAGCTAAAATAGAGACAACACTGATTCAACAGAGATAGAATGTGTGTCAGTGTGTGAGACAGTGAGAGATAGAGAGAAAACATGGACTTCACGAATTCCACCTGGCAACGCAATGGTGAAGTGTTAAGAGATGGTGGAGCGGCTTCCTCAATGGGGTCGAATTCTACGCCGAGTTGGGTAGTAGTGTTGGCGAAGAGGTGAACGGAGTTAGAGACTATGAGTGGGGAGATCAAGGAAAGGGGAAAGGGGGACACATTCATTGATGGGTTAGGGTTTTATTTAGATTTAATTTAATTATGGGTATTTTACTAACTTCACATATTTTAGTTTCTATTTTTAACTTAAACCAAATAGGATATTGAAGTATAATTTAGTCATGTATACTTTACCTTAAACACAAATACAAAGACTTAATTTAATTTCTGTCTTTCAATCTTAGTCTATCTTTCGAGCACAGCCTAAAGATATTCACACAAGACCCCCCATTAAAGATTCCTAGTTCTGGACAGAGAATCATGCAAACATATGCGAGTGACAAATTTGGGGGAGTTATTCTTCTTGAAGAGGTTGATGGGATTCAACATTATTGTGCGCATGCAACTGCACAGTTCAAAGAGTCTGAAAAGCATTATCAAACTACATTCAAAGATAATCTCGCTATCAAAAGAGGCATTGAGAAATTCAGTTTCATCTTAGCCTTTATTACTTTATTATTGAAATGGATAATACTTCTTTCCCATCCATTCTAGATGCCAAATAGAAGATTCTACTAGATGCTCTTAAGATGAATTGACTAGTTTTTTTGCTATGAATTCACCGTAAAATATATCAAAGGAAACCAGAACATGTTGGCTAATTTTCTCTCTAGGCAAGGTAAAGATCCTCCATTCAAGTCACTTTGTGTTCTCACTATGAGTTTCTGTTCCACCTACAAAATCCTTTTCCCATATTGTCCATAAATAAACAAAACATACAGAGGTCAGACATGACATTTTTCCTTGAATACTCGTTTTAGAACAACACTGGAAGTATCTACCCATGCAAAAACATGCTTGTTCTACAAGCTTTATAAACTGCTCCTTATCACCTAGATTCTACCAAACCCAAAGCACTTTTGCATTAATACCACGTATTATACTATACCTATAATTCAAGGACTAATTCTTGAATGAAATGATATGGTATAATTAGGCACTCTTAATTAAATTTACCTATGTCATTATCATGCATGTTTATCCAATCTACATGCCACTATGTAGCAAACCTATGAAAACTCCTATCTGATGTTATTAAAAGACTGTCAATTTGTCTAAAAACAATGGTTTCTCCTTCTCGACCCCTCTAATAATATTGCAACAATTTTAGCGTACTTTTATCACATATGGAATCACTAACAGATTTGGTGAATACTCTTTTTGCTTGTTCCAAGATTTAGATTATTAGGGAGGATCATTAGCACAAAATCTATGTGAAACCCAAGGTACAAACTTTGGACAAGTTTATTTTGTTCCTCCAAGCCCCACTCACGTCGATGTCGACATTAATGATGACAAAGAAGAATTAGAGCAACTACAAGACAATATGCAATATCTCTCTTCTTTGGATGATCTTGAGTACAATGATGCTTCTCTCTACCAGGAGCATGAAACTATTAATGGATGGTAAAATAATTTCGTTATTTTTACTGACAATACTATATAATAGAATATTAATGTGTGTTGTGTAAAGGTGAATATGTGTGAACTTTGTCTTTATCCGTCTTTAATAAAATTATATAAGACCTATCCTTATCTGTTACGTGTCTAGGTCATAATTTTTACTTTATCTGCTACGTGTATCTTTTTTATTTTTACTCGTAGATTTTTAGTTAATTTACTTATTCGTAAACTCTTCTATATAAGGAGACCCTTGTAATGCTTGAGGTAACTTTGACACGTGTGTGTGTTGCTATATGAGTTTAATGAGTATACTCTTAGCTTGTCTCTATTATAGTAGACTAAATCCATGAGAATTTCTCAAGTAAAAAATAGAGATTAAATAATGTAACACAAAGCTTGGTCTCTTTTAGTAGTATTTTTCTGATATATTACTTAGCTATGAGATAGCCTCCTATGTTACTTCTAGATCTCTTCAAATACTAGAGATCCACCCCAAGATCTGAAAACTCTACTTTTGTGGTCTTATGGTTTCTTTGGTTAATAAATAATAACTTGGACCCTCTTTTGTTCTTGTCTTGTGTAAGATGTTATGAAAAATAAATTAATTTATCATTGTGTGTATAGAAAGGATGAAATATGTTAAGTTTGATGTATTGGGGTCACTAAAGGTGAGGTCTTTATATGATGAAAGGGAGTGTAGGGTGTTAGTTGAAGGTAGGAGTGTACATGGTCCGGTCTAGCTCGAAAATCTGGCCCAGGAAAAAAGCATTTTAGACCTTGTTGGCCTGAACTCGAAGTGGCCTAGGAATGATTCAGAAAAAAGAAATAAAACCTGGAGGAATACCTTAACCAGGACTGGGCTATATCTCGGATCACCCGGCTCCGCCCAGCCTGATGAGGTTTCATACTTCTCCAAATGTTACTTAGGGGACTTAAGGCACGCAACACACAAGACCACGCACTCCCTTCTCTCAGCACGCAGTGAGACATAACCCTGACCTGAACCCCCTTTTCTCTCAGCACATAGCCATGCATCCTCAGCCCCCACCACACGCACGTGCCACCCTTTTCTTCTCAGCCCTCTCTCTGTTTCTCACCAGCCTCAACGGCGCTTCTCTACTCTATTTTCTCAACGCCCATCACTCTATTAGTCAGCCACTAGAATCCAGCCCCATCATCACTAGAAACCCTAGTAAAGCTCAGTCATCTACTGCCTCTGCTCTACTGCCCGCGATTGTCTTCTTCTTTTCTATCCCAAGTCATCTCCTTCTTCTCTTCTCTGACCTCTATTCTCAAGCTCAAGTAAATAGTTAATTTTCTGATTAGAAATTTTGATTATTAGAATTTTTTATTATTGGTCTTATTAGTATTTTGATTGTTGTTCTAATTATTTTTTTCATTATTATTTTGATTTTTGATTACCAGTTATGGTATTTTGTTTTTTTTCTAGAAAAATTCATTAGCGATGATATTTTGGTGTTCTGATTCTTATTTTGATTACCAGTAAATTGAATATTTGCTCTAATTATTACTTATTTTTTCTGATTTATTCTTAATTTATTTGATGTGGTTATTTGTTCTTAATTTAGTTAATGTGGTAATTGTTTTTCCTATTTTGATCTAATTTGTACTTAATTTAATTGATGTGGTTATTATTTATTATAAGGTTTCTAATTATTGTTGAACTTCTGATTATTGCTGTTTATTGGTCTAAACTTCTAATGTGTTGCTGATTATTGTTGAATTTGTCTTTGATTTTGTTTGCTTAGATAACAAATAATGGGAGGAGGAGATAATTGTATTCTTCTACAAGTCATTAAGGAAAACAAAGCAATGAAAATTGAGGAATAAATTCAGACCTTTCTTTTATAAATTATTGTTAAAAGTTTAATTTTCACACGGTCCAAAAGTGTTTAGCTTTTATTGGGTCTAGGATCGGATTAGAGTCTAAAAAATAGGTTTAATATATATATATTTAGGGTCGAGTCTGGATTAGGACAAACTTGATTTTATCCGACCATGTACACTCCTAGTTGGAGGTCATAGGTACTCAAATTGGTGAATGTATATATGATTATAAGTGTGTGTTGTTGGAGGTTTGAGTGGAGATGAAAATAGGGAAAAAGCACATGATGTGGAATGGATGTGGTTTTAAGTGTTTCTCCTCTATGAGAAAATGAGAACGAGATTTAGAGGATGAAGCATGGAAGATAAATTTGCATATAAAGTTCTAGGATGAAAGTTTTATATAAAGGGAGGGTTAAGGATTAGTTATGGATGGAAGGAGGAAGTGGGATTTGACATGGTGCATGCATGGAAGTTTAGAACTTGAAGGGAAGAGGTGAAGGTGTGTTGGTAATCAAAATGAGGTGTCAAAAGAAGATGATGGTATAAACATTGTGACAGAGGTTTCCGGTGTCTCATAATGAAATGGTGGGATGAAAACGATGGAAAAAGTGTCGCATTATACTGACATATTTATTTTCCAAAAGATCGATACCTATGTAATCGCATAGGATGTGTCCCCTTCCTTCTATCTACTAGGATTATTACATGCATTGTAGAACTAATAACTAATTCACGAGTAATATTACGATATCTTTTAATGAAAAGTAATTTTTTTTAAATAATAAAAAAACTGCACAAAATTTTATATATAATATATATTTTTTATAAATTTGATAAAAAATATTTCACTTTTCAACCAATTTTATTATTAAATAAAATTATCTAAATCCATTCCATATACTATAATGTTAGTTCTAAATTATTTTTTATTTCTTTTTTCTTTGTAAAGTAATATTTATATATCTTAAAGAGTTTGTTCTAAATTATACATCCCTTTTTATTTTTATTATCATTAAATTAACTATGACCTATACTTAATTTTTATTCATTTACTCAGTACTCAATCTGAGAATTGCTATTACCACTTTTTTTTTTTTATGATAAGGTCACGCTGAATCAGATAAAATTTTGTTAGACATAAACACATTTATTAATTTGGAACTTAAAAATTCAAAACTTTTTTTATTTAAAAGTTAATAGAATAATTACGATGATGAGTTAAGATGCTAAATCATTTTTCTTAGTTAAAATATGTTCCAAAAATATATGTTAAAATTATAACATTAAATATATTTTTATTTTTATATATATAATATATAAAAAATAAAAGATATATTTTTTAAACTTTTAATCAAATATATTTTTATAATATTTTTAAGAAGTTTATTAGCTGAGATATTTTAAAAATATATTTTAAAAAAAATAAATAGTCATTTTTAATCACGAAAAATTTAAGCAATATTAAAACTGACTATAAAGAAATAAAACTAATATTGTAAGTAACCATAAAAAATAATTTTTTGTTGATAAAAGTGTCCAATCATTAAATTTTCATTGTCTGTATTAAAAAATTAATCAAAATTCTCTAAACTATTCCTACCATAATGATCAACCTTTCAAAACCTCATTATGGCAGAATGAGTTTCCTAGATTGAAAAGAAATTTTATTCATTATGGCAACTTCTCACCAAATAAAAAAATTGCAAATTTGAAAATCAAGGAGTACGACTAATCAATTTCCATTCTCATCTACTTCCAATTTTTAATCTTTAGTAGTTTTTCAAATAAAAAATTGCAATTTAGAAATCAAAAAGGTCGAATAATTAAATTCCATTTTCATCTATTTCAAATTTTAAATCTTTTCACTTATAAACGCCTCAAAATTCTTTCTCATCTTTCACCCCGTCACATTTTCCAAAACCCTAGATTCCACTGTTTTAAGTTTTCCAAGTTCTATGACACAATCGAGACTAGCTCCAGCATTCAAGTCTTCCTTGTCTTTCTCCATGTGGTTCATGCTGTCAACCAAAACACCTTTCATCTTGAGTGAAATGATGCATCGCTTGTCATCTATGTAGAACTAGAGCAGAGCCTTACACCTGACTGCTGACGCTATTGAGATCTTGGTCACGCAACTCTTTCTCTGCCTCCACCATGACACTTAAAACTATCATGATTTGTGTCTTCTTAGACCTGTGTCAGGCTTTGTCTTCCTCCACCAAGCCGTTACCAAAGCTACCATGATATGCATCTTCTCATAGAAATGGAAGAGAGTAATTAAATGCAACTAATAAGAGAAAAATGCAAACAAAAAAACAAAAGAGAAAAAGGAGGAGTAAACCTTGAGTAGAGGAACAAGGCAAGGAAGAATGGAAGTGAAAATAGGAAAAGAGGAAGGAGAGCAAGAGAGGAAAGAGAATGTGGGACCATCGAAGGTGGTGGTCGCCGGTGGTTGAAGTCGCTGGTGGTAGTGGGCAGAGATAAGATGGTAGGAAGATGAAAGTAGAAAGGAAGAAGGAATAGATGGGGGAAACTAAAGAAATAATGGAGAATAGGGCACGCTGCTCACTAGCTGCGTCGGGGTAGCGACGCGTGCGCGCCGTCCACGCGTACGCATGGATGAGTAGAAAAGAATAGTTACGCATAAGCGTCGCCCACGCGTATGTGTAGGTAGTATAAATGGGAGAGGACGCGTATGCGTCAGGTAACGCGCACGCGTCAAAATAGTTGTGTGCTGCGCACAAAGGCAGCACAGAATTCGCACAACTCTCAGGTTTAAGTACCAAGAGTTGGCTGCAGGGCAAACGACGCATACGGGTCAGGTGACGCGTACGCGTGGGTGGCGATGATGGTAACCGACGTGTAAGCGTTTCCCACGCTTATGCGTGGCTAGCAGTTGTGCTCCCCGCACAGTATTCGCACAATTGTCGCACAACTCTCGGGTTTTTATACCATGAGTTGCAGAAGCGCAATCGACGCGTACGCGTCGCCCACGCTTACGCGTGGGTTACGAAAAAAGATCAAAGACGCACACGCGTCATCCGCGGTTATGCGTGGATGTGCGAAATAGAGAGGGACGCATAGGTGATGAGCGGATAATTTATACGCTTTTTGGCATTATTTTTAGGTAGTTTTTAGTAAGTTCAAGCTACTTTTAGGGATGTTTTCATTAGTTTTTATGTTAAATTCATATTTCTGGACTTTACTATAAGTTTGTGTGTTTTTCTGTAATTTCAGGTAATTTCTGGCTGAAATTGAGGGACTTGAGCAAAACTCTGAAAAAAGGCTGACAAAAGGACTGCTGATGTTGTTGGAATCTGACCTCCCTACACTCAAAATGAATTTTCTGGAGCTACAGAACTCCAAATGGCGCACTCTCAAAGGCGTTGGAAAGTAGACATCCAGAGCTTTCCAGCAATATATAATAGTCCATACTTTATTTGGGAATTGATGACGTAAAGTGGCGCTCAATGCCAAGTACATGCTGCTGTCTGGAGTCAAACACCAGAAACACGTTACAACCCGGAGTTGAACGCCAGAAACACGCTATAACTCGGCGTTCAACTCCAAAGGAAGCCTCAGCTCGTGGATAGATCAAGCTCAGCCCAAACACACACCAAGTGGGCCCCGAAAGTGGATTTATGCATCAATTACCTACTCATGTAAACCCTAGTAGCTAGTCTAGTATAAATAGAACTTTTTACTAGTGTATTAGACATCTTGGGACGATTTGTTCTCAGATCATGGAGGCTGGCCATTCGGCCATGCCTAAACCTTTCACTTATGTATTTTCAACGGTGGAGTTTCTACACACCATAGATTAAGGGTGTGGAGCTCTGCTGTACCTCAAGTTTCAATACAATTACTTTTATTCTCTATTCAATTCTCTTTATTCTTATTCCAAGATATACGTTGCACTTCAACTTGATGAATGTGATGATCCGTGACACTCATCATCATTCTCACCTATGAACGCGCGTGACTGACAACCACTTCCATTCTACTTTAGGCCGGGCGCATATCTCTTAGATTCCCCAACAGAATCTTCGTGGTATAAGCTAGATAGATGGCAGCATTCATGGGAATCCGGAAAGTCTAACCTTGTCTGTGCTATTCCGAGTAGGATTCCAGGAATCTGGAAATTCTAACCTTGTCTGTGGTATTCCGAGTAGGATTCTGGTATTGAATAACTGTGACGAGCTTCAAACTCCTGAAGGCTGGGCGTTAGTGACAGACGCAAAAGAATCAAGGGATTCTATTCCAACCTGATTGAGAACCGACAAATGATTAGCCGTGCTGTGATAGAGCATAAGACCATTTTCACTGAGAGGATGTGATGTAGCCATTGACAACGGTGATGCCCTACATACAGCTTGCCATGGAAAGGAGTAAGAAGGATTGGATAAATGTAATAAGAAAGTAGAGATTCAAGAGGAGCACAGCGTCTCCACATGCCTATCTGAAATTCCGACCATGGAATTATATGAGTAACTATTTACTATTTTCTTTTCTGTTTATTATTTATTTTCGAACTTATCATAAACCATTTAATCTGCCTAACTGAGATTTACAAGGTAACCATAGCTTGCTTCATACCAACAATCTCTGTGGGATCGACCCTTACTCACGTAAGGTATTACTTGGATGACCCAGTACACTTGCTGGTTAAGTTGAACGGAGTTGTGATCACACGTGCCATTACCAGGGGTTATTAAGATCCCAATTCATCATACCATGATCTCTTTGGGGTATTTTTTATAGAGCCAATATTTAAATTTTATACAAGTACAAAGAGACCAACTTTGAGGATCACATTTTCGTCCACCAAGTTTTTGGCGCCGTTGCCGGGGATTGTTCGAGTTTGGACAACTGACGGTTCATCTTGTTGCTCAGATTAGGTAATTTTCTTTTCAAAAACTTTTCAAAAATTTTTTTCGAAATTTTTCTTTTCTTTTTCGTTTTTCCAACTTTGTTTTCGAAAAAAAATTAATAAAAATCCAAAAAAATTAATAAAATCATAAAAATAAAAAAATATTTTGCGTTTCTTGTTTGAGTCTTGAGTCAATTTTTAAGTTTGGGTCAATTGCATGTTTTTAAAATCTATGCATTATTTTTTCGAAAATTCCATGCATTCATGGTGTTCTTCATGATCTTCAAGTTGTTCTTGACAAGTCTTCTTGTTTGATCTTGATGTTTTCTTGTTTTGTGTCTTTTGTTGTTTTTCATATGCATTTTTTGTTTGTTAGAGTCCATGCATTAAAGATTTCTAAGTTTGGTGTCTTGCATGTTTTCTTTGCATCAAAAATTTTTCAAAATTATGTTCTTGATGTTCATCATGATCTTCAAAGTGTTCTTGGTGTTCATCTTGACATTCATAGTGTTCATGCATGCATCTTGTGTTTTGATCCAAAATTTTCATGTTTTGGGTCATGTTTGTGTTTTTCTCTCTCATAATTAAAAATTCAAAAATAAAAAATATCTCTTCCTTATTTTTCTCATAATTTTCGAAAATTTGAGTTGACTTAGTCAAAAAATTTTCAAACTTAGTTGTTTCTTACAAGTCAAGTCAAATTTTCAATTTTAAAAATCTTATCTTTTCAGAATCTTTTTCAAAAATTATATCTTTTTCATTTTTTTTCTATTTTTCAAAATTTTCAAAAATCTTTTTCAAAATCTTTTTCTTATCTTTATATCAAATTTTCGAAAACTCACTAACAATTAATGTGATTGATTCAAAAATTTGAAGTTTGTTACTTTCTTGTTAAGAAAGGTTCAATCTTTAAGTTCTAGAATCTTATCTTGTAGTTTCTTGTTAGTGAAGTAAGTAATTTTAAATTTTTGAATTAAATCTTTTTATCTTTTATCTTGTCTTTTTCAAAAATTTTATCTTTTTCAAAATTTGATTTCAAAATATCTTATCTAACTTCTTATCTTCTAATCTTTTCAAATTTGATTTTAATATCTTTTTCAACTAACTATTTGACTTTTTGTTTGTTTCTTATCTTTTTCAGAACCACCTAACTACTTTTCCCTCTCTAATTTTCGAAAATATCTCATCTCTTTTCAAAAATTCTTTTTGTTTTAAATTTTAATTTTAATCTTATCTTATCTTTAATTTTCGAAAATACTAACCTCTTTTTCAAAATTATTTTCGAAATTCTCCCTCTCTTTTCTTATTCTATTTAATTATTTATTTACTAACATTACTCTTCACCTCTCTTCATCTAAATATCCGAACCCACTCTTCTTCACTCTTCTCCCCTTTCTTTCTCTACTAACATAAAGGAATCTCTATACTGTGACATAGAGGATTCCTCTTTCTTTTCTTGTTTTCTTCTCTTTCATATGAGCAGGAACAAGGACAAAAGCACTCTTGTTGAAGCTGATCCTGAACCTGAAAGGACTTTGAAGAGGAAACTAAGAGAAGCTAAATTACAACAATCCAGAAGTAACCTTTCAGAAATTTTCGAACAAGAGAAGGAGATGGCAGCCGAACCCAATAATGATAATGCAAGGATGATGCTTGGTGATTTTACCAAACCCACGTCCAAATTTGATGGAAGAAGCATCTCCATTCCTGCCATTGGAGCCAACAATTTTGAGCTTAAGCCTCAACTAGTTGCTTTAATGCAACAGAACTGCAAGTTTTATGGACTTCCATCTGAAGATCCTTACCAGTTTTTAACTGAGTTCTTACAGATTTGTGAGACTGTTAAGACTAATGGAGTAGATCCTGAAGTCTACAGGCTCATGCTTTTCCCTTTTGCTGTAAGAGACAGAGCTAGGATATGGTTGGATTCACAACCTAAGGATAGCCTGGACTCCTGGGATAAGCTGGTCACGACTTTCTTGGATAAATTCTTTCCTCCTCAAAAACTGAGCAAGCTTAGAGTGGATGTTCAAACCTTCAAGCAAAAAGATGGTGAATCCCTCTATGAATCTTGGGAAAGATACAAGCAGTTGACCAAAAGATGTCCATCTAACATGTTTTCAGAATGGACCATATTAGATATATTCTATTATGGTCTATCTGAGTTTTCGAAAATGTCATTGGACCATTCTGCAGGTGGATCCATTCACCTAAAGAAAACACCTGCAGAAGCTCAAAAACTCATTGATATGGTTGCAAATAACCAATTCATGTACACTTCTGAGAGGAATTCCGTGAATAATGGGACGCCTCAAAGGAAGGGAGTTCTTGAAATTGATGCTCTGAATGCCATATTGGCTCAGAACAAAGTGTTGACTCAGCAAGTCAACATGATCTCTCAAAGTCTGAATGGATGGCAAAATGCATCCAACAGTACTAAAGAGGCAGCTTCTGAAGAAGCTTATGATCCTGAGAACCCTGCAATAGCAGAGGTAAATTACATGGGTGAACCTTATGGAAACACCTATAACTCATCATGGAGAAATCACCCAAATTTCTCATGGAAGGATCAACAAAAGCCTCAACAAGGCTTTAATAATGGTGGAAGAAATAGGCTCAGTAATAACAAGCCTTTTCCATCATCTTCTCAGCAACAGACAGAGAATTCTGAACAAAGCTCCTCTAATTTAGCAAATTTAGTCTCTGATCTGTCAAAAGCCACTTTCAGTTTCATAAGTGAAACAAGATCCTTCATCAGAAATCTGGAGGCACAAGTGGGCCAGCTGAGTAAGAAAGTCATTGAAACTCCTCCCAGTATTCTCCCAAGTAATACAGAAGAGAATCCAAAAGGAGAATGCAAGGCCATTGATGTGATCAATATGGCCGAATGCACAAGGGAGGAGGAGGACAAAAATTCTAGTGAGGAAGACCTCCTGGGACGTCTCTCAAGCAAGAGGGGGTTTCCTATTAAGGATCTAAAGGAATCCGAGGCTCATACAGAGACCATAGAGATTCCATTAAATCTCCTTCTGCCATTCATGAGCTCTGAAGACTATTCTTCCTCTGAAGAGGATGAAGATGTGACTGGAGAGCAAGTTGCTCAATATTTAGGAGCTATCATGAAGCTGAACGCCAAGTTGTTTTGGTAATGAGACTTGGGAAAGTGAACCTCCCTTGCTCATTAATGAACTAGATACCTGGATTCAGCAAATTTTACCTCAAAAGAGACAAGATCCTGGCAAGTTCTTAATACCTTGTACCATAGGCACCATGACCTTTGAAAAAGCTCTATGTGATCTGGGGTCAGGGATAAATCTTATGCCACTCTCTGTAATGGAGAAGTTGGGGATCATTGAGGTACAACCTGCCTTGTTCTCATTACAATTGGTAGACAAGTCATTGAGACAAGCTTATGGAATAGTAGAGGACGTGTTAGTAAAGGTTGAAGGCCTTTACATCCCTGCTGATTTCATAATCTTAGACACTAGGAAGGAAGAGGATGAGTGCATCATCCTTGGAAGACCTTTCCTAGCCACAGCAGGAGCTGTGATAGATGTCAACAGAGGTGAATTAGTCCTTCAATTGAATGGGGACTACCTTGTGTTTAAGGCACATGGCCATCCCTCTGTGATAAAAGAGAGTAAGCACAAAGAGCTTCTCTCAGTTCAGAGTCAAGAAGAGCCCCCACAGTCAAACTCTAAGTTTGGTGTTGGGAGGCCACAACCAAACTCTAAGTTCGGTGTTAAGACCCCATATCCAAACTCTAAGTTTGGTGTTGGGAGTTTTACAACATTGACCTGATCACCTTTGTGGCTCCATGGGAGCTCACTGTCAATCTATTGACATTAAAGAAGCACTTGTTGGGAGGCAACCCAATTTTTATTTATCTAATTTTAATTTTATTTCATTGTTATTTTGTGTTTTACTAGGTACATGATCATGTGGAGTCACGAAGAAAATATAAAAATTAAAAACAGAATCAAAAACAGCAGAAGAAAAATCACACCCTGGAGGAAGGACAGACTGGCGTTCAACGCCAGTAAGGAGCATCTGGCTGGCGTTCAACGCCAGAACAGAGCATGAATCTAGCGCCGAATGCTAGAAACAAGCAACATTTTGGTGTTTGAACGCTAGGAATGTGCCTTGAGGAAAGTTGGCGCTGAACGCCAGTAACAAGCATGGAACTGGCGTTCAACGCCAGAAACATGCTACACATGGGCGTTAAACACCCAGAGTGTGCATCATCTCGGCGTTTAAACGCCAGAATGGTGTGCAAAGGCATTTTACATGCCTAATTGGTGCAGGGATGTAAATCCTTGACACCTCAGGATCTGTGGACCCCACAGGATCACCTCAGGATCTGTGGACCTCACAGGATCCCCACCTACCTCACCCTCTCTCTCCATTCATGGTCATCCCTTTTGTTTTCCATTCACCACTCACATCCATCCATCTCTTTCCCACCCAATCCCACCCATATAGCCAAATACACACATCCCTCCATCTCCTCCATATCTTCTTCTTCTTCTATTCTTTCTTCTTTTGCTCGAGGGAGAGCAACATTCTAAGTTTGGTGTGGTAAAAGCATAGCTTTTTTTGCTTTTCCATAACCATTGATGGCACCTAAGGCCAGAGAAACCTCCAAAAAAAAAAGAGAAAAGAAAGAGAAGAGAAAAGGGAAGACAAAAGCTTCTACCTCTGAGTCATGAGAGATGGAGAGATTCATCTCAAGGATCCATAGCTCAGTAATAGAGCATTTGACTGCACATCAAGAGAGCATGAAGAATTCCCTCATCAAAAAATCCCTGAGATACCTCAGGGGATACATGTTCCTCCATATAATTATTGGGAGCAACTAAGGATAGGAACACCAAAATTACTAAGGATCATGCAACAGAAGCAAGGAAGAGACATAAAGGAGCTCAAAAAAGCACCATTGGTCCTTCAAGAAGGCGCCACCCTCACTAAGGTGGACTCATTCCTTGTTCTTATTTTTTCTGCTGTTCGGTTTTTATATTAAATGTTTATCTATGTTTTGTGTCTCTACTTCATGATCATTAGTGTTTAGTAACTATGTCTTAAAGTTATGAATAATTCCATTAATCCTTCACCTTTCTTAAATGAAAAATGTTTTAATTCAAAAGAACAAGAAGTACATGAATTTCAAATTTATCCTTGAATTTAGTTTAATTATATTGATGTGGTGACAATACTTTTTGTTTTCTGAATGAATGCTTCAACAGTGCATAATTTTGATCTTGTTGTTTATGAATGTTAAAACTGTTGGCTCTTGAAAGAATGATGAACAAAGAAAAATGTTATTGATAATCTGAAAAATCATGAAATTGATTCTTGAAGCAAGAAAAAGCAGTGAAAAAGCAAAGGCTTGCGAAAAAAAAATTTGGCGAAAAAAAAAATTTAGAAAGAAAAAGAAAAAGCAAGCAGAAAAAGCCAATAGCCCTTAAAACCAAAAGGCAAGGGTAAAAAGGATCCAAGGCTTTGAGCATCAATGGATAGGAGGGCCCAAGGAAATAAAATCCAGGCCTAAGAGGCTAAATCAAGCTGTCCCTAACCATGTGCTTGTGTCATGAAGGTCCAAGTGAAAAGCTTGAGACTGAGTGGTTAAAGTCGTGATCCAAAGCAAAAAGAGTGTGCTTAAGAGCTCTGGACACCTTTAACTGGGGACTCTAGCAAAGCTGAGTCACAATCTGAAAAGGTTCACCCAGTCATGTGTCTGTGGCATTTATGTATCCGGTGGTAATATTGGAAGACAAAGTGCTTAGGGCCACGGCCAAGACTCATAAGTAGCTGTGTTCAAGAATCAACATACTTAACTAGGAGAATCAATAACACTATCCAAAATTCTAAGTTCCTAGAGAAGCCAATCATTCTAAACTTCAAAGGAAAAAGTGAGATGCCAAAACTGTTCAGAAGCAAAAAGCTACAAGTCCCGCTCATCTAATTATAATTAATATTCATTGATATTTTGGAATTTATAGTATATTCTCTTCTTTTTATCCTATTTGATTTTCAGTTGCTTGGGGACAAGCAACAATTTAAGTTTGGTGTTGTGATGAGCGGATAATTTATACGCTTTTTGGCATTATTTTTAGGTAGTTTTTAGTAAGTTCAAGCTACTTTTAGGGATATTTTCATTAGTTTTATGTTAAATTCACATTTTTGGACTTTACTATGAGTTTGTGTGTTTTTCTGTAATTTCAAGTAATTTCTGGCTGAAATTGAGGGACTTGAGCAAAACTCTGAAAAAATGCTGACAAAAGGACTGCTAATGCTGTTGGAATCTGACCTCCCTGCACTCAAAATAGATTTTCTAGAGCTAAAAAACTCCAAATGGCGCGCTCTCAACGGCGTTGGAAAGTAGACATCCAGAGCTTTGCAGCAATATATAATAGTCCATACTTTATTTGGGAATTGATGACGTAAAGTGGCGCTCAACGCCAAGTACATGCTGCTGTCTGGAGTCAAATGCCAGAAACACGTCACAACCCGGAGTTGAACGCCAGAAACACGCTATAACTCGGCGTTCAACTCCAAAGGAAGCCTCAGCTCGTGGATAGATCAAGCTCAGCCCAAACACACACCAAGTGGGCCCCGGAAGTGGATTTATGCATCAATTACCTACTCATGTAAACCCTAGTAGCTAGTCTAGTATAAATAGAACTTTTTACTAGTGTATTAGACATCTTGGGACGATTTGTTCTCAGATCATGGGGGCTGGCCATTCGGCCATGCCTGAACCTTTCACTTATGTATTTTCAACGGTGGAGTTTCTACACACCATAGATTAAGGGTGTGGAGCTCTGCTGTACCTCAAGTTTCAATACAATTACTATTATTCTCTATTCAATTCTCTTTATTCTTATTCCAAGATATACGTTGCACTTCAACTTGATGAATGTGATGATCCGTGACACTCATCATTATTCTCACCTATGAACGCGCGTGACTGACAACCACTTCCATTCTACTTTAGGCCGGGCGCATATCTTTTAGATTCCCTAACAGAATCTTCGTGGTATAAGCTAGATAGATGGCAGCATTCATGGGAATCCGGAAAGTCTAACCTTGTCTGTGGTATTCCAAGTAGGATTCTGGTATTGAATGACTGTGATGAGCTTCAAACTCCTGAAGGCTGGGCGTTAGTGACAGACGCAAAAGAATCAAGGGATTCTATTCCAACCTGATTGAGAACCGACAGATGATTAGCCGTGCTGTGACAGAGCATAGAACCATTTTCACTGAGAGGATGGGATGTAGCCATTGACAACGGTGATGCCCTACATACAGCTTGCCATGGAAAGGAGTAAGAAGGATTGGATGAATGTAATAAGAAAGTAGAGATTCGAGAGGAGCACAGCATCTCCACATGCCTATCTGAAATTCCCACCATGGAATTATATGAGTAACTATTTACTATTTTATTTTTTGTTTACTATTTCTTTTCGAACTTATCATAAACCATTTAATCTGCCTAACTGAGATTTACAAGGTAACGATAGCTTGCTTCATACCAACAAGCTTTGTGGGATCGACCCTTACTCACGTGAGGTATTACTTGGATGACCCAGTACACTTGCTGGTTAAGTTGAACGGAGTTGTGATCACACGTGCCATTACTAGGGGTTATTAAGATCCCAATTCATCATACCATGATCTCTTTGGGGTATTTTTGATAGAGCCAATATTTAAATTTCATACAAGTACAAAGAGACCAACTTTGAGGATCACATTTTCGTCCACCAATAGGCCTCAACCGACGCGCACGCGTGAGAGGGGTTGTGCATGGGGCACATTGTCAGCACAGTTCTCGCACAACTCTCGGGTTTTTGTACCAAGAGTTGCAGAAGTGCCATCGACACGTACACGTCGTCCACGGGTAATTTTTTTTCATAAACATGAAGAAAGGAGATTTCAACACAATCTTGGCAGTCATTCAAGCTGAATAGGTCATAAACACTCAAAAATCCATGCAATACTCAAAATGAAGTATTTTCTTTAACATAATGGATTCAACCTAACCAAGATCAATGAAAATCTTCATAAATATCTTAACAAAATCAAACACAATCAAGGATACCTATACAAACTTACCACAATTAAACAATCACAAAATCAAGCAAAGAGTCTAAGAAACTACATGCAAGAAATATACAAAAGGAATATCATACCATGGTAGCACTTTTATTTAACGTCCTTAAGTTGGATGGTCATGAGCTCAGATCTCTTCACCTTCGGGTGCATCCTCCAAAAGGAACACTTCAACCTCCTTGTTGCTTTTCATCTTCTCTCCATGGCAAAGCTTTAGACGGTGACCATTAAATTTGAAGATTGTGGGGCTTGAAGGGTGACTCAAGTGAAAAACCCCATATGGCTCAGCCTTCTCCACTCTATAAGGTCCTTCCCACCTTGATTTTAACTTTTCTGGCATCAACCTAAGTCTAGAGTTGTAGAGGAGGACAAGATCTCCAGCTCTAAACTCTCTTCTCTTGATATGCTTGTCATGCGCCGCCTTCATCCTCTCTTTGTAGAGCCTTGAATTCTCATAAGCTTCCAATCGAAGGCACTCCAATTCTACTAGCTGTAACTTCTTTTCGATTCCAAACACCCCCCAATCCTGAGTTGCATTCTTTTACAGCCCAATAAGCCTTGTGCTCTACCTCCACTGGGAGATGGCAAGCCTTCCCAAAGACTAGCCGGAACGGACTCATACCGATTGGTGTCTTATAGGCCGTCCGGTAAGCCTACAGCGCATCTCCGAGCTTAGAACTCTAATCCCTCCTATGAGGCTTCACAATCTTCTCCAATATGCGCTTGATTTTCCAGTTAGAGACTTTGGCTTGGCCATTTGTTTGGGGGTGGTAGGTTGTAGCTGTAACAACCCAGATTTTCGAGTACACGAGATCTTTTCTGAAGAAACGGATTTCTCCAAAAGATCAGTAAAGGGAACACTTCTGATGTACCATTAGTGCACGAAATTGCAATCACACTTTTGCAATCCCGCACAACTAACCAGCAAGTGCACTGGGTCGTCCAAGTAATACCTTACGTGAGTAAGGGTCGATCCCACGGAGATTGTCGGCTTGAAGCAAGCTATGGTTATCTTGTAAATCTTAGTCAGGATATATCAAAGATTATCAGGGTTGATTGTAAAAGGCAAAAGAACATGAAATAAGTACTTGTTTTGCAGTAAAGGAGAATAGGTTGAGGTTTTGGAGATGCTCCATCTTCTGAATCTCTGCTTTCCTACTGTCTTCTTCTTCAAACACGCAAGGCTCCTTCCATGGCAAGCTGTATGTAGGGTTTCACCGTTGTCAGTGGCTACCTCCCATCCTCTCAGTGGAAATGTTCAACGCACCCTGTCACGGCACGGCTATCCATCTGTCGGTTCTCGATCAGGCCGGAATAGAATCCAGTGATTCTTTTGCGTCTGTCACTAACGCCCTGCCTTCAGGAGTTTGAAGCTCATCACAGTCATTCAATCATTGAATCCTACTCAGAATACCACAGACAAGGTTTAGACCTTCCGGATTCTCTTGAATGCCGCCATCAGTTCTAGCTTATACCACGAAGATTCTGATTAAAGAATCCAAGAGATATCTACTTAATCTAAGGTAGAACGGAGGTGGTTGTCAGGCACACGTTCATAGTTGAGAATGATGATGAGTGTCACGGATCATCACATTCATCCGGTTTAAGAACAAGTGATATCTTAGAACGGAAGCAAGCATGATTGAATAAGAAACAGTAGTAATTGCATTAATCCATCAAGACACAGCAGAGCTCCTCACCCCCAACCATGGGGTTTAGAGACTCATGCCGTGGAATGTACACAAAGAAACGTGTAAAGTGTCATGAGGTACAGATACAATGTCAAAAGATCCTATTAATAGTGAACTAGTAACCTAGGGTTTACAGAATTGAGTAAATGACAGAAAAATCCACTTCCGGGCCCACTTGGTGTGTGCTTGGGCTGAGCATTGAAGCATTTTCGTGTAGAGACTCTTTCTGGAGTTAAACGCCAGCTTTTATGCCAGTTTGGGCGTTTAACTCCAAGTTTTATGCCAGTTCCAGCGTTAAACGCTGGGAATTCTGAAGTTGATTTGCAACGCCGGTTTGGGCCATCAAATCTCGGGCAAAGTATGGACTATTATACATTGATGGAAAGCCCAAGATGTCTACTTTCCAACGCCGTTGAGAGCGCACCAATTGGGCTTCTGTAGCTCCAGAAAATCCACTTCGAGTGCAGGGAGGTCAGAATCCAACAGCATCTGCAGTCCTTTTCAGCCACTAAATCAGATTTTTGCTCAGGACCCTCAATTTCAGCCAGAAAATACCTGAAATCACAGAAAAACACACAAACTCATAGTAAAGTCCAAAAAAGTGAATTTTAACTAAAAACTAATAAAAATATAATAAAAACTAACCAAAATATACTAAAAACATACTAAAAACAATGCCAAAAAGCGTACAAATTATCCGCTCATCACAACACCAAACTTAAATTGTTGCTTGTCCCCAAGCAACTGAAAATCAAATAAGATAAAAAGAAGAGAATATGCAATGAATTCCAAAAACATCTATGAAGATCAGTATTAATTAGATGAGCGGGGCTTTTAGCTTTTTGCCTCTGAACAGTTTTGGCATCTCACTTTATCCTTTGAAATTCAGAATGATTGGCTTCTATAGGAACTCAGAATCCAGATATTGTTATTGATTCTCCTAGTTAAGTATGATGATTCTTGAACACAGCTACTTTATGAGTCTTGGCCGTGGCCCAAAGCACTCTGTCTTCCAGTATTACCACCGGATACATACATGCCACAGACACATAATTGGGTGAACCTTTTCAGATTGTGACTCAGCTTTGCTAGAGTCCCCAATTAGAGGTGTCCAGGGTTCTTAAGCACACTCTTTTTGCCTTGGATCACAACTTTATTTCTTTCTTTTTTTTTCGTTTTTTTTTTCTGTTTCTCTTTTTTTTTTGTCGCTTCCTTTTTTTTTTGTATTCACTGCTTTTTCTTGCTTCAAGAATCATTTTTATGATTTTTCAGATCCTCAGTAACATGTCTCCTTTTTCATCATTCTTTCAAGAGCCAACCAATCATGAACAACAAATTCAAAAGACATATGCACTGTTTAAGCATACATTCAGAAAACAAAAGTATTGCCACCACATCAAAATAATTAATCTGTTATAAAATTCAAAATTCAAGCAATTCTTCTCTTTTTCAATTAAGAACATTTTTCATTTAAGAAAGGTGATGGATTCATAGGACATTCATAACTTTAAGACATAGACACTAAGACACTAATGATCACAAGACACAAACATGGATAAACATAAGCATGAAATTCGAAAAACAAGAAAATAAAGAACAAGGTAATTAAAGAACGGGTCCACCTTAGTGATGGCGGCTTGTTCTTCCTCTTGAAGATCTTATGGAGTGCTTGAGCTCCTCAATGTCTCTTCCTTGCCTTTGTTGCTCCTCTCTCATGATTCTATGATCTTCTTTAATTTCATGGAGGAGGATGAAATGTTCTTGGTGCTCCACCCTTAGTTGTCCCATGTTGGAACTCAATTCTCCTAGGGAGGTGTTGATTTGCTCCCAATAGTTTTGTGGAGGAAAGTGCATCCCTTGAGATGAATCTCTCCATCTCCCATGGCTCTGAGGTGGAAGCTTTTGCCTTCCCTTTCCTCTTTCTAGAGGTTTCTCCGGCCTTAGGTGCCAAAAATGGTTATGGAGAAACAAAAAGCAACGCTTTTACCACACCAAACTTAGAAGGTTTGCTCGACCTCGAGCAAAAGAAGAAATAAGAGAGAGAGTGGTGGGGTAGGTGGGGATCCTGTGGGGACCACAGATCCTGAGGTGTCAAGGATAATTCATCCCTGCACCAAGTGGCGAGCAAAAATGCTCCTTCTGCCAATCCTAGCGTTAAACGCCGGGCTGGTGCCCATTTCTGGCGTTTAACGCCAGCTTGGTGCCCATTCCTGGCGTTTAACGCCAGTCTGGTGCCCCTTTCTGGTGTTAAACGCCCAGAATGGTGCCAGACTGGGCGTTAAACGCCCATTTGCTGCCCTTGTTGGCGTTTAAACGCCAGCAAGGTTTTCCTCCAGGGTGTGCTATTTTTCTTTCTGTTTTTCATTCTGTTTCTGCTTTTTCAATTGAATTTGTGACTTCCCATGATCATCAACCTATAGGAAACATAAAATAACAAAGGAAAATAATAAATATAACATTGGGTTGCCTCCCAACAAGCGCTTCTTTAATGTCAGTAGCTTGACAGTGGGCTCTCATGGAGCCTCACAGATGTTCAGAGCAATGTTGGAACCTATCCAACACCAAACTTAGAGTTTGGTTGTGACCTCCCAACACCAAACTTAGAGTTTGACTGTGGGGGCTCTATTTGACTCTGTTTTGAGAGAAGCTCTTCATGCTTCCTCTCCATGGTTACAGAAGGAGAACCTTGAGTCTTATAGTTTGCACTGTCTGCAAGCCACGGAGCTTCCTGAATAGCAAATAATTGCTCATCCGGAAAGGCTTCAGAGATCTCAGTAGGAGGGAGAGATGCTCCTACTACTGGTTCTATCTGGGACAGGTGATCAGCTACTTGATTCTCTGTCCCTTTTCTGTCTCTTATTTCTATATCAAACTCCTGCAGAAGCAACACCCATCTTATGAGCCTGGGTTTTGAATCCTGCTTTGTGAGTAGATATTTAAGAGCAGCATGGTCAGTGTACACAATCACTTTTGATCCTACTAAATAAGATCTGAACTTGTCAATGGCATAAACCACTGCAAGTAACTCTTTTTCTGTGGTTGTGTAGTTCTTCTGTGCATCATTTAGAATACGGCTGCCATAATAAATGACGTGCAGAAGCTTACCATGCCTTTGTCCCAGTACTGCACCAATGGCATGGTCACTGGCATCACACATTAGTTCAAATGGTAATGTCCAGTCTGGTGCAGAGATGACTGGTGCTGTGACCAGCTTAGCTTTCAGAGTTTCAAACGCCTGCAGACACTCATTATCAATAATAAATGGAGTGTCAGCAGCTAGCAGATTACTCAGAGGTTTGGCAATTTTTGAAAAATCCTTTATAAACCTTCTGTAGAATCCTGCATGCCCCAGAAAGCTTCTGATTGCCTTAACATTGGTAGGTGGTGGTAATTTTTCAATTACTTCAACTTTAGCTTGATCCACCTCTATTCCTTTGTTTGAAATTTTATGCCCAAGGACAATTCCTTCAGTCACCATAAAGTGACATTTTTCCCAGTTTAAAACTAGGTTGGTCTCTTGGCATCTTTTCAGAACAAGTGCTAGATGGTTAAGGCAGGAGCTGAATGAGTCTCCAAATACTGAAAAGTCATCCATGAAGACTTCCAGAAATTTCTCTACCATATCTGAGAAGATAGAGAGCATGCACCTCTGAAAGGTTGCAGGTGCATTGCACAGACCAAAAGGCATCCTTCTGTAGGTAAATACTCCAGAAGGACATGTAAATGCTGTTTTCTCTTGGTCCTGAGGATCTACTGCAATTTGGTTGTAACCTGAGTAGCCGTCCAAAAAGCAGTAGTATTCATGACCTGCTAGTCTCTCTAGCATCTGGTCTATGAATGGTAAAGGAAAATGATCCTTTCTGGTGACTGTATTGAGCCTTCTGTAGTCAATACACATGCGCCACCCTGTAACTGTTCTTGTAGGAACTAGTTCATTCTTTTCATTATGAACCACTGTCATGCCTCCCTTCTTAGGGACAACGTGGACAGGGCTCACCCAGGGGCTATCAGAAATAGGATAAATAATCCCAGCCTCTAGTAACTTAGTGACCTCTTTCTGCACCACCTCCTTCATGGCTGGATTTAGCCGTCTTTGTGGTTGAACCACTGGCTTAGCATCATCCTCCAATAGGATCTTGTGCATGCATCTTGCTGGGCTAATGCCCTTAAGATCACTTATGGACCACCCAAGAGCTGTCTTGTGTGTCCTTAGCACTTGAATTAGTGCTTCCTCTTCCTGTGGATTTAGAGCAGAGCTTATGATCACTGGAAAAGTGTCACCTTCTTCCAGAAATGCATATTTCAGGGATGGTGGTAGTGGTTTGAGCTCTGGTTTAGGAGGCTTATCTTCTTCCTGAGGAATTTTCAGAATTTCTTTTATTTCCTTTAGTTCCTCCAGATCAGGCTGAACATCTTTAAAGATGTCATCTAGCTCTGATTCAAGACTTTCAGTCATATTGACCTCCTCCACCAAAGAGTCAATAATATCAGTGCTCATGCAGTCATTTGATGTGTCTGGATGCTGCATAACTTTGACAACATTCAACTTGAACTCATCCTCATTGACTCTCAGGGTTATTTCCCCTTTTTGTACATCAATGAGGGTTCGTCCAGTTGCTAGGAAAGGTCTTCCTAGAATGAGAGTTGCACTCTTGTGCTCCTCCATTTCCAGCACTACAAAGTCAGTTGGAAAGGCAAATGGCCCAACCTTGACAATCATGTCCTCAATTATGCCTGATGGATATTTAATGGAGCCATCAGCAAGTTGGAGGCATATCCGGGTTGGTTTGACTTCTTCAGTCAACCCAAGCTTTCTGATAGTGGATGCAGGTATTAGATTGATGCTTGCTCTAAGGTCACACAGGGCTGTCTTGGTGCAAGCACCTTCTAATGCGCATGGTATCATAAAGCTTCCTGGATCTTGAAGCTTTTCTGGTAAGCTTTTCAGAATGACTGCACTGCATTCTTCAGTGAGAAACACTTTTTCAGTTTCTCTCCAATCCTTCTTATGACTTAAGATCTCTTTCATGAACTTAGCATAAGAAGGTATTTGCTCAAGTGCCTCTGCAAACGGAATCTTTATTTCAAGAGTCCTTAGATAATCTGCAAAGCGGGCAAATTGCTTATCCTGCTCCGCTTGGCAGAGTTTCTGAGGATAAGGCATCTTGGCTTTATATTCTTCAACCTTAGTTGCTGCAGGCTTATTCCTTACAGAAGTGGTTGAAGAAGCCTTTTTAGAGGGATTACTGTCAGCACTCTCAGGTGTCTGATCCTCCCTTGGCGTCTGAACGCCAGGAATGGGAGAAGATTGGGCGTTAAACGCCAACTTCTCTCCCTTTTCTGGCGTTTGAACGCCAGAACTGGGCAAGGAATGGGCGTTTAACGCCAGCTTTCCTTCCCCTTCTGGCGTTTGAACACCAAAAGTATTCCTCTCTGGGCTCTTACTGTCCTCAGAGGGATTTTGGGCGGTGGCTTGGTTATCCTCTGTCAATTGTTCCTTATTTGAATTTTTGCTCTTTTGAGTGGTGTTGTTCAGTGTCTTCCCACTCCTTAGTTGAACTGCTTGACACTCTTCTGTTATCTGTTTAGATATCTGCTGTTTTGCTTGATTCAACTGCAGTTCTATGCTCTTGTTAGCAACTTTAGTTTCATGGAACATCTCTTTCAATTCTGCTAACTGTTCTGTCATCAGGAGCAATTGCTGATTAAGCTCAATCATCTGTTCTTGAGGATTAGGATCAGTGACTACTGCCATGACTTCCTCTTTTGGAGAGAACTCGTTGCTAGAGTACCAATATTGGTTTCTAGCAACAGTGTCTATAAGCTCTTGAGCCTCTTCAATTGTCTTCCTCATGTGTATAGATCCACCAGCTGAGTGGTCTAAAGACATCTGAGCTTTTTCTGTAAGCCCATAGTAGAAGATGTCTAACTGTACCCACTCTGAAAACATTTCAGAGGGGCATTTTCTTAGCATACCTCTATACCTCTCCCAGGCATTATAAAGGGATTCATTATCCTCTTGTTTAAAGCCTTGGATGTCCAGCCTTAGCTGTGTCATCCTCTTTGGAGGGTAAAAATGATTCAGGAATTTGTCTGATAACTGTTTCCATGTCTTTATGCTTGCTGTAGGTTGGTTATTCAACCACCTTTTAGCTTGATCTTTTACAGCAAATGGAAACAGTAATAGTCTGTAGACATCCTGATCCACCTCTTTATCATGTACTGTGTCAGCAATTTGTAAGAACTGTGCCAGAAACTCAGTAGGCTCTTCCTGAGGAAGACCGGAATACTGGCAATTTTGCTGCACTATGATAATGAGTTGAGGGTTTAGCTCAAAGCTGCTTGCTTTGATGGGAGGTGTACAGATGCTACTCCCATATGCAGCTGTAATGGGGTTAGCATATGACCCCAGAGTCCTTCTGGACTGATCAATCTCACTTAGGTCCATAATGGATAAAGGGAATGATATGGATTGCAAGTAGAAAAATATTTTATTTTTATATTTTTTTTTGAATTAACCGAAAAAAATAAAATAAAATAAAACAAAAGGAAAATAAAATAAAAATTCGAAAATTAAAAGAAAATAAGATCAAAGCAAATTGAAAGCTGAATCAATTAGTTAATTAAAAAGATATGATTGAAAAATTTTTATGAAAAAGATTTGATTTTTGAAATGAAGAGAGAGAAAAACAACAAAATGACACCAAACTTAAAATTTTTTAGAAAATCAAACACAATTTTTCAAAAATTTTAAAGGAAAAACACAAAGAGGACACCAAACTTAGAATTTTTATGGATCAAAAGGGGACTAAAGACATGCAAATTCGAAAATTAGAAGAAAAACAAAAGCAATCAATTGACACCAAACTTAAAATATGAAACTAGACTCAACTAAAAGACTCTAAACCAACAAAAATAAAACAGTCCTAATCTAAGCAACAAGATAAGCCGTCAGTTGTCCAAACTCGAACAATCCCTGGCAACGGCGCCAAAAACTTAGTGCACGAAATTGCAATCACACTTTTGCAATCCCGCACAACTAACCAGCAAGTGCACTGGGTCGTCCAAGTAATACCTTACGTGAGTAAGGGTCGATCCCACGGAGATTGTCGGCTTGAAGCAAGCTATGGTTATCTTGTAAATCTTAGTCAGGATATCAAAGATTATCAGGGTTGATTGTAAAAGGCAAAAGAACATGAAATAAGTACTTGTTTTGCAGTAAAGGAGAATAGGTTGAGGTTTTGGAGATGCTCCATCTTCTGAATCTCTGCTTTCCTACTGTCTTCTTCTTCAAACACGCAAGGCTCCTTCCATGGCAAGCTGTATGTAGGGTTTCACCGTTGTCAGTGGCTACCTCCCATCCTCTCAGTGGAAATGTTCAACGCACCCTGTCACGGCACGGCTATCCATCTGTCGGTTCTCGATCAGGCCGGAATAGAATCCAGTGATTCTTTTGCGTCTGTCACTAACGCCCCGCCTTCAGGAGTTTGAAGCTCGTCACAGTCATTCAATCATTGAATCCTACTCAGAATACCACAGACAAGGTTTAGACCTTCCGGATTCTCTTGAATGCCGCCATCAGTTCTAGCTTATACCACGAAGATTTTGATTAAAGAATCCAAGAGATATCTACTTAATCTAAGGTAGAACGGAGGTGGTTGTCAGGCACACGTTCATAGTTGAGAATGATGATGAGTGTCACGGATCATCACATTCATCTGGTTTAAGAACAAGTGATATCTTAGAACGGAAGCAAGCATGATTGAATAAGAAACAGTAGTAATTGCATTAATCCATCAAGACACAGCAGAGCTCCTCACCCCCAACCATGGGGTTTAGAGACTCATGTCGTGGAATGTACACAAAGAAACGTGTAAAGTGTCATGAGGTACAGATACAATGTCAAAAGATCCTATTAATAGTGAACTAGTAACCTAGGGTTTACAGAATTGAGTAAATGACAGAAAAATCCACTTCCGGGCCCACTTGGTGTGTGCTTGGGCTGAGCATTGAAGCATTTTCGTGTAGAGACTCTTTCTGGAGTTAAACGCCAGCTTTTATGCCAGTTTGGGCGTTTAACTCCAAGTTTTATGCTAGTTCCAGCGTTAAACGCTGGGAATTCTGAAGCTGATTTGCAACGCCGGTTTGGGCCATCAAATCTCGGGCAAAGTATGAACTATTATACATTGCTGGAAAGCCCAAGATGTCTACTTTCCAACGCCGTTGAGAGCGCGCCAATTGGGCTTCTGTAGCTCCAGAAAATTCACTTCGAGTGCAGGGAGGTCAGAATCCAACAGCATCTGCAGTCCTTTTCAGCCACTAAATCAGATTTTTGCTCAGGACCCTCAATTTCAGCCAGAAAATACCTGAAATCACAGAAAAACACACAAACTCATAGTAAAGTCCAAAAAAGTGAATTTTAACTAAAAACTAATAAAAATATAATAAAAACTAACCAAAATATACTAAAAACATACTAAAAACAATGCCAAAAAGCGTACAAATTATCCGCTCATCAACCATCAAGCATCTCAATCCTCATTGTTATTATGACATCTTTAAGCTAGAACCTCTTTTGAGATAAGCTCGACAATGTAATCACAAAGAACCTAGTTTTTTAACAGAATTGGTTAGGAGTTTTGATTTTAGTTTTTGTAAATAGTCTTTGTCTGATGAACCAGACTCAATTCATGAGAGAATAGAGATAATAGTATAATATTATCATTATATTTGTATTAGAAGATGCTTGAAAGATATTATAAGATTACCTGGTCTATTTTAGTTAAAATCAGGAAATCGGATTAACCGGGTTCACAGTTTACTGGTGCAGCTTAACACCAGCACTCTCTGAAGACTTTAGTAATACTAAGGCCTCATCATACATCTTCTATTCTCATATTAAATATTGTTACTAGTGTCATTTATGCTGGTGGCTCAGAAAAGAATTTTTAGAGATGTTTTTACAAGTGTTTCGATACATCTAGTTTTAGTAGTTATACACATGAGATATTTTAATATTATTTTAACCCACCTCCAAGCCAACCAATCACAACTCACCTTACACCCCCAAGAAACTCCAAGGCTGGTCATTTACTCCCTTTGGCCGAAATTGAAAGAAGAGAAAAGAGAGAAAACTTCATGAACACTTAATCTTCAAAGCTTGATTTCCTCTGAACTAAAACTCAAATCAAAACTCCGATTTCACCAAAATGATCCTATCTTCATCCTCTACATAACCATGTAACTTATCAAGACTGAAAATAAGGTTAGATGGCTGTCTCTTTCCCCTTTGAATTCAATTTTCAAGTGAAAAACCCCATATGGCTCAGCCTTCTCCATTCTATAAGGTCCTTCCCACCTTGATCTTAACTTTCCTGGCATCAACCTAAATCTAGAGTTGTAGAGGAGGACGAGATCCCCAGCTCTAAACTCTCTTCTCTTGATATGCTTGTCATGCGCTGCCTTCATCCTCTCTTTGTAGAGCCTTGAATTCTCATAAGCTTCCAACCGAAGGCACTCCAATTCTACCAGCTGTAACTTCCTTTCGATTCCGGACACCCCCCTAACCCTGAGTTGCATTCTTTTACAGCCCAATAAGCCTTGTGCTCTACCTCCACCGGGAGATGGCATGCCTTCCCATAGACTAGTCAGAACGGACTCATACCAATTGGTGTTTTATAGGCCATCCGGTAAGCCCACACCGCATCTCCGAGCTTAGAACTCTAATCCCTCCTATGAGGCTTCACAATCTTCTTCAATATGTGCTTTATTTTCCAGTTAGAAACTTTGGCTTGGCCATTTGTTTGGGGGTGTTAGGCCGTAGCTGTAACAACCCAGATTTTTGAGTACGCGAGATATTTTCTGAAGATACGGATTTCTCTGAAAGATCAGTGATGTACCATCAAGCATCTCAATACTCATTGTTATTATGACATATTTAAGCTAGAACCTCTTTTGAGATAAGCTCGACAATGCAATCACGAAGAACCTAGTTTTTGAACAGAATCGGTTAGGAGTTTTGATTCTAGTTTTTGTAAATAGTCTCTGTCTGATGAACCAGACTCGATTCATGAGAGAAGAGCGATAATAGTATAATATTATCATTATATTTGTATTAGAAGATGCCTGAAAGATATTATAAGGTTACCTGGTCTGTTTTAGTTAAAATCAGGAAATCGGTTCTACCAGATTCACAATTTACTGGTGCAGCTTAACACCAGCACTCTCTGAAGACTTTAGTAATGCTAAGGCCTCATCATACATGTTCTATTCTCATATTAAATATGTTACTAGTGTCATTTATGCTGGTGGCTCAGAACTAATTTTTAGAGATGTTTTTACAAGTATTTCGATACATCTAATTTTAGTAGTTATACACTTGAGATATTTTAATATTATTTTAACCCACCTCCAAGCCAACCAATCACAACTCACCTTACACCCCCAAGACACTCCAAGGCTGGTCATTTACTCCCTTTGGCCGAAATTGAAAGGAGAGAAAAGAGAGAAAACTTCATGAACACTTAATCTTCAAAGCTTGATTTCTTCTGAACTAAAACTCAAATCAAAACTCCGATTCCACCAAAATGATCCTCTCTTCATCCTCTACATAACCATGTAACTTATCAAGGCTAGAAATAAGGTTAGATGGCTGTCCCTTTCCCCTTTGAATTCGGTTTTCAAGGAAACATGCTTAAACATGTGTTTTCTTGATGTTCTTCTTTAGATCTCTTGCTTAGCTTGACGTGTGAGCCAAGAATCTTAAATTCCTAGCACGTCTAATGTGAGGAATCCCTTTCTAACATGTTGATTAAGGTTTGGTCAGTTGTGTAACACCCTACCATACAGTGTCTTATGCTTAAGTCATAATTCAAAGATGGCAAGGTATTACAACCTCTAAAATAAAAATTTAGTACGTATAGTAGTATGAATGATTGATTATAACTAGGAGCCTTTGTAGAAAAAGTGGTAAACAAAGATCGCAACTCGAAAATGCAACACTCCAATCGATAACGTAACGTACGAAGGATAAGCCAACGCAAGATTATATATATACAGAGGAGTGCCAAAAACAGGAATATCAAGACTCAAAATCTGGTTGCGAAGATAACCGGTCCGAGCATAGCAATATATACATATAAATAGAATAAGATACCCCAAGGAAACCCAAAGGGACACAAATACAGAAAACCTATTCTCCAAAATCTCCTATAAAGGAGTCGTCACAGTTTGTATTATTTAATGGAGATAAAAGCATCTAAACAAAACATATGAAACAAAACAAAGTCCCGAGAACAAAGGATCTTCGCTAATCCAGAAGTCTACAGGATGCCTCAGTGAGAAACCTCACGTCCTGCATCTGAAAACCACAAAATCCGCATGGATGAGAACTAGAGGTCCCCAGCATGGTAACAGCTTCCATATATATAATACATAATGATAGAGGAAAGTCGAAAGCAATCCTAGAACTTCCTCCAGATAATCATCAAAGCTTATAAACAAGCTAAACCATAAGTGGCAACTGACAAAAGATCCTTCAGTCTAACTATTTCTTCCCTTTCCAAACCCTTCAGACCTCCCAACCACCACCAGAAGTATAATATAGCAAACACAGTTATTTCAAACAAGAGATATACAAATAGGAACAGATAAGGCATTTAGACAATTAGCAAGTAATATGCAGTCAAATAAGCATTCTCAAACAATTCACATAGTATGCATATGATGAATGCCTGTCCCTAATGGCTGATGATATCATCTGTCGGTTATAGAGCCAATCCGACAAGTCCTGGTAGCTAACCATTGGACTGTCCCTCTGTCGTATCTCCCCAACTCGAGTTATACTCAATATAAACTTGATCATAATCATGATCCATATCCATCACCCTCACTGGTGAATATTTACGGGGGTGAGCTCATCCGGGGCTTTCACAGTGCCCGGCCACCCTGACGACATAGGGTCAAAAGAGCTTCGAGTCTTAACCTGGAGCACGTGGTGGCGAGCCACTGCTTCCTCCCAGGGAAACTCTCATCTCCAACAGTGGAAGTGCAACATTCACAATTCATTCAACAGCATATATGCATTTATACATAGCCATAATCACGGCTCCGCCGTAACACGGCAATAATCCAGCCACCCGGCTCATGGTTAAATCCATAACCAGCCATCCGGCTCACGGTTAAATCCATAACCAGCCATTTCATTAACAATTACGGCCTTTCGGCCCATGGCATAATGGTGGACGAAATTGTATCTCTTTATAGAATATGATAATAGAATATGGTCCAAGATCAACTTCGTTCAACTAACCAGCAAGTGTACTGGGTCGTCCAAGTAATACCTTACGTGAGTAAGGGTCGAATCCACAGAGATTATTGGTTTGAAGCAATCAATATTTATTTTATTTGGCTTAGTCAGGATACCAATAGGATTCTTTAGCCTCGTATTTTTGTTGCCAATTAGAGCGTAGAATAAATAGTTATTACTTTAATAATAGAGAATAAAAGCGTTACTTGTTGTGCAGTAATGGGGAATATGTTGGAGTTTTGGAGATGCTTTGTCCTCTGACTTCAACTCTTCCTTGAAATCCTCTTCTCACACGCAGGTTCCTTCCATGGCAAGCTCTATGTAGGGTGTCACCGTTGTCAATGGCTACTTCCCATCCTCGCAGTGAAAGCTATGCACGCACTCTGTCACAGTACGGCCAATCACCGGTTGGTTCCCGCTCCTACTGGAATAGAATCCCTCTTTTGCGTCTGTCACTAACGCCCAGCAGGTTAAAGTTTGAAGCACGTCACAGTCATTCAATCCCGGAATCCTACTCGGAATACCACAGACAAGGTTTAGACTTTCCGGATTCTCATGAATGCCGCCATCAATCCGGCCTATACCACGAAGATTCTGTTGGGGAATCTAAGAGATATTCATTCAGTCTGATGTAGAACGGAGGTGGTTGTCAGGCACACGTTCATGGGTTGAGGAAGGTGATGAGTGTCACGGATCATCACCTTCTCCACAGTTAGGCGCGAATAAACATCTTAGATAAGAACAAGCGTGTTTGAATGGAAAACAAAGGAATTGTATTAAATCATCGAGACGCTGCAGAGCTCCTCACCCCCAACAATGGAGTTTAGAGACTCATGCCGTCACAAAGTATGTAATTCAGATCTGAAAATAGCATGAGGTACCAGATAAGTCTGTAAAAGTTGTTTAAATAGTAAACTAGTAACCTAGGTTTACAGAAATTGAATAAACTGAGATAATTGGTGCAGAAATCCACTTCTGGGGCCCACTTGGTGTGTGCTGGGGCTGAGACTAATGCTTTCCACGTGTGGAGGCCTTTCTTGGCGTCAAACTCCAGGTTTTGACGTGTTTTGGGCGTTCAACTCCGGATCATGACGTTTTTCTGGCGTTTAACTCCAGACAGCAGCGTGTACTTGGCGTTCAACGCCAAGTTACGTCGTCAATATTCGCGCAAAGTATGGACTATTATATATTGCTGGAAAGCCCTGGATGTCTACTTTCCAACGCCGTTGAGAGCGCGCCAATTGGACTCCTGTAGCTCCAGAAAATCCATTTCGAGTGCAGGGAGGTCAGGATCCAACAGCATCAGCAGTCCTTTTCAGCCTAAGTCAGATTTTTGCTCAACTCCCTCAATTTCAGCCAGAAAATACCTGAAATCACAGAAAAATACACACACTCATAGTAAAGTCCAGAAATATGATTTTTGCCTAAAAACTAATATTATTTTACTAAAAACTAACTGAAACATGCTAAAATCTACATGAAATTACCCCCAAAAAGCGTACAAAATATCCGCTCATCACAACACCAAACTTAAACTGTTGCTTGTCCTCAAGCAACTAGATGAATAAAATAGGTTCTAGCAGAAATTAAGAAGTAGTATATATTTCAGAGTTTTAGATGAAGTTCAAATTTATTAGATGAGCGGGGCTTGTAGCTTTTTGTCTCTGAACAGTTTTGGCATCCCCCTGTATCTTTAGAATTTCAGAATAATTGGCATCCTTAGGAACTCAGAATTCAGATAGTATTATTGACTCTCCTAGTATAGTATGTTGATTCTTGAACACAGCTACTTATGAGTCTTGGCCGTGGCCCTAAGCACTTTGTCTTCCAGTATTACCACCGGATACATAAATGCCACAGACACATAACTGGGTGAACCTTTTCAGATTGTGACTCAGCTTTGCTAGAGTCCCCAGTCAGTGGTGTCCAGAGCTCTTAAGCACACTCTTTTGCTTTGGATCACGACTTTAACCACTCAGTCTCAAGCTTTTCACTCGGACCTTCATGACACAAGCACATGGTTAGGGACAGCTTGATTTAGCCGCTTAGGCCTGGATTTTAATTTCCTTAGGCCCTCCTATCCATTGATGCTCAAAGCCTTGGATCCCTTTTTACCCTTGCCTTTTGGTTTTAAGGGCTATTGGCTTTTTCTACTGCTCCTTCTCTTTTTTTTTTTCTATTTTTTTTCGCCATTTTTTTTTTTCGCAAGCTTTCTTTTTCACTGCTTTTTCTTGCTTCAAGAATCAATTTCATGATTTTTCAGATCATCCATAATATTTTTCGTGTTCCTCATCCTTTCAGGAGCCAATATTCATCAAATTCAAAGTACAATTTATGCACTGTTTAAGCATTCATTCAGAGAACAACAAGTATTGCCACCACATATAATTAATTATAGTCTTTATTACTAAGAACTCAAAAAATATAAATTACTTCTTTATTCTAAAAAAAATTTACTACTTTATTCATGCCTGATGATGATGAGAAAAATAAATTATAGCTTAATTGGAAATAAAATCAAAATAGATATGCTAAGTACTACTACTCCTATATAACTTCTAAGGTAAAATCTTATAATAATACTATCACAGAGTTAAAGCTGGAATTAGAACTTAACAACCTGTATTTTGGGAAGTGAATGTTCCTTTAGTCTGTGGGATGCCTTCAAGAATTAATTTCTGATGCTTCAGCTCCCTTAAGTTCACATCCTTGCTCTTCCTGTTCTCTTAGGTGCCATGATCTTAATGAGTTTTAGCTCAGTGATCATGGCAAATCACACCAAACTTAGAGGTTTGCTTGTCCTCAAGCAAAAGAAAGGAAAGGAGAGGAGAAGAAGGAAAGGCATTTTCACATAAATATAAGATGAGTTAAAAGATATGAGAAGAAATTAAAAATATTTGAAAAAGAATTGGATTAGAAAAAGA
Organism: Arachis stenosperma; assembly: GCF_014773155.1. Classification (NCBI taxonomy): domain Eukaryota; kingdom Viridiplantae; phylum Streptophyta; class Magnoliopsida; order Fabales; family Fabaceae; genus Arachis; species Arachis stenosperma. Next base: position 106,276,726 of record NC_080382.1, read on the forward strand.
TATAATTTAAAAAAAGAAAAGATATGAATCAAAATTTAAAAGATAGAATTGAATTTTAATTTTGAAAAGGATTTTTAAAAAGGAGTTAAAGATGTGTTGGAAACAAATTTGAAAAGATGATGGATTGAATTGGAAAGCCATTTATTCTTTTGGGTTAAGATAAATCTAAAAAAATTTGCAATCATTGGATTTTAGAAATTAGGATAAACTTTTTGGAATTGAAAGTGATAATTTAAAATATGTTTATGCAAGAAATCATGAATTGAAACATAAAAATTTTGAAAAATTGCAAAGAAAAACGAAATTGTACCTCCTCCCACCATCCTGGCGTTAAACGCCCACATGGTGCATGGTTTGGGCGTTTAACGCCCATGTGATGCTTCTCCTGGGCGTTCAACGCCCATGTGATGCTTCTTTCTGGCGTTGAACGCCAGGAAGTCCTTCTTTACTGGGCGTTTTTCTAAACGCCCAGAATGCTAGCAGATTGGCGTTAAACGCCCAGAAGGTGCATCTTTCTGGCGTTTAACGCCCAGAAGATGCTCCTTTCTGGCGTTTAACGCCCAGAAGGCTACCCTTACTGGCGTTAAACGCCCAGTGGGTGCTTCTTTTGGGCGTTTAACGCCCAAAGTGTTTCTTACTGGCTTTTTCATGCCAGTGAACTTCCAAATTTCTCTGTAACTCTTGGGACTTCAGTTAATTTGTTATTTCACCTTTGAAGATACTTATACCTAAACCTGTAAAGAAAGAAAATTTATTTAATTAGTAATTAAACTTTGTATATGGCTGGGTTGCCTCCCAGCAAGCGCTTCTTTAATGTCATTAGCTGGACTATCACTGATTCTTCAATTAAGTCTCAGTCTTGAGCATTCTTGCTCAAAATTGCCTTCAAGATAATGTTTAACTCTTTGTCCATTGACAATGAACTTTTTGTTAGAGTCATTATCTTGAAGCTCTATGTAGCCATATGGTGATACACTTGTAATTACATATGGACCTCTCCACCGGGATTTTAATTTCCCGGGGAATAATTTGAGCCTAGAGTTAAATAGCAGAACTTTCTGCCCTGGTTTAAAGACTCTGGATGACAATTTCTTATCATGCCATTTTTTTGCTTTTTCCTTGTAAATTTTTGCATTTTCAAAAGCATTGAGTCTAAACTCTTCTAGCTCATTTAACTGGAGCAATCGTTTTTCTCCAGCTAATTTGGCATCAAGGTTCAGGAATCTGGTTGCCCAGTAGGCCTTGTGTTCCAGTTCCACTGGCAAGTGACACGCCTTTCCATACACAAGCTGGTATGGAGAGGTCCCTATAGGGGTCTTAAATGCTGTTCTGTATGCCCACAGAGCATCATCCAAGCTTCTTGCCCAATCCTTTCTGCGGTTAATTACAGTCCGTTCCAGGATTCTTTTAAGTTCTCTATTTGAGACTTCTGCCTGCCCATTAGTCTGTGGGTGATATGGAGTAGCCACCCTGTGGTTGACTCCATAACGGACTAGAGCAGAGTAGAGCTGCTTATTACAGAAATGAGTACCCCCATCACTGATTAACACTCTGGGGATACCAAATCTGCTGAAGATATGTTTCTGGAGGAATTTTAACACTGTTTTAGTGTCATTAGTGGGTGTTGCAATAGCCTCCACCCATTTGGATACATAATCCACTGCCACCAGAATATAGGTGTTTGAGTATGATGGTGGGAAAGGTCCCATGAAGTCAATACCCCATACATCAAACAACTCAATTTCCAAGATTCCTTGTTGAGGCATAGCATAACTGTGGGGCAGGTTGCCTGATCTCTGGCAACTATCACAGTTAAGCACAAATGCTCGGGAATCTTTATAGAGAGTAGGCCAGTAGAAGCCACTCTGGAGGACTCTTGTGGCTGTTCGTTCACTTCCAAAATGTCCTCCATACTGTGATCCATGGCAATGCCAAAGGATCTTCTGTGCTTCTTCTTTAGGCACACATCTACGGATTACTCCGTCTGCACATCTCTTAAAGAGATATGGTTCATCCCAGAGATAGTATTTTGCATCTGTGATTAATTTCTTTGATTGCACCTTACTGTACTCCTTGGGTATGAATCTCACTGCCTTGTAGTTTGCAATGTCTGCAAACCATGGCACTTCCTGGACGGCTAGTAATTGCTCATCCGGAAAGGTTTCAGAAATTTCAGTGAGAGGGAGGGACGCCCCTTCCAATGGTTCTATTCGGGACAGGTGATCTGCTACTTGATTTTCTGTCCCTTTTCTGTCTCTTATTTCTATATCAAACTCTTGCAGAAGCAGCACCCATCTGATGAGTCTGGGTTTTGAATCTTGCTTTGTGAGTAGATATTTAAGAGCAGCATGATCAGTGTACACAATCACTTTTGATCCTACTAAGTAGGATCTGAATTTGTCAATGGCGTAAACCACTGCAAGTAGCTCTTTTTCTGTGGTTGTGTAATTCTTCTGTGCATCATTTAGCACACGGCTGGCATAGTAAATGACATGCAGAAGCTTGTCATGCCTTTGCCCCAACACTGCACCAATGGCATGGTCACTGGCATCACACATTAGTTCAAATGGTAATGTCCAGTCTGGTGCAGAGATGATTGGTGCTGTGACCAATTTAGCTTTCAGAGTTTCAAATGCCTGCAGACACTCCTCATCAAAGATAAATGGCATGTCTGCAGCTAGCAGGTTGCTCAGGGGTTTGGCGATTTTTGAAAAATCCTTTATAAACCTCCTATAAAACCCTGCATGTCCCAGAAAACTTCTGATTGCCTTAACATTAGCAGGTGGTGGTAATTTTTCAATTACTTCTACCTTAGCTTGGTCCACCTCTATCCCCTTGTTCGAAATTTTGTGCCCAAGGACAATTCCTTCAGTCACCATAAAGTGACATTTTTCCCAGTTTAAAACCAGGTTAGTCTCTTGGCATCTTTTCAGAACAAGTGCTAAATGGTTAAGGCAGGAGCTGAATGAGTCTCCAAATACTGAAAAGTCATCCATGAAGACTTCCAGGAATTTTTCCACCATATCAGAGAAAATTGAGAGCATGCACCTCTGAAAGGTTGCAGGTGCATTGCATAAGCCAAATGGCATCCTTCTGTATGCAAATACTCCAGAAGGGCATGTGAATGCCGTTTTCTCTTGATCCTGGGGATCTACTGCAATTTGATTATAACCTGAATATCCATCCAGAAAGCAGTAGTATTCATGACCTGCTAGTCTTTCTAGCATCTGGTCTATGAATGGTAAAGGAAAATGATCCTTTCTGGTGGCTGTATTGAGCCTTCTATAATCAATACACATACGCCACCCTGTAACTGTCCTTGTAGGAACCAGTTCATTTTTTTCATTGTGAACTACTGTCATGCCTCCTTTCTTAGGGACAACTTGGACAGGGCTCACCCAGGGGCTATCAGAAATAGGATAAATAATCCCAGCCTCTAGTAATTTAGTGACCTCTTTCTGCACCACTTCTTTCATAGCTGGATTCAGCCGCCTTTGTGGTTGAACCACTGGCTTGGCGTCATCTTCCAACAAGATTTTGTGCATGCACCTGGCTGGGCTAATGCCCTTAAGATCACTAATGGACCACCCAAGAGCTGTCTTGTGCGTCCTTAGCACTTGAATTAGTGCTTCCTCTTCCTGTGGCTCCAAGGTAGAGCTTATAATTACAGGAAAGGTTTCACCTTCTCCCAGAAATGCATATTTCAGGGATGGTGGTAATGGTTTGAGCTCGGGTTTTGGAGGTTTCTCCTCTTCCTGAGGGATTTTCAGAGGTTCTATTATCTTCTCTGACTCCTCCAAATCAGGCTGAACATCTTTAAAGATGTCCTCTAGCTCTGATTCGAGACTCTCAGCCATATTGACCTCTCTTACCAGAGAATCAATCATGTCAACACTCATGCAGTCATTTGGGGTGTCTGGATGTTGCATGGCTTTGACCACATTCAACTTGAATTCCTCCTCATTGACTCTCAAGGTTACTTCCCCTTTTTGGACATCAATGAGGGTTCGGCCAGTTGCTAGGAAAGGTCTTCCTAGAATGAGAGTTGCACTCTTGTGCTCCTCCATTTCCAGCACCACAAAGTCAGTAGGAAAGGCAAATGGCCCAACCTTGACAATCATGTCTTCAATCACGCCTGATGGGTATTTAATGGAGCCATCAGCAAGTTGAAGACATATCCTGGTTGGTTTGATTTCTTCAGTTAAACCAAGCTTTCTGATAGTAGATGCAGGTATTAGGTTGATACTTGCCCCAAGGTCACATAAAGCTTGCTTGGTGCAATTACCTTCTAATGTGCATGGTATCATAAAGCTCCCAGGATCTTTAAGCTTCTCAGGTAAGCTTTTTAGAATGACTGCACTGCATTCTTCAGTGAGGTAAACCTTTTCAGTCTCCCTCCAATCCTTCTTATGACTTAAGATCTCTTTCATGAACTTAGCATAAGAGGGTATTTGCTCAAGTGCTTCTGCAAACGGAATCTTTATTTCAAGAGTCCTGAGATAGTCTGCAAAGCGGGCAAATTGCTTATCTTGTTTCGCTTGGCGGAGTTTTTGAGGATAAGGCATTTTGGCTCTGTATTCCTCAACCTTAGTTGCTGCAGGTTTATTACCTACAGAAGTGGGTTGGGAAGCCTTGTTATCAGCACTTGTATGTGACTGATTCCCTACTGGCATTTGAATGCCAGAGGTAGGAGCTGGAGTGGCGTTAGACGCCACTTCCTTGCTTGTTACTGGCGTTTGAACGCCAGAACCATGCTCCTTTTGGGCGTTCAACGCCAGATTTAAGCTTGTTTCTGGCGTTGAACGCCAGGAATCAGCATGGTCTGGGCGTTCAGCGCCAGCTTTATCCCTTTCTGGGCTCTGCTTGTCCTCAGAGGGATTTTGATTAGCTATTCGTTCATGTCCTTGCTTCTTGCTGCTTTGAAGTGAGGTATTTAATGTTTTCCCACTTCTTAATTGAACTGCTTGGCATTCTTCTACTATTTGTTTTGACAGTCGTTTTTCTGTTTGCTTTAATTGCACTTCCATGTTCCTGTTTGCCATTCTTGTTTCCTGTAATATCTCATTGAATTCGGCTAGCTGCTGAGTTAGAAAGTCTAATTGCTGATTAAATTCATTAGCCTGATCCACCGGACTGAGTTCTGCAGTTACTGTTTTAGCTTCTCCTTTCTTAGAAGATTCACTGCTTAGATACATATGTTGATTTCTGGCAACTGTATCAATAAGCTCTTGAGCTTCTTCAATTGTTTTTCTCATGTGTATAGATCCACCAGCTGAGTGGTCTAGAGAAATCTGAGCTTTTTCTGTAAGCCCATAGTAGAAGATGTCTAATTGCACCCATTCTGAAAACATTTCAGAGGGGCATTTTCTTAGCATCTCTCTGTATCTCTCCCAAGCATCATAAAGGGATTCATTATCTCCTTGTTTGAAGCCTTGGATGTTTAGCCTTAGCTGTGTCATCCGTTTGGGAGGGAAATAGTGATTCAGGAATTTTTCTGACAGCTGTTTCCATGTTTTTATGCTGTTCTTAGGCTGGTTATTTAACCACCTCTTAGCTTGATCTTTTACAGCAAATGGAAACAGTAGTAATCTGTAGATATCCTGATCCACTTCCTTATCATGTACTGTATCAGCAATTTGCAGAAATTGTGCCAGAAACTCTGTAGGTTCTTCATGTGGAAGACCAGAATACTGGCAGTTTTGCTGCACCATGATAATGAGCTGAGGATTCAGCTCAAAGCTACTAACTCCAATGGAGGGTATACAAATACTACTCCCATATGAAGCAGTAGTGGGGTTAGCATATGACCCCAGAGTCCTCTTGGACTGTTCATTCCCACTTGCTTCCATACTAGATCACAAGGGATAATTTATATGTTGATAATTATTTATTTTATAGTTGTGGAATAAATAAAATAAATAAAAAAAAAGAAGGAATATATAAAAATATTTTGAAAATATTTTATGAAAATAAATTTTTTTTTTTTTAAAAAAATAAAATAAAAATGAAATAAATAAAAGAAAGCGAAAATATTTTGAAATTGAAAATTGAATTTTTATATAAAATTTTCGAAAAAGTAGTTCAAAATTAGTTAGAAAATAAATTTTTTTTTTGAATTTTGAATTTTATGGTGAAAGAGAAAAAACACACAAAAGACACAAGACTTAAAATCTTTAGATCCAATGCTCCTTATTTTTCGAAAATTTTTGGAGGAAAAACACCAAGGAACACCAAACTTAAAAATTTTAAGATCAAGACACAAGAAAAACTCAAGAACACCTTGAAGATTCACAAGAACACCAAGAACACAAGGAAGAACACCAAACTTAAAATTTTTAGAAAACTTTGATGAAATTTTCGAAAATATGAAAGATTAACAAGAAAACACCAAACTTAAAGTTTGGCACAAGATTAAATCAAGAAAAACTATTTTTGAAAAAGGATTTTAAAAAGAAAGTGCCCAATTGCCAAGAACATAAGCCAACACTATAACCAACTGAATTAAAAATGTAACTATTTTAAAGATGTGTTATTTTTATGGATAAAAGTATAATTTTTAAAAGTTAATGTTTTGAAAAAGCACAAGAAAAACAAGAAAAAGACACAAAACAAGAAAAATTCAAGATCAAACAAGAAAAATAAACAAGAACAACTTGAAGATTAAGGAAAAATAAAGAACACTAACACGAAAATTTAAAGAGAAATATGAAAAATGCAATTGACACCAAACTTAGAACAAGACACTAAACTCACGAAAATTAGCAATTAATTAAAAGAAAAATAATAAATTTTGAAAAGAAATTTTTGAAAAGAAACTATCCTATCAATATTGATTTAATGACTCTATAAAAAATAAGAACAAAAATAAAAATAAATTATTCCTAATCTAAGAAATAAAATAAGCCTTCAATTGTCCAAACTCAATAATCCCCGGCAACGGCGCCAAAAACTTGGTGGACGAAATTGTATCTCTTTATAGAATATGATAATAGAATATGGTCCAAGATCAACTTCGTTCAACTAACCAGCAAGTGTACTGGGTCGTCCAAGTAATACCTTACGTGAGTAAGGGTCGAATCCACAGAGATTATTGGTTTGAAGCAATCAATATTTATTTTATTTGGCTTAGTCAGGATACCAATAGGATTCTTTAGCCTCGTATTTTTGTTGCCAATTAGAGCGTAGAATAAATAGTTATTACTTTAATAATAGAGAATAAAAGCGTTACTTGTTGTGCAGTAATGGGGAATATGTTGGAGTTTTGGAGATGCTTTGTCCTCTGACTTCAACTCTTCCTTGAAATCCTCTTCTCACACGCAGGTTCCTTCCATGGCAAGCTCTATGTAGGGTGTCACCGTTGTCAATGGCTACTTCCCATCCTCGCAGTGAAAGCTATGCACGCACTCTGTCACAGTACGGCCAATCACCGGTTGGTTCCCGCTCCTACTGGAATAGAATCCCTCTTTTGCGTCTGTCACTAACGCCCAGCAGGTTAAAGTTTGAAGCACGTCACAGTCATTCAATCCCGGAATCCTACTCGGAATACCACAGACAAGGTTTAGACTTTCCGGATTCTCATGAATGCCGCCATCAATCCGGCCTATACCACGAAGATTCTGTTGGGGAATCTAAGAGATATTCATTCAGTCTGATGTAGAACGGAGGTGGTTGTCAGGCACACGTTCATGGGTTGAGGAAGGTGATGAGTGTCACGGATCATCACCTTCTCCACAGTTAGGCGCGAATAAACATCTTAGATAAGAACAAGCGTGTTTGAATGGAAAACAAAGGAATTGTATTAAATCATCGAGACGCTGCAGAGCTCCTCACCCCCAACAATGGAGTTTAGAGACTCATGCCGTCACAAAGTATGTAATTCAGATCTGAAAATAGCATGAGGTACCAGATAAGTCTGTAAAAGTTGTTTAAATAGTAAACTAGTAACCTAGGTTTACAGAAATTGAATAAACTGAGATAATTGGTGCAGAAATCCACTTCTGGGGCCCACTTGGTGTGTGCTGGGGCTGAGACTAATGCTTTCCACGTGTGGAGGCCTTTCTTGGCGTCAAACTCCAGGTTTTGACGTGTTTTGGGCGTTCAACTCCGGATCATGACGTTTTTCTGGCGTTTAACTCCAGACAGCAGCGTGTACTTGGCGTTCAACGCCAAGTTACGTCGTCAATCTTCGCGCAAAGTATGGACTATTATATATTGCTGGAAAGCCCTGGATGTCTACTTTCCAACGCCGTTGAGAGCGCGCCAATTGGACTCCTGTAGCTCCAGAAAATCCATTTCGAGTGCAGGGAGGTCAGGATCCAACAGCATCAGCAGTCCTTTTTCAGCCTAAGTCAGATTTTTGCTCAACTCCCTCAATTTCAGCCAGAAAATACCTGAAATCACAGAAAAATACACACACTCATAGTAAAGTCCAGAAATATGATTTTTGCCTAAAAACTAATATTATTTTACTAAAAACTAACTGAAACATGCTAAAATCTACATGAAATTACCCCCAAAAAGCGTACAAAATATCCGCTCATCACATAACAAGCACTTCCACCGCCATCCTCCACATCTCACATAATCATCTTTAATCCTCATTGATCATTCATTTTTTTCCCTTGCTTCACTCGCAAGTTACCATATTCACTAGCTTCTTTTCTCATAGCTAGGCATATCATAATGATTTAAGACATAAGTGGTGAGATCGGAGGCTTCGAAGTATGAAATTTGGCTTTTAAAACTCAAAAATCAACTTTGGGATGAAAATAAGGCCACGCATACGCGCACTCCACGCGCACGCGTGGATGGCCACAAAACTCATCGACGTGTAAGCGTCATGCACGCTAACGCGTGGATTGAAAAATAGTCAAGCGACGCGCACGCGTCAGCCACGTGTACGCGTGGGTGCTCTCGTGCCCCAGGCACAAATCTGGCACAACCCTCTGGAAAATGGCTGGGCATTAGGTGCAGCACATTGGCGCGCCCGCGCACACCACGCGCACGCGTGGATGGCGCTTTCTAAAAGAACGGTGCGTACGCGCCAAGTGCGCCTACGCGCGGGGGTCATTCTGCTAAAAATTTTCTAAGTTCAAAGCTGCAGAATTCACAGATTCAACCCCCAATCTTCCAACGGACATAACTTTCTCATTTTAAATCGTTTTTCACCCGTTCTTCGAACGGCATGGACATCCCGGATCCAATTTCATTTCTAAATAGATTTGGCACAAAACGGAGATCCGTAGTCTAAGTTATGTCCCACCAAAGTATGCCCAAAACCATGTTTTTCATACAAAACCACAAAGTGCCATTTTCAAAACAAGCCATTTTCAACTCTTTTCAAAATCAATCAAAACATGCCAATTTTATCCCTTTTTCTTTGAAATCAATCAAAATATATCAAATTCAACATCAAGCGTCCTCAACTCACATATTGACACTTTACCACGATTCACAAAATCACTATCCCATCATTATAACCCACTTCATCCAAGTGGCTCGAACTCAAACACATTGACACATCATATACTCTTCTTCATACCAATTTTAATAACACCATTCCCAATCAACCATCATTGTACATAATCAATATCATACCCACCATCAACATGGTTTCACTCATAATTCAACCTTAATCAATCATCAAGCATATATCACAACATGCATATTTCTCATACATCATACCATCAAGGCATCAATAATTATCATCACATATATGACCACATCATATATATCAACCATTCAACAACATCAACAATTCAATGCCTATCTTAGGGCCTCTAGCCTAAGTATTTTCTACCACATTACATATTAGATACGGAAAACCGAGACTATACCTTAGCCGATTTCCTAAGCTCAACCGGAGCACTTCCAAACTACTTTTTCTCAAGCTCTCAAGGCCTCAACACCTCTAAACACAGATTTTTACTACCAAAAATCTCTTTTCAAACTTTCCAAGGTCTCAATCAAGCCCCAAAATTCACATATACACAACCTAAGCCACAATCATCATACCCATACACAACATCTCAATACCCAAACATCATAGAACAACAAATTACACTAGAGCTGAGAATCTTACCATACCCAAGGTCCAAGGAGGCAAGATGAATCTTCTCCTTCAAGAGAGTTGGGTCCTATAACATCAAAGAGCCAAAAATCTCAACATTTTTGCTCATGAAGCTCGAAATCAAAGCTGGAAATTCGAAGAGCAAAACGTGGCTTACCTCAAGATTAATTGTATGAGTTTTGTAGAGCTCTCCGCGGTGAACGCGTGGCCGTAAATGGTGCAGCAATCGGAGCTCTAGATCAAAAGTTATGGTGGTTTGAATATCAAGTGAGAGATAGAAGTTGAGAGAGTGTTCTTCCCTCCATGGCCTCCATTTCAGCGTGTTTAGTGTCTCAAATAAGGAGAGAGAGTGCTGAAAACTAGGGTTTTGGTTTAGTTTAGTTGGGCCAAGGGCCCACTTTGGGTCCGATTGGCCCGGTTTGGCCCGTTCGGTCCAATCTTGGTCCGAATTCTATAAAATTGGTACCGAAATTCTCGTCTCAATCTCCTCTATCACATTAAGCCATAAAAATCACATTTTTGGCTTTCAAGAATAAATTCTCATTTATGGTTAATTAGCCGTTAATTAACCGGGTTTTACATTCTACCCACCTAATTGGAAATTTTGCCCACAAAATTCAAATTCAATTACCTGAGAATAAGTGCGGATAATCCGTTCGCATCTCCGACTCAAGTTCCCAAGTGTGTTCCTCAACACCGCCTCGACTCCAAGCCACTTTGACTAATGAAACCTCTTTTCCACACAACCGTTTGATACTAGTATCATCAATTCTAACTGGAGCCACTGGAAGCGTCAAATCTTCTCTTAACTGAACCGATTCAGGTTCCAACACATGGCCAGCATCAGGAGTGTACTTCCGAAGCTGCGACATGTGAAATACGTCGTGCAGGTTCGAAAGGTGTGGTGGTAGAGCCATCCGATACGCCACCGGTCCAATCCTCTCCAGGATCTGAAATGGACCAATGTATTTAGGATTCAACTTCTTTGCCTTAATCGCCCTACCTACTCCTGTAGTTGGAGTAATCTTAAGGAAAACATGATCTACTTCCTCAAATTCCAAGGGTTTCCGCCTCTGATCGGCGTAACTTTTTTGACAACTCTGCGCCGTAAGCATCCTATCTCGGATTTTCTTGACTTGTTCAGTGGTCTCAGCTATCATCTCTGGCCCCAACAAGCCTTTCTCTCCAACTCCATACCAACATAGTAGAGATTGACATTTTCTCCTATACAAGGCCTCATACAGAGCCATTCCGATGCTCGCATGGTAACTATTATTGTATGCAAACTCCACTAACGGCATATACCGATCCCAACTCGCCGGTTGGTCCAAAACACAAGCTCTCAACATATCCTCTAGTGTTTGGATCGTCCTCTCAGATTGACCATCTGTTTGAGAATGGTAAGCTGTACTCAAGCTTAATTGGGTTCCAAAAGCTTTCTGAAATGCACCCCAGAACCTTGAAGTGAAACGAGGATCTCTATCAGAGACTATAGTAGCAGGAACACCATGAAGTCTCACAATTTCCTTTATGTATAACCGTTCTAGCTCCTCAAGGGTGTAAGTCATCCGAATGGTTAAAAAGTGAGCTGACTTCGTCAGTCAGTCCACAATCACCCAAATAGCATCAAAACCAGCCCTAGTTCTTGGCAATCCCGACACAAAGTCCATTGCAATACTTTTCCACTTCCATTGCGGAACCTCTAAAGGTTGCAACATACCGGAAGGTCTTTGATGTTCAATCTTTACCTTTTGACAAGTTAAGTGATGTGCGGAAAACGATCCGACACAAAACTCACCGGCAAGTGTACCGGGTCGCATCAAGTAATAATAACTCACATGAGTGAGGTCGATCCCACAGGGATTGAAGGATTGAGCAATTTTAGTTTAGTGGGTGGTTTAGTCAAGCGAATCAAGTTTTGGTTGAGTGATTTGGGGTTAACAAGAAGTAAATGACAGTAAATGTAAAAGGGGAAGGGAGAAGTGCAGTAAATTAAAGAACAGAATTATAAAATTGCAGAATCTTAAAGAGCAAGAAAGTAAATGACTGAAACTTAAAGTGCAAGAAACTTAAATTGCAGTAACTTAAATGGCAAGAAAGATAAATGGCTTGAAGATAAAAGGGGTTTGAGGACTGGGATTGCAGAATCTAAACAAAGAGAAGGTAACTTGCAACAATTGATTGAGCAGAAATTGAATCAGAAGCAATAAACATTCAAACAGAAAGAAAATAAAATGCAGCAAAGGTTCACAGAAGAACCAAGAGTAAATTATGATCTCAGGACCCAAGGGCTTAGGTAGCAGAGCCTAAAACCCAATTTCCTTCCCAGATCTGAATTATCAAAGCAATTGACAGAAAATTAAAGAAGGAGCAATAGAAGAACAGAATTGAAATTGAATTATGCAGAAAACAATTTGAAAAGAGTTTGAATGGGAATTGGGACAGAATTTCCCCAATTTCACACACCCGAAACTCAGAAATACAAGAGTAGAATTGCCCAAGTAAGAATGAGGAAGGAGATCAGTCAATTCTCCCTTAATCCTCTTAATGCTCGGTCAATTCTTTCAAGAACAATTGCAAGAGAGTCAAAGCTCCAAAGGAAGGTGAAAGTAAAAATTCAAAAGCCAAAGTAAAAGTAAAAATTCAAAAATGAGCATAAAAGTCCTAATTGCATCAAACTAACTCCTATTTATACACTTTCTATCCTTGGATTTTTGGATTTGGATGGGCTTTTGACTTGGTGAAGAAATGAATTCAAATGGATTTTTAATTTGAATTTTGGCCCAAAAAAAATCACTCCCAGGAGGCTGCCCTGCCCTTGTGGAGGGCAGGGCAGAAAATTGAAGCTTGGTGCGTGGATTTGGTGCGGCCATGTGCGAGTTGGTGCGGCCAAGGTTGCGCGCGATGCGCGTTGGTGCGTGGGACGCTGCCCTGCCCGCGCCAAGGGCAGGGCAGGAAAATTTTGATGCGCCAGGGACGTTGGTGCGCGCGGTTGGTGCTGCCAGGAACAAAACTTGGTGCGCGCGTTTTGCTTCTTGGTGCGCCACTTCAAATGCTGCCCTGCCCGCGCCAAGGGCAGGGCAATGTTCCTTTGTTCACGTCTCGAGTTCGAACCTGGGCGGATACACACGCTTCATTAATTTTCTTGATTTCTTGGCACGGCAATGGGTCTTAGAGCTTGGCTTCCTCATGGTTCTTTGTTCGAACCTTGTGGCATGCATGGGTGATAATTTTTTGTTGAATTTCTTCCTTGTAGAGCCCGATCCTGCCCTCCACAAGGGCAGGGCAAGGTTTTCTTTCTCTTGGTTCCAAGGCACATTTTGTGCTCTGCCCTTGGAGTGGGCAGGGCAGAATTTCCTTCCTTTGCTTGGTCACCTAATGTTGCCCTCCTAGAGGGCATTGTGCCCTTGTGGAGGGCAATGTTGCCTTCCCCCATTAGTTGCGGCACGCTTCTCCTCTCCTTTGCCACGCTTTCCTTTTCTTGTGTTACACTTTTTATGCCACGCTTTTCCTTTTCTTTTCTTTTCTTCACCTATAATAAACCAAACAGCCACTCAAAGTATCACTAAATTCAAGAGGCTTATAAATCAATTAAAATTCAATCAAAATTAGCTTAAACCTCATGATTTAACATTAATTTCATGGTGATTGCTTGATTTAGAGAAGTTATGCATTTTCACTCCAAATCACTTACTTTGGATGCAAGAAAGTGCATAAATGCTAACAAAACAAGTGAAATTAGCTTGAAAAATGGGTATATGATGACTTGTCATCACAACACCAAACTTAAACCTTGCTTGTCCCCAAGCAAGCATCAAAACTAAGAGTAAATGATATGAATAAGAAAAGAACACAAATCCTTATTATGCAGATAGCAGAACTTCAATCTATGGGGCATTTATGCAGACAATGACAACTCAATTATTGTTGCTGTTACATAACGCATATCTTTCTTCAAAGGCTTGCTAAACTTGCTGTTATAAGACTCACCTTTCACTTACTCCCTTGCTAACTTTTCTTGGCTTACAATGCTTAACAAGCTTATTATTCTTTTAGAGGCTGGGTGTCAAATGCTGTAGCATAGCCTTTGGCTTTATTTTCTTTTCTTTTGCTCAACATCTTTCCACCACAGACACATGGCTCACTAATTCTTCCTAGGATCATTGATGCCCAGCATCTCTTTGGATTACTAAATGTTCTGTACCTAAGTTGCTCTTTATTGTGGATTTTCAATTGGCCATCCCAAATCAGTTGATCTAAGTGACCGGATTTTAAAATACCCCTTAGAATTTACTCATCCAAGTAGATCTTAGTACAAGAACACCACAGGCATATGTCCTAAGGTTCAAGCTATTGGTGTCCAACCTTTATTCTTTGTTTTTCTTGCCATTTTGGCTTTTTCTTTCTTCCTTTTCTTTCTGTTTTTGTTACCAAGGGCTGTTTCATTATTGATAAGAGTCTTTGTACAGCAAGCTAGCTCACACTTGAATGAAAATGATATTATGCAACAATTATTTCATGAGTTATGCATTTAATCAAACACATATACCACCACTGACTTCCTTTCATACTTATGCAACATTGGATATTTTACTTTCCAATTCAAACCAAACTCTTTTATTTAAGCAAATGGGAAACAAAACAAAATTTAAGCTAAGTGGTGGATAACAAGCATTATGCAGGTTTAGCATTTTTAGCAAACAATTTCACTTGCAACTAGATAGACACTTTAGCAAGACAAACAAAGGTTCCCATGTTTTGAAACAATACACAGCAGCAAGGATTAAGTTCAGATACAACCTTTGAAGTTGCAGCCTTTTGATTCTTCCTTCTGTTGTGTTCTCCTTGAGTTAAAATGCATAGTGTCTTCAACTGTAGACTCATGTCCTGCATAATCCTCAAAGTTGCTTGCTTCTCAAGCCCTTAATTATATGGTTAGTGTGTATAATACTGAGTGTGGCTCCAGGATTGATTTTTGGTGTAGGGACACCAAACTTAATTGTTTGCCACTTCCTCAGATGTAACAAGTCAACCATAATTGGAACCATGTGTACTTGCTAAGGGTTAATGAAATAAAAGCTAGAAAACAATTCAAAAGTTGAATAATGTGTTCGATTGCTTGGAGCTAGAATCATGCAAGAGGTGAAAATGTGTTCTTAAATAATATTTTTTGTGGAACACCAAACTTAGAAATTTTCATTCTCCCTCAAATTGTTTTGGTGTGCAACACCAAACTTAGCTTCTTGCAATCCACACCAATTACTCAACAATTTTTTTTTATTGGAAAAGCTATGAAAAGAAACTACCTCAGGTTGGGTTGCCTCCCAACAAGCGCTCTTTTATTGTCATTAACTTGACATCTTCATTTTTGCTTATCATGGAGGTCAAAAATCACAGTGCCTTAGCTTGTCTGTCTTCACTGTGAACTTCCTTCCGGTTTCCTCTTTGATGACTTCTATAACCTCTTGTGGAAGAATCTTAGTCACAGTGTAGTGCTCAGGTAACTGTGGGGACACCTTCAAGGGTTGAATATTGATCATCACTCGATCCCCTAGTGAAAACTTTCCAGTGAGGATTTTTTGCTTTCCTTTAGTTCTATCCTCTGCTTCTTTGTGAATCCCTTTGTCTTCTTGCATCTGCTTGTCTTTCTGTTCCACTTCCTTTTCAGCTAATTGCTTTGGAAGGAGATTATCACTCATTTTGCTTGTTTCTTCATCCCTTTGTTCTTCTGGAAAGACTTTCAGGATAATGCTCTCCTCATGCATCCTGAGAGTTAACTCTCCTTGCTCTATATCCACAATGGCTCTAGCAGTGGCCAGAAATGGTCGACCGAGTATTATGGAGTCACTTCCATTTTTTGAAGAATCCAGGATCACAAAGTCTGCTGGATAGATAAACTTGTCAACCTTGACTAAAAGGTTCTCAATCAGCCCTTTAGGATATACTATTGATTGGTCCACCAATTCCAAAGACATCTCTGTTGGTTTTACCTCCTCTATGCCAAGCTTTTTCACTAAAGAATATGGGATTAGATTTATGCTTGCTCCTAAATCGCACATCCCCTTGTTGATGAATAAGTTCCCAATAGTGCATGGTAAGAAGAAACCTCCAGGGTCCTCAAGCTTGGGAGGGAGTCCCTTTTCAATGAGTGCACTGCATTCCTCACTGAGCATTACCGTTTCCTTCTCATTCCAATCTCTTTTCTTGTTGATGAGCTCCTTTAGAAACTTAGCATACAGAGGCATTTGCTCCAAAGCTTCAGCTAAAGGTATGTTGATCTCCAACTTCTTGAAAGTCTCAAGAAATTTGTGGAAGTGCTGATCCTTTGTCTCTTTGTGAAATCTCTGTGGATAAGGTAGTGGTGGTGTTGAGCTCTTTTCCACTTGATGTTGTTTTGGAAGTGGTTCTTCCATGATCTTCTTTCTTTTTTTCAAATTCTGTGGTTTGTTGTTCTCTTCTGTGAGTTTTTCTGGAGCATTTTTGGTTAGCATGTCTTTGTTGATGGCTTCATCATTCTTTGTTGGCTCAGTGTCATTCTCCATAAGCTTCTTTGTTGCTCCTTGGTTGCCATCCACTAACATCTTTCCACTTCTTAGTTGCACGACCTTGCATTCTTCCTTTGGGTTGGGAATAGTATCACTAGGTAGTGAACTTGATGGTTTTTCAACAGAAATCTTCTTAGAGATTTGTCCAATCTGCCTCTCTAAGTTCTTCATGGATGCTTCTTGGTTTTTTGTGGTCAATTCTTGGCTCTTCATCAGTTTTTCCATGAGCAGCTCTAGATTGGTGATTCTCTGTGAATCTTGTGAGATGGGTTGATTTTGGGGTGTTGATGGGTGATGATAAGTGTTTTGGTTAGTTGGTTGGTTATTGGGTGGGTATTGGTTAGAGTTCGGGTAGTTGTTTTGTGGTTTTCTGTATGAGTTTTGGTTAGTGTTTGGCTGGGGGTTGTGGTTTGTGTTTTCCAATTGTTCTGTCCTGTGTTTCTTTGCCATGGTTGTTGGTTTTGATTATGGTTGTCTCCCCATCTGAGGTTGGGATGGTTCTTCCAAGATGGATTGTAAGTATCCCCATAGACTTCATTTGTTCCAGGATTTTGGTTGTGCATGTATTGGACTTGCTCTTGTTGTTGCTCTTCTTGAGTTTCTTCACTTTGCACCCAAGTGGTTGGGGGTTGGCTTGTGGTGCTCACTACTGCCACTTGCAAGCCATCAATTCTCTTAGCCATTTGCTCAAATTGTTGTTGAATCTGCTGCTGCATCATCTTGTTTTGAGCTAAGATTGAATCAACTCCTTCCAACTCCATTACTCCTCTTCTTTGTGATGGTTGGCGTTGTCTTTGATGAGCAAAGAAATATTGGTTGTTGGCCACCATCTCAATAAGGTTTTGAGCTTCCTCTGTGGTCTTCATGAGTTGCAAGGATCCTCCTGCAGAATGATCAAGAGCCTCTTGAGCTTTAAGAGTGAGTCCTTCATAGAAGTTTTGCAACTTATCCCATTCAGTAAACATTTCTGGGGGACATTTCCTCAATAGAGCCTTATATCTTTCCCATGCTTCATACAAGTTCTCGGCCTCCATTTGAGTGAATGTTTGAACCTCTGTCTTCAACCTTAGGACTCTTTGAGGGGGATAGAATTTGGCAAGGAACTTGCTCACCAAGTCATCCCAAGTGTTGATGCTTTCTTTTGAAAAGGTCTCTAGCCATTGAGTGGCTTTGTCTCTGAGAGAGAATGAGAAGAGCAGCAACTTGTAGCTATCAGGAGGTACACCATTTGTTTTCACTGTGTCACAGATTCTCAAGAAAGTAGACAGATGTTGATTTGGATCCTCCAAAGGCCCTCCTCCAAAAGAACAATTGTTTTGAACCAGAGTGATGAGTTGTGGCTTGAGTTCAAAATTGTTTGCATTGACATTGGGAGGAAGAATGCTACTCCCACAATGCCTAGCATTTGCAAATGTGTATGAAGCCAAGACTCTTCTCTGATGTTGATTATTATTGGCTCCTCCTTCGGGTTGATTGGTATCTCCTTCCATGTCTTGGAATTCCTCCTCAGATTCTTCTTCTCCAACAATGTTCTTCCCTCTTTCAGCTCTTCTTATTCTCCGAAGAGTCCTTTGATCAATTTCAGAGATGATAGGGGAAGATCTTCCTATACCTGACATGCAAACACACAACAACAAACACACAGACCCAGAAAATTGACAAAACTTCACTCTAATTGCTAGAATGAGGTTTTGGTTAGTTTAAGCAAAAATTCAAACAGTTAGTGTGTTAGTAAAGATTAGAATAACAGAAAAGAAAAAGTGCTTAATCTAGACCTCCACTTCACTTAATCATTGTCAATCTATTTCAATCCCCGGCAACGGCGCCAAAAACTTGATGTGCGGAAAACGATCCGACACAAAACTCACCGGCAAGTGTACCGGGTCGCATCAAGTAATAATAACTCACATGAGTGAGGTCGATCCCACAGGGATTGAAGGATTGAGCAATTTTAGTTTAGTGGGTGGTTTAGTCAAGCGAATCAAGTTTTGGTTGAGTGATTTGGGGTTAACAAGAAGTAAATGACAGTAAATGTAAAAGGGGAAGGGAGAAGTGCAGTAAATTAAAGAACAGAATTATAAAATTGCAGAATCTTAAAGAGCAAGAAAGTAAATGACTGAAACTTAAAGTGCAAGAAACTTAAATTGCAGTAACTTAAATGGCAAGAAAGATAAATGGCTTGAAGATAAAAGGGGTTTGAGGACTGGGATTGCAGAATCTAAACAAAGAGAAGGTAACTTGCAACAATTGATTGAGCAGAAATTGAATCAGAAGCAATAAACATTCAAACAGAAAGAAAATAAAATGCAGCAAAGGTTCACAGAAGAACCAAGAGTAAATTATGATCTCAGGACCCAAGGGCTTAGGTAGCAGAGCCTAAAACCCAATTTCCTTCCCAGATCTGAATTATCAAAGCAATTGACAGAAAATTAAAGAAGGAGCAATAGAAGAACAGAATTGAAATTGAATTATGCAGAAAACAATTTGAAAAGAGTTTGAATGGGAATTGGGACAGAATTTCCCCAATTTCACACACCCGAAACTCAGAAATACAAGAGTAGAATTGCCCAAGTAAGAATGAGGAAGGAGATCAGTCAATTCTCCCTTAATCCTCTTAATGCTCGGTCAATTCTTTCAAGAACAATTGCAAGAGAGTCAAAGCTCCAAAGGAAGGTGAAAGTAAAAATTCAAAAGCCAAAGTAAAAGTAAAAATTCAAAAATGAGCATAAAAGTCCTAATTGCATCAAACTAACTCCTATTTATACACTTTCTATCCTTGGATTTTTGGATTTGGATGGGCTTTTGACTTGGTGAAGAAATGAATTCAAATGGATTTTTAATTTGAATTTTGGCCCAAAAAAAATCACTCCCAGGAGGCTGCCCTGCCCTTGTGGAGGGCAGGGCAGAAAATTGAAGCTTGGTGCGTGGATTTGGTGCGGCCATGTGCGAGTTGGTGCGGCCAAGGTTGCGCGCGATGCGCGTTGGTGCGTGGGACGCTGCCCTGCCCGCGCCAAGGGCAGGGCAGGAAAATTTTGATGCGCCAGGGACGTTGGTGCGCGCGGTTGGTGCTGCCAGGAACAAAACTTGGTGCGCGCGTTTTGCTTCTTGGTGCGCCACTTCAAATGCTGCCCTGCCCGCGCCAAGGGCAGGGCAATGTTCCTTTGTTCACGTCTCGAGTTTGAACCTGGGCGGATACACACGCTTCATTAATTTTCTTGATTTCTTGGCACGGCAATGGGTCTTAGAGCTTGGCTTCCTCATGGTTCTTTGTTCGAACCTTGTGGCATGCATGGGTGATAATTTTTTGTTGAATTTCTTCCTTGTAGAGCCCGATCCTGCCCTCCACAAGGGCAGGGCAAGGTTTTCTTTCTCTTGGTTCTAAGGCACATTTTGTGCTCTGCCCTTGGAGTGGGCAGGGCAGAATTTCCTTCCTTTGCTTGGTCACCTAATGTTGCCCTCCTAGAGGGCATTGTGCCCTTGTGGAGGGCAATGTTGCCTTCCCCCATTAGTTGCGGCACGCTTCTCCTCTCCTTTGCCACGCTTTCCTTTTCTTGTGTTACACTTTTTATGCCACGCTTTTCCTTTTCTTTTCTTTTCTTCACCTATAATAAACCAAACAGCCACTCAAAGTATCACTAAATTCAAGAGGCTTATAAATCAATTAAAATTCAATCAAAATTAGCTTAAACCTCATGATTTAACATTAATTTCATGGTGATTGCTTGATTTAGAGAAGTTATGCATTTTCACTCCAAATCACTTACTTTGGATGCAAGAAAGTGCATAAATGCTAACAAAACAAGTGAAATTAGCTTGAAAAATGGGTATATGATGACTTGTCATCATTAAGCACTTTGAAACATATTCCGCCACATCATTCTTTATACCCGGCCACCAAAACATCGCCTTTAAATCATGGCACATCTTAGTACTTCCCGGGTAAATGGAGAATCCGCTTTTGTATTCCTCCATTAAGATATCTTGCCTCAAAGTGCCAACATCCGACACAATTATCCTACTCTTGAATCTCCATAACCCATCTTTTTCTTCCGACACTCTCCACTATTTCCCTTGCTCAATAGCCGGTAACACCTTCCATAACGCTTCATCATTTTCATGGGCCCTTAGGAGTTCGGACTTAAAGTCACTTGAAATTTCTAATCGGCTCAAACACAAGGTTCCAGATACTTCTCGAGCACCAATTTTCAAACTCTCGAATCCCTTGAGCAACTTCTCCTCTTGAAGCATCATCCAAGTCGCATATAACGACTTTCGACTTAACGCATCCGCCACTACATTCGCCTTTCCCGGATGATAATTCAACTCAAAGTCGTAGTCCTTCAATAATTCCATCCACCTCTTCTGCCTCATATTAAGCTCTTTCTGATCAAAGAGATATTTCAAACTCTTGTGATCGGAGAAGACTTGGAACTTAACCCCATAGAGATAATGCCTCCACACCTTCAAGACAAACACAACTGCAGCGAGTTCCAAATCGTGCGTAGGGTAACTAACCTCATGAGGTCTCAACTGTCGCGAGGCATACGCCACCACATTATGATGCTGCATCAGCACGCACCCTAGACCCTTTAATGAGGCATCACAGTACACCTCAAACGGTTCGTTCGGCTCAGGTAACACCAACACAGGTGCAGTGGTAAACTTTTTCTTCAATGTCTGAAAGCTCTCCTCGCACTCAGAAGTCCAAACAAACGGAGTGTCTTTGCGGGTTAACTTTGTCAATGGCAAAGCTATCTGTGAAAAACCCTTGATAAACCTTCAGTAATAGCCAGCTAAGCCCAGAAAACTCCTTATCTTCGTTACGGTGGTTGGTTGCTTCCAATCCATCACAGCCTCCACCTTAGCTGGATCTACAGTTATTCACTTCTTACTCACCACGTGCCCCAAAAACTTCACACCACTTGATAGAGTGCAGAAGCTGGTGAATTAAAAATTTATTAAAATGATTACGTTGCAAGTATAGTTCTTAACTCACCGAAAATCTGCCTATCAATTTAGAAATATGTCACAGAAAGTTTAAATTAAAATTACTGGGAGTTTTAAGTCCCAGGTCGTCTCCCAACGAGTTGCAGAAAAGTGTGTTATTTTATTAATCAGATATTCCAAAAAGTTGAGCTAAGTAAATTGAGATTTAAATTGAGGGATTTTAAATAATATAAATAAAAGCCTTGACTGGGAATTGATTGGTTAGAATCTCTATCATTGACGGAATGATTTTTAAGATTAATTTATAATTAATGGTTGTTCTGTTTGGTTATCCCTTACTAGGTAAGGGAAAGTCAAACAAGTGGGAATGCCAGATCTGTTCACAAGTTGCAACCCACTCAGTTCAAAGGGATTGGCGTCTGTGACAGGATAGCAATCCAACGTTTAACCCAATTACAAATTTTTCCTTCAATCTTTCCAACTCAAGAGTTCCTTTTAATCAACTCCCCATCAAGTAATGAAACTACTCACGCATTGTAAATAAAGAATCCATGGCACATGAAAGGGAATTAAAAGAAGACATGATTATTGGAATTGGAATTAAATTAAAAAGAAATAATCCTTGCATTAATTAATCATAAAAGTATCTGAATGACAAAATTGAACATAACAAAGAACATGGAAGAATAAAACCAAGTTAAGAGAACAAACTAGAATGATGAAGTCTTGATGAGGAAATAACTCTTCTCAATGTTCCAATGCTAAGACCAATTCAAAATTAAAATTCTAAAAACTAGAGAGAAAAACCTAAGAGAGTGAAAAACTAGATCTAAAACTGTTCAATGAATGTATGTCTGTTGTTTCTGCATATTCTCTGACTCTAGTCTACTGTTTCGGGCCAAAAACTGGGCCGAAATAGGGTCCAAAATCGTTGGTTTCGGATTCTGCAGATTATGCAGATCGCGCATGTCACGCGATCGCGTCGTCCATACGGACGCGTCGCTTGCACTTTTCCTCTTCACGCGTTCGCGTCGCCCACGCTACCGCGTCGCTTGTGCTTTCCAATCCGCGCGGTCGCGCAAGCCATGCGGCCGCGTCACTGCAATTTGCGCTCCTTCGCGCGGTCACGTGAACCATGCGACCGCGTCACTTTTCGCTGGTTATTTCCTCAATTTCTTGTGTTCCTTCCATTTTTGCTAGCTTCCTCTCCAATCTCCGTCTCATTCATGCCCTATAAAGCCTGAAACACTTGACACACAGATTACGGCATCGAATGGAATAAAGGAGAATTAAAATTAAATAATTAAAGTCTCTAGAAAGTAATTTTCAAACATGTAATAAATTCAGGAAGGAAATCTAAATGCATGCTAAATTGATGAATAAGTGGGTAAGGATCATGACAAAACCGCACAATTAAACACAATATAAACTATAAAATAGTGGTTTATCACCACTCTTCCAAAACTCACACTTAGACAGTTCTGCATAGAGTTTCTTCTCCTTTAGAATATACAACATGGTCCTTAAGTGTTTCACATGCTCTTCTTCAGTCTTGGAGTAAATCAATATGTCGTCAATGAAGACAACAACGAATTTATCCAGAAACGGACGGAACACTCTGTTCATATAATCCATGAACACTGCTAGAGCGTTTGTCAACCCAAAAGACATTACAGTGTACTCGTAATAACCATAACGAGTCCTAAAAGCGGTCTTAGGAATATCCTCACCCCTCACCCTTATTTGGTGATAACCGGATCGCAAATCGATCTTGGAGAAAACCCCAGCTCCTTGTAACTGATCCATGAAATCATCAATTCTCGGCAATGGATACTTATTCTTTATTATGACCTTATTCAGCTATCTGTAATCCACACAGAGCCGCATACTCCCATCTTTCTTCTCTACCAGTAGCACTGGCGCACCCCACGGAGAGACACTTGGTCGTATAAAATTCTTACCCAACAAATCCTCTAACTGAAACTTTAGCTCGGCCATCTCTAATGGTGACATTCTATAAGGAGCACTAGAGATTGGTCTCGCCCCAAGCAACAATTCAATAGCAAACTCAACCTTTCGGTTAGGTGGAAATTCATCAATGTCATCGGGAAACACTTCCGGAAACTCACACACTACCGGAATCTGATCCAACCTTTGATCATCACCCGAAACACCCGCAGTTAACAACAGGATACCCTGACATTCGATTCTGAAACAGTTCACCATCATCGAATTCAAGTAATATTTGTTCACCACGACCGGTCCTTCCGTATCTTCCGGCATAAAGTATACCGACTTTGTAGAACAATCAAGCAGGACATGGTTCTCAGATAACCAGTCCAATCCCAAGATAAGATCAAGACCGATCATCGGTAAGCAGATTAAATTATGGACAAAATCACGCTGCTTGAACCTAAATGAAACTTTCGAGCATCCTAGCCTAGTTACCATGGCTTCATGGGTAGCATTATACACTTTTAGGTCATAACCTAAAGTTACGATCTTCAATCCTAACTCATGGGCTTTTTCGAATGCAATGAATGAATGTGATGCTCCCGAATCAATTAAAGCATTTAAAGTTTGACCAGCCATTTCACAGTTACCTCGAATGAGTGTCTCGGATCCCTCGACACCTATAGCTGAGGTGGTGAACAACCGACCAGTCTGTTGTGCTTTCCCAGCACCTTGTTTCTACTTCTCCGGACAGTTGGCGGCTTTATGACCCACTTTTCCACAATTGTAGCATAAGCCCCATCCGGCCTTGCACGAGGCTCCCGGATGGTGACTCCCGCACCTAGTACAAGCTTACTCATTCTGAGGCTGCTTCCCATACCTTTTCCCTTGGGAGTTGTTGTTGTTGGACCTCCTAAAAGAGCTTCCCCTCTTGAAAGGCGGACCTCTAGGTGCAAAGCTCTTCCCTCGGTTCTGTGGGAATGAACCTTTGTGACTCCCTCTCTCAGCAGCTGCCTTCTTCACACATTCTTCAGCAACTCTACACTTGTTCACCAATTCGAAGAAAGTTCTGATCTCCATTGGTCCCACTGAGCTGAAGATATCGCTCCGGAGTCCTCCTTCATACTTAACACACTTCCATTTCTCATATTCCACCGGAGTCCCTTGACACATACGAGAGAACCTGAACAGCTCTTCAAACTTGTCAGTATACTCAGATACGGACATGGTACCCTGCTTCAACTGTAGTAACTCAAGTTCCTTAGCCGTACTGGCAGAAGTTGGAAAGTACTTCTTATAGAACTCCTCTCAGAAGACATTCCAGGTGATATAGTCATCACCCTACTGCAGAAGATGTCGGATACCTTGCCACCAATGCGACGCTTCACCGGTGAGCATATAGGTAGCAAACTCGACACGATGTCCGTCAGGTACCACCTGTGCTTGCAGTGCTCGTTCTATAGCCTGAAACCATGTATCGGCTTTAGTCGGGCTAGTAGTTCCCTTGAACTTGGGTGGATTAACCTTCAAGAAGTTTGCCAGTGTCATCGGGCCTTGAGCTCCACCTCCATCATTACCATGGTTGTTCATCTGTTGACCAAGAGCCTCAGCAGTGGCTTGCATAGCAGCAGCTATATTCTCCAATGCCGTCATAAAGTTCACCGGATCGTTAGGGTTAATCTCCGGTGCACGAGCATTAGTACGACCTCTTCCACGGCCTCTACCGCGTCCAAGAGGCGCCATCTGGTCCCTATACACACCAAACAATCGATATTAAGTTGATCAGTCTCAATATCGGAAGTCTAGTGCTTCAAAGTCCCAAATGCATGCTCATGAACGTTTATGCCAATTATATCAAGCAGATATACTAATAGCACATAACACACATACAGAGAATGCACAGAAGCATAGTCAGTCCATCCCTCAGGCTCTACAAGAACGAACTGTTCTGATACCATAATGTAACACCCTACCATGCAGTGTCTTATGCTTAAGTCATAATTCAGAGATGGCAAGGTATTACGACCTCTAAAATAAAAATTTAGTATGTATAGTAGTATGAATGATTGATTATAACTAGGAGCCTTTGTAGAAAAAGGGGTAAACAAAAATCGCAACTCGAAAACGCAACACTCCAATCGATAACGTAACGTACGAAGGATAAGCCAACGCAAGATTATATATATACAGAGGAGTGCCAAAAATAGGAATATCAAGACTCAAAATCTGGTTGCGAAAATAACCGGTCCGAGCATGGCAATATATACATATAAATAGAATAAGATACCCCAAGGAAACCCAAAGGGACACAAATACAGAAAACCTATTCTCCCAAATCTCCTATAAAGGAGTCATCACAGTTTGTATTATTTAATGGAGATAAAAGCATCTAAACAAAACATATGAATCAAAACAAAGTCCCGATAACAAAGGATCTTCACTAATCCAGAAGTCTACAGGATGCCTTAGCGAGAAACCTCACGTTCTGCATCTGAAAACCACAAAATCCGCATGGATGAGAACCAGAGGTCCCCAGCATGGTAACAGCTTCCACATATATAATACATAATGATAGAGGAAAGTCGAAGGCAATCCTAGAACTTCCTCCAGATAATCATCAAAGCTTATAAACAAGCTAAACCATAAGTGGCAACTGACGAAAGATCCTTCAGTCTAACTATTTCTTCCCTTTTCGAACCCTTCAGACCTCCCAACCACCAGCAGAAGTATAATATAGCAAACACAGTTACTTCAAATAAGAGATATACAAATAGGAACAGATAAGGCATTTAGACAATTAGCAAGTAATATGCAGTCAAATAAGCAGTCTTAAACAATTCACATAGTATGCATATGATGAATGCCTGTCCCTAATGGCTGATGATATCATCTGTCGGTTATAGAGCCAACCCGACAAGTCCTGGTAGCTAACCATTGGACTGTCCCTCTGTTGTGTCTCCCCAACTCGAGTTATATTCAATATAAACTTGATCATAATCATGATCCATATCCATCACCCTCACTGGTGAATATTTACGGGGGCAAGCTCATCCGGGACTTTCACAGTGCCCGGCCACCCTGACGACATAGGGTCAAAAGAGCTTCGAGTCTTAACCTGGAGCACGTGGTGGCGAGCCACTACTTCTTCCCAGGGAAACTTTCATCTCCAACAGTGGAAATGCAACATTCACAATTCATTCAACAGCATATATGCATTTATACTTAGCCATAATCATGGCTCCGCCGTAACACAGCAATAATCCAGCCACCCGGCTCACGGTTAAATCCATAACCAGCCATCCGGCTCACGGTTAAATCCATAACCAGCCATTTCATTAACAATTACGGCCTTTCAGCCCATGGCATAACAAGCACTTTCACCGCCATCCTCCACATCTCACATAATCATCTTTAATCCTCATTGATCATTCATTTTTCTCCCTTGCTTCACTCGTAATTTACCACATTCACTAGCTCCTTTTCTCATAGCTAGGCATATCATAATGATTTAAGACATAAGTGGTGAGATCGGAGGCTTCGAAGTATGAAATTTGGCTTTTAAAACTCAAAAATTAACCTTGGGATGAAAACAGGGCCACGCGTACGCGCACACCATGCGCACACGTGGATGGCCACAAAACTCATCGACGCGTAAGCGTCATGCACGCTAACGCGTGGATTGAAAAATAGTCAAGTGACGCGCACGCGTCAGCCACGTGTACGCGTGGGTGCTCTCGTGCCCCAGGCATAAATCTGGCACAGCTCTGGCACAACTCTCTGGAAAATGGATGGGCATTGGGTGCAGCACAACGGCGCACCCGCGCACACCATGCGCACGCGTGGATGGCGCTTTCTAGAAGAACGGCGTGTACGCGCCAAGTGCGCCTACGCGCGGGGGTCATTCTCCTAAAAATTTTCTAAGTTCAAAGCTGCAGAATTCACAGATTCAACCCCCAATCTTCCAACGGACATAAGTTTCTCCGAACGGCATGAACATCCTGGATCCAATTTCATTTCTAAATAGATTTGGCACAAAATGGAGATCCGTAGTCTAAGTTATGTCCCACCAAAGTATGCCCAAAACCATGTTTTTCGTACAAAACCACAAAGTGCCATTTTCAACTCTTTTCAAAATCAATCAAAACATGCCAATTTCATCCCTTTTTCTTTGAAATCAATCAAAATATATCAAATTCAACATCAAGCGTCCTCAACTCACACATTGACCTTTACCACAATTCACAAAATCACTATCCCATCATTATAACCCACTTCATCCAAGTGGCTCAAACTCAAACACATTGACACATCATATACTCTTCTTCATACCAATTTCAATAACACCATTCCCAATCAACCATCATTGTACATAATCAATATCATACCCACCTTCAACATGGTTTCA
This sequence comes from Arachis stenosperma, assembly GCF_014773155.1. Classification (NCBI taxonomy): domain Eukaryota; kingdom Viridiplantae; phylum Streptophyta; class Magnoliopsida; order Fabales; family Fabaceae; genus Arachis; species Arachis stenosperma. Next base: position 106,304,645 of record NC_080382.1, read on the forward strand.
CTCATAATTCAACCTTAATCAATCATCAAGCATATATCACAACATGCATATTTCTCATACATCATACCATCAAGGCATCAATAATTATCATCACATATATGACCACATCATATATATCAACCATTCAACAACATCAACAATTCAATGCCTATCTTAGGGCCTCTAGCCTAAGTATTTTCTACCACATTACATATTAGATACGGAAAACCGAGACTATACCTTAGCCGATTTCCTAAGCTCAACCGGAGCACTTCCAAACTACTTTTTCTCAAGCTCTCAAGGCCTCAACACCTCTAAACACAGATTTTTACTACCAAAAATCTCTTTTCAAACTTTCCAAGGTCTCAATCAAGCCCCAAAATTCACATACACACAACCTAAGCCACAATCATCATACCCATACACAACATCTCAATACCCAAACATCATAGAACAACAAATTACACTAGAGCTGAGAATCTTACCATACCCAAGGTCCAAGGAGGCAAGATGAATCTTCTCCTTCAAGAGAGTTGGGTCCTATAACATCAAAGAGGCAAAAATCTCAATATTTTTGCTCACAAAACTCGAAACCAAAGCTGAAAATTCGAAGAGCAAAACGTAGCTTACCTCAAGATTGATAGTATGAGTTTTTTAGAGCTCTCTGCGGTGCACACGTGGCCGCAAACGGTGCGGCAATCGGAGCTCTAGATCAAAAGTTATGGTGGTTTGAAGATCAAGTGAGAGATAGAAGTTGAGAGAGTGTTCTTCCCTCCATGGCCTCCATTTCAGCGTGTTTAGTGTCTCAAATAAGAAGAGAGAGTGCTGAAAACTAGGATTTTTGTTTAGTTTAGTTAGGCCAAGGGCCCACTTTGGGTCTGGTTGCCCCGGTTTGGCCCGTTCGGTCTAATCTTGGTCCGAATTCTATAAAATTGGTACCGAAATTCTCGTTTCAATCTCCTCTATCACATTAAGCCATAAAAATCACATTTTTGGCTTTCTAGAATAAATTCTCATTTATGGTTAATTAGCCGTTAATTAATCGGGTTTTACAAGTTGAGGTCTTATGGATTCAATGTTGTTCTTGATGTGTTTTAGGAGGAAAAAAGTGCTTTAAGAACACTTCAAAGAGTAACCGGATTTGAAGCAGCAAATCAAGGTAGTGTTTGATGAATTTAATATTGATTGATTGTGTTTGATTTGTGTGATTGTTGTATGCTTTGGTTATGCTTGAAATTGATTGCTTATATGAGCTATTCTTGGAGAAAGTTTGCTGAAATTTTGATGAAATTTGATGAAATTCAAGCTATGAACTTGTGTTCTTGTGACTGCTGAAAAACAAAACCCTAACCCTTAAATTGAGGTTCAATTTGTGTTGAAATAATGTGGAAAAGATGGGGTTTTAGTGGCTGAAAATTTATTATGAATTATGGTAAAAATCGATTGCTGAAAAGATTGAAAAACGGGTGAAAACAAAGAAAGAATCTGAAGAATTTATGAAGAACACGAAGAATACTTTGAGTATGATGAAGAACATCGAAGAACAGGGTTTAGATCTTCAAAAGGGCAAGGAAGTAAAAGTTTTGGTGTTTGGGGGGTTATTTGGTCATTTCTGAAAGTTAGGGTGGTTAAAGTAGAAATATTAAAAGTTACGGGAGGTAAAAAGTGAATTTAAAAGGTTAAAAGTTAAAGAAGGGTAATTTTCGAAAATTTAATGATAAGATAATAAATAATAATATTTAATTAAAAATAATATTTTAATAAAAATAATAAAATAATGCGGAAAAGGCAGTTTTCTATAAAAGCTTTAGAAAGACAACTTTAAGCGCAGAATCTCATAATTACCTTCATAAAACATTTAAGGAGTTAACATGTTAGTGAGGCAAAGATAAAGGAAAGATAAAAAGTTAAAGAAGAGATAAAAATCAAAGTAAATGTCTGTAAAGTTTTAATGATAGAAAAACAGACAGGGATTAGTGAACGAACTAGGGCAACATAGTTAGTCCTTGAGTTGCGACTAGGGTTAGGTATAATATGGAAAGTTAAACTGTTTCAGTATAGACTTAATGAACCTATACTTAGGACAAGCTAACTATTCATACTAAAATTTACATAAACTTTAAATACATACGTCAAACAGAAAAATCAGAGCAGAGTAAAGTAAAGAGATAAAGAGAAAAAAGTAATATAGATACAGAGGAAAGAGTAATCAGAGAAAAGTAAAGAGATACATGGTGCGGTATTTTACAACCCACACTACTAACTGACAAGTGCCCCGGGTCATATCAAGTAATACCTTACGTGAGTAAAGGTCGATCCCACCAGGATTGATGGATCAAGCAACAATGATTGATTGATTGGCTTAGTTAAGCAAGCAGAAATTGGTTTTGAGATGTTCAAAAGGTTTAAGTTTGAATTCAGAATATCAAAAGTATAGACAATTAAATAAATTGGGAATAAAATATGGATAAAACAGCTAAGGCTTCAGAGTTATCTATTTTTTCGGATTTATTTTTTATTACTAATTAATTTAATCATGCAAGATTTAATTTCATGGCAAACTATATGTGACTAGACCCTAATTCCTTAGACCTTCCTAGTCTCCTCTAAAATTCATTAATTGCCAATTCCTTGGTCAATTAATTCCAATTAAAGGGTGATGATCAATTTCTAGTTTATATGCCAAAAGAATCCTAATTATTCACAATTAAGGGGATTATATGTCACGTATCCCGTTAAATACAAACAATTAAAAATTCAGTATAATATGTTTTCAAGCTGTTGTTCAAGTAAAGAGCTTTTCCAAGTTTTACAAGAACTCAATTAGAACATGTGTCATACTTCCGTTCCACCCAATATTCATAAAATAAAGAACAAAAACAATTATTGAAATATAAATCAAGACACGAATTAAATTAGAAAGATCAAACGAATAAATCCATACAAATAGATAGAGCTCATAACCTTAACAATGAAGGATTAGTTGCTCATGGTTCAAAGAGGAAAAAGTAAGGGTTCTAGTAACAATTCAGTATTTGTCTAAATGTACAGAGTTTCTATTTATAACTAATCCTAATAGATTTAAAATCTAATTATCTAAAAATAAAAATAATATCTTTTCCTAAAAAATAATATTTGAATTTAAATTCGAATTAATTAACTACATGGTGCACGAAATTGTGATCTCTAACAATGGCGCTCAACTTGGTATGCGCATTTATAACTCAGCACTTTCTTCACAACTTCGCACAACTAACCGGCAAGTGCACTGTGTCGTCCAAGTAATAAACCTTACGTGAGTAAGGGTTGATTCCACGGAGATTGTTGGTATGAAGCAAGCTATGGTCATCTTATAAATCTCAGTTAGGCAAATAATAAATGATTATGGAGTTTTCGAATAGTAATAATAAATAAACAGAAAATAAAGATAGAAATACTTATGTAAATCATTGGTGAGAATTTCAGATAAGTGTGTGGAGATGCTTTGTCCCTGTTGGATCTCTGCTTTCCTACTTCCTTCCTTCAATCCTTCTTACTCCTTTCCATGGCAAGCTGTATGTAGGGCATCACCGTTGTCAATGGCTACTTCCCATCCTCTCAGTGAAAAAGGTCCAAATGCTCTTGTCACAGTGATGAGCGGATAATTTGTATGCTTTTTGGCATTGTTTTTAGTATGTTTTTAGTATGATCTAGTTAGTTTTTAGTATATTTTTATTAGTTTTTAATTAAAATTCACTTTTCTGGACTTTACTATGAGTTTGTGTGTTTTTCTGTGATTTCAGATATTTTCTGGCTGAAATTGAGGGATCTGAGCAAAAATCTGATCCAGAGACTCAAAAGGACTGCAGATGCTGTTGGATTCTGACCTCCCTGCACTCGAAGTAGATTTTCTGGAGCTGCAGAAGCCCAATTGGCGCGCTCTCAACGGCGTTGGAAAGTAGACATCCTGGGCTTTCCAGCAATATATGATAGTCCATACTTTGCCCAAGATTTGATGGCCCAAACCGGCGTTCAAAGTCACCTCAAGAAATTCCAGCGTTAAACGCCGGAACTGGCACCTAAATGGGAGTTAAACGCCCAAACTGGCATAAAAGCTGGCGTTTAACTCCAAGAGGAGTCTCTACACGAAAATGCTTCATTGCTCAGCCCAAGCACACACCAAGTGGGCCCGGAAGTGGATTTTTATGTCATTTACTCATCTTTGTACACCTTAGGCTACTAGTTTTCTATAAGTAGGACCTTTTACTATTGTATTTGACATCTGGGTAGCTATCTTTGAGTTTCATGCTATCTTAGATCATTGGGAGGCTGGCCTCACGGCCATGCCTAGACCCTGTTCTTATGTATTTTCAACGGTGGAGTTTCTACACACCATAGATTAAGGTGTGGAGCTCTGCTGTACCTCGAGTATTAATGCAATTACTATTGTTCTTCCATTCAATTCCGCTTGTTCTTTGTCCAAGATATCACTTGTTCTTCAACTTGATGAAGGTGATGATCCGTGACACTCATCATCATTCTCACTCATGAACAAGGTGACTGACAACCACTCTTGTTCTACAAGCATACGAGGCTTAGTGAATATCTCTTGGATTCCTGATACACGATGCATGGTTGATCGCCTGACAAACGAGTGCTCGCCTGACAAACGAGCCAGCCATTCCGTGAGATCAGAGTCTTCGTGGTATAGGCAAGAACTGATGGCGGCATTCAAGAGAATCCGGAAGGTCTAACCTTGTCTGTGGTATTCTGAGTAGGATTCAATGATTGAATGACTGTGACGTGCTTCAAACTCCTAGCAGGCGGGGCGTTAGTGACAGACGCAAAAGGATCGATGGATTTTATTCCGGCCTGACCGAGAACCGACAGCTGATTAGCCATATGCTGTGACAGAGCATGGGAACATTTTCACTGAGAGGATGGGAGGTAGCCACTGACAACGGTGAAACCCTACATGAGCTTGCCATGGAAAGGAGTAAGAAGGATTGGATGAAGACTGTAGGAAAGCAGAGAGACGGAAGGGAAGGCATCTTCATACACTTATCTGAAGCTCTCACCAATGATATACATAAGTATCTCTATCTTTATCTTTATGCTTTATTCATCATCTATACCCATTTGAGTCTGCCTGACTGAGATTTACAAGGTGACCATAGCTTGCTTCATAGCAACAATCTCCGTGGGATCGACCCTTACTCGCGTAAGGTTAATTACTTGGACGACCCAGTGCACTTGCTGGTTAGTTGTGCGAAGTTGTGTTTATGCCATGGTATTGAGCACCAAGTCTTTGGAGCCATTACTAGGGATTATTTCGTGTATTAAAAAAGTATTGATCACAATTTCGTGCACCAAGTTTTTGGCGCCGTTGCCGGGGATTGTTTGTGTATGGACAACTGACGGTTCATCTTGTTGCTTAGATTAGGTATTTATTTTTTTCGAAATTCTTGAAGATGAATTCTAGAGTTTCATGATGATTTGTTGAAATCTGGCTGGCTGAGAAGCCATGTCTAATCTCATTGGACCGAGGTTTCAACTTATCCTCACAGAAGCTTGTTGATTCTTTATCAATCTTGCTTTTGGAGCAGTGATCTGCTAAGGCTTGGCTGGCCTTTGGCCATGTCTAGTGTTTTGGACCGAAGCTTTCTTTGAAAGCTTGGCTGGCTGTGAAGCCATGTCTAATTCCTGGACCGGAGTCTTAGACTAGCATTGCACTGATTCCTGGAATTCTCATTAAGAATTTTGATATCTTTTTCTACTTAATTTTCGAAAATCACAAAAAAAAAATTCACAAAATCATAAAAAAACCAAAAATATTTGATGTTTCTTGCTTGAGTCTAGTGTCTTATCTTAAGTTTGGTGTCAATTGCATACATTCATTCATGTGTCTTAAGGATCTTCAAGTAATTCTTGATGATTTCTTACTCTGATCTTTGAATTCTTTTGACTTGAGTGTTTATGTGTCTCATATAGTGTCAGTAGTATACAAACTGCTAAGTTTGGTGTCTTGCATGCATTGGTATTTGATTCTTGTTGCATTTTGATTATTAAAAATCCAAAAATATTTTTAATTTGTGTCTTTTCAAGTCAATAATACAGAGAATTGAAGATTCAGAACATACTGCAGAGGAATTATACAGAAAAAGCTGGGCGTACAAAATGCCCAGTGAAGAAGGACAGACTGGCGTTTAAACGCCAGCCAGGGTACCTGGTTGGGCATTTAACGCCCAAAAAGGGTGCATTTTGGGCGTTAAACGCCAGAATGGATACCATTCTGGGCGTTTAACGCCAGGATGGCACTAGGGGGAAGATTTTGTTTTTCAAATCAATTTTTTTCAAGTTTTCAAAGTTTTTCAAAATCAAATCTTTTTCAAATCATATCTTTTCAATCAAATGCTTTCAAAATCAATTTCTTTCCTTTTTCAAAGATACTTACTAACAATTAATGATTTGATTGAACATCTCAAGTTTGTTGCCTTTTCTGTTGAGAAAGGTTTAATGTTTGAATCATATCTTTTCTTGTTAGGCAAGTCATTAACTTTCAAAATCAAATCTTTTTAAAATTGTTTTCAAAACATATCTTTTAAATTTGTTTTCAAATCAAATCTTTTCAATCATATCTTTTTAATCACATCCTTTTCAAAATAATTTTTCAATCAAATCTTTTTAACTTCTAAATTCAAAATCTTTTTCAAAAATCACTTGATTTCTTTTCCACTTTGAATTTTCGAAAATTATCAATCAATTTTTCAAAATGTTTTTGACATCTTTTTAATTAATTTTCGAAAATTCTCTTCCCTTCCTCCCACATCCTTCTATTTATGGAGTACTACTCCTTCTTAATGCACAATTCGAACTCTATCTAATCAAGTTCGAATTCTTCTACCTCCTTCTTCTATTTTTCTTTTCCTCTGACACCTCAAGGAATCTCTATTCTGTGACATAGAGGATTCCATATTTTCTTGTTCTCTTCTCTTTCATATGAGCAGGAACAAAGACAAAGGCATTCTTGTTGAAGCTGACCCTGAACCTGAAAGGACCTTGAAGCGAAAGCTAAGAGAAGCTAAGACACAACTCTCTGTAGAGGACCTAACCGAATTCTTCAAAGAAGAAGAAGACATGGCAGCCGAAAACAACAACAATACAAACAATGCAAGGAAGGTGCTGGGTGACTTTACTGCACCTACTCCCAATTTCTATGGGAGAAGCATCTCTATCCCTGCCATTGGAGCAAACAACTTTGAGCTTAAGCCTCAATTAGTTTCTCTAATGCAACAGAATTGCAAGTTCCATGGACTTCCAATGGAAGATCCTCATCAGTTTTTAGCTGAGTTCTTGCAAATCTGTGACACAGTCAAGACTAATGGGGTTGACCCTGAGGTCTACAGACTGATGCTATTCCCTTTTGCTGTAAGAGACAGAGCTAGAATATGGTTGGACTCACAACCTAAAGATAGCCTGGACTCTTGGGAAAAGCTAGTCAATGCCTTCTTGGCAAAGTTCTTTCCACCTCAAAAATGGAGTAAGCTTAGAGTGGAAGTCCAAACCTTCAGACAGAAGGATGGAGAATCCCTCTATGAAGCTTGGGAAAGATACAAACAATTAATCAGAAAATGTCCCTCAGACATGCTTTCTGAATGGAGCATCATAGGTATTTTCTATGATGGCCTCTCTGAACTATCCAAGATGTCTTTGGATAGCTCTGCTGGAGGATCTCTTCATCTGAAGAAGACGCCTACAGAGGCTCAGGAACTAATTGAGATGGTTGCAAATAACCAATTCATGTACACTTCTGAAAGGAATCCTGTGAACAATGGGACAAGTCAGAAGAAAGGAGTTCTTGAGATTGATGCTCTGAATGCCATACTGGCTCAGAATAAGATATTAACTCAACAAGTTAATTTGATTTCTCAAAGTCTGTCTGGAATGCAAAATGCACCTGGCAGTACTAAGGATGCTTCATCTGAAGAAGAAGCTTATGATCCTGAGAACCCTTCAATGGAAGAGGTGAATTACCTAGGAGAACCCTATGGAAACACCTATAATTCTTCATGGAGAAATCACCCAAATTTCTCATGGAAGAATCAAGAGAGACCTCAACAAGGTTTCAATAACAATGGTGGAAGAAACAGGTTTAGCAATAGCAAACCTTTTCCATCATCTTCTCAGCAACAGACAGAGAATTCTAAGTAGAACCCCGCTGACTTAGCAACCATGGTCTCTGATCTAATCAAAACCACTCAAAGTTTCATGACTGAAACAAGGTCTTCCATTAGGAATTTGGAAGCACAAGTGGGACAGCTGAGCAAGAAAGTTACTGAACTCCCTCCTAGTACTCTCCCAAGTAATACAGAAGAAAATCCAAAAGGAGAGTGCAAAGCCATAACCATGGCCGAATTTGGAGAGGAGGGAGAGGAAGTGAACGCCACTGAGGAAGGCCTCAATGGGCGTGCACTGACCTCCAATGAGTTCCCTAGTGAGGAACCATGGGAATCTGAGGCTCAAAATGAGACCATAGAGATTCCATTGGACTTACTTCTGCCATTCATGAGCTCTGATGAGTATTCTTCCTCTGAAGAGGATGAGTATGTCACTGAAGAGCAAGTTGCTAAATACCTTGGAGCAATCATGAAGCTAAATGACAAGTTATTTGGAAATGAGACTTGGGAGGATGAACCTCCTTTGCTCACCAAAGAACTGGATGACTTGTCTAGGCAGAAATTACCTCAAAAGAGACAAGATCCTGGGAAGTTCTCAATACCTTGTACCATAGGCACCATGACCTTCAAGAAGGCTCTGTGTGACTTAGGGTCAAGTGTAAACCTCATGCCTCTCTCTGTAATGGAGAAGCTAGGGATCTTTGAGGTACAAGCTGCAAGAATCTCACTAGAGATGGCAGACAACTCAAGAAAACAAGCTCATGGACTTGTAGAGGATATATTGGTGAAGATTGAAGACCATTACATCCCTACTGATTTCATAGTCCTAGAGACTGGGAAGTGCATGGATGAATCCATCATCCTTGGCAGACCCTTCCTAGCCACAGCAAAGGCTGTGATTGATGTTGATGGAGGTGAACTAATCATTCAAGTGAATGAAGAATCCTTTGTGTTTAAGGCTCAAGGATATCCCTCTGTCACCATGGAGAGGAAGCATGAAGAGCTTCTCTCAAATCAGAGACAAACAGAGCCCCCACAGTCAAACTCTAAGTTTGGTGTTGGGAGGCCACAACCAAACTCTAAGTTTGGTGTTGAACCCCCACATTCAAACTCTAAGTTTGGTGTTGGGAAGTTCCAACATTGCTCTGAGTATCTGTGAGGCTCCATGAGAGCCCTCTGTCAAGCTACTGACATTAAAGAAGCGCTTGTTGGGAGGCAACCCAATGATTATATTTTATATATTTTCTTTTGTTATTTTATGTTTTTTGTAGGTTGATGATCATAAGAAGTCACAAAATCCATTGAAAAAGCAAAAACAGAATGAAAAACAGGAAGAAAAACAGCACACCCTGGAGGAAGAATTCACTGGCGTTTAAACGCCAGTGAGGCTAGCAGTTGGGCGTTTAACGCCCAGTCTGGCACCATTCTGGGCGTTTAACGCCAGAAAGGGGCACCAGACTGGCATTAAACGCCAGAAAAGGGCAAGAAACTGGCGTTAAACGCCAGGAATGGGCACCAGCCCGGCGTTTAACGCCAGAAATGGCTCAAAACGTGATTTTGAGCAACATTTGGTGCAGGGATGACTTTTCCTTGACACCACAGGATCTGTGGACCCCACAGGATCCCCACTAACCCCACCACTCTCTCTCTCTTCTTCACCCATTCACCAATCACCTCATTACCTCTTCCCCAAAACCCCTCACCTATCAAATCCCATCTTTCTCTTCACCACTCACATCCATCCTTCATAAAACCCCACCAACCTCACCCTTCAAATTCAAACCACTTTCCCTCCCAAACCCACCCATAATGGCCGAACCCCATCCCCCCCCCCCTCTCCTATATAAACCCTTCTTCACTCTTTCATTTTCACCATACCTAAACACCACTTCCCCCCTCCTTGGCCGAATACATAAGCCATCTCCTTCTCCCTCATTTCTTCTTCTTCTACTCTCTTCTTTCTTCTTTTGCTCGAGGACGAGCAAACATTTTAAGTTTGGTGTGGTAAAAGTGTTGCTTTTTCGTTTTTCCATAACCATTTATGGCATCCAAGGCTGGAGAAACCTCTAAAAAGAGGAAAGGGAAGGCAAAAGCTTCCACCTCCGAGTCATGAGAGATGGATAGATTCATCTCAAGGGTGCATCAAGATCACTTCTATGAAGTTGTGGCCTTGAAGAAGGTGATCCCCGAGATCCCCTTTTCACTCAAAAAGGGTGAGTATCCAGAGATCCGCCATGAGATCCGAAGAAGAGGTTGGGAAGTGCTTACCAACCCCATTCAACAAGTCGGAATCTTGATGGTTCAAGAGTTCTATGCCAATGCATGGATCACCAAGAACCATGATCAAAATGTGAACCCGGATCCAAAGAATTATCTTACTATGGTTCGGGGGAAATACTTGGATTTTAGTCCGGAAAATGTAAGGTTAGCATTCAACTTGCCCATGATGCAAGGAGATGAACATCCTTACACTAGAAGGGTCAACTTTGATCAAAGGTTGGACCAAGTCCTCACAGTCATATGTGAAGAGGGCGCACAATGGAAGAGAGATTCAAGAGGCAAGCCGGTTCAATTGAGAAGGCATGACCTCAAACCCGTGGCTAGAGGATGGTTGGAGTTCATCCAACGCTCAATCATTCCCACTAGCAACCGGTCCGAAGTTACTCTAGACCGAGCCATCATGATTCATAGCATCATGATTGGAGAAGAAGTGGAAGTTCATGAGGTTATAGCCCAAGAACTCTATAAAGTGGCGGACAAGTCTTCCACCTTGGCAAGGCTAGCCTTTCCTCATCTCATTTGTCACCTCTATTATTCAGTTGGAGTTGACATAGAAGGAGATATCCCCATTGATGAGGACAAGCCCATTACCAAGAAAAGGATGGAGCACACAAGAGACCCCTCTCATCATGAGATCCCTGAGACACCTCAAGGGATGCACTTTCCTCCACAAAACTATTGGGAGCAACTAAACACCTCCCTAGGAGAATTGAGTTCCAACATGGGACAACTAAGGGTGGAGCACCAAGAACACTCCATTCTCCTCCATGAAATTAGAGAAGATCAAAGAATCATGAGAGAGGAGCAACAAAGACAAGGAAGAGACATTGAGGAGCTCAAGCACTCCATAAGACCTTCAAGAGGAAGAACAAGCCGCCATCACTAAGGTGGACCCGTTCTTTAATCTCCTTGTTCTTTAATTTTCTGTTTTTCGAATTTTAGTGCTTTATATTATCCATGTTTGTGTCTTATGATCATTAGTGTCTTAGTGTCTATGCCTTAAAGTTATGAATGTCCTATGAATCCTTCACCTTTCTTAAGAATTGTTCTTAATTGAAAAAGATGAGAATTGCATGAATTTTGAATTTTATAACAGTTTAATTATCTTGATGTGGTGGCAACACTTTTGTTCTCTGAATGTATGCTTGAACAGTGCATATGTCTTTTGAATTTGTGGTTCATGAATGTTGGCTCTTGAAAGAATGATGAAAAAGGAGACATGTTACTGAGGATCTGAAAAATCATAAAAAAATGATTCTTGAAGCAAGAAAAAGCAGTGAATACAAAAAAAAAAAGAAGAAGAGGCGAAAAAAAAAGGCCGAAAAAAAAGAGAAGAAAAAAAAAGGAAAGAAAAAAGAAAGAAATAAAGTTGTGATCCAAGGCAATAAGAGTGTGCTTAAGAACCCTGGACACCTCTAATTGGGGACTTTAGCAAAGCTGAGTCACAATCTGAAAAGGTTCACCCAATTATGTGTCTGTGGCATGTATGTATCCGGTGGTAATACTGGAAGACAGAGTGCTTTGGGCCACAGCCAAGACTCAATAATTTGCTGTGTTCAAGAATCATCATACTTAACTAGGAGAATCAATAACACTATCTGGATTCTGAGTTCCTAAAGAAAGCCAATCATTCTGAGTTCCAAAGGATAAAGTGAGATGCCAAAACTATTCAGAGGCAAAAAGCTAAAAGCCCCGCTCATCTAATTAATACTGATCTTCATAGATGTTTTTGGAGTTCATTGCATATTCTCTTCTTTTTATCTTATTTGATCTTCAGTTGCTTGGGGACAAGCAACAATTTAAGTTTGGTGTTGTGATGAGCGGATAATTTGTATGCTTTTTGGCATTGTTTTTAGTATGTTTTTAGTATGATCTAGTTAGTTTTTAGTATATTTTTATTAGTTTTTAATTAAAATTCACTTTTCTGGACTTTACTATGAGTTTGTGTATTTTTCTGTGATTTCAGGTATTTTCTGGCTGAAATTGAGGAATCTGAGCAAAAATCTGATCCAGAGACTCAAAAGGACTGCAGATGCTGTTGGATTCTGACCTCCCTGCACTCGAAGTAGATTTTCTGGAGCTGCAGAAGCCCAATTGGCGCGCTCTCAACGGCGTTGGAAAGTAGACATCCTGGGCTTTCCATCAATATATGATAGTCCATACTTTGCCCAAGATTTGATGGCCCAAACCGGCGTTCAAAGTCACCTCAAGAAATTCCAGCGTTAAACGCCGGAACTGGCACCTAAATGGGAGTTAAACGCCCAAACTGGCATAAAAGCTGGCGTTTAACTCCAAGAGGAGTCTCTACACGAAAATGCTTCATTGCTCAGCCCAAGCACACACCAAGTGGGCCCGGAAGTGGATTTTTATGTCATTTACTCATCTTTGTACACCTTAGGCTACTAGTTTTCTATAAGTAGGACCTTTTACTATTGTATTTGACATCTGGGTAGCTATCTTTGAGTTTCATGCTATCTTAGATCATTGGGAGGCTGGCCTCACGGCCATGCCTAGACCCTGTTCTTATGTATTTTCAACGGTGGAGTTTCTACACACCATAGATTAAGGTGTGGAGCTCTGCTGTACCTCGAGTATTAATGCAATTACTATTGTTCTTCCATTCAATTCCGCTTGTTCTTTGTCCAAGATATCACTTGTTCTTCAACTTGATGAAGGTGATGATCCGTGACACTCATCATCATTCTCACTCATGAACAAGGTGACTGACAACCACTCTTGTTCTACAAGCATACGAGGCTTAGTGAATATCTCTTGGATTCCTGATACACGATGCATGGTTGATCGCCTGACAAACGAGTGCTCGCCTGACAAACGAGCCAGCCATTCCGTGAGATCAGAGTCTTCGTGGTATAGGCAAGAACTGATGGCGGCATTCAAGAGAATCCGGAAGGTCTAACCTTGTCTGTGGTATTCTGAGTAGGATTCAATGATTGAATGACTGTGACGTGCTTCAAACTCCTAGCAGGCGGGGCGTTAGTGACAGACGCAAAAGGATCGATGGATTTTATTCCGGCCTGACCGAGAACCGACAGCTGATTAGCCATATGCTGTGACAGAGCATGGGAACATTTTCACTGAGAGGATGGGAGGTAGCCACTGACAACGGTGAAACCCTACATGAGCTTGCCATGGAAAGGAGTAAGAAGGATTGGATGAAGACTGTAGGAAAGCAGAGAGACGGAAGGGAAGGCATCTTCATACACTTATCTGAAGCTCTCACCAATGATATACATAAGTATCTCTATCTTTATCTTTATGCTTTATTCATCATCTATACCCATTTGAGTCTGCCTGACTGAGATTTACAAGGTGACCATAGCTTGCTTCATAGCAACAATCTCCGTGGGATCGACCCTTACTCGCGTAAGGTTTATTACTTGGACGACCCAGTGCACTTGCTGGTTAGTTGTGCGAAGTTGTGTTTATGCCATGGTATTGAGCACCAAGTCTTTGGAGCCATTACTAGGGATTATTTCGTGTATTAAAAAAGTATTGATCACAATTTCGTGCACCACACAGCACGGCTAATCATCTGTCGGTTCTCGATCATGTTGGAATAGAATTCATTGATTCTTTTGCGTTTGTCATCACGCCCAACAATCGCGAGTTTGAAGCTCATCACAGCTATTCAATCCCTGAATCCTAATCGGAATACCACAGACAAGATTTAGACTTTCCGGATTCTCATGAATGCCGCCAACAATTCTAGCTTATACCACGAAGATTCTGATTAAGGAATCTAAGAGATATGCGCTCGGTCTAAGGTAGAACGGAAGTGGTTGTCAGTCACGCGTTCATAAGTAAGAATGATGATGAGTGTCACGGATCATCACATTTATCATGTTGAAGTGCAACGAATATCTTAGAACAAGAATAAGCTGAATTGAATAGAAAATAGTAGTAATTGCATTAAAACTCGAGGTACAGCAGAGCTCCACACCCTTAATCTATGGTGTGTAGAAACTCCACCATTGAAAATACATAAGTGATGGTCCAGGCATGACCGAATGGCCAGCCTCAACAAATGGCATATGAATTCGAAAATAGGGAAAATGACCTCGTCTAAGCACTAGGCATCCAAAGATGTCTAATACAACAATAAGATGTTCTATTTATACTAGACTAGTTACTAGGGTTTACAGAAGTAAATAATTAATGCAGAAATCCACTTCCGGGGCCCACTTGGTGTGTGCTTGGGCTGAGCTTGAGCTTTACACATGCAGAGGCTTCTTTTGGAGTTAAACGCCAAGTTGTAACGTGTTTTTGGCGTTTAACGCTAGTTCGTGACGTGTTTCTGGCGTTTGACTCCAGAATGCAGCATGGAACTGGCGTTGAACACCAGTTTAAGTTGTTTAATCTCGAATAAAGTATGGACTATTATATATTTCGGGAAAGCTCTAGATGTCTATTTTCCAACGCCATTAAGAGCGTGCCATTTGGAGCTCTGTAGCTCCAGAAAATCCATTTTGAGTGCAGGGAGGTCAGAATCCAACAACATCAGCAGTCCTTTGTCAGCCTTCTATCAGACTTTTGCTCAGGTCCCTCAATTTCAACCAGAAAATATCTAAAATCACAGAAAAACACACAAACTCATAGTAAAGTCCAGAAATATAAATTTTACATAAAAACTAATAAAAACATCCCTAAAATTAGCTAGATCCTACTAAAAACTACCTAAAAACAATGCCAAAAAGCGTATAAATTATACGCTCATCACAACACCAAACATAAATTGTTGCTTGTCCCCAAGTAACTGAAAATCAAAATAGGATAAAAAGAAGAGAATATATTATAAATCCAAAATATCAATGAATATTAGTTCTAATTAGATGAGCGGGACTTGTAGCTTTTTGCTTCTGAACAGTTTTGGCATCTCACTTTTTCTTTTGAAGTTTAGAATGATTGGCATCTATAGGAACTTAGAATTTCAGATAGTGTTATTGATTCTCCTAGTTAAGTATGTTAATTCTTGAACACATCTACTTTTATGAGTCTTGGCCGTGGCCCTAAGCACTTTGTTTTTCAGTATTACCACCGGATACATAAATGCCACAGACACATGACTGGGTGAACCTTTTCAGATTGTGACTCAGCTTTGCTAAAGTCCATAGTTAGAGGTGTCCAGAGCTCTTAAGCACACTCTTTTTGCTTTGGATCACGACTTTAACCACTCAGTCTCAAGCTTTTCACTTGGACCTGCATGCCACAAGCACATGGTTAGGGACAGCTTGATTTAGCTGCTTAGGCCTGGATTTCCTTGGGCCCTCCTACCCATTGATGCTCAAAGCCTTGGATCTTTTTTACCCTTGCCTTTTGGTTTTAAGGGCTATTGGCTTTTTCTGCTTGCTTTTTCTTTTTCTTTCTATTTTTTTGCTCTATTTTTTTCACTGCTTTTTCTTGCTTCAAGAATCAATTTCATGATTTTTCAGATTGTCAATAATATTTCTCCTTGTTCATCATTCTTTCAAGAGCCAACAATTTTAACATTCATAAACAACAAGATCAAAAATATGCACTATTTAAGCATTCATTCAGAAAACAAAAAGTATTGTCACCACATCAATATAATTAAACTAATTTCAAGGACAATTTCGAAATTCATGTACTTCTTGTTCTTTTGTATTAAAAATGTTTTTCATTTAAGAAAGGTGAAGGATTCATGGAATTATTCATAGCCTTAAGACACAGTTACTAAATACTAATGATCATGTAGTAAAGACACAAACATAGATAGTCATATAGCATAAAAATCGAAAAACAGAGAATTAAGAACAAGGAAGCTAAGGAATGAGTCCACCTTAGTGAGGGTGGCGCCTTCTTGAAGGACCAATGGTGCTTTTTGAGCTCCTCTATGTCTCTTCCTTGCCTCTGTTGCTTGATCCCTAGTGATTTTGGTGCTCCTATCCTTAGTTGCTCCCAATAATTGTGTGGAGGAAAATGTATCCCCTGAGGTATCTCAGGGATTTCTTGATGAGGGAATTCCTCATGCTCTCTTGATGTGTAGTCAAATGCTCTTCTATTGAGCTATAGATCCTTAAGATGAATCTCTCCATCTCCCATGACTTAGAGGTGGAAGCTTTTGTCTTTCCTTTCCTCTTTCTAGAGGTTTCTCCAGCCTTAGGTGCCATCAATGGTTATGAAAAAACAAAAAAGCTATGCTTTTACCACACCAAACTTAGAATGTTGCTCGTCCTCGAGCAAAGAGAAGATAGAATAGAAGAAGAGGAAGATTTGGAGGAGAGGGAGAGAGGTTTGTGTTTCGACCATTTAGGGTGGGTATGGGTGGGAAGGATGGATGGATGTGAGTGGTGAAGAGGTAATGGGGAAGAGAGTTATTGGATTGTGTAAAGAAGAGAAAGAGAGGGGGGTTGGTAGGGATCCTGTAGGGTCTACAGATCTAGATGTGTCAAGGATTTACATCCCTGCACCAATGAGGCGTGTAAAATGCCCTCTGCATGCAATCCTGGCATTTAACGCTAGATTGATGCTTGTTTCTAGCGTTAAACGCCAGTTCTATGCTTGTTTTGGGCGTTCAACGCCAGTCTGCAGCATGTTTCTGGTGTTGAACGCCAGCTTTCTTCAGTGTGCAATCCTGGCATTTGAACGCCAGATTGCTGCATGTTTCTGGCATTCAACGCCAGATCCATGCTCTGTTCTGGCGTTGAACGCCAGCCAGATGCTCCTTACTGGCGTTTAAACGCCAGTAAGCCCTTCCTCCAGGGTGTGCTGTTTCTTCTGCTATTTTTTATTCTGTTTTTAATTTTAGTATTTGTTTTGTGACTCCACATGATCATAAACCTAATAAAACATAAAAGAACAATAAAAATAAAAATAGAATCAGATAAATAAAAATTGGGTTGCCTCCCAATAAGCGCTTCTTTAATGTCACTAGCTTGACAGTGGGCTCTCATGGAACCTCACAGGTGATCAGGTCAATGTTGTAGACTCCCAACACCAAACTTGGAATTTGAATGTGGGGGTTTAACACCAAACTTAGAGTTTGGTTGTGGCCTCCCAACACCAAACTTAGAGTTTGATTGTGGGGGCTTTGTTTGACTCTGTACTGAGAGAAGCTTTTCATGCTTCCTCTCATGTATACAGAAGAACACCCTTGGGTCTTAAACACAAGGTAGTCCCCATTCAATTGAAGGACTAATTCTCCTCTGTTAACATCTATTACAATTCCTGTTGTGGCTAGGAAAGGTCTTCCAAGGATGATGCATTCATCCTCCTCCTTTCTAGTGTCTAAGATTATGAAATTAGCAGGGATGTAAAGGCCTTCAACCTTTACTAACACATCCTCTACCAATCTATAAGCTTGTCTTACTGACTTGTCTGCCATTTGTAATGAGAATATGGCAGGCTGTACCTCAATGATCCCCAGCTTCTCTATTACAGAGAGTGGCATAAGATTTATGCCCGACCCTAGGTCACACAGAGCCTTCTCAAAGGTCATGGTGCCTATGGTACAGGGTATTAAGAATTTACCAGGATCTTGTCTCTTTTGAGGTAAAGTTTGCTGAATCCATGTATCTAGTTCACTAATGAGCAAGGAAGGTTCACCTTCCCAGGTCTCATTACCAAATAATTTGGCATTCAGCTTCATGATGGCTCCTAGATATTGAGCAACTTGCTCTCCAGTTACATCTTCATCCTCTTCAGAGGAAGAATAGTCTTCAGAGCTCATGAATGGCAGAAGGAGGTTTAATGGGATCTCTATGGTCTCTATATGACCTTCAGATTCCTTTGGGTCCTCTATAGGAAACTCCTTCTTGCTTGAGAGATGTCCCATGAGGTCTTCCTCATTGGGATTCATGTCCTCTCCTTCCTCTCTAGGTTCGGCCATGTTGATTATATCAATGGCCTTGCACTCTCTTTTTGGATTCTCTTCAGTATTGCTTGGGAGAGTACTAGGAGGAGTTTCAGTGACTTTCTTACTCAGTTGGCCCACTTTTGCCTTCAAATTTCTGATGGAGGACCTTGTTTCACTCATGAAATTTAAAGTGATCTTAGATAGATCAGAGACTATGTTTGCTAAGCTAGAGGAGCTCTGCTCAGAGTTCTCTGTCTGTTGCTGAGAAGATGATGGAAAAGGCTTGCTATTGCTAAGCCTATTTCTTCCACCATTATTAAAGCCTTGTTGAGGATTTTGTTGATCCTTCCATGAGAAATTTGGATGATTTCTCCATGATGAATTATAGGTGTTTCCATAAGGTTCACCCATGTAATTTACCTCTGCTATTGCAGGGTTCTCAGGATCATAAGCTTATTCTTCAGAAGATGCCTCTTTAGTACTGTTGGATGCATTTTGCCATCCATTCAGACTTTGAGAAATCATGTTGACTTGCTGAGTCAACATTTTATTCTGAGCCAATATGGCATTCAGATCATCAATTTCAAGAACTTCCTTCCTTTGAGGCGTCCCATTACTCACAGAATTTCTCTCAGAATTGTACATGAACTGGTTATTGGCAACTATGACAATGAGTTCTTGAGCTTCTGTAGGCGTTTTCTTCAGGTGAATGGATCCACCTGCAGAATGGTCCAGTGACATCTTGGAGAACTCAGATAGGCCATAATAGAATATATCCAGAATGGCCCACTCTGAAAGCATGTCAGAAGGACACCTTTTGGTCATCTATTTGTATCTTTCCCAAGCTTCATAGAGGGATTCACCATCTTTCTATTTGAAGGTCTGAACATCCACTCTAAACTTGCTCAGCTTTTGAGGAGGAAAGAACTTAGCCAAGAAGGCCGTGACCAGCTTATCCCAGGAGTCCAGGCTATCTTTAAGGTGTGAGTCCAACCATGTTCTAGCTCTGTCTTTTACAACAAAAGGGAAAAGCATGAGCCTGTAGACTTCAGGATCTACTCCATTAGTCTTAACAGTTTCACAGATCTGCAAGAACTCAGTTAAAAACTAGTAGGGATCTTCTGATGGAAGGCCATGAAACTTGCAGTTCTATTGCATTAGAGCAACTAGTTGAGGTTTCAACTCAAAATTGTTTGCTCCAATGGCAGGGATTAAGATGCTTCTTCCATCAAACTTGGAAGTAGGTGTAGTATAATCACCAAGCATCTTTCTTGCATTATTATTTTCGGCTGCCATCTCCTCTTCCTTTTCGAAAATTTCTATAAGGTTGTCTCTGGATTGTTATAATTTAGCTTCTCTTAGTTTCATCTTCAGAGTCCTTTCAGGTTCAGGATCTGCTTCAACAAGAATATTCTTGTCCTTGCTCCTGCTCATATGAAAAAGAAGGGAATAGAAAATAATAATAGGGATCCTCTTTACCACAGTAGAGAGATTCCTTTATGTTAGTAGAAGAAGAAAGGAATAGAAGAAGGAAAAGGTAAGAATCCAAACACAAGGGTGAAGATAGGTTCATATTCTTGAAATAAAGAGAAGTGTTAGTAAATAAATAAATAAATAGAAGAAGATGAGAGAGAGAATTCGAAAATTAATTTTGAAAAAGGGTTAGTGATTTTTGAAAATTAAAAGAAGAATTAAAATTAAAATTAAAATTTAAAACAATTAGTTAATTAAAAGAATTTTGAAAAAGAGGGAGGTAATTTTCGAAAATTAGAGAGAGGAAAGTAGTTAGGTGGTTTTGAAAAAGATAAGATATAGTTAAAACAAACAAAAAGTCAACTAGTTAGTTGAAAAAGATTTGAAATTCAATTTTGAAAAGATAAGAAGTTAGAAAAGATATTTTGAAGTTGAATTAAAAAAAGATATCATTTGAAAAATATATTTTAAAAATATATGATTGAAAAAGATATTTTGAAAAAGATTTAATTTTTTAAAAATTAAAATTGATTACTTGACTAACAAGAAACTTAAAAGATATGATTCTAGGATATAAGACCCCGGGACGCCAAAGGCAATCCTAAGCTTCATATCCATCACAAGATTCAACTTAGAGCATTATAAAACATTTAAGCATAATATACCAACTAGACTTAAATAAACCAGGTTATCTATCTTAAGGGATTTCTATTCTAACTAAACACCGCTGTCCCACAGCCTTCACCAACCGATCCTCCATGCGATCCCATCGCCACCGCCTTCCGAAACTCCTCAATCCCAGCAGAAAACACAGATAATGTTCAAAGCAAGTAAAGCACAAGTAGTAACATATATGGCAAATAATTCAGATAGCAAGTAAGCATGTTATTCAATTAGGCAAACCATTACAAGTAGACAAAGCATACAAGCAGATAGGAAATGCATATGATGAATGCCTGCCCTACTGGCTGTGATATCACATTGTCGGTTCAACTGCCAACCCGACACATCTCCATGGAGACGTCGCCCTTCGGATTTTCTCATATGGGAACCCCCGAGATATAGTGCCCGGATCACTGTCCAGGTACCGGCGCCTGCTCGCCCTATAGATCCGAAGGGATGTGAGCGGGATATTCTTGCCTCAGACCTCACATCTCAACGTAAGCGGGATTAACCACCGTCCTTACGCCGCCGCCGCTATCTCGACAGGCGGGATTAACCACCGTCCCTGCCAGGCGCATAGCGTCTCAAAATATCATGTAAAAAAATTATTTCAGTGATTTTCAAAAGTATTTTCAGCATACATAGATCCATCACATCAATCCGAGTCCCCGACTCATCTCAACCATTGTCCCTTTTTTAAATCAATTTCCAAATACCAAAAGTCCATAATTTCTCATCTCATATACCAATCATCCTTCACCTAATATCAAACCATTCTCAGCACGCCAGAAACCTAGACCTCCGTTTTCTAATTTACCTTAAAATCATGTACTAGAGCCCTTAATTTATATCCCATGTTCTAATACTCAAAACTAGGCCCAAACGTCTTAAAATAGTGTTATAGAAGCTTACAACTTTGTTGGGAAGGCAAAATAGTTGAAAACAAATAAATTTTTGAGAAACGGGAGGTGTGCACCCGCACATTTTTGCAAAATTTCAGATTTTTAACACCAACTTTGAATGATCATAACTTCCTCTACAAAATTCTAATTTTCACAAACTTTATACCGATTCAAAGAGTTTTCAAAGATCTTTAATTCTAAATAATTTTCAATAAATTTCGAAAACCGAGGCAAAAGTTATGATCGAACAAAGTTCACCAAAAACTCAATTTTTCCAAACTTCACAATTACCACCCTATCTCACCATACCCATACCAAATCATACCAAACCGTCCAAAGCTCCATTTTTCATCAAAATGTACCTGTTATAGCATAATACATCAACCTCACCACATTTTCCTTCTCATTTCATTATTCTCAATTCCAACATCAACTATATAACACTTATGATCAAAATCACCATCAAACCCACCATGTCATAAATCATAACACTACAATTATCATAAGAACCAACTCCCAATCCATACAATCATTCAACATCATCATATCATTATAATTCATCACAATCAACTCAACATTCATCAATTCATCAACATTTCACACACCAACCATCATTTTAGTTCAACCTATCCTATTGGTCACTAACCTATGTGTCCATGAATATTATATACTACATAGAGGAAACCGAAACCATACCTTGGCCGATTCCCTTTATGCACCCAAACTCAAAATGAGCACCAACAAGCTTCCAACTACAATCCAAGCTTTCAAATCCACTCCAACAAGCACAAATAAGTTCCAAAAGCTCCCAAAGCCACAATAATCAAACTATATACATATAAATCACCACAAATCAACCTAGGGTTCAACATAAGCATAATCTCACATGGGTTTAAGAGCTTTTACCTTTTCCAACAGATTTGACAACACAAATCCAAAGTTAAGCAAGGATTAGAGCAAACCTAAACATCCAAAATCACAAAAACCCATTTAACCTAAAACTCTAATAAAACCCGAAATTTTGAAGAGCAGAACTGGAAGGATTTCGTGATTACCTTGAGGGTTTCTTGGGTGGGTTTTGTAGAGCTCTTCACAAGGAACGCGTAGCCGCAAACGGTGCGGCGATTGGAGCTCCATAGCTCAAGATATGAGCTTGGGAAGTTTGAAGTGAATAGTAACAATGGTGGAAAGCTCTCACCTCTCTCCTCACTTCAGCTGCTGTTGTGTTTAGGTTATGAGGGTGAAAGTGGCTGAAATGGGTTCATTTAAGTGTATTTATATGTTGGGCTTGGGCCCAATTTGGGCCCGGTCCAATCCGTTAGCGTTTTTAGCCCGTTTGGCCTAACTTCGGGCCAAACCTTTAAAATAAATGCCCGGTTTTCTATTCCTAATGTTTTTCTAAGGTTTTTGACGGTTTTCACTTTTCTCGTGCGGTACCAGGCAGACTTAAACCGGTTCAACCGGTTCAACTGCCGGTTCATAATTTTTCACGGTTTTTCGTAGAAAGCACATTATCTGACTCAGAAAGACCCATTGAGTCCAAAAATCACCTTTAATTCCTCAAATTCTCTCTCTAACCTTTCGGAATCTAATTTGGGCAATTAATTCACTTAATTAACCGGTTGATTAGTTGCGGTTCTTACAGGAAGTATCCGGAGTAACCATCAAGAAAGCAATAATATGATTTACCGGCAAGTCGATCAAGCATTTGATCAATGAACGGTAGTGGAAAGTGATCTTTTCTTGTGGCCGCATTCAACCTTCGGTAGTCTATGCATACTCTCCAAGAATTTTGCACTCTTGTTGCTATAAGTTCATCGCTTTCATTTTTGATTGTGGTCACCCCGGATTTCTTTGGCACCACTTGGACCAGGCTTACCCACTCGCTATCCGAGATAGGATAGATGATGTCTGCTTCAAGTAGCCGAGTGACCTCTTTTTTCACAACCTCAAGAATGGTTGGATTAAGTCTCCTTTGAGGTTGTCGGACCGGTCTTGCTCCTTCTTCAAGAAATATGCGATGCTCGCATACTTGGGGCTTATTCCTACTAGATCCTCCAAACTCCACCCGATTGCCCTTTTATTTTTCCTCAATACATCTAGCAACTTTTCTTCTTGTTGAGGAGTTAGCTCTTTTGCAATTATCACGGGGAGCTTTTGGGCTTCATCAAGATATGAGTACCTTAGGTGGGGTGGTAGTGGCTTCAATTCCATCTTTTTGTCATTCTTTGAAGTTTGAGTTTCCGGATGGTTTGTATGATGTGTGATGTTTAACTTGCTTGGATCTTCATTTGCTTCCTCAATCATGTATTTCTCATCTAACTTTGCAAGGTGCACTTCGGCAACCATGTTGTCAATTGGGTCACACCGGAATAGAGAGTGATTCTCCGGTGGATGCTTCATTGCTTCTTCTAGGCTAAAACTTACAACTCTCCCATCTATTTCAAATGAGTAAGTTCCCGAGTAGGCATCTAGCTTAAATCTAGAAGTTCTCAAAAACGGTCTTCCAAGTAGGATGGATGATGCTCTCTCGGTTTCGCTTGATGGCATTTCAAGGACATAGAAGTCAATCGGAAACACCAACCCTTTGATATTCACCAATACATCTTCCGCAACACCCGTCACGGTTATTATGCTTTTATCCGCTAGGACAAATCTTGCCGTCGACCTTTTTAGTGGTGGCAACTTCAATACCTGGTAGACGGAGAGAGGCATGATGCTAACGCATGCTCCGAAGTCACACATACAATCTATGAATTGAACTCCATTGACAATGCAAGTGACCATACAAGGGCCCGGATCATCACACTTCTCGGGCAATGCTCCCATTAAAGCGGAAATAGAACTCCCCAATGGGATGGTTTCCAATTCAAGAATTCTATCCTTGTTCATGCATAGATCTTTAAGGAATTTTGCATATCTAGGAACTTGATGGATAGCATCAAAGAGGGGGATAGTTACCTCAACTTTCTTGAACATTTCTACCATCTTGGGGTCGAGTTCTATGCGCTTCCTAGCTTTCTTTGCAAGTGTTGGAAATGGGAGTGGTTGAGCAATTTCTTCTTCTAAGGTTCTCTTGGTCTTGGGGGTCTCCTTTGTTGGTTGAGCTTCATCCTCAACCATGACTTGTGGTGTCTCCTCTTCCACTACCTCTTCTATATCTATTCTCTCCTCCTCTTGAGTGATTGTGGTGGGATTTGAATCCTTTGCTCCCTTCTCTTTTAATTGTGTTCCGGATCTTAGGGTGATGGCATTGATGCCCCCCTTAGGATTGGGTTGAGGTTGAGAGGGAATGACACTTTGGATTGGGGTTTGAGGAGTGGGATTTGATGGTGTATCCATTCGTGCAAGAAGAGCTTGTAGTGTAGAGGTGAGGCCGGTGAGACCAGAAGCAAGTGTGTTTTGTAGTTTCTTTTGGCCTTGGATGATGGTCCGGAGTGTTTCATCTTGGTTGGAAGGGGCGGTTGCATATGTAAGTTGAGGAGTTTGTGATTGGTTGGGTGATGATCTTTGATGTGGTGGTTGGTATGTTTGGTAGTTTCTTTGTGGGTTTTGTTGGTTGTATGGTTGATTTTTTTGGTTAAATGGTGGATTTTGTTGGTTGAATGGTGGACGGTTTTGTGAGAAATTTTGTGAGTTGTTGTTCCATCTTTGACCTCCTCCATTGTTGTTGTTGTCCTTATTCCCTTGTTGATGATTGTCTCTCCAATTTTGATTGTGATACCCACTCCCTTGATTGTAGCTTCCTCCTTGATAAGGGTGCCCTTGGTTAGGATTACCGCCTTGGTAGTACCCTTGATTTGGGCGGTCATAGAAATTATGGGTAGCCGCCAAAGTGTTGTCTTCTTGAAGGCTTGGGCACTCATCCGTGTAGTGGGAATAGCAAGAACAAATGCCACACACTTTTTGAGGGACCAATTGTTGGTTGTATTGTTGAGGGGGTGGAGAGTGTTGTTGACATGGTTGAGGTTGTTGTGGTTGTTGTTGGCTCAATTGGAGTTGCTTTAAGATGGATGTCATTTCGCTCAAAGATTGAGTTAGAGCGGTGGTTTCACTACTAGTTGATACCTCATTCACGGTTCTTGAGCGGTTGACTCTTCGTCTCATATGTTGATTGGATTCGGCTAGGTCAATGATAAGTTGCCATGCCTCCTCCGCTGTTTTATATTTAGACAAGGAACCATTGCTAGAGGTGTCCAAGAGAGTTCTATCTTGTTCTCGCATCCCTTGACATATGTATCCAAGCAATACTTGAGTGTCAAGCATGTGATTAGGGCATGCGTCTAGTAGCTTACGAAACCGCTCCCAATACTCGTATAGTGGTTCCGTTTCACCTTGCACAATACAAGACATTTCCTTCCTTAGCCTATCCATCTTCTTCGGAGGCAATAATTTATCCAAGAATCCTCGTCTAAGCAAGTCCCAATCGGAGGTGACTTCACTAGATAGAGTGTAGAACCATTCTTTAGCCTTGTCCTCAAGAGAGAAAGGGAAAGCAAACAACCATATAGCAACTTCATCGGATCTTTCCCGTCTAGTTGTTGAGCATATACGATGAAAGTCTTTGAGATGTCGAATAGGGTCTTGTGCGGGAAGCCCATGAAACTTAGGTAGGAGGTTGATCAAAGCGGTCTTAAGTTCAAAGTTTGCATTCAAGTTGGGGTGAGTTACATGAAGGGGTTGAAGGACATAATCCGGTGCACCCGCTTCCTTGATAGTAACTCTCCTCGGAGCATCCATGGCGTTAGTACCTAAAACAAAAGAAGATTTGTTAGTGATATTGATGGGAGAATGATTATTGCCTTCTTTGAGTGACGGTTCAATGTTCACTTTTAGTGAGGTGGTTGAGGTGGTGAAAACCTCTTCACCTTTTCCAAACTTTAATTGCTTCCGAGCTTGTCTAATATGAAACAAAGTTCGTTCTATTTCCGGATCAAAGGGAACTAAGCTCGGATTCG
Organism: Arachis stenosperma; assembly: GCF_014773155.1. NCBI lineage: Eukaryota > Viridiplantae > Streptophyta > Magnoliopsida > Fabales > Fabaceae > Arachis > Arachis stenosperma. The sequence goes on from NC_080382.1 coordinate 106,330,890, forward strand.
GTTGTGAACGCATCATGCAATGAAGGAGAAGTGAAATTCATGGTAACGATGAGGGGTTAGTCACTTGAACAAATTACAATGAAATGCAACTATGTACATATATACACGTTTACTCTAAACAATAACATGGCACACTAAGCAAACTCCCCGGCAACGGCGCCATTTTGATGAACGAAATTTACCATGCCGTTATAGAATTCAATGATGAATATGATCGTGAGTATAGTCTAACCGACACTTAAACTTCGCATCAAACAATCCTACAATCTATAACCGAGAGTACTAGTCTCCCGAGTCGTCCTCCCTTGGAATTGCTAAAGCATGCATCTTATTGATTAGGAAGCCTTGTTATGATTCTTTGAAGGTTTAGTAAAATGGATGACAAACAATCAATCTTTAAGAGACTTGGCCTAGGGTTGGCATTAGAAATCCTATCCTTATAGTTCCTTCAATGATGACAACAATTAGGCCTTGCTTCATTTAGTTAACCCCTAGGTATAGAGGAAAGTCAAATGAGAGTAATTAACTTGAGTCACAAGTTCTAGCTTTACCTTAGGGAAATCTAGCTTTAGTGTACTCTAAGTCAACTAGCAATTTCTAATTCCAAATCAACAATTGACATAAACTATTCAACTCTTTCTAATGATCCAAACCCTATGCCAAGTAAGAGACTTTTACTCCATAACTAGTGTTGGCATTTTATCAAACAATTGATGAGCAAGTATGAAAGGCATAGTAAGAATGAGAAGAAAGTAGAATTAAAAATGCTCCAACACAAGAGACTAACAACAATTAACAAAGAACAACAATGGAAATGAAACTCTCAAGAACTTGATAAAATCCAAAACTACAAAGTTGAATCTAGGATCTATGAAAATTGAGCAATTACAAACACTAATTGAGATTGGAGAAGAAGATCTATGACATGAACAAAGTAAATTGAGAATTGTAATGGATCTCACCAAAGAGTAATTGAAAATTCAGAAAATGGATGAAGATGAACCCTAATGAGAACTTCCTTCTCCAAGAGAGTAACTAACTATAGCAAAAATATCTAGAACAATCAAAAATGAGCCAAAAGTCCTTTAAACCTTCAACCTTTGGTCTTTTCAAGCTCTTCCCGCCAAGGCACTTCCCCCAAGATGAGATCCCCAACTGTCTCCACGCCCAGGTCACGTGACTCTTTAAAAAATCATATTCGAGCATCGGCGCGCACGCGCAAAGCACGCATGCGCGCCACTAGGGCATCTTGTAATGTGCGCGGAGGCGTAACGTACGCGTGCGCGCCCATGGAGATTATGGCCTAGCCGCCACACAAGCCGGCTCGTGGCTTGGCTTCTAGCTTTGACTTCTAGCTGCGCAATCCACACGGGCGCGCCAAGTACGCGCACGCGCCCTTGCTGAAGTTTCCAAAGCTCAATTTCTCATGCTTCCTTCCTTTACGTCCGTTCTCCTTCTCTCTTCCGATTCATCCCTGCCCTATATTCTGAAACCACTTAGCACACAGGTCACGGCATCGAATGGCACCAAGAGGAGATTAGAAATGTATCTAATTTAGTGTAAAATAAGCATGTTTTCATCCATGAGGCAAAATTAAAAAAGGAACACAAAGTCTTGTATTTTCATATGAAAAGCGTGTGGAATCATTGATAAAACCCCTGAAATTGATACAAGATAAACCCTCAAAATGGGGTTTATCACTCACCCCCATAAATATTCACCAGTGAGGGTGATGGATATGGATCATGATTATGATCAAGTTTATATTGAGTATAACTCGAGTTGGGGAGACACGACAGAGGGACAGTCCAATGGTTAGCTACCAGGACTTGTCGGGTTGGCTCTATAACCGACAAATGATATCATCAGCCATTAGGGACAGGCATTCATCATATGTATACTATGTGAATTATTTGAGACTGCTTATTTGACTGCATATTACTTGCTAATTGTCTAAATGCCTTATCTGTTCCTATTTGTATATTTCTTATTTGAAATAACTGTGTTTGCTATATTATACTCCTGCTGGTGGTTGGGAGGTCTGAAGGAATTGGGAAGGAAAGTATTAGTTAGACTGAAGAATCTTTAGTCAGATGCCCTTTATGGTTTAGCTTGTTTATAAGCTTTGAATTATCTGGAGGAAGTTCTAGGATTGCCTTCGGCTTTCCTCTATTATTATGTATTATATATGTGGAAGCTGTCACCATGCTGGGGACCTCTAGTTCTCACCCATGCGGATTTTGTGGTTTTCAAATGCAGGACGTGAGGTTTCTCGCTGAGGCCTGCTGGAGACTTCTAGATTTGCGGAGATCCTTTGTTCTCGGGACTATGTTTTGGTTTATATGTTTTGCTTAGATACTTTTATCTCTATTAAATAATACAAACTGTGATGACTCCTCTTATGGGAGATTTTGGAGAATAGGTTTTTTTGGTATTTGTGTCCCTTTGGGTTTCCTTTGGGGTTTTCCTTATTTTATCATATATATATATTGATATGCTCGGACCGGTTATCTTCGCATCCGGATTTTGAGTCTTGATATTCCTGTTTTTGACACTCTTTTTTATATATATAATATCGCGTTGGTTTATCCTTGTTCGTTACGTTATCGATCGGAGTGTTGCGCTTTCGAGTTGCGATTTTTGTTTACCCCTTTTTCTACAAAGGCTCCTAGTTATAATCAATCATTCATACTACTATACGTACTAAATTTTTATTTTAGAGGTCGTAATACCTTGCCATCTCTGAATTATGACTTAAACATAAGACTCTGTATGGTAATGTGTTACATTGGTTAACGAGGATGGTCCCGTAACTCACAAAGTTTTAACCATAAAATGGCTAGTTTATTGAGAACGATGAGTAGTTTAAATCTAGGAAAAATAATTTTTTAGTAATAAAAATAGATAACGATGAAGCATCCACCTCTAGAACTAAAAATGAATTAGAAATAGCTAAGTTAGAAGAAAGTTTTTATAATTGGAATATACCTATAATAGATAAAGACAAAGTATATAAAAAGAGAAACTTCTGGGAAGGAAGAAATTATGAAATTCATATGTTAGAATATTGTAAACCAGGAACAAGCAGTAATAAGATTATTACCATCTTAGAAGAAGATAAATTGAAAGAACATAGTAGCAAAGGATAATTTTATCCATATAGGGTTAATACAAGTAGCTATAAAACTTAATTTTAGGATAGGAATTAATCTACCTATATTATTAACCTTAAGAGATACCAGATTCTAAAATTTTTGTGATTCATTAATAGGAATATTAGAAAGTAACTGTCATGATGGACCAATTTTTTTTTAATTGTTACCCAAATTATGCTATGAATTTAAAAAATGAATACACATTGCAAGCCTTAAAATTGCAAGTAAGATCTTATGAAACAATTATAAATGAGAAATATGATCCATTTGAAATAATCTATAGAATATATTATAAAATTACTAAGGTTAATTATGACTTTAAAGCATTAAGATAATCCTCAAAAGAAGAAACGATAATTATGCATGCAAATCTAAAAAGATCTAATATACAAACCCCTAGAAGGTTAAGACATGAAGAATTAAAAAGCAGAATGCCTGAAAAATGGGTAATACCTGATGGTATTGAAGAACCACAAATACAAAATACTAGAATAAGAGAAATAATAAGAGAAGGACCAGATATTAGGATTAAGATGAATAGATCCCAATCATTAAGAATTCTTGATAATGTTGAAACTATTATTCATAGAAATTCTATAGATAACTCATCAATAGGAAATATGGATAATATTGTAGGAATTGACAACAGAAGGCCACATATAGCCACTGCTGTATACAAATCACCTTCAGAATTTGATCCAATGGAATCACAAGTTTTATCAGTAATTATTAAAGAAGAACCATTTGAAATTGATAAAGAATGGATAAGACAAGATTTTAATGCTGATTATAATAAACCACTAAGAGATTGGTATTTTACCAACCATTCAAAAAATGAAGTTATTAGACTAAGAGAACTATTCTATGATTTTATGAAAGAAAATAGAATTAGTTTATACTTATTTGATTGGTATGTTAATTATTACTCTAAAAACGATAAGAAATTATGTCCTTTAACAAAATCAACTGTTATTTGGAAAACAAGCTCAGGATCAGTAATAGAATCTGAATATCCTCCTAAAAAAACTATCAAAATACCAATTGGAAAAGACCTAGAAGTTGAAGCAACACCCTATAAAGATAGCAATGCAGAAGGAAATATAGAAAAAAGAGATATTAAGAAACTATATCAACAATTAAACTTTACTAATACCATGTTAGATATAATGAAAAATCAATTAGGAAGAATGAAAAATATGGAAAAGGTCATTAAGATAGAAAAACCCATAGAAAAACCTATATATAAGCTACAAAGTTTAGATAATATTAGCTTAAAATCTAAAGTAGAAGCAGAAGTTGAAAAACTAAAAGAAAAACTTAGAAGTATTAGTCTAAGAAAATTAACAATTAATACATTGCAAAAGGAAGAAGAATTAGAACTAAATAAAATATCCCAAAAAAGAGATTATCCTAAAACAAGGAATTAATATTTTAGACCATCACCAGTAGATGTAGGCTTAGAAGAGCGAACACAATTAGTGCAAAATAGTTTCTCAGGATCAGACTTAGTAGAATGGAATATAGATGGATTAAGTGAACAATCCATTTTAGATCAAATGTGTAATATGACTATGGCTACAACTGCCTATAAGATGAGAAAAGCTTCTGATAAAAAAGCGGCAATTATGATAATCCAAGAATTTACAAGACAATTAAAAGGTTGGTGGGATAATTTTCTCAGCATCCAAGAAAAAGAATTAATTATTAATAGTATTAAACAAGAAGATCAGTCATTAGACACTACATCCACATTAATATATACCATTATTAAAAATTTTGTAGGAGATCCCAGTATTTTTAAGGATAGGATACAAACTCAATTAATGAATTTAAGATGTCCAACCATGTCTGATTATAGATGGTATAAAGATGTTTTTATGTCAAAAGTTATGATAAGAGATGATTCACATGCACCTTTTTGAAAAGAAAGATTCGTAGCAGCCTTACCAAAATTATTCTCTGAAAAAGTATTACAAAAACTACAAATATAGTATGGACCCAGATTCCCTATAATTCATTAACCTTTGGACAATTGCATAATATAATAGTACAAACAGGTATAGAAATATGCACAGATACCAAGATACAATAGAAAATAAAACAAGAAAGTATCACGGGAAAAAGAGAGCTTGGCACTTTCTGTTATCAATATGGAATAACTCCTGAAAAAGTATCTAGTGGACAGCATAATGTTAAAAAGAAAAAATTTATAAAAGACCTAAATATAATATAGACAAACCCTTTTATTATGAATAGAAATATTATAAAAAATTTCATAAGACTCCTAAAGAAAAAACTAAATTTTCTAATAAGAAAAAACAAGTAACATGTTGGAAATGTAAAAAACAAGGACATTATGCTAATAAGTGTACGACCGAACAAAAAATAAATAAAATAGAAAATAAAGAGATTAAACATGATTTGACAGCCATACTAATCAATTCAGAATCAGAAGAAGAATCAAGTTATGAGGATTCTTCTGAAATTGAAGACTATTTTATACAACAATTAGACCTTATGTCGGAAGAAAAAAGCTCAGAAGGAAATAGTGGAAAAGAGGAACAGAATAATTGTTTAGGAATAGGATTATGTAACTGTAGAAATTGTGAAAAAACTATAAATGTTTTAACTAGAGAACAAACCTCTACCCTGGTCAAAATAATAGACAAGTTAGAAGATACTCCCTTAAGAGATGAGTTTATAAGACAATTAGCTGAATTAGTTAAAAAAGAAGAAGAAAGTAAGCAAAAAATAAGACCAATAGAAATAAAAAAAATTTATAATCGTTTTAAAAACCCACAAGAAGAAGTTTCCCTTAATTCTCTCAAAGAAGAGATAAAAAGTTAAAAAAAGAAGTTTCAGAATTAAAGCAACAAAATATCAATATGGACTATAGATTACTAAAAATAGAAGGAGAAAATATAATAAAAATCCAAGAACAAACTTTGAAAAATAATGTTAGAAAAACAGAGGAGACTAGTAACATAACAATTCCCGAGAATTATATTAATTTGGGTACAGAAAATTACATAAATATACTAACTTTATTAGTAAGCCAAAAGTTGTTCACTACGATAACCTTAATAGTGGGAGAAGAAAAATTTGACTTTATAACTATGGTAGATTCAGGAGCTGATGTTAATTGTATACAAGAAGGATTAATACCGATAAAATATTATGAAAAAACTACAGAAAGAGTCCTAATGGCAGAAAATGATAAAATGACTATAGACTATAAGTTATCTAAAGCAAAAATTTGTAAGAATAGAGTATGCTTTGCCACTATATTTTTTTTGGCAAGAAATATATCTCATCAAGTTATAGTAGAAAATTCTTTTACTTTATTATTATATCCTTTTAATGTCGATATCGACGGAATAATTTGTACACGAATCCCCAATCATCCTGTTCATTTTGAATTTCTCACTAGACCAAAACAACATGAGCTTAATATGTTACACACCTATCTACACAAGTTAGTATTATGGAAACAGAAGTAAAACAAATTAATTGTTTGAGCCAAGAGAAAATTTTACAACACCTACCACTCCAAATTAATATTATAGAAAGAAATACAAGACAAATTAACTATTTAAACCAGGAAGTTACACATAAAAGAATAGAAGAATAATTACAAACTCAAGAAATACAAGATAAAATAAAAGCAATTGAAGAAAAAATAAAGAAAGAATTATGTAGTCTAAACTCCACAGCTTTTCAGCATAGAAAATTACATAAAATATCTTTACCATATGAAGATGGATTTAATGAAAAAATATACCAACAAAGACAAAACTAATACATATGAACAAAGAATATTTAGAATATTATAAAAAAGAAATACAAAAATATCTGGATAAGGGACTAATAAGACCTTCAAAATCACCCTAGAGTTGTACAGGCTTCTATGTGATGAAAGCATCTGAAATAGAAATAGGTGTTCCAAGATTAGTTATTAATTATAAACCTAAATGGATTAGGTATCCCTTACCAAATAAAAGTGATTTAATTAAAAGATTAAATAAAGCAAATATCTTTTCAAAATTTGATTTAAAATCAGGATACTATCAAATTGCAGTAAAAGAGGAAGATAGATATAAAACAGCTTTTATAGTACCCTTTGGACATTATGAATGGAATGTAATGCCTCAAGAATTAAAAAATGCTCCAAGCGAATTCCAAGAAATAATGAATAATATATTTTACCTGCATATAAAATTTACTATAGTATATCTTGATGACGTATTAGTATACTCAAAAAGAATAAAGCAGCATATATATCATCTAAAAAAATTTATGGATATTATAAAAGAACAAGGATTAGTTTTATCAGAAAAGAAAATGAAAATTTTTACAACTAAAGTAAGGTTTTTAGAATATGAAATTTATCAAGGAACTATAGTACCTATTAAAAGAGCTATTGAATTTACAGATAAATTTTCAAATGAAATAACTGACAAAAAATAACTACAAAAATTTTTGGGATGTTTAAATTATGTAGCAGAATTCTTACCTGGAATCAGAGTTATATACGAACCTCTTTATAAGAGATTAAGAAAAAATTCACCTCCATGGACAAAAGAAATGACTTCTATAATAATAAAGATAAAAAATGCAATAAAAGAAATACCTTGTATAAGTATACTAGACCCATCGGCTAAATTAATTGTAGAAACAGATGCATCATAATTAGGATATGGAGGAATTCTTAAACAAATACCTCCTAATAGCTCAAAAGAACAAATAGTAAAATATCATTCAGGAATTTGGAACCAAACTCAAAAGAATTACCCAACAGTCAAAAAAGAAATACTTGCCATAGTATTATGTGTTTCAAAATTTCAAGAAGATTTATTTAATAAAACCTTCTTAATAAGAACTGATTGTAAAGCAACCCCAAATGTTTTAGAAAATGATGTAAAAAATTTGGTTTCAAAACAAATATTTGCAAGATGGCAAGCTATTATATCATGTTTCGATTTTACTATTGAACATATAAAAGGAGAACTAAGTTCACTTCCTGACTTTCTTACTAGAGAATTTTTGCAGGGAAAGAATGGATCAAAAACCAGTCTCCAGTGAAGATTATAGTCAACCTTTTGACTAAATAAAAGAAACAAAATTACCTATTACTCCTGTACCAGCAAAACCATTATCATTAAGACCCATGACTATGTCACAGGTTGTAAAAGCATCATCATTATCATCACCTTCTAAGAGCTCTTTAATTACTACTAATAATAAATTCACATTATTACTCAACCCTTGAAAGAACAGTTTTCTTACTATGAAAAACCTAATCCTATTAAAATATTAACCATTAAAAAAGAGTGGTTCAAAAAAGATAGAAAAATCCTATACAAGACTATTTTTTCAAATACCTTTCATTACATTCCTATTAACCCACAAAAAATCCAAAAATTCTGTGAATTCATATTAGTAGACACCGGATCTATTGAATTGACACATTATAGAGACTCCAATACCAAACAGTCCGTTTATTCAAAAATAAAAATCATGAAAATATTATCTTTACAAGAGTGGGAATTACCCCCATATCAGTCCAAAAGCTTCTCTTTGAAATTTGAACCTCAAAACTATACCTATTATGATTATCAAGAAGCATGGAGTCATATCTTATTCCTATCACCAAGTCCCCATTCTTGGTTCATTTGGTTCAGAAAGGAGATATCATTACAGTTTCTCAAATGGTTCCAATAATGGTTCCAAAATTTTGGACCAATAGAAGCCTTCTTCCCGAAAGAAGTCAGCATGGCATATGAATATTTTAAAAGCAAGTCATCATTTCTACAAGAGTATAAATTCATTTCATTTATAGCAGCTATGGGAATAAGCTGGATTATGACTTGGGAATATGATTCAACAGCATATGAAGAATGTTCAAGCATACAATATTTGGTAAGAATAATAAAAATAAAGTGGTGGAACAAATATGACATAAATCTTCTGAGTAAAAGAGCTATTGATCAATGGTTAACAACATCACAAAAACATCCAGCAATAACAGCCTCAAGCACCACCAACGAACAAATAGCTTATAAAAAAGAGACACAATTTTTAGCACAGAAGCGACAAATTATGGCAGCCCTAGCAGCAGCAACCTCAAAGGAAGATATTCAAAGCTCTCTACAAGCAATACAAACCGTATATATATATATATATATAATTGAGTGTTTTAAAAGAATATGTATAAAATATTTAAAATTTGCATAATACAATAAGAAAACAACATTGGCTTATATTAGAAAACATTAATTTTAAGACTTTAATTTGTTCATTTATTTTTTTAGTAATACTTCAATTGGTTTTTAATATATATTTTTTTGGACAAAGGAATTTTTAACAAAAAATAAATAAATTAATTTTTAATCTTTTAGAATACCATACATATTAAGAGTTTTTATTTAAAAAAAATATTTTGAATTTATGTTAAAAAGAACAAATTTACTATTATGCATATTATTTGTTAATTTTGTGGTAGCTTTATTTCACAAATAGTTTTATTTTGCTGAGATATATTGATAAATTTAAAAAAATAATATTTCATAAGTATTTTTTGCAAAAATTAAAAAATAAAAAAAATTCATTCCTATTTTACAGACTATACATGTAAAATCACATTAAAGAGATTTTAATTATATTAAAATATTATTTTAAATTAATCATTTATTTTATTTTTTATAACCTTTAAAATATAAATATCAATAAAAAAATATATATTTCTATTTGAATTCAAATAAAATATAATAAAAATTTAAATTTTGTGTTTTAATTCCAATTCAATAAAAATTATATTTTTTATAAATTTATCAATTTAAAACAAATCCATAATGATTTCTTAAGTTTTATTATAAATCATCATTAATTTACCATCATCCATGGAACTATTATGGGAATTTTTTATTTTGAATAGATACACCTAATATATAGTCCTACATATAACATATGAATTCAAAGTTAAGATTTTTAGAGTTGACGTTAGGATTTTTGCTAGTAAAGAATTTTATAAGAATATAGTCGCATTGTGAGTATAGATTCTAAACCAACAGAAATCCCTTCGTACAAACGTTTTGGTTGTCACAAGTAACAAATCCTTTTGAAATTGATAACCGAGTATTCAAACATCGGGTCGTCTTCTCAAGGAATTGCAGGGAGGTATGTTCTTATTATTGGTTATGGGTTTTGTAAATTGGGATTTTGAAAATGGGAAACAAGTAAATTAAATGACAAATAAAATAAATAATTAACTATAAAATAAACTCTTGGCAAGATATGAAAATTCGGAAGTTCTATCCTAGTTGCTCCTATGAGAATGAAAGTTAATCCCACTTAGTTAACCTTTGCGTAAGCAAGGGAAAGTCAAGTGAATCAATTGGTTAGATTTCCCAAGTCCTAGCCAATTTCTAAGGAAAGACTAGAGTTAGTGGAATTCCAGTTAATTAGCTGACATAACAATCAATCATGAATAGTTGATAACTCAAGAGCTTCCAATTAATCAATTAAAGCCAATAATATAGAAAGTTAAATAAGAATCTTAGATCTGAAATACCTCAAATTGAATTAATAAAAGTATCAAAAGTAACATGGACAGTTGTAGCTAAATAAAGAAGTTGAGTTAAACATAGGAATCCATAAACTAAATTGAGAAAATAAATAAAAAGAACATTGAACCTGGTATGAAGATGAAATAATCTTGAAGTGAAAAGAAATCCTAATCCTAAAATAAATTCTAATCCTAATCCTAATCCTAAGAGAGAGGAGAGAACCTCTCTCTCTAAAAACTACATCTCAAACTAAAATTGTGAATTATGAAAGGCATAATTATGAATGGATGCATTCCCCCACTTTATAGCCTCTAATCTGTGTTCTCTGGGCCGAAAACTGGGTCAGAAACAGCCCAAAATCTGCTGATTGTGAAATCTGGTCCGTACAGGTCGCGGCAAAGTGACGCGGAGGCGTCATCCACGCATATGCTTTCCAACGCAAGTGGAACCGCATCATTTGGACCTCTGTAGCTCAAGTTATGATCGTTTTAGTGCGAGAGGGTCAGGCTGACAGCTTTGCAGTTCCTTCAACTTCTTGTATTCCTTCCACTTTTGCATGCTTCCTTTTCATCCTCTAAGTCATTTCTGCCCTGTAATTCCTGAAATCACTTAACACACATATCAAGGAATCTAATGGTAATAAGAGAGGATTAAATAAAAGGAAATAAAAGTCAAAGAAGCATGTTTTCAATCAAAGCACATAATTAGGAAGGCAAATATAAAACCATGCAAATAATATGAATAAGTGGGCAAAGAATAGATAAAAACCACTCAATTGAGCACAAGATAAACCATAAAATAGTGGTTTATCAAGTTTGAACTAACATATAATAATATCTAAATATTTGTTATATTATATTTATTTTACAAATTAAATAGTAATTTAACTAATGTTATGCTTTAATTATTTTTAAAATCATAATTGCATAAATTTGGTTAGTATTCTTACTTTATTTTATTATAATTATTTGTTATTTCAAACTCTTAAGTTTAAACTCCTGTACCACCTTAAAAAGTTATATATTAGATGAATTGTTTTAAAATTAAAATATGTACACTACAAGAAAAAGGCGCATTTGTAACAAAAAATAGTGTTACAAAACGTCGATATTTTGACACAAAAGTTTTTTGTAACAAAAAAAGGGTCCATTGCAGTAAGTCCCGTTACAAAAAGTTTTTGTAACGAAAAATGAAACTGTTACAATTCAATAGCATATTTTGTAACAATTTTTTCTGATACAAAAAACCAGAAACCGTTACAAAAGTGGTAACAAATTTCGATCTTGAAGGTATTTTTCGTGACAGTCAATTTTTTTTCTATAAAAAAAATTTGTTACAAAATGTAACATGATTTGGTAACATTTTTTTTTCTTCAGTTACGAAAGTAAATTAATTATTTTGTAACAACTTTTTTTTATTACAAATTACATGCATAATTTACTAAATTATTTTTTAAATTAACTAATATATTAACGCTTTTAATAAGCAAGTTTACATGTATATAATATGCAAAAACATACATAAGTCAAATAAGATCCTTTTAGCTAAAATTGTCTTGAAACAAAATAACATTAACTAGTGAGTACATTGATTAGTTCAACCAAAACATAAAAGTTCTAACATAAAAGTTCAACCAAAACATAAAGTTCTAACATAGATTAGTGTCTCTATGCATCAAAACATTCTTGAGCCCTCAAGGTAGCATATGGTCACTATTTCAGCACTCCTGTAAATAAGAAAAACCGAAACAAAAAAGTTAGAAACAAGATATAACACTAATTATAATTTTTCCACTAAATTTTATCCAAAATATTTAGAAAAACTTCGGCAAAATCTCCCCTAAAACTTGAATATTTCCACCGTCCACGGTTCCAACAAACACAACCAATTCACAACTTATGTCTCAGCCATACCCAACCAAATTTATCAAACTAAATAATAGGACATTCGTCATTTTTCAACCATGACACAAGTAAAATGTGATAAATAGATCCATATACAAATTAAAGTATACTAATATAAAATGGGAATCATCTACGAAAATGTATTAAAACCATAAGCAACTTTAGGAGTACCTTTAGGGTCTAGTTTGTTTCATTGTCAAAGCGTGCTATGAGAGAGTTCACAACAACTTGTTGAGCTTCCAATTGAGCTTTCATTTGAGCTAATTCTTCCTCTTGCCGTGTTCGTTGCTCTTCAAGTTTTTCTTTGAGCACATCTATTTCCTTTGTTAGCTCCTCACGGTCTTGCATTGCCTCTTAAAATTGTGTTTGAATCCTTAACTTAGACTTTGGAGCCTTTATGTCATAACTTGCACCACTTTTCTCACCTCTCACAAGTAGAAAAGCTTCATTTGCAGTGAGAGGATTTTCCAAATACACAACCAAATTTATCAAACCAAATAATAAGACACTTGCCATTTATCAACTATGACACAAGTAAAATGTAATACATAGATCCATATACAATTAAACTATATTAATAATATATGAATCATCTATGAATATGTATTAAATTCAGTTTATTATATCTACCAAACAAGTTAATGTCTCCTCTAATTTGACAACCTTTATCTAAATTATCACATACTTAAATAATTCAGTTAGATGATTTACATGAACAAATACAGAACTTTTTTTGTATAATTATTCATTAATAAACAGTAAATACTTCCCTAATTCTTACAAATAAAAGAATATGAATCGCAAGTATAATTAAGGGAAAAATCACAGTTAAACCAAGAATACCATATATTACCTGCTCAATAATGTTATTATCTGTCAATGGAACTTTCTGCTTCTCTATTTTCATGTGTCCCTTCTTATAGATTAGCTCCTTTATGCTCTTAAAATTTGGGTATCTACAAAAGAAACAGATTTTCAAGAAATCAAGAATAATTTTAACATCATCGGCTAAATCATTACTTACGAGTCTATACCCTCAGACCTCATGCAATGTAATATAACTAAACACTAAGCCATTATTTAAAGAAATATTCTCCAACACAGATAAGCCAAACTAATAATCTAACATCAACAATACATAAACACCCATATGAAAATTTCAATCATATTCATCATATCAACTTTCTCTAGTTTTATTTACATAACTAAGTCCTGACTCTCACGAGCATCTTAGGTTCACTCACAAACAATGTAGCTTAGTTACATGCTCTCAAGTCTAAAGTTAAAGTAAAACAACTTATAAATTTATAATTAATTAAAACTGAAATAAAATAATAATAATAGTTAAAATTTTCAGTACAAAATATCTTCAACATAAAAAGGCAACTACCAAATAGAGATATGAAACACCAAATAACGTATATAAGTTATCAAGTAACTTATTTGACTTTGCTATGCCTACAATTGAAGCAAAAAATTTTATCATATCAAGACATACTAAACTAGATATTATACAATCATACAATAGTAAATATTCCAACTCCAGGATGGAAGATACAATACAACCAATTGCAGTTAACTTGAAGTGATAATTCCAAATCTAATAATCCAGTACCAACACAAAACACACTCCTAATTCTATACAATTCAGTAGCTAAAAACGAAATCAACTTCAAATTTTATAGAAGCTCCATAAAGCTACCCTGCCACTGACAGCTAAAAACATAATCACCTCATAACAAATATTTATAGTTAACTAGTTATAAAACAAATAAAAAGAAAATCAATGACAACAATATTCCTAGAAATGAAAGAAAATCAAAATCAGAGGGGAGAACGCCCTTACCAGAAGTGGATCCCAGCGAGGCAGTGCTATTTTTCGGCAACAGGGACTCAGTGACACAACCCCGAATAACGGCGACGACGGTGACTCCACGAACGGAGACTGGGCGCAGCAGCGCGAACAGCGACTCCTCCTTCTTCCTCGGTCTTCCTCCCACCACGCATCTGTCTCTCCTGCGCGTCCTCAGCGTCGCCCATGATGCGAGATGCGATGCAGTGGAAGCTAGCAATGATCCGCTTGCGATGAAGACGAGGACGGCGGCGGCTTCCCTCGGCGATAGCAGAACGCGAACTAACGGCGGTGACGGAGGCACAGCGGCACTCCTTCCTCGCTCAGCTCTTCCTCTCGCTCAACGTCTCCCCCTTCCTGACGGCGACACGACGGCGCGGCGGCAGTGATGCCCGCCGGCGCCGTCCTCCCTCTTCCCCTTCTCCTTCTCTTGCTCTTTGATTCCAGCTGCTCCCTTTCTTTTCCTTTCTTTCCCTGTACTGTGTGTGTGCGTTTTTGTGTTGTGTGTGTGCAATTGGGCAATTGTGAATTTGTGCGTTTTTGTGTTGTGTGGCGGCTGAGAGGGTTTAGGGTTAGGATGAGTGAGGGTGAGTTAGTGTGTGTGGGTAGGATTAGGATAAAATTAGCGTTAAAATTTTTAATTTGAGAATTAGTATTTGTTTTGGAAGAAAATGTAAAATTAGAGACTTTTGGATAAATTAATAATTAGTCATTTTAATTAAATTAGGGTATAAAGTATTAAATATTTATACAAATTATATAGATTTTAATTAATTTTAAACTTAAAATTTTATCACTTTGATTTAATTATTTTTTGATAATTAATTTTTTAAAAATAAAATTATTAATAACTATAATAAATCACAAATAGTTTATTATTTATTTTTTAACAACCAGAAATTTTACAAGCTTAATAATGAGTGTTGGATTATGGTGGGTTTAAGATTTTAGTAGAGAAAAAGAAAAAATCAGAATTCTATATTTTATTTTTAAGGAAGTTTTTTAAAAATTTATTTAAATATATAAATATGTTAAATTTTAGAGTGGTAATGAAACAAAAAATAATATTTTCTATAAATTTATTTTAAATAAAAGAAAGAGGGTAATCCAGTGAGCAATTTTACCTTCTGTAATAAGATAGCGTGACCTTGAGTGTGAGAAGTGAAGCCATAAAAATATTGAGAGTGGATGAAGGTAGCGAACAGTAGAATGAAGAGTGAAAATGAGGGTTAGAATTAAGATTTTTATTTTTTACTTTTGTTTGTATTTTTTAATTTTAACTATTTTTATTTATGTTTAACAATTAATTTTTTAATTTAAAAATTAATTTTTAATCAACATTTAAAACTTGATAATTAGTAAAAATTATATTTAGTTTTATAAAAAATATAAAATAATATATACCATTTTTAAAAATTCATCATTTAGTCTTTAATTTTTAATAAAAAATAATTAATTAATATAAATAATATTTTAAAAAATTAAATTTTTAAAACAAAATAAATTTATCTTAAAGATTTAATATTTTAAATTAATTTTTTTAGTTAGCAAAATTCTTGGATTTTGTGACAAATAAATAATTTGTTACCAATAATATTAAATTTTGTGATAAATTAATTTTTTGTTACAAAATAATTGGAGTTTTTGAAACAAAAAATTGTTTTGTTACAAAACAATTGGAGTTTTTGAAACAAAAAAAAATTTTACAAAATATTTCGAATTTTTGCAACTTCTTTTTTTTTTTGTTACAAAATATTACAATATTTTGTAACAAAACACCATCTCGTTACAAAAACTAACATAATTTGTAACAAAATAAAATAGGTTGTTACAAAATATTATCATGTTTTGTAACAATTTGTAATGTTGTTACAAAACATTATTCTTTTGTAACAATCATTAATTATTATTACAAAAAACTATTTTTTTGTAACAATTTTAACTTTGATACAAATTTTTTGTTACAAATGTTCTTTTTTCTTGTAATACGTTTAAAGTTATAGGTTTATAAAAAATACAATTTTACAAATAAATTTGATTTAAAATAAAAAAATAGATTACAATTTGTATTAGTTTTTACTTTTTATTTTATTTAAATACAAATGAGAATATTTTTTATTGAAATTTATTATTAGAATATTTTTCACTATGATTTCGCTTACATAACATGTAAAAATAAGAGTAATTCCCTTTACTTCATAACATGTAAAAATAAAGTATAAATTAATCCTTATTTTTAAAAACTAATATTATTGAGGAATTAAATTATTATTTAAAAACAAAAAAGATTTTATTTTTTATTTTATTAGAGATAGTTTACTATTTTTCTAATAGAAAATTTTTTTATGATAATTTCAATGAAGTATTATTTTTAATTTAGATATTTTAACAAACAAAAACTTATAGAATTTAACTATTTTAATCATGTTCATCAATCTTAGCATTTAAAGAGAAAAAAATATGATATTTAAATTACACTACTTGATATTTCATATATATAAAATCATTTCGACACTTCTATGTTAATCTTGCTATTTTTATAAAAATATTAATATTAACATAGAAGTCGAATTTTTTTTAATTTATTTCTTTTTACAAGTAAGCAATAAATTTTTGTTGGCAAAACTTTTTTAAGATTTATTTTCTATTTATTTAGTTATCATACTTAATAATAGAGTTTTTTTTGTTATTTTCTCTCGTAACTAATTATTTGGGGGGAATATATATATATATATATATATATATATATATATATATATATATATATATATATATATATGAATCTACATATAAATATACGTAAATATAGAATAGTTAATTTGATAGTTAATTTTTAGTACATGTAATAATATTTTTTATCTAAATAATGCATAAAAAATAAATAATAATAGTTCTTCTATTTTTTATAATGTCATTTTACACATAATTTTTTATAGGTTAAATTACACAGTTAGTCTCTACACTTTTAGTGAAATTACAAATTGGTCTTTATACTTTAAAAGTTTATAATTGGATCCCTAAAAAGAATTAAAATTTGTAATTTAGTCCCTACCGGTCAAAAAGTGTTGATTTAACAGAATATTCTCAAAATATACTGAAAATATTCTATTAAAATAGAAAATATACTGAGAATATTATGTTAAATTAAATACTTTTTGAACGGCAGGGACTAAATTGTAAATTTTAATTATCTTTAGAAATTCAATTACAAATTTTTAAAGTATTGGAACCAATTTACAATTTCACTAAAAATGTAGAGACCAACTGTGTAATTTAACCTTTTTTATGTTGTATATTTGTATTTTTTTCAAATATATAATATTATTAAAATAAAAATGATCATATTCATTTTTTATAGAAAATATAGTTATATATATATATATATATATATATATATATATATATATATGAATACTTAAATTTAATATTCAGTAAGAGAAAAAAGATAAGGTTCTCAACTTTTTTATTTCAATTTAATTAAAATTCGCAAATTTTAATTTTTTAAAGAAAAACTAAAAAAAAAAGAAATTATTTTTTCTTTTTTAATCATAGTATCTATATTTGATACTGAAATAGATTTTTTTCTTTTTTGTAAAAAAATGTGGTGATGAAATAGGTTAATTTGAAAATTTTCTCTCCTGCAAAATTAAACATCTAAACACAAATAGTACTATGCGTCTCTGTTCCATAGCAGCTGTCCCTTACCATTTTTTTTCTTTTGAGTTTGGGAATACAATAGTCATTTACACCATACTACAGGATAAATGCTAAATTTACAATTTGTTCATACCTGGAGTATCAAACTTTTAGAAAAGGACGATGGAGCACCTGAAATGCTTCCTATTAGGGATGTCAACGAAGTAAGGCGGGGGCGGGGGATGCCTCCATGCTCCCCATCCCCGCCCCCAGATTTGTTCTCCGTCCCCGTTTTTGTTTCCCTTAGTGGGAGAATATTACTCCCCAGTTCTATTTTTCATCTCTCTAATATTTCTGACTAATTATTAATTTCTATAGGAATAGAGTTGAAAGTATCTATCCTATACAAAAACAGCAAAATTTTATACAAAAATTCTAAACGACAAGAGGGTGACTTTCAAAATGACACCATGGTGAGCCAGAGCACAGAGCATTGGACAAAGTCAGAGACGTGATAACAGAAAGGAGAATAGAAACGACGATAGAGTTATGGAAAGGAATGTCATGAATATAGAGAATGATGCGGTGAGGGTGATGGGTGACAATGCGGTGAGACAGGAGAGTGGTGAGGGGGTGACTGTAGAGATGTTGGATGGAGTATGGATGACGCTAGGGATCTATGAATTAAAGAACGGTTATGCAAATGAGGATTAGGAATTTTGAGTCTCTATATATATATATATATATATATATATATATATATATATATATGTATGGCATGTGAAATGACTAAAAAACATATATGAAAAATAAACTATTAAGGACAATTAAGTAAATTTATAAATTTTGGGGATTAGCAAGGACCAGATGGGGATCCCCGCTCGGGTCCCCACGCCTACCTTGGGAGAATTTCGCCCCCTGCCCCCATCCTGCAAAATTTTTTCCCACCGTCGAATCTCCATTCGGGACAATTCCCGCAGAAATTCTCACGTCTCGGAGAGTTTTGTCATCCCTACTTCCTATATTATATGTACTAACTTAGTATATATAACAAAAGTGATAAAGCTAGTTTTAGGTGCTGAGCTTGAAATTATTGGGCTGTGCAAATGCTCGAAAATGCTAAGCGTCAAAACGAGTGTTAAGTGCTTGCGACATGTTAAATATTTTTTTTTCAACTTCGAAAATGTTAAACACTAGTTTAGGCATCAGGTGTCAAGTACAATTAATTGGATTTTATAAATAATAAAAAATATATAATTTAGTAAAAAATTCAAAGTGAAAAATATAATTAGTTAAAAGCTAATAGATTAAAAAATAATTAATTAAAATTTAGATATGCAAATATAAATAATTTGTCTCGAGGTTAAAGATTATTATTTAAAAGTTAAAAGAGATAAAAAAAAAGTAAAATAAGAGTTAAAAATATAAAAGGTAAATAACGTAAAAATTTTAAGAATATAACAATAATTATAATAAAAAACGTAGAAAGAGAATTTAAAGCCAAAAGCTTAAAAGTTCTATTCATAAAAGACTTAAAGTGAGGTAAGAGAGGTGAAGAAAGATCAACTAAGATACGAAAAGAGAAAAGAAAAAGAACAAATGAAATATAGGAAAACAGAAATAGAGAATTGATGAAGTCTAGAGTCTAAGAGTTAGAAGTCAATTGAAATAGTTTCGGCCATAAGACTTAAGAACTGAGTTCGAAAACAAAAGATATAAAGAAAGACTTTGAGTAATGAATGGAATAACTAATAATGTTAAACGAGTGATTGAATACTTGACAAGGTCAAGAATTTCGTTCTACTTGCTCAGTATTTAAGTGATTTGGTAGAGACATCTACAAATTAAGAATTGTTTTCCAGATGTAACGTATAATCAATATAATCTAAATTCAAATGTAATGGCTTCAGCCATAAGGCTTATATGCAACTATATGCATATGAAAAGTCATATATGGGACTTGTATCTAGGTAATATCGAGTTGCAGGGTGTAAGCCGATACGTGAGCTCATGATCTGCATAGAGTAGACATGCATCATACTTATTTGTGCATACCTATATGCTAAATATGTATTGTATGTTTGTGCGTGCTTTTTGTATTCTTGTCTACGTGATGTTTTTATATTTTCTATATGTCTATTGCTTTCTATATTTTACTATTTTTTGTATTTTTTATTTGTACATTATTTTTCTGGTAAGCAACGAAGTCTTAATGAACTTAACTAACAATCTCAATCTTACTAAAAACTCCCAAGTTCTCACCCCCTTTCTCTCCTCCAGATAGAACACTAGTGGCACAATAAAGACGTATGATCGTGCGGAGGAGTGATGGATGATTCTGATGGCATCAGCTTGGGTAAAGATTTTGAAGACCATGTTATACCCTCACTTTTATAATTTAGAGGAATTAGGGAATGTTATATATTTGTGTGTGTGGGTGTGTGTGGGTGAATAGTTAATAGTTAGTCACTTCTAGAAGTGTTATATTAAATGATGTTAACCACGTCCAGTGCATATATGTAAAAGTTCTAATTCTGCTTTATCTATTATTATCTATGATTTTATTTATGAATGTTTTTGCTTAGACCAAACACGTTTTTAAGAAAAATTATCCTGCGAAACAATTGCACGTTAACACTAATCAAGCTCATATAATAAATATTAGTTAATAAATAAGAAAGCAAGTTAGTAACACCTAGCTTCTAGTGTATTAATGACATGCTAGAAATTGGGTCGTTACATATAGCACAGACATCTATATACTGCATGAAACCTAAACGGTTCCATATGGAAGACATACGCAACAAACACGTCAATCCCCTCAAAGAACCCAGGTTTTAACACCCTAACTAGCCACCCATCTATCATTATCCCTATTATACATCCATAGATGATGATTTGGAATCATTTTGCAATAAACACCCTAGAATTCAACTAACAACACAAGTTATTAAATTTTTTAGAAAATTCGGTAAAATTTCTTCTATAATTATAATCTCTCACCAATTTAATTATCATTTTTTTTACATACCAAGTATATTTAAAATAATTTAAACGCAGAATTTCTCCTTAATTCAAAGACATACATCCACAAAATAAATTTATCACTTTTCATAGAAGAACAACTATAAGCATAAATTAGAACAAACACGCATTCTATAAAACATCAAATCCTAGTTGTTCTAGTGCGCAACCCTTATTACTCCATAATTTTCTAGCAAATAAGGGTTTCGAGAAGGCGCCACTACGAAGCCTTCTCCCACTTTTGTCCTAAAACTCTATCCTAAAAAAAGTAGGTCCATCATAAAACATAAACAACATACACATTTAGAGATAGAAAACCAACTTGAGTGCTGCATGAACAACCTATGATTAAAGCTACACAACTCAAAAAAAATATCCTAAAATAGAAGTGAAATTAGTAAATCTAAAAACTAATCATTAAAACTTAAAAATCTAACTTGAAAAATTAATAAAGTAAGTGAAATGTAAAAATTAATAACCCTAAATGTCTATTTACTTTCATCAAATTAAAACATAAAAGATTTATAATTAATCTTATATTTTAAACTAAAAACTAATTAAAATATCCTATTAGTTTATAATAGAATATAACAGAGTGTTATTCCATCATCTTTCTATTCATGTTATTCATGAAAAAAGTAACAACTTATAACTTAGTAATTATCATCCTAATTGCAAATTTTTTAACACATAACAAATTAAAATTATGTAAATTAGGATTTAAGGTTTATCTACTCTAAATTTTTTACTACGTGAGTTACCTGAAAATAGTGAAAGTGCAAAAACTTCTCCAACATGGTAGTGGCAGTATGTACGGCATAGTGGCAATGACAGTGACTAACTTGGAGGCTACATTTTAGGGTTTTAGTTTAAAAAATGCAAATATAAAATAGGATACAATATAAAGAAGGAGGAGGACAACCTACCTAGACGGAGGAAGGAGGCTACTCTAGCGAGCAACGACGAAATCGGCAGCAACACGACAACGTTCTACACGATGCAAGTTTGTGGTGATAGCGGCCAGTCCACGCAGTCGTTGGAGGCTGTTGGTGGTGGCTGGCGCTAGCGAAGAGGCTACCAGAGGTGGTTTGGGGAGGGAGAGAGAGAGAGAGAGAGAGAGAGAGAGAGAGAGAGAGAGAGAGAGTTGTCTTCCGAAATAAGGTGGAGAGGACACACGATACCAATTTAGGGCCCATTTTACCGTTGAATTTACCAGCGGATAAATCTGACGATAACTCATTGCGTATGACAAAACATTGTGTTCCATTAAGTGAGATTTACCAGCGAATTTATCAAAATACACCAAATTTCCTGTTTTTCCCTCCAAATATCACTGGTACATTTACTAGCGGAAAATTTAATCCAACGATAATGTCTTTATCGGATGAATTTATTTTCTGATCTGCCGGTAGATTCGTCGCTAATAGCTGATGCTAAATTTGACGGTAAATTCAACGATATTCAACATTTTTCTTAAAGTGGTGGTATAATGATGGTGGTGCAACTGTTTTAATTCTAAAAGTGGTTACAGTAGTGATGCTCAATATTTGAAAAAGAAAGGATCGTCAAGATTAAAAGGTTGAAGATAATAAAAAAAATAAGAGTAGTTTGACCGTTTGGATAATTTAATTAAATTTTTAACAAAATCAACAAAAATTTTTAATGATTTGACATGTTTGTCAAACAAAACTAATCTTTTATTATTATAATATTGTTTTTATTTTTATTTTTTTAGTCGATTTTAGTATTATTCAAATCTTTTATAATTAGAGATGATTATTTATTCATTTTAAAAATATTATAAAAGAGATATTTTATTAAAAGTTATTAATTTTTTTATAGTTTTAATACATTAAATGTATCAACATTTAATATGTCTATTATAATTATTATACTATAAGATGTGATGTATATCTTTAAAACACACGATAATTAAATCTTATTTTTAATGTAGTCTTAAATACTTGTTATTAAGATTTTTTTTTTGTACTTCCTCTCACTTCATTGCATCCAAATCTGATCCACAACCCCAATCACCATGCTCCGCTTCACCACTATACTCTCACTGTCACACTCAATCACATATTGCCACGTTATCTTTCTGATCCCTGACGTCACGAACTCCCTGCGGCTCACTTACACATGATCATGCTCACCTCAACATAAATTTCTTTTTTCGACTGTACCTTACATAAAGATACATACACAGAAATACTTAAACACAAAACCCCTCTCTCATTTTTATTTTCTTTCTCTTATTTATTTTTATTAATTTTTCTCTCTCCTCTGTAGAACTGAGGAAGCTTTGGTTTGGAGAACTTTCAGGGACTAAACTCAAACCGAAGCTCAACGAAGCTCACGCCAAATCTTCAAGACTCATTTCAGGTATGTTTGGTTCATTTCTTAGCTCTAAACCCCAAAGTTTTGAACTTCTCAACCTAATCTCGTAGCTCTCGCACCCTAATTTGAAAATTTTTTATGCCGTTTTTGAAACCTCTTGATCTGATCTGAGCTCCGAGGAGGAATCTTCGATTCTCCCCAGAATTATGATGTAGAATTTGCATTTTCGAATCTCTCCTTTCCATTTCGTTTTTCATTTTCATTTCCTTCAGGTTGGTCGTGTCGCTTGTTTTGTTGTCGTTGAGATTTTTCTTTTGTTTAATCTGCGTGTTTTTCTTAGGTGGGGGGGGGGGGGGGTTTGTTTGTGACAAAATTTAATGTTTCATTTTCGTCCAGCTCAAACTTAACCTTTTTTCAAATTCATTTTTTTTTTTAGCATTTGCCTAGTTTCCATGTTGTTCTGTTTATGATATCTGAATCTGGATATGCTTGCATGTTGCGGGAATGTGTTGTTCTTCACAGTGTTGACTCGAAAGTTTGTATCTGTTTTTCTCTTGTAGTGTGATTCTGTACCGGGTTTGTGCTGTTCTACCATTTCCTTGATTTATCTGAACATAGCAGAGATTAAAAGTTGTTAGCTTCCTCTTTTGCTCTTGTTAGCTGTGTATACTGAAACTGGTGGGTTCTGAATCACTGCTACTGAATCGTATCAATGGAACACAATCTAGGTCAAGGCAATGTTCCTCCACCGGGGTCTATTGATAAGTCTAGGGTTTTGAATGTTAAGCCACTGAGAACTCTTGTTCCTGTGTTTCCTTCGCCATCAAATCCCTCTTCCTCTTCAAATCCACAAGGTGGAGCACCCTTTGTTTGCGTTTCTCCTTCTGGTCCTTTCCCCTCTGGCGTTGCGCCGTTTTACCCGTTCTTCATCTCCCCAGAGTCGCAGAGGCTATCTGAACAGAATGCACAAACCGCACAAACCCCGGCTCCTCAACGTGTGGGCCCAATATCGGCCGCAGTTCCGATTAATTCATTTAGGACGCCAAATGGAGATGTGGGTTCATCACGAAAAAATAGCAGAACTCGTGGACAGTTAACAGATGAAGATGCCTATGCTGAGGTGCAGGACGTTGATGCTGAAGATGGAACGGGGGAAGGGAGGCGCACTAAACAGAAGAAACCAAGGGGACGGCGTCCTGGAGGTACTGCAGTGGTTGATCTGGATCAAGTGGCTAATGATATTCTCAGTTCAATTAATCCTATTGTCTTTGATGTTCTAAAACAACCTGATGGTAGTAGGGATGCAGTTACATATACACTTATGATATATGAAGTTATGCGAAGAAAGCTTGGACAAGTTGAAGAGACATCAAGGGATATTGCTGGAGCAAAGCGGCCTGATCTGAAGGCTGGCAACATTATGATGACCAAGGGGATTAGGGCAAATAGCAAGAAACGTATTGGAGGTGTGCCTGGTGTTGAAATTGGGGATATCTTCTTTTTCAGATTTGAATTGTGCCTCGTTGGATTACACTCTCCATCTATGGCTGGAATTGATTACATTGGTTCCAAAACCAGTCAAGAGGAAGAACCACTAGCTGTCAGTATTGTCTCTTCTGGAGGATATGAAGATAATGCAGAGGATGGTGATGTGTTGATTTACAGTGGCCAAGGTGGGGCTAATCGGGAGAAAGGAGCAAGTGACCAAAAGCTTGAAAGAGGTAATCTTGCACTGGAAAAGAGCTTGCATAGAGGTAATGATGTGAGAGTAATTAAGGGTTTGAGAGATGAAGCACATCCAACTGGTAAGGTATATGTCTATGATGGCCTTTACAAGATCCAGGATTCGTGGGTAGAGAAAGCAAAATCTGGTTTCAATGTATTCAAATATAAATTAGCTAGGTTGCCCGGGCAGCCTGCAGCATATATGATATGGAAATCCATTCAACAGTGGACTGATAAAACTGTAACAAGAACTGGAGTTATATTGCCTGATCTTACTTCCGGGGCAGAAAATCTACCTGTTTGTCTTGTGAATGATGTTGATAATGAGAAAGGCCCTGCATATTTTACTTACTCCCCATCTGTCAAGAATTTGAAGCCAACTGCCCCTTTGGAATCTTCTGGTGGATGTTCTTGTACTGGTGGATGCCAAGCTGTCAACCATAACTGTCCTTGTATTCAAAAGAACGGAGGTTATCTCCAATATTCTGCAAATGGGATGCTTGCTGATCTGAAGTCTGTGATATATGAGTGTGGTCCTTCCTGTCAGTGCCCTCCTAATTGCCGGAACAGGATTTCCCAAGGTGGCTTGAAATTTCGTTTGGAGGTGTTCAAAACTAAGGATAAAGGGTGGGGTCTAAGGTCTTGGGATCCTATTCGTGCAGGAACTTTCATATGCGAGTATGCTGGGGAAGTCATAGATAATGCTAGAGTTGATGAGTTTAGCAGTGAAAATGAAGATGATTACATTTTCGATTCTACTCGTATTTATCCGCAACTGGAAATTTTCCCAGCTGATACTGAAGCTCCAAAGATCCCTTCCCCTCTCTATATATCAGCAAAAAATGAAGGGAATGTGGCTCGGTTTATGAATCACAGCTGCTCCCCAAATGTATTGTGGCGTCCAGTTATACGGGAAAATAAGAATGAATCTGATCTCCACATTGCTTTCTATGCAATTAGACATATTCCTCCTATGATGGAGTTAACTTATGACTATGGAACAGTTCTTCCTCTCAAAGGAGGCCAGAAGAAAAAGAAATGCTTTTGTGGGTCTGCGAAATGCAGGGGTTACTTTTGTTAGTTGTCTGATGAGTTTTGGATGAGATGGCACCTGATCAATTAGACTAAAGGATAAGGTTAGTTTCCATTGTTCTAAATTACTTCAGCATACCGAATAAGTTTTTATCTTCTTCATTCCTTTCTCATGTAGTTCATGAATGGTGATTAAGGTTTGGCTTTAGTTGTGTATTTACTTTTGACATTATGGAGTTTGCAACCTTGATTATTTAATTTCCCAGTCTGTATTGGTAGTGCCTCTCATATATGAACTTACAAGATAGTTCTAATTATAATATTGAAATTCAAAAGGTGGTGTATCATGTATGGAATTTTGAGAAAAAAGATTGGTTAAGTAATTTGGATGAAAAGAAATATAATCTGTGTGCATCTTTTCTTGGTTGTTTAAATTGAAGAATATTTTCATATCTAATCCAACTTTCATACTGAGGTAATTATGTCACTATTCCATCCTGTTGCATTCATTGATATGATAATTTGTGTTTATATTATTATTATTATTATTATTATTATTATTATTATTATTATTATTATCTCTTGATTGATTATTTATTATTATTATTATTATTATTATTATTATTATTATTATTATTATTATTCCATCCTCTCAATTTTTTTTATGCACATCATCTAATTAAAAAGCTCAAAAATCAAGATGCTCAAACAAACAGGCCCTCGTTATAAAAATGATTGACTTAAGAAATTTGGTAAGCCTAGTGTCCCACATAATATGTAGGGATGAACTTTAGATTTTAAATTTGTAAATCGTCAGTTCGAGAACTTTTTATGAGACAGACTGATGGGTTATAGGAACTCTATTTGCAAGGTTATTGTGGTAGCCAATTTAAGAGTCAGAATTACTTTTAAGACATGAGAAAGCTATGGGAGAAGGGTTGAATATTCTGAATTCAATTGATGTATGACTAATGCTTAGTCTTGCTTTGATCATTTTTCGATAACAACCATAAATTGAAACCCAAGTTTGTTCCCTGACAAGTGATAATTTGAATCTTGAATGCCAAAAATCCATCTTTATGGATTACATCTGCAGACTTATGTATGCATGATGCAAATGGCACTATACTGCTGAGTGCTGACATGCTTAATAATTGAAAATTAGTGATGAAAATATATGAAGTTATTCAACAATGGATGTAGTATAAAGAACATTTGCTTTGAGTCTCTTGATGCCATATTTAACAAGTGTTAGGTAGCTTTGTTTTGAGGTACTAGGACAGAGACTGGGAGAGACTGGGAGACTGGGACTCGGGATCATGTTTGTTGGTCCAGAGACTGGTACTAAAATTTTAGTCTCTTTATCCAAAATTTCAATATTTCAGTACTTCCAAAAAGTGAGGACACAGAAGATTGAAATTTTTGGAGACGGAGACTAAAATTTTAATAACATTTTATATCTAAAATACCCCTAATTCAATTAATTAATTCCAATTTTATCCTTTGTACAAATTAAATTAAAGCTTTATTCTTATTTCAATTTCTGTCTCTCACTTCACACCAAACACAATACTGAGACTTATTTCAGTTTGTATCTCTCAATCGCTGTCTTTCTTCCAAACGCTGCCTTAATGACTTCTTTTAAACCTTTTTCATTTATAAAGATAATCCAGCTTTCACATTTTCTCAAGAAAGAAATGTCTCACTTATGTCATGTTTTGGTGTTTCTCAGCTCTTGCTGTGGCAGAAAGAAGGAAGAAACTTTCAGTAGACTACATGATGAACTCGTAGACGTTTTGGTTATCCATTCATCTTGTGAAGTATGGAATGTAGGAAGATGTTAGAACTTAGAAGACAACTTATTCCTTTTTGGCAATTGTAGTGAACGGCATTAGAAATATCAGGTTATTTTCTTACTAATGTGTTGAAGTTATTAAAAAAAATTAACTGTAAGACACAAGCTTTTTATGTAATTTATTTTCTTTTCTCCCTTTAGATTGCTGTTTTTATTACTCTTGGGAAGGATTTTGAGTAGGGCTTTTTGTCCATATTGGTAAGGATGAACCTTGACATGTAGCATTTAATTATTTAGTCTGTTGCCATCATTTTCATGATATATCTTTCTATTCTATTTTTTGGCATATGCTTGGCATGTTGATGATTTACTCCCATAAATAATGTGCAATTTGAATTTTATAACTACATCTCTTGATGGATGGTTTTTTAAAATGTTGGGCTCTTCCGCTGGAATAGAAATCAGTAGACTATAAAAAAAGAACATCTGAATCAATGCATTATGATGAATTTTGATTTGGTTTGGTTTTGTTTTTGTTTTTGTTTGTTTATTTTTTTATCTTTTTTGTTGTTGGTGTTTTGGATTCTTTTTATATTTGATAGGACAATTATGGGGTTGTTTGATCCGTGCAATTGACTCTAGTTAGTAGAACAACATAAGTAATATTTATTTTTGATTTGACTCTTTTTCAATTTAACCGTGGATATTTTCTCACAATTATGTGTGCTCTACTGCTCTTCACTGTATATGTTCCTGATTTTTTAAATAAAGCATTAACAGTAATACTACATAATCAACTGGTTTTTGTAATTAAGTCCAATCAAAGGGACTTCATTTTTTTTTCTTTTTAATCCTCTGGTGTTAATTTTTTTTTTCCTTCTTTTTTTCTCTTCTCTCTTTTTCTAAGCACAAAATTTTTTTCTTCTCTTGTCTTCTCATCTCTGTTTTTTTGTTGATTTTTTTCTTTTATCCCTCTATTTTTTATTTCCAAATTCTCATATTCTTCTCAAATGTTTATTTCTTTCAATTTTTTATTTTGTTCAAATTTCATTAAGAAAAAAAATTCATTTAAACCTTAATTTTGAATTATACATAAATATAATACAAAATTAGTACAGAAGAAAAAAATACAAAAATTATTTTGAATTATGTAAATATTTTTTAGTTGAATAAGACAAGAATAACACAGAAATATCAGTTGACTAATACAGAAATTGTTTTACTTTTTCAACTAAACATATGATTTCATATAAGAAATATCTTAGAAAGTATGAGAAATTGGTTAATGTTAATTTAATTTAAATGTAAGAAATAAATATTGATCACTAATATTTGTATTTTAATTATATCATGGTTAACACCAAATTATATAGGAGTTCAAAAGGCCATTGGTATACTTCGTTTAAGATAATAGAACTTTTTATTTAGTTATAAAAATTAGATTTTAATTTTGACATACCTTTGCCGTAAAATTTTATAATAAATATTTGTAGTTTATACAGGTAAAGCATTATTTTTGTTTCAAATGTTTGGATAATTATCAATATTATGTTTTGTCTTATTTGTGTCTTAAATATTTTAAAAGTGATTTAATATTTTTCTATCACTTATAAAAATTATGATAATATTACGTAACCAAGTTATTTTAAGTAATCAAGTTAGTCTAATATAGAATTTGATTTGGATACCAAACATAGACATTAGACTATTCGATTTCTTCCCCTCCGAATCTTACTATCAAAATTGATGTTAGTTGTCCTTATACACTACTTTAAACTTATTATATAAATAGACATATAGTTAGATATAATGTAAAGTTCTTTTATATGGCAGCCTTAATATTCTTTTTAGTATTTATTATTTGCAGAAGTATGTCCGTAAAGGCGTAAACCAATAAAAAGGGACGAATACTGTTTTTTTTTTTTTTAATTCGTCAAACTTATTCAATTATTAACTAAAATATCACTTGTCAAATTATACTACTTTATTATCAAGCAACATTACTCTACTATATCTTATCTACCATAATAATTTTAAAAACAATAATGCTTCATGTACATCCGTATAAAATAATATTTAATTTGGTTTTTAAAATTTCAATTACTTCTCTTTAGTTTTTAAATTTTGTGAATATAACTTATATTAATCTTTCGGATAATTTTTAACACATAAATGTTAACAGTATGATGTAAATAGTTAGATGTTATATTGGATTATATAAAATAACGTCATTTTTGTTTTGACACTCAAATAACCCAAAAACAAATATCGTAAATAGTGTTTATTAAAATTTTTCTTTCCAAATTAAAGTAAGTGATCCGGCGTCGTTTTTGGACTCAAAACAATGTCGTTTTACCAGTTTTCGTGTGACATCTGACTATTCATGTTTGCGTTCCGTCAACATTTATGTCTCAAAAATTATCTCAAGGACTATTGCAAAGTTTGAATATTAAATAGAGACAATTGAAATTTTAGAGACTAAATTAAAATCTACATATAAATTCAAAGACCAAATTGAGTATTAACTCCTCCATATATACTAAAAATTAGTTATTAAGTTAACCACTATCTATTTATTTATATTTATACATATTGATTCTTATATTTTTTATTAAATAATAAACTCCTAAAATAATTGAATCTGTCATAGTATAATAATCAAATTCGTAATAAATGAATTTTAAATTTATTTACCGTAGTATAATATGAAAATTATGAGATACGAAATAAATATTTTTATACGCAATAATTAATTAGTCACTAAACTTTTTATGTATAACTAACATGATTGTTTCAAAAATTATAATGTCAAATTTTAAAAATCTAAAAGTCGAACTAAGTATAAATCATAATTCGGGAGTAAAATGCATTTAATTTTTCTATTCAGTGACAATTTTCACTTAAATCAAAATTTAGGAGTAAATCACAATTTTTCCTAATTTTTCTGTTATGTTATGATTTTCACTTCTTAATGTTTTTGTTGTTGTTTATTTTGTTTGTCCGATATCTTAGGTTGTTTTAGATTTGATCTGTTCATAATTTTGTACACGATTCGAATCACACATCTATGATGATTGATGAGTATTTTGTTACTATACAGATAAATTCGCTTCGGTCCTCCTTAACATGTAAATAATCCAAATCCATAGAGATATTATGGTGTGATTACATTTTTTTATCTACCAAACGTATGGATAATTGGATAAACACCCAGTTAAATAAACAAACCTAAAATCTTTATTTGCATGACGTGCGTTTTTAAAACAGTTGGTAACACTTGCGAAAATGCCGGTTAAGTTTGAAAAATTGTTGGAGCATTATTGGTTTCATGGAGAGAGAGCAAGAGAGAGAGAAAAAAATGGAAAAACAAATAGAGAGAGAAAGTGTGGCAAAAAAGAGGGTGAAAAAAAAAAGAAAGAGAATGTAAGAAAACAAAAAGAAATCGAAGGAACCTCTGAGAAGGGACATTCAACTCCCTTCTCCTTGTTCCTTCTACCACCCTTCCCCATTCATTGTTCATCTTCCTTTATCAAATTAGTTCTCCCTCCCAAGAGTGGTGAGGGAAAATTGAGAAAAGGAAAAACGAAATTGAGGAAAAGAGGTAAAAAAAAAGAGAAAGAAGAAGCACAAATTTTCAACACGTGCAATTTTAACAGTATTGGAGGAGATGATTATTGTATTTGCATAAGGAATAGAAGAAAGAAAGAGTAATCAAAATCAGATCTAGGTTTGGGAAAAAAAATACCAAAAACAAAAAAAAAATAAAGAAAGAAAAAAGAAAAATTGATTGTGTTAATTGCATTGCATTTGTAATATGAACAACAATACCTCCAATCAGAACATGGTGACTCCTTCCCCTTCCATAGCCGCCTCGGCCGAACCTCCAAAAACTAAAAGGCTTTACCAAGTTTGGCCAGGGAACAATGTAAGCATTTTTATTGTTATCTTAGTAATGTTTTTAACATTTTAACGTAGACTTGTTTTTATGTTGGTTCCTTTTGATTGTGATGTAGTATCTTTCGTTCTTTTTATGTTTGTTTTTTATGCAAATGTAATTTTTTATTTTTATGGTGGTAATTTTGTTGTTTTCTATCATAGTAATAAAAGAGAATAGTGTTTTTTTTATGGGAGTTGTATTAGTGAAATAAGAATGACTTGGTGTTTGAATAGGAAAACACTTGGTCTAAAATTTATTTCTTAAGAAAGTTTAAACCATTTTCAATTTTGAAGTGCTTTATAAATTAGCAAAACATAGTAGTGTATTGACACTAATTATCTATATGGCTAAAACCATGCTAAAGTTCAGTATGAAGGCTAACGCTAGGTAACTATGATTTGTGAAGTTAGAGAACAAAAGTTGGACTTATGAAAATTGGTATACTTTTACAAGAAAAAAGCTAGATATGTAGGTAGAATATGATTTTCATCTTTGAATGGTTCAAGGCATCGTCGTTTTCTTCATAAACTGCCAATAAAAAAGAGGGTGGTCAGTCAAGGGAATTGGTTCACTTAATTGAAGGTGAGTTTTGAAGAAAATTGAGTAAGAATTTGGATAGAAAAAGTGATATCAAATTATTCATCTTTACCATAGACATATACAACTTAAATATTTCTTTCCGAAACAATAGATTTCTTGAGTTTCTTGTTCCAACTTTATTTATTCATTTATTTTTGGATCAAAGTGTTAATTGGTGCTTGAGAATAGAAAATTGAGAACAAAATAAAAGGAAGATTGAAAGAAAGTTGATTGGAGACATCTATTTATTAGTCTTTTACATTTTATAGTGGCATATCTATTTAATACATTTATCTCATACTTTTTCATCTTTGCAAAAAGACCAAAACAAAGCAAATAAAAACTTCACAGAAAAATAATATTTTTTTCTTTTTTAAATGACCTACTTTAGTTTAAATATATCTAACACATACAAATTACTAATTTAATAGTGTATGATCATTGTGTGGCAAATGGATAAAAAGTATTTAAAGAATAAATATACTGTACTTTCGTAATCCACCTTACAGAGCCTTAGAGTCTGAATCTATATGAAATACTATGTAAAATAATTTGTGATGAAGCTTCTTTTTTCATTTTAGAAATTTCTATGTGGTGGAAGGTTAGTCTTTGGTCACGATGCATCGTCTCTATTTTTAACATCGTTCCTGATTGGAGGTCCTGCAATAACCTTCTGTATAAAAATGCTAGTAGCGTTGAAACACGGGCATCCTATTGCTAGCCAGCCTATACTGATTGGAGCAGCAGTTCTCACAATTTTGGTTGGTAAAAAATATATAAGCTATTTTAATCAATGAAAAGTACTTGGCCTGCTTATGATATTGTAAATATGATTCTTCATTGTTTGACTACAGGATTTTATTTTTCTCTTCCTGACATCCGGTAGAGATCCAGGAATTATTCCGAGGAATTCACGTCCACCTGAAGATGAAGCATTTGACCTGAGTACACCATATCTTGACTGGATGAGCAATAAAACCCCTAATGTGAAAATACCCAGAATTAAAGATGTTAAAGTCAATGGTATGACGGTGAAGGTGAAATTTTGTGACACATGCCTATTGTATCGTCCGCCGCGTGCTTCCCATTGTTCTATCTGCAACAATTGTGTGCAGAAGTTTGATCATCATTGTCCCTGGGTTGGTCAATGTATTGGATTAGTAAGTTGTCCACACCATCTCATAGAAATCAAGCAAACTTTTATTATCTATTTTGGAAAATTAATGTCTCTCTTTTTACTTTTATTGGTAAATAAGGTAAATTAATAAATTTGTAGCAAGTTAATTTAGTTTGAATTTCAAATGCTACAAAGAGGAATAATATTTGAACATATATTGGGTTAAAATATAAAATAGGACAGTATATGTCATTGTCAAGTGTATTGTTGAGATAAAAAGGTGTTATATATATTTATGAGAGATGTTGAGTTTGGTGATAATATTGTTGAGATAAAAAGGTGTTATGTATATTTATATGAGAGATGTTGAGTTTGGTGATGATTAGTAGACATAACATTATTCTACTGAAAAATATGTACAATAGTTCAAGCACAAAGTGACTCTAACATCACTAATTTTGGTCATATGATTTAAGAAAGCATCCATCTAAATAGAAAATACAAATACCTCTTAAAAAGAAGCCAAGTTTTTCATTTCTAATAAGTATCCATAAATATCTACATGTCGAAAAAAGAAGAAATGATCTGATTTGCAAGGTTAATACATGATTCAATGTTATACCAATTGATTCATCCTTTGAGAAAGCTTTATTTTGATGCAAGATTCAATACTATATCACTTGTCTCATCCTCTGTAAGCTTTATTTTGATACCTTTTCACATACTTTTGTTTGCTTGTTAAACTTTTTTTCTTGCATCATTTTATTTTCTTTTCACACTATATCATAATTTGGAAAGACAAGTGCTAATTTTTGCCATATTACTTAATTCAACTTTACTTTACTCTATATTTTCAATCCACTATCTTTATCTTTTTCCAACTTCCTTTAGTAGAATCTAATAATTTTACTCATATTGATGTTTTGCAGCGCAACTATCCATTCTTCATATTGTTCATATCATCATCAACTTTGTTGTGTTTGTATGTTTTTTCATTTTCTTGGGTTAACCTTGTACGGCAAAAGGGTAGCTTGTGGTTTGCCATGTCACATGATTTCATATCAGTTGCTCTCATTGTATATTGCTTCATAGCCATCTGGTTTGTGGGTGGACTAACAGTTTTTCACTTGTATTTGATTTCGACCAATCAGGTAATCTCTTTCTCTATCTCTATTTCTATTTCTAGTGTTCTATTTTGTATTATTTCCCCTTCCATTAGTTCTTTTGAGAATCCATAGGAATATTTCTTAGTTTATTTCTTACTTTAATTTATCATTGTCTGGAAAATTTTAAAATTGGCCATTAGTTACAAACAATGACAAGGATGTAATGGATGACTCAAGATATAAACATTGTACATGAGAAATTCTTGTTGTATATTTAGTTAGGAAAATCCAAGTCCATCTTTCGTGTTTAATCTATATATTATTAAAGTTGATTCCTCTATATATTTTCTAATGTGTGAAGTTACTACATGATATATTTGTAATACATTCACCTTTTGTTGGCATTTTTCATATTACAGACAACTTATGAGAATTTTCGGTACCGCTATGATAGGAAGGAAAATCCATATAGAAAGGGACTAGTGTCAAACTTTAAAGAACTATCTTGTGCTAGAATCCCAACTTCATTGGTTAATTTTAGAGAGTGGGTTGCCGAAGAGGATGATTATCAAGATGAATCCTATAGGACATATAATTCAGAGTTTGATAAAGGTTTTGTAAACCCAAAACAAAAATTTGACATGGAAATGGGAACAATGTACGGCAAGGATAGTATGCGAGTTCCTAATATTCTAAAGGATTTGGATTATAGTGGCATTGATGATAATCTAAAGAAGAAAGTAGGAGCAAAAGATGGTACATTTGATATTTTTGTTCCTGCTGATCAAGATCTAAAGTATTCTCAATGGAAACCCAAAATTGCACCCAATGCAAACATTGGAGAAATTGGAAAGCTATAGCTCCTTCGGGTTACCCTACATGGGATTACATAGGTACCATTTTGATTTTAGCTTTACTCTCTGTACATGTAAAAAAGCATGAATCATACTTACCTCTAAGATTTGGTGAAATTTATCAACTTGATCTTCTTTATTAATAACTTGAACAAATAGAAGGATGTCCTGGCAAATTTCACCTAAACTGCGTAGGCGATTAGTGTTATTTCTCCATAAAAAATACTCTATATAATTCTTATGTTTGATTGTTTAAATACAAGAAAGAGAAACAAATAAAGTATTTATAAAATTTCATAGTTATTTCAAAAGACTGAGGACTTGAACAATTTGGATAGCAGTTAACACCTACTTGTATTTTTTGATCTTTTTGAGTGAAAAGTAATAGCCAGTATATGTTGTTGTTTTATTCCAAGAATAGATTTAATGAAATACCAAGATAAGGGTAATCTATCAGATTATGTTATTTGCAGTTGTTGTTAGTCTTAACTGATTCTACGGCTAGGATCACCTTATATTTTTTCAACTATTTTTTGTGCAGATCCAATTGAGCAATTTCTTGAGAGAAAAATGTTTATAGACAACAAATTTTAAGGTTAGGCTGCTATTTTTTTTTTCCAAAGAAAGGGGTGGCAATTAAAGGGTAGCTATGGCATGATTTTGTAATGAGAAGTTGTAAACAAATGTTAATATTTCAAATGCAAATTCAGATTTATTTTTCATTCTACTCAAAGATGGAGAAAAGTTTCGCAAGCTAAGTTACAAAAACTTAGCTCAAAACATGTTCGTCAGATAACACTGCAGAAGGAATGGAGACTCACATAAAAGAATAATGAAGCAGCTATATTAACGTATGATGTGTGATGCCTATTCTTTCTTCTTTATCTCAGCAAAATGTGGATTATAATTTTTTTTTTACTGCAATCCATAAATTTGTGTTTTCTATCTAAGCATGCTCTTTCATTACTTGTTATAGTAAGTCGTTATTACATTACACTTTGTATATTACAGAACAAATGCATCTAAGATAATGATATCCATTTCATTAGAAACAATTTATTAGCCTTGCTAGTAATATGTAATTGCACACATGAATCAATTAAATTCTTCAAGGATTTAACTTAATGGATTAGTTTCTATGTTTTTCTAGAGTAATATATCTAAACCAACATTTAAAACTTTAGGATACAATGCATAAGTGATTTTATGATTATTTATTTATTATTATTATTATTGTTGTTGTTGTTGTTGTTGTTGTTGTTGTTGTTGTTGTTGTTGTTGTTGTTGTTAAATTCTATTTATAAAGAGTAATAATGAGTTTCCAACTTCTAAAATAGTAGAAATCATTTTGTTGCAGCAACGACGACAATGAAAAGGAAAAATCTTCATTGACCAATCAAAGAGATGAGATAAAGGATTCAAGAGTAGGGTTTTAAAGTTCAATTCTCAATCGTATTAGAGTTTCATTGGCCGTAACATATTCAAATTTAATTTGTAAAGATAAGAAAAATTACATTGTAATGATAATAGATAATGTTGAATTTGAGGAAAATGACAATTCAATACATTTTTAATTTTTTTTTTGGTGTTATTCATTGTCGACACAATATAATGAGTAAATCCTTTTGCATCGTAGACTTCTCAAAGAGAGAAGAGTAATGACCAAGAAACTCTTATACTGTTAGTGTTCGAACCTCTAACTAAATGTTTAAGGAACTCTAACAAAAAAAAAGAGTTGAGTAAACTACAATTTCTATTTACGAAAATTAAAAACGTTGACATATCTATTTATAGAAAAAGAAAATTACTATTTGTACCCATGAAACATGAGTTTTATAAAATAAAATTATTCAAACACTAAAAAATCACATAAAAATCCTAAATTACCCTTATTATCATCCGTATCATCCTTTCCCTCTTCACTAACCACTCCATCATCCTCATCTGCTCATCACCTTACTACCACCACCACCACTAACATCCGTTGTTGTCCTCTTTCCGCCGTGAACATCCCTCCTTCTCTTCTTCCCTGTCTTGTCCTTGTCGACCAGGGAACCTTCGCACCAGCCCCTGCTTTGCCGCCGCCAGCAACTCTAGAGTGGCAGTGCCACCTTTCCTCTCTTCAACTAATGTGGCTACCTTTTCCTCATCATTGAACCAGTGCCACCGACGGGCCACTGCGCCAGCCGCCACCACCACGGTCCCTTTTGCGAACCAAAACCGCGGCGAGCTTTCTCTCTCTCTGTCTTTCTATCTCTTTCGCCATTTAATTTAAACCATCGAACCCTAATTCACTTCTCCGTCTCCTCTTCTTCTTCAAGAACCAGAGACTTCCAAAACACCATCACATCCCTGCCATCATCGCCGTCCGCATTTCCAGCCGCTAGAACTGTCGCGAACCACCGTCGTCTACACCATCTGCGACGAACCCGAGCCACCCTCACTGTTTCAGTCATTGTTTCTCTTGGTCCAGACCACCGCCAGCGAGCCACTCACTAGTCTTGCACCTCCTCTACCGAACCCTAACTCAGCCCTTATTCTCACGATCTCTTCTACTTCAACGAGCTGCTGGCGATGTTACCATCATCTGTAGCTAACATCTCTCTCGCTGAAACAGAACAAGTTTACCCCTGCCTCTCAGGGTTTAGCTCAAATGAGGATTGCTCATTTCCACATAGTCTGTTTGAGTTTGGCAATTAATTTGTTGCAGGAACATTAGGTGGTAGCACTATGTTTTGAGTTCAATAAAAAATTGAAAACCATGATGATAAGGGTAATTTGGGATTTTTATGTAATTTTTTAGTGTTTGGATAATTTTGTTATATAGAACCCATATTTCATATGTACAAATGATAATTTTCTTTTTCTATGGGTAGATATGTTAACGTTTTCAATTTTTGTGGATAGAAATGGTAGTTTACTCAAAAAATTTCAAAGAACTCAGAACTCGCACACGTTATCATAATTCATTGAAAACTAATCAAATCAAAACACATAATAAGAAAAAAAATCACAACATAATATATAATAAAACATTTAGTTAGATTCTCGAAGGGGGATTCAATTAGTTTGAGATACAGGGAGGGGTAGGGGTTGGAAGTTGCAACAACGTGGACGAGATCCTAGAATATGGATTTAAGAGAAGTATAGGCATTTAGAGTTAGAATTATTCTCCATATTTGTGAACAACTTACTGGAGGCTATTTCTCAAAAAAAGATATTCTATTTGTTCAAATAGACAAGAAAGATAACTATTATCTACCTTTCAAGAAAATATATACCAGATAAGGTATACTTGTTTGCTTTTACTAGATATATAATTGTTGGTACGAATTTTAACCTATAAAAAAATTCAATTATGATTTATAGGAGTTTAGGATATAATTGATGGATCAGATATTTAGCTATAGAGAAATTCACTTTCGACTATAATAGGAATGATAGTCGAAGTCGAGGACTTCATAATTTAAAATGAGTTGAGAATCAGGTTCGAAACTAAATAAACCACGTAGTTAAATGTGAGCAAAATGCAAGAATGTAGAGTTTGGAGACCATGACAAGATAGAATGTGGGGAGTCCACTATAAAGATTTTTCAGGGTTAAGGCAAAATTATGACTTGAGAAAAAGGAATAACTAGGTCACGGTCAAGATTTTTCAAGAGCAAGTCTATCCTTAAGGTCTATAAATAGAAGAAGTTTAGAAGGATAGAAGGGACTTCAATAGAAAAAAACACCAGATCATCATAGAAAATCCTGCAAAAAAATTCTCAGTCTCAGTGACGTAACGGAAGGTCATGGAGTGTAAGTGCATGTGAATGTATGGAGTCAACCTTTTATTTATTTTTTTATTGTTTTTGTTTCTTTTATTTCAAATTTATTTGCTCTGTCATCTCCAATTTATCTTGTTCAAGCACACTAATTTCTGTTTACTTTAAATCTCAATTATTTTATTACTTATTATCTTTGCTTTCATTATTCTTGTTTAGTCAAGTATTTCATTTCTTTTAAACTTCAACTATATTATTTTGTTTAGGTTCTATCTATTTTTTTCGATTCGACATCTAACTTAGTCGAATTTAATACATTTTTCTTTCTTGACACAAAACTAAGTAATTTCCGGATCAAACTCACTCTATCTTTAGAGGAGTCGTAACTGTTTCCTGAATTGAGATCTTGATACAATTTTGATTCGACACCCTTTCGAGATTACAAAAATTAGGTGAAATAAAATTGGCATGTCCGGTGGATCCCTGGGTTAAGTCACGGTGTCAAGCTGTGTATGCAATTACGTAGTAATAAATTAATAATGTCCGATAGAGCCTCGACTTTGACTGATACATCAAATAATAATATTGGGGATTTCACGAGAGGCCCAGAGACAGAGGTTCTCCCATCGACTGGAACCTCAAGGCAAAGGATGAACCCAGTTGTCATAGAAGAAATCTTAGGGTTGTGCCTGTCACATGGCCTCCATATGGGCTACCCCCAAATTATTCTTCACCTATAGAGAATCCTAATATGGGGTATATAGGAGGTGCTACTACCACAAGATATAACCCCTTGTACAATCCAGTACCGCGTCCTCTAGGTTATCCCCCTAATGGGGATATATAATTATAATTATGGCATGGTAAACTACAATGTCTACCAATACTTGATGAATAATCCTCCGTATTTAGGGTCAGTATCCATACCGCAATCTACTTCTATGATGCCAAATGCCTCTTCGACACAAGGCACAGGGGTACCTAGGTTGCCCAGGAGAGACACGTACCTCAATTTTTTTAGATATGTCGAGACAGATTTATGTCGAAATATCATCTCCTAATACAGTCGAATCCTTGGCTGTGTATAGATAGCAAATCGAGAATAGCCATCATGATTTAGTGAATATGCTTACTCAGCAGATGGCTACCGTGCTAAACCCCATGATAGAAAATAACAATGCTAGAATATAGCAAGTTGCTCAACGAGTCGATGATATTACAGGAGCAACCAATCGACCTTTTGTACCACCCTAGGCGGGATGCACGTTAATAACCCCTCTGATACTAAATAGGGGAGATGGCCCAAACAGGGTATTAAATGAGGCTAGAAGAATAATGCTGCTCAAACTTATGGTAAAAACATTATCCAAGCTGTCAAGCAAATCTTGAATAGAGCAGGGTTGAATATAGGAGTGACAAATTCACCTAAATTATCT
The DNA here is from genome assembly GCF_014773155.1 of Arachis stenosperma. Taxonomy (NCBI): domain Eukaryota; kingdom Viridiplantae; phylum Streptophyta; class Magnoliopsida; order Fabales; family Fabaceae; genus Arachis; species Arachis stenosperma. The sequence continues at coordinate 106,371,714 of NC_080382.1, forward strand.
CCTTTTCAAATTATGTCTTGCAAGCTAAACTCCCGAGGGGAGTTAAAGCTCCTAAATCCCTTACATAATTTGCTAAAAAAAGTGAAAAATTGACTATAGAGCACATTGCCGATATACAATCGACATCTGTGAGCTAGCCAATAATGAATACGTGAAAATGAGATATTTTCCTTCTTCACTCACAAAAAACGCTTTCACTTGGTTTTCAAACTTGCAACCTAATTCAATCCATAATTAGGTTCTATTAGAAATGAGTTTTCATGATCAATTCTTTAGGGGTGAAATGAAGGTGACTTTGTCTGATTTATTCATAGTAAAGAGAGAGAAAACTGAGTCGATCGATGATTATCTCATCCGGTTCAAGAATATGAGAAATAAGTGTTTCACTCCTATTCCTGAACTTGAAGTAGTAAAGATGGCTATCAAAGGGCTTGATTTTAATATCCAAAAAAAATTAGTGAATCAATAATTTCTCGACTTGACTAAGTTAGTTGATAAAGTACATTAAATCGAAAAGTTAAATAAAGAAACAGAGGAGCTAGAGTCAAACAAAAGGAAACCTTTCTTTAATAAAAAGGTGAATTTCATTGATTGCATGAGTAAGGAAGAATCGAATAATGATTCTATTTTTGTTGCAGAATTGAAAGGGCCTCCTTATATGTGTTAATCTCTTAATCGGTAAATGATAAGACCCCTTTGTCAGGGGAAAGAATTACTCTTTCGACCTAACAAAAGCTGAACAAATTTTTTATATGTTGTTAAAAGATAAGTAGCTTATACTCGCTGAAGGGAAAAGAATGTCATCTATTTCTGAAATTAGAAATAAAATATTTTGAAAATTTCATCAAACTTGTGGACATTACACTAATAATTATATTTCTTTCAGGGACTTAATACAAAAAGCTATTGAGGATAGTCGACTGAAATTCGCTGACAAACCTGAGATGAAAGTAGATTTTGATTCTTTCCATGTCACGTCGAACTTTGCTGAAATAGAAGACGTGGCCTTCTTAATTAACATGGCTTTCATCGAACATGTAAGAAAAGATTATCAATTTGAGCAGGATATTTTCGAAGCAAAGAGGTATATTTACCCAAAAGCAAGAGAAGACTTGTTGGATTTTTTGCTAAGGTAAAGAGAGGAGGAAGAAAATGTGATTACATGCCTTCGCTGCAGTGCCTTATGCGACACTTCAACTGCTAAGGCTTTCGACTCATACAAAAAGAGTAGAGAGCGTGTTTATCAAGAGGAATTAAGGCAAGCTCTACTAAATTAAGGAGCCAAAGGTCGAGATTCTGCAGATTCTCCTGTCAAACACCAAATACGCACTATGGTGATAGTCGATTAGAAACCCCAAGGGGTGTCAAGTTAGACTAGAATTCCTCTATCAAATGTGTTGAAATAAATGGGTACAAAACAATGCTCAAAACTACTCTAAGAACAATAATTATAATGTTCATAGAGGAGGTTTTGGAAATTGGGCTAGAGGCTAGAAAAGAGGTGTCTCTCGACGAGAAGCAAGTAGAAGAGGCAGTGGTGAGCAAGGTCTCAACGCAATTTTCAAGAAAGAGCTCCCTTCATTCCAAGAGTTGTAGCTCAAGCACATAATACTTGTGTTGATACACAGGGGCCATATCTAGAGTTGATTAAGGAAAGTAAGTCACCTCAAAAACAAGAACAGAAGGGAGAAAAGAAAGAAGAAGAAGAAGCACTGACAGAGAATTTCGATTTTGGTTTCGAGGATGATTTGGATGTGATATTTGGAGAAATTGGTTTTAGGTATGTTGCCAAAATATATGTTCTCTCTTTCAACTTCTAGGGAAACCTTGAAAGGCCTTGAAATTGTCTTGAAGGAGACTGTGATGACATCATTCCAAGAGATGAGTGCCGATTTATCAAAAATGGTATGATTAAAGAAGGATTGTTTGAAAGACCTGATGAGATCACCAAAGATTATCTTCAACCGCTGCATATTAAAGCAAAAGTCGAAGGATTGGTAATCAATCGTATATTGGTTGATGGAGGAGTGGCAATTAACATGTTGCAAGAGAGCATGTTGCCTTTGTTCCAGAAAATAGTCAAAGATCTGGTTAAAATAAACTTGGCTGTTATTGAATTTAATGGTAAGTTGACAACAGCCCTCAGAATGATCCCACTAAGGATTAAAGTAGGAAGTATTGAACGACCCACAGTGTTCATACTGGTGCCTACCAAGGAAACCTTCAACATGTTGTTGGGAAGAGACTGGATCCATCGAGTAGGGGCAATTCCCTTGACATTGCATAAAAAATTAGTGCTCCAGGATGAGGATGGAAGAATCGAGAAAATTGAAGTTGGCAATAGCTTCTGCTATGTCGAACAAATGAATGTCAGCCTTAAAGAATATCATACCAGTGTTCAACCACTAGATATTGATATGAGCATCTTTGACCCCACTCTTATCAAAGGTTGTTACGTAGGGGCTATGGTATGAAGCTGGTCCCTAAGGCTAAGGGGAGCTCAGCCACAGAATCTACTTAAATAAATATATCGAGCCATTGGACTGTTATGACATGTCATCTTAACGATTTGTAAAGTTCTTTTTCATTCATTTTCTTAGGTTTTAATCAAATTTCTTATGTTTTCTAATGGAATTTTACAAATAATCAAATATTTAGAGCTGGGATATTGTTTTTATATTTTCAGGAGTTTTCAGCTCAAAACAAGTAATAATCAAAGCTTTTTGACAAGAAAAACACAAGTACAGCAAAACTGTGTCTTAAGGAACCTTATTGTTTTTTTTTTCATTAATAAGTGAACTTTGTTCATAGAAAAAGACATTCGGTTCCTCAGCATAATTTCTTTTCATTAATTATTTTGCGTTCCTTCATGGGTAAATAATCCATTTGTTAAAGGGTTAGGAGCTCTGTTTATGTTTTCTATGGTTCATTAATCTAAGTTTATTTTATTTTGAAGTCTTGCATTGATCTATTTTATGATTGAGTTATTCATTCTTCATTTGGATTAGTAGTATTGGAAGGTATGCTAGTCCCTCTTGAAAATTAGTGAGTGAAAATTAGAGAAAAAATTAGTAAGGTCTCTCATATGTGTAATTTATTTGCAAGAGTTTTCATAATATGTAAGAGAGTATCATAGACTTCTTTATATATTTTGAGAGATTGTAATTTTACCACTTTATCATACTATTTTTACTATTGTCTAGGGCTACTGTTCATGGTTTGGTTAATCTAAAAACCAAACCTGTTTTTGGATTAACCAGAAATATAATTTGGTTAATTAACCAAATTAGTTTTATGTGATAAAATTGGTTATTAACCGGTTAGAAAATTCAAAAATCAGTTTTTAATTGGTTATAAAAATAAAAACTAATTTTAAAAAATAACCGATTTAAAAAAAATCGATTTTTTACATAGAAAAATTGGATTTTCAAAAAAAAAAAATCAGTTAACCAATTTGAACACAAAAGTTGTATAAAATTTAATTTTGGTTTTGGATAACCGGTTAAAAATTGGTTTTTAAAATTTGATTTTGATTAACCACTTTTTAATAATATAGATATGATTTTTAAAAATTATTTTATTAAATTGGTTAACCAAAATGTGGTTATAATTTTTTAACCGGTTAATCATAATTTGGTTATTTTATGAACACTTCTACTATTGTCTAAATTATTGTTCAATTTCATTCATTTTTCGTCCACAAATGTTAGTTGGGTTATTTTGTTCCTATTAATTCTAATACATAACATCAATTTTATGGAAATTACATTCTTAATTATTTTATCAAATTTGCATTGCTTGATATTTTTTATTATTGATAGATAATTTGTTAGATATTTTTATAAAAATTACTCAATGAATTCACAGACATACATTAATTTAGATTTAGAGCACATTTTTTTTTCAAAAATTTTAAATTAAGCTAAAACCATCTCTAAGAATATTTAAAAGTCTTGATAAGCATATCTTTTAAAGGACGTGTACATTAACAAAAAATTGACAAAATTAGAGATTAGACAATTTAAATATAATTTATATAGTTCTCTTTAACACACTATTTTTTATGAGTAAAAGCTCTTTACAATCCTTAGCTATTTATTCGATGGACATTGCTTCTCCTAACAATCATAAAAACACAAATCAGTCTCCATCCACTTTCGTATTTGTTCAATTTAGTCTCTAGAATCGGTTGACAGCAAGTCAATGCTGACGTGTCAGGTAATATCTCCTTCGTAATAGGAACAAATTGTTTCCTGAGCCATTCAACCATTTTTCTCCTCCGAAATTCTTTCTTCCTCTTCTCATCGTCCCTCTTCGCCACCGCACTCACAATCATCATCATTAATAATATCATCACCACCATTTATGCATGATGACTAATGAAAAATTTATATTTTTCTAAATTCTCTCTCCCTCCTCTCCTCCCTCTCTTTTCTCTCTATATTTTTTTACTTTTTTATTTCTCTTCACCACTCATCACTGCCACCACAGCCACAATAACATTATGAATTTCATTTATTTTAACGCTCAAACTTTACTTTTTTTTAGTCTTTATTTTTGTAGTAATTTTTTCGAAAAACAAATGAATTTTTTCTCCAAGTGACCAGTGTCTTTCTTTAGTGTGATTATGTCTTTAGTTTTTGAATTTTTGGATTCTAATGATAAAATTATTTATGACAATGATAATTATGATGAAGACGAGGAATAGTGAGGACGGTGATTTTGATGATAATTACGGTAGTGATAATTTTGATAATGATTATGAAGAGAAGGTGAGGTAGATTGGGGGTGTTAGGGTTAGGGTTTTGGAGTTGAGGGAGGTGATGGAGAAGAGGAAAAAGAGGAGGGAGAGAGAGTTTCAGAGGGATAAGAAGGAGGTGGCAGTTGAGAGGGAACGGGAAAAGCGAAGGAGGGAGATTATTGAGGAGTTCAAGAGATGATTTATCTCTATTACGAAGGAAACAAAGTCACGTAAATACGTTACCTGACACGTCAGTGTTTATCTGTTATCAACTGATTTTAGGAGCTGCATTGAACAAATACAAAAATGAATAAAGACCAATTTATGTTTTTATAATTATTAATTAAGAATGCAATATCCATCGAATAAATGGTTAAAGATCGAAAAGAATTTTTACTCTATTTTTATATTGTATTATAATCATCAAGAATAATTTGAAAGATTAACAATAATAAAAAAAACAATAAGTTGAAAGAAGTTCTTAAAAGATGATAAAAGAGAGTACAACTCCACCAAATGGTGTTATTTCAAGCTGGCAAGAATAGATTTTCCAATGAGCTATATGCCTCTAGTTTTCTTATTAAATAGATGCTCACTTGATATTTTTTTAGAAATTAAATAACACATTTTAAAACCACATGTTAAAATTTGTTATTTATTTCTTCTATAGAAAGCATATAAAATTTGAGTTTTTTATGTATTTATTATATATTTACTACAGTAAAAATTTTTTTACTAATAATCATTTTAACATGTGCTAATGTTAGTTAAACTTTTTTTCAAAGAGAGAATTTGTTTTCTTTGGACAGAGAATATTCCTGGTTTTTAAAATTTAACTTTTCTAGCTATCATTATTCTATATGCATCTTGTTGGGGCCCTTTATCTTGGTTATAAAAATTATTCTATACATAATTTGATTTGACCTCAAGGGCCACCGTTTAATAGTTAGATAGTAGGAATTTTTTGTTCAATAGATAAAAAAATATTATTTCAAAAATAAAAGAAATAACATTAAATATTAAAATTTAATATATTTTTTATTAAGAAAAATCGGGTAAATTTTATCCAAGAAAAATCGGGTAAATTTTATCCAATCATCGCCAACATTCCCATTTTTATGAATTTAGATATTTTAAAATGAGAAAATTAATAAAATGATAAAATAAAAAATTAATTACTATCAATTTTATCATTTTTATAAAATGTGTATTTTATTATTTTAATTTAAGAGTGACCAACTCTCTATTTTATTAATTTTTTTATTTTAGAGAATTTTGATTTTTATTATGCTAGCGTGCTTCTTTTTCTTTCCTTTTTTTAATTTGTGACGTGATAATTTTATTAGTTTTAAATGGTAATTTTTTTAACAAAATATTATATGTATATAAAAAATTAACTATTTTATATATACATATATGAGTTGTTTTTATATTTTAAATGTGTGTATATATATATATATATATATATAGTATGATTTAACTTTCACGGTTATTAACAAATTGTATTTAAGAAAAAATCATTTTAATTTAACTAATTCATTTCTTATACAATTTACTAATAATAAATTAATTAAATTAAACTAAATTTGGTAAGTACAATTTGCTAACCATAAAAGTTAGACTATGTTATATGTATGTTAAAAATTAGTTATTCTTATAAAATATATATTAAAAATATGTGAAATAATACATACATATATATATATAATACACAATGATTAGTTTTTTTTATATAAACATAGTATTTTCATAAAATATTTTATTACTTAAAACTAATAAAATAAATCACAATCCGAAATATAAGAAGAAAAAAAAGCAAGCATAATTACTAATCAGCCAATTAAGTGAGGTCTATCTAATTTTCTACAATTTTTTTTAAAAAAGTATATTTTAATATTTAATGTTGTTTTAAATTTTTTGAAAAATATCTTTTTTATTTGTTTAAGAAAATTTTCCTTACATAGTATACATAATAATAACATGACATAAAAAGAAAAGAAAAAAGAGACAAACAGAAAGTAAGAGAAAGGAAGGGGAAAAAAGGAGAGGAGGGGCGCTTTACTATGTTAAGATTTCTGGTGAAGCTTATTGGCGTTAAAGCAAAAGTTTTGGTTGGCGACTGTTGTATGAATGCAAAGCACGTTATGCCAAATGACAGCAAGCAGCGTAATGGCGTATTCAGTTAGACAATACTCTTATAATACCATGACTACATATCTGGCTCCACTCTCTATTGCCTTTGTATCTTGCTGTATGTCAACTACTTGATTTAATTTAAGAGATTAGTTTTATATTAGTATCTAATCAATTTGAGTTGGTCGAATAGTCAATTTATTAGTCTTCTTAACTCTTAAGCAAGTGTCACGAGTTTTGAATCGTGTCTGTCTCATATATGTAGCAATCTATTAGTGAATACGATAAATATTTAAATAAAAATCAAATCTACAACAAATTAATCTTTAACATAGAATGAGAGATATCATGAACAAAAAATATTCATATTAATATTTAACTTAATTTATTTAAATAAGGTTATTTGTACAAGTAAAGTTTATTTATATTTTTAAATAATTAACTAAATACTCAATTTTTTAAATAAATAAAATACATTTATATTTTGGAAGGCATTTAAAAGAATAAAAATATTTAATATATTCAAGATAACATAAAATAGTCTACAAAATAATTTGTCCTACACAGATATTACATCTGAACATCCTAATAAAATTTGAGTATCTAATTCCCATCACAATCCTAAAATTATGAGTTAAAGTTACAACTAATCTTGCCAACTTGACAAAATGTAACTACTTAATCCAACATACAATAATGTTGCTAATGATAACCATAAATGGAGCCTAAACATATCCTATATAATCTAATAATTTATTTACTCTTAAAAAGTATTCTAAAACAATTTTTTTAACATAAATTAATAATAAAAAATTATAAACTAACTTCAGATGAGATACATTTAAATTTTTTATAAACGTTTTTCGTTTTCAAATAAGATAAATAGCATAATATTCTGTTTGCAGTGATAATAAAAGATATAATATAGTGTGAGGGAAAATCAGATGTAATCGTAAATTTATTTATTTATTAAAAAAATAGTTTATTAGAGGGGAAAAAAAAAAGAAATGAAGGTATTGACTAATGAGACAGCAAATAAGAGAGGTATTACGCACGTAAAAAGCGCGAAAAGTTGTAGGATCTGCCGAAGGAGCTCCAATGCTGCCAGCACTTTGGATTCTGACACAGAAAGAAAAGAGAGAGTTCTCCTTAGAGAGAGAAAGAGAGGGAACAAACAGAAACTAACAGAAACAACAACATTGGAATTATCAGACAAAAAAAATGCAACAAGATAAGTTCGAAAACTTTGAGGAATTGCTGTTTTTTTATTTTCTCTTTGTTTTTGTTTCATGATCGGAAACAAAAAGGGACATGGACATTGTTGTCGTCTGATTTCTTTATCCAGCTGTACAAATTCACGTCTTCTTGTTGAGTTTGGAGTTTGAATTGCTGTGATCCCTTCTCAATTTTCTCTCTTCTCTCTCTTACACCCTGTCTTTCCTCTCTCTCTTTCTTTCTCTCTCTTACATCTGCATTGTTTCGCTTTAGCTGAATCAACGAACCCTAGGAAGGAAATTTGGAATTTTGTGGGTTGAATTTGAGGGTGATATGGGTTTTGTGGAGGTTGGAAGGCAAGAATTGTGGTGACACACACGCAAAAACACAGACACAAAGGTGGTGTTGGTGGTGGTGGTAGCCATGGGTGGGAATAGAAAGATGCAAATGGAGTCTTCTCCTCCTTCTCTCAAGGCGGCCCATAATTTGAAGCCACTGAGGGTCTATCAAGCATGGAGGGGAAACAATGTTAGTTTTCTTTTTCTTTTTATTTCGATTTTGTTTTTGTTGGGGTGGCTTGATTCTCATGGCTCAAAATTATGTTTCGCTAATGATGTGGATTACATGTTTGATGGTTATGATCTGTTTGCCTTTATTTTCTCTTCCATTGCTTTTTTGTGATCACTTGTGTCTGGATGCTAGGTTTTGAATTGGAATTTTGGAATAGTAAAAATTACAATCATAAAATGGAGCTTTCAAACTTGCATAGTAGTCGAAAATTTGATAATGTATGTGGACTGTGGATCCTAGGTTATCATCGTGAGTTGATCTATTTTACCTTTTCTAGAAAAATTACAAGCACAATTCAATGCTTTCAAATTTTTGGCTAATCTTGCATGGTTATTGTTCCTATTTTTATTGTGTATGCCCAGCTGAATTGTAAAATTTTAGTGTCTTAATAATTTAAAACTCTTTAGCTAACAGTGTCACTTGTACTCTTTGTGCATTTGAGTTGAGTTGAAAATAGAAAATTTCTTTCATTGAGGTTTGATTCGCTAGTCGGTGACAAGCATTTTATGTCTTACTAATTCTTCCTTTTTCTTTTCGCTTTCTTTCAGAAATTTTTCTGTGGCGGGAGGCTTGTTTTTGGTCCTGATGTAGCTTCTTTGTTTCTTACAACATTTCTTATTGCTGGACCTGCAATTGCATTCTGCATTAAGATATATCTTAGAATCAGGCAAGGAAATGGTGATAACGATGCTCAGTGGGTTCCTGTATTGGCTGTGGGTTCAGCCCTCACTGTTTTGGTAAATACCCTCTACAGTAATGAATGACTTTTACAGTTTACAGAATTTATTCACAGTTGTCTTTCTCCTTCTTTTGCATGACCATTTACATTGAAATGTAAGAAGTGGTTATTTTTGCTGATCTGACGTCACATAATTGGATACACATGTAAAACTGCTTTATCCTAGCTTAAAATTAAGTTCAAAACGATAACCTACTTACCCTGTTTTTTTAATACGAGTATTCAAAGTTAAATACTAATCTATAATCTAGTACAACAAGTATAGTAATCTCCTAATACTTTAACATGTTCAAACAGACTCAATAGTCATCATATCATTTTTATTCAAAGAAATAATGAAATTATATCATTTTTATGCTCATAATTAATGTATCCTTGTTCTGTTTCAAGGATTATTTTCTGCAATGTAAAAGCTCATATTTCTGGCATCATGCATGCAGGATTTACTATTTCTCCTCATGACTTCTGGGAGAGATCCGGGAATTGTCCCTAGAAATTCTAGAGCACCTGAATTTGATGAGGCATTTGATATACCTACCCCTTCCATGGAGTGGATTAATGGTACAACCCCTCATTTGAAACTTCCTCGAACAAAAGATGTGATCATTAATGGTCACACAGTAAAAGTGAAGTTCTGCGACACATGCTTGCTGTATCGCCCTCCTCGTACCTCTCATTGTTCCATATGCAACAACTGTGTCCAGAGATTTGATCATCATTGTCCCTGGGTTGGCCAATGCATTGGAATCGTAAGTTAGCTCTTTGCAAACAAACAAATAAAAAGAAAAGAATTAGGAAACATTCTTGGAGATAGTATTTTTATTTTTACACCATTGTTAAATTATATCCGTTCTTTTGAATGACCATTCACGTAGTCATTATAAAAAATAAGTTATTTTGTTGACACGACATTATGTGATTGAATTGTATCATAATCCTTTTTTTCTAGCATAATTGCTTAGAAATGCATCTATTGATAAAAATAGGAAGTTATATATAATATGAATTAACAATGTCAATTGTATATTTATACCAGGACCAAACTTTTCTGCTTTGTTATATACAAGAACTAACTGTTTTCTTCGCTTGTTGATATAATTGCAGCGAAATTATCGGTGGTTCTTCATGTTTATTTCAACATCAACCATTTTGTGCCTGTATGTATTTGTGTTTACTTGGATCAATATTGCCCAGAGAGGCACGTTGAGGACATTAACACATGATTATGTATCGGATATTCTCATAGTTTATTGCTTTATAGCCGTCTGGTTTGTTGGTGGCCTCACAGTTTTCCATTTCTATCTCATTTGCACGAACCAGGTTACTGTTTTACTTCTTAAATTCTTAAGTCTTAATCATTTTTCATTATTGATTCATCTCAAATGTATCCTTGAAAATTTCTTTTATAAAGAGGATGTTCTTCTTAGCGTTTATTAAGTTAGAGATATAAGCATTTACGTGCTTTCTCCTATCAGCTTAAAGCTTTTGAGAAAAGTGGTATCATGACATGGTATCAAACCTTCTATGAGTTCGATACTTATTATTTCCCAAAAGAGAAAAAAATAGCATAAGGCAAATAAAAAAGGAGTGATTTCATAAAATATAATAATAAAATAAGAAATCCAATAAGAAAATGTCTGGATATCCTTTTTCTTTGGCAACTTGTCCATATGGCCATTGTTTTCATAGATTTTGTTTTGCATGCTGATTTGTATGTTTTATGTTTTTGGTTATGAATGCAGACAACTTATGAGAACTTCCGATACCAATATGATAGGAGGGGGAATCCATACAATAAGGGATCATGCGGAAATTTAAGAGAAACACTTTGCTCCCGTATCCAACCTTCAAGAAATAAGTTCCGATCATTTGTGGTGGAGGAGGAACATATGCCCCACTCTTTGAGTCCAAATCATATGGACGGAATGTTGACTCCAAAGGAGAAAATCGACATTGAAATGGGATCTATGCATGCAGAAGGAGGTGGCATACCCATTCCCGAACTTCTGCGGAAATTTGATTTTGATAACTTTGATGATGATCTCAAGTTTGAAGATGATGAGGGACAACCTTCTTTTGATCCATTCTACAGTGTCGATGAAGATTCTCGGACATCTAATGCTACAGTTGTAAATTTCCATAGCAGCGAATATGATGAGCCTCCGGAAAGTTTCCATGCTAGAGAAAGGGATAGGCACAACCCATGATAAACCACACTGCCAACTTTTGCATATTAATTTATAGAGGTTCGCTTCTAACTCTCCGACTTCTAGATTTGTTGAACATTAGCCAAAGCCTCTAATTTTCCATCAATAAAATGTTCTTGATTTTGATAAGTGCCATTCAAAATTGTTTATTCTTTCTCCCTTAGATCTTAAGTAACATGGCTCTACATATCGTATGCAAATATGATTGAAATAAAGAGTTTAACATTGTCAAACCAATCAAATGGGTACAAGGGAAAGTTTAATTACCATGTATAACTTGTAGGAAGTTGCTGGTTAAGTACAATTTTGGATGTTTGTGTAAAATATTTTTTTTTATTTAGAGTACAGATACATGAAATCCTATAATAAGTTCATATCAAGCATATGGAGTTCTATTCCAAACAAAGACAGAAAAAGGAAAAAAAATGCAATTTGTTTTATTGACAGGCTGAAATAGTGTCGTTTGATCCATGTAGTTGTACCATCTAGTGGGACAAGGTTTTGTTGTTTCATCTTCCTTATCGGGGATCTTTATTTCAGGTCTGCTGCTGCTCCTTTGTGATTGTTGCTTTTTCTGAGGATAGTTTCATTAGTTGCAGCACTTAGTGGTTTGTATTCATTGCAAGTGCACATTGATATACTATTTGATGTTGGAAAAATGGAGAGAGACTGGCCTTGCACTTATCTCTTATTTCAGTATATCTGGCAAGTGTTTCATTCTAAGCTGTAAAAATCTCCCACGCTTGCTTTCACAAAATAATGCAGAACATTGTCTGGCACCAAAGTTTGTGATAGGAACTTTTCTAGTTTTGCCTATCTTTTGCATTCAGTCCCTTTGTTAAGAGATAGAGATATAGAGATTGGACTTTATCTATTTAAAAAAAAAAATTAGAAATTTAGAATAATGTGAAAGTAGTACATTGGTTTGTTCTTTGAATCTTTGTAAGTTGCTGTGTCTTTTCGTATTTCTAGGTCCTCAACTATCCAATGCTCAGAACTTCAAAGCTAAAAACGGTAACTATAATCTACCCCTTTTTAACTTTAACCTTTACTTTGGCATTGCAACTTCAAACTTTTCAAGATAATGAACGTAAAGTTAGTTGAGTGAACCATTAAAATGCCCTCATGGTACATTTGCCTGTTCTTAGTCTCTTGGTCCCATGCTACTTGCTCACCCGTGAGTCCGTGACCATCTCAAACGTTGTTCCAAGTGTCACTAAGAAAACAGAGGAAAACACCATCACACAAGCGAGGATGTCAACAACTTGTACAGTGGAATCAGATTCACCTTATTGAGGCATTGAAGCAAGGAGCAGCGAATGGGAAAGAATTGGTCAAGATAATGGAAGGAAATAAGGCAACAATTTGAACAAAGCAAGAATTTTTAAAAAATAAAAAATAAAAATGGTTATTCTGGTATTTTACTCTGTAAGCTCTTTGTTTTGGTAAATAAATAAAAAAATAAAATGGAAAGCCAAAAAATGCATATCTCTTTAGAGCTTATCTGCCAATTTTCAAAAAGGACAAGAAAGAAAATTTTGAGGTAAAAATTTAAGGGAAAAAAATACGATTCTAAGATTGTTATTCTTATATTTTCACCACTCTGCCCAGTTACTGCTAGAAGTAGTGGTTTTGCGGTTATAGAAAAATAAAAATCTGTGTTCTTCACACCGATATTTATTTGCATACCCAACAAATTATCATTTTTATAAGTTCAAAATAAATGAATCTGACATTTAGATATTTTTATTATACAAATTATTTTTTATGGATACATAATTTCATTTATGTGGAAATAGATTTACAGATTTGCTATACATTCAAATAATATTGTCATCCAAGTTTAACCAAGTAGATCTAATACCAATAAAAATCACTCATTAAAAAAAGCGTGATTACACGCACACATATCATTCTTCCAACCAAGTCAGTTACGTTCACGGGACTTTACGTTATCCTCGTCATCGTCTTCTTCTTCTTCGTGTTCCTTCTCCTCCTCCTTCTCCTCCTGCCCCTTCTCGTTCTTCTTTTCCTTCTCCTTCTCCTTCTCCTTCTCCTTCTCCTTCTTTGCGTGTTTTTTTTTTTCATCGTCATTCTTTTGTTGCTGCTATTATTGTTGTTATTGTAGTAGAAGGTGAAGACAAAGAGTTTTGAATTGAGCAGGACAACGAGTCCAAATGCAGCTTAATTCACTCAAAAATGAACCGAAATTATATAATGATTGCGACATAATTAACTTAGAAATGAACCGAAATTACATAATAATTGCGACATAATTAACTCAGAAAGAAAGAGAAGTAGAAAACAATGGATAAAGAATCTGCAAAACTCAGAAATTGTGTTAAATTTGAGTAAATCAAGAAGAATTTTGAGAAAATGAGATAAGAAGGAGAAGATGACGAAGAAAAAGATGAAAAAGAAGAAGAAGAAGCAGTAGAAGGAGGAGGAAGAGGAGAAAGAGTTTTGAATTGTCCAGGGCAATAAGTCCAAATGCAGCTTAATTTACTCAGAATCGAACTGAAATTATATAATAATTGTGACACAATTAACTTAGAAATGAATCGAAATTACATAATAATTGCGACACAATTAACTCAGAAAGAAAGAGAAGGAGAGAACAATGGTAAAGAATCTGCAAAACTCAGAAATTGTGTTAAATTTGAGTAAATCAAGAAGAATTTTGAGAAAATGAAATAAGAAGGAGAAGATGAAGAAAAAGATGAAAAAGAAGAAGAAGCAATAGAAGATGCGGAGGAAGATGATAAAGAGTTTTGAATTGTCCAAGACAATGTAATACCCTACCACATAGAGTTTTACGCCTATGACGTAAATCAGAGATGTTGAGGCGCTACTACCCTCTAAAAATAAAAATACGTATAAATATAGCAAGGATAATATAGCTAGGAGCCTTGAAGAAAAAAGGGGTAAGATCAAAACAAAACCGAAGATGCATCGCTAACGAAAAATGATAAGACAAAAAGCTTATACGGAGACCAAAAGACAGATATATAGAGTTCCAACGGATAAATATAATCAAGCTCTAAACTCAACCTGCGAAGCTAAGGCCGGCTGGAATATATATAAATATATATATACACCCAACAGTGAACCAAAAGACAAAAATACAAATCTTAGTTCTCCATAGTCAACCTCTAAGAGGGACAAAATAAAAATACAAATATAACAATGGAGAATATACATCTATATACAAACTAGAAACACAAATACCAAGTTCCAAAAGTAAGTTCTTCGCTACCAAAGAGTCTTCAACAAGCTCAACGTAGCATCTCACGTATGCATCTAAAAACAACAGAATATGTATGGAATGAGAACTGGGAGTTCTCAGCATGGTAAAGGTACCCGCATAGTTAATATAAAAGGCCTCGAGAATGCCAGAGGCATTCCTAGAACTCCGACACTCAAATTTAAACTTAAGATTAATTCTAAGCTAGAAAATCTCGGCAATTTATCTAAGGGGATTCAAGTTCTCAATCTAACTCTAACTCAATATTTCACTTTCTGCCTCCTCCAATCCTCCGAAACACCAGTGGAACTACCCTCGTCACACCTCCGCCAAATGAGAGATATCTCAGATGCAAAGACAAACAAAACAGACAAAGAAAGTACAGATATAGATAGCAGATACAGCAAATAGAACAAATAGCAGATAAGTAGAGATAAAACAGTTAAGCAAATAAAAACAATGCACATTCAAGTAAAACATACAAATACACATGATGTATGCCTGTCCTACTGGCCATGAGCTCACGTGTCGGTTACTTTGCCAGAACCCACACATCCGGTAGCTAAATCGGATATCGTCTCTCTGACATGCTCCACACTCTTGGGATATAGTGCCCGTCGCACTCTTGGGATATAGCGCTCGCCACACTCATGAGATATAGTGCCCGTTGCATTTCCTGAGATAAAGTGCTCCTACACTCTTGGGATATAGCGCCCGCCACGCTCTTGGAATATAGTGCCCGACACACTTTCCAAGGTAAAGTGCTCCCACACTCTTGGGATATAACGTCTGCCACGCTCTTGGGATATAGTGTCCGACACACTCATAGATATAGTGCCGGACACACTTTACAATAGAGAGAAAATGATGCAACAAAACATAATAGAACATACATTCACACTTCACATTCATAATCATTGTCTTCAAAATCACTTTCAATCATTTTTCTTCCTTATTTCTTACGCGAAGCAAGTGGACAACGCCACTGCATCTTACTCGGTCTCCTACATCTCAATCAATCTCATCATATCTCATTCAAAGTTCATAATTAACTCAGTTCTCCTTATTCTTCTTTCTCATAACGAACCTCAACATTAAACACCTCTCAACTCAGCCACATTTTATTATTATTATTATTATCTTCATTATTTACTTCTTATTCAACATTACCATGCCTCAATAATTTAGATAACACTTCATAAAATCCTCCCAAGTATCTCCTCAACTTATTTAACAGACTCATCCTGTTCTAAGACTTAAAGACTCACTAACAAACCTTAAACAAGTGTAAAAGAGGTTTAGAAAGCTAAATATTTGGTTAAACATTCAAAAAATCACATTTGGCTAAATAGGAGTTCTGCGTACGCATGCTCATACTCACATACCCCCTTTTTATTCCATAATCCTATCAACATATAAACTCATTAATATAACATCATCACAACTCATAATTCCACCAAATTCATATTAATATATCAAATTCCAAATCAATTGCACACATACATACATACATATATTCACTAATCACATCAACAATAAAACTCATTCCAAACTTATCCTATGGTTAATTAGGCTAAGTTTTCACGTGACATTAAATATTAACTATAAGAAACCAAAACCATACCTTAGTTGATTTCTTCCTAAGTCAGAGCACCTTAAAATGCCTATGTTCACAAGCTTCACAGCTCTAATTTCTAATTTCGCAAGTCCAATCACCTGAATTTCGTTTCAAACTGCCAAATTGAACTCCAAAATAACAAGAGGCATAATCTAACTCGCATAATATCACAATAATCAACATAGAACTCACTAAATCACCAATTTACAAGGGTTAGAATTTTTTTATCGTTACCCATGGGTCAAGTGACAGAACCCAGTGATTATCCACCGTTATAGTACCCTGAACCATTAAAATCATAAAATCTCTCAAATTTTGAAACCTAAATCACGAAACTGAAAGGGGGAATAACTGGGCACAAAATCTCAAATTTCTTACCAAATTATTCGGTGAATTTTGTAGAGAATTCCGAGACGAACGCATGGTCGCTGACGGCTCGTCAATTGAAGCTCCGAATTAAAAGTTACGAATAATTAAAATTTTAAGGTGATAACGTTTGTTTTCCCCGAAACCACGTGCTCTCTCTTCTTCACTGTGCAAATTAGAATTGTTAACAATGGGGAAGGCTTTTTTATATAATTGGGCTTAGGTTCTTGGGTTCTTGGGCCTAATACAGGTCCGATTTAATCGATTCGGTCTATTCGATCTAATTTTAGGTCAAAACCTTTAAAATTAGTGTCAAAACTTATTTTAATCATTTCTACTTCATTAAAATATAAAATTTAATTTTTTAATTTTTTTAAATAATAATTAATTTATTGACTAATTATTTATTAATGACCCGGAGTTTACAGACAACGAGTCCAAATACACCTTAATTCAATTAGAAATGAACTGAAATTACATAATAGATTGCGACACAATTAATTCAGAAATGAACCAAAATTGCATTACAATTGCGACACAATTAACTCAGAAATGAACCGAAATTTACCATAATGATTACGACACATAATCTCAGTTCAAAAACAAGCACAAGACTGAATCATGAACAAAAACATATCCAAAATCAATTTTGGATCAGATAACGTCATTAATATGTTTTTCTTCTTTTTTGTTTGATATTTTCTTCTCTTTTTCTTGGTTTTATTCTTCTCAAGAGAGTAAATCAGAAAAAATTGAGAAAATAAAATAAGAAGGTGAAGGTGAAGATGAAGAAGAAAAAGAAGCAATAGAAGATGAGGAGAAAGAGTTTTGAATTATACAGGACAATGAGTCCAAATTCACCTTAATTCACTCATAAATAAACCAAAATTATATAATGATTGCGACACAATTAACTCATAAATGAACCGAAATTACATAATGGATTGCGACACAATTAACTCATAAATGAACTAAAATTACATTACAATTGCGACAAATTAACTCAAAAATAAACCGAAATTTACCATAATGATTCCAACACGTAAACTCAATTCGAAAATAAGCACATGAACAAGATTGAATCATGAACAAAAACACATTCAAAATCAATTTTGGATTAGACAACGTCATTAATATATTTTTTCTTCTTTTTTGTTTGATATTTTCTTCTCTTTTTCTTTTTTTTTTATCCTTTCAAGAGAGTAAACCAAAAAGGATTTTAAGAAAATAAAATAAGAAGGTGAAGATTACAAGAAAAAAGATAAAAAAGAAGAAGAAGAAGAAGCACTAGAAGATAAAAAGAAAGAGGAGAAAGAGTTTTGAATTGTGCAGGACATCAAGTCCAAATGCACCTTAATTCTCTCAGAAATGAATCGAAATTATATAATGATTGTGACACAATTAAGTCAGAAATAAATCAAAATTACATAACAATTGCGACACAATTAACTCAATTCGAAAACAATCACACAAATAAGATTGAATCAAGAACAAAAGCACATCAAAAATCAATTTTAGATCAGACAACATCATCAACATGGTAAAAATTCAACAATAACAATAACAATGATAATGATAACGAAGATATGTATAAGAAGAAGATGAGGATAACGATAACGATGATGATGATGATGATAGAGGAGAAAAAAAAAGGAATGAGAAGAAGAAGCAGCGCCACGAGGGGAGAAGAAAGCAAGGAAAAAAAGCGCGTGACTCTAGGTAGCGTTTGTTTTTTAAGACAAGACACAAAGACATAGACACGGGTATACATGTTCACTGTTTGGTTATTAAGACACAAAATTGAGAGAGACACAGTTACACATAAATACCTATAAAATACATGTAATTTGTGTCTTTTCAAAAAGGTAAGACACAAATTTTTGACTTAAGACACAAATGAAATTATATTTTTATACCATTTTACCCTTATCTCATTTTTCTCTTTTCTTCTCCATGCACTTTCTTTCATCTTTGTTATTATTCACCTTCATCCTAAATATATATATTGACTGAGTACAAGTTATTAAAGTAGAGTACATTCATTTTTACAATTCGTAATTTTATTTTTACATTTATCTTTGTGATTCATAATTTTATTTCTCTTCTTTTTTTTCTGTTTTCTTTAATCTTCTTGACACAAATCCTAATAATATATATCTATGTAAAATTTTGTTTTGTTATTTGAATTTACTCTGGATTATGAAAATGGAATTATAAATTAGTTTTGTTAGAAATACGAATTAAGTTGACGGAGGAAGATGAATGGATAGAGATGCAGTTAATGAATTTTTTTCATATATCAAGGGTAAAATAGACTTTTTAAAATAATGTGTACTCTGTCTATTATAATTGTCAAACACAATACTTTTTAACCGTGTCTTTGTGTATGTGTGCGTATCTCAGTATTTATGTCTTTATGTCTGTGTCTCAGCCTTTGTGAGACATGAACCAAACGGAACCCTAAATCACTTGAATGAACTTAAATGTTAAAATTGTTTGGATGTAAAGAATAATTTATAAATTTATTATCATTTTAACTTTCAAAATAAAAATAATTACTTATTTTTCGTAAATAAAAAATCAATTTTATTTACTCATAGAAAGTTTTATCAATATTCAAACTTATAAAAATGATACCTGGACTATTCATAAACTTTTCTATAAAGTTTTTTTTCCCCAAGTCAAACTCTTGTAGGATTTAGTTTAAAAGTATAGAGTAAGTATTTAAATTAGTTTGTAAGATTTTAATCTTGGATACTTTAGTTTATTAAATTTCAAAATACATAAAACAATTTCTAACATTTATTTTTGTTAAATAATATAGTTTTTTTTAATTTGATATGTTTAATCTAAAAGACTATTTTAGAATTTTAAAAATTTTTCAAAAATTATTTTTAAAATTTTCAAAAATTATTTTATATTTTATTTTTTGGATCAAATTGGAGGGCATTTATATTATCGAATAGAAATAAATATTATAAATTATTTTGTGTATTTTAAAATTTAAAAAATTTTAGAAAGTAATTTAAATAATTACTCAAAAATTTATTTTTGAAACGATATATTTACTTTTGCACAAAGATAGAGTTTCAATTCTGAATAAATAAGGCTATGGTTTTCTCGGGAAAAAAAGTGTAGTTGAAAATTCTTTAACATCGTCTTAAAAGATAAATCATTTAATTAAAACCTCACTTCAAATCAAAACAAACAATACAAATTTTCAAAAAACTCAACTTTACATACTATTTATCGAGTATGTTTAAAATAAACACAATAATTATGTGCTTATTATATTTGCTACATTTATATAGACCATTAAATTATATTAGATGAAAATTAAAGATGAATATAAAAGAAGAGCATTGATTGACTTTAATAAATATAAAATATTCTAGTATCTAACTAAATACTTTAAATGACAATATTTTAATATGCAATACTTTAAATGGCAACAGAATCTTTTAATACTAGTGCCCTGTTAGGGTTTTGTTTTGTGCTCTGTTAGGGTTTTGTTTGTGTCTCGAAGGTTTATCCATGGTTAATGCCATCTACATATTCTTCTCATTCGCATGTAATCTATACTCTTTCATCACCAATTTCTTGCTCATTCAACCTATTCATCTATAACCTAATTCTCTTACTATATTCTAATCAACCTTTCTCTGCTTCTCTTTCACAATAAATCTCTCAATCTTCGCTTCTATCACTCCATCTCTTCTTCTCTTGGTGGCTGAACATGATTAATGACAAAGAGGACCACTGTGCTCCCAATCCCAACAGGGACAGCGATGAGGAGGAGGCGATTGTTCTGGAGGAAAACGATATATCTGAAGGGGTTCAGACTTGCACTAGAAGTTTGGCTGGTCGTATCTTCGCTGACAGGTTTTTTTCGATTGGCACATTAGAGAATGCCCTATTTACAATATGGTTTAAACCAGAAGGATTTAGGGTGGTGGAGAAAGGCAACAACCGCTTCCAATTCTTTTTCGAAAAGGAAGCCGACATCATGAGGATTGAAAGAGGGGCTCCTTGGCTCTTCAAAAACTATGTGCTTCATGTTCAACGATGGAACCAATCGGGAGAGGTGTGTGACAACATGATAGCCACGTTTCCAATCTGGGCTCAGTTTTGGGGGCTACCAGAACAATTCAAGACGCTGGAGGTGGGTAAAAAATTAGGGGGTCGTCTGGGAACCATTAGTGACATCGACTTATTTGAAGTTAGAGGCAAAGAGGCACGGATTATTAAGGTAAGGGTGGAAATCAACGGTGACAAGAGGCTCCGGGACACTCTAAAAATTGTGGGCCCAGATCGAAAAACAGTAGAAGTAGGAATCAGGTATGAACGACTAGGAACTTTCTGCACCTATTGTGCTATGCTGGGACATGATTCCAAGCACTGTCAGGACTTCAGTTGTGACTCTACTGAGAATACCCTAAAGGAGGATAAGGTTGGTGAATGGCTCAGAGCGACTCAGGTTGGTAAAAGACTCGAAAGGAAGGAAAGACCAGGTAGCTCACAACAGATCAGTGCAAATGTTGGTTCAATTCAGCCAAGGAAAAAGCCTCTTCCTTCATGGTTAATTGAAGGTTTTCATGGAATAAGCATGCAAGAGGAAAACCAAAAACAATCAAAGCAGCAGGCTTCCTCCAATTCAGAGGCTAAGGGGGAAGGAGAGGAGAATTTGGAGGATACTGGCCAAAACTTTTCTACCACTGCTACCCCGCTGGCTCTGGTTGATATTTCAAATGTCTTAACTCCCAATCAACAGATTATTACCACCCCCAAAAGATCTAGTATTGGTATTAAAAAAGTGAATATGAAACAGCTTGCTAGACAACATAGCTCTGGTAACAAGTCTTTTACAGGGAGTAAACGGAGGAATGGAGGAAAGGAAAACCCAGAACAGTTGAAGAAGATGTGCTTCGATGACCACACTACTATTACTCTGAAGGTGGAGGCTGCCAGCCGTCAATTGGCACCCCAGAACCCATGAAGTTGATAAGTTGGAATTGTCGGGGTTTGGGGAGACCCCTGACATTCCATAATCTTAAAGGGATTTGTAGATCCTACTCCCCAGAGGTTGGTTTCTTATGCAAAACTAAAAATCAACCTCGTCAAGTTGAGAGGAAGTTAAGGGCATGCGGTTTTGTGGACTGGGTTTTGGTAGATCCGGAGGGTACTGCAGGTGGGCTTGCTCTAGCATGGAAGGAGGGGGTGGAGACTGAAGTTATTCTTTCCAGTCGGTTCTTCATTGCTGCCAGAATTAAAGACCTAGTTAACAATGAAGTTTGGGGAGTGGTAGGGGTGCATTTAAGTATGTCGGACCAGTCACGGGCTTCTCAATTCGGGGAATTATCATCTTTTTTTCAGCAAATGCAGAATCGTTTTCTTGTCCTTGGAGATTTTAATGCTATCACTAGTCTCCAAGAGAAGGATGGCGGGGGAGTCAAATCTAATGCTTCCATGGCTGCTTTTTCTGGATTTATTAATGAAAATGGCTTGGTAGACTTGGGTATGGATGGGAGACCATTTACTTGGTCCAATAAAAGAAGAGGGCAAGAGTTAATCCAAGAACGTTTAAATCGCTTCATGGCTGATGATGTGTGGTTCAATTCCTATCCGGCAGCAGTAGTTACTAGATTGTCTGAGAATGGATCTGATCATGCCCCATTATTGTTAGACTCAAATCCTCCACTGGAAAAATCTAAAAGAAGGTTCAAGTTCCAGGAACGTTGGTGTGGTTTGGAAGGAGTTCGGAAGCTAATAGCAGAAATTTGGAGTGCTGAAGTTACAGGTTCATCAATGTTTAAACTAGCTGAAAAATTGAAGCTCTGTCGGCACCGATTGGTTCAATGGCAGCAGGAGAATCGTACCAACTCTGCGAAGCACATTCAAGAACTGACTGATAGTATTGAGGAGTTGCGAGGCTTAGGAGTACAAGGAGGGGACCAACTAGATGAACTTGAACGAATGTTAGAGGCTGCCCACATCCGGGAGGAAAGTTTTTGGAAGGATAAATCACGAATTAAATGGTTACACCTTGGTGATAGGAACACAAAATTCTTTCATCGAAACTTCCAAGCCCGGAACCGAAGGAACAAACTTTGGAGACTAGTTGGAAATGACGGTGCAATTGCCACATCTCATAGAGCCATAGCAGCAGTGGCAGAAAGATATTTTCAGGAGATCTTCACATCAGATAACCCTACTGATCCTAGTCACGCGTTTGAAGAGTTTGTGGCTAAAGTTACACCAGCAATGAACCGTAAACTAATCCGGCCAGTTTCAATGGAAGAAGTTAAACGAGCAACTTTTAGCGTGCACCCCCAAAGTGCTCCAGGTGAGGATGGTTTTACTCCAAAGTTCTTTCATTTCTATTGGGATATAGTTGGTGGAGATGTTTTTCGTGCGGTGAAGAGTTTCTTTATGGGTGGTCGGATACTGAGGAGTTTTAACCACACCCAAATCTGTCTCATTCCAAAAATCCCAGATGCTAGGGATATGACACAGGTGAGGCCTATCAGCTTGTCCTCAGTGTTCTATAAAATTATTTCGAAGGTATTAGTTCACAGATTGCAAGGAATTATGAACTCTCTCATTAGTCCTAACCAAAGTGCCTTCTTGAAGGGTAGGCTCATCTCTGACAACATTTTGGTTGCTCATGAATGCATGCACTATCTAAAGAATAAGAAGAGGGGTGTAGAAAATGAAATGGCAGTTAAGCTGGACATGAGCAAAGCCTATGATAGAGTTGAATGGCAATTTTTGTGGTTTATTCTGGAGAAACTTGGGTTTGATTCTCGATGGATTGGATGGATTCGAGAAGTCGTTACAACTGTTTCTTACTCGGTTATTGTGGAAGGACAACCTTTTGGTTTTTTAAAACCAAATAGGGGCATCTGACAGGGTGATCCCCTATCCCCATATCTTTTTCTTTTTTGTGCAGAAGGACTTTCCTTCTTGCTACACAAGGCTGAGCAAAACAGTGTTATCCATGGAATTCAGATTAACAGAAGATCTCCTAGAGTGAACCACCTACTATTTGCAGACGACTCAATTCTCTTTAGCAAGGCTACTACTGACAATTGCCAGCATATTCTTGAATTGCTAGATGATTATGAGGGGTTTAGCGGGCAGAAAGTAAATCTGACTAAATCAGCGGTGTTTTTTAGTAATAATACCTCTTCCCCATTGCGGCAAGCTTTGGCAGCCACACTTCACATTCGCAATATCGGTGCGCAGGATAAATATTTAGGACTACCTTCTGTAGTCCAAAGATCTAAAAAGGCCACCTTTGGAATGATTAAAGATAAAGTTAGAAAGAGGGTGGAAGGGTGGAAGCGAAAATTGCTCTCAGTTGGGGGTAGACACGTTCTTATCAAAGCAGTTGGGGAAGCTATCCCAATCTACAGCCTCTCCTGTTTTCTACTACCAGATAGTCTTCTAACTGAAATCCATGGAATCTTATCTCAGTTCTGGTGGGGACAGAAAGGAGGGGAGAGAAGAATGTCTTGGGTAAGTTGGGAGAGTATGACGCAACCCAAGAAGAAGGGGGGTCTGGGTTTTAAGGATTTGCGAGCCCAAAATTTGGCACTTTTGGGAAAACAGTGTTGGAGAATAGCTACCAGACCAAACTCTCTACTCACTAAGATGCTTAAAGGAAAGTACTACAGATACCAGTCTATTATGGAGGCAGGAGCAGGAGCAGTACCTTCGTGGGGTTGGAGAAGCATCCTAGAGGGTCGTAAAGTTCTTGAGAAAGGCTTGCTCTGGAAGGTAGGGTCCGGGGGAAGTATCCGTGTTTATGTAGATCCATGGCTGCCATCTCCTCATCCCCATTGTGCTCCTATGCAGTCTGCAACAACAGGGCAAAGTGTGACCTGGGTAAAAGAACTCCTAACTGAGAACAAGGAATGGAACAATCAATTAATACAGTGTTTGTTTCCTCCAGAAATTGCTCAAAGTATTCTTTCAGTTAATATTGAAGACCGAGAGGACCGAATATCCTGGGTTTTTCACAAGTCTGGTAATTATGAAGTAGCATTAGCGTATCGAGTGGCTTACCATTTTCACCACCCACCAATTGAGTTCTGTCCACCTATAGCTCAATGTAGTGATATTTGGAAAGATTTGTGGAAAATGAGATTACCCCCGAAGATCAAATTCTTCCTCTGGCGTGCCCTCCATGGAAGACTTCCTGTCCTGTTGAACCTCCAGCGACGAATCTCATCAATATCTGCGATCTGCCCCCGGTGTCAGATAGGAGAGGAATCGACTATGCACTGTTTATTCACCTGCAATAAAGCAAAAGAAGTATGGCTCAAAAGTCCATTTGTAGGTGTGACGATAGGAGAAGAGGAAGAGGAACTCTATCAGTGTTGGAGGAAAAAGAAAACTTACCTATTAGGAACTGAAAGTGATCAACAACACTTGCTCTTGGTTGGAATTGTGTGCTGGAATATTTGGAGAGCTCGGAACTGCTTGGTCTTTGAACATGAAGAAATTCTACCGGAAGTGACAGACCGAAATTCTCGAAGAATGTTGATGGAAGCGGTGACTATTTCCCCTATTCCCTTCCAATGAAACGTTAGGGATTAAAGCCCCTTTTAGATCTTATGTCCTTTTAATATTTCATTTCTAATTCTTCCTTTTATTATGTTTGCTTTATAACTCCGCACGGGAGTTGATTGGAAATTTCCCGTTCTCTCTTTTTTTGTCCCACATGGACCTCCTGTATTCCTTGGATTATGAATTGAATACCACTTGACTTTGGAAAAAAAAAACACAATCTTTTAATTTTAAATAATTAAATATAAAATATATAAAAAAATATATGAATATTTTTTATTCATTAAAATTAATTATTATGAAAAAAATTTATAATATTAAAAAATTATATTAAAATAATATTTTAAATTATAACATAAAAATATAAAATAATTAAAATTTTATTTATATTACTTGACAAATAATTAGATTATTATATTCAAAATTTATTAACTAACGATTTTTGTTAAAGATAATATTATATAATATAAATTTCTATTAAAATATTTTTAAAATATAATTTATTTAAAATATTATATATAATACAAAAAATATAAATATTTTTTATTCATTAAAATTAATTATTAAGTAAAAATTTTTTTATAATATTAAAAAATTATATTAAAATAATATTTTAAACTGCAACATAAAAATATAAAATAATTAAATTTTATTTTATATTACTTGATAAATAATTAATTATTATATTCAATACTTAACTAACTACTTTTGTTAAAAATATTATTATATAATATAATTTTTCATCAAATATTTGTCTAAATATAGTTTATTTAAAATATTATATATAATATATGAAAATATTATTTTATAATTTTTTTTAAAAAAATTGAATAAATAATATGTATCAACTATGTATATGAATCATATGTGTGTAATAGTGACTAATATAAGATTGATATATATTCTTTTTTTTTTTCTTTAGACTCTCTAATATATATGTTACACCATATTTCTCTCCTCTAGTCTTTCTTATTCATTTTTTTTTTGAACAAAAGAGCTCAACACAGTAAAGTGGAGCAAAGTAAGCACAACAAAAGGCAACATAAACATGAATAAAATGGTATGATCCGTTGTCATCTCCGGCATTACCATCAACAACCAAACGGATCAACTCCACACTGATCCCTGTAACTCCAAAACGATCTTATCTTTACTCCTTCAACACTTGTCTCTGTGCTTTGAAAAACTCTGCTATTCCGCTCCAACCAAATATTCCAAGTAACCGCAAAGAAGCCTA
Source organism: Arachis stenosperma (assembly GCF_014773155.1). NCBI lineage: Eukaryota > Viridiplantae > Streptophyta > Magnoliopsida > Fabales > Fabaceae > Arachis > Arachis stenosperma. Next base: position 106,398,355 of record NC_080382.1, read on the forward strand.
TCAACCATTTCTTTTGCTCAGACTTGCAACCTGGTACACCAGTCCAGCTCTCAAAGAACTCTTTGACGGTCCCCGGATTGACCCATGCTCTATCAGCATACTTCAACCAAGCACACTATACCTGCCACATAAACTCACAGGCAAAAAATATGTAATGTACAAATTCTATATCCTTTTTACACAAAACACATATATTGTCATTATGATTAATAATGCGGAGTCTACTTAGCCTCTCCTTCGTGTTGACCCTACCTACTGAAACAAACCATGCAAATATTTCAACTCTTGGAGGCACCAAGCCTCTCCAAATGAAACTAGTGAAGCTGTAACTCGTGATGTCCTCTGAGAGAGTCTCTTGCTGCAGCACCTGCACAAAGGAAGTAGTAGAAAAAATACCATTTTTGTCAAATTTTCAGACAACTGAATCCTCTCTATCACTCAAAAATCTAACAACCCGTAGCCGGTCGTGAAGCTGATTGAGCAATTCTAACTCCCATTGGAATAGTTCTCTCCTCTACTGGAAGTTCCATACCCACTCTAGCCCATCCCAAAACCCACAATCCCCTATTACGAATCCTTATTGATTTGAAACAGAGAAGAGTCTCGAAAAACTATCTTTCAAAGAGCCATCTTGTAACCAAGCATCCTCTCAAAAACGAGTTCTTCTGCCATTTCCCACCTCCATAGACAAACCACGTATCATCATATCTCTTACCTGTTGCTCCTTAATATTAAGCTGGTAGATATCTTTCCACGGGCTCCCTCTTGTTAGCAACGGTTGGTGTGATAACATTACAGTTGGGTCCAACTGATTACAAGAGCATACAACTTTCTTCCACAGCGGGCAGTCCTCCTTTGAGAAGTGTCACCACCACTTAAATAGAAGCGACGCATTTCTAATTAAAGCATCTCCCACCCCCAAGCCACTTAGCTTTTTTGGAGCTTGAACTACCTCCCATTTCACCAGTGGTATACCATTATTCCCATCTTCTTTACTCCATAAGAACCTTCTCTGTAGTCCAATTATTTTTTTTTTTTTGCAACCGCCTTTGGCATCTTATACAAGCTTAAGTAGTAAATCGGCAGGTTATTGAGAACAGATTTTATGAGGACCAACTTACCCGCTTTGTTAAGCGATCTAGCTTTTCATATGCTCAACTTGTCTTCCACCTTGTCTATGATTGGTTTCCAGGTCTTTACCAACCGAGGATTAGCGCCAAGAGAAATTCCTAAGTACCTAACAGGTAACACAACTTCAGCACATCCCAAAAAACCACACATAGTCGTCACCCATTCCTTCTCACAGTTGACTGGGATTAGACTCGACTTATCAAAGTTGATACTCAGGCTAGACATTAACTCAAAGCACCGCAATAGCCTCTTATAATTCACAAGCGTCTCCGTTTCTTGTGGACAAAACAAGATTGTATCATCTGCAAATTAGAGATGCGATAATTCTATATTGTCCCTTTCCACCAGCAGTGGAGAAATTCTTCCATTTCTTACCGCCTCCCCCACCATCCTGTGCAGAATGTCAACAACAAGAACAAACAGAAAAGGCAAGAGGGGGCCTTCTTGTCTAAGTCATCTCTCCATCTTGAATGGCTTGGATGGTGACCCATTGATCAACACCGACATAGATGCTGTAGTCACACATTCCTTCACCCAAGTCCTCCATCTATGACCAAAGCCCATCTTCTGTAGCACTATATCCACAAAACTCCATCTCACTTTGTCGTAGGCTTTCTGGAAGTCTAATTTAACAATAGCCGCCTGCTTCTTTCTCAACTTCAGCCATTGGACCGTCTCACAAGCAATGAAGGCACCATCATGTATTTTGCGGCCCTTTACAAATGCAGACTGAGTTTCCCCCACTAAATGTGGCATCACTAACCATATTCTTCTTACCAGCACTTTGGATATCACCTTATAAACACAGCCCACCACACTAATCGGTCTTAGGTCTTTGATTTTCTTGGCCCCAACAAATTTTGGTGCTAACGCCACCCAAGTAACATTAGCATCTGTTGGTAACTTCGCAGTTTGGAAGAAGCCCAACATAGCTGCAGTAAACTCCTAACCAAGCTCACCCCAGCATTTCTTTATGAAGTTCATATTATAACCATCACAACATGTTGCTTTACTGGACTCACAATCCCAAACTGTCTCTCGTACTTTCTCAGCTGATGGCATTTCCTCTAGCAGTGCTGCCTCTTCATTATCAATCTTCTTAACCAGTCCCTCACGGATCCCAATCAAAGGAGCATACTCTTGCCTATACAGTTCTTTATAAAAACCTGTAATCGCAGTCTTTATTCTGGCCTGATTTCGTACCAGTCTTCCATTAATCACTAAAGAAACGATACTGTTGTTCCTCCTTCTTGCCGATGCTAGGTTGTGGAAGTACCTAGTGTTCTTATCCATATCACGAGCGTGTTGGGATCGGGATATTTGCTTCCAATGGATCTCTTTTCTGACATACCACTTTGCACAGCAAGTCACCAGAGCCTTCCTTCTAGCCTCCATTGTTCCGTCATAACTACCAGCACTAACCATATCATCAATCTTCTTTATCTCTTTCTCAAACTTCTTTATCCTGCTATCCATGTCCTCAAACATATCCTTGTGCTATCTTCTTAGCAGTACCGTCAAAGTCTTCAGCTTGTTTGTGAATGTATCATCTCCCAAGTTTCTCCACTCATCCTTTACCAACTTCAGAAACCCTTCGTGTGTAAACCAAGAATCCAAACTACGAAAAGGTCTTGGACCCGCATACAATTTAGAATCTTCTAAGATTAACGGGCAATGATCTGATAGGCCTCTCGGTCATCCTTTCAAACGAGTATCTGGGAACTCCTCAAGCCACTCCAAACTGACCAAGATCCTATCAATGCGTCTACAAGATCTACCTTGAAACCATGTGAATTTTCGATCGGTCAACAGTAAATCTACTAACTGTAAAACTTGCACACATACCTTAAAATCCTCCGCAAATTCCGGTAGCCTAACAACGCCTTTCCTTTTCTCCAACCATAGTATCTCATTAAAATCTCCTATGAAACAAAACGGGACCTGGCTTAAACCCACTATGTAGCTTAACTCCTCTCACATCACTAGTTTCTCACTCCGAGCATGTGCACCATACACCAAACAGAAAGCACATGTAAAATTATTTTTTGTCAGCAGACCTTCAACGCACAGCCAACCATCCCCTTTATAACAGTTCGATTGTTTAAATAATAAATTATCCCACATTAATAATAAACCGCTAGAGGCACCAACTGACTCCACAAACTCCCAACCCACCGTATCACAACCCCATAAACGTGCTACATCAAACTTAGTTACCACCTCCCTATTGGTTTCAATCAAACCTAGCATATTCAGCCTGTATTTTTTCTTCAATTCTTTCACTATACTCAACTTTCCATACCCTCCTAAGCCTCTAACATTCCAACAACTATAAATTATTTAGAAGGATTTCTACACACCTTGTTATGTTGTTTGGGCCTACTTCTCCTAGCTTTCTCCTTTTGTTTTGCCATCTATTTTTTTGCTGCGATAACTTCATTTTGACTTTGCATAATCGCCATTATATCTTCTTCATCGTCATAGAAAACCAGACCTGACTCCACTGCTAACTTCCACGTTTCCTTATTTTCTGCTAACTATACACTCTGGTCAAAATTTGGATTTGCGCTCTCAATTTTTGTCTCGGATCCAGCATCCGTTGTACCCTGCTCATTCACCTTGTCTTGACCCATGCCTTCATCTACACCTTCTATCTCTGCCAAATCGCTCACCTTTGCCCGCCCTAGCATGTATTGATCTCCATGTTCAGCCCAGCCACTTGCTTCACCAACTAACTCCTCCACTTCCTGTTCGTCACAACACCTTCCATCCTATTCGGTGTCACCGTGCTTGCTCCGTCACAGTTACGCAGAGCCAGCGCCTGGCTTCGTTTCTCTGGTTCCTCGCCAGGCCTACAGTCAGCATCTCTCCTCAACGCATAGAGACTCAAGCGGCCTTCATCAATGTTAGCCAGGTCGCCCACCCCGTCTGCTAAAGGAGACATTGCACTGCTTCGCTCACAAAATGATGCCTTGTGTGAATGATCATTCTGCTTCTCCGAACCAGATCCATTAGTTCGCACCTGACCCGGCCCAGCTTCACCTCCGCGTGTTTAATGCAGCTCGACTCCACGCTGAAGACCCTAGTCACTTTCCTGGTGCGTCTGGATCCTGCCCAAGAACCCCTCCAGCCCACTTCCTTCCATAAGCCCAGAAGTTAGATCCTGTTGCTTCCCCGATCCGGCTCCGTTAGTGCGCCCCTGACCCGACCTAGCATCATCTCCACGTTTTTTAAGCTTTCTGACTCCACGCAGCAGACCATGACCACTTCCCTGTTTCGTCTGAACCTCGCCCAATAAACCCTCCAGTCCACATCCTTCCACATGCCCATTATTTAGATGCCTCAATAGATGAGTACCTATGTTGCAAGCTTTGTGGGCCTCCCTCCTATATAAAATCGCATCCAGCTCATGCCCACCGTGAGTTATTGTAGCTAATTATTTGGCCCCACTTCCTTTGTCAAAGCATATCTCTGTAACAGTTCTCTCAGATTCACACTCCAAGCAATCGTCAGATTCTCCAATATCAGCCTTTTCATTAAATCCATTAATTTTGTGTGGATCATTTATCCATTGCCTTTTCAAGGCCATTAAAGTGTCTTGATTACATTATTTTGAAAATATATCTGTTATGACCGTAGTACCCTTGTTTACACCACCGTCATTAGCTTGTGTCCTGATTAGGTCAGCTACCAAATCCCAAGCCGCTACCGTCAACACCCTTTCGCCGGCATGTGAGTTAGCATTTTCACACGTTGACTTTACGCTTACATCTTCCAAAAGGCAATCATCCCCATATATTTCATGGCCTATTTCTTTCACAAACACATCGAATCCACTGGTTCCAACCGTGATATGAATCTATTCCTTAATCACGTCAAAGACACAAGTATCGATTAATACTTGGCCAACACTGAAAGATAAAGTCGACTTCGTCACATCATCACACTTGACTACTTCTCCCCATAGGCCGCCTATCTTATTGAACGTCTCCACTGATCAAACATGTAAAGGCACTCCATGACATTCCAACCAAACTCTTCTAGTCTCACTGCGTTCAGATTCCTCCTATCTCCATACACTGTAAAAGAATTGTAGGAAACTATTCATTTTGAAAGTAAATGCTACCTCTGCATTCTTCACATAATCAAACACTAGTAGGGCTTTGTATGCTCCAAGCTCCCTGACTTCAACGACCTGAGGAAAGTTCTTAACTATGGCCCTCTGTAACGCTTTGAAGTCAATGGCTCTTGTCGTGCCGCCTACTAAGCTCCTCAACAGCCAATCGAAATTCTCTTTTGCTATTGGCACTTCAACCTTCTTTGTCCAACCATTTCCTTGGGTGTCCTTGACGGGTGTTATCTTCTTAGTTTCTTCCACTCTTGTAGAACTTTCATCCTTCTGAAGTTGCCTGCTCTCCACCTCAGTTCTTGCAAGGTCTCCCTTACGTACCCTAGGGTTCTTCCCTCCTATAGCCCTTATGTACTTGGCCTCACCTACATTGATAATCTTACCCCTTATTCTTGTATGATTCATTTCAGTTATGGCATTCATCGCTCCCCCTTTTGTCGTATATTGTATAAATGCAAACATGTACACAATTCCATTTTTCATCTTCCAACCCAGATAGATGTCATTGATTCGTCCTGTCCAATGGAATAAGTGAAATAATTCCTTCTTTGAAATATCATTCGGCAGATTGTTGACAAAAACGGAGAAAGAAACATTTTCCAATCGTTGGTACTCTTCTCAATTCCAAATCTTAGGATCTATTTTCTGAACATTCCTAGTTCTACCCCACTCATTGTTCGCCCCCCCCCCTCTCTCTTTCTCTCTCTCTTCATGTGTACTTAAAACGTAGATTACATATTATTTTGTTGTAATATTAAATAGATATTAATTTAAAATTATTTTTTAAATTTAACATTATAGTTTCATATATATAATATTTATAACTATATATTTATAATAAAATCATTTTTTATTTTTTCAAATATTTTTTATTTTTTAGTGTGTGTTTGTGTAAGAAAAATTGGTGTAAAAATATCTTTCACACAATATCTACTTAATATACTAAAACTGGGTTTTTCCCCAACTAATGAAGGTGAGGTGTCGATTCCTCGTGATTCCATTTTTCCTCCAAAATGAATGCACTTTTCTCTATTCTAAATTATTTTATAAAAAATATATTTATTATAATTATATTATAATTAATATTTAATGAATAATACATAATTATACTAATTTAGAAACATATCTTCATTATAATTATATCAAATCAATATTTAATGCATTATTAAACTACTTATCAATTATATATCAATTGAAAATACTTTTAATTATTTTAATAATAATAATAATAATAATAATAATAATAATAATAATAATAATAATAATAATATATGATAATGGCACCGATCGTGATAATTATGATAAGAATATTTTATTTTAATCATAAAATGATCAAATCTTATGATATTAATAATGCACATTGATTTTAAATATTTTTTGTCATTTTAATTATATTAATTTTAAAAATATTTATATAATTCTAATTCTTATTCATTATCCAATAATAATAATAATAATAATAATAATAATAATAATAATAATAATAATAATAATAATAACTTGAAAAATCCGTATATAAACTATTTCAATTACCCGTGTATTATTATTAATTCAATCAATTATTTCAACTAACTAATTCAATCAATTATTTCTTAATTTATTTTTTTGAATTCAATAAATCAAATAAAATCAATTATACTAATTATTTTTATCAACTAATTGATTTGATTAATTCTTAAAAATATTTTTATTTTATTTATTTAAATACATGAATTATCACTAATTAGTTATTAATTTTATTAGGATAAATATCAAATTCTATTCCTAATATAAAAATATAAAATTTTATTCCTTCTATTTTTATTTTACCACTATAAAAGACCATATATGCTAGAAGAAAATATCATTTGTTTACCAATTACTCTTTCATTCGGTAGCTTTTACAATAATTCTTTTTCTTCTTATGAGGCATCGTCGCAAGAAAGCAACTATCGTGGACACAAACCACCACAGTACACTCCAACTTCTGTACTCATCATTCAGAGCAATATATGATATGTTATCCATGAGGCATTTATAAACCATGGTGTTATCATGTATGCATAAATAAAAAAAATCGTGTTTAAACTTAAGTCATTTACCTGTTTGTGTGGTATATTATAGTGTAAAATTAATTTCAATTTGTGCTGTGTAATAATATTATGGTCTAATTTAAGCTTTTACTTTAGAACTGTGTTATGATTTTATTTCATCATTTTCTCTTAGATATCAAGTTGACGTATTTTTATTTATTATTATTGAAACAGGTGCGATATAAAATTAAAAAAAACTCTCACACTGAATTTATTTTATTGTAGTCTTCTATCTCTTCTATTTTATTTTGTTTTCTTCTTATTCATTTTATTTTTTTTAAATATTATATAATTTATACCAATTAATTAATTATAATTCATTATATCAATTAGTTTGATTCATTAATTTATAATATGCATGATAAAATAAATTATTTGTTACTTATTATGTTAATTCTTCTAAAATCTAAATCTGAATAATTATATTTTTACTTTTTATTATGAACAAAATATTATTAATAATTAACCACTCATACTTTTAATCAAAATGTTTGGATGATTTTTATATTTATTAATATTAATTGTTAATTATTTTTTCGTAAATAAATTGTATTATAATTTTATCTTAGTTCATAATTGATTAACGATTGATGTTCATGAAGCTATGTTACTCTAAATTTTATATTTTATAAATATTTTATTTAAATGTAATTTTTTAAACATAAAAATATATTATTTTTGATAATATCATATTTTTACTTTTTTTAAATTATTCTAAATGAATATTTTATCGAATACTAATTAAAGTCATCATTCCATTTGCTTTTACTAATCTATTATCTAACTATTATATAAAATTAAAATTATATTAATAAATTTAATATTAAAGTTAATTTAGCTTTTTATTTAGAGCATTTTTCGATTTTTTTAGTGTAGTCAGCCAAAAATATTCAATTATGAATAGTCACTTCTATGTTATTTTAAATTATTGACTAATTAAAATTACTAAAATTTAATAATACAATTCTGTTTTATATTTTTATATTTAGTCTAATCCATCTAAACTATATAATAATCACTTCAATTTTTATATTTTATAATGTATGTAATACTACATATAGTAATAGTAAAATAACATATAATATTAAATATACAATTAATACATAAAAAATCTACTTAATATACTAAAATTGAATTTTTTTTCAACTAATAAAAGTGAGGTACTAATTTCTCATGAATTTATTTTTCTTCCAAAATGGAAATATTATTCTCTCCTTCTAAATTTATTTTATAAAAATATCTTTATTATAATTATATTACAATTAACATTTAATGAATAATGTATGATTATACTAATTTAGAAAAATATTTTTATTATAATTATATAAAATCAATATTTAATACATTATCAACTAATGAAAATGAGATATCAATGCATTATTAAACTAATTATCAATCATCAATATTTTTAATTATTCTAATTGTATTAATTGATATAGTTCTAATTCTCATTTATTTGTAATAGTTTTATTAGTAGATAGTTGGTGCACACATTAATGATGACTTATTTAATTTGATATCAATTAGTAGATAATAATAATAATAATAATAATAATAATAATAATAATAATAATAATAATAATAATAATAATAATAATAATAATAATAATAATAATAAAGGTATAGACAGTACATGCATTGTATTTTAAAAAGTAAAACATATTTTAAAAAGGATTAAGGTATCAATAATATATTGTGATTGATATCAATATTAATAATTAATTTTTATAATTATTTTTATCTACTAAAAACTACATATAATATTTCTTTTGTGGTATAAAATGGTTGTGATTCATAACATTTTTATGAAATTATATTGCATGGACACAAAATCAATTATTTAACAAATTAAATTTTAATTAATATATTTTATTTTTTACTCTTATTTTTATTCATTAATTTTTTTATTTTTATATCTCCTCTTTTAGCTCTTCCCTAGAAATATTGGCATATAATTAATGTAGATAACATATATATTGAGTAAGTATTTTCATTGAATTAATCATAAAGGTTAATAAAATATAATAGCATAATTTTCACCTAATTGTAGCAAGTATCTCTATTAAAAATATTGGCTAATTATTACTGTGTATAATTAATATATATATATATATATATATATATATATATATATATATATTGAATTTTTATAATTATTTATCATTTAGAGAATTCATAATACAAAAATTGTTCTTTTTCTATTTTTTATTTTTCATACCTAATGCTGCTAGCTACGATTCTATTAATAGTATTACTTATGGTAGATTATATGATAAAAAAGTTTGGAAAATAAAGGCAAGAATTATAAGGTTATGGAAAGTCTCATCCAAATTTGACAAGAGCAAGACGACTTACATAAAAATGGTTCTAATAGATGTTAAAGTTAGTTGATTATTTTTCATGATTCTTTCAAGTGATGTTAGGTCCAATTTATAAATATTTTTTATTCGTATTTTAAATTTATTTGATAAGTAAACCATTGCAATCAAAGACAGTGCCATTTAATAGCTTTATAAGTGCTAATAGTTTTTATATTTAATTTGTTTTACAGTGTAATAAAATTCATTTTTCAATCAATAATTATTCGGCAAAGATGTTTGAGAATGAACTGATTGAGGGAAAGGTCTATGTCTTCTCAGATTTTGTGATTGAAGAATCAAGCGAAATTTATATTCTGACTACACACGTATGTAGAATAACTTTTAAGAAGGAGTCACGTATACTAAATACAGTCGATGATCGTAAAATTCTTGACAATAATTTCAATTTTCTTGCTCATGTTGATATATTGAAAGAAACAAATGAACAATCCAACTTATTTGGTACGTAGTTAATTTGTATTAATATACACAAAATTATTTTTTTATTTTAATTTTTGCAAAGAAATCATATAATAGCATCATTTTATCGATAATATAAATTTTAATAGTTTATTTATGCAAATGTTTAAAATTGTATTGCGACTTTTTTAAAAGTATATCCTTTTATTAATATATTGTTAGTTTTATCGTTTAATATAAAATAAATTGGTAAAATTTCTTTAATTTATAAGTAATTTATTATATTATTCATTTATTTGTCCTTAATTTAATACTTTTAATTTATTTTTTTCAATTAGATATTATTGGACTCTTGACCGAAAAAGAAGAGCTTATATCAAGATCAAAAATAGGAAGAAGTGACCATTACATTGTGATTGATCTTCATGATTTGGAGTATGTGAAATTTTAATATTTCACAATAAGATTTTATTTTGTAACAATTATCTACACATATGCAAAATATTTTATCTTTTTTTATTATATATTACTACTTATTTCACTTAATTCTTGCTTTTATTTAGAAATGGAAAAAAATAAGGTGCACACTGTGAGATCAATTTACAACTCAATTATTCAATTATCTATGTGATCACCAAACAACCGAATACATACTTATTCTCCAATTTGCAAAATTTAATAAAGGCATTGGTAAGCATATTGGTTTAACTTTTTATTTAACATATTTGTTTATGTTATATTTGTAATCATATTATATCTATTTCTACGAATATATCTTTTTAAAAAATACTCTTAGTATTAGTATATGGTGTATTAAATAAATATTAGTAGCTTTAAATTATTTATTATTTATTAGAGAACTTTGTGCATTAGAATTCTCTAATAATTTGTTGTTCATTTTAAGTTAATTTTGATATGTTCTTACTTCACGGTAAAATAACATATAAAAATTTATTGGTGGAAAGTATTACTAGATTATTTATGGTCGCATTAAGTATATATGTCTGATTTATTGAAAAAAAGTAAATTATTAAAACTAATTAATAATTATTTTAGAGTTGATATACTTAATATTAGATTAAGAAAAAATGAACAATGCATAACATGTTACTTTTTTATTAGTCAAATTATTATAATTCAAATTAATTTTAATAGAATAACTTAAAATTATAATTTCAATCTTATCACGTGCATGGCACGGGTTATTATACTTGTTTTTCATTATATATAATTTATTAAAAATATATTTTATTAAATCAAAGACTAAAATATATAATTTTTTAGTTTTAATGTAACAAATTTAATATGTTATTTGATTTCAATGTTATTATATTATTATAATTATTTAATATATAAAAAAATAATAAGTATTATATATATATATATATATATATATATATATATATTAAGAAAATTACTACATATTTTATTATATAAATATAGAAGTTTTTTGTTTTAAAAATATAAAATAGATAAATACAAAAAATATAAGTAATTTTTATTTATTAGGATTAATTATTATACAATATTTTTTAAATATTAAAAATATATTAAAATAATATTTTAAACTATAATATAAAAATATAATAAAAATAAATATATTTTTTAATGAGAGTACATAAAGAGTACATAGTATATAAAGTATAATTCAATCGTAATATATTCCATCAATAGTAATTGGATTAATTAAGAATTTTATTTTCATTAGCACGCGCTCTCCAATTAAAATGTTGGAGGCCAAGATTGTCCGTAACTATTTTACTTATCAGCAGTTGAATATATATATTGTGGTAAATACGCTATAGCATTTCATGTAGAAATGAAATATTCTAATTTCTCCATATAATTTGATCCACATGGATGATACAAAAGTATATACCATGACTTCCTTCTATAGATATATCTAAGGAAAGATTCCAATTTTTTAGGAAGTGAATTAACACACTTTTAAATGACCTTAGCAGCGAAATACAAATTATATCGCTTCTTCTACCTTTGTCGTGTAGTGTCGGCCTCTAACGATTTTTCCACAACCCCCAACAAACGGCTATTATTATATATAGCAAAATTATCCCATTTAAATTCTTCTATATACATATTTGCATGATGGAAGTCTTTTGATGACAGCCATATAGTCTAGTACATAGGCTTGTAATTTGTTTTCATCTAAATTTGTACTATCCCATTATAATTTTAAAAATTCAAAATCTTCATCAACAAAATAATTTCTATTCCCAATGGAACAAAATTCTTATCCGGGTATTATTAGAGAGAAAAATTAGATGCGTCAACTTCAATAGTATTTATGGGAGAATTGTTCATAATTTTTTTTACTTTTGATGAACCTCTTGACTTTAATTTAGATTATTTTTTTATCAATACATGTAGACTTATTTGTTATAATTTTTTTAGTGGAAGTACATAAAGAGTACATAATATATAAAATGTAATAATTCAATAGATATTTTAAAGAGAATTTTTCATTCTCTTCAATAATAAGAATAACTTATTTTTTCCTTTAAAAATGTGTTAATTCACTTCCTAAAAGATTGAAATCTTTCCTTGAATACATCTACATAAGAAAGTCATGGGATACACTTCAGCATCATCCATATATATTAAATTAGATAAAAAATTCGAGTATTTCATTTTTACATGAAATACTGTAGAGTATTTGTCACAATATATTCAACTGCTGATAAGTAAAATAGTTACGGACAATCTTGGCCTCTAACATTTTAATTGGAGAGCGCCTGCTAATGAAAATAAAATTCTTAATCCAATTTTTATTGGAGGAAAATATTACGATAATTCTATTGAGTTATTACACTTTATATATTATGTACTCTTTATGTATTCTTACTAAATAAATATAATTATTTTTATTATATTTTTATATTATAGTTTAAAATATTATTTTAATATATTTTTTAATATTTAAAAAAATGGTATAATAATTAAACCTAATAAATAAAAAATACTTATATTTTTGCATCTATCTATTTTATATTTTTTAAAACAAAAAATTTTCATATTTATATGATAAAATATGTAGTAATTTTCTTAATATATATAATATCTATTAATTTTTTATATATTAAATTATTATAATAATATAATAACATTGAGATCAAATAACATATTAAATTTGTTACATTAAAACTAAAAAATTATATATTTTACTCTTAGATTTAACAAAATATATTTTTAATAAATTATATATAATGAAAATTATTTTGTGAAAGATATTTGTACACCAATTTTTCTTACACAAACACACACTAAAAAAATAAAAAAAATTATTTGAAAAATAAAAAATATTTTGATTATAAATATATCATTATAAATATTATATATATGAAACTATAATGTTAAATTTAAAAAATAATTTTAAATTATTATCTATTTAATATTACAACAAAATAAATATGAATAAGAAAGACTAGAGGAGAGACTTATGATGTGACATATATATTAGAGAGTCTAAAAAAAGAATATATATCAATCTTATATTAGTCACTATTACACACACATATATGATTCATATATGTAATTGATACATATTATTTATTCAATTTTTTAAAAAAATTTATAAAATAATATTTTCATGTAGGTTAAATTACACGGTTAGTCTCTACACCTTCAATGAAATTGCAAATTGGTCTATATAGTTTAAAAGTTTGTAATTGGGTCCCTCAAAAAAATTAAAATTTGTAATTAGATCCTCAATAACGTTTACTGTCAAAAAATACACATTTACCATAATGTCCACTTTTCTTCCATTATCCTTTCTCTTCCCCTCTTCCCCTCCCTTCTTCACTGGCAGCCATGGCCATGGCATCAACCACCACAGCAGCTGCCACCATTTTACTATCAAGTTCCATGTTAAGTGCATATGGAATCATAAACCCAAACCTCCTAGTAAGAGCTATTTTTCCATCGGGCTCTACTTCTTCTACTTCTTGAAGCATGGCAACACTCTCAGCTTGGGCACCATTCTCAACTGTCACATTGGATCTCACACAAAACTCATCATCATCAAATAATACTAATAATACTTCTACTCTTCCAATCAGGCATCATCATCCTCTTAATATTGTCCCTTTGTTCCAGTTACCCAATTTTCAAGGTCACCCGCAAAATTTTGAGACTCAAGCCCTACATAATCAATCAAAATTTTTCGGCCTTCAATTGCCTCAACAAGTTACTGCCTCTTCCCAATTGGGAATCTAACCAACTACAGGAACAGCCGCCATCCCTGGCTAATTCTATCACTGCAGCCGTCACCACCGATCCTAACTTCACCGTCGCTATTGCAGCCACCATCTCCTCCATCATCGAAGGTAACAACAACAACAATAACAATAACAACAACAAGAACAACAACAATAATAATAATAATAAACCAAACAGCACTTGAGATGGTAACAACAACAACGGCAGCCATCTCCTCCATAATCGGCACGATGATGACTAAGATCCCGTCAATGCTAAAGATGCTGTGAGCAGTCGAAAGTTGTTGCATTTAAGGTTGGAGGCGGAGGAGAGTTGAGGAGCAATGTGTTCCTTCAATTCATGATGCTCTTTCCTCTTTTTTCTCTGTTTTGCAAAGTAGAGAAGTGATAGTGAGAGGGCTGGGGAGGGGGTGGGGTGGTTTAGGGATTTTTTGGTCATTTTTAAATAGTTAAATTATAGTGTTAGTCCCTATACTTTTACTAAAATTGCAAATTAGTCCTTACTGCTAAACACGTGCAACTCGAATATTCTGTTAAATCAAACGGTGTTTGAACGGTAGGGATCCAATTATAAATTTTAATTTTCTTCCGGGAGTCAATTACAAACTTTTAAACTATAGAAACCAATTTACAATTTCATTAAAAGTGTAGGGACTAACTGTATAATTTAACCTTTAATATATTATATATAATATTTTAAATAAATTATATTTAGACAAATATTTGATGAAAAATTATATTATATAATAATATTTTTAACAAAAATAGTTAGCTAAGTATTGAATATAATAATTTAATTATTTATCAAGTAATATAAAATAAAATTTAATTATTTTATATTTTTATGTTGCAGTTTAAAATATCATTTTAATATAATTTTTTATATTATAAAATTTTTTTTACATAATAATTAATTTTAATGAATAAAAAATATTTATATTTTTTGTATTATATATAATATTTTAAATAAATTATATTTTTAAAATATTTTAATGGAAATTTATATTATATAATATTATCTTTAACAAAAATAGTTAGTTAATAAATTTTGAATATAATAATTTAATTATTTGTCAAGTAATATAAATAAAATTTTAATTATTTTATATTTTTATGTTATAGTTTAAAATATTATTTTAATATAACTTTTTAATATTATAATTTTTTTCATAATAATTAATTTTAATGAATTAAAAATATTCATATATTTTGTATTTATATATTTTATATTTAATTATTTAAAAATAAAAGATTCTGTTACCATTTAAAATATTACGTATTAAAATATTGTCATTTGAAGCATTTAGCTATATATTAGGATATTCTATATTTATTAGAGTCTATCAATGCTCTTCTTTTATATTCACCTTTGATTTTTATCTAATATAATCTAATGGTTTATATAAATATATCATATGTAATAAACACATAATTATTGTGTTTATTTTAGACATACTCTAAATATATTATTATATAATATAATTTTTTAACGTAACAGAAATATAAATTGAAAAAGAAATAGTTTTTTAACGTAATATAAAATGAAATAGTTTAACGTAATTTTTTAATGTAACAGAAATATAAATATATTATTATATAATGTAATTTTTTAAAAATATTTATAAAAATAAATTTATTTAAAATATTATATATAATACATAAAAATATTAACTTTTTTTATTTTTTTAAATTTTTATTGTGATATCACATGTTTATTGTTTTTACGTTTATTGTGATATATAATACATGAAAAGATTATACGTTTAAAATTTTTAAAATTAAGTTTGTTAAAATATTTTTTCAAATTATATATAATACATATAAATATTACACATTTTTTTAAATATTATATAATAATTAATTTGGTTAAAATAATATTATATATACTATTTTAAATAAAATACACGTTTACAAATATTTGATTAAAAAATTATGTCACACAATAATATATTTTTAATAAAATTAACTATTAATAAATATTTTTAATAAATAATTTAATTATTTTTAAATAATATAAAATAATTTAATTTTTTATATTATGTAATTAAAAATAATACTATATAATAATTAATCTTAATAAATAAAAAATATTTTTGTATGTATTTATATATTTTATATTTATTTTAAAATAAAAGATTATACTTGTCAATTTTAAAATATTCTATATTAAAATGTATTTATGTATGTATATACTAATATATTCTATATTTATGAAGTCTATCAGTACTCCTCTTTTATAACATTCTTTGATTTTCATTCAATAAAATCTAATGATTCATCAAAGGTGGCGCATCTAATTTGCACAAAATGATTGGACTGATTTTAAACATACCCATATATTTATATTTATATTTATATTTAAAAAATTATATTATATAATAATTTAATTATTTATCAAGTAATACAAACAGGAATTTGATTGATATTGAATTCGACTTGTGGAATTTGAGATTGAAGATTTGTGAGTTGATGGAGGAGATTGGTATTGCTTTGGTTGTCAAAATCACCATTCGAGGATCTCTTTACCATGTTCGTCATTTTGAGAAATCAATAAATCACAGAGTAATAAGAATTCAGATCTTCTTTCTTCCAACTCATTGATCGGAACAATTATGTTGACCAAGAAAGAATCTATTGAATGAGTTTAAAAGAAGAGGTAAGAAAAGGGGAAAGAAAATGTCGAAAGAAAAAATTAGGAAAAAGAAAGAAAATGGCAAAATTGGCAATAATTGGATCTCAATTCACAATTTTTTTTCAATTTGATTCACAGCTTTGTTACTCTCTACGCTCATTGCACTATGAAAAAAATCTCATATTTTAAATTGTTTAAACTGTGATGTTGATGGTTTGATGAACAAGAAAAAAGTAAGAGAGAGAAAAATAAATTATTCTCATTGTTGAAGAGAATGAAAAATTCTCTTAAAAATATCTATTGAATTATTACATTTCATATACTATGTCCTTATATACTTCCACTAAAAAAATTATAACAAATAAACTTATATCTAATATTGATACAAAAAAAATAAGACGAAAGCTAGTGCACTTTAAATAAAGTAGAGAGTGCAGCACTCTTTAAAAAATAACCTACTATAAAAAATTATCAGGTAAATTAAATTTATTTATTATTATTTTTTTATTGTTATGGGCTGAACAAACAACTTAATATAGACAAAAAAAACTAAACCCCTCTCTCAACTCTCAACTCTCAACTCTCAACCCTCTTATAGCATCCGCCACCGCCGTAATGAGAGACTCAGCACCACCGCCGTCCATTGAGCTCAGGAGCCACCGCCGCAGGGAGTGAAAAACTGCCATCGTTCGCTGCGTTGTGGTCGTGCTCCTAGTCTCCTCCAGTTCACTCTCATGATCTCAAAAAATCCCCAAACAAAAATTAAACCCTAGCTTCTTCAAAGGTTCTGCCGCCGCCGTCCGGGGTTGTCGGCGCCTCCGCGTCTGCGTCCTTCCCCCTGTCCCGAAGCCAGGCCCTGTCTCCTAGCTCGGCACGTCGTCCTCATCCTCACTGGCTTCTCTGTTCGAGGCTTGGAGCAACTCGCCGTCGTATAGCCCCTCGCCGCTCGCCGCTCGCTGTAGTCTCTCCACTCGCCGTCCTGCTGTCCGTCGAAGGTTAGTGGCACTGCTTTTACTTTTTTGGTTATTCCTTTTATGCTCTGTTTAGTGATTTGAGTATTTGACTGGTTTCTGAATGTGAATTTGTGAATGTAAATCAAATAATTGATTTTGTGTTGTTGAAATTATTGATAGTTATGGATTTGTGAAAATTATTCTGCTATTTTCACTGATTTTTGCTTATTCTACTTTTTTTTCCTCTTTAAATTTTGAAGTTTGAATGAAGTCTGATCTGATCTGCTACATTTTTGAATTTTAATTACCTAAAGTCCCAAAAAAAGATTTTTTTTGGGTTTTCTTTTCAGTATGCTCATGTTTTTAGAATTTTGCTGGTTAAACTCATTAAACAGAAAGAAAAATGAACTTCAAGAATGTTTAGTGCATTTAAATTAATTTAATATTAAATCTGTTGTGCTGTTGGTAATATTTTTTTTTATTAGATTTATCCTTTGAGAGCTGCTGTTAGTGTGGTTTGGTGTTGCCTTATTGATTTCAGTTGTTGTTTTTTGGATATGTGGTATAAGAATGAGGTTGAATCGTGCTATAAGAATTTTTTTTGAAGCAAGTGAACTATAAATATTTATCAAGTCTTTTAAACTTTTATTATTGATGAGTTTGAAAAACTCAAATTTATTTTGATGATGAACAAACATTATTGAAATAATTAATTACAAAATTATTGGTTTAATTTTCATGTAATATGTGTTAATCAAAATAATTTTGTAATGCAGGTTTCATATTGATATAATCATTGGGCTGAAATTGCCACAGGCCCAAATCAAAATATACATTCAGCCCTTGCTTGATGTTTTCTATATTAAGTGGCTGAACTGCTGTGATATTAATTGGACCAGATTGAGTTATTATTACAAGTCCAAATAAATATTAATGCTATCTGCCCCAATGCATGATCCGAAAATAATTCATCAGGAAAGCAAATGTTATCATTTGCCTCATGCATTCCAACGGATCTCAATCTTTGGCATATGAAAGATGGCTGAAATATTTCATCTATTGGGCCAGATTTACTCATTATTGATACAAGCCCAAATTGTTCCACATGCATGATCCGAAACCAATGAAAAAAAGAAAGCAAAAATGCTTCCAACGAATCTCATCTTTTGCCATGTGATGGATTCCAAATTCACTCAATTTTCATTTAATACATGGGAACTATGAGAGAGAAAGTGTCATTGATTTGATTGAAAAATATCAATGTTGCACGCTAATCTACAAGGAAAGTAAAAGCAATCCTAGTTCAATTAATTTGATTCACTTAATTGCTTTTCTTCTTTCTCTATCTTCTCTCTCATTTCTTTCTTTCCTTCGGTCAATATCCAGGAAGCCATGGAAGCTACTTCAAGCTACCAAAAGGAAAGAAAAATACGTCTCAAGACCATCATGATGATGGCAAGAAAACATAAAAAATTAAAAGTATGCTGTGGCTGAGATTTTCACCAAAAATGGTAAGATTTTGTGAGGTAATCTCGAGCTCTTCATACCCAAAATAAGAAAGAAGGAGATTTGGCCAGCAAGGAGGAGATCCTTGGAGACTGGCTTGTCTCTGATTCTACTCAACCACCACGGAAGTAGCTAGAGTGGCGAAGTGATGGAAGAGGCAGAGATTGGAGTATATGAAGCCATCATCATCATGAAGCATCAAAGGCCAGAAATCCATCTTGAAGAGCAAGCCAAGGATGGAGAGCTCGGATTGATGAAGAGTGATGACCAAAGAAGAACTAGAGGTATTTGCATGTTGGGTTTTGCATGGGTTACCTCCTCTCTCTCTTTGGCCGAACCGGTTTTGTGTGAAGGAAAAGAAGTTAAGCTTGGTTTTCGTTTCAACTGTGAAGGCTTCTCCTCTCTATAAAAGGGGTGAACAGTCACGGTTTGATTCAAGGAGAAAGTGTGAGAGTGCAAGGCACAGAAGTCTCATAGCTACCTAAGCTTACAGATTTTCTTCTTCTTCAATGTATTCTGTTTTGTATTTTTCTGTTTAATTTTGTCATGTCTTGAGTCTCATGGAAAAAGGCAAACAGTGAGGTTTGTATGAAAAAGTCATAGAGCGAAAAAAGGCAGAGAGTGCAAAATTAAAAGAAAAAGCCATAGATGTCCTTAGAGTTCCTTTGTTCATCTATGTTGTGTTTCATGATTCTATGGGAATCTCCTTGTAAGTTGGGTTAGCACTTTACAGTTTGTAATATGGATGATTATAGTGAAATTTTATCATTGTTGTGATGGAGACTGGATGTAGGCTGCATTGCACTTAGCAGCTGAATCAGGATATATCTGGGTGTAATTTTCTCTCTCTACTACTCTATTTCTGTTTCTGCTGCACAGGAGCTAAAACCAAAAATATCTCGTGCCAAGTGACGAGACAAAAATAAAAGTCTCGTGGCTAGGGACGAGACAAAAACAGAAAAGTCTCCTCAAAGACCATAAAGTGTAATCAAGCAAAAAGGGGGCTAAGATTCAACCATCCCTTCTCTTAGCCACTGAAACCATCAATTATCAAAATATGTTAGCATATAGTTCAAAAGGCCCTTTAAAACAATTTCTATGGTCAAAGAATAAAATATCGTTATCTGAAGAGGAGTTATTTTAAATATTAATCTTAAATACTTTTAAAAAAGTCATTTGATATACTTCAGATTATTAGATACCTTTTGAGGTCTTTGATGACTTTAGATTAGGTTAGAGGAGTATTTGAGATATTTATAGAACTTGAGACAATCATAAAAAAGAATCTTTTAACTAAAATAAATGAGGAGTATAAAATATAAAGAGTTAAGAGTTCAAAAGATGCTGCCTTATTGATTTCAGTTATGGTTTATGAATGATTATTTGATTTCTGGCTGTGTTGCTGCTGTTTTTAACATTGTGAATGACTTATTGATTTCAGTTATAGGTGATAATATTAATCAATAAGCAATTTGCTGGTAATAAGCAAATGATGCTGCTAATCCTAATCTTCCTAATTCTAGTAATGTGATGTTAAGAGCTATTCTTTCTTTAGTTTTTATTGATTATAGAATTTTAAGTGTTGAATTTCTTTTGGTACGAGAGTGTGAATGTCTTGTTTAAACTATTTTTTGGTTGTTGAAAAATTTTTTTATGAAGTACTGTCAAGTTCAAACAAGTGGTTTATAATTTCTGTAAAAATTTTATATAACTCTTTTACAGGCACACAAGAATAACAGGGCAATTGGAGATTGGGGGCTTTTTCATATTTGTTATTTGAGTTGTAACAACTTTGTGACAGAGCGTGGTACAAATTTCTTGGTACGTACTATTGCAAATATATAATGTATTAAAATAGAATCCTATTAATACCATAAACTAATACCTCTCACAATTCTATTATTGTAATGCTAGGGTTTCTTCTATAATCTATAATTTATAATCGGGAATTTTGTAGCATTGTCTTGACAGGAGCTCTTCTTTCTTTATCAACAAATGATTATAATTTATGAAAGAAAAATAAGCAGACAAAAAATAGAATAGAAATTACCGTTTGCCTCTGTGTTTGATGGAAACATAATCAAATTCATGATATTCCCCGCAAGACACTCAGATTTGATGTGGTATCTTGTGTAACTCATTATCTATTGTACATTGATTTCATAGGAAATTATTGTATTTAAAGGTATTATGTTGCTGCTGTATCAAATTTCCAAAGTGTGCTTGAAGAGAGAATTTTTGCGTGGTTTAGAATTTAAAATAAATTTCCATTGCAAGTATAGCTTCTAAACTAACAAGAGTCCTTTCTTACAAATGTTTGGTTGTCACAAGTAACAAACCCAATAAAATTTATAAACCGAAGTATTCAAACCTCGGGTCGTCTTCTCAAGGAATTGCAGGGAGGTATGTTCTTATTATTGGTTATGAGTTTTGTAGATTGGGGGTTTTGAAAGTAAGGAAGAAGTATGTTAAATGACAAGTAAAATAAATAAATAACTGTAAAATAAACTCTTGGCCAGATATGAGAAATTGAAAGTCCTATCGTAGTTATCCTTATCGATGGTGATGAGAATTGAGTTTTAATCCCACTTAGTTAACCTTTACTAAAGCAAAGGAAAGTTAAGTGGACTAATTAGTTTGATCCTCAGGTCCTAGTCAATTCCTAAGAAAGGACTAGAGTTATTGGAATTCAATTCAATTAGCAAAAATAGCAATTATCAATCACGATGAGTTTGATAACTCAAGAGTCACCAATTAATCAACCTAAGCCAATAGTAAATAATCTAAATAAAAGATAGGGAAAAGCAATCATGAGTCTGAAATACCTCAATTTATATCAATTAAAGAAAATCATAACATGAATGGTCATTAAACAAATAAAAGAGAAAATAACTAAGAAGAACATTGAACCTGAGATGAAGAAGAAATATTTCTAAATTCTAAAAATCCTAATCCTAAATCCTAAGAGAGAGGAGAGAACCTCTCTCTCTAAAAACTACATCTAAAATATGAAAAGTGAATTATGATCTGATCTGAAGTGTTGTCTTGAGTCTCTGCATGTTTCCTGACTTTAATCTGTATTTATGGACCAAAAACTGGGTTGAAATGCGGCTCAGAATTTCTGCCAGCGACTTCTGTAATTCTGCAGATCGCGCACGTCACGCGGCCGCGTCGTCCACGCGATCACGTCACTCAGCATTTTTCGTACCACGCGTGCGCGTCGTCCACGCATTCGCGTCGTTCGTGCAGCTTCCAGTCCGCGCGGTCGCGTCAGGCACGCAAACGCGTCACTCTGATTTCTTCCATTTCGCGCGGTCGCGTGAGCCATGCAACCGCGTGACTTCTCGCTGGTCATCTCCTCAATTCCTTGTGTTCCTTCCAGTTTTGCACGCTTCCTCTTCATTTCTTACGCCATTCCTGCCCTATGAAGCCTGAAACACTTAGCACACAGATCAATGCATCGAATGGTAATAAGAGATGATTAAGATTAGCTAAACTAAGACCAAAGAAGCATGTTTTTAATCATAGAACTAAACTAGGAAGGAATTGTAAAATCATGCAAATCATATGAATAAGTGGGTGAAAATCTTAATAAAATCCCTCAATTAAATACAAGATTTATCATAAAATAGTAGTTTATCAGTGCTTCTTGAGTTAGGGTCTTTGAGAAAAAGAAAAGATCTGAAGATAAAATAGACTTTAGCAAATGTGTGCATTATTAATTATTTCACCTTTCAATCATATAATTACAATCTTCTTTTTGGATTATCATTCACATGGTAGGTGTAAAAGATAATTGTTTTTTATTGACGTGACGAGATATAATTAAATGCAAGTGTAAATCTGTTTTATATTTCATTATAATTAAATTCTTATTTTTAATTGTTGAAGAGGAGGGAAAAAAATTGAAGTAAATGGTTTCGTTGTGTTCAGAGTAAGGAATGGGGGACAAGAAGAAGAAGGCTCAAATGTTTGTAAAACTAGTGTTTGCTGCTGGGACTGAATTTTTCTATGTGAAGAGGAAGCCAAGGCAGTACATAGAGAAGCTCGAGTTTCGCAAGTACGATCCAAGGGTTAACCGCCATGTTCTTTTTACAGAGGCTAAGATGAAGTGATACACCATCTTTCAGTTTCATTTTGATGATCATGGCTACATTCTTGTAGCTGGAACAATTTAGTACTGTTTTCTTTGAAACAGTAAGTTTGAATCATGCCAATCTGTGTTTTTTACTTCTCTGCCTTGTGTACATTTTTCTTAACAACGTAAAATGGTAGCTGAATTTTTAGCAAGGTAGCTGCCAATATAGAATCAGGAGATCGTTACCTTGCTAGAAGCATTAATGCTTAATCTAATCCACCTTGTATATGGGATATGTTGTCAGGTCTGACCTATAAGAATTTCCTATACTAAAAATTATAAAATAATTATTGTACGTCGATTAAAAAATGCTCAAAGAACAAATGGAATTTAAAAATAACACTTTAATCACATCTTGTAACACAAATAAATATTTATGATTAATTTTGTTAAATGGATACTTGCTCCTCGAAAAAAGAATGGAAAAAAGGCACATGCTAAAGATAAAGAATCAACAAGTATTAAAGTTGTTTAATGCCAAAAGAAAATACGCTTAATATACTTTGGCTTGGTTTACAATAAAATCAACTATAATCGTTTCAAAGTTCATATGCTCGGATGGACAACCATGGAGCCCTAAAAACCAAATTTATTATCCTTAGAAAGATGTACAAATTGTACAAATGTACAAATGAAGCTTGAAATAATAATAGTATCTATTCCATTTTAGGGTAGCCGTTTATAAAATTAGCAGCACCCTGATTTGATCATGATTTTAGCTACCAACCATGATAATTGATATCATTGTCATGTTTGTTTCCGTTAAAGTAAATAGAGGTTTATATGCACATTCATGCATGATGATGCACCAGAGGATGAGTTAAAAGCAAGTTCAATTAGAGCCAAACTCCTCATTCCAGCGCTCGAGCTCTTCCCACTTACTTTTCTTTAAGTTTGGTCTGATGACTGTCATTGCCTTCTTGAAATCATTGTAAGTTAATCCTCTTACCTAGTAAAGCCAAAAAACATCATTACACAACTTATTGTTCAATTTTTTTTATGAAAAAGGTAAATACTTTAACAAAGATTTTAAGTCATCTTGATATGAATTTTTTTATTATTAAATAATAAATTATAAAATTTAATTTTAATATATTATAAAAATATTATCTCTATTTAAAGTGTAAATAAGAAAAACAAATTATACTTTTAAGTGAGTATATATATATTTTTTAAATTAAATTTATATAATAAAAAATCTTTTATCATTGTCTTCATATTTAATGTTATAATTTTGTTTTGCACAAAATAAAATTATTATATATTTGTTTACTTTTCACGTGATTGATATATATATATATATATATATATATATATATATATATATTAAATTTATATAACACAAAATCTTTTATCATTGTGTTTATATTTAATATTACAAATTTTTTACATAAAATAAAGTTTATTTAAATTTTAATATTATATACATATTATATATTTAATATTAATTTTTTTTAAGATTCTAGTATATCTTTTTTTTTCTGAATTTGGTGTATGAATTCTTAACTTATTTCTTGTTGTAAAATAAAGGATATATAAAATAAAGATGTATAAATAGAAGACTCTATTATTAATATAATTAGCTCAATAATTTTTATATATATATAATAATATTATATGTTGTATTGTGTATATATATACAAAGATAAGAAAAAGTATTAAAAATAAAGAGAGAGAGATTTGCATTTGATACTATCTCAATATAATAAAGATGGTTAATATTGCTATTAATATTATATGTAAAGAGTAATAGAAAATAGAATTTAAAATACTTATAAAATAAAAGAAGAGAAAGAATTGTAATAGTAATATAAGGAGAAGGGTATTTGATTGCAACATAAAAGAGGATTGATTTATTTGTATGAAAAGGAAGGAAGAATAATATTTTTGTTCTGTTGTTATTGTTGTGTAAATGGCTTCTGATCAAGCCTTATATTTATACTTGTGAAAGTCTAACTTTCTTCAACATTATTAATTACAATCTATCTTGAGAATGTTAGCTTCTCATAGGAATGGGCATCCACGTCCCATTCTTATCACAACACTCCCCCTTGGATGCCCATTTAGGATTATGCCTCGTTAAAACCTTACTAAAGAAAAACCCAATGGGAAAAAACTTTAGTGAAGGAAAAAGAGTACAAAATCCTTTGTGATGGGACTGCCTCATTAAAAACCTTGTCAAGAAAAACCCAATGGGAAAAAAACCTGACCAAGGAAAAAGAGTACAGTCTCCCCCTCTTGTCGACATCATTTAATGTCTCGAAATCGACGCATCCCAATCTCATGTACCAATCTTTCAAAGGAGGATTTTGGGAGTGACTTTGTAAATAAATCTGCCAGATTGTCGCTTGAGCGGATCTATTGGACATCAATCGTCCCTTGATTTTGAAGATCATGAGTGAAGAAGAATTTAGGAGAAATATGCTTTGTTCTATCACCTTTGATGTATCCACCCTTAAGTTGAGCAATGCATGCTGTATTATCTTCAAACAGGACGGTTGGAGCTATCTTATGATCAATCAGTCCACATGATGACAGAATATATTGAATCAGACTCCTCAACCAAAAACACTCGCGACTAGCTTCATGAATCGCCAGTATTTCAGCATGATTAGAGGATGTTGTAGCAATCGTCTGTTTCGTGGACCTCCAAGATATAGCTGTACCACCATATGTGAACAGGTATCCTGTTTGAGATCTCCCTTTATGTGGATCAGACAAGTATCCGGCATCTGCATAGCCAACTAGTTGTGACTTGGATCCATAGGGATAAAACAATCCCACATCAACCGTTCCATGAAGATATCGAAAAATTTGTTTGATTCCACTCCAATGTCTTCTGGTTGGAGAGGAACTATACCTTGCTAGTAAATTCACCGCGAATGATATGTCAGGTCGCGTATTATTAGCAAGATACATTAGTGCTCCAATGGCACTAAGATATGGTACTTCAGGACCAATGATATCTTCATTTTCTTCTTTAGGACGGAATTGATCCTTTTTCATATCCAAAGATCTTATGATCATTGGGGTACTTAATGGATGTGACTTATCCATATAAAATCTCTTCAAGATCTTTTCTGTGTATGTTGTTTGATGAATAAAGATCCCGTCTTTTATATGCTCGATCTGCAGGCCGAGACAAAATTTAGTCTTTCCAAGATCTTTCATCTCAAACTCTTCTTTTAGAGTTTTTATAATTGTTGGAATCTCTTCAGGAGTCCCAATGATATTTAAATCATCAACGTACACAGCAATTATAATAGACCCAGATGTAGTTTTCTTTATGAAAACACATGGGCAGATGTCATCATTCTTGAAATCGTTTTTGGCCAGATACTCAGTAAGACGATTATACCACATTCGTCCAGATTGCTTTAGACCATATAAAGATCTTTGTAATTTGACTGAGTATAGCCCTTGTGAATATTCATTGGATGGTTTAGATATCTTTAATCCTTCAGGGACTTTCATATAGATATCCCGATCTAATGAGCCGTATAAATAGGCTGTTACCACATCCATTAAATGCATATGCAGTTTATGATATGCAGATAAACTGACCAAATAACGCAAAGTTATCGCATCCACTACAGGGGAATACGTTTCTTCATAATCTATACCGTGCCTTTGTGAAAAACCTTGTGCCACAAGTCGGGCTTTATAGCGCACAACTTCATTTTTCTCATTTCGTTTTCTCACAAATACCCACTTATATCCAACAGGTTTTACATCTTCAGGTGTACGGACTACAGGTCCAAAGACTTCACGTTTTGCAAGTGAGTCTAATTCAGCCTTCATGGCTGCTTCCTATTTTGGCCAATCATTTCTTTGTCGACATTCTTCGACTGATCTTGGCTCAAGATCCTTACTTTCATGCATGATATCTGATGCCACATTATATGCAAATATTTCAGTGACAATTGTCTTATTTCGGTCCCATTTCTCTCCTGTAAAGACATAATTTATTGAGATCTCATCATTTTCACAATTTTCAGGTACCTGAACGTCTTCTGGCGTTATATCAGAATTTTGGACAACTGTCGGTGTCTTTACTATGTCTTTTTCAACAGGAATCGTATTTACCTCTTTTCTCTTTCGAGGATTTTTATCTTTGGAACCGACAGGCCTGCCACGCTTCTGGCGTGTATTTGCTTCCGTGGCTATTTGTCCTACTGGGACATCAATTCGAATTGGGGCATTTTCCGCCCTGCCACGCTTCTGGTGTGAATTTGCTTCAGTGGCTACTTGTCCTACTGGGACGTCAATTCGAATTGAGGCATTTTCCGCTGGTATGTAAGATTTGGTTATTCTCTTTGTATCGGAAAATGCATCAGGCAATTCATTTGCTATTCTTTGCAAATGTATAATCTTTTGAACTTCTAGTTCACATTGCCCTGATCGAGGATCTAAATGCATCAACGATGATGCATTCCAATTAAGTTCCTTTTCAGGAAGCTTATTCTCTCCCCCTAATGTTGGAAATTTTGATTTATCAAAATGACAATCCGCAAACCGGGCTTTAAACACATCACCAGTTTGTATCTCAAGATACCTCACTATAGAGGGAGAATCATATCCAACATATATCCCCAATTTTCTTTGGGGTCCCATTTTGGTGCGATTAGGTGGTGCAATGGGAACATATATTGCACACCCAAATATTCTTAAATGGGAAACATTTGGCTGCTGGCCAAAAGCTAATTGTATAGGAGAGAATTGATGATAACTCGTTGGCCTCAAACGAATAAGTGCTGCGGCATGTAAAATAGCATGCCCCCAAACCGAGGTTGGGAGATTTGTTCTCATAAGCAAGGGTCTAGCAATTAATTGGAGGCGCTTAATAAGTGATTCTGCTAACCCATTTTGTGTGTGAACATAAGCTACTGGATGTTCAACACTTATTCCATTAGCCATACAATAAGCATCAAAAAGTTGGGAAGTAAATTCACCAGCATTATCAAGACGAATTGCTTTAATTGGATTTTCTGGAAATTGTGCTTTTAATCGAATAATTTGAGCCAGTAATCTCGCAAACGCCAGGTTGCGAGAAGATAATAAGCACACATGTGACCATCTCGAAGATGCGTCTATGAGGACCATAAAATATCTAAAAGATCCACATGGTGGATGAATAGGTCCACATATATCACCTTGAATCCTTTCTAGGAATTCAGGGGACTCAAATCCAATCTTTACTGGTGATGGCCTTAAAATTAACTTTCCCTGAGAACATGCAGCACAACAAAATTCACTAGTTTTAAGAATCTTCTGGTTCTTTAGTGAATGTCCATGAGAATTTTCAATAATTCTCCTCATCATGGTTGTTCCCGGATGACCCAAACGGTCGTGCCAAGTTATGAATTCATTTGGGCTAGTAAACTTCTGGTTTACAGTGGCATGTGATTCAATTGCACTAATCTTGGTATAATACAACCCAGATGAAAGAGAGGGTAATTTTTCTAATATAACTTTCTTATTTGAATCATGAGTTGTGATACATAAATACTCATGATTTCCCTCATTCATCGTCTCAACATGATATCCATTTCGGCGAATATCTTTGAAACTCAACAAGTTCCTCAGAGACTTGGTAGATAATAGTGCATTATTTATTATAAATTTTGTTCCTCCAGGAAACAAAATTACAGCTCTTCCGGAGCCTTCTATCACATTGCCTGAGCCAATAATAGTATTAACATATTCCTCTTTTGGCACAAGATGGGTAAAATATATATCACTTTTGAGAATAGTGTGCGAACTTGCACTATCCGCAAGGCATACATCTTCATTACATATCCTTGCCATTCTTCAAAAACAAATAATAAAATGAGTAATATGCACAGTTAAATTGAATACTTGATCAGAATTATTTTTCTTAAGAAACACTGTACATAAGATAATGTCATATACTGAAATTTTATTTTAAAATTTGACACATTTAATAATTTCAAAATTCATATTAATATTTCATTATTTATGTACATCACATTTGAAACTTAAATACATAGAAAATAAAACTTAACAATAAGTTCTTTACATTATTTATTTACATATATACTTCACAATCCCACATATTAAACTATTCCATCATTGATCAAATGACCAATATTTCCTTCAGGGTCCTCAAAGAAATCAGATACATCATAATGAGTGGTGGAGTTCTCAGCATCATTTGAAACAAAATTTGTTTCCTTTCCTTTGTCGTTCTTTTTCAAAGATGCCTGGTAAAGATCGACTAGGTGCCTTGAGGTACGACAGGTACGTGACCAATGGCCCTTTCCACCACAGTGGAAACACTTCTCCTCGGTTAATTTATTCTGCCCGATATTCCTTTCTTTGTCCCACTTCTGGTGAGATCCTCTCTTTTGAACATAATTCTTTTTCCTTCCATAATTTTTCTTGTTATTAAAAGCTTGCCATTTACCTCTTCTGGGGTAATGATTTGCCGCATTTACTTCAGGAAATGGGGCGGCGCCAGCTGGGCGCGCTTCATGATTTTTCAATAACAACTCATTGTTGCGTTCGGCAACAAGAAGGCAAGAAATTAACTCAGAATATTTTTTAAACCCTTTTTCTCGATACTGCTGCTGCAGGAGCACATTCGAGGCATGGAAGGTTGAGAAAGTTTTCTCCAACATATCATGATCAGTTATTTTTTCCCCACACAATTTCATTCGTGAGGTGATTCGAAACATTGCAGAATTATATTCATTTATAGATTTAAAATCTTGTAAACGCAAATGCGTCCATTCATACCGGGCTTGAGGAAGTATCACTGTTTTCTGATGATTTTACCTTTCTTCAAGGTCTTTCCAAAGATCTGCAGGATCTTTTAATGTAAGATATTCATTTTTCAATCCCTCGTCAAGATGACGACGAAGAAAAATCATGGCTTTGGCTTTATCCTTCTGGGATGCATTATTTTCAGCCTTAATGGTATCTCCAAGATCCATTGAATCAAGATGGATTTCAGCATCTAATATCCATGATAAATAATTGTTTCCAGATATATCAAGAGTATTGAATTCAAGATGAGAGAGCTTCGACATAATGAAAATATTACCTGAGTTTTCCTAAAAATTTGATCAGAGTCTCGTGCTGATAACGTGTTGTAAAATAAAGGATATATAAAATAAAGATGTATAAATAGAAGACTCTATTATTAATATAATTAGCTCAATAATTTTTATATATATAATAATATTATATGTTGTATTGTGTATATATATATAAAAAGATAAGAAAAAGTATTAAAAATAAAGAGAGAGAGATTTGCATTTGATACTATCTCAATATAATAAAGATGGTTAATATTGCTATTAATATTATATGTAAAGAGTAATAGAAAATAAAATTTAAAATACTTATAAAATAAAAGAAGAGAAAGAATTGTAATAGTAATTATTACGGTAGGTAACCGGAGATTAATACGACGAATGGCGTTTGGCGGCCCAAGTGTGTGATGGAGGAGAACTCCGGGAGGTCCGCAACTCGGGAGGCTCCGTCTGACTTGTGCTCGCGTGTGAATGGGGGGTGGTACCTGCAAAGACACTCCGATGCCTAAGTTAGCAAGAGTGTGAGCAGGTCTAGAGAGTATTGGACTTAGAGATACCTGAGGGGTGTCAGTGTATTTATAATGGTGAGCCAATAACCACCGTTGGTGTAGTGCCGTATCTTTAGGGTGGTAACCGTCCCTATTATCTTGGGGAGGTTAAGATATGGCTTTATGAGGCGGTTAGAGAGATTTTAGGAGCGGTTACTCATTTGAATGAGTGTTTATCTGCCAGCTAATCTCACATCCGACCTCTTCAGACCAAGTCGTGGTTGGCACCGACTTCTTATGTGAAGGTCGGCACTTAGCAAGGCTCTAATCCTTTAGATTAGGCCTTTTAGTTGGACCCGGGCCTTTGCATTGGGCTAGGGTATGAACAGTGCCCCTACTTGAGCCCAAATTTTCTTAAAAGTTTGGGTTCAAGTATTCAACTCGGGTGCGTAGTCGACTTGTTTGAAGAAAACGTGGGTCTTAGAAACCGACGTGATTTTCGCGACCTTTTGTTTCTGACAGTTACGTCAGTTCAAGCGTCGTGTCCGTTGGGGAAGTGTTGAGGGCTTTGGTAACGGTGCAATCTCATTAATGACTGCTTCGTTTTTACCATTATGCCCCTGGGTGTATTTATAAATACTTTCCCTCTCTTTCTATTTTCCGTTTCTGCAATCTTTCAAACTTCTCCTTATCTTGTTTGTGCTGCATTCTTGCGTTCGAAGACTTCTGTTCTTCTCCAACCTTCATTTTCGGATAAAGGTTAGTTTTGCTTTCTCCATGTCATGTTTGCATGTTTTGTTTAGCGAGTAGATAGGTTGACCCATAGACCTCAGATTCGTATCTCTTCTCTTTAGGGCCGTGTTTTTTGATTTTTTCTTTTCTTTTTCCCTTTTTGTAGGTTTCTGCCACTTTTCTTTATATAAAAAATGGCCTCCGTAGACATTCTTTCTCAGTGGGTTGACGTTACGGTCCTTGGGGAGGAACCGTTGGTCGACGCTGAGTTCATCACTCACCTTCGTACTCATCACAGGCTTTGTACTTCGGAGGAGGACGAGCCCAAATATGAACTGATAACCCCGGGTCTTGAAGACCGGGTCTGTTTTGGGAGAGTTAATGAGGCGGCCCCTCATTTTTTCTTCATGTATGAATGTATGATCACCCGCTTGGGTGTTTTCCTCCCTTTCTCCGATTTCGAGATATCCGTTTTGCACCACTGTAAAGTTGCCCCTACTCAGCTTCACCCCAATTCTTCGGGTTTTTTGAAGATTTATCAGTTTATAAGCCATGCTCTGGACTTCCCGACCTCTTTGAGGATTTTCTTTTATCTTTTTCATATGACTAAGCCCTTTAGTGGGCTAAACAACAAACAGCAATGGGTATCCTTCCGAGCCATTCAAGGTCGGAGGATTTTCACCCTTTTTGATGAATCTTTTCACGACTTCAAAAACTTCTTCTTCAAAGTTCAAGCCGTAGAGGGTCACCACCCCTTTTTTCTGGACGAGCATTCCTCCCCTCGCTTTCCCCTTTACTGGTTGCCGGCCTCCCCTTGCGAAAAGATTGGTCTAGATGACCTAGACGAGGTGGAGGCGGCCATTGTGGGGTTTTTCCGAGAAGCGTGGGGGAGGGCCCCATACTTAGATACGAGGAAAATCCTTCAGGGGACGTCGACTTTTGTTCAATCTTGCATAGGTAGTGCATGCATTTCTTTTTTCCGAGTTGTTTCCGCCGACTTGTGTTTTACCGACTTGTAACTTGGTTGTTTCTTTTGTAGATATGGCAAAAAAGAATGCTCAGGAGTCTTACCAACGGGTGCAGGAAGCTAAAGCGAAGTCCCGGGCCCGGTCCGGGGGTGCCAAGGCGGTCGTCTCTCCTCCTCCTCCTCCTCCTCCTAGAAATGTGGGTACTCCCTCTCAACCTATTATTATTTCCTCCTCCTCAAGTTTGGCTCGACCACTCCCATCTGCCCAACTACTTTCCGAGCCGGAGAAGAAGAAGCGCAAGACTTCAGAGTCTGGCCCCTCTTGGGAAGGTGGGGTTAAGGCGGATGCTCTTGCATTCGTCCGAAAGAACATCTATCCTCTTATAAATATGGATGATGTTTCTGTTCGGAACCACCTTACCGCTCTGGCCGAGGAAAGTTTTAGGGCGGCGGGAGTTTGTGGCAAACTTTTGGACATATTTGAGAAGACTCCCCTCAGCTCCTTGGGAACTTCCCCAAAGGTTGAGGAGCTGGAGGAGAGGCTTCTTATGTTTGAAAAACATGAGAGGGAGTTGAAGGAGGAGAGGGATAAACTGAGGAAGGAGAGAGATGTCCTCCGGGAGAAGGAGAGCCAGCTGCGAGCCCAATGCACTATGGAGGTGAATCTGAGGAAGGCAGCCCAGGAGAGTTATCAAAGCTTATTTAAAGATATGGTGGAGGTGAGGAAGGATTTGATGAACTCTCGGAATGCTTATACTGAGTTGGAGGACTCTATCGCCGAGGGCGCCGAGGAGTCTTGGAGAATTTTCTTGGAGCAGGTCAGGGTCATAGCCCCCGACTTGGACCTTTCTCCACTACATCCTGACAAGGTAGTCATCGATGGCGCTATTGTTGATCCTCCTGCCCCCGAGGTCGTTTCCGAGTCAGACCTAAAGACTCGGGGGCAGAGGATTATTGAGTCTCCTCCTCATTCCAAAGATGCTCCGAGTTCTTCAACTCTTGCCCCGACTTCCTCGTTGGCTCCTCCTCCCGGTCCTGGTGGCGCTTCTCCTGGTGGTGGTGATTCCTCTACTCCGATGAAAAAATGACTTTTATTTTGTGGCTATATGGGGGCCTGGCCTGTGGGTCCCCCTTTTTTAAACTTCTATTTTTGTTGGTGGTTGTGAACAATTTCCTTCTGGCCTTTTAAGGCCGTAAACAAAATATTCCTATCCGCCTCCTTTTTTGGATAAGGGTTTTAAACAAAATAAATGCCCTTCTTTGGATAAGGGTCTAAGTTACCTTGTGCGTGCACATGCTTTTCTGTTTTGGATATGTTTGATCTTTTCGGAGAAAACCTTTTGTTAGCTTGCATTGTTTTCTCGAGCCTTTTTCGTGCAAAGGCTTGTATGCAACTTTTAAGCTTTTTCGGGTTTTCCTATCTCTTTTGTTATCCTTTATACTCGACTTTACTTTAGTGAGTTTTTATGACTTAGGTTATTTTTGCGATGCGTTTTTCATTTACTCGGAATATATCCGAGTTTTTCTACTCGGGTTCTTGTCTTCGACTTATGAGTCGGACTGTTCCCGAGTTTAATACGATCAGCTCATATAACCTCTTTACGCCGACTTGTACCTCGTCGTTTCATCCTGACGACCATGTTAGGTCGGTTCATGGGATTTTCACGTTTTGTCGAGCTTAAGTCGGCGCGTTTCGTAGAAAGACTTATAAAAATAAAGGAGGATTTTAAGAGAGATACTGTAAAAAAGATCTTTATTAATTGGGAAGGTACCTTTTTGCTACTAAGGGTCTTGATAGACTATTTTCCCTTAGCCTCTACTATGATGCCTCGTTAAAAACCCTTCTCCAGAAAAAACCCTTTTCTTTGGGAAAAAATCGTGAAGTTGGGAAAAGAGTACATCAGGGAGTAGAGTTCGCTTTTAACTGTAGTACCTTTTCATATTACAAGCATGCCACGACCTTGGTAGCTCAGTGTCATTTAGGTCGGTTACTTTATAATAACCTTTTCCTAAGACTTCTTTGACTTTGTATGGTCCCTTCCAATTTGCGGCGAGTTTTCCTTCTCCCGATTTGTTGACTCCGATGTCATTTCTGATTAGGACCAAGTCATCTGTAGCGAATGTTCTCCGAATGACTTTTTTGTTGTACCTCGTAGTCATTCTTTACTTCAGTGCAGCTTCTCTTATCTGGGCCCCCTCTCGGACTTCGGGGAGTAAGTCAAGCTCCTCTTTGTGCCCCTGTATATTTCCGACCTCGTCGTGGAGAATTACCCTTGGGCTTTGCTCACTGATTTCTATTGGAATCATGGCTTCTACGCCGTAGACTAATCTGAAGGGCGTTTCTCCTGTGGCAGATTGGGGAGTTGTCCTATAAGCCCATAATACTTGAGGGAGCTCTTCAGCCCAAGCTCCCTTTGCTTCCTGTAGTCTTTTCTTTAATCCTGCCAGTATGACTTTGTTAGCTGCCTCGGCTTGCCCATTGGCTTGTGGGTGTTCTACCGAGGTGAACTGGTGCTTGATTTTCAGACTGGCTACTAGATTTCTGAAGGTGGCGTCGGTGAATTGGGTTCCATTGTCTGTGGTGATGGAATAAGGTATTCCATACCTTGTGATAATGTTTTTGTAGAGGAACCTACGACTTCTTTGAGCGGTGATAGTGGCTAATGGTTCTGCTTCTATCCACTTTGTGAAGTAATCTATTCCCTCGATCAAGTATTTGACTTGCCCTGGTGCTTGGGGAAAAGGACCTAACAAATCCATTCCCCATTTTGCAAAAGGCCAGGGAGAAGTGATACTGATGAGCTCTTCAGGTGGAGCTATGTGGAAATTTGTATGCATCTGACATGGTTGGCATTTCTTCACAAATTCTGTGGCATCTTTCTGCAAGGTTGGCCAATAGAATCCGGCTCGGATTACTTTTCTGGCTAATGACCTTGCTCCGAGATGATTTTCGCAGATTCCACTATGTACCTCTTCCAACACCTCGGTGGTTCTTGAGGTCGGCACGCACTTCAGCAATGGTGTTGATATCCCTCTTCTGTAAAGGACATTTCTCACCAAAGTATAATGTTGTGCTTCCCTTCGGATTTTTTTAGCTTCTTTCTCCTCTTTGGGGAGGATGTCGAATTTCAGGTATTCGACTAAGGGATTCATCCATCCGAGGTTTAGGCCGGCTACCTCAAGTACCTCTTGTTCATCCTCTGTTTTTGATACCGAGGGCTCTTGGAGGGTTTCTTGGATCAGGCTTCTGTTGTTCCCTCCGGGTTTGGTGCTTGCTAACTTGGATAGGGCGTCAGCTCTGCTATTTAGATCCCGAGTTATATGCTTAACTTCGGTTTCCGCAAAGTGCCCAAGGTGTTCCAAGGTTTTTTCCAAGTATTTCTTCATATTGGGGTCCTTCGCCTGATATTCTCCACTTATTTGGGAAGTCACCACTTGTGAGTCGCTGTAGATCATCACCTTTGCAGCGCCAACTTCTTCTGCTAACTTTAATCCGGCAATCAAGGCCTCATATTCTGCCTGATTGTTTGAAGCCGGAAATTCAAATTTTAAGGAGACCTCTATCTGGGTTCCTTTTCCATCTACCAATATTATGCCTGCGCCGCTCCCCGTCTTGTTGGAGGATCCGTCTACATAGAGTTCCCATGTAGTCGGTTTTTCCTCTTGTTCACCTGCGTATTCTGCAATGAAGTCGGCGAGGCACTGGGCTTTAATTGCAGTCCGAGTTTCGTATCTCAAATCAAACTCGGAGAGCTCTATCGCCCATTGAACCATTCTCCCTGCAACATCCGTCTTTTGAAGGATTTGCTTCATGGGTTGGTTCGTACGGACTCTTATTGTGTGAGCCTGGAAGTAAGGTCGTAGCCTTCGTGAGGCTATCACTAAGGAGTAAGCAAACTTCTCTAGTTTGTGGTACCTTAGCTCAGGACCTTGTAGAACCTTACTGGTGAAATAGACCGGGTGTTGCCCGACCTCGTCTTCTCTAATCAGGGCTGATGAGACAGCCCTGTTTGCGACGGATAGGTATAGGACGAGGTCTTTCCCCGGTATTGGTCGGGTTAATATAGGAGGTTGGCTTAAGAATTTTTTGAACTCTTGGAACGCCTCCTCACATTCCGGAGTCCATTCAAACCGGCATCCCTTCCTTAATAGGGAAAATAATGGAAGGGATTTTAGTGCCGATCCTGCCAAAAACCTGGAGAGGGCTGCAAGTCGGCCATTAAGCTGTTGAACCTCTCTCAAACAAGTCAGACTTTTCATTTCTAGGATGGCTCTGCATTTGTCGGGATTGGCCTCAATCCCTCTTTGTGTTAGCATGAAGCCTAGAAATTTCCCTGCTTCTACTGCGAAGGCGCATTTTGCGGGATTTAGTCTCATCCCATGCAACCTTATAGTGTTGAAGACTTGTGAGAGGTCGGTTAAGAGGTCGTTTTCTTGCTTGGTTTTTACTAACATGTCGTCGACGTATACCTCCATTAGGCTCCCTAGATGGGGGGAAAACACCTTGTTCATCAGCCTTTGATACGTGGCTCCTGCGTTCTTTAGTCCGAATGGCATGACCACGTAGCAGTAGTTGGCTTTTGGTGTGATGAACGATGTTTTCTCCTGGTCGGGTTCATGCATCGGGATTTGGTTATATCCCGAGTAGGCATCCATGAATGATAGGTATCGGTACCCCGAGCTGGAGTCCACCAGGGTATCAATACTCGGTAGAGGATAAGGGTCCTTAGGACATGCCTTATTCAAGTCGGTATAGTCGACGCACATTCTCCATTTACCATTCTGTTTCTTGACTAGCACTACATTGGCTAGCCACGTTGGGTATTTGACCTCTCTAATAAAGCCGGCTTCCAGGAGCGCCTGTACTTGTTCTTCTACTATTGAGGCTCGTTCTGGGCCGAGCTTGCGTCTTCTTTGCTGTACAGGTCGGGACCCTGGAAAAATCGAGAGCTTGTGGGACATGAGCTCGGGATCAATCCCGGGCATGTCGGAAGCCTTCCATGCGAAGAGGTCGGAATTAGCTCTTAGGAGCTCTCCCAACCTTTGTTTTAGGGTTTCCCCTAGGTTGGCTCCTATGTAAGTGTTTTTTCCTTCCTCCTCACCGACTTGTATCTCCTCGGTTTTTCCTCCCGGCTGGGGTCGCAGTTCTTCCTTGGTCCTTGTGCCGCCTAGCTCTATGGTGTGGACTTCTTTGCCCCTTCCTCTCAGATTTAGGCTTTCGTTATAGCACTTCCTTGCCAATTTCTGATCTCCCCTTACCGTTGCTATTCCTCCTGGAGTCGGGAATTTCATGCAAAGGTGAGGAGTTGATACCACTGCTCCCAGGCGATTAAGGGTAGTTCTGCCGATTAAGGCATTGTAGGCTGACCCTTCATCGATGACTATGAAATCTATGCTCAAAGTCCTTGATTTTTCCCCTTTTCCGAAAGTGGTGTGAAGGGGTAAAAATCCCAGTGGTTTTATTGGCGTGTCCCCTAACCCATATAGGGTGTCGGGGTAGGCTCTCAACTCTTTTTCATCTAACCCTAGCTTGTCGAAGGCGGGCTTGAAAAGGATGTCCGCCGAGCTTCCTTGGTCTACTAGGGTTCTATGGAGATGGGCATTAGCTAGGATCATAGTTATTACCACGGGATCATCATGCCCGGGTATTATCCCTTGCCCATCTTCTTTCGTGAATGAGATAGTGGGGAAGTCGGGTGTCTCTTCCTCAACTTGGTAGACTCTTTTGAGATGTCTTTTGCGAGAAGATTTGGTGATCCCGCCTCCCGCAAATCCTCCCGAGATCATATGGATATGTCTCTCTGGGGTCTGTGGTGGCGGATCTCTCCTGTCCATATCATCTCGCTTTCTCTTTCCATGGACGTCCGACCTTTCCATGAGATATCTGTCGAGCCGACCTTCTCTAGCCAGCTTTTCTATCACATTTTTGAGGTCGTAACAGTCGTTGGTGGAGTGACCATATATTTTATGGTACTCGCAATACTCACTGCGACTTCCCCCTTTTTTATTTTTAATAGGTCTTGGGGGTGGCAGCCTTTCAGTGTTGCAAATCTCTCTGTATACGTCCACTATAGAAGTCTTTAGAGGAGTATAAGAGTGGTACTTCCTGGGCCTCTCGAGACCGAGCTCTTCCTTCTTCTTGACTTCCCTTTCTCTCTCCCTAGAGGAGGAAGTGGGTCCAGGTCGCGAACTCAGGTCTCTTAGCTTTGCATTCTCTTCCATGTTGATGTACTTCTCGGCCCTTTCTTGTACATCACTTAGAGAAACGGGGTGTCTTTTGGATATGGACTGTGAGAAGGGGCCTTCTCTAAGTCCGTTGACTAACCCCATTATTACTGCCTCTGTGGGCAGGTTTTGGATCTCCAAACATGCCTTATTGAACCTTTCCATATAGGCTCGTAAAGACTCTCCGACCTCCTGTTTTATTCCCAGGAGGCTCGGTGCATGTTTTACTTTGTCTTTTTGGATTGAGAACCTCATCAAGAATTTCCTAGAGAGGTCTTCAAAGCTGGTGATGGACCTCAGGGGAAGGCTATCGAACCACTTCATCGCTGCTTTCGATAAAGTGGTTGGGAATGCCTTGCATCTCGTAGCGTCGGAGGCATCGGCTAGATACATCCGACTTTTAAAATTGCTTAGATGATGCTTTGGATCCGTGGTTCCATCATAGAGGTCCATATCAGGGCTTTTGAAGTTCCTTGGAACTTTTGCCCTCATTATGTCCTCGCTGAAGGGATCTTCTCCGCCCGGGAGTTGATCTTCGCCTTCGTCGCGGGAGTTCTTGAGGGAGGATTCTAGCTGTAAGAGTTTTCTTTCTAACTCTTTTCGCCGTTCCATCTCCTCTTTAAGGTACCTTTCGGTTTCCTTTTGTTTCTCCCGCTCTTGCTCCAATTGCTCCAGGCGACTATGGACTAATCCCATTAGTTCAGTTACGTGGGATGGTCCACCCTTTTCTGATTCGCGACCATCTGAGGAATTTACCTTCGGATTTTTCATTCCGGAGGTACCTTCTCTATGTTGGTCGTTATCTTCCTGGTGCTGGGCCAGGTCTTCATTGTTATTGCCTGCGTTCAGATTCTCTTCTTCGGAATCTGTTTCCGCACGGACTTCTTCGTGGAATCTATCCGCCATTGATGGATGATCTCTCGGGTCCCCGGCAACGGCGCCAATGTTACGGTAGGTAACCGGAGATTAATACGACGAATGGCGTTTGGCGGCCCAAGTGTGTGATGGAGGAGAACTCCGGGAGGTCCGCAACTCGGGAGGCTCCGTCCGACTTGTGCTCGCGTGTGAATGGGGGGTGGTACCTGCAAAGACACTCCGATGCCTAAGTTAGCAAGAGTGTGAGCAGGTCTAGAGAGTATTGGACTTAGAGATACCTGAGGGGTGTCAGTGTATTTATAATGGTGAGCCAATAACCACCGTTGGTGTAGTGCCGTATCTTTAGGGTGGTAACCGTCCCTATTATCTTGGGGAGGTTAAGATATGGCTTTATGAGGCGGTTAGAGAGATTTTAGGGGCGGTTACTCATTTGAATGAGTGTTTATCTGCCAGCTAATCTCACATCCGACCTCTTCAGACCAAGTCGTGGTTGGCACCGACTTCTTATGTGAAGGTCGGCACTTAGCAAGGCTCTAATCCTTTAGATTAGGCCTTTTAGTTGGACCCGGGCCTTTGCATTGGGCCAGGGTATGAACAGTAATATAAGGAGAAGGGTATTTGATTGCAACATAAAAGTGGATTGATTTATTTGTATGAAAAGGAAGGAAGAATAATATTTTTGTTCTGTTGTTATTGTTGTGTAAATGGCTTCTGATCAAGCCTTATATTTATACTTGTGAAAGTCTAACTTTCTTCAACATTATTAATTACAATCTATCTTGAGAATGTTAGCTTCTCATAGGAATGGGCATCCACGTCCCATTCTTATCACAACATTTCTTATGTATTATTTATTCTAATTCTAAAGTCCAAAAATTTATTTTTTGTACAGACATGTTATAATTAATATTTATATGCTATTTTTTGTTTTGAATTTCAGTTTAATATCTAAAAGTTACAAAAATATTCAAATTAAAAAAAAAGTAATTAATCTAATTAACAGGTTACTTTTTTAAATTCGAGCCATTCAAATAAAATATAATAAATAAAAAATTCAGATTTAACAAATTAACAAGATGTACAATCTTTCCTACTTAACAAGGAGTGTTTAAGGACATGCCAAAAAATAATATAGTTAACAAATTTTACAAAAGTATCGATGCAAATTGAAGGAAAGCCACAAGTTCTCGTCCACTTGAAATCACAATAAATAAACCAATCATCTCACCAAGAACCTCACAACACCTGCCACGTGTCAACCTTCCATTACATCTCATAGATTTCATTGGATGAGATTCTATCACGGTCCATCCGCAACTTAACAGTTATATCCTCATTCGATTCTTTGTCCTTAGTACTCCTCTGGTTACTCCTCAGCCTCAAAGTACACTCACATACACACACACCAACTGCTTGGGATTTTGCTCCAAAGAAAAGAAAAAAAAAATGGCTGCAGAAATGGCCCTTGTGAAACCAATCTCCAAGTTTAGCAACACCACACCCAAATTTGGCACCAGAAGAATTGGTTCATACTCCAAATTCAGCACCATAAGAATGTCCACAACAACACCAACACCTCCAGCTGCATCAACCTCAACAAAGCCAAGCAAGAAGGGTAAAACTGCCATAAAGGAGACACTGTTGACACCAAGATTCTACACAACAGACTTTGATGAGATGGAGATGCTGTTCAACACTGAGATAAACAAGAACCTGAACCAGGATGAGTTTGTGGCACTGCTGCAGGAGTTCAAGACTGATTACAACCAGACACACTTTGTGAGGAACAAGGAGTTCAAAGAGGCTGCTGACAAGATTGACGGTCCACTCAGACAGATCTTTGTTGAGTTCCTTGAGAGGTCTTGCACTGCTGAATTCTCTGGTTTCCTCCTTTACAAGGAGCTTGGAAGGAGGCTCAAGGTCTGTGTGTGTTTGCTCTTTCTAGTTTCTTTATTTCCAGGAAAATGCAATTCACCATGTGAACTTTAGTTTTGGGCATTGAAAAAAATTGTGATGTAATTGTCAATACAGCATATAAAAGTGCACTATTGGTGTTAAATTCTAATTAGTACTAGGATTTTGGATATATATTTTTTGGGTAGCTTAATGTAACTCTGAAAGGATAAGCCTGAGAATGCCATTTCTATTTGATTTTCATTCTTGTCTTACAAGGAAGCAGAGCTTTCTTTGCCAATGCATTCTTCGAGATGTGTTGTTTGTACTCATTTTGACTAGTTCGCTGAATCAAAGTGTGTTGGCTCGGTTTGGAAGTAAAATGAGCATGCAAAACATTTCTAAATCTTTATTTCTTTGTACACTTTTGGGCTTTCTATTTTTGAGACTGATGAATTGCTTTGGATGTTGAAATCGCAGAAAACCAATCCTGTCGTGGCTGAGATTTTCTCTCTGATGTCTAGGGATGAAGCCAGACATGCTGGGTATGAAAACACTAAATATTTGTTCTTCTTTCCTTCAATTTATTGTTTCATGTCTTATGCTGAATGGCCTTATCCTTTTGATTCTATACAGATTTCTGAACAAGGGTTTATCTGACTTCAATTTGGCTTTGGACTTGGGCTTCCTTACAAAAGCTAGAAAGTACACATTCTTCAAGCCAAAGTTTATCTTCTATGCTACATATCTGTCTGAGAAAATCGGATACTGGAGATACATAACCATATACAGACATCTCAAGGAGAATCCTGAATACCAATGTTATCCCATTTTCAAGTACTTTGAGAACTGGTGCCAGGATGAGAACAGACATGGAGACTTCTTCTCTGCTTTGATGAAAGCACAGCCACAGTTTTTGAATGACTGGAAGGCAAAACTATGGGCTCGATTCTTCTGTCTATCGGTAATTTTTTGCTTGTGTAGAATTTGGTTCTTATTTTTTACTCTCGGATTGTTAATTAGATTCTTAAATGTAACCATAATATACGTTCCAATTTATTTAAGGTTAAGCTGCTATATTGAATATAATAGATAATCAGGAGTTTATAAGGGAAAAGTGTGTATATGGAACACTACATTTACATGTAGATCAAACCCAATAGCATCCATCAATGTCAAGTACATCCAAGATAATTTCATTCACATATGAATTTCTTAGTGTCATGAATCGGGTTATGCCTGTCAAAGAGATCTTATTTGTAGTATCTTTCATCATCCTTCGTAATCTTTAAAATGTAATTCTCGAATTTGTTCATGCAGGTTTATGTCACGATGTATCTCAATGATTGTCAACGCACAGCTTTCTATGAAGGCATTGGACTCGACACAAAAGAATTTGACATGCATGTCATCATTGAGGTTAGTTTTTAATTTCAAATTAGCAGCAGTAATCACTATTGATGTTCAGTTAATTTTTTGTTCGTAAGTTTCTATTCTCCATAATGAAATCGAACATAAATACTAACTTGCGAAAAAGCAAGAAAGAAATTTGCAGCCTTAAGTTCCCTTAAAAACACATTACAATGAGAGCTGCTCAACAAAGAACTAACTTAGACTTCATTAATTTCAAGATATTACTCAAGCTTCATTCCTTGATTGTTCTATGCAGACCAACCGCACAACAGCTCGGATTTTCCCAGCTGTTCTTGATGTTGAGAACCCGGAGTTCAAGCGGAAATTGGACCGGATGGTTGAGATAAACGAGAAGCTTCTAGCTGTTGGTGAGAGTGATGACATTCCGGTGGTGAAGAACTTGAAAAGGATTCCACTTGTTGCCGCCCTGGTGTCTGAACTCTTGGCAGCATATCTAATGCCACCCATTGAGTCAGGATCTGTAGATTTGGCAGAGTTTGAACCACAGCTTGTGTACTGAAGTTATGCATAAAATTCCCTTATTTACTTTTGATCTCCATCATAATGTTCATTATGGGTTCTATTAGTATTGCTGCCAAAAGTTGGTTGTACTAGACAGTGAGGAAACATTTACAATATTGACTTATTGAGGTCCCTTTCTAGTTATAATGTGTTCTACCGTATCTTCTAGTTTTTAATTTCTCTTTTTCTTATTCAAAGTTAACTAGAAATCAGAAGTCTCCTTATGAAGTACTTAATAAAAAAGATATGATCCTTTTTCCTACAATCTTAAATTGGAAGGTCTAACAGTAGAATTTAAGGTACTTAATTAGAAGTCCCCTTATGAAGTACTGCACATTGATCTTTTTGTTTAGCGTAGAATTTAAGGTAGAATTTTCCGTAATCT
The DNA here is from genome assembly GCF_014773155.1 of Arachis stenosperma. Classification (NCBI taxonomy): domain Eukaryota; kingdom Viridiplantae; phylum Streptophyta; class Magnoliopsida; order Fabales; family Fabaceae; genus Arachis; species Arachis stenosperma. Next base: position 106,442,490 of record NC_080382.1, read on the forward strand.
AGCTCTATAATAATGTATCCTCAGGTTATAAAGGTGTTACAAAACAATTCCCGAATGATGCAGTGAGGTTATAAGTGAACAGAACTTGTGGGATTTATTCAGAAATGCTTTTTGTGTCCACAAAATCTGATGTATAACAATTGGGTGTTCGCTTAATAAACATCGAATGGGAAAAGAAACCGTTTACTTGTATAGAAAAGAAAATTTAAGGTTTGAATTACTTGCAGTATAGAGCAGAAAAATTGTCTTTAAAAAAAATTAAAAAGATGGATTTTACACACTTTGTTAATGCCTAACAATCTGTTAGGTGGGAGAGTACAACGCGAGTCATGCATAAGAATCCAAGAGATGCATGCAAGGATTCCAATTAACTCGAGCACTAGAAAAATATTTAGAATTGCACAAAAACAATAGCTGCCACAACACACACTGAATGTTAGTCACCTAAGCTTGATGTACATTTATCCCAAACCAACTAGACTACCCAAATATTAATTGAAATCTAAGGAAGAATCACACATTTAGCACAAAAATAGTAACAAAGCTTAATCCGATTTAGTTTTCGAGGCAGTCTTATCTTGTTTAACGGGCTGCACTAACAATTTGAATGTCCAAACTGCCAATATAGTTGCCTCTATGGGGGCAATCCAGTACACAAGAATGTGCTCCTTTGTTATGTGATCTCCTCTAGCATAAGCCCACCCCATTACCTGAAACATAGTCAAACAATGTTTTAATCTTTGATAAGATAACAATATAGAAGGTTTTTTAGCAAAAACTATTCGAAAGGATTCTCGCAATTTTTAATTTTACACTTGACGAGATCAAGTGTGATCTTTTTGGAGTAGTGTGCTTACAGAGGCAGGGTTCATACAACCACCAGTAAGATCCAAGCCAAGTATATGAAGTGTTAGCTTCGAGAGACTGGATATCCATGTTTTCATGAAGAAACCTCCACGAAGATTCGTGGTGAGACCAAGAGAAATGGTCACAATTGCATACGTTAGTAACCCTTCTGTCAAGGCACCCCGATGAATGTCAGTGTTCAAGCGCGGTCCACGTCCTACTTCAGGAATCGTATCAATTAGAAGCTTAACTCCAATTATAGATCCAAGCACCTGGAGAGAATGAAACCAAGCATATTAGAATGGTAATCTTCCATTCAAGTTGAGTTTGAGATGGAAAATCAAAATGGTTCAACTAAACTAAAGACGTGACATTATGCGCAAGTTAGCAATGTTATGTCAAATAACACCCCTGGTTCCTCACGCATCGGACATTATCATTGATTTTCTGTGTGCCATCAAATCAACTATGATAAGATATGTATTACAACAACTATCATTAGTACTAGAGTATATGGATTTCCACAGCATGTAGGGTGTGAGGGAAAAAGATCTAAGGAGATTCGTAAACTGATACAGGTTGCCGATGATTGAATTTCTAACTTCCATAATATACGAGTCTATTTTAATTTAAGAATGATTAAACGTTTATTTTTTCACTTTACAGAAACTTATGCATTTTTGAGACATACAGAAATATACTGAATACAAAAACTCGTTTATTTCTGGAGGCAACATATATATATTAACTTCCCTTATAAATAATTCAAAGAACATAAGAATCCAGAAAAAAATGTGAAAATGGTTATGCAAACTGCAACTGATGAAGAGTTTTGTTAAGGGGCAGGGTTTTGAAGAAGGTAACCTGAGCGGGGATCCGGGCAGCAACACAGTAAAAGAAGCTTCGGAAGCCTGCAGAGAAGGCAGAGGACAAAACGGTTAGGGGGTTGTAGGCCCCACCACGTGTGGCATTGGAAAGAAAGGCAAAGACGAACATGTTGGCCACAGAGAGCCCCATCTTCACAATCTCCGCGGCCAGGTGACCGTGATGGCGGCCCACTTGCATCACATCGAAGACGAGCATCCTCACAACAACGCCAGACCACACCCACATCGCGGACAGCACAAAGTCCCACAACACCAGCCTCGTCCGCTCTCCCATCTCCGATGTCGAACGTCTCCACTTGGCTACGGTGGCGCTGACGTGGCCATAGATGATGCAAATGAAACCGTGTCCAGGCAATTTTAACTCTTCATCTCATCTCTAGGACGCCAATTTTCTTTTTATGGAAGGAGAAAGTGTGTTGCGCTTCGTCGTCAAGCTAATTCCTTTAAACAGTCCGTTTTGTTAAGCATATACTCAAATTGGTCCTACAAAATTTTGCGTCTTACATTTTTGTTTATAAAATTTTTGTTTATTGAATTTTATAAAAATAAAATATATAAATTTTTATTTTAATTAAATTTATTATTTTTAAAAGATGTAATAATAAATTTATAAAAATAACTAAGCATAAATTGATAATAAAAAAGATTAGATCGATTAACACGAAAGAGATGAGATAACAAATTTTAAAACTTATATTATTATATGATATCGTTATTTATTATTAACAATAAAATTTTATAATTAAATTATTTATTTAACTACCGCGTGTCGAACATATTTTAGACACGACACTCACCGATAGTTCTGTGAATCATAGACAGATAACAAACTTTTAGGACACATTTATTAATGTGTTTTTTTCCGGAATTAGGAATGAAACTCGAACCCACGACTTAGGTAAGTATGGAGAAACTATGCCATTTGAACTATAGCTCCTTGGCTTCTAAGAAGCTATTTAAGTGCTTATGAAGAAGTTAAAAAATAACTTCTCTCGTAATAAAAAGCTTTTTATCATATTTCTTTTAAAATAAACATTTTTAGAACTAAAAAACCAATACAAAATATCTTATTTATAAGCTATTTTTAATATAAGCATTTATTGTTTAAGCTATTTTTTTAAAAGGAGCTTAATTAAACTATTTATCTAAAATGGGCCTTAATGTAAACGACTTCTCTCTCGACATTTTTCTATAGATTTTGTTTTCTTCTTTGATTTTTCTGCGTTTTCTGAATATTTTTTCTCTTTTTTTTAGATTTATGCTTTTACGATAAATGTTATTTGATCTGAATTTGTTTTCAATCAAATAGTAAAATCAAGCAGTAAAATTAAATTTGTATAAATTTTGTGTGTTCAAAAGCAATGAATGATACAAATTTAGATCAATTGACTCAAGACAAATTGAATTATTATTTTGAATCAAATCAAGTGGATAGGGTTTGATTCGTTTTTAGTTAATGTAGTTTGTTAGTAGTTGATGCTTGTGTAGTTATTTTGTCTATAAGTTGAATAATTTTTTTTTTTGTGAAAATCAATGTTCATAGTTGAAGATTTAAATTTGAATGGAATGTAAAAATTTTGAATTATTGTTTCGATGAATCTATTTATATTACTTTTAATGATAGTTTTGGTGTATTTTAAAATACAATTTGGTGTTAACTAGAACTATTTTCGGTGCTTTGTATTTTGTTGTGGTCACTTTAATATATGATTTTGTGGTTGATATTGCTGGTTCTTATACTAAACACTCAGTGCTAAATGAAATTAGTTATTGTGTTCTTTTTTTAACTTTTATGTGATTTCCATTAACAATGAGCTGATGAAATTCTTTGATTATGAATATGAACACTTTTTGTGTTTTTGTTAATTTATAATAGTGTCGTGCTTATAACTTTTTGTGTTTTTTTAGTTTTTATGTGATGTTGATAAACAGTTTGTCCTAAAAATTGGGATGATTTTTAACATATTTGAAAAAGCTGATTGGATTCTATTTTTGGCAAACTGCATAAATTAGATCTGATTTTGGATCTATTACTCAAAACCGATCCAATCTAAATCCGATCTAATCCAAACCACACAATGCATTAAATATTATTATTTTATTATCATATTTACAATTTTTTTATAATATATTCAATTTGTTATATGTTTTTATATTATTTACGTATTATTATTATTTAGTGAATATTTTATGTTCAAAATGAGATTTATTTATTTATTTTAACTAATTTATAATTTTATTTCTATTGTTAAGTTATTATTAGTTTTTCAAATATTATTGAACTTGTTATGTTATTGTTAGTTATTTAAAATTTGATGTATATTTTTTTTTAATTTACAAAATCCCAAATTCAATACAATCCAAATTGTTTGAAATTGAATCGGATTTGATCGGATTCTCAAAAAAAATCTAATCTAAATCGCAATGCAAGTAAAATAGTGTTCAAATCAGATAAATTTTTTACTCAAAATCGATTCAAACCACACTGCAAACACCCCTAAATCTAATCATAAGACAATAATATAAATAATTTATTGATATTAATAAATTATATTCAGATAAAATGAAAGTTTATGATTTTGAAATGAATAATTAATAAAATAAATTATATTTAAATGTTACACAAAAATCTAATAATAACTTTACACCATATGAAGAGTGAAGTCTTAAAGTGATTTTTGAGATCGGTCGTGAAAATGATCCTTATATTTTAACTGGATATCAACGTTCTTGAGATTAAAAAAGTTGCACTATGTTAGTTCCTTTCTTCCTTTCCACTGAGTTACTCGGCTCAGGATTCGGTGGTTCCAGAATTTTTGGACCACTCAATGGTCATATTAGAAAACATGTTTTTAGAGTTTTTTTAACAATTGCTACATAGTCTTTGAACTAATTTTAATTACAAATTAACCTCATATATTTTATTTAATTATAAAAACCGTTTTTTATTTTATAAATTATTATTTTATCAATTATCAATTATATTTATTAATAATCAAATACAAAAATAACAACCAATTATATCCTCTATTGATCCTAATAAAGCTTTTGGCCATTCCAATCGATTAAAATATTAAATTTGATCTCGTGACGTTCGTCCATGGCTTCCAAGTCGTGTTTCCTTAAAATTCAATCGATTGGTTTATCAAAACAATCGATTGAATTGTAACTCAATCGATTGAATTACAGTGTATCACAAAACAATCGATTGAAAATTGTAAGGTAGAATGATTTTCACTTAAACCAATCGATTGTTTATACTTTCCAATTCGAATGAATGCCCAAAAAAATCATTCATGTTGTTTTCGTGAATTCAATCGATTGAGTAACAAAAATAATCGATTGTTTTTGGACATTCATTCGATTGGAAAGTATAAACAATCGATTGGTTTAAGTGAAAATCATTCTACCTTACAATTGTCAATCGATTGTTTTGTGATACACTGTAATTCAATCGATTGAGTTACAATTCAATCGATTGTTTTGATAAACCAATCGATTGAATTTCAAGGAAACACGACTTGGAAACCATGGACGAACGTCACGAGATCAAATTTAAATATTTTAATCGATTGGAATGGCCAAAAGCTTTATTAGGATCAATAGAGGATATAATTGGTTGTTATTTTTGTATTTGATTATTAATAAATATAATAGATAATTAATAAAATAATAATTTATAAAATAAAAAACGGTTTTTATAATTAAATAAAATATATGAGATTAATTTGTAATTAAAATTAGTTCAAAGACTATGTAACAATTATTAAAAAAACTCTAAAAATATATTTTTTAATAAGACCATTAAGTAGTCCAAAGATTTTGGGACCACCGAATCCTGAACCGAGTTACTCCTCAGGTTGTGCGTGACCTAACATATCTTTTTTATGCTGAATTAGACAAAATAACATTGCTTTAATTTTGAATCAGACAAAATAACGATGCTTTAATTTTGACACTAACTACTTTATGAAACTGACGAGTAAAACCCCATAATGGTCCTTCAGATTGAGCCCGTGCACCAATGTTACCCCTGACTTTCGAAATGCTCTAATTGCACCCTTCAGATTGAGCTCCGTGCGAAATCCTGGTCCCTCCACCCAATTCCGGCGTGACTCGGCAGCCGGAGCGCTGAGCTGGCAGTTCCACCACCTCCACGTGGGCTTCATCACCCTCCACCATCACCATCGTTCCTCCTCTCCTCCCAACGGAGCCACTACCCTTCTCTCTTCTTCCAATCCTCATTTCCTTTCTTCCTTCCTCAAGCATTGCAGCCCTTTCCTTCTCTCAGTTCACCAGCTTTCAGATCACTACTTCAGAACCACCACCACAACCCTTTCTCTTTTCTTCTTCCTTTCTTCTTTTCTCTTCTTCCTCAAGCTTGGAGAATATTTCTATACACTTTCAGCAACAATCAGAATCCAACAAACTAAAGAAGCCACGCCCGCCCAACCTTCTTTCTTTCTTCTCTTCTTCTCTGAAACCCAGCCCAACCCGCAGACCTCCACACCAACCTTCCGTCTGTCCGTCCATTCCTACCGCCGGCGACTACCGTTGCTAACCCTCCCTCCTCCCTTCTTCCTTTTCTTTCTTTCCTATTTCTCCATTTCTTTCCTCCTGTACGCAACACCCCTATTCGTGGTGCCACCTCTGTCTGCACCTTCCAGTTCCGGTGAAAACCACCAGCGGCGGCGAAACTCTGTGCCGCTACGACACTACCTCCGCTCCTTACGCTATCTTCTTTTTTCACTCCTCAACGCAGGTTCCATTCCATCCTCTGTATCTGTTTCTTTTTTTTTCTAATTATTTTTTTTCAGTGCCTTTTGATTCTGCTTTTACTGATCTTGTTAGACTTAGGATAGTTGATTATTTGTGTTTCTGGACTGAATGTGTATTGGCTGGTTGAAATTTTTAGGTTGATTGATGCTTACATTAAACTGAAATTGCTGTTTATGAATCCTGCATACAACCTGTTTGATAAATTGCCTGAAAATTAAATCTTATGTCTGATCATCATAGGCTTCAAATTTTGTTTCTATTAGGCATTGTAACTCAGAGAAGAAGGCAAACCGAAATGTGAGGAAGGAGAGGAAGGTTAGTCATCATGGGTGATGGAAATGACAAGGAGAAGTAGACGAGGGGAGGACGCTGACAGAGTAGTGGTTGCAGCGGCTATTGCGGTAGCAGTAGTTCGGTGATGAGGAACAAAGATGAAGGTACGCGGCTCTTTAGCTGAGAAGAGAAAATGGGTGAGGAAGATGTGGCGGCGCTGGGTAAAGGCTGGAGGTGATGGTGGTGGCGATGGAGATGCTGGAAGCTGCGATAGGGCTAGGGTTCGGTGCGTGGAAGAGGGTGATGAAGATGGCAGATTGGCGGCGATAGTAAGCTCGAGCCCGGCAGAAGTGGTTCACCAGAAAAAAAGCTCGACGACTCTGGACCTGATGGTTCAGCCTTAGGCCAATGGAAAGAGCTATAATGCTTGAGGAAGGGAAAAAGGGAAAGGAAAATTGGAAGAAGAGAGAAGGGTAATGGCTCCAATTGGAGGAACAATGGTGATGGTGGAAGGTGATGAAGCCCACGTGGAGGTGGTGGAACTGCCAGCTCAGCGCTCCGGCTGCTGAGTTACGCCGGAATTGGGTGGAGGGACCGGGATTTCGCACGGAGCTCAATCTGAAGGGTGCAATTAGAGCATTTCGAAACTCAGGGGTAACATTAGTGCACGGGCTCAATCTGAGGGACCATTATGGGGTTTTACTCTGAAACTGACATCATTTAATTTTAATGGTCATATATTTTTTGTGTGGCATAAAATATTTTGTAGTTCATTGACTTAAATGACGTAGTTTTATCAAACATTAGCGTCAAAACTAAAGCAACACTGTTTCATTTATGCTTGATTTGGTAAAGTTTTTATTTTTTAAAGTAGTTTATAAAAATTAGTTTTTAAAAAATAATTTTTAAAAGTTGTAACATCTATATTTGGTAAATTAAATTAAAAATAGTTTCGATAAACATAAACAACAATAAGTACTTTTGGTAAAATAGTTTTTAAAATTTTAAAATACTATAATTAATATTAATGTAAGAATTAAATTTAGATATTAATTAATATACGAGATTATATTAAACTTTTTAATTTTGATAAGCACAAATTATTTTTGAAAAACTTCATCTTAGATACTTTCAAAAGGACCCCTATTTTTAAAAGCTATAGTCAGTAGTCACAAGTACATGGTCTTTTTTATTTATAAAATGCAAAATGAAAAATACTTTTAAAAAGTTCAAGTATCTTTTTAAAAAAATTTACCAAACTAAGTATTAATTTAGCATAAAAAAATATGTATCAAGTCACTCCTAACATCACAAACAATTTGTAGAAAAGAGAGTAAAAATTAATATGGTGCAATTTTTTTAATTTTAAAAACTTTTATGATGTAATTAAAGTTTTAAAGATCTTTTTAATACAAACAGTTAATTTTAAATATTATTTTGGGACTTAACTCCTATGCGAGCCGGAGCCACAATAATCAAACAAATATTTATATCATCATATCAAATATTCTCAAAAAAATAAAAATAAAACAAAAAACCCAACAAAAAACCCTTGCTACAGCATATAATTGCAACTATAAAGCGAAAGAGCTAGAAAAATAATATAGTAACTTATTAAAATAGTATTTAAAATTCTATATTATTAATAAAAATAATTCTAAAAAATATTAATAATAAATAAATTTTTGAAAATTTTAAAAATACAAAAAAATTAAATATTAAATATATCTTTAAAAAATAACTTAAAGATTAGATTTTTATACAACTTTTTATAAATATTATTTTAAAAAAAAGATTTTTTATTTTTAAATTTTGGTATTTCTATGTTAAGTAATTTTTTTTTAAAAAAAATTATTGTGAATGACCACATTGTTTTGAAAAGTGAAGAGAAAAATCTAGAGAATATTTTTTTTTTCTAAATTTTTTTGTCCACCTTCAAAATATTTATTCAAATATTGCTAAAAATTTAGATCAAATAGATAAGTTGTTTGCTAAATATAAAAAAAATTTATTAGTTATTTTTGTCGTAATTTTAAATAATTTAGAGTTTGTTTTGTCGATAATGTCTTTTAAGAATATTTTTGTTAGCAATTGAATTTTTTGGATACCGAATTAATAGTTAACTCTAAAATAATAAAATGGACAGTTAATCATTCTTAAATTAAAATAATAAAATTCACATATAATGAAAGTTATCAATTCAATTATAATTAACCTCTTATTTTATTATTTTACCAATGTTATCACTTTAAAAGATCTAAATTCAACTTAAAAAAGTCTTAAATTTAGACTTAATTTAGTACAAAAGTAGCTTATAAAAATTAATTTTTAAAAGATGACTTTTTAAAAGTTATAATATTTATGTATCAAGTCACTCCTAACATGACGAACAACTTGAAAAAAAGAGGATAAAAATTAATATAGTGTAATTTTTTTAATCTCAAAAACTTTTATGATGTAATTAAAATTTTAAAGATCTTTTTAATACAAACAGTTAATTTTAAATATTATTTTGGGACTTAACTCCTATGCGAGCCGGAGCCACAAAAATCAAACAAATATTTATATCATCATATTAAATATTCTCAAAAAAAAAAAACCCAACTAAAAAACATTGCTACAACATATAATTGCAACTATAGTCCTAAGTTTTATTATCAATAGGGCTTAGAGGTTTCTTAACTTACATAACTCTGTTATGATAGCATCAATTTAAATAGATCAAATTCTTATAAAGTGAAAGAGTTAGACAAATAATAGAGTAACTTATTAAAATAGTATTTAAAATTTTATATTATTGACAAAAATAAATCTAAAAAATATGAATAACAAATAAATTTTTAAAAATTTTAAAAATACGAAAAAATTATTAAATATATATTCTAAAAAATAACTTAAAGATTAGATATTTATACAATTTTTTATAAATATTATTAAAAAAATAAGATTTTTTTATTTTTAAATTTTGGTATTTTTATATTAAGTAAATTTTAAAAAAAAATTATTGTAAATGACTACATTGTTTTGAAAAGTAAAGAGAAAAATCTAGAAAATATTTTTTTTTCAAATTTTTTTGTCCATCTTTTAAATATTTATTTAAATATTGCTAAAAATTTAGATAAGTTGTTTGCTAAATATAAAAGTTTTTGTCAATTACAAAAAAAAATATTTATTAGTTATTTTGTCACAATTTTAAATCATTTAGAGTTTGTTTTATCGATAATATTTTTCAAGAATACTTTTGTTAGCAATTGAATTTTTTGGATACCGAATTAATAGTTAACTCTAAAATAATAAAATGGACAGTTAATCATTCTTAAATTAAAATAATAAAATTCACATATAATAAAAGTTATAAATTCAATTATAATTAACCTCTTATTTTATTATTTTACTAATGTTATCATTTTAAAATATCTAAATTCAACTTAAAAAACGTCTTAAATTTAGGCTTAATTTATTAAAGTTTTTATTTTTCAAAAATCGCTTATAAAAACTAATTTTTAAAAGATGGCTTTTCAAAAGTTATAACATTTATGTTTGGTAAATTAAATTAAAAATAGCTTTCAATAAGCATAAGCAACAATAATTGTGTTTGATAAAATAATTTTTAAAATTTAAAAATATTATAATAGATATAAATGTAAACATTAAATTTAAAAATTAGTTAAGATATGAGGTTATATTAAATTTTTAAATTTTGAAAAGTACAATCAACTTTAAAAAACTCTATTTTAAATGCTTTCAAACGTACTCCAATTTTTTAAAAACTATAAGCACAAGTACGTGGTCTTTTTAATTTACCAAAAAAATTTAAATTTTAAAAAAGTACAAACACCTTTTCAAAAAGCTTTACTAAAATCAGCCTTAGTTAATTATAATCTTTAGTTTTTCTAAATAATTAAATCTTTATTTAAATTTTAGTGCCTTTACCGCAAATACTAATCTAAATACCTCTGGCGACAAACACAACTATTTTGAAATTAAACATTTTAACATTACTAATATATTTTATTTTTCTTAAAAAAATCTTATAACAAACTTACAAGTTACAACTCATTTTATTTAAAAAACTTTTTCTTCCAACATACATAAGTGAATTATAATTTATAGCATCATTTATCATTGTTCTCTTTTAAATCATTCAATTTATAAAACTTGTTGCATTAAATAAAAATAAGCTGAGTTATAATTTTATTAATAATAAAATTAAATAATTTAAATACAGACAATGTTAATGAATTATATATATATATATATATATATATATATATATATGAAAAAATTACAAAGTTAATAAATCATAAATACTAACCTATAAAACCTTAGTTAAAAATAAAATTCTTGATAAAAAAGTAATTTAGAATAAAATATTGATTTTACACAAAATCAGAAAAAAAGTCTAAAGTAACTATTATTTATAAATATCTAGTTTGCTATTTTTAAATTATTTCATTATTAAAAATACTGAAACCATTTTGTTATTTCAATTTAACCTCTTAAATTTTATTTGTTTAAATTTTAGATATTTGTTTCATTACGAGTTCAAGTTTTTCTTTAAATACAAATATAGCTAAACTATTAACAAAAATGCTAAAGCTAAATATCCAAAAAAGAAAGAAAAAGCAAAAATGGTAAAACATTTCAAAATTAGTAAATTAGTGTTAAAACCCCAAAATACCCTTACTACTACGTACCACGCCCCCACTCTCTATTCACTTACCTGCCAATACCCACCCACTCGCTCCTCCGAATCCCTAATCTTCTCCCAGTCTCTCCTCTGTCAAGTGTCAAACGCCATAACCGCAGTCCACTCCTTTCTCCAGCATCACTCCCATCTTTTCACTGCGGCTGCTGCTATGTCTTCTCTTTCCACCGTCGCTGTTGCTATGTAATGTCGTTGTGACCTGTGACCTCGTCGCCGATCTGTTCTCCTCTGTTGTTACCGCTGTTGTGCTCTCTGCTTCCCCATTATCGGTAACTTCCTCTGTACTCCCTCTTGCCGCCGGTCGGTCGGATCTCTTTACCGGTCCGCGCTCTTCTAGTTTTGTGTGCCTCTCTCAATGCCTTATCTTCTGATTAATTGATTGTTGAATATTGATGCTTTTATCTGTTAAGAATATGGATTAGTTCAATTTTTAAATTTCGGTTTTATTGGATTAGTTCTGGTTTGCCTCTTTATGAGGTGAAAATACAGTGTGTCATTGAATTCAGCGGGAGCTCTTTGATCTTTGTGATCAGTTCTCCCCACATAGAGACTTAATTTGCTTAATTTGCTTGTGTATGGCTAAAGCTTGTTACTTTGTGAAATAATGAACTAATTAACATTCTGGAGCCTTAATTTGCTTCAGTTTTGCTTATCATTTAAATTTAATTAAAGACAAATGGATGGAGATAGGCCTTAGTTTGCTTTTGTTTTACTTGCCATTTAAGTTCACTAATCCATCTTCATTAAACACAATTAATAAGTGCCTCACTGCCTTGCATGTAACTGTTTGCAGTTCATGATTTATCTTTTGTTCCTTTTTTGGCCGTGTTTGGTTAATGGGTGGAAGTAGATAAGACATATACACAGATACATAAAAATATAACCCTTCACTCCTCATCTCTTCAACAGCAGAACCACCACCACCACCACCACCTCTACCTTTTTCACACTCCCTTCAAAGTTAGCACAAACCACTGCCAACACCTTCAGCACCCCAAATAAGCAACAAAAACCCAAATCTAAATTCTTATAAAAAAAATTTAAAAAAGGAAAACAGAGGAAAAGAGGAAAGTTTTGTAAGCGGCGGTGTCTCTTCTGCGAGGAATGGCGGCGGCGACGTCTTCATCCCTGCGGCGGCAAACCATGGAGAACGATGGTGGAGGAGGCTGAGGCATGAGGAGGAGGAGGCAGCAATAGGAGGAATGAGAAGAGAAGCAAGTGGCAACTTATTGGTGTCGGTGAGGATAAAGGTGGACTTTTAAAAATTGTGGGGGATAAAATTGTAATAAACAACATTGTCTCATGTCTAATTTTGTGACTCAACTATTTGGAAAAACACTGAATTCTTGTAATTTATGTCAACTTGTGTACCAGTGTGCCTACTGAAAATGTGTCTCAATAACCAAACAATAAAATGTACCACTGTTGTATGTCTGAAGTAGACACACACTCAAACACAGCATTTTGGATCTTGGACATATGACATTTCAAATGCCTAACAACTTGTAATATATGCACTGTGTAAAAGGATTTGCTGCATCTATTATTTCCCTTGAAATTGCTTGCTTTCCTTTGATCAGCTGTTGTACTAAATTTGGACCTTAACTATAATTCAGAATTGTCAATATTTGAGAAAATTGTCTGGACAATACAATCAACATAAACATAATACGTAAGAGGAATATGGATCGATTTGTTTGGCCCTTGATTTGTTATTGTTATGTGCTCTGGTGATTTGATGAATTCCACGATCTGTCATTTTTGCTTTTAAACCTTGATTTGCAATTGTTGCATCTGATTCAATACCAAAATTCTTACTTGATTATCTAGCAATGATACAAAGGAAAAAACTACTTGGATTTCTTTCATACTCTTCCAACAAAGGTCACACCATATGCACTATTAAGAAAAAAGTTTCTCCTTTTTCAGCTTGAAGGACTCTCCTTTTATAGTGAAAAATTTGCATACTTGAACGAATGACATATCTTTGTTTTTGGTAATGCTAGTGATTAAGAAAGAAAGTTTCTCCTTTTTTGGCACCCTTCTTCCTTTCAAGTAGGAAACGTGTAATGAAAGAATTTGAAATAATTAGTATATTGAGAAGAAAGTGAGAATTGTTAGAGTTGCTCAATTCTACTTCCTTTATATAGGAACACTACTAATCCATGGTTCGCTATTGTTATGTGATCTGATGTTGCTGATTATTATTGCATTTGAACGTAATGGTATTCTGACTGTTAGCTGCTTCCTTCAACTTTAGTGCATCAAAATATAACTCAGTTTATAGTCAAATATAATTCACTAACAACTACTTGTTTGTGGTTCTCAAAGGACCTGTACAATGCTTTAGGTAGAACTGTAGAAGTATTAATGAGAAGTCTTTTTTCAATGTTAAATTGCAATGACTAACACTACCTACTGCTACTATGAATTCAAACCAAAAAATGAATTAGAGTAATTACAGGCCGTACATGAAATCATGGATTAGGGAACATGGAATTAATGTGAGTTGGATTTGATAATGAGAACGAATGAGGGTTTCCAACATAGAGAGGGAGAGCAAGAGGGAGAAAGGGGAGAGAGCGGAACGGTGGCTCCTTGAAGACTTGCCACCACCATGGTATGGTCACGTAGGTCTTTTGGCCTCACACCAACGACGGAAGATAGCAACCTCATGTCCAGCAGCGGCTCAGATGAAATAGACAAAGTCACAGATGTTGGTGGCAATGGAAGCCGTTAGTGAAGTTGTGCTCCCTTTTCTTCCCTTCTCTTTGTTCCTATTCTCTTTTTCCACTGTTTTGTCTCACAGAATCTGTTTTCAGTTCTCTCATATTGTATTTATTTTCTGTAATGTTTGTGAATTGAAACTTGTATCAGAGACAACTTTTGACGGATACCCAATATATGTTGTGACTGTGTGAATGACAATGAAGTGTTTGTGCGTGATTATGGTGATGCTTGGGTAAATGAAAGTGTTTGAATGGCACTGAAGTGTTTGAGTGTGATAATGATGATGCTTGGGTAAATGAAAAAATATTTGATGCAAAAAAGATAGGTGATACACAAGAAGGGGTGAATTGGATTCATTTCCTCAAAAAAATTTTGCCCTTATGTTGAGTGATCATTGCATTTTATAGATAAAGTTTAAGACAATGATGCATATTAGGGGAGAAAATTGTCAACAATAGATTGTCCAAATTGCAAACATACTTCTTTCATTCTTTGAATTTACATTTATTTCCTTTGAACTAACAGGTGCTTTAATTAGCTTCTGAAATTTCCATCTGTGACCAGTCCAGTGGTAAGACTTTGGGGACTTCCAGCTTTCATCACATTTGGTGACTTTTGAATGCCAATATTTATAGCACATGCTGACAAATGAGGCCAATTCCTATAGCTACTGGAAAGCAAACAAAAGCATCAGGAAGAAGGATATAGTGACACGTGTAGCTCCATTTCTGGATTTTAAGGAGATAATAAAAAAGAAAAAGATTTGTTGGATGAGGCACAAGTAGAACCAGGGGTTTGATCTGGTGGTTGTTCTGAAAATTAAAAATTAAGAAATATATATGTAGAAAGAGTGAGTGAGGCGAAGATTTGAAAGCTTAACTGTAACCAACTTATTACTCAAAAGAAAATGCAAGGTATGTTCAACACTATTTTTTTTTAATTAAATGTTCTTCATATGGTGAACCATAAAGTCTCTTTATTTTTACTCAATTTCACTTCTACTGTGCTTATATTTACTCTGCTTGTTTCACATTATTTTCTGCTGGTTACCTCTTTTTTTCATTAAAAAAATATTCTGCAAAGTTTATATTTTGTGAATTTCGGGTCTTCAGTTTCTGTAGATTTGTTAGAGTTTTCGTTGCGTTTGCATTATATGAATTCAATTCTGTGATAGTGGGCGCTGAATCTGCTTTTGAAAATTGTGGTGGGGAGTTCTGGTTTGAGAATTCAATGATGAGTTGAACCCTTGTGTGCTTCAACCGCAAGCAAAATGAAAGCTTAGGAGTTTGGGGTTTTATGAGCTCTTGTATGTGAGAGAGAGAGAGAAAACTTGTCTGTTTTTTCCCCTTGAGGATCGTGGTGGTTGAAATTGTGGGTATGGTTATCATTTCAGACCTTATTCGTGAATCTATGGGAAGCTTGTTGGTGTAAGTGGAGTTGGGTGCTTCTGTTCTTTTTACTTAATCAGCTAGTAGCATTAATGCGTAATTAGTCACTTTTTTTTAGATCATCTCAGTCTCACTGACTCACTGATTCCAACCGTCAAAACCCCTCACTCGGATCCATTCCATACGGCATGGCTTCTGGTAGTCACCTCCTCCTCCACCATCAGTGCCTCGCAATCATCTTCTTCTGTCACTTGATCTTTCGTTTATTCAAGGAGGGAATCCAATTCCTAATTTTTCTACTCTGTAATTATTGAATGTGTGTTTGTTTTTTTTTTTTTTTTTTTTTTTTGGGGGGGGGGGGGGGGGATGTTTAATTGATTACTGTGCTGGATTTTTTCAGTGTGTCTGTGAGAACAGTTTCTGTGAATGTCGAAATTCACAAAAAATTCATGAAGCTGAGTAATGCCTATCACATGTGGATTTTCACAATTACTGTTTATGTAATGCAATAGCATTGTTGCTTATGTGATATAGTTGTTCATTTAGACCTCATCTGTGTTCAGGGAATGCTTTTAAGCCTTTTAAAGTAGTCCCAAGCTAGGTGACATAAATTTTTTTTTTTTTGAATATTTGTGGTATGGGTTAATCCCAAATCTTATGGTTTGAAATTCCCAACTGTAGAAGTAATGGCAGTTCAAATGTTAGTTATTATTTTCTCCTTTCTCGTCTTGTAAAATTGACAGTTTGGGCAACTTTTTCTTCCCCCATTTATTTTAATAGACTAACTTCAAAATTTAAAAGTTCAACCAATATATAACTACACACTGACAGGACATTATCCATTTCTTGAATAACATACCAGAGAAGGAAAATCTTTTCATAGTTGATTTGTTAAAATGTTTTATTGTATATGTACTTGTACATGGCTAATTCTACCAAACATGTACATTTTATTTTGTTGAAATGGACATTGGAAAAGTATTGACGGATGATATGCATCAAGAATGCTCCATGTGTTTTGAAATGGACTCCGAAAGGTGTATCATTTGTCCATATCTTGCTATTTTAAGAATATGGTGCATTTCATATCCATTTTGTGTCAAGCATCAACTAATGTGCGATTGTATACCAATATATGGAGATAAGGATTATGTTGTGCTCTTAAATTACTCAACTGTCCTTCATAGTTCTTATCTTAACTGGATAAAATTACATTTGCGTAATGGGAGGCCCACATGAAGGGAAGTGAATCAGATATTCAATTTCATTTTTGGTAATAAAACACTTTATCACAGGGATAAATGAATTGCCATTTTTTTCCATTTCATAAACAAGGCCTGCCTGTTTAATTTATAATTCTCATATTGCTGTAGTGCAGTGGTGCTGGAACATCAATGTGTAAGGTTGTAATGTTTAAAAGTATTTTACTTTGTTTAACATAGAAATCTGTGTGCAACCGTTACGTATTCTGAATTAAATGTCACTTTTGAAGTATTTTTCTGACTGTAATAGGCTTTGACAACTTAAAACTCAATGAGCATAGAGGCCGAGTAGTTATTGAAACCTGAATTAGTCTTGCCTTTGATTTATTATTTATCTTTTAGTCAACATTGAAGGAATGAACTTTTTTGGATTAATATTTTTGTTGTCATTTTCTGTTGCATCAATCAGTGAAACTATTAGATTATATAAGAACTATTTCTATTTTGCAACTTAAAATATTTTTGCTATAATGAAGAACTGTTTTGGTGATCTTAAGACTTGGATAATTGTTTACAGGTAGATCCCCAGACCAGGAATCTGTAGGGTCTGGGACAAAGAGGTCTAGTGTGTCATCCGGAAGTAGGCCTCGGAGTCAAAAGGAGTTCTTCTACAAATTTGTTGAAAGTGATGGCTTGACTGCTAAACTTGTAGACTGGTTTGAATCGCTTACAGAAAAGTGTGCATTGAAAAGGGAAGCATTTGACGTTCCATTTGAATTGATTGACCTTCAAAAATTTGATTATGCGTTGGAAGGGATTTCATTTCAGCAGATGATTCGCATGCCTAATGCTGTTCATGCTTCCACATCTGATGCTGTTGAAGCTACAGCTTACCTTGCTATTGAAGATTTTCTACATGCAAGTGTAAAGGGCTTGTGGGAGGCATTTTGGAGTCAGGATGAGCCCATGCCTTTTTCTGTAGCATGCCTGTATAATTCTAACTTGAAGTTTTATCAGGCAGAAAAAGCTATTGCTAGTGGGAGGCTTGGAAGTCTCTCCGCCACTGGTATATTGCTCAATAATCCGAGACATCCTCATGGAAAATGGGATCATGTTCTTGAATTGGCACTTCTAAGGTCTGATATCAGAGGTCTCACTGTTGGCAGTGATCGACGGCCTTCGCCATCAGTTTTAGGAGATGCTTTGTTTTATGCTCTTCGAATGCTATTGGCAAGGAGTTTGAGTGGACTTTCTTTCTTTCCAGATCCTAGCATGGTCTTTGTTCTTCTGGTTGATTCTCAATATGGGGGAGTGGTTAAGGTTGAAGGAGATGTAAATAAGCTCAATTTTGATGTGAATAATGTTTATGAATGTGCTGCTGAATGGGTGAAAAATCATTCAAGAATTTCTGTTTCTCCAATTGATAGGATATGGAACAAACTTGGAAATGCTAACTGGGGGGATATAGGTGCTTTACAGGTACTGTTTGCAACCTTCCACTGCATTATGCAGTACGCTGGAATGCCCAAGCACTCGATTGAGGATTTGGCTGCTGATCATAGTTCACGCCTCCAAACCAGAAGGGTTGAGAGGCAATTAGGAGAAAATAATGTGAATGGAAATGGTCTATTCCGATACCAGCAACGTAGTGTTTCCCCTGAAATTGTTGAAGTTCAGGAGGATTCTGTCAAAGTCAATTCCAGAGAGCCAATGAAATTAGAAGCTGGATCCATGTTATGGCTGGAGGACTCAGATTGGCAGAAGGGTTACCAAATAAAAGAGGTAATAAGTACTGGTGAATTGACATACTACATTGCATCATATGTTGAAGACCCAGGAAAAAATCTGTTCCTATACGTGGGCTCTCATCCCTCCCAGCTGGAACCAGCATGGGAAGATATGAATTTATGGTATCAGGTTCAGAGGCAGACCAAAGTAATGACAATAATGAAGCAGAAAGGTCTTTCAAGTAAATATTTACCTGAGCTTAGTGCCTCTGGCAGGATCATACACCCAGGCCAGTGTCAAAGGCCCAGCTCGGGTGGAAATTGTGACCACCCTTGGTGTGGGACCCCTATTCTTGTGACAAGTCCAGTTGGCGAAACAGTAGCTGAGATGGTACACACAGGCCAGTTTGGTTCAGATGAGGCTATCAAATGTTGTCATGATTGCTTATCAGCACTTTCAGCTGCTGCCTCTGCTGGAATTCGGCATGGAGACATCCGGCCTGAGAATGTCATTTGTGTAAAATCTGGTGCTAGACATCCTTATTTTGTGCTGATTGGATGGGGCCATGCTATTCTTGAAGATAGGGATCGTCCTGCTATGAATCTTCATTTCTCATCTACTTATGCACTTCAGGAAGGAAAGCTATGCTCTGCTTCCGACGCAGAAAGCCTTGTTTATATGCTTTATTATTCTTGTGGTGGGGTTTTTCCCGAGTTAGATTCAGTTGAGGGAGCACTCCAATGGAGAGAGACATCTTGGTCAAGGAGATTAATTCAACAGAAACTTGGCGATATCTCTACTGTGCTAAAAGCTTTTGCCGATTATGTCGACAGCCTATGTGGTACACCATATCCCATGGACTATGACATATGGCTGAGAAGGTTGAGGCGAAATATTCACCAAGAAGATCATGGAAAGGAAATTGATGCAACAGGCTAGACCTCTAAAACTAAGTTCTATTCCAGAAAGAGAAAACTCTAGATCATCCATCTTAAAGGTGTTTCTTGTCTGGGGCAAATAAAGCATGGAATGGTACACTCTCTGGTGCTCACAATTTATATTGGTTCTGGGAAATGGTTAGTTTGTGGTCCATGAAAGGAGCATGCTAATGATTCTTCCTGTTGCTATCGGTTCCGCTGGTCTAGCTTATGTAAATCTGTAGACTACTTGATTGGTGGTGTCTTTGGGTATATGAAGAATAGTCATTCCTTCATTTTGAGGAGTCAAAACACCACTTTTAACAGTTTTCTTTTCCTGCCATTTTTGTTGTGGGGAGTTTAGTTTCTCATCAAAGTAAGTTGTATTGATAACATCAATCATTCGTTTGTAAAGATAATAGGTATTGTGGAGTTCGCTGCTCTTCTGATTACATTTTTATAAGGCATATAATGATATCTTGTAAATCAGTGTTCTAGTTGGGACATTCACTTTCATTTTTTGAAACTTTCCTGCTGTTGATGGCAAAAGGGTACATTTATATTCTAGCTTGATAGATACAGTTGATGTGCTACCAGTTTATCCATCTTTTTGCGTGCCATTACGTCAATGTAGAAATTCTTTGACTCCATTTAAAGTTGTCTTATAGAGGTTGCGTGGATTCTCTTATTATCCAATAACAAAAGGCAATCAAGAATTTTGTGACGGATTTATGTTAGCAAAAAAATATTAAGTGTTGTAATAAGATCAACGTGGATGTCTATTCTCAAGAGAAAAGAAACAATGGTAATCAATAATAATATTCTCTCTCTTTTATAATCTTCTCTCTTTTTTACATACCATACTACTTATATATATATATATATATATATATATATATATATATATATATATAAATTACTTTTATCAAGATAATTATATTGGTGAACATTAATATTAGAGTTTTATATATATATTTCTCTATCTTATATTTATATCTTCCTTATTTATTTCACAACACGTTATCAGCACGAGTCTCTGATCAAATTTTTAGGAAGACTCAGGTAACAAATTTTCATTATGTCGAAACTCTCTCATCTTGAATTCAATGTTCTTGATATATCTGGAAACAATTATTTATCATGGATACTAGATGCTGAAATTCATCTTGATTCAATGGATCTTGGAGATACCATTAAGGCTGAAAATAATGCATCCCAGAAGGATAAAGTCAAAACCATAATTTTTCTTCGTTGTCAGCTTGACGAAGGATTGAAAAATGAATATCTCACATTAAAAGATCCTGCAGATCTTTGGAAAGACCTTGAAGAAATGTACAATCATAAAAAAACGGTGATACTTCCTCAAGCTCGATATGAATGGACGCACTTGCGTCTACAAGATTTTAAATCTATAAATGAATATAATTCTGCAATGTTTCGAATCACCTCACGAATAAAATTATGTGGGGAAAAGATAACTGATCATGATATGTTGGAGAAAACTTTCTCAACCTTCCATGCCTCGAATGTGCTCCTGTAGCAGCAGTATCGAAAAAAAGAGTTTAAAAAATATTCTGAGTTAATTTCTTGCCTTCTTGTTGCTGAACGCAACAATGAGTTGTTCTTGAAAAATCATGAAGCGCGCCCAACTGGCGCCGTCCCATTTCCTGAAATAAATGTGGCAAATTACCCCAGAAGAGGTAAATGGCAAGGTTTTAATAACAAGAAAAACTATGGAAGGAAAAGAAATTATATTCAAAAGAGAGGATCTTACTAGAAGTGGAATAAAGAAAGAAATATTGGGCAAAATAAATCAACAGATGATAAGTGTTTCGGTTGTGGTGGAAAAGGCCATTGGTCACGTACCTGCCGTACCCCAAGACACCTAGTCGATCTTTACCTGGCATCTTTGAAAAAGGACGACAAGGAAAAAGAATCGAATTTCGTTTCAAATGATGCTGAAAATTCTACCACTCATTATGATGTATCTGATTTCTTTGAGGATCCTGAAGGAATATTGGTCATTTGATCAATGATTGAATAGTTTAATGTGTGAGATTGTTTAAGTATTCATGTAAATAAATAATGTAAAGAACTTATTGTTAAGTTTTATTTTCTATGTATTTAAGTTTCAAATATGATGAAGTATTAATGTTTATGAATTTTGAAATCATTAAATATGTTATGTTTTAAAATAAAATTTTAGTATATGACATTATTTTTATGTGCAGTATTTCTTAGAAAAATAATTCCGATCAAGTATTCAATTTAACTGTGCATACTACTCATTTTATTATTATTTGTCTTTGAAGAGAATGACAAGGATATGTAATGAAGATGTATGCGTTGCAGATAGTGCAAGTTCACACACCATTCTCAAAAGTGATATATATTTTACCCATCTTGTGCCAAAAGAAGAATGTGTTAATACTATTATTGGCTCAAGTAATGTGATTGAAGGCTCCGGAAGAGCTATAATTTTGTTTCTTGGAGGAACAAAATTCATAATAAATAATGCACTGTTGTCTACCAAGTCTCAAAGAAACTTGTTGAGCTTTAAAGATATTCGCCGAAATGGATATCATATTGAGACTATGAATGAGAAAAATCATGAGTATTTATGTATCACAACTCATGATTCAAATAAGAAAGTTATATTAGAAAAATTACCCTCACTTTCATCTGGGTTATATTATACCAAGATTAGTGCAATTGAATCACATACCACTGTAAACCAGAAGTTTACTAGTCCAAATGAATTCATAACTTGGCACGACCGATTGGGTCATCCGGGAACAACCATGATAAGGAGAATTATTGAAAACTCTCATGGACATTCACTAAAGAACTAGAAGATTCTTAAAACTAGTGAATTTTGTTGTGCTGCATGTTCTCAAGAAAAGTTAATTTTAAGGCCATCACCAGTAAAGATTGGATTTGAGTCCCCTGAATTCCTAGAAAGGATTCAAGGTGATATATGTGGACCTATTCATCCACCATGTGGATCTTTCAGATATTTTATGGTCCTAATAGACACATCTTCGAGATGGTCACATGTGTGCTTATTATCTTCTCGCAATCTGGCGTTTGCGAGATTACTGGCTCAAATTATTCGATTAAAAGCACAATTTTCAGAAAATTCAATCAAAGCAATTCGTCTTGATAATGCTGGTAAATTTACTTCCCAAGCTTTTGATGCATATTGTATGGCTAATGGAATAAGTGTTGAACATCCAGTAGCTTATGTTCACACACAAAATGGGTTAGCAGAATCACTTATTAAACGCCTCCAATTAATTGCTAGACCCTTGCTTATGAGAACAAATCTCCCAACCTCGGTTTGGGGTCATGATATTTTACATGCCGCAGCACTTATTCGTTTGAGGCCAATGAGTTACCATCAGTTCTCTCCTATGCAATTAGCATTTGGCCAGCAGCCAAATGTTTCCCATTTAAGAATATTCGAGTGTGCGATATATGTTCCCATTGCACCACCTAATCGCACCAAAATGGGACCCTAAAGAAAATTGGGAACATATGTTGGATATGATTCTCCCTCTATAGTGAGGTATCTTGAAATACAAACTGGAGATGTATTTTAAAGCCCGGTTTGCGGATTGTCATTTTGATGAATCAAAATTTCCAACATTAGGGGGAGAGAATAAGCTTCCTGAATAGGAACTTAATTGGAATGCATCATCGTTAATGCATTTAGATCCTCGATCAGGGTAATGTGAACTAGAAGTTCAAAAGATTATACATTTGCAAAGAATAGCAAATGAATTGCCTGATGCATTTTTTGATACAAAGAGGATAACGAAGTCGTATATACCAGTGGAAAATGCCCTAATTCGAATTGATGTCCCAGTAGGACAAGTAGCCACGGAAGCAAATTCACGCTAGAAGCGTGACAGGCCTGTCGGTTCCAAAGACAAAAATCCTCGAAAGTGAAAAGAGGTGAATACTATTCCTGTTGAAAAAGACATAGTAAAGACACCTGTAGTTATCCAAAATTCTGATATAACGCCAGAAGATGTTCAGGTACCTGAAAATTGTGAAAATGACGAGATCTTGATAAATTATGTCTTTACAGGAGGAAAATGGGATTGAAATAAGACAATTGTCAATGAAATATTTGCATATAACGTGGCATTAAATATCATGCATGAAAGTAAGGATCTTGAGCCAAGATCAGTCGAAGAATATCGACAAAGGGATGATTGGCCAAAATGGAAAGAAGCTATGAAGGCTGAGTTAGACTCACTTGCAAAATGTGAAGTCTTTGGAACTGTAGTCCGTACACCAGAAGATGTAAAACCTGTTGGATACCGATGGGTATTTGTGAGAAAATGAAATGAGAAAAATGAAGTTGTGCGCTACAAAGTCCGACTTGTGGCATAAGGTTTTTCACAAAGGCCTAGTATAGATTATGAAGAAACGTATTCTCCTGTAGTGGATGCGATAACATTGCGTTATTTGGTTAGTTTATCTGCATATCATAAACTGCATATGCATTTAATGGATGTGGTAACAACCTATTTATATAGCTCATTAGATCGGGATATCTATATGATAGTCCCTGAAGAACTAAAGATATCTAAACCATCCAATGAATAATCACAAGGGTTATACTTAGTCAAATTGCAAAGATCTTTATATGGTCTGAAACAATATAGACGAATGTGGTATAATCGTCTTACTGAGTAAGTGAGTATCTGGCCAAAAATGGATTCAAGAATGATGATATTTGCCCATGTGTTTTCATAAAGAAATCCACATATGGATTCATTATAATTGTTGTGTACGTTGATGATTTAAATATCATTGGGACTCCTGAAGAGATTCCAACAATTATAAAAATTCTAAAAGAAGAGTTTGAGATGAAAGATCTTGGAAAGACTAAATTTTGTCTCGGCCTGCAGATCGAGCATACAAAAAATGGGATCTTTATTCATCAAACAACATACACAGAAAAGATCTTGAAAAGATTTTATATGGTCATATGGATAAGTCATATCCCTTGAGTAACCCAATGATCGTAAGATCTTTGGATGTGGGAAAAGATTGATTCCGCCCTAAAGAAGAGAATGGAGATATTCTTAGTCATGAAGTACTATATCTTAGTGCCATTGGAGCACTAATGTATCTTGCTAATAATACATGACCCGATATATCATTTGCTGTAAATTTACTAGCAAGATATAGTTCCTCTCCAATCAGAAGACATTGGAGTGGAGTCAAACAAATCTTTCGATATCTTCATGGAACGGTTGATATGGGATTGTTTTATCGCTATGGATCCAAGTCACAATTAGTTGGCTATGCAGATGCTGGCTACTTGTCTGATCCACATAAAGGGAGATCTCAAATAGGATACCTGTTTACATATGGTGGAACAGCTATATCATGGAGGTCCACGAAACAGACGATTACTGCAACATCCTCTAATCATGCCGAAATATTAGCTATTCATGAAGCAAGTCGAGAGTGTTTTTGGCTCCGGAATTTGATCCAATATATTCTGTCATCATGTGGGCTGATTGATCATAATATAGCTCCAACTATCCTGTTTGAAGATAATACATCATGCATTGCTTAACTTAAAGGCTTCCACATTAAAGGTGATAGAACAAAGAATATTTCTCCCAAATTCTTCTTCACTCATGATCTTCAAAATCAAGGGACAATTGATGTCCAACAGATCCGCTCAAGTGACAATCTGGCAGATTTATTCACAAATTCACTCCCAAAATCCTGCTTTGAAAGATTGGTACATGAGATTGGGATGCACCGATTTCAAGACATTAAATGATGTCGACAAGAGGGGGAGACTGTACTCTTTTTTCCTTGGTCAGGTTTTTCCCATTTGATTTTTCTTGATAAAGTTTTTAATGAGGTAGTCCCCATTACAAAGGATATTGTACTCTTTTTCCTTCACTGAAGTTTTTTTTTTCCCATTGGCTTTTTCTTTAGTAAGGTTTTAACGAGGCAATAATCCTAAATGGACATCCAAGGAAGAGTGTTGTGATAAGGATCAATGTGGATGTCCATTCTCAAGAGAAAATGGACTTAAATGCATGTTGAAAATAAAGACCCCATGCATGTATAAATAGGGGTACATACCTGAGCCTTTATACACACAGCAATAGTAATCAATAACAATATTCTCTCTCTCTCTCTCTCTTATAATCTTCTCTCTCTTTTACATACGATACTACTTATATATATATTCAAATTACTTTTATCAAGATAATTATATTGGTGAACATTAATACTAAGAGTTTCATATTTATATTTCTCTATCTTATATTTATATCTTCTTTATTTATTTCACAACATTAAGAAAGTTTTTAGGAAATTTTACATTGGATTTGCACGTATGAGAGAAAGGACTAACAGGTTCTTAAAAAATTTTAACCATATTTATTCACAAACGTATTTATTCGATTACTCCTTGTTATAGGTGGTATGCTATTGAAATTAGATAAGCTCAAAAACTTTTGATCTCATACAATTCTACTCTAAAATGATCAACTTAATAAATTTAAAATTTGGGCAATTTAGTCAACTAAATTGTTTTTCCAAAAACGTTATCAAATTACAACTTTTCAAAGCATTAGACGTAAATGCAACTTTCCCTTACATCCTGTAGTGGTTTATGAGTGAATTGATTCCTGAGGAAACTGCGGCACCCTTTAGCGATTTCTTCGAAGTTGGAATGACTATAAAATTCCCTTACATCCTGTAGTGGTTTATGAGTGAATTGGTTCTTGAGAAAACTGCGGCACCCTTTAGCGGTTTCTTCGAAGTTGGAATGACTATAAATTCCGCTTGAGGTTGTAGCGGATTATTCATTTGAAGATTTTGAAAGTGAGATAGAGAAAGAAAGTAGAGAGAAGAAGTTTGGTTTAGTTTGAGTTTCTTAGAGCACTCTTCAATTGGGAACCATGACGGATGAAGGGCGCTTGTACTGACTCAACGGCGTTGCTCACATTGCTGGCGGATTCTATAGTCACACAAATCAACATAATCCGCTACAGATTTACGTGTAACTCTAAATTGTGGTATCCTATCACGGTTTACATATAATTTAAGAAGTTGTATTTGCGTCAGGTGATTTTAAAAGTTGTAATCTGATAACGTTTTTGGAAAAACAATTTAAATGAGTAAATTACCCTTAAAATTTAGTTAATTATAATTTCTAACTCCCCCAAATAATTAAATATTTTTATTTAAAACTTAATTTCTATACCCTAAACACTAATCTAAATATCACAAATATTAATGAATTGTGTATATTCTCTAATAATTAAAAAAAGTGAACCATTTTTATTTATATTTTAAGTTAATAAATATAAAACGTTAGTAAAAAAGCAATGGTCT
Source organism: Arachis stenosperma (assembly GCF_014773155.1). Lineage (NCBI taxonomy): Eukaryota > Viridiplantae > Streptophyta > Magnoliopsida > Fabales > Fabaceae > Arachis > Arachis stenosperma. The sequence continues at coordinate 106,469,331 of NC_080382.1, forward strand.
TGAAAAAGAAAAGTAATTTGATTAAAATATTCATTTTACGAAGGGTCAGGAAAAAGGTTTATAGTGAGTTAGTGACTGAACTTACTAGGGCTGCACACGGATCGGATCGGATCGGATATGGCCTAAAATTCTATCCGATCCGCATTGCATTCATCGGATCGGATCGGATACGATATCCGCAATTTTTTAGGCCGGATCCGATCCGATCCGATCCGCATAATTGCGGATCGGATCGGATCGGATATCGGGTATATCCGCATAATTAAAAAAATTTATTTTAAGATTTTGTTTGGTCTTTTTACAAAAAAAATCCAGAAAATTCATTTTTTATCTGTTTAAGCCTATTTGCTCCTAGAATATTATCAATAATAGTTCTTTTAAATAACAAAAACAAAATAATAACACAAGATTTAAGTTTAATTATTCTAAGTTGAAGTACAACATAAAAAATTAAAAACAAAATATCATAAAATTCATAAAATAACATACTAAAATTCATATCACATTAGGATTTACTGTCTTAAACTATGCTATTTATATGTGATGTGCGGATATGCGGATTTGCGGATCGGATCCGCGGATATCACTGCCGAATCCGCAATCCGATCCGACCATAGTGCGGATCGGATCCAATCCGATCTGATGACTCTGCGGATCGGATAATATCCGCAAAATTCGGATCGGATGCGGATAATTACCGCGGATATGCGGATATTATCCGATCCATGTGCAGCCCTAGAACTTACGATTTATCTTTAAATTATTTCAATTTAATTTCTTAAATTTTGTCAATTTTATTTTTAAATATTAATATCACTAAATTATTAACAAAAATATTAAATATTCAAAATTAGTAAATTAGTGATAAAAATCCCAAAATACCCCTACCAATACGTACAACACCCCACACTCTATTCACTCACTACTCCTAAATCCCTAATCTTCTCCGGCGGAACCCCGTCAGTCGCTCACTCTGTCAAACACCACAACGGCAGCCCATTCCTTTGTCCAGCATCACTCCCATCTCTTCACTGCGGCTGCTGCTACGTCTTCTCTCTCCACCGTCGCTGTTGCTATGTAATGTCTCTCCACCGAGGCTGCAACCTGTGACCTTGTCGCCGATCTACTCTTCTCTGGTGTTATGTGCCTCTCTCCGTCGCTGTTGTGCTCTTTGCTCACCCTATCTCGGTAATTTCCTCTGTACTCTCTCTCGCCGCCGATCAGATCTCTCCACCGGTCTGGTCTCTTCTACTTTTGTGTGCCTCTCTCGATATCTCGTTTTCTGATTAATTGATTGTTGAATATTGATGAGTTTATCTGTTAAGAATATGGATTAGTTCAATTTTTAAATTTCTATTTTATTAGATTACTGCTGGTTTTCCATCTTTATAAGGTGAAAATCCAGTGTGTGATTAAGCTTGATTAAATTCAGCTGGAGCTCATTAATCTTTGTGATCAGTTCTGTCCAAATAGATTGTTAATTTGCTTGTGTATGATTAAACCTTGTTACTTTGTGAAAGAATGAACTAATTAACAGCCTTAATTTGCTTCTGTTTTGCTTGCCATTTAGGTTCACTAATCCATCTTCATTAAACACCATGTAATAAGTGCCTCACTGCCTTGCATGTAATTGTTTGCAGTTCTTGATTTATCTCAGAGTTCCACTGACTCACCGATTCCAACGATCAAAACCCTAACTCGGATCCGTACCCTACAGCATGGCTTCCGGTAATCACCTCCTCCTACTTATTTTTCTAATCTGTTTTTTCAATTTTAATAAGCTTGGATTTTTATTTTTTTATTTGTGCATTGAAAACTCTATCTGAACTAAGCAATGAAGCACTTTCTTGTAATTGTTGAATGTGTATGTGTGTTTTTTCAGCGTGTCTGTGACGATGCTATTGTTTTGACCAGTTTCAGCAAATGTCAAAATTCATGAAAAAATCGTGAATCTGAGTAATGCCTATCAAATGTGGATTTTCACAATCATTGTTTATGTACTATAATAATACTGTTGCTTATGTGATATAATTGTTTATTTAGAACTTCATCTGCATCCAGTGAATGCTTTTAATCCTGTTAAGCTAGTCCCAAGCTAGCTGACTTAAGAAAAAAGAATCCTTTTTGAATCTTTGTGGCATGGTTTAATCACAAATCTCATGGTTTGAAATCCCAAATGTAGAAGGAATGGCAATTCAACAGGGTTGTTAAATACTTAATTTCATGTTATTTGCACTACAAATTTGCCACTTATGCTTCTTTGAAGTATTCATATTTTACAACATTGAATGTCCTACGCTTTTAATGTTGATATAATTATACTAGTTGATTAACTTTTTCTGATTTAGTTACACGCACTAAGTGTTTGCATTATGTTTTTATAATGTAGATGCTGATATGGAGGACTATGGATTTGAGTACTCTGATGAGGAGCAAGAGGAGCAAGATGTTGATATTGAGAATCAATATTATAATTCGAAAGGTATTTATAGCACCTATGCTTACATTCACTTCTTTTCAATGTAATGAGTTTGGATAGGTTAGTTTTATTTTTCGGCTACATACTAGTTTGCTCAAATTTAACTTGGTGTTCAAAAGTATTTTTGCACTTTCTTATGATCATTCATCAATGGCATCATTGTTGGAACTAGAAGTTTGATTCATTAGCTTGTTTTGAATTCAATTATCCTTTTGGAAGAAAGGTATATATTGATTAACTCATACTCCCTCTCGTTCAAACTATCTTTCACGCCAGAAAACTTATTCTTTTTAATTTCTTAATCTTAATTATCTTTTTTTGTACAAGTTGATAGAAGTTAATCATGATTATTTTTTCCTAGTTTCTTATTCTATAAACCTCAGTAACATGGGTAGATTGGATGAATGGTACACAGTACCTATTGGTAAAACCATTAAAAAATAAAAAATATTGAGAGAAATTATAGGTGAAACCATTAAAGAAAGAAAATCATTTAGATTTTTATTGATTGTTTGGTTTGCGTTTCAGACTTTGATAGCACGATAAGTTAGTGTAAAGATTATCTTTTTCATTCTCTTGTGCACTAAATGCAATGAGAGAGATCATTAGTGGAATTATATATAATATTTTAAACTTTTGAGTATTTTAGGGAAGGGTAATATAATTACAATACGTCTTGTGAATAGAAGGCTTGTAGAAGCCTTGATAAGAAAACTAAATTAGATGGAAGCTAGCTCGATAAGTGTAGGTAAAAAAAACCTAGAAAAATTGTAGATAAAGTCATTAAGAAATGCTTATATTCAATTGGCTTCCCTGTAGATATGGTTTATGATACAATATAATAATAGTGTGATTCGTGAAATCAACCATAACTAGTAGGAGAAAAGCTTTGCTGTTGAGTTCTTAGTCATTGTGCAAATGCCTTTAAGGACAGATATTTTGAAAGGGAGGAATCTTCATTTACAACACCATGAGATCTAGGTTCTCATAATTTGTGGTTCTAAATTGATGATTCCATCCTCCACACTAATTTCCTAAGATGCTGCTGTTTGTATGTAGGTTTGGTTGAAACTGATCCAGAAGGTGCACTTTCTGGTTTTGCTGAGGTAGTGCGCATGGAACAAGAAAAGGCTGAATGGTAAAAACCCTATTATCTGAGTGCTGCATAATAATAATAAACATATGGACACTGGACTTAACATACTTTTGTATCTTCTGTTGCAATTTTTTGTATCATTAATAATTCAGTGATCTGATCCTGCTTGTGCTTTTTTTTTTTTAATGTCATTTTATTTTCTTTCTTTTCTTTAATGTTTTGTTTCTAGTTGGCCATTCAGTAAATACAGCTAATATATTTGTTGACTGATTTTTCCCTTCTTTTTGGTATTGATCATGCCTTCTTTTTTGTATTCTTTGATGAATTGGATCATGCATTGTGATATTTGTGTTTATCTTTTGATGGTACTAAGAAACTATTATGTATTTCATGTGATCTTTATTTTACATTTTACCAGGGGATTTAAAGCTCTAAAACAAACTGTCAAGCTCTACTATCGACTTGGGAGGTATAAAGAGATGATGGAAGCCTACAGGGAGATGTTGACTTATATTAAGTCTGCAGTGACTCGTAACTACAGTGAAAAATGCATAAACAGCATTATGGACTATGTCTCAGGTTCAGCTAGCCAGAACTTTGGTCTTCTGCAAGAATTCTACCAGACAACTTTGAAAGCCCTTGAAGAAGCAAAGAATGAGGTTAATCCTGTAGACTTTATCTTGGTTGCAACTCAATGTCATTGCATTTCCCATTAATGCAATCTTATGTTTAATTTTGTATTATTCAATTGGCAGAGATTGTGGTTTAAGACAAATCTGAAGCTTTGTAAGATTTTCTTTGATATTGGTGAATATGGACGAATGAGCAAGGTAAAGGTCTAATTTGCTGTCCGACATAATTTGAATGTGTCTGTATGATTCTATTGGTGTCTAGTGTTTTTCATAGTAAAAATTTAAGGATTTGTTGAATCCTTTCAGATCTTGAAGGAACTTCACAAATCTTGTCAAAGAGAAGATGGCACAGATGACCATAAGAAAGGAACCCAACTGTTGGAGGTTTATGCAATAGAAATCCAGATGTACACAGAGACCAAGAACAACAAAAAACTCAAGGTCAGCATTTGTTTCAGAAAATTACTGTTGTGTACGTAACATCTAACTATCTACCTCACCAATTTATTATTGCTTATTCTGGAATTTGCTTTCAATTGTCTATCAGACTTCACGTACTGTTTGTTGGTTTAGAACGAATTGTCGAATTCTCAAACAATTAATATTTATGTAAGTTTTATTCAATAAGAACTAACTGTATATCTCTGGATGAAAGATGGAGTTGCTTAAACACATTGGCATCTCAGTACCTCGCTTGTTTTGGAATTTTTATAGTCATTTTCGTTATTCTTCACAATTTCCTGTTTTCTTTTTAGTTAACTGTTTTTAGTAATTTAGATCTTGTAATCTGTGGGGAAAAAAAATATTTGATGTATGGGCAGTGACCTGTGGCTGAATACTGATGCTTAAGCAAAGTGGGTATTTGTGGGGGTGTCATCATGGTTGATCATGGATAACTGAGCTATCATAACCTAATGGACTATCTCTAGTAGTAAATTTTGATAGGCTTAAATATCTTTCAATTGTTGTGAATGTTGTGAACTGTGGTTTTGGTCCCTGTATAAAAAAAGTTGTTTCAATTCCAAACACCATCTCAATACCTGGCTTGTAGTTAACCTAATGCTGTTGAGAATCTCTTGAATCTGGCAGCCTCAGAATTATTTTATATTCATTGATTAGTCATTAGGTTTTAGGAAAGTTTGTTTAACAGTGTCTCCTGGTCTTAAATGCAGCAACTTTACCAGAAAGCACTTACTATTAAGTCAGCTATTCCCCATCCAAGAATAATGGGGATAATCCATGAATGTGGGGGTAAAATGCATATGGCAGAGCGCCAGTGGGCAGAAGCAGCTACTGACTTCTTTGAAGCTTTTAAGAATTATGATGAAGCTGGGAATCATAGGCGGATCCAATGCTTGAAGTAAGCAGCATGAAATTCATTTTACTTTTAGTTATTAGTTCGAAACATTTGATTAATGATAGATTGCAGTGTTTATGAAATGAAATTCATCACGAGTCATCAATTTTAGGATGAGATTGATACTTTTAAAATTCATAATCTTTCCCTCAGATACATTTCAGCTTGACTGCTGAGTAAAGAATTTTAGCTTTGTTTTTAATATGTATTGTTATTGTTATTATATGCACCAGGTACCTTGTTCTTGCCAACATGTTGATGGAGTCTGAAGTGAATCCTTTTGATGGACAGGAGGCTAAGCCGTAAGTGATGTGCATTTTATTTGTCTTCTCCACCCATTTTTCATTCCTATTGAGTCCTGGTTGTTTTCCCATTCTGATTTTACATCTCATAAATTATGTATTGCAGATACAAGAATGACCCGGAAATTTTGGCAATGACAAATTTGATAGCAGCCTATCAACGGAATGAAATATTGGAATTTGAGAAAATACTGAAGGTACTTTTAGTTAGTCTCATTTCTCTTCACCTATTATTGGTTCTAAATGGATTCTGGGTATTTTGCTATCCAGAGTAACAGAAGAACCATCATGGATGATCCATTTATCAGAAATTACATTGAGGATCTGCTGAAGAATATCAGAACACAAGTCTTGCTTAAGCTCATCAAACCATATACAAGGATAAGGATACCATTTATATCTCAGGTAATTGTACTCCTAAATTCTGTGGAACTAAAGAAGGAACTAAAGAAGGAACTAAAGAAATTAGTGGAACTAAAGAAGGAAAGTAAATACCAAAATTTATCTCGGCAGCTTATAGATATTATTATTATTATTATTATTATTATTATTATTATTACCTCATAGTTGGTTAACTGGTTTAAGTGAAGGGTTCTGCTGTAATTTTTTTTATTGCTTCCTCTTAATGCAAGTAATACATATTTATTAACTTGAATTATGAGAGGTTAAGGTATGGTTTGGCCAACTTAATTGTAACTCTTTTTTATTTGATAAAACCCACTAATTTATTACAGGAACTGAACGTTCCCGAACATGATGTTGAGCAGCTGCTTGTGTCACTGATTCTGGATAATAGAATTCAAGGACACATTGATCAAGTGAACAGGCTCTTGGAACGTTCTGATAGGTCTGTTTATATATATTATAATTATTTCAATTTTTTTCAACTGTATTCTGTTTATAATCTGCTATTTTATGGTATTAATTGAATATACACGGTTCAGGTCGAAAGGAATGAAAAAGTACACTGCCATAGACAAATGGAACACACAGCTAAAATCTCTCTATCAAACAATCAGCAATAGAGGTTAGACCTTGGTGTGTGGTGGAAAGGGATATCTATATTGTTGCTTCAGCATGCAGTTTAGTCATGTGAATTAACTTAGCTTCTATGCAGAGTTAGGAAAGTGTTACAAATAGTGGGAACCAACGTGAAAATGCAACTTGTGATTCATGTTTTAGTTTATTTGGAAACAATTTTAAAGGTGTTCAATGTTGTGTAGAAGGGTTTGATGCTCCGTGAGCGCTGTTCCAATTTATTCGTCGTTTAGTAAAATATAATGCTGCAACCGGCGTCGATATATAATTATATATTATATGAAAATAAAATGTGGATGGTTTTAGATTTGTTATAGCTTTCTTTTGGCAATCAGCGATAGAGACAAGGAGTTACTATTCTTGTCGTATCGTTTGTTACTTGTGAGGTGAATCTTTAAGAGATTGGTGCCGCTTAAAATATTGTTGAAGGTAAACTCCCATCAATGTTGTACTGGCCATAAACGTAATACACTCCTGATGAGTGATGGCCTTTTTAGGACATTTAAATATTAACTCAGCATTGATTGTTCAGCCATGTATAAATTGACACGAAAGCAAAAGCATGTCAGACATACTATCGTTGATTGGCAAAGAAATTATTAGAAACAAGAGAGCAATCTAAAGAAGGTATTTTTGTATATTATTCGATCTGAGGAAAAGTACAATGTACAAGGAGTATATATAGTTGCTAGTAGAATCAAAATAATAAAATAGAATCTTACAATATACAGATACGCTATATAAATACTAATGATACTAATTGATTTAATTCGATTCTAATTATTCTCTTAACATTCTCCTTCAAACTCAAGTGGGAGCTAAAGATATCATCTTGAGTTTGGGTAACAGTCCGGAAACGAGTCGGATGATGAGCCTTCGTGAAGATATCATCATTCTGTTTCAAAGTTCCAACACCGATGAGACGAATAGCACCAATGAGGATACGTTGCCGAACAAAGTGACAATCATTCTCAATGTGTTTGGTGCGTTCATGAAACACATCATTATGGACAATCTAAATAGCACTGCGGTTGTCACAAAAAACATCAGTTGGGGATGACTGAGGAGCACCCAAGTCTTCGAGAAGCCAACGAATCGAGATAATTTCAGCAGTGGTGTCAGCGAGAGCATGGTATTCAGCTTCTGTGCTTGATCGAGTAGTGAATGTTTGCTTCTTAGCTCGCCAAGAAATAAGAGAGTCGCCAAGAAACAAACAATAACCAGTAGTGGAACGACGATCAATGGGATCACCAGCCCAATTATCATATGAGTACGCCTGAAGGGATAAAAATGAATGGGCAGAAAAATAAAGGCCATGGAATATGGTGCCTTTGATGTAGCGGAAAATGTGTAGAACTGCCGCATAGTGAGTAGTACGAGGAGCTGACAAGAACTGACTAAGAACATGAACCAGATAGGCGATGTCTGGTCAGGTGACAGTTAAGTAGACGAGTCCTCCAACTAGTTGTCGATAAAGAGTAGGATTATCCAAAACAGTGTCATCCATAGGAGTAAATCGAACATTAGACTCAAGAGGAGTAGACTCAGTGCGATTATCTGTAATTCCAGCTCGAGCAAGAAGATCTGAAGCATATTTAGCTTGAGAGAGATAGATGCCATCATCGGTAGATATAACTTCTAGACCAAGAAAATAGCTGAGAGAACCAAGATCTTTCATCTCAAAAGTACGCTGAAGGGATGTCTTGAGATCAGAGGTACCATCAACATCATCTCCAGTAATGATCATGTCATCAACATACAGAAGTAGAAGAACAACTCCACGTTCACTTTTACGAATGAAGAGAGCATTCTCATGAGGGCTGCAAGTGAAACCAAGACTGCATATGGTAGTGCTGAACTTGTCAAACCATTCACGAAGAGCTTGCTTAAGTCTATAGAGTGCCTTGCGAAGAAGACAAACTTTGCTAGAAGGACAAGGAGAACCCGGAGGGGGTTTCATATAGATCTGCTTTTTCAAATCTCCATTAAGAAATGCATTCTTCACATCCATCTGATTGAGAGACCATTTTTTGACTGCAGCAATGGCAAGAAGAGCTCGAACAGATGTGAGACGAGCAACAGGAGCAAAAGTCTCTTCATAGTCAATACCATACTCTTGCGTACAATCCTGAGCACCCAATCATGCCTTATAACGGTCAATAAAACCATCAGAGCGAGTATTGATCTTGTATACCCATCTGCTTCCCACAACTTCCTGATTAGAAGGAGGATCAACCAAATCCCAAGTGTGTGCTTTTTCAAGTGCCTGTATTTCTTTCTGCATTGCTTGTTGCCAATTTGGATTTGAGGAGGCTTTTCTAAATGACTTAGGTTCATGTTGATGAAGAATAGTAGAAAAACAATAATAATGAAGAAGATGAGGATGTGGATTTCTTACCCTAGAAGAACGAGTGGAAGGAAGAGGCATGACGGTAGGAGCAGGAGCGTCGTCCATTCCGAATCATCGGGAGATGGAGAAGGCAGAAGAACGGGAGGCTGTGGAGGGTGACTCGAGATAGAGCCTGTAGAATCATCACTAGGAAAAAGATCAACATTGGGGTTAGTGAAAAAAGGTGACAGAGTAGGAAGAATGGACTCAAAGGAGAAGAACCGAGAAATCATGTGATGCTCCCAGAAGACAACATGACGAGATATACGATTGCGGTTAGAGAGAGGATCTTAACAATGATAACCCTTGTGTTCAGTGTCATAACCAAGAAAACAACACATACGAGCTCGAGGTTCAAGTTTACTATGTTCATGAGGCTGAAGAAGAACAAAACAGACACAATCAAAAACTCGAAGAGAACTATAATCTGGGGAGGTATGATAAAGACGCTCAAAGGGAGTAACATTACCAAGAATAGAAGAAGAGAATCTATTGATAACATGAAAAGCAGCAAGAACAACTTCACCCCAAGTATGCTCAGGACACGAAGAAGAAATAAGTATTGCACGAACAGAGTCAAGACTGTGGCGGTGTTTGCGTTCAGTGCGGCCATTTTGTTGAGATGTACCAGGGCAAAAAAACTCAGACAAGGTACCCTGTTCTGCAAGAAAGGTTAAGAGTTTGGAATCACGGTATTCCATAGCATTATCGCGGCAAAAAACCTTAATGACCTTGAAAAATTGAGTTTTAATCATAGTGGTAAAGTTAATATAAATGTTAGGTAACTCATGGCGATTGATCATCAAATAAACCCAAGTAAAGCGTGAATAATCATCAATGAAAATGATAAAGTATCGAGCTCCTCCCATAAAAGCAATGGGAGCGGAACCCCAAACATTAGATTGGATAAGATCAAAAGGAGAGCAAGCAAAAGAATTATTGTGAAAAGATAAAGCGGGTTGTTTAGTAGTTTGACAAGAAATGCAATCAAAAGACTCATGATTAACTTGACCCAAAACACCTTGAGACACAAGAGGACACATCTTTCCCAAGGAGGTGTGGACAAGATTTTGATGCCATAAGTGAAGGGTAGAAGGGGAAGAAGCAGCACAGAGATTAGGCAGAGGAGAAATATGAAGATTCTCGAGTTCAAACAATCTTCAAACCTTACGTCCAGTCCCGATGATTTGTCCCGTCCGATGATCTTGTACACGACAACCAGAAATAGAAAAAGTGACATCAAAACTGAGATCAACAAATTGACCAACAGAAACAAGATTAAAGTTCAATTTGGGAATATAATAAGTATCAGGAAAATTAAGAGTTGGCTGGAAAATAGAACTAGTGTGTGTCGCGTGCAAAAGGAAACTATTAGCAGTATTGACAAAATGTGCATTTGTAGTGGTAGCCAAAGACGAAAAAAGATGACGCAAATGAGGCATGTGATTAAAGCAACCAAAATCAAAATACCATTTAGATTACTTGGAGGAGTCGAAAAAGCAGCAGGAGTATTACCAGAAAGGGAAAGAAGATGCTTAAGAGACGCAATATTGGATAGAGAGACAGAAGGCAGAGTGAGAGGAGCAGAGGTGGGAGATTCAGTAGTAGTAACAGCAGAAGCAGACCCATGCTTGGGATGAAAAGGATACTTGTGGTGATCAGGACGTGGAGGGCGAGTGGGACAGGTAGTAATCAAATATCCTGAGAGCTTGCAGTAACGACAGAATAGTTGTGGACAATGGTAGCTAATGTGACCTCTCTGTTGGCATGTGCGACATTCAACAAAAGGACAATCTGAGAAGAGGTTCCCAGAACATTGACAGTTGCGACAAAATTTATCTTTTCTGTCTATGGAAGCATAAACATCTATTTTTGCCATAATAGCAGATACAAAGATCAATGAGAGGAGAGAAAAACTGCAAACTTGGAGTCGAAAATGAGAAAACGAAGGACAAAATTGAAAATAGCTCACCAAAAAACCTTAGGGTAGATCCCACCGGCTGCCACTTCATCCAAGGAGAACACGTGGTAGCGTCTGATAGGAGGAAGAAAAACACGTCAGCAACACGTGGCAGCGTCTGGATGGAGGAAGGAAGCACGTGGGTCAGCCAGTCGAAGCGGGTCGGGTCCAGGCGCAGGTCGTTGGGTCAGAACGGAGCAGTGGCTGAGCGACACGTGGATGGCGTTAGGCCTTTGATTGAAGGCCCAATCGGATGGCTCAGGATGAATCTGGAAAGGAGAGAAACCTGATGGCGGCAGCTTATTTCGGCGGCGCGTGGAGGCGCTTCCGGCGGCGGATGGAGGTGATTTCGGTGGCGTTGGAATCACAGCGACAAGGCGAACACGGTGGTAACGAGGGTGATGAACCAAAACATCGAAAAGTGATATAAAAATGAGGCCAAAGAACACTGTCAAAAAAGAGAAACAACGAGCTATGAATTAATTTTCTTGGGAAAAAAACTATACTCTTGATACCATGTTAGAAACAAGAGAGCAATCTAAAGAAGGTGTTTTTGTATATTATTCCGTCTAAGGAAAAGTACAATGTATAAGGGGTATATATAGCTGCTAGTAGAATCAAAGTAATAAAAGCATAGAATCCTATAATTAATATACAGATACGCTATATAAATACCAATGATACTAATTGATCTAATTTGATTCTAATGATTCTCTAAACAGAAATGAAATCAGAATTGAAGAAAGTAAAAAAGAAGCGTTGTAGGCAAATATAGAAGAACTTAAAGGTCAAAATAACAATAATGGGTTAGAAATCACAATACAATTAGAGACACCATTACTATAGGAACTACAAATGGAAGAAAGCTATTGCAATGATAAATCCAGCGTTAATTGGCTCAAGAGTGGTGATCAGAATACACGTTTTCTTTTTCGTACCAAGTTTCAAACGAAAATAGAAAAAATAAAATGAAAATTCCTTTAATAAAGAGTGAATTTTTACTTAATTTGGATAGAATATGTGCATACATATGGTAATTTTTTAACAGGCCCTTTTTTATTTTTTTATTTTTTTTTAAAGTAAAAAGCTCAACACAATAAAAGTGGAGCAAATAGACATAGAAAATCGGACTTAAAAGAAGACACAACAACATGAACAATTTTCCTTGTCATCTCCAGCATAGCCATCAACAACAAAAGGGATTCACACCTTTTCACTCGTTAGCACTGGCCGAGGTCATGTTGATAATTTCTCTAACATCTTTGCTTGTGTTTTGGAAAATTCTCTTGTTCCTTTTCAGCCAAATGTTCCAAACGATCGCACAGAAGCATCTCAACCGTTGTTTACGATCCTCCTTGCTCCTCGGTTCCTCTATCCAACTTAGAAAATGCTCCTTTATCGTACTCGGACAAGTCCATTGTCGGCCAAATACTGAAACCCAAGCAAAAGCACAACCCAGAAACAAGTGATGTACATGTTCCACATTTTTATTACAAAAAACACATATAATATCTCTCTGGCTGATAATTCCAAACTGGCTTAGCCTTTCCTTTGTATACACTCTGTCTATCAGGACAAACCAGGCAAACAGCTCCACTCTTGGTGGAACTAAATCTTTCTAAACAGTCCAAGTGAAGCTTTAGCTGGTTACTTTCTCTGGAAGCATTTCCTCTTGCATCACCTGCACAAATGAGTTAGTTGAAAAAACACCTTGCCTATCATATTTCCACACCACTCTATCCTTCCTATTATTCACTAATCTCACAGGTCTCAAAGTCTCATGTAATTGAGTAAGAAGTTCCAATTTTCATTGAAAGTTCCGAATCCACTCAAACCCATCCCAAAACCCGCAATCTCCTATAACAGATCCACATTGATTTGAAACAGAAAAAAACCTCGGGAACCGATCCTTCAGAGAACCACAGTATAGCCAAAGATCCTCCCAAAACTGAGTCCGTCGTCCATCACCAACCTCCAAGGACAAGCCTGTAATCATCTTATCACTTATATGTTGATTCGGAATCTGTAACTGGCATATATCCTTCTTTCCATGGGCCTCCTCTAGTAGGTAACACTTGAGTTGATAGTAGGTTATTGGGACTTAGATTATTACAAAAACATGCCACCTTCTTCCATAACAGGCACTCTTCCTTTGCAAACCGTCACCACCACTTAAACAATAGGATTGTGTTGTGAACCATATCATCTCCAACTCCCAACCCGCCTAGTTTCTTTGGAGCCTGCACCACTTTCCACCTTACAAATGTCATACCATTGCTACCATCTTCCTTACTGCACAAGAATCTTCTCTGCAAGGAGATCAATCTTTTCGCAACAGCTTTCGGCATATTGAATAAACTCAAATAATACACTGGCAAACTATTTAACACTGATTTAATAAGCACCAACTTTTTCGCTTTTTTTAGCACTTTAGCTTTTCACATACTGATTTTCTCCTCCATCTTGTCTATAATAGGCTTCCAGGTCTTCACTAGCCTCAGATTAGCTCCTAAAGAGATTCCAAGGTATTTAACTGGAAGTGTGTCCCCCTTACAACCTAACAGGTTACACATACTCCGGACCCACTGCTCATCACAATTAATTGGAATCAAGCTGGACTTATCAAAGTTGATACTCAACCCTGACATCAACTCAAAGCATCGCAGAAGCCGCTTGTAATTCTGAATAGTCTCCTTTTCTGGTGGACAAAATAGAATGGTATCATCCGTAAACTGAAGGTAGGACAATTCTATGCTATCTTTCCAAACAAACAAAGATGATATACGTCTATTTCTCACTGCCTCACCAATCATTTGATGTAGCACATCCACAACCAGTACAAACAAGAAAGTCGAGAGCAGATCACCTTGTCTCAGGCCTCTTTCCATTTTGAATGGTTTAGATGGTGAACCGTTTATCAACATCGACATAGATGCAGTTGTGACACACTCCATAACCCACGCTCTCCATTTATTTCCAAATCCCATCTTCTGTAGCACTATGTCCACAAAAATTTACTTAACTCTATCGTATGTTTTTTGGAAATCTAGCTTGATTATTGCAGCCTCCTTTTTCCTCGGTTTAAGCCAGTTAACTATTTTTGCACGCGATAAGTTTCCCATCATGTATTTTTTTCCTTCACAAATGCACTTTGAGTCTCCCCTACTAACGCTGGCATCACTGATCGCATCCTCTTGACTAGCATCTTCGAGATAACCTTATATACAAAGCCCACCATACTAATAGGTCGCAAGTCTTTAATCTTCTTCGCCCCTGTGAACTTAGGTGCTAGCGCCTCCCAAGTGATATTGGAGTCCACCAGTAACTTGGTCGTCTGGAAAAATCTCATCACTGCTACTGTGAAATTAGACCCAATCTCATCCCAACATTTCTTAATGAAATTCATGTTGTACCCGTCACAACCTGGTACCTTAGATGACTCACAGTCCCACACAGCCTCTTTGATCTCCTTAGCCGAAGGCAGCACTTCAAGAGCCACAACATCCTCCTCTTCTATCTTGACCACCAGACCATCTCTGAACCCCACAACAGGAAAGTCTTCCTGACCACTCTTTATTCTAGCTGGATTCCTGACTAGTCTGCCATTGATTACCAGTGTAGCAATCCTATTGTTCCGCCTTCTTGCTGAAGCTATATTGTAGAAGTATCTTGTATTTTTGTCCATATCCTTCGCGTGCCGAGATTGAGACATTTGTTTCCAATGTATCTCTTTTCTCACATACCATCTCTCGCAACAAGTAACCATCACCTTTCTTCTAGCCTCCATCGTTCTATCGTACACCCATCACTGACCATATCATCAATCCTCTTTATTTTTTCCTCAAATTTTGTAATTTTCTTGTCCATCTCACTATAATTGGCCTTATGCCATCTCCCCAGCGGACCTGTCAGAGCCTTCAATTTCTTTGTGAACTGTAACTCCCCCAAGCTTCTCCATTCCTCATTGACCATTTTGAGAAATCCATCATGCATATAAGGCTTCGAAATGGCCTCGGGCCTCACCTCAGCTTTCTATCCTCCACTATTATAGGGCAATGATCTGACAAACCCCTTGACCCACTGATGAGCGGATAATTTATACGCTTTTTGGCATTGTTTTTATATAGTTTTTAGTAAGTTCAAGCTACTTTTAGGGATGTTTTCCTTAGTTTTTATGTTAAATTCACATTTCTGGACTTTACTATGAGTTTGTGTGTTTTTCTGTGATTTTAGGTAAATTCTGACTGAAATTGAGGGATTTGAGCAAAACTCTGAAAAAGGCTGACAAAAGGACTGCTGATGCTGTTGGATTCTGACCTCCCTGCACTCGAAATGGATTTTCTGGAGCTACAGAACTCCAATTGGCGCGCTCCACGGCGTTGGAAAAGTAGACATCCAGGGCTTTCCAGCAATATATAATAGTCCTACTTTATTCGAAGAATGATGACGTAACTTGGCGTTGAACGCCAAGTACACGCTGCTGTCTGGAGTTAAACGCCAGAAAAACGTTATTATCCGGAGTTGAACGCCCAAAACACGTCATAACTCAGAGTTCAACTCCAAGAGAAGCCTCTGCTCGTGTATTGATCAAGCTCAGCCCAAGCACACACCAAGTGGCCCCGGAAGTGGATTATGCATCAATTACTTACTCATGTAACCCTAGGAGCTAGTTTATTATAAATAGGATGAATTATTGATGTATTTGACATCTTTGGTCTCAGTTTTGTTTTATTCTTCATCCTAAGAGACTATGATCACGTTTTAGGGGGCTGGCCATTCGGCCATGCCTGGACCTCTTTCACTTATGTATTTTCAACGGTGGAGTTTCTGCACACCATAGATTAAGGGTGTGGAGCTCTGCTGTACCAAAGATTAATGAAGTTCTATTTTCTTTTATTCAAATCTATCTTATTCTTATTCCAAGATATTCATTCGTACCCAAGAACATGATGAATGTGATGAGTTAGAAACCCTCATCACTATTCTCACTGATGAACGCGCGTGATTGACAACCACTTCCGTTCTACATGCAACAAGGCTTGAATGTGTATCTCTTAGATTCCCAACAGAATCTTCGTGGTATAAGCTAGATAGATGGCGGCATTTTGAGGATCCGTAAAGTCTCACCTTGTCTGTGGTATTCCGAGTAGGATCCTAGGAATCCGGAAAGTCCAACCTTGTCTGTGGTGTTCCGAGTAGGATTTCGGTAATGAATGACTGTGACGTGCTTCAAACCTGTAACCTGCTGGGCGTTGGTGACAGACGCAAAAAAGGGATTCTATTCCAGTAGGGGAGGGAACCAACCGGTGATTGGCCGTACTGTGACAGAGTGCGTGAGCATTAGCTTTCACTGCGAGGATGGGATGTAGCTATCAACCATGGGTGATGCCTCCAGACTGGTTAGCTGTGCGAGTGACAGCGCATAGGATATTTCCCCGTGAGGATGAAAGTAGCCACAGTTGATGGTGAACCCCTATACAAAGCTTGCCATGGAAAGGAGTAAGAAGGATTGAGTAGAAGCAGTAGGAGAGCAGGCGTCCAAGAGCTCTACAGCATCTCCATTCCGCTTATCTGAAATTCCTACCAATGAATCTGCATAAGTATTTCTATCCTTTTTATTATGTATTTTCTTTTTATTTTATTAATCAGATTTAAACCCATAATCCAATTTTAATCTCCCTAACTGAGATCTGCAAGGTGACCATAGCTTGCTTCATACCAACAATCTCTGTGGATTCGACCCTTACTCACGTAAGGTTATTACTTGGACGACCCAGTACACTTGCTGGTTAGATGAACGGAGTTGTGAATTTCAATAAAGAAAATAAACAGTGCCCTAAGGGTATATTCATACTAAAGCTCAACAGATAGAAGAACATAGTGATCACAATTTCGTCCATCAAGTTTTTGGCGCCGTTGCCGGGGATTGTTCGAGTATGGACAACTGACGGTTCATCTTGTTGCTCAGATTAGGTAATTTTCTTTTCAAAAATCTTTTTCAAAATTTTTCTTTTATTTTTCGTTTTTCCTAACATTATTTTCGAAAATAATCCAAAAAAATTAGAAAATAATAAAAATAAAAAATATTTTGTGTTTCTTGTTTGAGTCTTGTGTTAATTTTTAAGTTTGGTGTCAATTGCATGCTTTTAAAATTTTTCTTGCATTTTTTCGAAAATTCATGCATTCTAGTGTTCTTCATGATCTTCAAGTGTTCTTGATAAGTCCTCTTGTTTGATCTTGATGATTTCTTGTTTTGTGTTGTTTCTTGTTTTTCATGTGCATTTTTGCATTCAATTTTCCATGCATTAAAGATTTCTAAGTTTGGTGTCTTGCATATTTTCCTTGCATAAAAAATTTTTCAAATTTATGTTCTTGATGTTCATCATGATCTTCAAAGTGTTCTTGGTGTTCATCTTGACATTCATAGCATTCTTGCATGCATTCATGATTTGATCTAAAAATTTCATGCATTGAGTATTTTTGTTGTTTTTCTCTCTCATAATTAAAAATTTAAAAATAAAAAAAAAAAATCTTTTCCTTATTTCCCTCCAAAATTTTGAAATTTTGGGTTGACTTGGTCAAAAATTTTTAAAATTAGTTGTTTCTTACAAGTCAAATCAAAATTTCAATTTTAAAAATCTTATCTTTTCAAAATCTTTTTCAAAAATCATATCTTTTTCATTTTTTTTCTATTTTTCGAAAATTTCAAAAATATTTTTCAAATTATTTTCAAAATCTTTTTCTTATCTTTATATATAATTTTCGAAAATTAGCTAACAATTAATGTGATTGGTTCAAAAATTTGAAGTTTGTTACTTTGTGAAGAAAGGTTCAATCTTTAAGTTCTAGAATCTTATCTTGTAGGTTAGTTAAGTTATTTTAAAAACTAAATCTTTTTCAAAATATTTTTTTCTTAAAACTTTTATCTTATCTCTTATCTTATTCTTTTAAAATTTTATCTTTTTCAAAATTGATTTTAAAATATCTTATCTAACTTACTATCTTCTTATCTTTTCAAATTTGATTTCAAATCTTTTTCACAATCAACTAACTAACTTTTTGTTTGCCTCTTATCTTTTTCAAAACCACCTAACTAATTCTCCCTCTATTTTCGAAAATATCTCTCTCTTTTCAAAAATTCTTTTAATTATTAATTGTTTCATGTTTTAATTTTAATTACAATTTATCTCTAAATTTTCGAAAATCACTAACTCCTTTTTAAAATTATTTTCGAATTTTCTCTTCTCTTTTCTTCTTCTATTTAATTATTTAATTACTAACACTTCTCTTCACCTCTCTTCATCCATAAATCCGAATCCATCCTTCTTCTTTCTTCTACCCCCTTCTTTTTCTACTAACATAAAGGAATCTCTATACTGTGACATAGAGGATTCCTCTTTCTTTTCTTGTTCTCTTCTCCTTCATATGAGCAGGAACAGGGATAAAGGCACTCTTGTTGAAATTGATCCAGAACCTGAAAGGACTCTGAAGAGAAGATTAAGAGAAGCTAAATTACAACAATCCAAAAACATCTTTAAGAGAAACAACCTTTCAGAAATTTTCGAACAGGAAAAGGACATGGCAGCCGAAAATAATAATAATAAGGCAAGGAGAATGCTTGGTGACTTCACTAAGCCAACGTCCAAGTTTGATGGAAGAAGCATCTCCATTCCTGCCATTGGAGCCAATAACTTTGAGCTTAAGCCTCAACTAGTTGCTTTAATGCAACAAAAACTGCAAGTTTTATGGACTTCCATCTGAAGAT
Organism: Arachis stenosperma; assembly: GCF_014773155.1. NCBI lineage: Eukaryota > Viridiplantae > Streptophyta > Magnoliopsida > Fabales > Fabaceae > Arachis > Arachis stenosperma. The sequence continues at coordinate 106,488,349 of NC_080382.1, forward strand.
CCTTATCAGTTTTTAACTGAGTTCTTGCAGATCTGTGAGACTGTAAAGACAAGAAGCATCTCCATTCCTGCCATTGGAGCCAATAACTTTGAGCTTAAGCCTCAACTAGTTGCTTTAATGCAACAAACTGCAAGTTTTATGGACTTCCATCTGAAGATCCTTATCAGTTTTTAACTGAGTTCTTGCAGATCTGTGAGACTGTAAAGACAAATGGAGTTGATCCTGAAGTCTACAGACTCATGCTTTTCCCTTTTGCTGTAAGAGACAGAGCTAGAGTGTGGTTGGATTCTCAACCCAAGGATAGCCTGGACTCATGGGATAAGCTTGTCACTGCATTCTTAGATAAGTTCTTTCCTCCTCAAAAGCTGAGCAAGCTGAGAGTGGATGTTCAAACCTTCAAACAAAAAGATGGTGAATCCCTCTATGAAGCTTGGGAAAGATACAAGAAGCTGACCAAAAGATGTCCATCTGACATGTTTTCAGAATGGACCATATTAGATATATTCTATTATGGTCTCTCTGAATTTTCGAAAATGTCATTGGATCATTCTGCAGGTGGATCTATTCACCTGAAGAAAATGCCTGGAGAGGCTCAAGAACTCATTGACATGGTTGCAAACAACCAGTTCATGTATACTTCTGAGAGGAATTTCGTGAACAATGGGGTACCTCAGAAGAAGGAGTTCTTGAAATTGATGCTCTGAATGCCATATTGGCTCAGAACAAAGTGTGACTCACAGGTCAACATGATCTCTCAAAATCTGAATGGATTGCAACATGCATCCAACAGTACTAGAGAGGCAGCTTCTGAGAAGCTTATGATCCTGAAAACCTGCCATGGCAGAGGTTAATTACTTAGGTGAACCTTATGGAAACACCTATAACTCATCATGGAGAATCATCCAAATTTCTCCTGGAAGGATCAACAAAAACCTCAACAAGGTTTTAACAATGGTGGACGCAATAGGCTGAACAATAGTAAGCCATATCCATCATCTTCTCAGCAACAGAGAACTCTGAACAAAATAATTCTAATTTAGCCAATATAGTCTCTGATCTGTCAAAGGCCACTTTCAGTTTCATGAATGAAACCAGATCTTCCATTAGAAATCTGGAAGCACAAGTGGGCCAGCTGAGTAAGAAAGTCATTGAGACTCCTCCCAGTACTCTCCCAAGCAATACAGAAGAAAATCCAAAAGGAGAGTGCAAGGCCATTGACATAGTCAAAATGGCCGAATGCACTAGGGAGGAGAAGGACGAAAATCCTAGTGAGGAAGACCTCCTGGGACGTTCCTCAAGCAAGAAGGAGTTTCCTATTAAGGATCCTGAGGAATCTGAGGCTCATCTAGAGACCATAGAGATTCCATTAAATCTCCTTCTGCCATTCATGAGCTCTGAAGAATATTCATCCTCTGAAGAGGATGAAGATGTGATTGGAGAGCAAGCTGCTCTATATTTAGGAGCTATCATGAAGCTGAATGCCAAGCTGTTTGGTAATGAGACTTAGGGAAGTGAACCTCCCTTGCTCATTAGTGAACTAGATACTTGGATTCAGAGAACTCTACCTCAAAAGAGACAAGATCCTGGCAAGTTCTTAATACTTTGCACCATTGGCACCATGAGCTTTGAAAAAGCTCTATGTGATCTGGGGTCAGGGATAAATCTGATGCCACTCTCTGTAATGGAGAAGCTGGGGATCATTGAGGTACAACCAGCCTTGTTCTCATTACAATTGGCAGACAAGTCCATGAGACAAGCTTATGGAATCGTAGAGGACGTGCTAGTAAAGGTTGAAGGCCTCTACATCCCTACTGATTTCATAATCCTAGACACTAGGAGGGAAGATGATGAATGCATCATCCTAGGAAGACCTTTCCTAGCCACAGCAGGAGCTGTGATAGATGTCAACAGAGGTGAGTTAGTCCTTCAATTGAATGGGGACTACCTTGTGTTTAAGGCACATGGCTATCCCTCTGTGACAAAAGAGTAAGCATGAAGAGCTTCTCAGTTCAAGGTCAAGAAGAGCCCACACAGTCAGACTCTAAGTTTGGTGTTGTGAGGCCACAACTAAAACTCTAAGTTTGGTGTTCAAACCCCATATCCAAACTCTAAGTTTGGTGTTGGGAATACCACCTTAAGTTGACCTGATCATCTTGTGGCTCCAAGAGAGCCACTGTCAAGCTATTGACATTAAAGAAGCGCTTGTTGGGAGGCAGCGCTTGTTGGGAGGCAACCCAATTTTATTATCTAATTTTATTTATTTTGTTTCTTGTTATTTTTGTGTTTTATTAGGTACATGATCATGAGGAGTCACGAAAAAAATCAAAAAAATTAAAAACAAAGTCAAAAACAGAAGAAAAAATTTTTCACCCTGGAGGCAGCACAGGCTGGCGTTCAACGCCAGTAAGGTGCATCTATCTGGCGTTCAACGCCAGAACAGAGCACCATTCTGGCGCTGAACGCCCAAAACAAGCAACAACCTGGCGTTAAACGCCAGGATGCGCACACAGAGGACAAACTGGTGCTGAACGCCAGAAACAAGCATGAAACTGGCGTTCAACGCCAGAAACATGCATTACATGGGCGTTTAACGCCCAGAACATGCACCAATGGGCGTTTGAACGCCAGGATGATGCATGAAGGCATGTTACATGCCTATATGGTGAAGGAATGGTATTTCTTTTCACCTCAGGATCTGTGGACCCCACAGGATCCCCACCTCAGGGTCTGTGGACCCCACAGGATCCCCACCTACCTTTTTCTTTTAATCCTAATCACACTCTCCTAATCCAAATCTCAACCTCAATTCCTCTTCCCAATTACCCCATTCACCATTCACATCAACCCCTCTTCCCCATAAACCCCATGGTCGGCGAAATTGTGAACTATACTTTTTCACAACTCTCATAATCCCTGGTAATGGCTCCAAAAACTTGGTGCGCTCAATACCATGGCATTACACAACTTCGCACAACTAACCAGCAAGTGCACTGGGTCGTCCAAGTAATAAACCTTACGTGAGTAAGGGTCGATCCCACGGAGATTGTTAGTATTGAAGCAAGCTATGGTCATCTTGTAAATCTTAGTCAGGCAAACTCAAATGTGTATGATGATGATGAACGAAAATAACATAAAAGATAAAGATAGTGATACTTATGTATATCATTGGTGTAAGAGCTTCAGACAAGTGTATGAAGATGCCTTCCCTTCCGTCTCTCTGCTTTCCTACAGCCTTCATCCAATCCTTTCTTACTCCTTTCCATGGCAAGCTCGTATAGGGTCTCACTGTTGTCAGCAGCTACCTCCCGTCCGCGCAGTGAAAGCTAATGCAAAGCACTCTGTCACAGTGCCGCCAATCACCGGTTTGGTTCCCTCCCACAGGAATAACTCTTTTGCATTGTCACCAACGCCCAGTAGGTTACAGGTTTGAAGCACGTCACAGTCATTCAATCATTGAATCCTACTCAGAATACCACAGACAAGGTTAGACCTTCCGGATTCTCTTGAATGCTGCCATCAGTTCTTGCCTATACCACGAAGACTCTGATCTCACGGAATGGCTGGCTCGTTTGTCAGGCGAGCACTCGGTTGTCAGGCGATCAACCATGCATCGTGCAATCAGGAATCCAAGAGATATTCACTAAAGCCTCGAATGCTTGTAGAACAAGAATGGTTGTCAGTCACCTTGTTCATAGGTTGAAGAACGAGTGATATCTTAGATAAAGAACAAGCGGAATTGAATAGAAGAACAATAGTAATTGCATTAATACTCGAGGTACAGCAGAGCTCCACACCTTAATCTATGGTGTGTAGAAACTCCACCGTTGAAAATACATAAGAACAGGGTCTAGGCATGGCCGAATGGCCAGCCTCCCAGAGGTCTAAGATAGCATAAAACAAAGATAGCTACCAAAGTCTGTGTCCACATCTAATAGTAAAAGGTCCTACTTATAGAAAACTAGTACATAGATGAGTAAAAGACATAAAAATCCACTTCCGGGCCCACTTGGTGTGTGCTTGGGCTGAGCAATCAAGGAAATTCGTGTAGAGACCTTTTCTGGAGTTAAACGCCAGCTCCCATGCCAGTTTGGGCGTTTAACTCCAACTTTTATTCCTGTTCCGGCGTTTAACGCTGGAATTCCTGAGGCCGGATTGCTTCGCGGGTTTGGGCCATCAAATCTTGGACAAAGTATGGACTATTATATATTGCTGGAAAGCCCTGGATGTCTACTTTCCAACGCCGTTGAGAGCGCGCCAATTGGGCTTCTGTAGCTCCAGAAAATCCACTTCGAGTGCAGGGAGGTCAGAATCCAACAGCATCTGCAGTCCTTTTTGGTCTCTGAATCAGATTTTTGCTCAGGTCCCTCAATTTCAGCCAGAAAATACCTGAAATCACAGAAAACACACAAATCATAGTAAAGTCCAGAAAAGTGAATTTTAAATAAAACTACTAAAAATGTACTAAAATCTAACTAAAAGATATCAAAAACATACTAAAAACAATGCCAAAAAGTATACAAATTATCCGCTCATCACAACACCAAACTTAAATTGTTGCTTGTCCTCAAGCAACTGAAAATCAAATAAGATCAAAAAGAGAGAATATGCAATGAATTCCAAAAACATCTGTGAAGATCAGTATTAATAGATGAGCGGGGCTTTTAACCTTCTGTCTCTGAACAGTTTTGGCATCTCAATCTATCCCTGAAATTCAGAATGGTTGGCTTCTTTAGGAACTCAGAGTCCAGATAGTGTTAATGATTCTCCTAGTAAAGTATGATGATTCTTGAACATAGCTATTATTGAGTCTTGGCTGTGGCCCAAAGCACTGTCTTCCAGTATTACCACCGGATACATACATGCCACAGACACATAATTGGGTGAACCTTTCAGATGTGACTCAGCTTTGCTAAAGTCCCCAATTAGAGGTGTCCAGGGTTCTTAAGCACACTCTTATTGCCTTGGATCACAACTTTATTTCTTTTCTTTTTCTTTCTTTCTTTCTTTTTTTTTTTTTTCGATTTTTTTTTTTTTTTCGGTTTTTTTTTTTTTTTTTTTTTTTTTGAATAGCTTTTTCTTGCTTCAAGAATCATTTTATTGATTTTCAGATCCTCAGTAACATGTCTCCTTTTTCATCATTCTTTCAAGAGCCAACATTCATGAACCACAAATTCAAGATACATATGCACTGTTTACACATACATTCAGAGAACAAAAATATTGCCACCATCAAAATAATTAAACTATTATAAAATTCAAAATTCATGCAATTCTTCCTTTTTCAATTAAGCACATTTTTATTCAAGAAAGGTGATGGATTCATAGGACATTCATAACTTTAAGGCATAGACACTAAGACACTAATGATCATAAGACACAAACATGGATAACATAAAGCATAAAATTCGAAAAACAGAAGAATAAATAACAAGGAAATCAAGGAATGGGTCCACCTCAGTGATGGCGGCTCTTCCTTGCTTTGAAGGTCCTATGGAGTGCTTGAGCTCCTCAATGTCTCTTCCTTGCCTTGTTGCTCCTCCTCATGATTCTTTGATCTTCTCTAATCTCATGAAGGATGATGGAGTGTTCTTGGTGCTCCACCCTTAGTTGTCCCATGTTGGAACTTAATTCTCCTAGGGAGGTGTTTAGTGCTCCCAATAGTTTTGTGGAGGAAAGTTCATCCTTGAGGAATCTCAGGGATTTCTTGATGAGAGGGGTCTCTTGTGTATTCCATCCTTTTCTTGGTGATGGGCTTGTCCTCATCAATGGGGATATCTCCTTCTATGTCAACTCACACTGAATAACAGAGGTGACAAATGAGGTGAGGAAAGGCTAATCTTGCCAAAGTGGAGGTCTTGTCTGCCACTTTATAGAGTTCTTGAGCTATAACCTCATGAACCTCTATTTCTCTCCAATCATGATACTATGGATCATGATGGCCCGTCTATGGTAACTTCGGACGGTTGCTAGTGGGAATGATTGAGCGTTGTATGAACTCTAACCATCCTCTAGCCACGGGTTTGAGGTCATGCCTTTCAATGGACCGGCTTTCCTCTTGAGTCTTGCCTCCATTGTGCGCCCTCTTCACATATGACTGTGAGGACTTGGTCCAACCTTTGATCAAAGTTGACCCTTCTAGTGTAAGGATGCTCATCTCCTTGCATCATAGGCAAGTTGAACGCCACCCTCACACTCTCCGGACTAAAATCCAAGTATTTCCCCCGAACCATAGTAAGATAATTCTTGGATTCGGGTTCACACTTTGGTCATGGTTCTTTGTGATCCATGCATGGCATAGAACTCTTGAACCATCAAGATTCCAACTTGTTGAATGGGGTTGGTGAGAACTTCCCAACCTCTTCTTTGGATCTCATGGCGGATCTCCGGATATCACCTTTTTGAGTAAAAAGGGGACTTCGGGGATCACCTTCTTCAAGGCCACAACTTCATAGAAGTGGTCTTGATGCACCTTTGAGAGGAATCTATCCATCTCCCATGACTCGGAGGTGGAAGCTTTTGCTTTCCCTTTCCTCTTTTTAGAGGTTTCTCCGGCCTTTGGTGCCATAATGGTATGGAAAAACGAAAAAAGCACGCTTTTACCACACCAAACTTAAAATGTTGCTCGTCCTCGAGCAAAAGAGGAAAGAAGAGAGTAGAGAAGAAGAAATGAGGAAGAAGGGAGATGGTAGTGTATTCGGTCAAGGAGGGGGAGAAATGGTGTTTAGGTTATGTGAAAATGAAGGGGTAAAGAGGGGTATATATAGGAAAGAGGGGGATGAGGGTTCGGCCATTTGAGGGTGGGTTTGGGAGGGAAAGTGGTGAAGAGAAAGATGGGATTTGATAGGTGAGGGGTTTTTGGGGAAGAGGTGTTGAGGTGATTGGTGAATGGGGGAAGAAGAGAGAGAGTGATGGTAGGTCCTGTGGGTCCACAGATCCTGTGTCAAGGAAAAGTCCATCTTGCACCAAATATTGCTCAAAATCACGTTTTGAGGCATTTCTGGCGTTAAACGCCGGGCTGGTGCCCATTCCTGGCGTTTAACGCCAGGTTCTTGCCCTTTACTGGCGTTTAACGCCAGTCTGGTGCCCCTTTCTGGCGTTAAACGCCCAGAAGGGTGCCAGACTGGGCGTTAAACGCCCAACAGCAAGGCTTACTGGCGTTTAAACGCCAGCAGCTTCTTCCTCCAGGGTGTGCTGTTTTTTTCTTTTTTTATTCTGTTTTGCTTTTTTCATTATTTTTGTGACTTCTATGATCATCAAACCTACAAAAAAGATAAAATAACAAAAGAAAATAATTAATTATAAAACATTGGGTTTGCCTCCCAACAAGCGCTTCTTTAATGTCATTAGCTTGACAGAGGACTCCCATGGAGCTCAGAAACACTCAGAACCTTGTTGAAACCTCCCAACACCAAACTTAGAGTTTGAATGTGGGGTTTCAACACCAAACTTAGAGTTTGGTTGTGGCCTCCCACCCAAACTTAGAGTTTGACTGTGGGGGCTCTGCTTGGCTCTGTTTTGAGAGAGCTCATGCTTCTCTCCATGATGATAGAGGGATATCCTTGGGGCCTTAAACACCATGGATTCTTCATTCACTTGAATGATCAACTCTCCTCTATCAACATCAATCACAGCCTTGCTGTGGCTAGGAATGGTCTGCCAAGGATGATGGATTCATCCATGCAAAGTCCATGGGCTTGTTTTCTTGGAGTTGTCTGCCATTTCTAGTGAGATTCTTGCAGCTTGCACCTCAAGGATCCCTAATTTCTCCATTACAGAGAGGGGCATGAGGTTTACACTTGACCCTAAGTCACACAAGGCCTTCTTGAAGGTCATGGTGCCTATGGTGCAAGGTATAGAAAACTTCCCAGGATCCTGCCTCTTTGAGGCAGTTTATGCCTAGACAAGTCATCCAGTTCTTTGGTGAGCAAGGGAGTTCATCTTCCCAGTCTCATTTCCAAATAACTTGTCATTTAGCTTCATGATTGCTCCAAGGTATTTAGCAACTTGCTCTTCAGTGACATACTCATCCTCTTCAGAGGAAGAATACTCATCAGAGCTCATGAAAGGCAGTAGCAAGTCCAAGGGAATCTCTATGGTCTCAGTCTGAGCCTCAGATTCCCCAGTTCCTCATTGGGGAACTCATTAGAGGCCAGTGGACGTCCAGTGAGGCCTTCCTCAGTGGCGTTCACTGCCTCTTCTTCCTCCCAGAATTCGGCCATGTTTATGGCTTTGCACTCTCCTTTGGATTTTCTTCAGTGTTACTTGGGAGAGTGCTTGGAGGAAGTTCAGTATTTTCTTGCTCAGCTGACCCACTTGTCCTTCCAAATTCCTAATGGAAGATCTAGTTTCAGTCATGAAACTTGAGTGGTTTTGATCAGATCAGAGACCATGGTTGCTAAGTCAGAATTATTCTGCTTAGAGCTCTCTGTCTGTTGCTGAGAAGATGATGGAAAAGGCTTGCCATTGTTAAACCTGTTTCTTCCACCATTGTTATTGAAACCTTGTTGAGGTCTCTCGTGATTCTTCCATGAAGATTTGGGTGATTCTCCATGAAGAATTATAGGTGTTACCATAGGGTTCTCCTAGGTAATTTACCTCTTCCATGGAAGGGTTTCAGGATCATAAGCTCTTCCTCAGATGAAGCTTTCTTAGTACTGTTTGGTGCATTTTGCATTCCAGACAGACTTTGAGAAATCAAATTGACTTGTTGAGTCAATATTTTATTCTGGGCCAAAATGGCATTCAGAGTGTCAATATCAAGAACTCCTTTCTTCTGACTAGTCCCATTGTTCACAGGATTCTTTCAGAAGTGTACATGAATTGGTTATTTGCAACCATTTCAATCAGTTCTTGAGCTTCAGTAGGCGTCTTCTTCAGATGAAGAGATCCTCCTGCAGAGCTATCCAAGGACATCTTAGATAGTTCGAGAGACCATCATAGAAAATACCTATGATGCTCCATTCAGAAAGCATGTCAGAAGGACATTTTCTGATTAATTGTTTGTATCTTTCCCAAGCTTCATAGAGGGATTCTCCATCCTTTTGTCTAAAGGTTTGGACTTCCACTCTAAGCTTACTCCATCTTTGTGGTGGAAAGAATTTTGCCAAGAAGGCATTGACTAGCTTTTCCCATGAGTCCAGGCTTCTTTAGGTTGAGAGTCCAACCATATTTCTAGCTCTGTCTCTTACAGCAAAAGGAATAGCATCAGTCTATAGACTTCAGGGTCGACCCATTAGTCTTGACTGTGTCACAGATTTGCAAGAATTCAGCTAAAAACTGATGAGGATCTTCCATTGGAAGTCCATGGAACTTGCAATTCTGTTGCATTAGAGAAACTAATTGAGGCTTAAGCTCAAAGTTGTTTGCTCCAATGGCAGGGATATAGATGCTTCTCCCATAAAAATCAGGAGTAGGTGCAGTAAAGTCACCCAGCACCTTCCTTGCATTGTTTGCATTGTTGTTGTTTTCTGCTGCCATGTTTTCTTCCTTGAAGAATTCGGTCAGGTCCTCTAAAGAGAGTTGTGTTTTGGCTTCTCTTAGCTTTCTCTTCAAAGTCCTTTCAGGTTCAGGATCAGCTTCAACAGAATGCCTTTGTCCTTGCTCCTGCTCATATGAAAGAGAAGGGAACAAGAAATGTGGAATCCTCTATGTCACAGTATAGAGATTCCTTTAAGTGTCAGAGGAAAAGAGAAATAGAAAGAAGAAGGAGAAGATAAATTCGAACTTTAGTTAGATAAGGTTCAAATTGTGCATTGAGAAGGAGTGGTACTCCATAAATAGAAGGATGTGAGAAGGAGGGAAGAAGATTTTCGAAAATTAATTAAAATACTTTGAAAACATTTTTGAAAAACATCAATTGATTTTCGAAAATCAAAGTGGAAAAGAAACCAAGTGATTTTTGAAAAAGATTTTGAAATTAGAAATTAAAAAGATTTGATTGAAAACTGTTTTGAAAAAGATGTGGTTAAAAAGATATGTCAAAAAAATGTGATTGAGAAGATATGATTTGAAAACTATTTGAAAAGATATGATTTTAAAAACAATTTGAAAAGATATGATTTTAAAAATGAATGACTGCCTAACAAGAAAAGATATGATTTGAAAACATTCAAAACCTTTCTCAACAGAAAAGGTAACAATCTTGTGATGTTCAATCAATCATTAATTGTTAGTAGTATCTTTTAAAAAGGAAAGAAATTGATTTTGAAAACATTTGATGAAAAGATTGATTTGAAAAAGATTTGATTTGAAAAATTTGAAAAAAATTGATTTGAAAACAAAATCTTCCCCCTAGCACCATCTGGCGTTAAACGCCCAGAATGGTATACATTCTGGCGTTTAACGCCCAAAATGCTACTCTTTGGGCGTTAAACGCCCAACCAGGTACCCTGGCTGGCGTTTAAACGCAGTCTGCCTTCTTCACTGGGCATTTTTGAATGCTCAGCTTTTTCTGTATAATTCCTCTGCAGTATGTTGAATCTTCAATTCTTTGTATCATTGACTTGAAAGACCAAATAAAATATTTTTGGATTTTTAATATCAAAATGCAACAAGAATCAAATACAATGCAGCAAGACACCAAACTTAGCAGTTGTGTACTACTGACACTAACCAATATGAGAATGCATATGAGACACACAAAAAAAACTTCAAGTCAATAGAATTCAAAGATTAGAACACAAAATATGCATGGATTCGAAAAATATAACAAAGACATGCATTTGACACCAAACTTAAGATGAGACTCTAGACTCAAACAAATATTTTTGGATTTTTATGGTTTTGTAATTTTTTTTTGTGATTTTCGAAATTAAGTAGGATCAAAATTCTAATGAGAATTCCACCTGCATGCTAGTCTAAGACTCGGTCCAGGAATTTAGACATGCTTCACAGCCAGCCAAGCTTTCAAAGAAAGCTTCGGTCCAAAACACTAGACATGACCAAAGGTCAGCCAAATCTTAGCAGATCACTGCTCCAAGAGTAAAATGATGAGGTCAGCCAAATCTTAGCAGATCACTGCTCCAAGAGTAAAATTGATGAGAAATCAACAAGCTCTTGTGGTGATAAGTTGAAACCTCGTCCAATCAGATTAGACATGGCTTCTCAGCCAGCCAGATTTCAACAAATCATCATGAAACTCTAGAATTCATCTTCAAGAATTTTGAAAAAAATTAATACCTAATCTAAGCAACAGATGAACCGTCAGTTGTCCAGCCTAGAACAATCCCGGGCAATAACACCAAGAACTTGATTGTTGCCGGATCTTGGCACTGATGTTACCAAAAGCTTGCTCAAAACTTGAACAATCCCCGCAACGGCGCCAAAAACTTGGTCGGCGAAATTGTGAACTATACTTTTTCACAACTCTCATATCCCTGTAATGGCTCCAAAAACTTGGTGCGCTCAATACCATGGCATTACACAACTTCGCACAACTAACCAGCAAGTGCACTGGGTCGTCCAAGTAATAAACCTTACGTGAGTAAGGGTCGATCCCACGGAGATTGTTAGTATTGAAGCAAGCTATGGTCATCTTGTAAATCTTAGTCAGGCAAACTCAAATGTGTATGATGATGATGAACGAAAAACATAAAAGATAAAGATAGTGATACTTATGTATATCATTGGTGTAAGAGCTTCAGACAAGTGTATGAAGATGCCTTCCCTTCCGTCTCTCTGCTTTCCTACAGCCTTCATCCAATCCTTTCTTACTCCTTTCCATGGCAAGCTCGTATAGGGTCTCACTGTTGTCAGCAGCTACCTCCCGTCCGCGCAGTGAAAGCTAATGCAAAGCACTCTGTCACAGTGCCGCCAATCACCGGTTTGGTTCCCTCCCCTACCGGAATAACTCTTTTGCATTGTCACCAACGCCCAGTAGGTTACAGGTTTGAAGCACGTCACAGTCATTCAATCATTGAATCCTACTCAGAATACCACAGACAAGGTTAGACCTTCCGGATTCTCTTGAATGCTGCCATCAGTTCTTGCCTATACCACGAAGACTCTGATCTCACGGAATGGCTGGCTCGTTTGTCAGGCGAGCACTCGGTTGTCAGGCGATCAACCATGCATCGTGCAATCAGGAATCCAAGAGATATTCACTAAAGCCTCGAATGCTTGTAGAACAAGAATGGTTGTCAGTCACCTTGTTCATAGGTTGAAGAACGAGTGATATCTTAGATAAAGAACAAGCGGAATTGAATAGAAGAACAATAGTAATTGCATTAATACTCGAGGTACAGCAGAGCTCCACACCTTAATCTATGGTGTGTAGAAACTCCACCGTTGAAAATACATAAGAACAGGGTCTAGGCATGGCCGAATGGCCAGCCTCCCAGAGGTCTAAGATAGCATAAAACAAAGATAGCTACCAAAGTCTGTGTCCACATCTAATAGTAAAAGGTCCTACTTATAGAAAACTAGTACATAGATGAGTAAAAGACATAAAAATCCACTTCCGGGCCCACTTGGTGTGTGCTTGGGCTGAGCAATCAAGGAAATTCGTGTAGAGACCTTTTCTGGAGTTAAACGCCAGCTCCCATGCCAGTTTGGGCGTTTAACTCCAACTTTTATTCCTGTTCCGGCGTTTAACGCTGGAATTCCTGAGGCCGGATTGCTTCGCGGGTTTGGGCCATCAAATCTTGGACAAAGTATGGACTATTATATATTGCTGGAAAGCCCTGGATGTCTACTTTCCAACGCCGTTGAGAGCGCGCCAATTGGGCTTCTGTAGCTCCAGAAAATCCACTTCGAGTGCAGGGAGGTCAGAATCCAACAGCATCTGCAGTCCTTTTTGGTCTCTGAATCAGATTTTTGCTCAGGTCCCTCAATTTCAGCCAGAAAATACCTGAAATCACAGAAAAACACACAAACTCATAGTAAAGTCCAGAAAAGTGAATTTTAAATAAAAACTACTAAAAATGTACTAAAATCTAACTAAAAGATATCAAAAACATACTAAAAACAATGCCAAAAAGTATACAAATTATCCGCTCATCACCCCACCTACCTCCATTACATTCAAATTCAATTGCCCACCCTTTCCCACCCAAAATGGCCGAAACCCAACCCCCCCTCTCCCTATAAATACCTTTCCTTTCTTCTTCATTTTCACACAACACAAACCCCTTTTTCTCTCATATAGCCGAACCCACTCTTCTCCCTCTCTTTCAATATTCTCTTCTTCTTCTTCTACTCTTCTTTTCTTTTTTGCTCGAGGACGAGCAAATTTTAAGTTTGGTGTGGTAAAAAGCCTAAGCTTTTTATTTTTCATTCACCATCAATGGCACCCAAGACCGGAGTTTCCTCAAGAAAAGGAAAAGGGAAGGCAAAAGCTTCCACTTCCGAGTCATGGGAGAAGGAGAGATTCATCTCCAAGAGCCACCAAGACCACTTCTATGATGTTGTGGCAAAGAAGAAGTGATCCATGAGGTCCCTTTCAAACTCAAGAAGAATGAGTATCCGGAAATCCGACATGAATTCAAAGAAGAGGTTGGGAAGTCATAGCCAACCCCATACAACAAGTTGGAATTTTAATGGTTCAAGAGTTCTATGCCAATGCATGGATCACTAGAAACCATGATCAAAGTATGAACCCAAGTCCAAAGAATTATCTCACAATGGTTAGGGGGAAATACTTGGATTTTAGTCCGGAGAATGTGAGGTTGGCGTTTCATTTACCTATGATGCAAGGTGATGAACACCCCTACACTAGAAGGGTCAACTTTGATCAAAGGTTGGACCAAGTCCTAATGGACATTTGTGTGGAAGGTGCCCAATGGAGAGTAGACTCCAAAGGCAAACCAGTCCAACTAAGAAGACTGGACCTCAAGCCTGTAGCTAGAGGATGGTTGGAGTTCATCCAAAGATCCATCATCCCTACAAGCAACCGATCTGAAGTTACTGTGGATCGGGCCATCATGATCCATAGCATCATGATTGGAGAGGAAGTAGAGGTTCATGAAGTCATATCCAATGAACTCTACAAAATAGCTGACAAGCCTTCATACATGGCACGGCTAGCCTTCCCCCACCTCATATGCCATCTATGTTATTCAGCCGGAGTTATCATAGATGGAGATGTCTCCATTGAAGAAGACAAGCCCATCACCAAGAAAAGGATGGAGCAAACAAGGGAAGTTCCTCACGGCCCCCAAGGAGAACATGAGGAAGTTCATCATCAACAAATGCCTCATGGAATGCACTTTCCTCCCAACAACTATTGGGAGCAACTCAGTACCTCTTTAGAGGATTTGAGCCATAACGTGGAACAACTAAGGGTGGAACACCATGAACACACCCTCACTCTCCAAGAAATAAGAGAAGATCAAAGAGCAATGAGGGAGGAGCAACAAAGGCAAGGAAGGGACATAGAAGAGTTGAAGAACATTATTGGTCCTTCAAGAAGAAGATGCCACTAGAGGTGGATTCATTCCTTGTTCTTTATTTTCTGTCTGTTTTCGGTTTTTAATTATTGTGTTTATCTATGTTTTGTGTCTTCATGATCATTAGTATGTAACCATGCCTTAAAGCTATGAATAAAATCCATTAGTCCTTCACCTCTCTTAAAAGAAAAATGTTTTAATTCAAAAGAACAAGAAGTACATAATTTTCGAAATTATTATTGAATTTAGTTTAATTATATTGATGTGGTGACAATGCTTTTGTTTTCTGAATGAATGAATGAACAGTGCATATGTCTTTGGATCTTGTTGTTTATGAGTGTTTAAAATTGTTGGTTCTTGAAAGAATGATGAACAAAGAGAAATGTTATTGATGATCTGAAAAACATCATGAAATTGATTCTTGAAGCAAGAAAAAGCAGGAAAAAAAAAGGGGCGAAAATTTTAAAGCAAGGATCCAAGGCTTTGAGCATCACTGGATAGGAGGGCCCAAGGAAAATAAATCCAGGCCTAAGCGGCTAAATCAAGCTGTCCCTAACCATGTGCTTGTGTCATGAAGGTCCAAGTGAAAAGCTTGAGACTGAATGGTTAAAGTCGTGATCTAAAGCTAAAGAGTGTGCTTAAGAGCTCTGGACACCACTAACTGGGGACTTTAGCAAAGCTAAGTCACAATCTGAAAAGGTTCACCCAGTTATGTGTCTGTGGCATTTGTGTATCCGGTGGTAATACTGGAAGACAAAGTGCTTAGGGCCACAGCCAAGACTCATAAGTAGCTGTGTTCAAGAATCAACATGCTTAACTAAGAAAGTCAATAACACTATCCCAAATTCTAAGTTCCCCCAGAGACGCCAATACCTCTAAACTACAAAGGAAAAAGTGAGATGCCAAAACTGTTCAGAAGCAAAAAGCTACAAGTCCCGCTCATGTAATTAAATTAATATTCATTGATATTTTGGACCTTATAGTATATTCTCTTCTTTTTATCCTATTTGATTTTCAGTTGCTTGGGGACAAGCAACAATTTAAGTTTGGTGTTGTGATGAGCGGATAATTTATACGCTTTTTGGCATTGTTTTTATATAGTTTTTAGTAAGTTCAAGCTACTTTTAGGGATGTTTTCCTTAGTTTTTATGTTAAATTCACATTTCTAGACTTTACTATGAGTTTGTGTGTTTTTCTGTGATTTCAGGTAAATTCTGACTGAAATTGAGGGATTTGAGCAAAACTCTGAAAAAGGCTGACAAAAGGACTGCTGATGCTGTTGGATTCTGACCTCCCTGCACTCGAAATGGATTTTCTGGAGCTACAGAACTCCAATTGGCGCGCTCTCAACGGCGTTGGAAAGTAGACATCCAGGGCTTTCCAGAAATATATAATAGTTCATACTTTATTCGAAGAATGACGACGTAACTTGGCGTTGAACGCCAAGTACACGCTGCTGTCTGGAGTTAAACGCCAGAAAAACGTCATTATCCGGAGTTGAACGCCCAAAACACGTCATAACTCAGAGTTCAACTCCAAGAAAAGCCTCTGCTCGTGTATTGATCAAGCTCAGCCCAAGCACACACCAAGTGGGCCCCGGAAGTGGATTTATGCATCAATTACTTACTCATGTAAACCCTAGGAGCTAGTTTATTATAATAGGATGAATTATTGATGTATTTGACATCTTTGGTCTCAGTTTTGTTTTATTCTTCATCCTAAGAGACTATTGATCACGTTTTAGGGGGCTGGCCATTCGGCCATGCCTGGACCTCTTTCACTTATGTATTTTCAACGGTGGAGTTTCTGCACACCATAGATTAAGGGTGTGGAGCTCTGCTGTACCTCAAAGATTAATGAAGTTCTATTTTCTTTTATTCAAATCTCTATCTTATTCTTATTCCAAGATATTCATTCGTACCCAAGAACATGATGAATGTGATGAGTTAGATAACCCTCATCACTATTCTCACTGATGAACGCGCGTGATTGACAACCACTTCCGTTCTACATGCAACAAGGCTTGAATGTGTATCTCTTAGATTCCCCAACAGAATCTTCGTGGTATAAGCTAGATAGATGGCGGCATTTATGAGGATCCGGAAAGTCTCACCTTGTCTGTGGTATTCCGAGTAGGATCCTGGGAATCCGGAAAGTCCAACCTTGTCTGTGGTGTTCCGAGTAGGATTCCAGTAATGAATGACTGTGACGTGCTTCAAACCTGTAACCTGCTGGGCGTTGGTGACAGACGCAAAAGAGGGATTCTATTCCAGTAGGGGAGGGAACCAACCGGTGATTGGCCGTACTGTGACAGAGTGCGTGAGCATTAGCTTTCACTGCGAGGATGGGATGTAGCTATCAACCATGGGTGATGCCTCCAGACTGGTTAGCTGTGCGAGTGATAGCCGCATAGGATATTTCCCCGTGAGGATGAAAGTAGCCACAGTTGATGGTGAACCCCTATACAAAGCTTGCCATGGAAAGGAGTAAGAAGGATTGAGTAGAAGCAGTAGGAGAGCAGGCGTCCAAGAGCTCTACAGCATCTCCATTCCGCTTATCTGAAATTCCTACCAATGAATCTGCATAAGTATTTCTATCCTTTTTATTATGTATTTTCTTTTTATTTTATTAATCAGATTTAAACCCATAATCCAATTTTAATCTCCCTAACTGAGATCTGCAAGGTGACCATAGCTTGCTTCATACCAACAATCTCTGTGGATTCGACCCTTACTCACGTAAGGTTATTACTTGGACGACCCAGTACACTTGCTGGTTAGATGAACGGAGTTGTGAATTTCAATAAAGAAAATAAACAGTGCCCTAAGGGTATATTCATACTAAAGCTCAAAAGATAGAAGAACATAGTGATCACAATTTCGTCCACCACCCACCTCGTAGGCACGCCTCTAGAAACTCTTCTAGCCATTCCAAGCTAACCAGAGCTCTATCTATGCAAATGTAAGACCGTCCTCTAAACCATGTAAACTTACGGTCAGTAAACGGCAAATCCACTAAGTTCATGTCCTGTATCCAAATCTTGAAAGCTTGCGCTGACCTAGACAACCCAGCAGATCCTTTTCGTTCCTCCACATGTACTATTTCATTCACGTTTCCCATAAAGCAGCAAGGAACCTGGCATAATCCAGCTATATAGCTCAACTCCTCCAAAACATGAATCTTTTCATCTCTATTATGTGCACCATAAACCAAGATAAACGCGCAATTAAAGTTACTCTTCAATATTACTCCTTCAACACACAACCATCTCTCTCCCTTATAGCAGTTATACATTTTAAATATCAATTCATCCCATATTACTAACAGACCACCCGATGCACCATCAGAACCTACATATTCCCAGCCTGGACCAGCTTGCCCCCACATTCTTGCAACTTCAAAGTTCGTCACTACCTGCCTTTTAGTCTTAATCAACCCTATCATATTTAACCTATGTTTATTCTTTAGGTCCTTCACCATTCTCAACTTCCCATCACCACGTAACCCCCTAACATTCCAAGAACTAAAAATTATTTAAAATTGTTTTACACACTTGTTTTGTATGTTTGGGCCTGCATCGTCACATTTTTGCCTTCTGCTTTGCAAGTCTCCTTTTGTGAGCTATCTCTTCGTTCTGAGCTTGGAGAATTGCCATAATGTCATCTTCTTCGTTGTATAATATCGCTCCTGACTCTTTTGTCAACTCCCAGGTCCTTCTATTTTCTATCAACTACTCCTCCACTTTTAAGTTCTAACTGTCACTGTCTTCCGCGACATTTCCAAATTCCTCATGCCCAAGATTATCCCACCCAATGCCATCCTCATCAATTCCGCAGACCATCCTGGTACTGATGAGCGGATAATTTATACGCTTTTTGGCATTGTTTTTAGTATATTTCTAGTAGGATTTAGTTAGTTTTTAGTATATTTTTATTAGTTTTTAGTTAAAATTCACTTTTCTGGACTTTACTATGAGTTTGTGTATTTTTCTGTGATTTCAGGTATTTTCTGGCTGAAATTGAGGGACCTGAGCAAAAATCTGATCCAGAGACTGAAAAGGACTGCAGATGCTGTTGGATTCTGACCTCCCTGCACTCGAAGTGGATTTTCTAGAGCTACAGAAGCCCAATTGGCGCGCTCTCAAAGGCGTTGGAAAGTAGACATCCTGGGCTTTCCAGCAATATATGATAGTCCATACTTTGCCCAAGATTTGATGGCCCAAACCGGCGTGACAAATCAGCCTCAGAAATTCCAGCGTTTAACGCTGGAACTGGCATGAAACTTGGAGTTAAACGCCCAAACTGGCATAAAAGCTGGCGTTTAACTCCAGAAAATGTCTCTACACGAAAATGCTTCATTGCTCAGCCCAAGCACACACCAAGTGGGCCCGGAAGTGGATTTTTATGTCATTTACTCATTTCTGTAAACCTTAGGATACTAGTTTACTATTAATAGGACCTTTTGACATTGTATCGGTACCTCATGACACTTTACACGTTTCTTTGTGTACCTTTCACGGCATGAGTCTCTAAACCCCATGGTTGGGGGTGAGGAGCTCTGCTGTGTCTTGATGGATTAATGCAATTACTACTGTTTCTTATTCAATCATGCTTGCTTCTATTCTAAGATATCACTTGCTCTTAACCCGGATGAATGTGATGATCCGTGACACTCATCACCATTCTCAACTATGAACATGTGCCTGACAACCACCTCTGTTCTACTTTAGATTGAGTAGATATCTCTTGGATTCCTTAACCAGAATCTTCGTGGTATAAGCTAGAACTGATGGCGGCATTCAAGAGAATCCGGAAGGTCTAAACCTTGTCTGTGGTATTCTGAGTAGGATTCAATGACTGAATGACTGTGACGTGCTTCAAACTCCTAGCAGGCGGGGCGTTAGTGACAGACGCAAAAGGATCGATGGATTCTATTCCGGCCTGACCGAGAACCGACAGCTGATTAGCCATGCTGTGACAGAGCATAGGAACATTTTCACTGAGAGGATGGGAGGTAGCCACTGACAACGGTGAAACCCTACATACAGCTTGCCATGGAAGGAGCCTTGCGTGTTTGATGAAGAAGACAGTAGGAAAGCAGAGATTCAGAAGATGGAGCATCTCCAAAGCCTCAACCTATTCTCCATTACTGCAAAACAAGTACCTATTTCATGTTCTTTTGCTTTTCACAATCAATCCTGATAATTTCTGATATCCTGACTAAGATTTACAAGATAACCATAGCTTGCTTCAAGCCGACAATCTCCGTGGGATCGACCCTTGCTCACGCAAGGTATTACTTGGACGACCCAGTGCACTTGCTGGTTAGTTGTGCGGGATTGCAAAAGTGTTATTGCAATTTCGTGCACCAAGTTTTTGGCGCCGTTGCCGGGGATTGTTCGAGTTTGGACAACTGACGGTTTATCTTGTTGCTTAGATTAGGACTGTTTTATTTTTGTTGGTTTAGAGTCTTTTATTTGAGTTTAGTTCTATATTTTAAGTTTGGTGTCTTCTGTGTGTTTTCCTTTAAGTTTTCGAAAATTTGTGTTGGATTTTCTAAAAATTTTAAGTTTGGTGTCTTTTGTGCTTTTATTCACTTAAAAATTTTTCAAAATTTGTTCTTGGTGTTCATCTTGATCTTCAAAGTGTTCTTGGTGTTCATCTTGACATTCAAAGTTTTCTTGTTTGTTATCTTTGCTTTGATCTAAAATTCCTAAGTTTAGTGTCATTCTGTTGTTTTTCTCTTTCCTCATTAAAATTTAAAAATAAAAAAATATATCCTTTCCTTGTTTCACTCATAATTTTCGAAATTTTGCATTAAATTAGTCAAAGATTTTCAAAATCATATCTTTTCAATCATTTTTATTTGCAATCATATCTTCTCAATCATATCTTTTTTTCAAAATAATTATCAATCATATCTTTTTAATTAACTAATTGATTCAGTTTTCAATTTGCCTTGATCTTATTTTCTGTTAATTTTCGAAAATTTATTTTAATCTCTATTTATTTTATTTTATATTTTTTTTTCGGTCACTTAAAAAAAATAAATAAAAAAATAAAAAAATAAAAAAATTTAATAAGTAAATAATCTACTTGCAATTCATATCATTTCCCTTTCTCCATCATGGACCTAAGTGGAATTGAGCAGTCCAGAAGGACTCTGGGGTCATATGCTAACCCCATTACAACTGCATATGGGAGTAGCATCTGTATACCTCCCATTAAAGCAAGCAGATTTGAGCTAAATCCTCAACTCATTATCATAGTGCAGCAAAATTGCCAGTATTCCGGTCTTCCACAGGAAGAACCTACTGAGTTTCTGGCACAATTCTTACAAATTGCTGACACAGTACGTGATAAAGAGGTAGATCAGGATGTCTACAGACTATTACTGTTTCCATTTGCTGTAAAAGATCAAGCTAAGAGGTGGTTGAATAACCAACCTACAGCAAGCATAAAGACATGGAAACAGTTATCAGACAAATTCCTGAATCACTTTTACCCTCCAAAAAGGATGACACAGCTAAGGCTGGACATCCAAGGCTTTAAAAAAGAGGATAATGAATCCCTTTATAATGCCTGGGAGAGGTATAGAGGTATGCTAAGAAAATGCCCCTCTGAAATGTTTTCAGAGTGGGTACAGTTGGACATCTTCTACTATGGGCTTACAGAAAAAGCTCAGATGTCTTTGGACCACTCAGCTGGTGGGTCTATACATATGAGGAAGACGATTGAAGAGGCTCAAGAGCTTATAGATACTGTTGCTAGAAATCAATATTTGTACTCTAGCAATGAGTTCTCTACAAAAGAAGAAGTTATGGCAGTAGCCACTGATCCTAACCTTCAAGAACAGATGGTTGAGCTTAATCAGCAATTACAACTGATGACAAAATAGTTAGCTGAATTTAAAGAAATGCTCCAAGAAACTAAAATTGCTAACAAGAATATGGAAGCACAATTGAATCAGACAAGGCAGTAACTATCTAAACAGATAACAGAAGAATGCCAAGCAGTTCAACTGAGGAGTGGGAAGACATTGAATAACATTGTTCAAAGTGGCAAAAAGCCAAATAAGGAACAATTGACAGAGGATAGCCAAACCACTATCCAAAATCCCTCTGAGGACAGTAAGAGCCCAGAGAGGACTGCTATTGGCGTTCAAACGCCAGAAAGGGAGGGAAAGCTGGCGTTAAACGCCCATTCCCTGCCCAGTTCTGGCGTTCAAATGCCAGAAAAGGGGGAAAAGTTGGCGTTAAACGCCCAATTTCCACCCAATCCTGGCGTTCAAACGCAAAAGGGGATTCAGACACCTGAGAGTGCTGATAGTAACCCCTCTAAAAAGGCTTCTCCAACCACTTCTGTAAGGAATAAACCTGCAGCAACTAAGGTTGAAGAATATAAAGCCAAGATGCCTTATCCTCAGAAACTCCGCCAAGCGGAGCAGGATAAGCAATTTGCCCGCTTTGCAGACTACCTAAGGACTCTTGAAATAAAGATTCCGTTTGCAGAGGCACTTGAGCAAATACCTCCTTATGCTAAGTTCATGAAAGAGATCTTAAGTCATAAGAAGGATTGGAGAGAAACTGAAAAAGTATTTCTCACTGAAGAATGCAGTGCAGTCATCCTGAAAAGCTTACCAGAAAAGCTTCAAGATCCAGGAAGCTTTATGATACCATGCACATTAGAAGGTGCTTGCACCAAGGTAGCCCTGTGTGACCTCGGAGCAAGCATCAATCTAATACCTGCATCCACTATCAGAAAGCTTGGGTTGACTGAAGAAGTCAAACCAACCCGGATATGCCTCCAACTCGCTGATGGCTCCATTAAATATCCATCAGGCATAATTGAGGACATGATTGTCAAGGTTGGGCCATTTGCCTTTCCAACTGACTTTATAGTGCTGGAAATGGAGGAGCACAAGAATACAACTCTCATTCTAGGAAGACCTTTCCTAGCAACTGGACGGACCTAGGGCTGCACATGGATCGGATAATATCCGCATATCCGCGGTAATTATCCGCATCCGATCCGAATTTTGCGGATATTATCCGATCCGCAGAGTTATCGGATCGGATTGGATCCGATCCGCATTATGGTCGGATCGGATTGCGGATTCGGCAGTGATATCCGCGGATCTGATCCGCAAATCCGCATATCCGCACATCACATATAAATAGCATAGTTTAAGACAGTAAACCCTAATGTGATATGAATTTTAGTATGTTATTTTATGAATTTTATGATATTTTGTTTTTAATTTTTTATGTTGTACTTCAACTTAGAATAATTAAACTTAAATCTTGTGTTATTATTTTGTTTTTGTTATTCAAAAGAACT
Organism: Arachis stenosperma; assembly: GCF_014773155.1. NCBI lineage: Eukaryota > Viridiplantae > Streptophyta > Magnoliopsida > Fabales > Fabaceae > Arachis > Arachis stenosperma. The sequence continues at coordinate 106,511,072 of NC_080382.1, forward strand.
ATTATTGATAATATTCTAGGAGTAAATAGGCTTAAACAGATCAAAAATGAATTTTCTGAAAAAAAATTTTTTATAAAAAGGCCAAACAAAATCTTAAAATAATTTTTTTAATTATGCGGATATACCCGATATCCGATCCGATCTGATCTGCAAGTATGCGGATCGGATCGGATCGGATCCGGCCTAAAAAATTGCGGATATCGTATCCGATCCGATCCGATGAATACAGTGCGGATCGGATAGAATTTTAGGCCATATCCGATCCGATCCGATCCGTGTGCAGCCCTAGACGGACCCTCATTGACGTCCAAAAAGGGGAATTAACCCTTAGAGTCAATGAGGATGAGTTCAAGTTGAATGTTGTCAAAACTATGCAGCATCCAGACACATCACATGACTGCATGAGCATTGATATTATTGACTCTTTGGTGGAGGAGGTCAATATGACTGAAAGTCTTGAATCAGAGCTAGATGACATCTTTAAAGATATTCAGCCTGATCTGGAGGAACTAAAGGAAATAAAAGAAATTCTGAAAATTCCTCAAGAAGAAGATAAACCTTCTAGACCAGTAGCAGGAGCATCCCTCCTGATGAGCGGATAATTTATACGCTTTTTGGCATTGTTTTTAGTATGTTTTTAGTAGTTTGAGTTGAGTTTTTAGTATATTTTTATTAGTTTTTAGTTAAAATTCACTTTTCTGGACTTTACTATGAGTTTGTGTGTTTTTCTGTGATTTCAGGTATTTTCTGGCTGAAATTGAGGGATCTGAGCAAAAATCTGATTCAGAGACTGAAAAGGACTGCAGATGCTGTTGGACTCTGACCTCCCTGCATTCGAAGTAGATTTTCTGGAGCTACAGAAGCCCAATTGGCGCGCTTTCAACGGCGTTGGAAAGTAGACATCCTGGGCTTTCCAGCAATATATGATAGTCCATACTTTGCCCAAGATTTGATGGCCCAAATCGGCGTTCAAAGTCACCTCAAGAAATTCCAGCGTTAAACGCCGGAACTGGCACCTAATTGGGAGTTAAACGCCCAAACTGGCATGAAAGCTGGCGTTTAACTCTAGAAAACGTCTCTACACGAAAATGCTTCATTGCTCAGCCCAAGCACACACCAAGTGGGCCCGGAAGTGGATTTTTATGTCATTTACTCATCTCTGTACACCCTAGGCTACTAGTTCTCTATATATAGGACCTTTTACTATTGTATTTTTCATCTTTGGACATCTAGTTCTTAGATCATTGGGAGGCTGGCCTCACGGCCATGCCTAGACCTTGTTCTTATGTATTTTCAACGGTGGAGTTTCTACACACCATAGATTAAGGTGTGGAGCTCTGCTGTACCTCGAGTATTAATGCAATTACTATTGTTCTTCTATTCAATTCCGCTTGTTCTTTGTCCAAGATATCACTTGTTCTTCAACTTGATGAAGGTGATGATTGACACTCATCATCATTCTCACTCATGAACAAGGTGACTGACAACCATTCTTGTTCTACAAGCATATGAGGCTTAGTGAATATCTCTTGGATTCTTTAACCGGAATCTTCGTGGTATAGGCAAGAACTGATGGCGGCATTCAAGAGAATCCGGAAGGTCTAACCTTGTCTGTGGTATTCTGAGTAGGATTCAATGATTGAATGACTGTGACGTGCTTCAAACTTGTAACCTGCTGGGCGTTAGTGACAGACGCAAAAGAGGGATTCTATTCCAGTAGGAGCGGGAACCAACCGGTGATTGGCCGTACTGTGACAGAGTGCGTGAGCATTAGCTTTCACTGCGAGGATGGGAGGTAGCCACTGACAACGGTGAAACCCTACACGAGCTTGCCATGGAAAGGAGTAAGAAGGATTGGATGAAGGCAGTAGGAAAGCAGAGAGACGGAAGGGAAGGCACCTTCATTCGCTTGTCTGAAGCTCTCACCAATGATATACATAAGTATCTCTATCTTTATCTTTTATGTTATTTTCGTTCATCACCATATCCATTTGAGTCTGCCTGACTAAGATTTACAAGATGACCATAGCTTGCTTCATACCACCAATCTCCGTGGGATCGACCCTTACTCGCGTAAGGTTTATTACTTGGACGACCCAGTGCACTTGCTGGTTAGTTGTGCGAAGTTGTGTTTATGCCATGGTATTGAGCACCAAGTCTTTGGAGCCATTACCGGGGATTGTTTATGTTTTGAAAAGTATTGATCACAATTTCGTGCACCACCTCCCTCCTACTGAGATCTCTGAAATCTTTCCGGATGAGCAATTGTTTGCTATTCAGGAAACTCCATGGCTTGCAGACAGTGCAAACTATAAGACTCAAGGTTCTCCTTCTGTAACCATGGAGAGGAAGCATGAAGAGCTTCTCTCAAAATAGAGTCAAACAGAGCCCCCACAGTCAAACTCTAAGTTTGGTGTTGGGAGGTCACAACCAAACTCTAAGTTTGGTGTTGGGAGGTTCCAACATTGCTATGAGCCTCCGTGAGGCTCCATGAGGGCCCACTGTCAAGCTACTGACATTAAAGAAGCGCTTGTTGGGAGGCAACCCAATGTTATATTTTATCCAATTTCCTTTGTTATTTTATGTTTTCTATAGGTTGATGATCATGAGAAGTCACAAAATCAATTGAAAAAGCAAAAACAGAATGAAAAACAGGAAGAAAAACAGCACACCCTGGAGGAAGAACCTACTGGCGTTTAAACGCCAGTAAGGCTAGCAGGTGGGCGTTTAACGCCCAGTCTGGCACTATTCTGGGCGTTTAACGCCAGAAAGGGGCACCAGACTGGCGTTAAACGCCAGGAAAGGGCAAGAACCTGGCGTTAAACGCCAGAAATGGGCACCAGCCCGGCGTTTAACGCCAGAATTGGCCCAAAACGTGATTTTGCATGCCATTTGGTGCAGGGATGACTTTTCCTTGACACCTCAGGATCTGTGGACCCCACAGGATCCCCACCTACCCCACCACTCTCTCTCTCTTCTTCCCCATTCACCAATCACCTCAACACCTCTTCCCAAAAAAAAAAAACCCTTCACCTATCAAATCCCTTCTTTCTCTTCACCACTTCTTCCCCTTCTTGGCCGAAAACAAAAGCCATTCCCATCTCATCCATTTCTTCTTCTTCTACTCTCTTCTTTCTTCTTTTGCTCGAGGACGAGCAAACCTTTTAAGTTTGGTGTGGTAAAAGCATTGCTTTTTGTTTTTCCATAACCATTTATGGCATCCAAGGCCGGAGAAACCTCTAGAAAGAGGAAAGGGAAGGCAAAAGCCTCCTCCTCCGAGTCATGGGAGATGGAGAGATTCATCTCAAGGGTGCATCAAGACCACTTCTATGAAGTTGTGGCCATGAAGAAGGGTCAACTTTGATCAAAGGTTGGACCAAGTCCTCATAGACATTTATGAAGAGGGCGTTCAATGAAAGAGAGATTCAAGAAGAAAGCCGGTTCAACTGAGAAGGCATGACCTCAAGCCCATCACTAAGAAAAGGATGGAGCAAACAAGAGACCCCTCTCATCATGAGATCCCTGAGAGGCATCAAGGGATGCACTTTCCTCCACAAGACTATTGGGAGCAACTGAACACCTCCCTAGGAGAATTGAGTTCCAACATGGGACAACTAAGGGTGGAGCACCAAGAACACTCCAGTCTCCTCCATGAAATCAGAGAAGATCAAAGAATCATGAGAGAGGAGCAACAAAGACAAGGAAGAAACATTGAGGAGCTCAAGCACTCCATAAGACCTTCAAGAGGAAGAACAAGCCGCCATCACTAAGGTGGACCCGTTCTTTAATCTCCTTGTTCATTATTCTTCTGTTTTTTGAATTTTTTTTATGCTTATGTTTGTCCATGTTTGTGTCCTATGATCATTAGTGTCTTAGTGTCTATGCCTTAAAGTTATGAATGTCCTATGAATCCATCACCTTTCTTAAATGAAAAATGTTTTAATCACAAAAGAACAAGAAGTACAGGATTTCGAATTCATCTTTAAAACTAGCTTAATTAGTTTGATGTGGTGGAAATACTTTTTGTTTTCTGAATGTATGCTTGAACAGTGCATATGTCTTTTGAATTTGTTGTTCATGAATGTTAAAATTGTTGGCTCTTGAAAGAATGATGGAAAAGGAGACATGTTATTGAGGATCTGAAAAATCATAAAAATGATTCTTGAAGCAAGAAAAAGCAGAATACAAAAAGAAAAAAAAAAAGAGAGAAAGAAGGAGAAAAACGAAAAAAAAGGGAGAAAGAAAAAGAAAAGAAAAAGAAAGAAATAAAGTTGTGATCCAAGGCAAAAAGAGTGTGCTTTAGAACCCTGGACACCTCTAATTGGGGACTTTAGCAAAGCTGAGTCATAATCTGAAAAGGTTCACCTAATTATGTGTCTGTGGCATGTATGTATCCGGTGGTAATACTGGAAAACAGAGTGCTTTGGGCCACGGCCAAGACTCAATAAGTAGCTGTGTTCAAGAATCATCATACTTAACTAGGAGAATCAATAACACTATCTAGATTCTGAGTTCCTAAAGAAGCCAATCATTCTGAATTTCAAAGGATAAAGTGAGATGCCAAAACTGTTCGGAGGCAAAAAGCTACTAGTCCCGCTCATCTAATTTGGAGCTAAGTTTCATTGATAATTTGGAGTCTATAGTATATTCTCTTCTTTTTATCTTATTTGATTTTCAGTTGCTTGAGGACAAGCAACAATTTAAGTTTGGTGTTGTGATGAGCGGATAATTTATACGCTTTTTGGCATTGTTTTTAGTATATTTCTAGTAGGATTTAGTTAGTTTTTAGTATATTTTTATTAGTTTTTAGTTAAAATTCACTTTTCTGGACTTTACTATGAGTTTGTGTGTTTTTTTGTGATTTCAGGTATTTTCTGGCTGAAATTGAGGGACATGAGCAAAAATCTGATCCAGAGACTGAAAAGGACTGCAGATGCTGTTGGATTCTGACCTCCCTGCACTCGAAGTGGATTTTCTGGAGCTACAGAAGCCCAATTGGCGCGCTCTCAACGGCGTTGGAAAGTAGACATCCTGGGCTTTTCAGCAATATATGATAGTCCATACTTTGCTCAAGATTTGATGGCCCAAACCGGCGTGGCAAATCAGCCTCAGAAATTCCAGCGTTTAACGCTGGAACTGGCATGAAACTTGGAGTTAAACGCCCAAACTGGCATAAAAGCTGGCGTTTAACTCCAGAAAATGTCTCTACACGAAAATGCTTCATTGCTCAGCCCAAGCACACACCAAGTGGGCCCGGAAGTGGATTTTTATGTCATTTACTCATTTCTGTAAACCTTAGGATACTAGTTTACTATTAATAGGACCTTTTGACATTGTATCGGTACCTCATGACACTTTACACGTTTCTTTGTGTACCTTTCACGGCATGAGTCTCTAAACCCCATGGTTGGGGGTGAGGAGCTCTGCTGTGTCTTGATGGATTAATGCAATTACTACTGTTTCTTATTCAATCATGCTTGCTTCTATTCTAAGATATCACTTGCTCTTAACCCGGATGAATGTGATGATCCGTGACACTCATCACCATTCTCAACTATGAACATGTGCCTGACAACCACCTCTGTTCTACTTTAGATTGAGTAGATATCTCTTGGATTCCTTAACCAGAATCTTCGTGGTATAAGCTAGAACTGATGGCGGCATTCAAGAGAATCCGGAAGGTCTAAACCTTGTCTGTGGTATTCTGAGTAGGATTCAATGACTGAATGACTGTGACGTGCTTCAAACTCCTAGCAGGCGGGGCATTAGTGACAGACGCAAAAGGATCGATGGATTCTATTCCGGCCTGACCGAGAACCGACAGCTGATTAGCCATGCTGTGATAGAGCATAGGAACATTTTCACTGAGAGGATGGGAGGTAGCCACTGACAACGGTGAAACCCTACATACAGCTTGCCATGGAAGGAGCCTTGCGTGTTTGATGAAGAAGACAGTAGGAAAGCAGAGATTCAGAAGATGGAGCATCTCCAAAGCCTCAACCTATTCTCCATTACTGCAAAACAAGTACCTATTTCATGTTCTTTTGCTTTTCACAATCAATCCTGATAATTTCTGATATCCTGACTAAGATTTACAAGATAACCATAGCTTGCTTCAAGCCGACAATCTCCGTGGGATCGACCCTTGCTCACGCAAGGTATTACTTGGACGACCCAGTGCACTTGCTGGTTAGTTGTGCGGGATTGCAAAAGTGTTATTGCAATTTCGTGCACCAGGTACCTCTTAGCAAAAGACATTAATCCCCAACAGACCCTCGTTCTAGCGGGACAACCGATCTATCTCTGGACCTTGTATGCCCAAGCCCCCCTCATTGCAACCACCAGTCAGTTTCACTCCTCCATCATTGACAACCTCACAAGCTTTGCCACTTCGACCAACTGTCCCATCCTGTTGTCCCGTGCCGCCACCATTCTCAAGATCGACCACTGCAACTGGGAGCTCTGCCCCTCCATCCACACACTTTCCACGTCGTCAACATCACCGCTCTCACCAAGTTGGATGTGGTCTTGCCCATCGGGGATTAACCAGCTCTCTAGATTCAAGCCGAGCCTAACCCCTCCGTGGCTAACCCCATCAATCACGCCACCTTCACCCTCGTAGGATTCCACTGTTTGAGCACCACGTCTTTTCCTTGTGCTTGCGCCCATCCCCCACACTAAGAACCTGACCTGAGTCCTCCACTACAAGTCCGTGGACCCCATCTGCAAGAGCTTAAGATGTTGGGCCTAGAGGGTTCGGTCTTCCCTCCTCATTCTTTTTATTATCGCTGACCCAAGTCTTGTATAAGCAAGCCTTTTTTTATTTTTCTTATTGGACCTCCTTCGTAGCCCAAGAAGTTCACAAGATACTGTTCTCTTAGAGCCTTCCTCCAAACTCACAACGTCTCTTCCCCCAAAATCAGGTATTCTGTGATTATCTCCGGTAACTGCTTGATCTGTTTCGAAATTCCCGCACTGAAGATATGCACTGGCATTAATCTATTCATTCAAAATTGTGCCTGAAATTTCTAATCTACCCTTATCATTTTCCTCTCCCGTGTTACCATCATCAACGGCTCTTCGTCCTGGATTCCTTCGTGCGATGAATCCGCTACATGCCTCTGCCATATATCTATATCTGAGTTGTTGCTTACGTTACCAAGGTTCCATTGTACTCCTGGTCCTTCATCCCCAATTTTCTCAGTGCACTGCAAGTTACACACCTCATGTCCAGCCTCTTTCACCAGAACATCAAAGCCTCCCATATCGATTGTGATATATATCCACTCTTGAATCACATCCATCACATAAGTATCAATATATACATGACCTACCGTGAAAGAGCTACACAATTCTGTTTCTCTATCACATCCAACCATTTCCTCCCATTGGGCTCCTATCATTTTGAATGTCTAAACTGACCAAGCGTGTAGCGGAATCCTAAAGCATTCCAACCACACCCTGAGAGTTTCACTATGTTTTGATTCCACCCACTTCCACATGCTATGGAACAATTGTAGAAAGCTATTCATATTAAAGGTGTATGCTCCTTCCGCATGCAAAATACTTTCAAAAGTCAGAAGAGCTTTGTAAGTTCCCATTCTTCGCACCTGAACGACATTAAGCAAGTTCTTCACGACCATTTCCTTAAAAGAGCTAAAGTTAATAGCCTTAGTCGTGCCCCCTACAAGACTTCTCTGCAACCATTCCAAATTTTTTGTTGCCACTACTACTTCTACCTTCATTGTCCATGCATTTTCATGTGGTTCTTTGTCAATTTCCTTCTTCTGTAGTTCATGTACAGGTGGAACAGAATCATTATGTGCTACTTCTCTATGTGACTGCCAAGTAGAGAGGTTTCACAGGTCATCTCCTGTATGACTATTGTTTATGTTCGCTGTTTCTGACATTCTTCTATACTTAGCCTCTTCCACAAAGATAACCTTACCTCACAACCTTAGTCGATTCATTTCCGCTATGGCTTTCAATTCCTCTCCTTTTGTTGTGTACCGAATGATGAGCGGATAATTTATACGCTTTTTGGCATTGTTTTTAGGAAGTTTTTAGTATGATTTAGTTAGTTTTTAGTATATTTTTATTAGTTTTTATTCAAAATTTACATTTCTGGACTTTACTACGAGTTTGTGTGTTTTTCTGTGATTTCAGGTATTTTTTGACTGAAATTGAGGGACCTGAGCAAAAATCTTATTCAGAGGTTGAAAAAGGACTGCAGATGTTGTTGGATTCTGACCTCCCGACACTTGAAATGGATTTTCTAGAGCTACAGAAACCCAATTAGTGCGCTCTCAATTGCATTGGAAAGTAGACATCCTGGGCTTTTCAGAAATATATAATACTCCATACTTTGCCCCATTTTTGATGACACAAACTGGCATTTAAACGCCAACTTCCTGCCTTATTCTGCGTTAAACGCTAGAACTAAGTTACAAGCTAGAGTTAAACGCCCAAACTGGCACCAAAGCTGGCGTTTAACTCCAAGAAAAGTCTCTACACATGAAAACTTTAATGCTCAGCCCAAACACACACCAAGTAGGCCCGGAAGTGGATTTCTGCATCATTTACTTATTTCTGTAATCCTAGTAACTGGTTTTAATATAAATAGGACTTTTTACTATTGTACTCATATCATCTTTGGACGTTTAGTCCTTAGACCTAGGGCTTGGTTATTCTGGTTCCCTCTCTGGGGGCCGAAACCAATGAACACCATTTTCACTTATGTATTTCCAATGATGGAGTTTCTACACCTCATAGATTAAGGTGTGGAGCTCTGCTGTTCCTTGAGTATTAATGCAAAGTATTATTGTTCTTCTATTCAATTCAAGCTTATTCCTATTCTAAGATATTCATTCGCACACAAGAACATGATGAATGTGATGATCAAGTAACACTCATCACCATTCTCACCTATGAACGCGTGACTGACAAACACTTCCGTTCTACATGAAAACAAGCTTGAATGCATATCTCTTGGATCTCTCTTCAATGATTCACATTGTCTCTCTTGACAACAGAGCATCTGAATCTGAGATTAGAATCTTCGTGGTATAGGCTAGAATCAATTGGCAGCATTCCTGAGATCCGAAAAGTCTAAACCTTGTCTGTGGTATTCCGAGTAGGATCTGGGAAGGGATGACTGTGACGAGCTTCAAACTCATGACTGTTGGGCATAGTGACAAACGCAAAAGGATCACTGGATCTTATTCCAACACAAGTGAGAACCAACAGCTGATTAGCCATACGGTAGTTGTGCCTGGTATTTTTCTTCCGAGACGAGAAATCTGACAGTTGATTAGTCGTACAGAAACCGTAGAGGGCCATTTTCATTGAGAGGACGGGAGGTAGCCATTGACAATGGTGATCCCCAACATACAGCTTGCCATAGAAGGAGTATGAATGATTGAATGAAGGCAGTAGGAAAGCAGAGATTCAGAAGGAATAACGCATCTCCATACGCTTATCTGAAATTCCCACCAATGAATTACATAAGTATCGCTATCTTTATTTTATGTTTATCTACCTTTTAATTATCAAAACTCCATAACCATTTGAATCCGTCTGACTGAGATTTACAAGATGACCATAGCTTGCTTCAAGCTGATAATCTCCGTTGGATCGACCTTTACTCACGTAAAGTATTATTTGGACGACCCAATGCACTTGCTGGTCAGCTGTGCGAAGTTGTGAAGAGACGTGTGAATCATGGTATTGTGCATCAAGTTTTTGGAGCCATGCCTAGTGATAACAATTTCGTGCACCAAGTTTTTGGCGCCGTTGCCGGAAATTGTTTGAGTTTGGACAACTGACGGTTCATTTTGTTGCTTAGATTATGTATTTTTCTTGTTATTTTCTTCTTCAGAATTTTTAAGAATGAATTCTAGAGTTTCAGATGATGCTTTTATGATCACAGGAGCTAGTTGATCCCCATCAATTTGGCTGTTGTATGTAATGTCTTGCTGAAGCTTGGCTAACCATGTCTAATCTTTTTAGACTGAAGATTTAGACTAACATTGCATGATTCCTGGGATTCATATTAAAAATTTTGAGTTTCTTATTTTCTTTTTCAAAAATAATTTTTGAAAAAAATTTTAAATCATGAAATCAAAAATATTTTTGTGTTTCTTGTTTGAGTCTAGAGTCAAATTTTAAGTTTGGTGTCAATTGTATATTTTTAATTTTCCTTAAAAAAATTTCGAAAACTCATGCATGGTGTTCTTCTTGATCTTCAAGTTGTTCTTGATGATTGTCTTTGTTTGATCTTCTGATTTTCTTGTTTTTCATATGCATTTTTAATTTGTTAGTGTCTAAGCATTAAAAATTTCTAAGTTTGGTCTCTTGCATGCGTTTCTTTTCTTAAAAATGTTTCAAAAATAAGTTCTTGATGTTCATCATGATCTTCAAAGTGTTCTTGGCGTTCATCTTGATATTCAAAGTGTTCTTGCATGCATCATTAGTTTTGATCTTAAATTTTCATGTCTTGAGTCATTTTGTTATTTTTCTCTTTCTTCTTTAAAATTCAAAAATAAAAAAATAAATATATCTTTCCCTTTTTATCTCATAAATTTCAAAATCTTTGGGTTGACTTAGTCAAAAATTTTTTAAAATTAGTTGTTTCTTGTTAGTCAAGTCAAGATTTCAATTTCAAAAAAAATATCTTTTCAAATCTTTTTCAAAAATCAAATCTTTTTCTTTTTTTATTATTTTTGAAAATTTTAAAAAAATTATTTTCAAAATCTTTTTCTTTCTTATTTTTATTTCATAATTTTTGAATTATTACTAACAATTAATGTTTTGATTCAAAAATTTCAAGTTTGATACTTTCTTGTTAAGAAAGGTTCAATCTTTAAATTCTAGAATCATATCTTTTAGTTTCTTGTTAGTCAAGTCATCAACTTCAATTTTCAAAATCAACTCTTTTTAAAATTTCTTTTTCAAATCTTTTTCAAAATAGATTTCAATCATATCTTTTTCAAAACTTAATTTCAAAATCTTTTTCTAACTTCTTATCTTTTCAAAATTTATTTTCAAATCTTTTTCAATTAACTACTTGACTTTTTGTGTGTGATTTTAAAACTACCTAACTACTTTTCTCTCTCTCCAATTTTCGAAAATTACTAACCACTTTTTCAAAAATCTAATTAATTAACTAATTGTTTTAAATTCTAATTTTATTTTATTTCTTTTTTATTTTATTTTCGAATTTCTCTTCTCTCTCATCTCTTTCTATTTATTTATTTATTTATTTACTAACACTTCTCTCCTTCTTAAAATTCGAACCCTCTCTCCCTCTCTGTGTTCGAATTCTCTTTATTTTCTCTCTACCACATTCTTCTCTTCTTCTCTTTTTCTACTCACATAAGGGAATCTCTATACTGTGACATAGAGGATTCCTCTTCCTTTTTATTTTCCTCTTTTTATATGAGCAGGAGCAAGGACAAGAACATTCTTATTGAAGCTGACCCTGAACCTAAAAGGACTCTGAAGAAGAAGCTAAGAGAAGCTAAAGTACAACAATACAGAGAAAACCTTACAGAGAATCTCGAAAAAGAAGTAATGGCCGAACCCAACAACAATAACAATGCAAGGAAGGTGCTTGGTGATTTTACTACACCCACTTCCAACTTCCATGGAAGAAGCATATCAATCCCTGCCATTGGAGCAAACAATTTTGAGCTTAAACCTCAATTAGTTTCTCTGATGCAACAGAATTGCAAGTTTTATGGACTTCCATCAGAAGATCCTTTTCAGTTCTTAACTGAATTCTTGCAGATCTGTGATACTGTTAAGACCAATGGAATTGATCCCGAGGTCTACAAGCTTATGCTTTTCCCTTTTGCTGTAAGAGACAGAGCTAGAATATGGTTGGACTCTCAACCTAGAGATAGCCTGAACTCTTGGGATAAGCTGGTCACGGCTTTCTTAGCCAAATTCTTTCCTCCTCAAAAGCTGAGCAAGTTTAGAGTGGATGTTCAAACCTTCAGGCAGAAAGAAGGTGAATCCCTCTATGAAGCTTGGAAAAGATACAAGCAACTGACCAAAAAGTGTCCTTCTAACATGCTCTCAGAATGGACCATCCTAGATATATTTTATGATGGTCTGTCTGAATTGTCTAAGATGTCATTGGACCATTCTACAGGTGGATCTATTCACCTAAAGAAAATACCTACAGAAGCTCAGGAACTCATTAAAATGGTTGCAAATAACCACTTCATGTACACCTCTGAAAGGAATCCTGTGAATAATGGGACGCCTCAGAAGAAGGGTGTTCTTGAAATTGATGCTCTGAATGCCATATTGGCTCAGAAAAAAATGTTGACTCAGCAAGTCAATATGATTTCTCAGAGTCTGAATGGATTGCAAGCTGCATCCAACAGTACTAAAGAAGCATCTTCTGAAGAAGAAGCTTATGATCCTGAGAACCCTGCAATGGTAGAGGTGAATTACATGGGTGAAGCCTATGGAAACACCTATAATCTGTCATGGAGAAATCATCCAAATTTCTCATGGAAGGATCGACAAAAGCCTCAACAAGGCTTTAACAATAATGATGGTGGAAGAAACAGGTTTAGCAATGGCAAGCCTTTTCTATCATCCTCTCAGCAATAGACAGAGAATTCTGAGCAGAACTCATCTAGCTTAGCAAATATAGTCTCTGATCTATCTAAGGCCACTCTCAGTTTCATGAATGAAACAAGGTCCTCAATCAGAAACTTGGAGGCACAAGTGGGTCAGCTGAGTAAAAGGGTTACTGAAACTCCTCCTAGCACTCTCCCAAACAATATAGAAGAGAATCCAAAAAGGGAGTGCAAGGCCATAACCGTGACCAACATGGCCGAACCTAGAGAGAGTGAAAAGGCAGTGATTCCCAGTGAGGAAGACCTCAGGGAGCGTTCAGTGGCCATTAAGGAGTACCCCAATGAGGAACCAAAGGAATCTGAGGCTCATACAGAGACCATAGAGATTCCATTGAACTTCTTTTTACCATTCATGAGCTCTGATGACTATTCATCTTCTGAAGAAGATGAAGACATTGCTAAAGGGCAAGTTGCCCAGTATTTAGGAGCAATCATGAAGCTGAATGCCAAGCTATTTAGTAATGAGACTTGGGAGGATGAACCTCCATTGCTCATTAATGAACTAAATACCTGGGTTCAGTAAACTTTACCTCAGAAGAAACAGGATCCTGGTAAATTTTTAATACCCTGTACCATAGGCACCATGACCTTTGAGAAGGCTCTGTGTGACCTAGGATCAGGTATTAACCTCATGCCACTCTCTGTAATGGAGAAACTAGGAATCTTTGAGGTACAAGCTGCAAGAATCTCACTAGAGATGGTAGACAAATCAATGAAACAGGCTTATGGACTAGTAGAGGACATGCTAGTGAAGGTTGAAGGCCTTTACATCCATGCTAATTTCATAATCCTAGACACTGGAAAGGATGAGGATGAATCCATCATCCTTGGCAGACCTTTCCTAACCACAACAAAAACTGTGATTGATGTTGACAAATGAGAGTTGGTCCTTCAATTGAATGGGGACTACCTTGTATTCAAGACTCAAGGTTCTCCTTCTGTACACATGGAAAAGAAGCATGAAAAGCTTCTCTCAATACAGAGTCAAACAAATCCCCCACATTCAAACTCTAAGTTTGGTGTTAGGAGGCTGATAGCAAGGATTTATACCGGTTCGGAATTCCACAAAATATTTCCGTTGTTAGTATAGTCCAAACCAATAGTCAATCCTCACATCAAATTAAATTTGGTTGTCACAAATAACAAACCCCAAATAAGAATTAACCAGAGTATTTAGACTCCGGGTCGTCTCACAAGGAATTGCAATGAAGTGATCAATTATTGGCTATAAAGTATGTTTTGGGTTTTTTTTTTATAAGAGACATAAAAGATAAATGATAAGAAAGTAAACTAATAGCTAAAAGGTCTTGGCAAAGGTTGGTGGTCAAGGATCTCTATCCTTATCACTAACCATAACATGAGAATTGGCAAGGATCAACCCCATTAAGTCATCCTCTAACTAATAAAGAAAAGTCAAATGAGCTATGTCAATCCAAGTCCATAAGTCCTAGGTCTCCACCAATTCAATTAGTGAGATCTAGGGTTAATGGCTCCCAATCATCAATCACTTGGACATTAGCAACTCAAGAGTTCCTAAGTTACCTTCCCAAGCCAAGAGCATAAAATTCTACTCTAAAATCCAACCAAGCATTTTGTCAAACACTTGGTGGGTACAAAAGAAAAGCATGGTAAAGTGCAAGAATAGTAAATCTATCAACTACCAATTGCAAGAAAAGTAAATTCACAACTCAAATCAACAATTAAAAGAACATCAAACATTAAATTCATTAAATGTAAATCAAATTCAACATAAGCATTCAAAAACATAAAAGAGACATAAAAGTAAATTGACAAGAAAACTAAGAGGAATAGAGTAGTAGTAACAAAAAATTGTAAAGGAAACAAGATGAAATCAAGAAATCATGCCTAGATCTAAGATGGATTAACCTAACCTAACCTAACCTAATTCTAGAGAGAAGAGGGAGCTTCTCTCTCTAAAAACTAACCCACATGATGCCCAAGACACAAAACAATTGCTCCCCACTTGTCCAAGCTTGAATTCTGCATGAAATAGCATTAGAAATCAGTTGGGTTGAGCCCAAAGTGCTTCAGAAATCGCTGGGGGCGATTTCACTTTAGTGGGCCACAAGCAGCATCGGCGCGCACGCGTACATGGCGCGTGCGCGCCCCTAAACACAAAGTAACATATGGCAAATTTTATATCATTTCGAAGCCCCGGATGTTAGCTTTTCAACGCAACTAAAACCGTCTCATTTGGACCTCTGTAGCTCAAGTTATGGTCGTTTGAGTGCGAAGAGGTCAGGCTTGATAGGTTTACGGTTCCTTCATTTCTTCATGAGTTCTCCCACTTGCATGCTTTTCTCCTCACTTCTTCCATCCAATACTTGTCTTATGAACCTGAAATTACTCAACAAACATATCAAGGCATCGAATGGAATTAAAGTGAATTGAATTGAGCTATTTTAGGGCCTAAAAGGCATGTTTTCACATTTAAGCACAAATCAAGGGAGAGTTGCAAAACTATGCTATTTCATTGAATAAATGTGAGAAAAGTTGATAAAATCCCCCAAAATAAGCACAAGATAAACCACAAAAT
This sequence comes from Arachis stenosperma, assembly GCF_014773155.1. Lineage (NCBI taxonomy): Eukaryota > Viridiplantae > Streptophyta > Magnoliopsida > Fabales > Fabaceae > Arachis > Arachis stenosperma. The sequence continues at coordinate 106,526,282 of NC_080382.1, forward strand.
CGGGGTTTATCAGAGGCCACAACCAAACTCTAAGTTTGGTGTTGAGAGGCCACAACCAAATTTTAAGTTTGGTGTTGAGAGGTCACAACCATGCTCTGATTATCTGTGAGGCTCCATGCGAGCCCACTGTTAAGCTATTGACATTAAAGAAGCGCTTATTGGGAGGCAACCTAATTTTTATTTATCTATGTTAAATTTCTATTTTCCATCATTATTTTATATTTTCTTTAGGTTGATGATCATGTGGAGTCACAAAAACAACTGCAAAAAATTAAAGCTAAATAAAAAACAGCATTAAAAATAGCACACCCTAGAGGATGAGCTTACTCGTGTTTAAATGCCAGTAAGAGTAGCAGAATGGGCGTTAAACGCCCAGTCTGGCACCATTCTGGGCGTTTAACACCAGAAATGGGCACCAGACTGGCGTTTAACGCTAGAACAGGGCAACAGGCTGGCGTTAAACACCAGAAACAGGCAGCAACCTGGCGTTAAACACCAGAAAGGGAAGAAAAGCTGGCGTTAAACGCCAGAAACAGGCAGCAACTTGGCGTTTAACGCCAGAATTGCACTCTAAGGGCGTTTTGTATGCCTAAATGGAGCAGGGATGAAAAGTCCTTGACCCCTCAAGATCTGTGGACCCCACAGGATCTCCACCAACCTCAACTCATTCTCTCTCTCTCTCACACCTTTTCATGACACTCTTCCCCAAATACCCTTCACCAATCACCTCCATCTCTCTACCCCAAATACCCTTCACCAATTACCTCCATATCTCTTTCCCAAAAACTCCCACCTACTTCCAAAATTCAAAACCTTTCCCTCCCACACCCAACCCCAATTACACGAACCTAACCCTCCCCCACTCCTATATAAACCACTCATCCCTCCTTCACTTTCACATATCACAAACACCTTATACCCCCTTGGCCGAATTCACTCTCTCCCTCAATCTCCTCTATTTTCTTCTTCTTCTCCTTCTTTCCTTCTTCTTTTGCTCGAGAACGAGCAAACCTTTTATGTTTGGTGTGGTAAAAGCGTTACTTTTTGTTTTTTCATAACCATTTATGGCACCTAAGACCGAAGAAACCTCTAGAAAGAGGAAAGAGAAGGCAAAAGCTTCCACCTCCGAGTCCTAGGAGATGGAGAGATTCATCTCAAAGGTCCATCAAGACCACTTCTATGAAGTTGTGACCAAGAAAAAGGTGATTCCTGAGGTCCCTTTCATGCCCAAAAGGAATGAGTATCCGGAGATCCGACATGAGATTCGAAGAAGAGGTTGGGAAGTTCTCACCAACCCTATTCAACAAGTCAGAATCTTAATGGTTCAAGAGTTCTATGCCAATGCATGGATCGCTAGGAAACATGATCAAAGTATGAACCTAAATCCAAAGAATTGGCTTACAACGGTTTGGGGGAAATACTTAGATTTCAGTCCGGAAAATGTAAGGTTGGCGTTCAACTTGCCAATGATGCAAGAAAATGCACGCCCCTATATTTGAAGGGTCAACTTTGATCAAAGGTTGGACCAAGTCCTCATGGACATATGTGTGGAAGAAGCTCAATGGAAAAGAGACTCAAGAGGCAAGCCAGTTCAATTGAGAAGACCGAACCTTAAACCTGTGGCTAGAGGATGGTTGGAGTTCATCCAACGCTCTATCATTTCCACTAGCAACCGATCCGAAGTAACTGTGGATCGGGCCATCATGATCCATAGTATCATGATTAGAGAGGAAGTGAAAGTTCATGAGATCATACCTCTATAACTCTACAAGGTGGCTGACAAGTCCTCCACTTTGGCAAGGTTAGCCTTCCCTTATCTCATCTGTCACCTATGCAATTTAGCTGGAATTGTCATAGAGGAAGACATCCTCATTGAAGAGGACAAGCCCATCACTAAAAAGAGGATGGAGCAAACAAGAGAGCCCACTCATGGACCTCAACAAGAGCATGAGGAAATCCCTTATTAAGAAATCCTTGAGATGCCTCAAGAGATGCATTTTCCTCCACACAACTATTGGGAGCAACTCAACACCTCTTTGGAAGGCTTGAGTTACAACATGGACCAACTAAGGGTGGAGCACCAAGAGCACTCCATCATTCTCCATGAGATTAGAGAAGATCAAAGAGCTATGAGGGAGGAGCAACAAAGACAAGGAAGAGACATAGAGGAGTTCAAGAGTTCCATTGGATCTTCAAGAGGAAGAACTAGCTGCTATCACTAAGGTGGACCCGTTCTTTGATTTTCTTGTTCTTATCTTTCTGTTTTTTATTTTTATGCTTTATGTGTTATCCATGTTTGTGTCTTTATTACATGATCATTAGTGTCTAGTGTCTATGCCTTAAAGCTATGAATAATTCCATGAGTAATTCACCTTTCTTAAATGAAAAATGTGCCTAACTACAAAAGAACAAGAAGTACTGGATTTCAAATTTTATCTTGAAATTAGTTTAATTATTTTGATGTGGTGGCAATACTTTTTGTTTTCTTAATGAATGCTTGAACAGTGCATATTTTTTATAGTGAAGTTTATGAATGTTAAAATTGTTGGCTCTTGAAAGAATGATGAACAAAGAGAAATGGTATTGATCATTCATCTGAAAAATCATGAAATTGATTATTGAAGCAAGAAAAAGCAGTGAAAAAGAAAAAAAGTAGCGAAAAAAATTGGCGGAAAAAAAAGAAAAAGAAAGAAAAACAAAAAGCAAGCAGAAAAAGCCAATAGCCCTTTAAACCAAAAGGCAAGGGTAAAAGGGATCCAAGGCTTTGAGCATCAGTGAAAAGGAGGGCCCAAAGGAATAAAATCCTGGCCTAAGCGGCTAAACCAAGCTGTCCCCAACCATGTGCTTGTGGCATGAAGGTCCAAGTGAAGAACTTGAGACTGAGTGGTTAAAGTCGTGATCCAAAGCAAAAAGAGTGTGCTTAAGAACTCTGGACACCTCTAACTGAGGACTTTAGCAAAGCTGAGTCACAATCTGAAAAGGTTCACCCAATTATGTGTCTGTGGCATTTATGTATCCGGTGGTAATACTGGAAAACAAAGTGCTTAGGGTCACGGCCAAGACTCATAAAGTAGCTGTGTTCAAGAATCAACGTACTGAACTAGGAGAATCAATAACACTATCTAAAATTCTGAGTTCCTATAGATGCCAATCATTCTGAATTTCAAAGGATAAAGTGAGATACCAAAACTGTTCAGAAGCAAAAAGCTACTAGCCCCGCTCATCTAATTGGGATTAAGTTTCATTGATATTGTGAGATTCATTGTATATTCTCTTCTTTTTATTCTATTTTGTTTTCAGTTGCTTGGGGACAAGCAACAATTTAAGTTTGGTATTGTGATTAGCATATAAGTTTGTTTTTAGGAAGTTTTTAGTATGATTTAGTTAGTTTTTAGTATATTTTTATTAGTTTTTATTCAAAAATCACATTTTTAGACTTTACTATGAGTTTGTGTGTTTTTCTATGATTTCAGGTATTTTCTGGTTGAAATTGAGGGACTTGAGCAAAAATCTTATTCAGAGGCTAAAAAAGGACTGCAGATGCTGTTGGATTCTGACCTCCCTACACTCTAAATGGATTTTCTGGAGCTACAGAAAACCAATTGGCGCGCTATCAATTGTTTTGGAAAGTAGACATCATGAGCTTTCCAGCAATATATAATAGTTCATATTTTCCCGAGTTTTGATGACGCAAACTGGCGTTTAAACGCCAACTTCCTGCCCTATTCTGGCGTTAAACGCCAGAACTGAGTTACAAGCTAGAGTTAAACGCCCAAACTGGCACTAAAACTGGCGTTTAACTCCAAAAAAAGTCTCTACACATGAAAGCTTTAATGCTCAGTAGGGGTGTGCATGGGCCGGGTGAAATCGGGTTTGGTGTGACCTAGACCCGGCCCGAAATATGTACTGGGTCCATTTATGAGACCCGAACCCGACCCTAGACCTGATGAAACCCATACCATTTCGGGCCACGACTATACCGGGTAAAAACCGGGTGAAAAACGGGCCATTCACATCACCTTACCTTTTCTAAAATTAAAACATAACCATTAACTACAATCAATACTAATATTGTCTAATAACACTAAATATTTAAGTCAATACAAACAATCTTAAAGTCTTGTGCATTCTAAATATAAAACATTAACTTAGTCTTATAATAACTAAACAAATGAAAATATTAAAGTTTACAAAACAATAATTCCACATGAATAACCATCATCCATCAATAGCCATTAATGTTGTCAACTTGTTCCTTATGATGTGGATGCATTAGTGAAACCTACAAAACATATAAAGTTACTCATTTTTCATATAAAAGATTATTACTTGAAATAAATAAGTTACAAATAATAAAAATATCATAAATGCACCTTCAACAATCTTCTGACTGCTATCAAATAAATCAAATTCTTGATCTCCATCTCTTTGTTTAGAAGGGCACAACCAACTTTGAGTGCATATCAAAGCTTCAGCCATTAATGGTGACAAAGAGCTACGTAAGACATCAACCACACGTCCACCAGTGCTAAAGCATGATTCAGAAGCAACAGTTGAAACTGGAATACCTAAGATGTCATGGGCTATGAGAGAAAGAATTCTGTATTTTGAAGCATTCACTTTCCACCAAGCCAATATATCAAAATTCTCATCTTCCACAGTATCCTCGGCCAAATATCTCTCCACATCTGACTTGCTATCTGCATTAGCCTTCTCTCTTTTTTATTTTTTTCCCACATATTCACTCTATTTTCAGAAACGCCCTTAGCACCAGCTGAGACTTTAATATTGTCATAAAAAATATCTCTAGATGAATCTCCACCATCATCCTTCCCTTTATCATCAGCAACCTCATTTTCATAAAACTTATGCAACGTGTCTAATGTGAGTTTAACAAAACCAGTCATGTTAGTAGACACTTCCTTGTCATAAACATCCTCCAAACACCAACAGAGATAATCTAGTTTGTACCGAGGATCCAATACAACAACAACAAGTAACAGTGGATTAAATTTGTCAACCGGTCCCCAATATTTATCATATTTATGTTTCATAGAACATGCCATGCTTCCTAACAATTCAGAATGATTTTGGCTCCAAGATGTTAATTGAAAAGCAACAGATGCAATTTCATGAAAACATTTGTTCGATGTAACATGCAAAGAAGATGAGAAACTCAAAGTTATCTCATAGAATATTCTCAAAAAGTCAATAAATAATCTAGCATGTTGCCAATCAAGTGGTGTTGGTGGACCAACTTTCTTTTTTCCCCATTGTCCTCTCCAAACCATCTAAGATAATCAGGTTCTTGATCATAAAGTCTATCAAAAGCTTTTTCAAATTTCTCGGCATGTTCCAACATTAGATAGGTAGAGTTCCACCTAGTTGGAACATCCAAGCACACAAGACTTTTATATTCAATTAATTCGGCCTCAATGCAATCTTTAAATTTTTTAATCCTTTGAGGAGAGGACCTAACATACCTGACAGCATTTCTAATGCTTTCAATTGAAGTTTGTTGCTCTTTAATTCCTTCGTTCACTATCAAATTAAGAACATGAGCGCATCATCTCACTTGCATATACTTTTCTCCACACACCAACCAACCTCTTGCACCTAATTTCCTTTGAAGATAAGTAATAGCTCCATCATTCAAACTTGCATTATCTACTGTGATTGTGAAAACTTTTTCAATTCCCCACTCTCTCAAGCATTTTTCGATTTCTCTGCCTACCGTATCACCCTTGTGGTTCTCAATGTGACAGAAATTTATAATCCTCTTTTATAACTTCCATTCGTCATCAACAAAATGTGCAGTCAAGCTCATATAATTATAATTTTGATTTGATGTCTAGCAATCAGTTGTCAAACAAACCCGAGCACATGACTTTGCCAACCATTCTTTTAGCTTTTTCTTCTCATCTAAATACAGTTGAAAGCAATCTCTTGAGACTGTCCACTTAGATGGTACCGTAAATCTTGGTTCAAAACGATTTAACATCTTACGAAATCCAATCCCCTCAATAACTTTAAATGGCATCTCATCTAGTACAACAAACTCAGCTATAGACTTCTTACAATCTTCCAAGTTATAACCCTTAAAGGCTTTGCATAGATCCTCTTCCTCAATTTTGGGCATATAGCCATGAAGTGTCCCCTTCTTCCCCTCTTTAGTAAATATCCACTTATGAGCACTCTTTAAGTGCTTATTTAGAGAATTTGTTCCATGCTTAGTAGGATGACAATTGTATTTTTTCTGACAATGATTACATTTGGCCTGGTGCTTAAAGATTAGATTTTTGACGGTTTAGAATTTCACTAATAAAATCTCGTTGTAAAGTATAGTCTCTAAACCAACAATAACCCTTTCATACAAAAGATTGTTTGTCACAAGTAACAATCCCCTAATTTTATAAACCGAAGTATTCAAACCTCGAGTCGTTCTCCCTAGGAATTACAATAAAGTATCTTGTTATTGGTTATGAGTTATTTTGGGGTTTTGGATAAGAAGCATGAAAAGTAAATGGCAATGAAAATAAACTAACAACTATAAAAGGCTCTTGGCAAGATATGAGAACTAGAATTCCTATCCTAGTTATCCTCCTCAATTGTGATGAGAATTGTTCATTGCTCCCACTTAGTTAACCTCTAACCATGGAGGTAAGTCAAGTGGATGAATTAAGTTGATTCCTCTAGTCCTAATTAACTCCTAGAGGAATAACTAGCTTTAGAGGCATTCAAATCAATTAGCAACTTCTAATTACCAATCAACAAAGGAATTAGATAACTCAAGTGTCACTAATTACTCTACCTAAGCCAAGAGGAGCAAAACCTACACTAAAATCCAACCAAGCATTTCATCAAACACTTGGAAGGCATAAAAGGAAAACATAGTAAATCAACAACAAGAATGAAATCTAGCAACAATTATTGCAAAGAATTAACAACAACAAACCAAAGAGATCACAATTATCATGAATTACCTCAAATTGCGCTATTGAAAGAAAACAAATGAACAACAATCTATTCAAAACAAAATGAAGAATTACAATTATTAAAGTGTATAACTAGGAAGGGGAAGAGGAGAAGATTAAGACTTGATGAAAGAGAAGTAAATTGAGGCAAAAGTTAAACCTAGATCTAAGAAGAGAGAGTAATCTAACCCTAATCCTAATCCTAGAGAGAAGTGAGAGCTTCTCTCTCTAAAACTCTAAACTAATCCTAAGTACACTATATGCTAGACTTAGATTGATGCCTTTCCCTTAATCCTTCATCCTTTTATTCCTTTCTCTTTGCAATTGGCGCCAAAAATGGGTTCAGAAACCCTCTCAAATCGCCAGGCATGTCTTGCATTAATGAAGTCATGTGCTGTCATCGACGCATGCGCGCACGGTACGCGTGCGCGTCCCTGGCCGATTCTGCAATGTGCGTGCGAGCGCCTTGTGCGCGTGCGCGTGCTTGGTCGAGATCAATTTCTTTGGCTTTTGTGCTTCTCTCCACTTGCATGCTTTCTTCCTTGCTCCCTTGATCCATGGCTAGCCTATTTTACCTGAGATTACTAGCAAACACATCAAGGCATCTTATAGAATCAAAGAGGAATTAGAATTCATCAAAATAAGGCTTAAAAAGCATGTTTTTACACTTAAGCACAAATACGGGAGAGATTACAAAACCATGCCAATTCATAGGTTAAATGTGAGAAAAAGGTTATCAAAATACTCTAAATTCAACACAAGATAAACCCTAAAAATGGGGTTTATCAGTGCTGTCCCTTTGTCTCAGTCAACGAAAGTTCAGTAAAATGCTGCCAAACATACGATTTCTTTCCCCTACGAGAAGCCTCTGGAGTCTCAATATTTGTATCCTTATCTTCTTCATTAACTTGTGGTTCAGCAGGAGTTGTGGCAGCATCTATAGCAGAAGGAGCAGGATTTTCAGCAGAAACAGCAGGATTTTCAGCAGAAGGAACATGATTTTGGGCGTCAATTTCCATTCTTGTATTCTCCTCAATCATAAAGATAGAGAAACCTTATAATAATTCATGAAGAAGAAAACAATAATCAACAAAATAAATTAGCAAAAAAAATCAGCAAACACCAATTTTATAATCAACTAAATTCACAATCATCAACTAAATTCACAATAATAATCATCTAAATTCACAATACACTGAACAAAACAATAATCAACTAAATAAATTAGCAAAAAAAATCAGCATACACCAATTTTATAATCAACTAAATTCACAATCATCAACTAAATTCACAATAATAATCAACTAAATTCACAATACACTAAACAAAACATTAATCAACGAAACAAATTAGCAAAAAAAATCAGCAAACACCAATTTTATAATCAACTAAATTCACAATCGTCAACTAAATTCACAATACATTGAACAAAACAATAATCAACTAAACAAATTATCAATAAAAATCAGCATATCCCAATTTTATAATCAACTAAATTTACAATAATAATAAACTAAATTCACAATACACTGAACAAAACAATAATCAACTAAACAAATTAGCAAAAAAAATCAGCATACCCCAATTTTGCAATTCAAAGTATGATTTCTAATCACAACCACAAACTAAAAAGAAAGATATGCAAAAATATATAAAGAAAAATTCAACTAAAAGTATGAAATCTATCATCTAAAACATCTAAAGATATCCATAAGCATCAAAATATCAAAAATCCAAAATAAGCAGTAAAGGTATCCAAAGTAAACTCAAAATGCATCAAATACGTACAAAAGGTATGCGAAATAAGATAACTACGAGAGTAGCCAAAAAGTTCACCGGTCCCCAAGTAATGCTACCGGTGACCTCCCCACACTTAAGAACAAGCGTCGTCCTCGATGCTAAATCGGGGGATCAGTGGAAGGTACAACGGTAGGCTCTGGCTCTGGCTGTGGCTGTGGGACCGGCTCCGCATGAGCCTGAGGTGTCTCTGTGGTGTCTGGGGCATCTGGAGAGGCATCCTGCTGAGTCGGTGCCTCCGCATCCTCCTCCTGATGATCCTGTTCATCGGAGGCCGGAGAGTCGGGAAGCGGAGGTAACTCAGCACCCAGAGAAATAAGCGCCTGGTCCATCCGATCCAATCGGCGTCAGACATGAAGTCTCTCGCGCTCTAAAAACCGAAATAGACGCTGGACTAGTAAGTAAGTAGGCTCAGGTGCTGCAGGAGGAGCTGTCGATGAAGAGGGAGCTGTGGCTGTAGAGGAGGATGGTGCTGCTGTAGGGGCTGACTGTCCAGCTGTCCCCACTACCGCTCTAGCCTTGGAACGGCGTCTACCAGGCGGCTTCTCATGTACCCAACCACCCCAAGGAATAGTAACTTCCTTGTCATCTGCATCAGGGGGTGGTGGTATCACATCGTCATCTAACCAGGGGACCTCGGCTAGGGCAGCCATACTCGTGACCAAAGTAGGAAATGGAAGTAGGCCACGAATATGCGCCCGCCACATGCACTGTCGGATAAGTCGAGGAAAATAGACATCCTTCCCCTCCAAGACACACCCAATCAGCAGAAGCATCTCCATAGGGATCTCAGAGAAGTGAGTGGTAGGCAAGACGTAGTGGGCAAAGATCATCTGCCAAGTCCTGGCCTCTCTAGTCAAGTAGGCAAATAGCATCCCCGTAAGCTTGGTATTGTTTGCATCCATAACCCATGTGGCATCTGGTAAGCCAATCACGCTCCTAAGTGCCTCATAATCAAAGGTCATGTTGTGTATGGCCAACTCAGCCTGCTGATGGGCGCAAGTGCCATCAGGAATATGTCGGCACTGCAAAGCCTCCTCAATGGCAGTCTCAGTAATCATGATCTCTCTACCCCTCAACTGAACCGAATCCAAAGTCGGACGGAAGAAGTTGCAATAAAATTCCTTCACCCAAGATATGTTGATATCCCCCAAATCTCAGTCAACAAAATCCATACCCAACTCAAGGATCCGACTAGTAATGGACCGTCGGACATCATTGGGGAGGACAAGCTTCTTCTCGGTATTCAGTTTTGTTGTCCGATACTTGGAAAGTCGAAGCTCACAGTAGAGATTGGGGAACTTAGTCGGGTCGGTAGAAGGTAACAGCTGATTTTCTTTTTCTTCGTCATTTAGAGGATTCTTAGCATAATTCTTATAAATAGAGGGAGTAGAGGTTGTAGAGTGTTTTCTTTTCTTGGAAGAGGTGGCTATAGCCTTTCCCTTATCTGACATCCTGAAAAAAGAAATATAATAGAATATAAGCAATAAAGCATGTAGCGCAAAGCAAAGAAAGCATATTCAAGATGTAAGAAGAAGTAGTGAAAACTTGGTGTTCAAATAAGCATAGATGGAAACATAAACCAAGAAATCAACACAACCACAAAGTATACAATTTTAAGGAATAGGCATGTTCATCATCACAACTCAAAGAAACAGTTAATGCATTGAGTAGGGAGAAATGAAGTGAGTAAACTAAACAAGTGAGTGAGTGAGATGTTAGTGTTATGATGAAAGAAAGCTTGCCAACAAAAATACACAAAATGTATACAATGTAATGGTCACTCAAGTCAACAACTCATATTCATTAAGCAATGAAATCATCGTACCTCTGAAAGAATGGTTAGAGAAGGTTAAATGGGAGTAGAAGTTAAATGTGGATTAGAGGCATGATGACATTTAGGTTCAACGAAAATAGGAGTTGTTGCTCATGTTCACAATTTCCAAGGCCAATCTCGGAAGTCAAAAGTAACGAGAATTAGCCCAAAAGTACAATAGAGACCAAAATGAAATGAATTTTTTTGAAATTTGGGCAGCATCCCGGCTTAAAATCGGACGTTCTCGGATGGCAACATAGCACACATTAGTATGATTACAATATCAACTAATCACAGCAGCAAAAAGATAGTAAACAGGCAACACAAATTGCATACAGAGCAGCTCAAAATTGGCACTTATCAGACAAATCAACAAACAGAAAATAAATACAAATGGAGCACTTATCAGGCCTAGAATCCTCTATCCAGTCCTAGCTACCTAACCGCAATTATTTCTAACTAATCCTAACATGCAAACTGAATTCAAATTAACTAACAGAAAATTACAAAAGCTAACAAAATTGAACAGTTAAAAACAAGAACCTGGGAGCGGGGAAAGAACTGTGAATGGAAAGGAAAATTGGGCTTGACCGAAAATGGACGGGGGAAGAACTGTGAACGCAGAGGCAGAAGCTGCGCCGCCGTGGGCGGTGGCAGAGAGGATGGCCGGCTGCGGTGGTTGAGGTTTGACCGAGGAGGAGAGAGTGAGTGGATGAGAGAGAGAGAGAGAGAGCGAAGAGGGGTTGGGTGGTGATGAGAGAGGGAGAGAAAAGAGTGCTGGCCGTGTGGTGGTGGTCACCGGCGGAGCAGAGGTGGTTATGGGGGAGATGAAGAAGAAAGGAAACTGTGGGAGAGAAGGAGTGCGCTGCGGCGCAACGCTCTTCGCGTCTTAGGGTATCCCTTTTTTCGAATCGGCGCGAGCGCGCACCTTGCGCGTCCGCGTACATTGAGAAAAATAGAGACCTACGCGTGAGTGTGCAGTGCGCTCTAGCGTGGATTGGCAGACTATGCAAGGGCGCGTGCGAGTACAGCGCACGCACGCGCACATGGGGTTGGGCCTGAGGCTTAGAGTGGACTTGACGCATGCCCAACTCTCGGGGCAAAAGCCTAGAGTGGCAGCAGCATGTAAGGGACGCGCATGCGGCAAGAGCGCGTCCGCGTACGTTGGTAATTTGTGATAAGGCGCGCTAGCGCGATGCGTGCGCTCGCGTCTGTTCCTCCTTAGGCATATGGGCGCGCACGCGGCAAGTGCGCGTCCGCGCAGATCGAGTTGGGCTAGGGGCTTAAAATTGGCTCAGATCCGGCTCAACTCTCTGGGGTTTGGCTCAAAAAATTGCAGTAGCAGATCGACGCGGACGCGGCAAGTGCGCGTCCGCGTAAACTTTCATGTTCTCATAATCTGCGCGCACGCACGTAGTGCGCGTCAGCGTGGGTCATGTTGGACTCAGGGCATAGTGTTTGCCCAAGAGAGGCCCAACTCTCTGGAATGTGGTTGATGATGCATCCGCACAGGGACGCGTGCGTCCACCCCCCCCCCCCTTTTTTTTGAGAGAAATATGCTGAAGTGCTCCCCATACTGCTCACAACTTCTTATGCATCTACTACCAAACACAAAAATGCAATATGATATTATTCATCTACTACTAAACACAACATACATGTGACTAAGCTAACAATTAATTTGTACAAACAAATTTATATGAAACATCTACCTATAATGGTAACTCAAATCACTTATTAAGCAAATTTAAAAGGAAGTGGAAAGAGTTTACCATGGTGGGGTGTCTCTCACCTAGCACTTTTAGTTTAAGTCCTTAAGTTGGACATTTTGAGGTGCTTATTGTCATGGTGGCTTATGTTTGTACTCATCCTTGAATCTCCAAGGATCCATGCTTCTTAATTGGTTGACAGAATTTCCAACCATCTTCATCAAGCTTGGGCAAAGTTCTACCCAAGATATGAGTTCCCATAGTTGGTCTTCACATAGCGAACCGGGATCCCATATCTTATCTTCACACCCATCCGTTAGTTGAGTTTCATGATTTTTTGTACGGGTGGTCGACATAAGGGTGATTGACACATAGAATTCTCTTTATTCCACCAATGCTTCCTTCTAAGCCCATATACGGTGATTTTCGTACCATCCTCATTCATACACCTTAGAGTCTTGGCCTTTATGATTTTTATACCGAAATTCCAACCACTACACAACTCTTTCCTATTCTTAATTCCACAAAGAGCTCTAAGTTGACCATCATTTTCAATTAAACCATATTCAAGTGAAAAAGTGAAGTTTAGGGGTGAGCGTTTTACCCACTTGAATGTTGTATTGGATGGTGACTTGGGAAGGTCCCCACACTTAGACAATGCAAGGTCTACTTCTTTAGGCTCTTCTTTGGTTGTTTCTACCTTTTCACAAACTTCTTCAGTTTTAACCTTATCCCCTTTTTCACTTGGCTTGGTGTTGTCTTCAAGAACTTCATCTTGGCCAATGGGAGGTGATTCAATTTGGGATAGGAATTCATGGATGAATGAATTCATCTCTTGATCAACCTCTTCATATTCTTCAATTTCAATATACACCATGCCATTTCCGTCTTCCTTGGGAGGTTGTGCACACTCTTTTATAATTTTAACTTCATGTCCAAGGGGAGAGGATTCCATTGTAGAGAGAAATTCATCCATGATTGAATCCATCTCTTGATACGCTTCTTCCAAATCTCCAACGATGGTATGCCTTGGAGGTTGCGCACCCTCCTTAACATCAATATCAAGCTTCTCGGAAGAGTGCTCCATGATGCTACATTCCCATGGACTTTCAACATCTCCCAAATCTTCAACCACTTCTTCCTTTTCTTCAATGATCATTGGCTCCTCCAATTGTTCCAACGTAAAACTTGGCTTCTCCTTCTCTACCGGGTTGCCCGATCTCTCCTTCATACTTTGCTCTTCTTTTGACTTTTCACATGTCGTCATGGAAGTACCTTGAACATTCAAACATTGGCGGGCTAAAGTGTGCACCACCTTGGTCAAATTGGTCACAAACTCAAGTGTATCCCGCTTCATGGCTTCTTGTCCCTGGAGTAACAAAGTGAGAGGATCGTCTATTGGGGCTTGAGGTGGGTAGGAGGGTTCATTATTTTGGAAAGATGGTTAATGGTAGGAAAGTGGTTCTTCTTGGTGAAATTGTGGAGGTGGTTCAAAAGTTGGATGGTGTGGTAAGTATGGATTGGGTTCATATGGAGGTGTTTGGTGAAAATAGGCCTGTGAGTATGGTTGAGAGTTATGTTGAGGATATGGTTCATAGACATATGGTGGTGGTTCTTAAAAGTCACAAGGTGATTCACCATAGCCATTGAATTGATATGCATCATAGAATGGCTTTTCTTCATAGTGCATTGGTGGAGGTTGTTGCCATGAAGATTGATCATATGCATATGGTTCCTCCCACCTTTGATTGTCCCATTCTTGATGCACATCTTCATTATAGTCCTCATTTCCTACAACATGTTGATAACCAAACTCATAGCCAAGGTGAGAATTCATGATAGCAAGAGGAAAATGAAAACAAAATCAAATAAGAAGCAAGAAAATTAAATCCTAAAACTAGTAAGAGCTAACAAAAGCAAACATATTCACACTATTCACATATATACAATAACCAATAACATAACACCATTGCAATTCCCCGGCAACGGCGCCATTTTGATGATTAGATTTTTGACGGTTCAGAATTTCACTAATAAAATCTCGTTGTAAAGTATAGTTTCTAAACCAACAATAACCCTTTCATACAAAAGATTGTTTGTCACAAGTAACAAACCCCTAATTTTATAAACCGAAGTATTCAAACCTCGGGTCGTTCTCCCTAGGAATTACAATAAAGTGTCTTGTTATTGGTTATGAGTTATTTTGGGGTTTTGGATAAGAAGCATGAAAAGTAAATGGCAATGAAAATAAACTAACAACTATAAAAGGCTCTTGGCAAGATATGAGAACTAGAATTCCTATCCTAGTTATCCTCCTCAATTGTGATGAGAATTGTTCATTGCTCCCACTTAGTTAACCTCTAACCATGGAGGTAAGTCAAGTGGATGAATTAAGTTGATTTCTCTAGTCCTAATTAACTCATAGAGGAATAACTAGCTTTAGAGGCATTCAAATCAATTAGCAACTTCTAATTATCAATCAACAAAGGAATTAGATAACTCAAGTGTCACTAATTACTCTACCTAAGCCAAGAGGAGCAAAACCTACACTAAAATCCAACCAAGCATTTTATCAAACACTTGGAAGGCATAAAAGGAAAACATAGTAAATCAACAACAAGAATGAAATCTAGCAACAATTTTTGCAAAGAATTAACAACAACAAACCAAAGAGATCACAATTATCATGAATTACCTCAAATTGCGTTATTGAAAGAAAACAAATGAACAACAATCTATTCAAAACAAAATGAAGAATTACAATTATTAAAGTGTATAACTAGGAAGGGGAAGATGAGAAGATTAAGACTTGATGAAAGAGAAGTAAATTGAGGCAAAAGTTAAACCTAGATCTAAGAAGAGAGAGTAATCTAACCCTAATCCTAATCCTAGAGAGAAGTGAGAGCTTCTCTCTCTAAAACTCTAAACTAATCCTAAGTACACTATATACTAGACTTAGATTGATGCCTTTCCCTTAATCCTTCATCCTTTTATTCCTTTCTCTTTGCAATTGGCGCCAAAAATGGGTTCAGAAACCCTCTCAAATCGCCAGGCACGTGTTGCATTAATGAGGTCATGTGCTGTCATCGACGCGTGCGCGCACGGTACGCGTGCGCGCACGGTACGCGTGCGCGTCCCTGGCCGATTCTGCAATGTGCGCGCGAGCGCCTTGTGCGCGTGCGCGTGCTTGGTCGAGATCAATTTCTTTGGCTTTTGTGCTTCTCTCCACTTGCATGCTTTCTTCCTTGCTCCCTTGATCCATGGCTAGCCTATTTTACCTGAGATTACTAGCAAACACATCAAGGCATCTTATGGAATCAAAGAGGAATTAGAATTCATCAAAATAAGGCTTAGAAAGCATGTTTTTACACTTAAGCACAAATACGGGAGAGATTACAAAACCATGCCAATTCATAGGTTAAATGCGAGAAAAGGTTATCAAAATACTCTAAATTCAACACAAGATAAACCCTAAAAATGGGGTTTATCAGTGCTGTCCCTTTGTCTCAGTCAACGAAAGTTCAGTAAAATGCTGCCAAACATACGATTTCTTTCCCCTACGAGAAGCCTCTGGAGTCTCAATATTTGTATCCTTATCTTCTTCATTAACTTGTGGTTCAGCAGGAGTTGTGGCGGCATCTATAGCAGAAGGAGCAGGATTTTCAGCAGAAACAGCAGGATTTTCAGCAGAAGGAACAGGATTTTGGGCGTCAATTTCCATTCTTGTATTCTCCTCAATCATAAAGATAGAGAAACCTTACAATAATTCATGAAGAAGAAAACAATAATCAACTAAACAAATTAGCAAAAAAAATCAGCAAACACCAATTTTATAATCAACTAAATTCATAATCATCAACTAAATTCACAATAATAATCAACTAAATTCACAATACACTGAACAAAACAATAATCAACTAAATAAATTAGCAAAAAAAATCAGCATACACCAATTTTATAATCAACTAAATTCACAATCATCAACTAAATTCACAATAATAATCAACTAAATTCACAATACACTGAACAAAACAATAATCAACGAAACAAATTAGCAAAAAAAATCAGCAAACACCAATTTTATAATCAACTAAATTCACAATCATCAACTAAATTCACAATACATTGAACAAAACAATAATCAACTAAACAAATTAGCAAAAAAAATCAGCATATCCCAATTTTATAATCAACTAAATTTACAATAATAATAAACTAAATTCACAATACACTGAACAAAACAATAATCAACTAAACAAATTAGCAAAAAAAATCAGCATACCCCAATTTTATAATCAACTAAATTCACAATCATAATCAACAAAATTCACAATACACTGAACAAAACAATAATCAACTAAACAAATTAGCAAAAAAAATCAGCAAACACCAATTTTATCATCAACTAAATTCATAATAATAATCAACTAAATTTACAATACACTGAACAAAACAATAATCAACTAAACAAATTAGCAAAAGAAAATCAGCATACACCAATTTTATAATCAACTAAATTCACAATAATCAACTAAATTCACAATACACTGAACAAAACAATAATCAACTAAATAAATTAGCAAAAAAAATCAGCAAACACCAATTTTATAATCAAATAAATTCACAATAATAATCAACTAAATTCACAATACACTGAACCAAACAATAATCAACTAAACAAATTAGCAAAAAAAATCAGCATATCCAAATTTTATAATCAACTAAATTCACAATCATCAACTAAATTCACAATAATAATAAACTAAATTCACAATACACTGACCAAAATAATAATCAACTAAACAAATTAGTAAAAAAAAATCAGCATACCCCAATTTTATAATCAACTAAATTCACAATCATAATCAACTAAATTCACAATATACTGAACAAAACAATAATCAACTAAAGAAATTAGCAAAAAAAATAAGCAAACACCAATTTTATAATAAACTAAATTCACAATCATCAACTAAATTCACAATAATAATCAACTAAATTCACAATACACTGAACAAAACAATAATCAACTAAACAAATTAGCAAAAAAATTAGCATACACCAATTTTATAATCAACTAAATTCACAATTATCAACTAAACTCACAATAATAATCAACTAAATTCACAATACACTGAACAAAACAATAATCAACTAAACCAATTAGCAAAAAAAAAAAAAGCAAACACCAATTTTATAATCAACTAAATTCACAATCATCAACTAAATTCACAATAATAATCAACTAAATTCACAATACACTGAACAAAGCAATAATCAACTAAACAAATTAGCAAAAAAATAAGCAAACACCAATTTTATAATCAACTAAATTCACAATAATAATCAACTAAATTCACAATACACTGAACAAAATAATAATCAACTAAACAAATTCGCTAAAAAAATCAGCATATCCCAATTTTATAATCAACTAAATTCACAATCATCAACTAAATTCACAATAATAATCAACTAAATTCACAATACACTGAACAAAACAATAATCAACTAAACAAATTAGCAAAAAAAAAACCAGCATACCCCAATTTTATAATCAACTAAATTCACAATCATAATCAACTAAATTCATAATACACTGAACAAAACAATAATCAACTAAACAAATTAGCAAAAAAAATTAGCAAACACCAATTTTATAATCAACTAAATTCACAATCATCAACTAAATTCACAATAATAATTAAATAAATTCACAATACACTGAACAAAATAATAATCAACAAAACAAATTAGCAAAAAAATCAGCAAACACCAATTTTATAATCAACTAAATTCACAATCATCAACTAAATTCACAATAATAATCAACTAAATTCACAATACACTGAACAAAACAATAATTAACTAAATAAATTAGCAAAAAAAATCAGTATATCCCAATTTTATAATCAGCTAAACAGTACACTGAGCAAAACAATAGTCAACTAAATTCACAATAATCAAAGTTCACAATAATAAAGAATCAATACCCACAACCTTAATCAGAATTCTAATAATCAAAATCAACAACCACATCCCTAAATTCACAAATTTTTATAATCAAATTATCAAAATCCCTAATCCCTAATCAGAATATTAATTAAATAACAAAATTAATTGTTTACCTGAGAAGAAGACCGGAGAAGAGAGCGGAGCAGAAGGAGAAGGACTAGCAGAGAAGCAGGGAAGAAGACGACCGGGCCCAGCCTAGCACAGATGCGACACGTCATGAGAAGCAGGGAAGCACCGTCATCAGTAGAAGGAACGGCTTTGCCAGAGACTCAAGACTGGGGTAGTGGGGTGAGACTTCCTTTTGCGTGCTTCCTGGGAAGACGAGGACGGAGTAGCGGGCGACTGCGTGATGCGTGCTTGCTGCTACTGGGATTGCGTCATCCGTGGCTGCTTGCTGGAAAACTGAGAGTGGGTCGTGGGGAGAGAAGATGAGGTCAGGGGTCACTAGGTCAGCGTTGGCCATGGGAAGTGGCGGAGTGGAGACTGCCGAACTGGAGAGTGGGGAATGGGGACTGAGGACTGGGCTGAGGTTGAATGAATGAGGGAGTGAGGTTGAATTTCTCAGATCTGAAGTGAACGCGTTAATGCCCTAGCCCCCTTTTTCCCTGATTCAAATTGACAAATTGTATAGCACAGCACTAAGCCACTAATGCACTATAGCGCATATTGAGTTACCGGGCCGCCAGGCTCGGTCCGTGTGACCCGAGCCCTGGCCCGGTCCCAGTTTCATTTAGTTCTAAGGTTTCATTTTTTTTCCCGGGTCTCTTCGGGTCCGGGTCTTAATGGCCCAAATTTCATCGGGCCCGGGACGGGTCTCGGATCGGACCGGGCCGTGCTCACCCCTAATGCTCAGCCCAAGCACACACCAAATGGGCCCGGAAGTGGATTTCTGCATCATTTATTTATTTATGTAATCCTGGTAACTGGTTTTAATGTAAATAGGACTTTTTACTATTGTACTCATATCATCTTTGGACGTTTAGTCCTTAGATCTAGGGCTTGGTTATTCTGGTTCCCTCTCTGGGGGCCGAAACCAATGAACACCATTATCACTTATGTATTTCCAACGGTGGAGTTTCTACACCTCATATATTAAGGTGTGGAGCTCTGCTGTTCCTCGAGTATTAATGCAAAGTACTATTGTTCTTCTATTTAATTCAAGCTTATTCCTATTCTAAGATATTCATTCGCACACAAGAACATGATGAATGTGATGATCAAGTGACACTCATCACCATTCTCACCTATGAACGCGTGCCTGATAAATACTTCCGTTCTACATGAAAACAAGCTTGAATGCATATCTCTTGGATCTCTCTTCAACGATTCACATCATCTCTCCTAACAACAGAGCATCTGAATCCGAGATTAGAATCTTCGTGGTATAGGCTAGAATCAATTGGCAGCATTTCTGAGATCCGGAAAGTCTAAACCTTGTCTGTGGTATTCTGAGTAGGATCTGTGAAGGGATGACTGTGACGAGCTTCAAACTCATGACTGTTGGGCGTAGTGATAGACGCAAAAGGATCACTGGATCCTATTCCAACACAAGTGAGAACCAACAGCTGATTAGCCATGCGGTAGCTGTGCCTGGTATTTTTCATCCGAGACGAGAAATCCGACAGTTGATTAGCCATACAGAAACTGTAGAGGACCATTTTCACTGAGAGGACGGGAGATAGCCATTGACAACAGTGATCCCCAACATACAGCTTGCCATGGAAAAGAGTATGAATGATTGAATGAAGGCAGTAGGAAAGCAGAGATTCAGAAGGAATATCGCATCTCCATACGCTTATCTGAAATTCTCACCAATGAATTATATAAGTATCTCTATCTTTATTTTATGTTTATCTACCTTTTAATTATCAAAACTCCATAACCATTTGAATCCGCTTGACTGAGATTTACAAGATGACCATAGCTTGCTTCAAGCCAACAATATCCGTGGGATCGACCCTTACTTACGTAAGGTATTACTCGGACGACCCAGTGCACTTGCTGGTCAGCTGTGCGAAGTTGTGAAGAGACGTGTGAATCATGGTATTGTGCACCAAGTTTTTGGAGCCATGCCTGGTGATGACAATTTCGTGCACCACCGAACAAATGCGAACATGTATATATTTCCTTTTTTTTGTTTCCGAGATAGGTATATATCATTAATGCATTCCGTCCAGTTGAACAATTAGAATAACTCTCTCTCTTTGATATGTCTTCAGGGAGATTACTCACAAAAATGGAGAAGAACTCATTCTCAAGCTGCCGATACTCTTCTCGATTCCAAATCCTAGGATCCTTGTCATGTGCCTTAGGTCTACCCCTCCCTGTGTTTCTCAACCCACTCTCATTCTCTCTATGCCTTAGGTCTGGTATTTTTTTCTTATTCTAAAAAAATTTTATTATTTACCAAATTTTTTTTCACAATAGCAATACTCAAATAAAATATGGGTTATAATCAACGAAAAAGGTATTTGAGTTTCCTCCTCACAAAATATCAGTAATTAAAAAAAAGATATTTGTAACGAATTATTCACTTATTCCAATCCTCCAAATGAATTAGATGGTATAGAGACGACAATAGATACTTGCAGGACAAGTATCCCTCTCTCATCCCATTCTCATTTATGAAATGCTCGTCGTTCCCATTTTCTTTTTGTTATAGATTTTCAGTTAATTGTCTATGACAGATACTCGCAAGTATCTCTTGATATTTCCTTTTAAAAGGTTCCAAAAAAAATAAAACAAAATTCATAACACAGTCATTTAAAAGTTCAACAAAAATTAATATAAGATTTGGTTTGAATGTTTGTTACTTCTATGGTGGGCTTGGACACACGGCGAAGAACTGTCTAAAGAAGATTGCTCAAAATTTAGTTAGACTGTAACAACTAGAAAGAGTATTTACAATAATTGTTGAAGATGCTCGTACTCAGATTCTCTAACCTAAGGTCAGTATTGTGTCAAGACTCACTTCCTAACTGCACTTTATACATTTAACTTGATCTTTTTATAAAATTAAATTTTTCATTCTAAAAAAATTAAAAGGTCTTGACTGTTCTCCTTATCCTAAAAAAATGAAATCCTTCCTTTATTTCTCATAAAAATTTTACTTGATATATAATTTCATTTTCAAGTTTTTCGATTACCGATTTTTCTCAACTTTTACTTTAATCTTTTACCTACCAAATCTTATCAATTTTTTTAAAATATCACATCACAACAGTCCCAAAACTTTTAAAAAAATCACAACTAGACTGTTTCTTATAGCCAAACCAACAAATCACAAGCAATAACAATAATTCAACATAAACTCATTCAAACTCAAACAATAATCAATCAAATTAACATTCACTTATCAAATTCACATTTAATTATTATAAAGTTATCAAACTCTACTTTCGTACAAATTCAAAATCAACGAAACTCCGAAAAAGGTTTTTGATCGAGCTGTTGAAGAGAAAAATGTCATAAATCATCTGTATCTCATGAAACTCTAATTGGACGAATTTGAGGGGAAAAAAAGTTATGTCACCATCTTCTACCGGATAAAAGTAATGTCAATGTGTAGAGGAGGAAGAGGATACGAACGCTTTTATCAGATTAAATTTTTTATTATTGAAATTATAGATAACAAAAAATTAGAGTCGAAAATTTTAGTGGGGTTACCATTTTCTTCCTTGCAAGCTTCGACCTTTCCTTTCTTTATTTTCTTTCTTCTGAGCTCCGTGATGAAGAGAACAAATATGAAATAAAGATGTTTTGGTGATTTAATAAAATAGGTTATGTGTCATGTTTATATATTTATATTTGCATGCATAAGTCACGTTTGGCTTTTATCCCCCTTAGTTTCCTTATGCTTTTGGCCAAGAGAATGGATAAGATAAATGTTGTTAAGTAATAATGTTAATTAAAGGACATATGATGAGTTAAATAAATAATATATACGGTTGAATAATATATAATAATAATAATAATATAGATAAGGTTGAATAATAATAATAATAATAATAATAATAATAATAATAATAATAATAATAATAATAAATATATATGAATTATTAATATAAATAACATTAATAACTTAAGAATTAAAAGATATTTGATGAAGTATTAGTAATTTTAAGTTTATAAAAAAAATATTGATAATTACTTATATAGATAAAAATTAGACTTGATATATAGTAATAATAATATTATTATTTAGACTCAACTATAATTAGAGAAAATAAAATAAATAATATGATATAATAATAAAATTATATTACCATTTATTTTATTTTGGGGTTCGAAGTCGACTCATCAAAATAAAACTAATCGCATTAAAATATTATTTTAAGAAAAATTCAGGTTAGTGAAAAATTAGAGTTGTTACAGCGCTCACTTGCAGCTGTTGGCAGTCTGATGTCTTGTTAAAATATAATTAGGATCGATTAACATTATTTAGCATATCTGAATATTTATTATACAATATTGCGTCTTTATTATTTCGATTCTCTTAACACCTATAAATACCATTTTATATTGTATCATTCTAGACAACTTGAAATCTCACAAACCTTTTTCTTGTTGCTCCTTCTTCCTTTTCTAACATGGCATCAGAGCTATGGTATCCTCCTTGAATAGGATAAGTTGATTTTTCTTCTGGTGAAATCACCGTAATTTTCATACTTTTTCTGTGCCATTTTTTTTCCTTCTCTTTTCTCAATACTTTGATTTTTTTTTTACCTTACCGATTATTTCATCCACTACTTATTCTCATGAAGAAACCATATGTTTTTCGTCACTTTTCGATAGTTTGTCACCTCTTCGCACTTTATCACTTTTCAGCAGTTTTTCGGTAGTTCGCCATCTTTTGGCTACTCTTATGGCAGTTCCATCTACGTTCTCTTCCGATAGTTTTGTCAGTGTTCCCTTCCAAGAGTTCCGTCTGCACTTTCTTGTGACAATTCCGTCTGCGTTTTCTTGTGGCAGTTCCGTCTGCGCTTCCTTCCGACAATTTCAACTGCGTTTCATTTTGACAATTCTGTCTGCGCTTTCTATTAGTTTCGTCTGCACCCGTTGTATTAGTTTATACATTCTTTTTTATTTAGTTGTTTCAAATAAGTTTCAAACTCAAGTTGTTACTTGAGTTTGAGGGGGGATGTTAGAATATAATTAGGATCAATTAATATTATTTAGCATATCTGAATATTTATTATAAGATATTATGTCTTTATTATTTCGATTCTCTTAGCACCTATAAATAGTATACCCTTTTATATTGTATCATTCTAAACAACTTGAATACACTAAATAATACACAAATCATTTCTCTAGTTTAGTCTCTTATTTTTAACTTGTCTAATTAGTTGTGTATCGATTAGTGTTCTGTGGGTGGACTCTTTAGTGATTGGTTTATCAACAGGCTAGAGTTGTGTAGGGGTGAGCACGGTTAGTTTGGTTTGGGTTTATAGTAAAATTAAAACCGAATCGATCAAAATATAATTGGTTTGGTTTAGTTTGGATTTGTGTTTTTTTACATGTACCCAAATCAAACCAAACCGATTAAGAACGGATTGGTTCGGTTCGGGTAATTGGGTATCCGATGACTTTGAAATTCATAAAAAAAAAACTAAATTTTTATCTTAAAAATTCAACAAGTACAATAAACATGTATCATCAATAGAAATAGTTAAACACCAAATACATTAAACACTAAACTCATTAAAATCCTAACATATTAATAGTGAATAATATTTGTCTAATGAAAAAGTCATATATATTTTTTATTTAATTAATATATGATCGGTCTCGCGGGTTGGTTTGGGTTCCGCACCCCAGAATCGATATTCGAACCAATCACTAACAAAGATTATCGGTTTAGTTCGGGTTGAACCCGATTACCCATTGATTTCAGAACCAATTTAATTTGTTCGGTTCAAGTTCGAACAAGTAATCGGGTACCCGTTATCCGTGCTCACCCCTATCGTTGTGTCTATCTATGGGACTTTTGTCCTTACTTTTTTTGTAATTTTTTTTTTGTATTAATATATAAAGAGCGCATTAGCTTTTTTTATTTGATACGATAATTTAAATAGGAAGAGAGATAGAGATGGAAAAAGAGCACACTTTAATTTTAAAGGAAAAAAAATTGTTTTAATTATAATTAGAGAGTGTTATATAATATATTTTAGTTATAATTAATAAGATAAATATTAAATATATAATGGACTAGGTGACAAGTTTACAGGAAAAGCAAACAATACATGATAACCACATCTAAGATACAAACAGCCCCCTTCTATAACACGAAGGCTCCACACCCCTGTTAATGTTCATTGCATCTCCATTTTACTGCATGATTGTTAACTTGTTAAGCTTTTTATTGCCAAAGTTGTCTCCAATTAAAATCCGTGATCCACTTATGCTCAAACATGATTTAAACCATTGTTTTTTATTGAGGACCATCAACAATAACAGAATTACACGAATAATTGTTGAGTATTCTCCCATTAAACATTCAAAAGTTAAAATACAAGTGAACAATAAACTAGTGAACAAAAGAGAAAGAAAACAGAATCACAAATAGCCTACCTAGCAGCACTTAAGGTCGCGGTTAAAGATGGTTGGCAAGGGAAGCACAAAGCACTCGTCATTCTTATTTGGCTCTGCTAACCACTAGTTGAATACAGAACTAGCAGGACCAAAACACTCAAAGACTAACCATTTCCCTGTATTTGTCACAATTTCGTTGATATAAAGATAACACATATAAGGCATTAAATAGTGGATGAATTTCAATACATAGTAATAATATAATCTGTATTAAATTCAGGTGCTTCTGCTTCCTCTTATAAGCTCTAATATCTAGGCTTGAGCCACCCCGTTACATGCCTCAAGCACCTTTGCATCTGACTTATTTACTTCACTTTCTAATTTCTTGTCATATTCCGAGATACCAACTTTTCTGTGGCTTAGTACTTCTGCAACCCAATTTTGTAGCTGGCTGGTAGCCACTTCATCTGTTTGTGATAGTTAAAGGAAAGTTCAATTACAATAGTAAAACATTATATTAATTGGTACTAATTCATCCTTCTTATTTACTAATTGTATTTATTAACAAAAAATATAAAATTAGTCAAGATAATAAGTACTTTATACTATAACTCTATTCCAAAAGTTCTGGATCTAAGTTCTAGAGATAACAAAAGATGTTTTTGTAAATATATATGAGAAAGATATTTAAAAAAAAAAAAGTACATACAATAAGGGTTATTGAACAAAAACATTTGGTGAGAGCGTACCTAACCGTGGGACGGTATGACCTTGAGGGTGCCTTATTATGAGGGGATTTTGAAAAGCAGAGGCGAGCTCCTCAGAAGGCAATTTAAGCCAATCTTTGTCACCAATGAAATGAACAGATTTTGCTTTTATGGGTTCCTTGTAGGCTACATCACATATGCTAGGATCTCTAAATTTGCATCCAGATATTGATACAAACAACTTTATCGGCGGATGTTCCTTCAACAACTTCCCCTGTGGATTTCATGTTCATTAATCAAATATTCTACCTCTATATTCTTCGTTTAAAAAACTAAAAAAAAGAGATTGTTTTAGTTTTAGTTTTTATTTATAAATCAAATTACTACTTGTAGCTTACCTGTGCTTGGTAACCTATTAGAAGTGCTGAAAGCGTTGCGCCCTAATAATAACAGAAAAGGAATCAATCCGAGTCAGACAGTAGGACACATCTTAAGGTTATTATTAATAGTAGATTTTATATTTATTATAAAAAATTTAATTTTGATGTGCCATCACGTGCATTTAATTACGTAACGGTCATATTATAAAAAATAACTACTATTTTTATTGACTGCGTGAGTGGTCATCCTTAAACACGGATAAAATTAAACATTTTATACTGTTAGTACATCAAAATTAAACTCTTATATAAATACACAATAAATATATAAAAATTAAATATTACATATATTTTTATAAAATTTTGTTAATTGATAATTTTATCAAATTTTTTTAGAATATATGTTAGCTAAATTTTATGTTATGCATATATAAAAAATTAACTACTAAATCAATTATTAGTACAAAATATACATTAAAAATAAATTAAATAACATATTTATTTATACACAAATACATGATTGTTAATTTGATAACTGATTTTTGATATGTACATAATATTTTATTTATAAAAAAAATATAGGTAAACAATATAAATATTGAATAACTTGAACAATGGTTTATAAAGTGAGAAAAGGCATGTTATTTCTTGACCCGAACTCAGAACCTCCCTAATCCCTATTGAGGTCCTTTGTTCACCTCTTTGGCATGCATTCAGATTATTTAATCACATATAGAGTCCACAAGTTGTGAATATGAATGTAATTGTACCTGTGAGAAGCCAAGGAAGCCATCAAAGGGGCCATTGGCTGTGATGTATTCACATAAGTATGATATACACTCTTCCAAATTAGTATACTCCGTGAATTCCTGAACAAGAATTGTGTTGTGCATAATAATCATTTTCTTTTCAGCTACATATTATCTCAAATGAAACAATTAAAAGGATACAGAGACAGTATCCTTACATTACCTTGTTGAATTGAAACCATTCAAAGTAGGGTGGAGGGAAGATTCCTTCTATATCTGACTTCCCTCCAGCAGGATATTTACCATCTAGGAAATCCTGTCACAAAATACATATCATTTTTTTTAATTAAAGAATTATATAAAAAAAATTAAATTACAAAATTACTCTTTTGATGAGAGCCTAAATCTCTTGCTACTTGAACAGCATGAAAGAAGTATGTTTACCAATTTACCATGTCAAATTTTGAAAATAGAGAAGGGTCCCATTTGCTTATTTGTTTTTTCAAGAAACTCCCACTAGTTCTGAACCCATGGAGGCACAGGATCTTCATCTTCTTTCCATTCTCTCCTTCCATGGCTATTTCACTCTCACCACCACCACAAGATGCTAAAGTAAAATCGACTTATTTGTAAGGACTGAGAAGTGAGCACGTTGGTACTTGGTACCTACCTACTTCACATTCAATGAAGTCAACTTCCAACAGCCCATTGCATCACTTGGCGGGAGGTTGGTTGGTTATGCAACATATATTATCATTTTGTTTTTCTAACAAAATATAAATAAGTGGATTCAATTTTAATATATTAAATTATCATCTAATTGTACTCTTATATAAATCGTGGCTATAATAATAATTATATGATAAAAGTTAGGAAAAGTATGAGGAGCCAATGAGATATTTATACAATGTGTACAATGGAGGTTTATAGAGTATTAGAGATATAATTATTAGTGTTACATTTTTCCATCAGCTGAAGCTTTTGGGATGAGTAGTATCATGACATGGTATTAAAGCGCTAGATCCGAAAGGTCAAGAGTTTGATCCTTGGTGAACCCAAAAATTAAACTAATTTTTCGAGAAGATGTTTATTATCTCTTGTACTCGGATGGTTATTCTAAATAATATAGGAGATGTTCATTTCATAACTCAATAGCCATTGTACACATTATGTACCTAATACTTAAACGGACAAGATTGTTAAACCGAAGCTTCGTCCTTTTTGGAATTTTGGCTAGTGTTCAACGCTCAAACTTACTTGAATTTCTCTACCTACCTTTAATTTTGTTTTTGTTTATGATTTCTCCATCTACTTAACGGTGGCAGGTTGGTGTTGCACGTGCAAACTTACA
Source organism: Arachis stenosperma (assembly GCF_014773155.1). Classification (NCBI taxonomy): domain Eukaryota; kingdom Viridiplantae; phylum Streptophyta; class Magnoliopsida; order Fabales; family Fabaceae; genus Arachis; species Arachis stenosperma. The sequence goes on from NC_080382.1 coordinate 106,554,314, forward strand.
AGCTTTGCGCTTATGGGCTGCTCCAAGAATCTTGATTTTCATGGGGCCTTTGTTTTGCATTCTTATGGTCCATCAAAATGCTTATAAAAAAGCAAGTCCAAAAAAATGCTTATAAAAAAGAACATAGTCCATCAATTGTTAACCAAAAACATTTAAATTTGGTCCCTTGCCAGTTTTGGAGTTTTAGTCCATGCTTGATCATTGTGATATTTGAAATTTAGATGGGTCGAGTTGTCCTGTCCAATAATAATAATAATAATAATAATAATAAAAAAAGTTACCAACTTATTCCTCTATTTAAACCAGTGCCGAAGAGTTTAAATATTATTTTGTGAACGAAAAATATAGTGAAAAAAAACACCTAACCGTATAAGTATATATATTTTAAGTTATTAACTGAAAATATGATAACCAATTGATGGTGGTGGGCGGATGATGCTACCACTGTTGCCGTAGGCCATAGCTCTGTACCGTAGTGTCCATCATGTTGGAAGGTTGGTCAGTTCCAACCCTGAAAGGAATCAAGGATCCATGGAAGCATAGAACAATATTCAACTATTCAAGTCTATATTCCATTTCCACAAACATGCAAAGTATACGGTAGCATCAGCCTAAATTTAATTTACATGTAATCTATATTTTATATGTATGTATTTTTTTTCAAAGATAAGGAAATTCGAACCTGCAATCTCTAAACGAGTATAAAAAAATTATATTATTTGAGTTATAGCTCGTTGCTATATTTTATATGTATCTCCCTTACACTAAAATAATACAATGTATTAAAATAAAATTTAGATTAAAATTTCGAATGAGTACTAACTCTTTTTAGTGGTCATTTTAAACTCATCTTTTTATTTATTATTTATTAGTCTCTTATAAAATAAACCAGTTCTACATTTGTTAAAAAAAAAAACCTAGTATCCAATTCTCGCAAATTAATTTGGATATTGGAGTGTGGGTGTAATCCAAATACAAGTCCTCAGATTTGTGATAAACATCAGTATGGACAAATCGATTGTTTTGTCATTGTAAAAAAAAAAAATATTTATTCACAAATCGACATTGCCAATTTGCGTTATTAATAAAAATTAATTTTTATACAATATGGCACTCACGAATTATATTTAGTCAAATAAAAATTTATTTTTTAAATACAGCATTACCATTTTGTATTTTTTAAAAATTAAAAAATTTGATAAATCACAACTTAGTATTAGAATTGTATGTGTTAGATCCCTCTACATCTCTGTAAAATACGAAAATCATCAAACATTTTTGAAAAATACTAAATTTATGATAATATTTTAAAAAATTAGTCTCCAATTCTAAACTATAAAATCTTTAATTAAAAAAAATGAGAAACTAACAACTAATAAAAAAATCTAAAAATTTAGAGACTGAGAACCAAATATCAGAGAATAAAATTAATAATTCAAAAAATAAAAGTTTGTGGAGTAATTTTAGAGTTTTACTGATAAATTTAATCATTCAACATTATATATAAAAAAATCCCACATGCAAAGGACGCTCCCTTACACGCATAGGCAAACAAGAAGCAACGGCTAGTTAGGGAAGGGAATGCAACATCCCAACGGTCATCACCAGTCACCACCACCTGCAGGCGAATTATTCCAATGCAAAACCCCTCTCATTTCTCTTTTAAAAGTTAAACAATAATATCACAGGACAATAATGACCTCTTAAGTAATCTTATTTATAATTATATGTGTACAGATATATCTGTATCTAGTATTCACGTGTATCTTTATAATTTATTTGTTACTCATTGGCATCATCTTTTAATTTTGTTGGTATTTATATAAGATTTCAAAATTAGTGAACAGTTGAGTTAAGGAAATTTTTTCTAATATTTCAATTAAAAATAAGAGAAATAATAAAAATACTTCATTAATAAAAAAATTAATTACTAAATTATCTACTATATATTTATTTGTACATGTTATTTTATATACTTTTTCAACAAAGCAATCAATTATTAAAATAACTTAAATAGTAAAATAATCAATTTTTTATAATAACATATTCAAAATTTGTATGAAAAAATATATAATTTTATATGATGGTTAATTGATGATTGGTTTGTTGTGTTTATATAATATTAATGACTCAACAAGTATTATCGTACTTCAACTGTTTTTTTATTTCTTAAAAAATTATTTTTATATTTTTTATTTTTAAAATTATAAATTTAATATCAATAATTAAAAAAAGTCCAGTAGATGTAGGCTTCTCATGAGTGATCGCTTTCCGCAACTGTAACGGATTCACCCTATTTGAAGGAAATTATAAAAAATAAAATATCTTAAATTATTTAACATGTAGAACGTATAAAATAAATAACTTTGAATTAAAAAAAGTCGTAAGATTAAAAAAAATACATTGTTATTATATGTAACAAAGTTAAGATAAAAATTTATTAACATTATTTACAGATTAGTAATTTATAAATATTATTAAATTTATTTATTTTTTATCTTATTTAATTTAAAATAAATTTAAAAATTTATACTCAAATTTTTTAATCTCCATGTATAATTTTAATAGATAAACATATTATTTTTTCAATCTTATATTGAACATCTTTTATTATCTTTAATTTCATTAGTCTTTCAAAATTATTAATTTTCATTTTAATTATATCATTTTACAATATCATATACTATCTTTTTCTCTTACCGTCACTATTATGTTGTTTTGTTTTATTCTTTTTCCTTATTTTCTTCAATTTTCTATTCACCCCACCATAATTAATTATTACTATACCATGATAACAACTCTCATTTTTGTTTTTCACTTTGATTTATAACTATCTATTGTATTAACTTTTGAGTTATTAAAAATTTGCTAAAAAAAACTTTTGTTTTTGTTTGATTTAAATATCTAGATATATAATTATTATATAGTTATTTAGTTTTCATATACTTAATTGTTAATTCATATTTTATCATTTTAAAAAGAAATTTAAAATATCAAGCATTCAAAATTTTTGTTCAAATGATTAAAATTTGTCAATAATTATAAAAACAATAATTATAAAAAATATATTTGTCAAAGATATTATATCTTCATAAAAGAGTAATATTATGTAGACACTACTATTTTAGCTTCTATTAATATATATAATTGACCTATAAAAAAGTTGACATTATTGAGTAACTCTTCTACTCTCAACACTATTTATAATCATTTTTAATCTTTCTTTAGATCTAATATCTCAATTTCTATTTCCCCAAATAATAAAATTTTTAAGATTTTTTTTTAAATTTTGTTTAATTTAACAATGGAATAGCAACTACCTGTTAGTGTTTTTTTCTAATATGTTTAGGAAATTAATTTTTATATTTTAAATTATAAATTTGAGAAAAAAATTTAAAAAAAATAAATAATAAATTATTGATAAATAAAAAATAAAATAAAACTTTTATAAGTTATGTTTTTTAATGTATAGAATAATTAAATTTAAATTAATTTAGGTATAATACTAAATCATTATGTTATTATTATTATGTGTAATAATTAAAATAAAAATTTATTTATTTATTTTTTCAATCTTATTTAATTTGAAGTAAATATAAAAATTTATATTTAAAATATTCTTTTTCTCATATAATTTTAATAGCTAAAATTTTTTTAATTTTATTTTCAAAATCATAAATTATCTTTAGTTTTATTATTTTTTTATAAATTTTTAATTTTTATTTTCATTATTTATTTTTTTCTACTATTCTCTATATACATATCTATTAATGTCTCACCACCATATTATATTGGTTTTTTCTCTATTTCTTCCTCTTTTTCTTATTTTTCTTCCACGTTTTTTTATAACAATCAATTACTATTATGTATTAGCTCATAATTATTACAATAAAAAATAAACACTACTTTAAAAATAAATTAAAAATGTCTCATAATAACTCTTATGTTAATTATCTACACTCCTATAAATATAATGAAAAAGTAAATTTAACTTATTTTATTATAAGTATTTTTTTATTATCAAGTCGCGTCTTTTCATTTAGGGAAAATATGAGGAGCCAATGAGATATTTATACAATGTGTACAATGGAGGTTTATAGAGTATTAGAGATATAATTATTAGTATTACATTTTTCCATCAGCTGAAGCTTTTGGAATGAGTGGTATCATGACATGGTATTAAAGCGCTAGATCCGAAAAGTCAAAAGTTCGATCTTTGGTGAACCCAAAAATTAAACTAATTTTTCGAGAAGATGTTTATTATCCCTTGTACTCGGATGGTTATTCTAAATAGTATAGGGATGTTCATTTCATAACTCAATAGTCCATTGGTACTTTTTAGTTTAATAAAATTAAAAATTTAAAATAAAACACAAAATAAGCATAAAAACCAATAAAAACAGAAGACCATAGAAAAATGATAATATTGAATTTTATGTCAATATGTATAAAAGTAGTATAATTTATTATATTATATTTTTTTTCACTATATAACAAAAACGTTAAATTTTATATCTACTTTTTATTACTTATTTTACTTATTTACGGTTATTTAAATTAGACTTTATAGGTATTGAGTCATGTTTTTTTCCTGACAAAAAAAAAGCTATCGAGTTATTTTTATTTTCTTTTATAGAAATACATCTATCGCATCATAATTTTAATAATTAATATAAAATTAAATAAATTTATATTTATTTTGGTTACATTTAAAAGTGAATCATATGTATTCCTATAGTCAAGAAGTAAATTTAACTTCTTTTATAATAAGTATTTTTTAATCATCTATTTTATAAAAAAATTATATCTTTTTATTTATCCTAAAAATTAAAAATTAAAACTAGTATTAGTACTTATTGATTAATAGAACTAAAATAAAATAAAAATACATTTAGAATAAAGATAAAAATACAAATTTTGGATCACAAATATAATACGATTGAAAACTTATATATAATATGATGGAAAAAATCATGGTCTCATTTTAAAAAAAAAAAATTAATATTGATGGCTTAACCCTATAAATAATTTAAATATACTAACAAATTATATGTTATTATGTCAAGAAAATTACAATTGGTAAACCTCAGTATTTGAGTTATCCAAAAGTTAAAAGAAAATAACTAATTAGTTAATTGTATAAAATGTTTGACACTACTAATTTGATCTTAAAATCAAAACCTAAACTAATCCTAAAAATAATAACATTTGACATTATTGATTTACTTTTACCTCAACATAACTTGCTTAAATTAAAGAGATTTTTTTCTAAAGAATGTAAACTAAAAAAGTTACTAAATATACTCTAAGAACCAAAATTTTCTATTTCACTTTCATAATTAATTAATTAATACATTTAAGATACTTCATACTAAATCCTAAAATTAATTACTAAACCATCCTGAGTAAAAGCTACAACGGACTGCTATATTGTTTCATTTCAAATTACTGCACCGTTAAATCAAATAATCAAACCCATAGGGGTATATAACTAATAACTACAATAATTCTAAACGAAAGGTTAGGTTCACGCACACGTATAGCGCGTGGGAACTCTTCTGCTAGGAGGTAGACATTTGGAATCCAACGTCTACAAATCTAAAAGATTTGTGCAACGAACACGTCATTTCATGTCCATAACTTTCGAACCTAATTTTCTGATTAATCAATTAATCGAATATTAATTAATTTAACTAACGAATCCATTTTTTAAGGGTTTAGCCGTTGGGGCATAGGTTAAGATTATTATTATTAATGAATTTTTTAATTTTTTAAATAAATATATAATAAATACATTAAAAATTTAAATATTTTACATTTTTAATAAAATATTTTTTATTTATAACTTTAAGATAGTTAACTAAACCTTTTAATTAATGGCGTCTTCATTTTAATTCTTACCTTACGAAATAAATATTTTAAATTTTCTTTGGTGTCCTCAGAGTTCCACCAATCAATCATTCATTCATTCCAAGGAGGGATCTCTATTTCTTTTTTCTCTCTTCTCTCACTCCTCTCTCTCTCTCTCTCTCTCTCTCTCTCTCTCTCCGTGCACCCTAAAGCCTAAAGCTTCTGCTTTGTGATTGTGAAGGTGAATTCCTCATCTGTGTCTTGCACTTCATGGTCTTGCTTTTGTGCGTTTCGCATTTTGTGTGGAACTGCTTCACCAAATTTGTTCCTTTTCGTCAAATTTTGCGTTGATGATACCCTAGATTCCAATACCGTGCACTGTGAATGATGCTTTTCCTATATCACAAGGTCTTCTATTTTTCAACAATAAAACATAAAAGTTGTGTTATTTCTTTAATGTTAGATTAGGGAAATTGAGATTCTGGGGTTTTTATTTCCCCCATTAGGGTTTTGCCCCGCTGATCGGGTCCCTTTTTGTTTCAAAAATAGTTTTTTTTTTGTTTTTATTGTTCGGGGGAAAAGTGATTGTCTATTGTTCAGTGTATATTTAGGGTTTTTAGTTTTGGCAGATGCGATTAATTTTGGAATGATATGCTCTATGTGAGTTGCTTGCTTTCTTAGTTCTATCATTCTGTGTATATTAATAGATGAGCGTTTTTCTTTCTTGGGTTGCTTTTTATGTTTAGCTTCTTGTTCTTAATCATGTTGGGTGCTCAAATTTTATATCTTTTATGTTCTTGATGTGTGGTAGTGTCTGCAAAGGGGAACTAACAGTAAAGGGTGTGGGGGGCTTAGAGAAACGAGTCAAATAAAGTTTGGTCTTTTGTGGTGCAAAATGTGTTTGGGTGGCATATGCCATTCCAGTTTTGAGTTAAGTTGGTTTTTCTCTTAAGAAATTGGTTTTGGTTATTTATTTGAGATTGTTGATTCACTTGAATCTTGAAGTGAGTGGTGTGTTTACATCCACAGATCTTTCTACTGCAGATTCAAGCATAGTTTCTCGATTGAGTTTGTGCAATCATAAGTTGTGAAAATGATCCAAGGCTCTGTGCTTACAACTTATAGTTACAGAACTTGTCTCATTAATATATGATTCTTTGCTGTACTTTATTTGGTTCTTGCTTAATATGATGTGCCAAGACTTTGTTATCTGTCCGTTGGGAACTTAAAATTAACTCATCTCAACTATCCCATTCTTAGCTTGGAAAAAGACAACTATGTTGGAGTTGATCAAAATCTTTATACTAATGGGTTCATCCTCTATTCTATTGGACAGTTATAGAAAAGAAGACATTTATTGTTATGACATCTTTTAGTGGTTTCTTTTATTTAAAGAATTTTGTTATCGGCTTTATGGTGGATTGGAAGTGAAAGAAAAGAAACTCTTAGGTTGGTGTAGCTAAGTAGCGCATTCAGATGTTAAATTGTTGTTTTATGCTGTATGCACAATGCAAAAAAATTGTAACTTTTACCTAACCAGAGTTTTTTTTTTCTCGTTTTTTTCCCTCTCATTTCCAGGAGCTTATGCTTTGTTTTGATAGCATCCTCTACTGTGTGAGCAACAAATTTGAGAATTAATTGTTTGAGAAGGGTCATTACTACTCAGTGATAATAATAAAATACAGTCAGTTGTTCTGCACTGATGGTAAGTGTTTCTTTTACTTATGTGTCTACTTCCATGTCGATATTGCAAATGTATCATTTGCCAATGTATGCGAACAGATTTAGCATTGTTGTTTAACTATTTTTTTGGTGTTTAATATTCTTACATTGTTGCATGGTACTTTTTGTTGTAGGCAACTAACGAGAATCTTCCCCCAAATGTAATAAAGCAACTTGCCAAAGAGCTCAAAAATCTTGATGAATCCCCGCCAGAAGGGATTAAGGTTGTGGTAAATGATGATGATTTTTCAATCATTTATGCCGATATTGATGGTCCAGGCAAGTAACATTATGTACCTAGTGTCTAATTTTTGGTTGATGTGCAAAGAGCTCAAGCTAAATCAGACTCTTGCATTCTTGCAGCTGGAACTCCCTATGAGAATGGAGTTTTCCGCATGAAGTTGTTACTGTCCCATGATTTTCCGCATTCTCCACCTAAAGGTGTGTTTAGACCTTCTAGTTACATTGCAATGAGACTTGTGTTCTTATAACTGAACTTTGTTTCCATTTATTTAAGAAAAGTAATTTTTTCCTTGAACATCTTTAAGGAGTTAATTTGTGTTTAGAGTTATTATTAACAAAATATTTCACTGATTTACAAGTATGCATTAATACGTCAACAATTTTTTTTTTGGTTTAACTATCCATTATCTCAAAAGTCGTGCAACTGCAAACATTTTATTGAATGACATGTTTACATTGTAATTACTCTAGAGTCTTGCTATAATTTGTTGCTTTACTTGCCATGAAATAATCACATACACTCTGGTGTCTATTTGTGTAACTCTGTTAAACTTGACTTGAATTTGATGTCATAGGTTACTTCATGACCAAGATTTTTCATCCAAATATTGCAACCAATGGAGAGATTTGTGTGAACACGCTTAAAAAAGATTGGAACCCGAGCCTTGGGTTACGCCATGTTCTTATTGTAAGTGTTAATGTGTTATGCAGATCGTGATAAAAATCCATTTAACTATTTTGACATATCTGTTTATAGGTTGTTAAATCAGGATGGCTATTAAGATATTCTTATTTGTTAATGCTGATTCCTATAATGAATGATAGGTTGTTAGATGTCTATTGATTGAACCCTTTCCAGAATCAGCTCTAAATGAGCAGGCTGGCAAGCTGCTGCTTGAAAATTATGAGGAATATGCTAGACTTGCTAGGTAAGTTAAGCCTAGCCATTTGTGCTATTTACACTGGTTTATTTTGTTTTCTGGGCCTTTCAAAATTTAATGCGAAAGGCTTTACATTCTTCTGGAATACCAGACCCTTATCTTTTGTAATTTGAGGGTAACTTGTGTCCGCAACCCATGTGAATTTGCCTTGGCTTTAAAATTGTTTGAAAAATATCAACCTGGAAAAAAATTCAAACATGTGGCACAACTTTCCCTAAAAGAAAACGGAGGTTTGGTGGCAGAAACACCAATCCAAACATTCTATGAGCTTTCATGACTCTGTTTAAAGCCATGCTTATTTATGTCTATTGACTCTTATAGTTATTTCATATAAGATTTGTTTGACATAACATGTTAAAATGTCCTCTTATGCATATTCCACTTGTGGTTTTATATTTAGGCTTTACACTGGAATTCATGCAAAAGCAAAACCCAAATTTAAAAGTGGAGCTATTTCTGAATCGACAACCGCCCTAAATGTTGATCAAACAAACACCTCAGTGCCTAACGCTGAAATAAAAACAGCTCCATCAAGTGCAGCCCTGCCATTGCAGTCTTTATCCTCCTCAACCACCACGGCAAGAGGAAACAGTCAAGAACAGGCAGCAGTTGTGGTGACTGAGACTACTGTTAATGGTTCTGCCGCCACCAGTAAGGCAGTTTCTTCTGCTTCAGCACCACTAAAGAGGGAAGGTGGAGTCGCAAAAGCTCAGGCAGACAAGAAGAAGATAGATGCCAGAAAGAAGAGTTTGAAAAGATTGTAATGTTGTTCAATAATTGAACTTTTCTTTGTGGCTTAGTTATTCTATTTGATAGTGAAAAGAAAAGGGTAAAATGGATTTGAGTTAATTTACATTGAAATTTTTAATGGATGGAAGTTGAACTGTTGTCTGTCTTGGATTATCCTGAACGGCACACACTTTCTCTATTTTCTTGTATTTACGCCATTTTTTAAAACCTCTTTTTCTTAATTCTCCACCATTTTTTCCAACTATTATGTCTATAATAAAGCCTATTGAATATGAACATATAAGCTGAATCTGAATTTTAAAATGAGTACTATATGCATTCCTTTTAGATTTGCCCATGTAAGAGATATTTAACTTAGTGGTATAGATTTAATAGAAATTGTTGATTTGTTGGGTGTTAAGTTAATATATCAATGGACTATTTTGGTGCTTTGTGCAGAGTTTTCTTCGGTGTTTGATAGAATTTATTGTCTTGCAAGATTAGCGTGGTCTCCACGCTTGTCACCGTTTATTTAGCTCTCCAACGTGCAAATACGAGGAATGAATTTTCTCATTTTTTTTAATCAAGGGTATAAAGTATAATATTTAACTATTTAATAATTTTTTCTCATATTTTTTTAACTTTATTATGAAGTGTACGGTGAAGGATCGTATTTTATCCCTTTAAATGAGAAAAAGAGGTTGATAGATCCAATTCTGCAAACGGAACATGAACCAACATCAAGTTAGATGATTGAATTAAATTGATACCTTTGAAGCTTTATTATAGTATCAGGCTATTAGCTCCCCTTTTGGGAGGATATTATTCTGAGAGTTTGTTTTTTCCTTTTGTCGGTTAGACTAAAGTTTTCATTGCACCGCCACAATAAAATGTTTTTATATAATTATTGACTCACTCGAGTAAAGCAAGCATCTATCTTCCTTAATGGTTAACATGCAGGACGACAATAAAAATTCTTGCTGTTTAACAGGAACCGGCGAGATAATCAACTTTGGTCGATTATGTTTAAACGAAACATAAAACCAAAAGAAGAATTTCTAAGACCCAAATTTGGATGATCCATTCTCCATCAACTAGCCATGATTCATGCAATGCTACTGAATCATGGCTATGGGATACCTGATTCTCTGTATTTGGTGACAACAATATCTTCAATCGCAAACATAAATGGAACATATTCATAGTCATGTGAGATTTGACCTAGATCAGCATTAAAGATTGCATTCACAAAGGAGCATAGTTCCATAGAGACACCAAAACTGAGGAGTGGTCTAAAGCGACTTGAAAATAAACATTAAAACGTGGGATACAGTCACAAAACAAACTACAAATACATCAATTCCATCACAACCATTAGCAGCACATTTACCACAAAAATGTCATAAATTGCTGAACTCAGAACCAACCAAATAAAAATGAAGAAACAAGACATTGAGCTAGGAGCCTAGGATTTGGTGTACTGTTATACAAGTCAACCTTGTCCTAAATCTTTCTTTTTGCCTTTTCTTTTTTTCTTTTTAAATAACCATATTTCATTCAGTTTGTGGTGGAAGAGTTTGTGATTACTTAGCCATCATCACCTTAACAAACTCTTCATAGTTTATTTGGCCATCACCATCAACATCAGCCTCGCGGATCATCTCATCGACTTCTTCATCAGTGAGCTTCTCACCAAGGTTGGTCATCACGTGGCGGAGCTCAGCAGCAGAAATGAACCCGTTTTGATCCTTGTCAAAGACGCGGAATGCCTCCTTCAGCTCCTCCTCAGAATCAGTGTCCTTCATCTTCCTGGCCATAAGGTTTAGAAACTCAGGGAAGTCAATGGTGCCGTTGCCATCGGCATCTACTTCATTGATCATGTCTTGGAGCTCTGCCTCGGTTGGGTTCTGTCCTAGTGACCGCATGACAGTTCCAAGCTCCTTGGTCGTGATGCAACCTGTAACACCATGTTCAAATCAAACAAGAATGTCCCAGTCATGCTAACAATCTACAGTTGAAAACACAACTTATAGCATATTTGGTTGTCTGTTTAAAATTCTAGGAACCATGATTTGAATAAAAGCATCAATTCCAGATGAAAATCCGAACATGGGCCAACTTGTCCATCCAATGAACATGATTTGGATCAGCAATTTTTTCATTCTACATATTGCCATATTACCATATGGTTCAAGATTTCGTACACTTTCTTTCATATTGTAGCACTCCAAATCAAAATTCAGCACATGATCACTAAGTAATTCACCATTAGAGGTAGGGCTTTTACCCAATAACTTATGTTTGAGAAAGAAAGTTCATATTACTTTATAACATGATACCAGGAGCTATTATGACAAAGAGATCTTGAATTTGATCCTTGCTGCTTCCATTCTTTCAAAAAATAATTAAATCTTATCACAAGGAACAATATAAATAACCTGTGTATTGTCATGATTTCGTTCAAACTACCCGAAAAATTGCTCATCCCTAACTCGCTCACGGTGGCTTATATTATCAAATTATTTAGTACTAAGAATAGCTTTTCATACTCGAATTTCCCAAACAGATGCCCTAGAAAGTAATTTCCAGGTGGGTTGGGCTGAGACATTAACAAATCGCATACTCCAAACATGAATCATAACTTGAAATTCTCTTTCAATTGCTATCATACTATGTTTTAATTATAAATAAATCTTTATAAATTGATCAATACACTAACAAACGTAAAATTAGCAAAGGCACATCCACAGAAAAGAAAATCAAAATTGAAGAAGAGATCTAAGGAATAAATTAACGATAGATCTAAGAATAAGAGAGAAGGGGAAGAGAGAAGGAACCATCGCCGTCCTTATCGAACAAGCTGAAGGCTTCCTTGAATTCAGAGATCTGTTCATCGGTGAGTTGATCTGCCATTGTGAGTTTCTCTCCTTTCTTTTTTCTTTCTTTTCTTTGGAGTTGATGATTTTTTTTCTCTGTTTGTTTTCTTTCTTTGTTGTTTGTCCGAAGAAAGAGTGTGTGGGGCGCGTGAGAAAGAAAAGCGAAGGGAAGAAAACGTACGAAGGGCTTTCAAACTGGGTCCGACAAATCCTCCCTTCTTAATATGTCGATGCCATTAATCAACACTGATTCCACTCTTAATCTTTACCATAAATAAATAAATTTGACTTGTTTGTTTATTTGACCATTCAAACGTCGTCTGGATTTCTCACAAAATAATACTTGTAATATAAATCAAATCTTTAACTTATGAATTCACCATTTGTTCCCTTCTTAAGTTAAATATTTCAGCCTCAAACAATTTTTAATTGTCTAGTGTAACTCTATTTACCTACACCCTTGAGAAGAAAAAAAGAAGAAGAAATAATTCTTAAAATTTGGCAAGTATTTTATCATTATTAAAAAATAAAATTTTATTATTAACAAAATATCTTTAAATTATTAAAAACATAACAAAAATACACACCCGTAAATCAGGATGTTCTACGTCTAAAAAATTGTTGTGATAAACAGAATTTTTTATATGATAAGTGAGATTTTTACATTATCAAATGAGTTATACTATACTTTTAAGTTAATAAAATAGATTTTTTTTTTACAAATGAATATTTTTAATATATTCTTAAATTATTTGAATATATTTTTATCAATAACAAAATTTTAAAACATTTTTATCCGTGCTAAAAAAATTTGAATACATTTTTTATAGTTTACCCTTAAAATTATCACTGACTTTAGAACAAATTAAAGAATGTGAAATAATATATAGTTTCAAAGGAGTGCGAATTGCACCAGAAAAAAATATGTAACCATTTTTCTTTTAAAAAAGGAAAAATTGAATAGACCTCTAATTGTTCTTGAAGAAGTAAATTTAATCAAATATTTTTCACATAATCGTACATATTTATAAACTATATTAAAACTAAACCAATTTCCTAATAATTTATTTAGATAGATTGTAAATATTTATAAAATATATTAAAACTAAACCAATTTCCTAATAATTTATTTAGATAGATTGTAAATACTAAATAATAAAGGATATTTTGGTAAGAAGCTAGGTTACACACTAACCACCAAATTATACCATAATTAATGTAGTTATAGTGTAATTCAAGTAGTTTATTTAAAAAAAAACATAAGAAATCAACTTTTTAATTAGCCAACTTGAAACTTAATTAATTATAATAATTTTAATTTATTTTAACAAATTATAATTTAAATAATTGACATTAATTATAGATTTTGAAAAATTAGGATTTGTGTAATAACACCACACATGAATAACGTCTATCACGATCTTTATTACACAACCATCTTCTTCCTAGCATTGAGCACTTGTTGGCACTAATCTACTGTGCCAACGATCTCAACACCATAACCACCGCGTCATTGCCTCCTCGGTGCTCAGCTGTTCATGCTGCCATTAGCGTTGTCGTTCGTGAGCGTGGTGCGAGTGTTGTTTACTGTCCGATCACGTCGTCGTTCCGCAGCAAAGACCATCATGCCAAGCTGTTGTATACAAAGAAGCTGCCGTTACAATGCAAGATTTCCGGTAGAGAGTATTGTCCATGGAGCATTCAATTTCGATTAGAGGATTGAATAACATATTGTTTGATGTGGGTGATAATAATTCAATGGAAGGTAATGAATATTTGAGTGCGAGTGATGTTGCTATTTAACAGGGCCCAAGGTACGTTAGGGGAGAGGATGATTGTTTCGTTTTTTTTTTTTTTGTATTCAAGTGGATTGTATGACAATGTGTTATATGAATGTTTCTTATGTATGCTAACTGGATTTTTTTTTCAATTATTTGGATATTTCTGGTACGATATTGTTGTTAATTGAGAGATTAATGAAGAGGTTTTTCTTTTCTTGAACATATTGCCTATTTTATTCATTACGCAGTTGGATTTTTTCTTTGTCCTTGTTGATTAATAACTTTTTTCTATTAAAGTGAGTTAAACTCTTTCTAACCAATGCGTTTTTTTGTTTTAATTTAGTTAACGTGTGTTCATATTTTGGTATGAGTGGATATCTCTTGGTACAAATCTTTGAATAACTGTTTGCTCAACTTTCATATGTGTTTGTACTGTTTTTATTTTTTATTTTTATGAAGTAGTTCGTTATATATTAATAATCGTAAGTTGATAAAGGTTTTTTTGGGTGTGCTTCATTGAAGGTCAACAAAGTTACGGACGTGATTGTGCTGGAAAATGATGAGTTGAAATTGAGTCATGAGGCTTGAATTCTACTTTGTTGTTGTTAGTACTAAATAATGAGTGATTTTAGGTTAGTTTTAATTAGTAGTGCCATTAAATCTTTGGTTTTGTCAATTAGTTTATAGTTGCCGAATCATAGTAGGATCAGTAAAGACGAAATCCTAAGCATAGAAATGTGTTTTGATTCGTTGCCTCTGACACATAAGTTTTATGCAAATTATGCAAAGAAAGTTGGGTTCGTAACTAAAGTTAGGAACACAAATTTTGAGAAGACGAGGAAGGATTTCAAGATACCCATTAATCAATCGCTTCATTGCAACCGAGAAGGTTATTAGGAGTCTCGGGTGAAAGCAGCATCTTGGGCAAATAGAATAACAGCCACGAGATGCAGAGAAAGGATATATCTCATGGTGGATAGGGAGAAGGAAAGTTGGATGGCATCGAGATTAGAATTGAGGCATTCCCACCCCTGTTCTGCTTAGAAATTGGTCCACTATTATGAGTACAGGGAGTTGACCATGTATGCTAAGTGTGTGATTTCAGATAACGACGTGACTGGCATAAGACCCAAAAAGACATACCTTGCACTGGTTAATGAGGCTGGTGGGTCTTCAAACTTGAGTATTTTAGAATAGAATGCCAGGAATTACATCACAAGCAAACTGCGCTGTGCTGACGAGAATGAAGATTTTAGGAGATGCTGAATTATTTCGTGCGAATAAAAGAGATCAACTTGAACTTCTTTTATGCGATAGACGTTGATGATGCTATAACAAGTTCAAGAGCGCACTCTGGGTAGATCCAAGGTGCAGAGCTTCATATGAATATTATGGAGATGTGGTGTCATTTGGAAGGTATGTGTACTTATGGGTCAATTGTAAAAGATATTATGTTTTGAATTTGTTTTGCATTCGTAATTGTAGTTGGTGTTTTTGCAGGCATGAACTACCGTTTGCATCCTTTGTTGGTGTCAACCACCCTGGAAAGTCTACTCTTCTTGGTTGTGCTTTATTGTGGAATGAGGAGATCCCTAGTTTTGAGTCGGTGTTCACACAATGCGTGAAATGAATGGAAACTGCACCACGAGGGATCATCACGGACCAGTGTAAGGTCATATCTGGTGCTATTAGGAAGGTCCTACCAAATACTCGCTATCGATGGTACATCAGGCACATCCTGAAGAAGACACCTGTAGAGCTCGGTGGTTACGCTCGATACAGAGAATTGAATTCTAAGATGAGCGACATTGTGTGGAATTCTCCTTTTGTTGACTCATTTGATGTTGATCGGGATGAATTCATCAAAAATTTTGACCTAGGTCACAATAGATGGTTATCAGGTTCATCATCGTTAACTTACTTCATGTTTATTTGTTGCTTATAGTTTATTGATTTCTTGCATGTTTCTTTATTTAGTTATGGGATATTTTCTGTCATATCTTGGTTGTTGTTTTATGTTAGGAGTATAGTTGATGCTTTCTTTTTATCTTATTAATAAATGTTTCTTTTAAGAAGAAATGACTGTTTTTCTCATTCGTAAACTGGATATTTTTTCTATTTTTGTTTCTCGTATCTTTTTTTATTTTAGGATATACGAATGTGGTTATCCGATTGTGTCTAAGTGTAACTCTTTGTTGGGTTATTTTAGTGTAGACCTTTATGACAATTGACGAATGTGGGTTCCAATATTTTTTCAAGGGTGAATTTTAGGCCGGTATGAGGAGTATGCAAAGGATTAAAAATATGCACACATTTTGGGGGGGGGGGGGTTTACATTGCAAGAGTGGTTTGGTTCATTTCGTCCATGAATACGACAATGTGCTTGGGATCAAGGAGCGGAAGAAGTTGGAAGATGATGATGCGGATTCGAAAGAAGTCATCACATATGTAACGAGCACTACCATCGAGAGAAAATTTCAGCAGAAATACACTAGTAATATGTTCAAGGATATTCAACTGGAGTTAAGGAAAAAATCTAATTGCGTTATTTGGTCAAATGAATACCAAGGTGATTCTATTTCTGTGAAAGTGGATGAGTAGAAAATAGTTTACGAGAAGACCATGTACGTACATACAGAGTTGATTGTGACCCTTTAACTCATGAGGTTCGGGCCGAGTGCAACATGTTTGAATCCACTGGTATATTTTGTTGCCATACCCTTGCTATGTTGTCATACTACATAGTTGATAGAGTACCAAGCTGATATGTTATTTCTCGATGGAGTAATAATGTACTATACAAGCACACCTACATTAAGAGTAGTCATGATGTGGATCGTTCCAATGAAAGCCACAACTTGTTTAGGGGTCTGAGTTCAGAGTTCTATAATGTTGCTCAAGAATTCGTTACTTGTGATGAGAAAGCAGCCATATTCTGATCGGCTCTTCGGGATGCAAAGTCCAAGATCGCGTTATCATGCATTCTAAAACTGTTGCTACGACTCAGAATAACATGCCCACACAGAGCACAGGAGGTGTTGATGTACATGACATGTAGGGTCCTTCAAGAGTTGCAACTAAAGGTCGGCTGAAGAATAAGAGGCTTGGAGCAGAGTTGGACAAGTCAATTAAGAAATCTATGAGAAAGAAAGAGAAATTTGTATCTAGTATGTTTTAGACCGAAGTATATTTGATCATTTGTTGAGATAGTGTTGTTGATTTCATATGTATTGTTTTTTGTTTTTGTGCATTTTTTCTAGGATGTTGTTGACCTTCGGAGAGATAATGATTACGATGCAACTGGAAAGAAAGGATTCGATGATGCTACTAGTTAGAATGTATCGAATAGTGGCAGATTCGTGTCCCTGTTAAACCCTTTTGGGCATAGCTAGTGCTTCTATGGTTGGATTGTACATATTTTTTGTGTGGGTGATTTCCCTTCTTTAGTTGGATAACATGGTTTTTTGACTAACACGCGTGCGATGTTACTTGTGTTGTTGGTTTTGTTGTTCACTTATATGGAATAGCTAATTGCTTTGTCACTTACATGGGTTTTTGTTAATGAAACATCCATTTAGTAAGATACATAAAGAACCTTTCATTTAGTAAGAAAACGAAACATGCTGCTGCTTAACAGAACGTAAATTCACTTATATTTTGGCAAAAATAATATGATACATACAATAAGAAACCTACTAAGGAATATGTAAGAAAAGAAAAACCATTCACTTCTTAAAGAAATAAAGACATCCGCAACTGTTTAACACAGAAAAACTCAAATATAAAGAAACATCCATTCAGTATACAAAAGAAACATGTTGATGCCTAATAGAAGCAACATTCAGCAGATATTTACAAAAATAATAAGTTACCTGTACAAAAACATGTTGTGTATGACTTAAAAAAGAAAAGACATTAAAGCCTTAAAGAATTATGAACGTCCACAACTCTAACACAAGAAAACTCTCAAAACAGTATCAAAAGTGTCTCAAACGGTGATAGCATCACATGTATACATTATCATGAATTTTTTAGGCATCTTTCTTCTTCTGTTGTCTTTCCCCTTACTTGGATTTTTTGTAGGTAACTCCGCCCAATACAGTATGGTCTTCGTGCTCGGCGCTGCGAAGGGGGTTGTCATCTCCTTACATTTGTTTCTCGGCTGGTTGCGGCATACAGGATGATTGTCCACCACCTTCAGAGCTTGCTCAATGAGTGAATTCTTAGGACCCAGAACTATTTCAAACATTATTTTCTTTCAGAATTCCTTCAGGATGTCCTGAATGGCAGAATCGGTTGTTAGCGAGAGTTTTATAAGTGAAAAAGCGATTAGTTTGAAAGACGTGAACATTAATTATAATAGGATTTTTAAATTGACTTGGTCCCAATACAGTAGATCTTTGGCTTTACTCCAGCACTCCATCAATTTTATGATGTAGAACTTACAATCACAACTACATGTATGGAAAGATTAGGTTTTATCACTAGACTAAGTAGGGATATCAAGTGAATTACAAATAATTTTATTGATAAGTTTTGATGCAACTCACCGGTTTGGTTATTTGGGGATGCTGGCATACGCATAAGGCATGCCATTCTCCGTTGACTTGTACAAATAAACTTATTGACACTTTACCGACATCTTCAATAAGTTTCGCCTAAAAAGCAGGTATAGTTGGATCGCTATTGTATGTTACAAGTTTAATGATTGATGATGTCTTCATGGTATGTGGGTCATATATTCTTATCGCATATGCATCTATTTTCAATCGTTCAGCCTCATGCACTTCATAATGTAGACTATCTAGTACCAACAACCTCTTTCGTGTGACCTTAAAGGCATACAGCCACCAATGACCATAACGATATACGTGAAAAAACAACTGTGATGAAAAACACACGTATCAAAATATACAAAATATGATAGCTCGCACAACAAAATAAAGACATCACCTCACATGATCGCGAGAAATTGAACAGATCAGATATAACTAGTAACTTGCAAGGGTAAGTTTAATTCATGTAATCAAACATCTAAAATAAGAGAAAAGAAACAAACATTTTGTAGTCAACTAGCAGATTGACTTCCCATTGTCTCTTCGAAGTCTCTACCTTGTCAAAATATCTGGTATCGGCATTGAAATGAGGATCTAAATCCACGTAACTAAGAGTTGGTCCCTCCCAAAATGAATCCAAATTCCTCTTGTGTATAATTATTTCCTGTTAAAACAACACTGTTGAGTATGCTCGCACGAATTTTAAACACTAAAAGTCCACTATAATATGCATACCAAAATTCCTGAAGAAACGCAGTAGAAGTCACGCTTAAATCGTGCTGATGCCGAGTCGTTAAATGTGTAACACATCCATTGAATGATCAGCATGGTCAATGTTCATTTTATCATTATGCCACCTTTTTAAGAAACAATATATATATATATATATATATATATATATATATATATATATTCACATATTCTGGATCATTAGTAGTCTGTTTTACTTACTTTGTTATTCACCCAACAACGGGCTTGTAGCATGCATAAGTCCTCCCTGAGCAGTACTAGATGTGGCCTACCTACATACAACACTACGGTCTTCTTTTTGCCTAATGATGCATTAACATCCCATTGTTGGAGTCGTTGCTCATCGTCCTTGTCGAGCTTTTAACCCTTTAGCAACGGATACACCGATATAAGAGTGTACTAAGTAGGGATCTTTACCATCTGAGTCATTCCGGAGAAGATGCGGGGCCAGGTGTGTGGCAAGACAGACTCCTCAGTATCATGGTTTGTAAGGGCTTTGTGTACTAAAGTTGTTTAAGATATGCTTATATTTTTTCGCTCTCCGGGTCTCACATCAACAAGAAATCAGGGTTACTACGTCGAAATCAACCGATGCTAGACTAGGGAACAATTTGTATTTTTAAGTTAAATAATTTCTTATTATAGGAAAAACAGCCACAGGAAACAGAGTTTTGTGTCAAGAACTTGCCTGTCAAATTCTCATTCTGGTTGTTGTACTAGTGCTTTTGACGGTGTGCTTAGATCAGGAACTTTGGAGTCAGTTATTTTCTGAGGTATTTTTTCTTGATTGAAGTTCCCATCGGCGGTCTCCATTCTTGTATGTTCTGGGTCCATTACGTGTTAAGCCTTTTGTCTTTGTCAACCTCTGGGCTCAGTGAGGCATCTTTCTCTACAGATGGTAATATAACTGCTTTACGTACTAGATCTCTATTAACTCTCCCTTTCTCTTGGTAGCGTACAGGCTTTCCTGTTTTGGAAACATCGAAAGTTTCATTTAAAGAAAATCCAATTGCTTTGAAAAAGAACATCCAAAAAGGACTTAACTTTAAAGAATTGAATCTATATCCAATCAGAAACATATACTCACTTCCGGGGACATTTTCAATCACTTTGCGTACAGGGACCATTCTTTTATTAGAGGTGGTTTTGTTGTAGATTTACGGGGTTGGATTTTCATTGATTCCTGCTTGCTCTCCCTAGCGGTAGAGATTTCCTGTTTGTAAACATCATATAAATCAGAAAAATAATAATGCAATTAGTTACAAAGGAGGACCAACATTGTAACCAAATGAAACACGCATTTCGTACTATGAAAAAAGAAATATTGGTACAATTAGACAACCACGGGCCATGTACCGAATAAATCACCCATAGCAACATGGCATCATACTCTTAACACATTTAGACTTAAATATGTGCATACCCTTGGAGCGACTAAAGCTTTCACTCCGCGCTTCGGCGATGTTTTTTTGGAAGTTGTTTTTCTTGCAGCTTGACGTGATCAGCCTTTAAGGTCTTCACTTTTTTCCTCTTTTGCTATGAGACATCCCTGATTTAAGACATCCAATGAATTAGGTAATTAAAATCTAACTTATAAGTAAGAAATAACATCCAGTTTATTGCTAAAAGAAACAACCAGTACCCATCCTGCATAAAAATAAATTATTCGCAACAAACTTTTTTGAATGTCAGTTATATTAACATCCATGCATAAGATACATATGGCAAAATATATTAAATACCAGTATTATGTTATTGATGTCGGTGGAGAGTTTCACAGTTTAACATAAAGAAACACTCACATAAGTGAGTATCTTGGAAAGGATATATGTCACCTTTTCTAGTTTTTCGGTAGTCCATGCAGCGATCCATGGTCTGCCTCATGATAGTCCAGTGGATCGTGCTCAAGTCACTGATAGGGGTGGCAGGAGTACCCGAACCCGCGGGTACCCGACCTGTCCCTACCCGGTTGGGGCGGGTTATTACCCGCCCCGGGTGCTGGGCGGGTTTTATCGGGGCGAGTGCACTAGCGGGGCGGGGCGGGGTCGGGGTTAGGGTGAACCCGCCCCTACCTGCCCCGGAGTATATATTATATATTATAATATAATATAAATATATAAAAAATATTAAATATAAACAATATATAAATGACTTTTAGTTGTGGCTAGGGTTTCATTTGCACAGTTTCACTTTTCATTCTCCAGATTCAAAATTAAATCCTATTCTTCTTCTCTAAACTCCAATCGAGCTTCTTCTTCTCCAAACCTGCCGACTGCCGTCATTCAAAGTCTGAGAGAAGGGCTTCATCTCCGTCCTCCGTCCGAGAGCAGAGCTTCGCCGCCGTCTTCCATCTGAGAGAAGAGCTTCGCAGCCATCCTCCCCCGTCCTTCGCCGTAAGCCCATCGCCGTCGCCTGAGTCGATCGCCGGTGTTGTCATTGTGAGTCCGTCGTCATCTCTGCGTCCTGCGAGTCACTGGATCTGTAAGCTTCTCTTTCTCTTTCTCTCCTATTGTGAATCTGTAACTAAACCCTAGAACTAGAACACTGGATCTATAACTAGAACTCTGTAACTGAGTTAATTTTCTACTATTTGATATTGATGGGTGAAGAGAGAACTTTTGCGTGGTCTAGAATTTAGAATAAATTTCCGTTGCAAGTATAGCTTCTAAACCAACAAAAGTTCTTTCTTACAAACGTTTTAGTTGTTACAAGTAACAAATCCCTGATAAAATTGATAACCGAAGTATTTAAACCTCGGGTCGTCTTCTCAAGGAATTGCAGGGAGGTATGTTCTTATTATTGGTTATGAGTCTTGTAAATTGGGGGTTTTGAAAGTAAGGAACAAGTATGTTAAATGATAAGAAAAATAAAATAGTAATGATAAAATAAACTCTTGGCAAGGTATTAGAATCGGAATTCCTATCCTAGTTATCCTTATCAGGTGTGATGAGAATTGAATTTTAATCCCACTTAGTTATCCTTTATTAAACAAGGAAAGGTCAAGTGGACTAATTAGCTTGATCCTCAAGTCCTAGTCAATCCCTGTGGGAAGACTAGCTTTAGAGCGATCTAGATCAATTAGAATCTGCCAATTTCAACAACTGCTGAGTTTGACAACTCAAGTGTTACCAATTACCTAACCAAAGCCAAAAGGGGGGGGGATCTAAATTATTTATATAAATAAAAGAAAACAATCATGAGTCTGAAATACCTCAAATTATATTGAATGGAGATATCAATTCTAACTTGAAAAAGTTCAGAAGCCAATTGGACAACATAAATCAAATACAAATAAAAGCTTTAGAGTAAACAAAATTAGGAGAGAAACATAAATTATTGAACTTGGTACGAAGAAGCGATCCTAATGACTAAAAGAAATCCTAATCCTAAAACCTAAGAGAGAGGAGAGAACCTCTCTCTCTAAAAACTACATCTAAATTTATGAAAAGTGAATTCTGAGTCTCTCCTTTTCATTCCTCCACTTTTCAGCCTTTAATCTGTATTTTCTGGGCTTGAAACTGGGCCAAAAATAGCCCAGAATTCGCTGGTTATGAAATCTGTCACGCTGATTTTCGCAGATGCGACGCGTCCGCATGGAGTGCGCGTTCGCGTCGCTTATCTATACGGCCACTATATCAAATTATATATCAAATCGAAGCCCCGGACGTTAGCTTTCCAACGCAAAGGAAACCGCGTCATTTGGATCTCTGTAGCTCATGTTATGGTCGATTTAGTGCGAGAGAGTCAGGCTGACAGCTTTGCAGTTCCTTCAATTTCTTGTATTCCTTCCACTTTTGCATGCTTCATTTCCATCCTCTAAGCCATTCTGCCCTGTAATCCCTAAAATCACTTAACACACATATCAAGACATCTAATGGTAATAAGAGAAGATTAAATAAAAGAAAATAAAAGCCAAAGAAGCATGTTTTCAATCATAGCACAAATTCTGGGAAGGAATTGTAAAACATGCAAATCATATGAATAAATGTATGAAAGATTGATAAAATCCACTCAATTAAGTACAAGATAAACCATAAAATAGTGGTTTATCAACCTCCCTACACTTAAACATTAGCATGTCCTCATGCTAAGCTCAAGAGAAGCTATAAAGGAGTGAAGAGGAATGATAGAGAGTATGCAATGCAACCTATCTATGTGAATGCAACTACATGCAAAATATTTCTACCTACTTGGTTAAAAGTAAATAAGTCCTCCAAGACAAATATGAATCAAATTCCACTAATTCAAATTACATAATAAAAGACAAGTAAACTTGTAAGAAGATAGCTCATAAAAGCAGGGAACATAGAATCAAGCATTGAACCCTTATTGGTAGTGTATATCACTTTAGTCTCTCAAGTGTATAGGGTAATTCACTCTACTCTTTTCTAATCATGTTTTCTAAACTTTATTCTTCATCCAACCAATCAACAAATATTTAGTATACCAATGCAAACATCATGAGGTCTTTTCAAGGTTGTAATGGGGCTAAGGTAAAGGTAAGGAGGTATATATAAGGCTAAGTGAGCTAACAAAGTGAATCCTTGATTAGTCTAAGATCTCACCTAACATACACACTTTATATAATTTAAAATGCTTTACCTAGCTACCCAATTCACTTTTGTATTACATACTCATGTATCAAACTTATTTTTGAATTTTGTCCCATGTGCATTGATTTTTTTTTTTTTTTTGCATTTGGAGTAATATTTTTTTTGTATCCCCTTATTTAATTACTTTATTTTATTTTATTTTTTTATTTTTTTTCAATCTAATTGCACATGGTAATTTTAATTGTTTTGATTTCACATGAGCATGCTTTCCAAATTTTTAAATAACTTATTCAATTTAATTCCCTACTTTTTCTATCATCCCATGTTCCCATAAAATTTCCCACACTTAAATTATACACAATATATATCTTAAGCTAACCAAGAATTCAACTTGGGATTTTTATTTTGTTTTTTCTGTTTAAGATTAGTAATGTGGTTATAAAATGAAGGAGGATTAAAAAGGCTCAAGGGGGCTAACAAGGGTGATGTAAAAGGTAGGCTTATTTGGGATAAGTGAGCAAAAATTCAAATAATGGCCTCAATCATATGCAAGCATGTAAATATACCAAACAATGGACATATAGATTGGAACAAAATCTAGATTGCAGTTATAGAGAAGGAAACACACAAGAATAAAATTCATGGTTTAAATAATGTAACCATGTAAATAAGCTCAAAATCTCACAGGTTGTGTATTCTTTGGCTCAAAAACCATGTTCCAAATACAACTTCAAACAAATTTAACACATAAAAAATTTTAATTTTTTTATTTAAATTTGTGAGATTTTTCAAAAATAGAGTCTTAAAAAGAAACTTATTATTTTTCAACCAAGTAGTAACTAAATGCATAAAATCAAACAAACATGCAATCTATTATGCAATGCAATAATGAACAAACAAAGAAAATAGAATATTGGTGTTGAGAAGAGAATAACTAACCCGTGGAGATCGGTATCAACCTCCCCAAACTTAAAGATTGCACCGTCCTCGGTGCATGCTAAGATGTACAAGTGGACGGGCTGCTCCAACTGATGTCTTTCTCTATAGATTGTGCATATTGACTTGCCTGTCTCCCCAGTTAGAAGCTTTCCCTTTCCTTTCCTTGGTGGCCATCCTGAAAGAAGAGAAAAAGAAGAAAAGTGACCCAGAAATAAAGATGAGAAAATAAATAAAATATGGGTTGGTTAATGCCAAATAATAAAGGTCTCAATTACATGGTAGCTACAACATGCAAGTAAGAAAATAGTGGAAGCAAATGGCATATCAATAGTGCAAAAGTTGCAACAATGAGGAAGAGAGTGTGGGTAATGCAAGATAGTGTAAGTGCATATCAATGCAAAAAAATATCAGTATTATAAAAATTAGCATTGACTTATGAAATAATACCCAATTAGAATAAAACAAGTCATGAAGCACCAGAATAATTCAAGAAAAGATGCAATAGTTGAAGAGGAGAATTTTAACACTAATGGAAAAAGAAAAAAGAAAGTAAGAAAGGAGGAAGAAAGAAATAAGAAGGAAAAGAAAAGATTTAGATTTGGGGAAGAAAAGATAAGATATCTTGGCTGATCTGGATAAGCTGTGTGGCGCAAGCGACGCGGACGCGTGAATGACGCGGTCGCGTGGATAGCGTTTTGATGAAGTGACGCGAACGCATAGGTCACGCGTTTGCATGAAGTGATTCGTGCCTTCAGCGCGAGTGCAGCCTCGCGGCTGTGCAACATTCTGGTGAAAAGCTCATTTTGCCAAAATTTTGGGTCACGCGGTCACGTGGTGGACGCGATTGCGTGGATAGCCTTGTGTTTAAAGAATGACGCGGATGCGTAGGGCACGCGTTCGCGTGTTAGGGCTTGTGCTGCTAGCACGAGTCCAGCCCAATTCCAGCTCAACTTTCGGCCATACACCCTTATACGTCGATTTACAGGGCACGCGTTCGCGTGGGTGATGCGGACACGTGGGAGCCATTTTCCCCACATGACACGGATGCATCAGCGATGCGGTCGCGTGGATCAATTTGTGCCAAAGGCACGCCTCCAGCCACACTTTCGCTTGACTCTCTGTTCATTTCTTCTCGTTTCTAAGGCACCTACGACGCAGACGCGTCATTGACGCTGTCGCGTCGCGTGCTTTCTTTTTTTTTAGTAATGCAGTATGCATAATGTAATGCTAACATGAATGCTATGCATGATTCCAGGTTCAAGCAAAACTCAAAAATAGACTAAAATTAAAACTGAAAAAGGAACGATCATACCATGGTGGGTTGTCTCCCACCTAGCACTTTTAGTTAAAGTCCTTAAGTTGGACATTCTGGTGAGCTCCTTGTTATGGTGGCTTGTGCTTGTATTCATCCAAGAATTTTCACCAGTGTTTGGAATTCCCACAGCCTCCGGGATCCCAAACTAGGCGCAGAAAGCCTTCAAGTAAGTTAAAGCAAGTAACAAGGCCCCAAGAGTGATGACTGTTGGAATGAATTCCGGGGTCCCAAACCTTGCTTTTACACCCGTCTTCAAGTGGATCCTGATGATTCCATACGAGTAGCAAGCAATTCGAATCCTCAGAGGAGCTGTCAAATAACTTTTTAGAATCCTCAGGGGAGCTGCCAAATAACTTCCTAGACCCATTCAACTGAGCTCTACACCAACCTTTACATTTAAACTCAAACCTTCTAACCATAATGAACCTTGCAGGATAATTCTTACCACTGACCATCTTCCTCTTACTCTTAATGCCACAAAGAGCTCTAAGTTGACCATCCATCTCCAGTACTCCATATTCAAGTGGAATTAGAAAGCTAAGGGATATGAATTTTACCCACTTGAATGTTGTGAAGGATGATGGCAACTTAGGGGGAGGGATTTCTAATGAAGTTGCAAGCTCCACTCCCTTGTGCTCTTCTTTAACATCTTCTACCTCTTTGCAAGCTTCTTCAATTTCAACCTTTTCCTCTTGGTAGCTTTCTTCTGATTCGATTTCTTCTTCATTGTTCACCAAGGGCATGGGGGTTGTGCTTCTTCTTCTTTAATCTCCATGTCAAGTCCAATGGGAGAGGATTCAAATGTAGATAAGAATTCATTAATGATTGAATCCATCTCTTGATCGTCCCCTTCAAAGTCTTCAACCATGATATGCCTTGGAGATTGTACACCCTCCTCAACATCAACATCAAACTCCTTGGAAGGGGGCTCTGTGACTTGAGTTTCCCATGGAGGTTCTGCATCTCCTAAGTCTTCAACCACTTCTTCCTCTTCAATGGCAGGCCTAGCTTCTTCCAATTATTCCAATACCAAATCGTGCTGCTCACTGTCCACCGGAGTTTCTAACTTCTCCTTCATGCCACGTTCTTCAGTAAATTCTCCACATGAAGCCATGGGGGTTCCTTGAATGTCCAAACGTCGGGAAGGTAATCGATTTATCGCTTGATCCAGTTGGCAAAGGGTTGCATGAAATTTTTCCACTATTTTCTTGAGACCATCCTTTGATTCTTGTTGCACTCGGCTATCATAAGTAGGATTATAGTGCTCTTGGATTGATGGATATGGAGATGGTGTATATTGAGGTGGTGGTTCTTGGGAGTAATTGGGGTGGAATTGGGGTGGTTTTATATATGGTTCATATGGTGCATAGGGTAGTTGGTGTGGTGGATTTGGATTGGGGTCATATGGAGGTGAATGGCGGAAAGGAACTTGTGAGTATGGTGGTCTAAAATCATGTTGAGGAGGGGGCTCATAGGCATATGGTGGTGGTTGTTGATAATCAAAAGAGTGCTCACCATAGCCATTGCCTTGATATACATCACAGAATGGTTGTTGATAGTCCATTGGAGGTGGTTGTTGCCACGAGGGTTGATCAAATCTTTGTGGCTCCTTCCATCTTTGATTGTTCCAACCATGGTGCATGTTGTCATTATAATCTCCTCTTCCTACAACATAATTGTAACTAGACTCATAGCCAAAGGGGTGAGAGTTCATAGTAGTAGGAAAAAAAATAAAAACAAAAACTAATAAAAATAAAATATTTTGAAAAAGATATGAAAAAATAAGATAAGATTTTAAAAAAGATATGATTTTTGAAAAAAGGATAAGATAAGATTTTTTTAAAAGATAAGATTTTTGAAAAAGATATGATTTTTGAAAAAGATTTGAATTTTGAAATTTAAAACTAAGATAAGATAAGATAAAAATTTTAAAATAAAAATCTGAATTTTTTTTGAAAAATATTTACAATAACCAATAATAAGGCACACGTTTGCAATACCCCGGCAATAGCGCCATTTTGAAGATAGAACTTTTGCGTGGTCTAGAATTCAGAATAAATTCTCGTTGCAAGTATAGCTTCTAAACTAACAAAAGTCCTTTCTTACAAACGTTTTTTAGTTGTCACAAGTAACAAACCCCTGATAAAATTGATAACCGAAGTATTTAAACATCGGGTCGTCTTCTCAAGGAATTGCAGGGAGATATGTTCTTATTATTGGTTATGAGTCTTGTAAATTGGGGGTTTTGAAAGTAAGGAACAAGTATGTTAAATGATAAGAAAATAAAATAGTAATGATAAAATAAACTTTTGGCAAGGTATTAGAATCGGAATTCCTATCCTAGTTATCCTTATCAGGTGTGATGAGAATTGGATTTTAATCCCACTTAGTTATCCTTTATTAAACAAGGGAAGGTCAAGTGGACTAATTAGCTTGATCCTCAAGTCCTAGTCAATCCCTGTGGGAAGACTAGCTTTAGAGCGATCTAGATCAATTAGAATCTGCCAATTTCAACCACTGCTGAGTTTGACAACTCAAGTGTTACCAATTACCTAACCAAAGCCAAAAGGGGAAAATGTAACACCCTCACTATCAGTAGTCACACTTCCGGCTGCGCCACTCTGATAGCAAGGAGTATTACGACTACTTTACATACTAAATACTAAAATAGGAGCCTGTGACTCGACACTGTATCGCTGATTTCCTTGAAAACCAGAAATAAACACTTTATCTTAATAAAAATACAAACAGGCATAGATTCATATACAAGACTCCTTACATAATAACTCATAATATAATATACATATAAAACATATAAATCCTATCCCTCTTACAAATTTGTAATAACAAAGATGAGGGAATAAAATAGTCTAATTAATACAACAACATATCAACCAAACGCAGTATAACTCTTCTTAACGCTTCTTCATCCGGTTCCTGAAAAGATAAAGCTGTAGGGGGGTGAGAACCTAACCACACGGTCTCACCACGGAGTTTCAAAGTTGTCATAAGAAGATATTCAATAAGAAAACTATTTTCAGATTCTGTGATTATCATTGTCTTATAAATACTTCTAAAATTCAATAGCTAATCATTTAAAACCTTTTCAAAGAGGCAGTGTTTAACATTTTCAGAAATTCAAAGTCTTTCCTTTCTCATAAGCAAATCTCAATCAGAAACCAACCACACAATCAAACAACACAGTCATTAATTCAGCACCAAGGTTCATTCTCAAATGTAGCACACCAGGACAAACACAGGCAAGGCAAACAAGGAAAGCACAAGTAGGTAGTAGTTACAGCAAGTAGTTCAAGTAGCAGTTAAGAACAGTTTAGCAATTAGGCAAACCAAAACAAATTCAAACCCAAGCAAAGCATACAAATGCATATGATGCATGCCTGTCCTATGGCTGATGAGGCTCATCTGTCGGTTATCCAGCCAACCCGACAAGTCTGAATTGTCCTTAGACTGTCCCCCGACGTGCATCCCCAAGAGTCTATGCATAGCTTTTTCTCAAATAATTAATATTGCTCAATGGGGGTAACATTCCCGGGAATTTATATAGTGCCCGGTCACACTTACGTCGTAGGGTCAACAGAGTATCGAGTTCTCAACTTGGTGCACGTGATGGCAGGCCACGGCACTTAATCCAGGGAACCTCGTATCTCAGATATTTCAAATTCATAAGCCAAATGAATAATTCAAGGTTCGTATCTTAACATTCTTAACATTCTCAACATCATAATCATTTTTCGGTCCAAATCTCATTTCCAAATTCATTCAAAACCCATATTTCAAAGAAAATCATCATCCTTTTTCTTTCCATTCCATTCATTATAAATCAATCTTAAAACATATAAAGTTTAAAAAAAACAAATCTTTTTAAATAACTACTTCAAATGAAACTTTCAATTTTATAAAATTTCGGCAGCATCTCCTCTAAAACTCGGACTCTGCCACCCTTCTCGGGTCCCAACCAAACCAAACCAAGAGCCTGTTAATCATTCAAATCATTTCTAATAACCATTTTCACAACCATCATACTCAATTCAAGGAAACTATAAAATCCAGAATCCAGTCAATGATTAAGAACTCTCGGTTTTCTCAAACAGTTTCAAACCAAACAATTCCTCAAACCCTGTTCGAACCATTTTTCAAAATAGTAAATTATTCTCAGTAAACAAACCGTTTTCAAATATCAAATCCTCTCCAAATTTGTTTCAAAATCAAACTCCGATAATCCAAGAAAACCCACTTTAACAACATCAGAATATTCAACTTTCTCAATCGATTGTTCAATCAAACTAACAATCTCATTCATCCAAAGCAACTAAATTCAATTCATAAGACTCACGAAATCACAAAAATGTATTTTATGCATTAATATCGATTTATAACAACTCTAGAAGGTAAAACAAGTCTAAGAAAAGCGCCCCTACCTCGAATAATCAAAAGTCATAAATCAAATACGTCCAAGAAACCTTTTTCCCTCGACTCGCACTCAACGGCAGCTGCATCCGCCGCTCCGTTCACTTCCACAACAACAGAAACGGCTTCTATTTTAACCATACAATTACTGGAACTCGACCCTAGAACGTTAACATCACAAAATTCTCAAAAATTTATAGCAGAATAACAGCGGTAAGGATATCAAGGTTAGAATAACTTACTGCAGCTATAGAAAACAGAACAATGGAGCAACAAAGGAGAAGCAGGGACCTGTGCATTCGTTCTAGTGGCAATAACACCATTCTGATCGGTAAGACAGCAGAGACACCAGCAAAATCAGAATAGCAGAGCAAAATAAAAATGAAACAAATTCAAGAAAGGAGGGAGTGGTTACAGATAAATCTGGCCTGATTCCGACAACGGCGTACAGCCGAGTAACTAGCAACGATCAAAACCCAAGAAGACAGAGGCTTCATCTGCGTTCTCCGGCGGCCAGTACAGAGGCGTGAATCTCCGATGACGCAGCAGCAACATGGGTACATCGACGGCGAGCCCAGTAGCTTCGGCGACGGCGGAGGAAAGGCGGCGACGACTCTGGGCGTGACCCTCCTCTCACCGCGTCTCTCTCTCTCCTCGGCTTCAATGGTGACGATGACGGCTCCAAGGCGGACCAGCAGCGACGGCGACGGCTTGGCTGGACGGACGGACAGCACCGGCGGCGTGCTTCCTGGCGAGGATGACGGCTGCGATAGGGACCTGCGAAGACGACGACGACGAACGCGAGGCAGTGGCGGTTTCTCCTCTGCATGCGTCTCTGCTCTCGACGACGGCCAAGGCGATTCGACGGCGTGGCCTAGCCACTCCGGCGCCCTTCTACCGGCGCGCTCTCACCCTCACCCTCGGATCTCCCTCTCTTCCTCCCCCTTTCCTTCTTTCTCAGATCTCCCTTCTTTCTTTTTTTTTTCCTATTTCTTTCTTTGTTTCTTTCTGAAGGGGATGGGGTTGGGTCAAGGGAATGGCAGCGTGGAGTGGCGGTGAGATGGGGTTAGGTTGGGTTAGAGGTAGGATAGTAAATTAGGGTTTCTGATTTGGAATTTTGGTATTTGATTTGGGGCAAATTGGAGTTTTGTTTAATTTTAATAAAATTAAGAGATATTATATTAAATTAAATTCTAAATTAATCCTTTAAAATTATTTTAAAAATATTATTTAATTATCAATTTGTTAATTAGCTTTTCACTAAATATTTTAATTTAAAATATAAGATAACATAATTAATTTTCTTTGTTTATAAGAATTAAAGTATTAAATTTTCAGGATTTAAATTATTTAAACCAAATCATATAAAATTCTTATTATTTTACATTTGCTAAATTTTATAATTTAAATATAGAAAATAATTTAATAATTATAAAGTCAGATAAAACCTTAAATTATTTTAAACTCAATTAATCAAAATTTGTTTTAATTACCTTTAATAAAATAATTTCCGAGATTAAAGTACCTAATGAATAAATAAATCAAAATTAGCTCTTAATAAGATTTTTCTGAAATTTCTGGGTCTTACAGAAAAAATCTAAATTATTTATATAAATAAAAGAAAACAATCATGAGTCTGAAATACCTCAAATTATATTGAATGGAGATGTCAATTCTAACATGGAAAAGTTCATAAGCCAATTGGGCAACATAAATTAAATACAAATAAAAGCTTTAGAGTAAACAAAATTAGGAGAGAAACATAAATTATTGAACCTGGTACGAAGAAGCAATCCTAATGACTAAAAGAAATCCTAATCCTAAAACTTGATAGAGAGGACTTATCTCTCTAAAAACTACATCTAAATTTATGAAAAGTGAATTCTGAGTCTCTCCTTTTCATTCCTCCACTTTGCAGCCTTTAATCTGTGTTTTCTGGGCTTGAAACTAGCCCAGAAATAGCCACGCTGATTTTCACAAATGCGACGTGTCCGCGTGGAGCGCGCGTTCACGTCGCTTGTCTGTATAGTCACTATGGTAAATTATATATCAAATCGAAGCCCCGGACGTTAGCTTTCCAACGCAACTGGAACCGCATCATTTGGATCTTGATAGCTCAAGTTATGATCGATTTAGTGCGAGAGGGTCGGGCTGACAGCTTTGCAGTTCCTTCAATTTCTTGTATTCCTTCCACTTTTGCATGCTTCCTTTCCATCCTCTAAGCCATTCTGCCCTGTAATCCCTGAAATCACTTAACACACATATCAAGTCATCTAATGGTAATAAGAGAAGATTAAATAAAAGAAAATAAAAGCCAAAGAAGCATATTTTCAATCATAGCACAAATTTTGGGAAGGAATTGTAAAACATGCAAATCATATGAATAAATGTATGAAAGATTGATAAAATCCACTCAATTAGGCACAAGATAAACCATAAAATAGTGGTTTATCAATGGGTCAGGTTGTTGTGTTTATTTGAGTCATGTTAGGAGGAGTTTGCAACATTCATAGTTATATTGTTTCTAACCTGTGGCTGGATATATAATGTTTATCTTGGATTTTTTGGTTTTACATTAAAATTTTCTAGTCATATATGTCATGGCTGCAAAACACAGAGGGAGAGGAATGTCTCTACCCACACCCACACCCACACCCACACCCACACGGACAAAGAACCTTTTCCTTTTTTTCTTTATTAATAACTCTTAACTGATCATTTTTATACATATTAATTATTAATTAATAATATAAATTATTCTAAATAAATAGCCGATAGATAGTGATGAAATAATATTATTGTTTTCTTTATATAATAAGCTCTGTTATTTTACTTTTAATTTTCTATTGTTCATCACTTTATTTTTTTCTTTTTCCCTTTTGGCTTCAATTTAATTTTTATTTATCAATTATTTAAAGCAAAGTTTGTGATGTACATTGAGACATCTAATTTGCACAAGGGTCTCTGTTTTGTTATCTTGTGCTTTTTATCTCTTGGCAGAAATTCATTACCTTTTTCCTTTTTTTTCTTCTTCTTCAATGACATTATAGTTTCTCCTTTTAATAACTGTCACTCCTACTTCAATAACAACATTAGTCTTGTATAAATGATAATAACAATCATATTTCTATTTGAGAATGATATGCATCACAGGAAGAAAAAGTCCTTCTTATTATTGACAAATCATGTGCTTATGAATTACTATTGTTCTGTTTATATGATTCATGTGCTTATGAATTATTATTGGTAACTGAGTCTTGGCAATTATTCATTCTAATAATTTAAAGTCTTATACTATAATAGCACCTAATTATTTTTTTCCCTCTGCATTACATTTACCCCTCATGTGCTTGAATGACCAAATGCTTATAATTTATAGTACTATATAATGGTGTCCTGTGTTATTATTTGTTTCAACTCATGATGGGGTGTTGTGTTATAATTTATATATAGTACTATATAGTGGTATGCTGTGTTATAATTTATACTAAGTATTTATTTAATCTTTATTTATGTTAATTTTTTATATAGTACCAATTAATTTGTTAATTGTTATCTCTTTTGATTTTCAGATTTAAATATTAATTTACAAACTTTTAATGATGATGAAGATGTGGAAAGTGATTAAGAATAAGGATTGAAGGCTATTTTATATCTAATATTGTAATTTCTTTTTTATGTTGTTAAATTTGTAGTGATCTAACATTAGCTTTTTTTTTTAAATTCAAGTTATTCGAGTTAATGACATTGTATGAATTTATGTTTGTATTTTAATTTATCTATGAATTTTAAGTTTTTGTCTTAATTTATATATGAATATGTAAAAATTAAAATAATATTTGATTTTTATAGGGGCGGGTTGTACCTGAGTAAAGGACGGCGGGGCGGGGTCGGGTAGGACCAAAACCCGCCCCTACCCGCCCCACTGCTACCCCTAGTCACTGAAAGTATAGTACCTAGACAGAAGATTGATACAAATTATGCTCTACAACGTAAATGATATGCAAAATTTACTAATACTAATTCAATGCAGCCTACTAGCATGACGAACATGCAGCATTTACATGTTTTGTTTCTTTTAAGCTTATATTTCTCAACTGCCATGTCCAACTACTTTAGAGTATGCAACGGCCAATTGAATATCCTTGGATCAGAAATATCCAGGACAGGATAAATGTGCCATGGCGAAATTACCTATTGTATTGTTGGGCACAAGAACATTTTTAGAACCACTAGTATGAAATATCTTCTAAACTCTATCCTATCTGATTCCGTTTCCATAGTGTTGCTGTATACAAAATTGCGGAGTTCAGTGCTTGTTCGTCTATGGTACTGTGTGTTGATGGCTACGTGTGCCAGATTTTTTTTTGTACAGGGATGGAAATTCATTGCCTACAACATATTC
This sequence comes from Arachis stenosperma, assembly GCF_014773155.1. Classification (NCBI taxonomy): domain Eukaryota; kingdom Viridiplantae; phylum Streptophyta; class Magnoliopsida; order Fabales; family Fabaceae; genus Arachis; species Arachis stenosperma. Next base: position 106,589,402 of record NC_080382.1, read on the forward strand.
ATTATCTAATGATAGAAACATCCAATCGCTAGTTACATGCAATCTCTGTTGATGCTGCAATTTTAAATGAACATATTCAGCACAGACACTTAAACCTATACATTTAATTTAGACAACAACATTTAACAATTCAACAAAATTAAATCACCTATAGAACACACCCTACAAGAACTTGTACAAAAATAATCAAATAAATTTTAACTATGTTGCCATAAAATGCAACATACACAAAATTAGATAAAGAATTATTCGTATACATAGTAAAACGAACCTCCTTTTGATGTGATTAGAAATATCTTAAAATCGGAGAGAAAAAACGAGTTCCGATTTACCATGTTTAGATAATTGAATCAATTGTAATTGTGTAGTTAGATTTCAAACTATAATAAACAACATACAACCTAGTTAATCATGTACCGGTAGAGTCAACTAAATTACAACTATTCACAATAAATTTGAAAATCATCCACATACATGTTAAAGTTGACATTCATGTTTTGAAAAATTAAAGTTACAAAGTAGTCGCTAATTTGGTAGGAAATAATATGTAGTCAATTAGTTGTAATACTATCACAAATATCATGCAAATTCCTTTTAAACTAGTAATAAATTGATAGGTATCTCACAAATATTTCAGTCGCAATGAAGTCTTTAATTTTTCACCATCATCAGTAGCAAATATGTCATTAATGTTTCCCAAAATATTAGTTAGAATACCAATTTTGTCGCTATTCGAAAATAAACCTCATTATTTTTTTATTTTTTTCATTTAACTAAAAAATTAAAACGCATATAAATAAAATCAGTTCATCAAAATTATACATATTTAAAAAAAATTCAAATCATGTTTAAAAAAATTAGGTATTAAAGCTTAACCCAGTAATAACCAAGCCTTTGGGTTTGATCAAATGCTATTTTATCTATTCAATAGCTCTAGAAAATATGACTTAATTAGTAAACTAACAAAGAAAAATGCTCAGTTACAATATCATGTAAAAATAAGTACTCACTCAATTCTTTAGAGATGTTTCAATCTGGCTGCACAAATGTGATCATGCTTCTATAAAATTCATTATACATTTCACATCTCAGTTTCTTATTGCACATTGAAAATAGAAAAATAAAAAATACAAACAACACCTTAGACTTGACATATCAATTGCATAAAGAACATGTCACTAGTTTCACCAATGTTGTCACTTATACTGTGATCAAACTACAAAAATATCAAAGAAAAATAACATCTTAGAGAAAGGCTAATTAAAGAAAGGCTCCAAATACATCTTAGAGCAATTACCTAACACCAACAATATCACGAAATTCATCATCCATACTTCGAAGCATATAGTTGTGGAAATCATATGTCAGGGGAAGCTCATGATTCTAAAGAACAACAGAAGAAAAATATATACATATAGCAATAAGAAAATGTAGAAATATTAGCTTTTTCATATGTTTTCAAGAACAAAAGAATAAATAACTAAATACAAAATAATCAAACAATGATATGATGGAAACTAGATGCCACGGCAACTCATTACACTTACAATGTAACATATACAAATGGACAAGTTCAAACTCATTAAATTGTTATTTGTTATTAGCACACGGGATATTAGGAGTAGATTTGCATGCTTACCGCACCATCTATGGACTCAATAGCACTGTTGACTTCTTCAGAGCTGTTGTGGGTCACAAATTCAACCCTAGAAGAAAATCTGAAATGGGAACCCTCATTCTTAGCACTGTCAAATTTTAACATAGATAATTTCACAAAAAAAGATGTAATAATCAGAAAGAAATATAAACAGTAAGATGTACTATCATCAAACAAAACACGACCAACTTACATAGCCATCAAATTGTTGTTTAGCAGCTTCAGCTTCCTCAATTGAAGACATGGTCACGAAACCAACACCCCTGCTTCTTCTACTCATCATATCATAAATCACCTGTCAAAAGCAAACAACTTCATCTCGTGCACCCAACCCAAGAAAAAAATTTTCTTTGCAATTCAATTCGCTAACCCTAGAATGACTAAATTGAAAATGCGGCATATAAGCTAAATTAAAATGCAAGCCTTGTGTCTTGTAGGAAGTTATCTTCTGGTTTTCAAAAATGGTTAGCAGAACAAAGCACAAGATAAATGATTCCACATGCATTTTATCATTCAGAGACATCAAATTCATATTTATTAAAGAAGTCTATCTATTCAAAATACATAGGAATTCTTGACAACCAAAAAGATTGATGGATGAAATAGATGAAGTGTATAGTGTATAACAATGCATCTACACAAGTGTAGCATGCAATTACTAACTTTTTGTTAACTAATTTAAAGGGATATTAAGTATAACAAATGGGAATAGAAGGCTACAAAAATGGGAAATAACAGGAAGGCAATAGGCCAATTGGAGTACAGTTCACCTTACTTATCAATTTTTAGTATGAATAACTATAATACCTAAAGAAGATGACAAAACAAATAGTGCAATATTGTTTGTGCTTGAGGATTGAGCTCAAAACATGGAAATTCTGAACCAGCTGGAAATGACATTCTCTGAGAAACACCAACTACTACAACAACATTTGGAAGAAGTTCTAGAGGGTATACTTCACGATCAAACTCTATCTCCGAAAACAACTAAAATATTGAGTCCCAAATCAGCAAATTTAACCGATTCCAGAATAAAGGAATGGTTGAATTTTTTCAATGGCTAGAAGTATTGTTTATCTTGATAGTAAATATATCTAAAAAATATACTTAAGTTGATGAGAGTATCTTTCAATAAACATAAGTAGAAAGAAACAAAATAGAACAACACAACTTTCTAACCAAGTGAATAGCAGCCATCAGAACAGTAGTGAAGATAATCAAAAATTAAAATTAAGAACAAAAATAAACAATTAACAAATTCAAAATAAAAATAACAGTAGCAGCAGCCAAAAGTAGTGTTGAATAATAAATTAAAAATCAACAACAAAATTTTGATTATAACAATAAACACCTAATGAGAACAATAATCAAATACTGAAAGAAAAGGACCATCAGCAGAGAAGAAGAGGACGACCGAGGGTAGCACCATTGTGACCATGATGGGAGAAGCAGTTGTTGTCGTTGAGGGTCGTCGTCACTGAGAGGCGAGAAGCAGTGAAGCAGTGCAGCACTGTCATGACTTTGAGGCTGATGAGTGGTGACGGGAGGGAGCCGTTACGGTGGCTAGTGAGAGACAGAGAGAGTGCTGAGAGGGAAAAGGTGACAACGGTTGATGAGAGAAAAAGAGATGAATGAGAAAGGAAGGATGGCGGAAAAAGAGAGTGCTGGAAATGGCGCTTATACACAAATTTTGATTTGAAATAATAGAAAGGACGCTTATATGTGCGTTTTCAATTTTTGAAATTAAATGCTTTTTAAATTAATATAAGCATATAAGCATATGTTTTTGTATGTTTTAGATTGAATTGGTTTAAAAATTATCTAATTTAAAACATTTAAATTATTAGTTTTAATTTTAGTTTCTAATTTTAATATCTTTTTCGCCATTTACATGTGTGTGTAAATATATATTTTTCGTAAAAAAATAAAATGTGCTAGTGATCTGTATTATTTTGACGTGTATGTGGCTGCACCCTAGCTATGATATCTAAGAGGCAAATGCTTAAATTTTGTTCATGCATTTTTGGTCTGTTCCATTACATGCAATGGGTATTGTGTGCAACGATTTACTATAATGCCTTACAATTTATGATGTAAAGTAAAAGATAACCAATATATGTTGTTTGAATTTGAATATTACAAAGTAAGTATTTACCTTTTTTAAAATCAATATATTTTCTCTACATGCTGCATGCTGAGAAATTGAATTCATGAAAAGAAAAAAATAAAAGATATTTGTTGAGGGTTTTTGTTGTTGTTAAGAATTAATTACAAAAACTAAATACATATATCTATAACTCAATTCACAATAACCAAATTTTAAATTTTTTTTTATACTTTTTTAATAGAATAATTAGAATCAATTTAGATAAATTAGTATTATTTATATTTAGGGGAGTTCTTTGGTGGCCAAAAAGTTAAGGTGGCTAAGGTAACCATATGATGTGTGCTGTGTTTTTTGTACACACGTGTAGTGAAAACATAGGGTTGACCAACATTATGACCAAGTGAATTTAGTAACTACAGTAAAAATGATAATAGTTGGTAACATGAATGGAGGGCAAAATCAAAAAATTGAAATTTCTCTTTAGAGAAAAATTTATTGGGAAAAAATAAAAAATTGAAAGATACAGTTAGGGTTCCAACTTCAAACAGGGGACTTAGTCTAAGGGTGATGTAGTGAGTCAGATGAAGTGGTTGTTGTTGAAGGCTCTTGACCTCCTTGTGTGGCCGGCGGTCATCTGGTGAAATCCAGGACAATTGTTTTGGGTCGTTGGCGTGACACATGTTAAGCATTGATCAGAGAAGGTGATTTGTATGAATTCTTTGATCAAGGTGTCGGAAGCGGGGGTTATATCATGGGTGGCGTTGAATGGAGCTTTTCGGAGGTGAAATCGGGAAACAAGCATTGTGGGTCATTGGCGTCCCACCTGTTAGGCACGGATTGGAAAAGGTTGTGCGCGTGGATTTGAACATCAAGGTGTCGGGAGCAGGTTGGTGCAACGGGTATATCGGTGGCATTGGCAGTCGCTACATTCATAGGTATGTTATCATCCTTTTTCCATTTTTTCCTGCCATTCTTGTTGAGCCCTCTATTTTTGTTGTTAATATGTTGAATAATTATGGATCTTAGAAGCATGTTACTTGGCCATTTTTGGATTATTATTGAAAGTTCAATGAAAGTGCCCCATTTCTTTTGGTTTCCAGCATGGATAAATTCAATAGAGTACCAGGATATGTCATGTGATTGTAGGAAAAGTTTAACAATAATGTGTGTATATTTTTCAGCTTTCATGAATCGAATTTTTTTCTCACTTTGTTCCTATCTTTTGAAAGTATTATTGGTTAAGTTGGTTAGCTTGTTGCTGTTGGGAAGATGTATATATCACACCATCTACTTATATGGCTCATGCCTTTACATTGGTTGTTTAGAGAGAGTCATTAGCCATAAAAAGTTTTCGTTTAGAAACTTTTGTTGGAAGGGTCGAAAGAGATTTGAGTACTTCTCCACAAATGCCACTGCTAGCTATGATCTTACGTATCTATTTGAGTTTTTCTTATTTTATTTTATTTCGATTTCAAATTGTTTTCGCACAAAATAAACCTTTTACTTTTTATGATCTTTCTCTCCTTTTGTTGGAAGTGTTGAAGGAGATTTGAGTACTTTTTCACAAATGCCACTGCAAGCTATGATCTAATGTATCTATCTGAATTTTTTTATTTTATTTTATTTTGAATTTCGATTTTTTCGCACAACTCAAACCTTACTTATTTTCGAGTTATGCTTTAGTTTTAATAGCACTCTTTCTTTTTCGATATCCTGGGTTCTAATAAACCCCATGTTTATCTTCTTTCTCTTGTTCTTTTGTTGAAAGAGTTGAAGAAGATTTGAGTATTTCTCCATGGTGCACGAAATTGTGATCTCAATGGCGCCAACAACTTGGTACGCACAATTGTAATCTCAACTCTTTTTTACAACTTCGCACAATGATGAGCGGATAATTTATACGCTTTTTGGCATTGTTTTTAGGTAGTTTTTAGTAAGTTCAAGCTACTTTTAGGGATGTTTTCATTAGTTTTTATGTTAAATTCACATTTCTGGACTTTACTATGAGTTTGTGTGTTTTTCTGTGATTTCAGGTAAATTCTGACTGAAATTGAGGGACTTGAGCAAAGCTCTGAAAAAGGCTGACAAAAGGACTGCTGATGCTGTTGGAATCTGACCTCCCTGCACTCGAAATGGATTTTCTGGAGCTACAGAACTCCAATTGGCGCGCTCTCAACGGCGTTGGAAAGTAGACATCCAGGGCTTTCCAGCAATATATAATAGTCCATACTTTATTCGGAATTTGACGACGTAACTTGGCGTTGAACGCCAAGTACATGCTGCTGTCTGGAGTTAAACGCCAGAAAAACGTCATGATCTGGAGTTGAACGCCCAAAACACGTCATAACTCGGAGTTCAACTCCAAGAGAAGCCTCAGCTCGTGGATTGATCAAGCTCAGCCCAAACATACACCAAGTGGGCCCCGGAAGTGGATTTATGCATCAATTACTTACTCATGTAAACCCTAGGAGCTAGTTTATTATAAATAGAACATTTAACTAATGTATTTGACATCTTTTGATCACTTTAGATCTTAGGATCAGATCCTGGATTATATTTTGAATCTGGTGATCACGTTTTGGGGGCTGGCCATTCGGCCATGCCTGAACCTTTTACTTATGTATTTTCAACGGTGGAGTTTCTACACACCATAGATTAAGGGTGTGGAGCTCTGCTGTACCTCAAGTATTAATGCAATTCTATTTTCTTTTATTCAAATCTCTCTTATTCTTATTCCAAGATATTCATTCGCACCCAAGAACATGATGAATGTGATGATTAGATAACCCTCATTATCATTCTCACTTATGAACGCACGTGATTGACAACCACTTCCGTTCTACATGCAACCGAGCTTGAATGTGTATCTCTTAGATTTCCCAACAGAATCTTCGTGGTATAAGCTAGATAGATGGCGGCATTTATGAGGATCCGGAAAGTCTCACCTTGTCTGTGGTATTCCGAGTAGGATCCTGGGAATCCGGAAAGTCTAACCTTGTCTGTGGTATTCCGAGTAGGATTTCGGTAATGAATGACTGTGACGTGCTTCAGACTTGCAAGTGCTGGGCGTTAGTGACAAACGCAAAAGAATCAAGGGATTCTATTCCAGTAGGAGCAGGAACCAACCAGTGATTAACCGTGCTGTGACAGAGTGCGTGAGCGTAGTTTTCACTGCGAGGATGGGATGTAGCCATCAACCATGGGTGATGCCTCCAGACGATTAGCCATGCGAGTGACAGCCGCAGAGGACCATTTTCCCGAGAGGATTGAAAATGGCCACCGCTGATGGTGAACCCCTATACACAGCTTGCCATGGAAAGGAGTAAGAAGAATTGAGTTGAAGCAATAGGAGAGCAGGCGTCCTTGGGCCATACAGCATCTTCATATACTTAACTGAAATTCCTACCAATGAATCTGCATAAGTATTCTATCCCTTTTATTATTTCTATTTTATTATTTCTATTTTCGAAAACCAAAACAATTTTAATCTGCCTAACTGAGATTTGCAAGGTGACCATAGCTTGCTTCATACCAACAATCTCTGTGGGATCGACCCTTACTCACGTAAGGTTTATTACTTGGACGACCCAGTACACTTGCTGGTTAGTTGAACGGAGTTGTGAATTCAACCAGTGCCACTTAAAAGCCTTCATCTCAAAATAATTAGAACATGGATCACAATTTCGTCCACCAAGTTTTTGGCGTCGTTGCCGGGGACTATTTGAATTACAATTACGTGCAACCACAGCACCAAGTTGATCCGGCAACACCACCAAGTTTTTGGCGCCGTTGCCGGGGATTGTTCGAGTATGGACAACTGACGGTTCATCTTGTTGCTCAGATTAGGTAATTTTCTTTTTTTTTAAAATCTTTTTAAAAATTTTTCTTTTATTTTTCGTTTTTCCTAACATTATTTTCGAAAAAATTAATAAAAATCCAAAAAAAAATTAGAAAATCATAAAAACCAAAAATATTTTGTGTTTCTTGTTTGAGTCTTGAGTCAATTTTTAAGTTTGGTGTCAATTGCATGCTTTAAAAATTTTTTCTTGCATTTTTTCGAAAATTCCATGCATTCATAGTGTTCTTCATGATCTTCAAGTTGTTCTTGATAAGTCCTCTTGTTTGATCTTGATGATTTCTTGTTTTGTGTCTTTTCTTGTTTTTCATGTGCATCTTTGCATTCATATTTTCCAAGCATTAAAAATTTCTAAGTTTGGTGTCTTGCATGTTTTCTTTGCATCAAAAATTTTTCAAAATTATGTTCTTGATGTTCATCATGATCTTCAAAGTGTTCTTGGTGTTCATCTTGACATTCATATCATTCTTGCATGCATTCATGGTTTTGATCTAAAAATTTCATGCATTAAGTATTTTTGTTATTTTTCTCTCTCATAATAAAAAAAATTCAAAAATCAAAAAAATATATTTTCCTTATTTCCCTCCAAATTTTCGAAATTTTGGGTTGACTTAGTCAAAAAATTTTCAAAATTAGTTGTTTCTTACAAGTCAAGTCAAAATTTCAATTTTAAAAATCTTATCTTTTCAAAATCTTTTTCAAAAATCATATCTTTTTCATTTTTTTCATTTTTCGAAAATTTCAAAAACATTTTTCAAATTATTTTCAAAATCTTTTTCTTATCTTTACATCATATTTTCGAAAATTCACTAATAATTAATGTGATTGGTTCAAAAATTTGAAGTTTGTTACTTTCTTGTTAAGAAAGGTTCAATCTTTAAGTTCTAGAATCTTATCTTGTAGTTTCTTGTTAGTAAAGTAAATAATTTGAAAATTTTTGAATTAAATCTTTTTATCTTTTATTTGATCTTTTTCAAAAGTTTTATCTTTTTCAAAATTTGATTTCAAAATATCTTATCTAACTTGCTATCTTCTTATCTTTATCAATTTTGATTTCAAATCTTTTTCAATCAACTAACTAACTTTTTGTTTGTTTCTTATCTTTTTCAAAACTACCTAACTACTTTTTCCTCTCTAATTTTCGAAAATATATCTCATCTCTTTTTCAAAAATTCTTTTTAATTAATTAATTGTTTCATGTTTTAATTTTAATTACATTTTATCTCTAATTTTCGAAAACTACTAATCTCTTTTTCAAAATTAATTTCGAAAATTCCCTTCTCTTTTCTTCTTTTATTTAATTATTTAATTACTAACACTTCTCTTCACCTCTCTTCACCCAAAAATCCGAACTCTTCTTCATTCTTCTACCCCTTTCTTTTTCTACTAACATAAAGGAATCTCTATACTGTGACATAGAGGATTCCCCTTCTTTTCTTGTTTTCTTCTCTTTCATATGAGCAGGAACAAGGATAAAGGCACTCTTGTTGAAATTGATCCAGAACCTGAAAGGACTCTGAAGAGAAAATTAAGAGAAGCTAAATTACAACAGTCCAGAAACAACCTTTCAGAAATTTTCGAACAAGAGAAGGAGATGGCAGCCGAAAATAATAATAATGCAAGGAGAATGCTTGGTGATTTCACAAAGCCAACGTCCAAATTTGATGGAAGGAGCATCTCCATTCCTGCCATTGGAGCCAATAACTTTGAGCTTAAGCCTCAACTAGTTGCCTTAATGCAACAAAACTGCAAGTTTTATGGACTTCCATCTGAAGATCCTTATCAGTTTTTAACTGAGTTCTTGCAGATCTGTGAGACTGTAAAGACGAATGGAGTTGATCCTGAAGTCTACAGACTCATGCTTTTCCCTTTTGCTGTAAGAGACAGAGCTAGAGTATGGTTGGATTCACAACCCAAGGATAGCCTGGACTCATGGGATAAGCTGGTCACTGCCTTTTTGGATAAATTCTTTCCTCCTCAAAAGCTGAGCAAGCTGAGAGTGGATGTTCAAACCTTCAAACAAAAAGATGGTGAATCTCTCTATGAAGCTTGGGAAAGATACAAGCAGCTGACCAAGAGATGTCCATCTGACATGTTTTCAGAATGGACCATATTAGATATATTCTATTATGGTCTCTCTGAATTTTCGAAAATGTCATTGGACCACTCTGCAGGTGGATCTATTCACCTGAAGAAAACACCTGAAGAGGCTCAAGAACTGGTGCACGAAATTGCAATAACACTTTTGCAATCCCGCACAACTAACCAGCAAGTGCACTGGGTCGTCCAAGTAATACCTTGCGTGAGCAAGGGTCGATCCCACGGAGATTGTCGGCTTGAAGCAAGCTATGGTTATCTTGTAAATCTTAGTCAGGATATCAGAAATTATCAGGATTGATTGTGAAAAACAAAAGAACATGAAATGGTTACTTGTTCAGCAGTAATGGAGAATAGGCTGAGGCTTTGGAGATGCTCCATCTTCTGAATCTCTGCTTTCCTACTGTCTTCTTCATCAAACACGCAAGGCTCCTTCCATGGCAAGCTGTATGTAGGGTTTCACCGTTGTCAGTGGCTACCTCCCATCCTCTCAGTGAAAATGTTCCTATGCTCTGTCACAGCATGGCTAATCAGCTGTCGGTTCTCGGTCAGGCCGGAATAGAATCCATCGATCCTTTTGCGTCTGTCACTAACGCCCCGCCTGCTAGGAGTTTGAAGCACGTCACAGTCATTCAGTCATTGAATCCTACTCAGAATACCACAGACAAGGTTTAGACCTTCCGGATTCTCTTGAATGCCGCCATCAGTTCTAGCTTATACCACGAAGATTCTGGTTAAGGAATCCAAGAGATATCTACTCAATCTAAAGTAGAACAGAGGTGGTTGTCAGGCACATGTTCATAGTTGAGAATGATGATGAGTGTCACGGATCATCACATTCATCCGGGTTAAGAGCAAGTGATATCTTAGAATGGAAGCAAGCATGATTGAATAAGAAACAGTAGTAATTGCATTAATCCATCAAGACACAGCAGAGCTCCTCACCCCCAACCATGGGGTTTAGAGACTCATGCCGTGGAATGTATACAATAAAACGTGTAAAATGTCATGAGGTCCTTGATACAATGTCAAAAGATCCTATTAATAGTAAACTAGTATCCTAAGGTTTACAGAAATGAGTAAATGACATAAAAATCCACTTCCGGGCCCACTTGGTGTGTGCTTGGGCTGAGCAATGAAGCATTTTCGTGTAGAGACCTTTTCTGGAGTTAAACGCCAGCTTTCATGCCAGTTTGGGCGTTTAACTCCAAGTTTTATGCCAGTTCCGGCGTTTAACGCTGGAATTTCTGAGGCCGAATTGCTACGCCAGTTTGGGCCATCAAATCTTGGGAAAAGTATAGACTATCATATATTGCTGGAAAGCCCAGGATGTCTACTTTCCAATGCCATTGAGAGCGCGCCAATTGGGCTTCTGTAGCTCCAGAAAATCCACTTCGAGTGCAGGGAGGTCAGAATCCAACAGCATCTGCAATCCTTTTCAGTCTCTGAATCAGATTTTTGCTCAGAACCTTCAATTTCAGTCAGAAAATACCTGAAATCACAGAAAAACACACAAACTCATAGTAAAGTCCAGAAAAGTGAATTTTAGCTAAAAACTAATAAAAATATACTAAAAACTTAACTAATTATACTAAAAACATACTAAAAATAATGCCAAAAAGCGTACAAATTATCCGCTCATCAAGAACTCATTGACATGGTTGCAAATAACCAGTTCATGTACACTTCTGAGAGGAATTCCGTGAACAATGGGATACCTCAGAAGAAAGGAGTTCTTGAAATTGATACTCTGAATGCCATATTGGCTCAGAACAAAGTGTTGACTCAACAGGTCAACATAATCTCTCAAAATCTGAATGGATTGCAACATGCATCCAACAGTACTAAAGAGGCAGCTTCTGAAGAAGCTTATGATCCTGAGAACCCTGCCATGGCAGAGGTTAATTACATGGGTGAACCTTATGGAAACACCTATAACTCATCATGGAGAAATCATCCAAATTTCTCATGGAAGGATCAACAAAAGCCTCAACAAGGCTTTAACAATGGTGGACGTAATAGGCTAGGCAATAGCAAGCCATATCCATCATCCCCTCAGCAACAGACAGAGAATTCTGAACAAAACAATTCTAATTTAGCCAATGTAGTCTCTGATCTGTCAAAGGCCACTTTCAGTTTCATGAGTGAAACAAGATCATCCATTAAAAATCTAGAGGCACAAGTGGGCCAGCTGAGTAAGAAAGTCATTGAAACTCCTCCCACTATTCTCCCAAGCAATACAGAAGAGAATCCAAAAGGAGAGTGCAAGGCCATTGATGTGATCAAAGTGGCCGAATGCACAAGGGAGGAGGAGGACGAAAATCCTAGTGAGGAAGACCTCCTGGGACGTCCCTCAAGCAAGAAGGAATTTCCTATTAAGGATCCAAAGGAATCTGAGGCTCATATAGAGACCATAGAGATTCCATTAAATCTCCTTCTGCCATTCATGAGCTCTGAAGACTATTCTTCCTCAGAAGAGGATGAAGATGTAACTGGAGAGCAAGTTGCTCAATATTTAGGAGCTATCATGAAGCTGAATGCCAAGTTGTTTGGTAATGAGACCTTGGAAAGTGAACCTCCCTTGCTCATTAATGAACTGGATACTTGGATTCAGAAAATTCTACCTCAAAAGAAACAAGATCCTGGCAAGTTCTTAATACCTTGTACCATAGGCACCATGACCTTTGCAAAAGCTCTGTGTGATCTGGGGTCAGGGATAAATCTTATGCCACTCTCTGTAATGGAGAAGCTGGGGATCATTGAGGTACAACCTGCCTTGTTCTCATTACAACTGGCAGACAAGTCATTGAGACAAGCTTATGGAATAGTAGAGGACGTGCTAGTAAAGGTTGAAGGCCTTTACATCCCTGCTGATTTCATAATCCTAGACACTAGGAAGGAAGAGGATGATTGCATCATCCTTGGAAGACCTTTCCTAGCCACAGCAGGAGCTGTGATAGATGTCAACAGAGGAGAATTAGTCCTTCAATTGAATGGGGACTACCTTGTGTTTAAGGCACATGGCCATCCCTCTATGACAGAAGAGAGTAAGCATGAAGAGCTTCTCTCAGTTCAGAGTCAAGAAGAGCCCACACAGTCAAACTCTAAGTTTGGTGTTGTGAGGCCACAACCAAACTCTAAGTTTGGTGTTAAGACCCCATATCCAAACTCTAAGTTTGGTGTTGGCAACTATACAACATTGACCTGATCACCTTGTGGCTCCATGAGAGCCACTGTCAAGCTATTGACATTAAAGAAGCGCTTGTTGGGAGGCAACCCAATTTTATTTATCTAATTTTTATTTTATTGTTATTTTATGTTTTATTAGGTACATGATCATGAGGAGTCACGAAAAAATCAAAAAAATTAAAAACAGAGTCAAAAAAACAGAAGAAAAAAATTTTCACCCTAGAGGTAGCGCAGACTGGCGTTCAACGCCAGTAAGGTGCATCTGGCCGGCGTTCAATGCCAGAACAGAGCACCATTCTGGCGCTGAACGCCAGAAACAAGCAACATCCTGGCGCTGAACGCCAGGAATGTGCCTAGAAGAGAAAAACTGGCGCTGAACGCCAGTAACAAGCATGAAACTGGCGTTCAACGCCAGAAACATGCTTTACATGGGCGTTGAACGCCCAGAACGTGCACCAATGGGCGTTTAAACGCCAGAATGATGCACGAAGGCATTTTACATGCCTATTTGGTGCAGGGATGGAATTTCTTGACACCTCAGGATCTGTGAACCTCACAGGATCCCCACCTACCTCGCCCTCTCTCTCCATTCATGGTCATCCCTTCTGTTTTTCATTCACCACTCACTCTTTCCCATAAACCCCACTCACCTTCAAAATTCATATTCTCCTTCCCACCCAATCCCACCCATATAGCCGAATCCATCTCCCCTCACTCTCCTCCATTTTCTTCTTCTTCTTCTTCTTCTCTTCTTTCTTCTCTTGCTCGAGGGCGAGCAATATTTTAAGTTTGGTGTGGTAAAAGCATAGCTTTTTGCTTTTCCATTACCATTAATGGCACCTAAGGCCAGAAAAACCTCAAAGGGAAAGGGAAGGCAAAAGCTTCCACCTCCGAGTCATGGGAGATGGAAAGATTCATCTCCAAGAGCCATCAAGACCACTTCTATGATGTTGTGGCAAAGAAGAAGGTGATCCCCGAGGTCCCTTTCAAGCTCAAAAAGAATGAGTATCCGGAGATCCGACATGAAGTTCAAAGAAGAGGTTGGGAAGTCTTAACCAACCCCATGCAACAAGTTGGAATCTTAATGGTTCAAGAGTTCTATGCCAATGCATGGATCACTAGGAACCATGACCAAGGTATGAACCCGAGTCCAAAGAATTATCTCACAATGGTTAGGGGGAAATACTTGGATTTCAGTCCGGAAAATGTGAGGTTGGCGTTTCACTTACCCATGATGCAAGGTGATGAACGCCCCTACACAAGAAGGGTCAACTTTAATCAAAGGTTGGACCAAGTCCTAATGGACATATGTGTGGAAGGCGCCCAATGGAGAATAGACTCCAAAGGCAAACCGGTCCAACTAAGAAGACTGGACCTCAAGCCTGTAGCTAGAGGATGGTTGGAGTTCATCCAAAGATCCATCATCCCTACAAGCAACCGATCTGAAGTTACTGTGGATCGGGCCATCATGATTCATAGCATCATGATTGGAGAGGAAGTAGAAGTTCATGAGGTCATCTCCAATGAACTCTACAAAATAGCCGACAAGCCTTCACCCATGGCACGGCTAGCCTTGCCTCACCTCATTTGCCATCTATGTTACTCAGCTGGAGTTATCATAGAGGGAGATGTCTCCATTGAAGAAGACAAGCCCATCACCAAGAAGAGGATGGAGCAAGCAAGAGAAGCTCCTCACGGCCCTCAAGAGATGCATGAGGGAGCTCATCATCAACAATTCCCTGAGATGCCTCAAGGAATGCACTTTCCTCCCAACAACTATTGGGAGCAACTCAACACCTCCTTAGAAGATCTGAGCCATAATGTGGAACAATTAAGGGTGGAACATCAGGAGCACTCCATCATTCTCCAAGAAATAAGAGAAGATCAAAGAGTAATGAGGGAGGAGCAACAAAGGCAAGGAAGGGACATAGAAGAGTTGAAGAACATCACTGGTCCTTCAAGAAGAAGACGCCACTAGAGGTGGATTCATTCCTTGTTCTTTATTTCTTTCTGTTTTCAGTTTTTAATATTGTGTTTATCTATGTTTTGTGTCTTTATTTCATGATCATTAGTATGTAACCATGCCTTAAAGCTATGAATAAATTCCATTAATCCTTCACCTCTCTTAAATGAAAAATGTTTTAATTCAAAAGAACAAGAAGTACATGGATTTCGAATTTATCCTTGAATTTAGTTTAATTATATTAATGTGGTGACAATACTTTTGTTTTCTGAATGAATGCTTGAACAGTGCATATGTCTTTTGATCTTGTTGTTTATGAATGTTAAAATTGTTGGCTCTTGAAAGAATGATGAACAAAGAGAAATGTTATTGAGGATCTGAAAAATCATGAAATTGATTCTTGAAGCAAGAAAAAGCAGTGAAAAAGAAGAATCATTCGAAAAAAAAAAAGAGTATATAGAAAAAGAAGGAGCAGTAGAAAAAGCCAATAGCCCTTAAAACCAAAAGGCAAGGGTAAAAAGGATCCAAGGCTTTGAGCATCAATGGATAGGAGGGCCCAAGGAAATAAAATCCAGGCCTAAGCGGCTAAATCAAGCTGTCCCTAACCATGTGCTTGTGTCATGAAGGTCCAAGTGAAAAGCTTGAGACTGAGTGGTTAAAGTCGTGATCCAAGGCAAAAGAGTGTGCTTAAGAGCTCTGGACACCACTAACTGGGGACTTTAGCAAAGCTAAGTCACAATCTGAAAAGGTTCACCCAGTTATGTGTCTGTGGCATTTATGTATCCGGTGGTAATACTGGAAAACAAGGTGCTTAGGGCCACGGCCGAGACTCATAAGTAGCTGTGTTCAAGAATCAACATGCTTAACTAAGAAAGTCAATAACACTATCCCAAATTCTAAGTTCTCCAGAGACGCCAATCCCTCTAAACTTCAAAGGAAAAAGTGAGATGCCAAAACTGTTCAGAAGCAAAAAGCTACAAGTCCCGCTCATCTAATTATAATTAATATTCATTGATATTCTGGAATTTATAGTATATTCTCTTCTTTTTATCCTATTTGATTTTCAGTTGCTTGGGGACAAGCAACAATTTAAGTTTGGTGTTGTGATGAGCGGATAATTTATACGCTTTTTGGCATTGTTTTTAGGTAGTTTTTAGTAAGTTCAAGCTACTTTTAGGGATGTTTTCATTAGTTTTTATGTTAAATTCACATTTCTGGACTTTACTATGAGTTTGTGTGTTTTTCTGTGATTTCAGGTAAATTCTGACTGAAATTGAGGGACTTGAGCAAAGCTCTGAAAAAGGCTGACAAAAGGACTGCTGATGCTGTTGGAATCTGACCTCCCTGCACTCGAAATGGATTTTCTGGAGCTACAGAACTCCAATTGGCGCGCTCTCAACGGCGTTGGAAATTAGACATCCAGGGCTTTCCAGCAATATATAATAGTCCATACTTTATTCGGAATGTGACGATGTAACTTGGCGTTGAACGCCAAGTACATGCTGCTGTCTGGAGTTAAACGCCAGAAAAACGTCATGATCTGGAGTTGAACGCCCAAAACACGTCATAACTCGGAGTTCAACTCCAAGAGAAGCCTCAGCTCGTGGATTGATCAAGCTCAGCCCAAACATACACCAAGTGGGCCCCGGAAGTGGATTTATGCATCAATTACTTACTCATGTAAACCCTAGGAGCTAGTTTATTATAAATAGAACATTTAACTAATGTATTTGACATCTTTTGATCACTTTAGATCTTAGGATCAGATCCTGGATTATATTTTGAATCTGGTGATCACGTTTTGGGGGCTGGCCATTCGGCCATGCCTGAACCTTTTACTTATGTATTTTCAACGGTGGAGTTTCTACACACCATAGATTAAGGGTGTGGAGCTCTGCTGTACCTCAAGTATTAATGCAATTCTATTTTCTTTTATTCAAATCTCTCTTATTCTTATTCCAAGATATTCATTCGCACCCAAGAACATGATGAATGTGATGATTAGATAACCCTCATTATCATTCTCACTTATGAACGCACGTGATTGACAACCACTTCCGTTCTACATGCAACCGAGCTTGAATGTGTATCTCTTAGATTTCCCAACAGAATCTTCGTGGTATAAGCTATATAGATGGCGGCATTTATGAGGATCCGGAAAGTCTCACCTTGTCTGGTATTCCGAGTAGGATCCTGGGAATCCGGAAAGTCTAACCTTGTCTGTGGTATTCCGAGTAGGATTCCGGTAATGAATGACTGTGACGTGCTTCAGACTTGCAAGTGCTGGGCGTTAGTGACAAACGCAAAAGAATCAAGGGATTCTATTCCAGTAGGAGCAGGAACCAACCAGTGATTAGCCGTGCTGTGACAGAGTGCGTGAGCGTAGTTTTCACTGCGAGGATGGGATGTAGCCATCAACCATGGGTGATGCCTCCAGACGATTAGCCATGCGAGTGACAGCCGCAGAGGACCATTTTCCCGAGAGGATTGAAAGTAGCCACCGCTAATGGTGAACCCCTATACACAGCTTGCCATGGAAATGAGTAAGAAGAATTGAGTTGAAGCAATAGGAGAGCAGGCGTCCTTGGGCCATACAGCATCTTCATATACTTAACTGAAATTCCTACCAATGAATCTGCATAAGTATTCTATCCCTTTTATTATTTCTATTTTATTATTTCTATTTTCGAAAACCAAAACAATTTTAATCTGCCTAACTGAGATTTGCAAGGTGACCATAGCTTGCTTCATACCAACAATCTCTGTGGGATCGACCCTTACTCACGTAAGGTTTATTACTTGGACGACCCAGTGCACTTGCTGGTTAGTTGTGTGGTGGACGAAATTGTGATCCATGTTCTAATTATTTTGAGATGAAGGCTTTTAAGTGGCACTGGTTGAATTCACAACTCCGTTCAACTAACCAGCAAGTGTACTGGGTCGTCCAAGTAATAAACCTTACGTGAGTAAGGGTCGATCCCACGGAGATTGTCGGCTTGAAACAAGCTATGGTCATCTTGTAAATCTCAGTCAGGTGGATTCAAATGGTTGTGGAGTTTTAATAATTAAAAGATAAATAAACATAAAGTAAAGATAGAGATACTTATGTAATTCATTGGTGGGAATTTCAGATAAGCGTATGGAGATGCGTTGTTCCTTTTGAATCTCTGCTTTCCTATTGCCTTCATCCAATAATTCATACTCCTTTCCATGGCAAGATGTATGTTGGATGTCACCGTTGTCAATGGCTACTTCCCGTCCTCTCAGTGAAAATGGTCCTCTACGGTTTCTGTACGGCTAATCAACTGTCGGATTGCTCGTCTCGGATGAAAAATACCATGCACAGATATCGTATGGCTAATCAGCTATTGGTTCTCGATTGTGTAGGAATAGGATTTACTATCCTTTTGCGTCTGTCACCATGCCCTACAGTCGCAAGTTTGAAGCTCGTCACAGTCATCCCATCCCAGATCCTACTCGGAATACCACAAACAAGGTTTAGACTTTCCGGATCTCAAGAATGTTGCCAATAGATTCTAGCCTATACCACGAAGATTCTAATCTTGAATTTAGATGCCCCATTGTCAGAGGGGAGTCAATGTGAATCGTTGATTAAAAACCCAAGAGATATACATTCAAGCTTGTCTTCATGTAGAACGGAAGTGGTTGTCAATCACGCATTCATAAGTGAGAATGGTGATGAGTGTCACATAATCATCACATTCATCATGTTCTTGTGTGTGAATGGATATCTTAGAATAAGAATAAGCATGAATTGAATAGAAGAACAATAATACTTTGCATTAATACTCGAGGAATAGCAGAGCTCCACACCTTAATCTATGATGTGTAGAAACTCCACCATTGAAAATACATAAGTGAAAATAGGGTACGCATGGCCGAATGGCCAGCCTCCCAAAACGTGAACAATGGTTCAAATATGTTCCAAAAGCTCAAAGATCTGAGTATAATAGTAAAAAGTTCTATTTATACTAAACTAGTTACTAGGGTTACAGAAATAAATAAATGATGCAGAAATCCACTTCCGGGGCCCACTTGGTGTGTGCTTGGGCTGAGCATTGAAGCTTTCACGTGTAGAGGCCTTCCTTGGAGTTAAACGCCTATTTGTAACTTGTTTTTGGCGTTTGACTCTAGCTTGCAACTTGTTTCTGGCGTTTAACGCCAGAATAGAGCAGAAAGCTGGCGTTGAACGCCATTTTGCGTCATCTAAACTCGAGCAAAGTATGAACTATTATATATTGCTGGAACGCCCTGGATGTCTACTTTCGAACGCAAATGAGAGCGCGCCATTTGGACTTATGTAGCTCCAAAAAATCCATTTCGAGTGTAGGGAGGTCAGAATCCAATAGCATCAATAGTCCTTTTTCAGCCTCTGAATCAGATTTTTGCTCAGGTCCCTCAATTTCAGCCAGAAAATACCTAAAATTACAGAAAAACACACAAACCCATAGTAAAATCCAGAAATGTGAATTTTGCTTAAAAACTAATAAAAATATACTAAAAAGTAACTAAATCTTACTAAAAACTATGTAAAAACAATGCAAAAAAGCGTATAAATTATCCGCTCATCACTCCATAATATAAATATTAATTTTTTTAATTTCAGAATAAGAAACTAAAGATAATAATAATATAAAGTCTTTGTCAGCCTTCTAAAGAAAAGTGTAAAACATGATATAGCACAGAAGATAGATGTACAAGCAGAAGTATAGTTCCTATAATTTATAAAGTAAGGAAAACAATGTTATACATCATACCCAAAATTGTAGAGCACGAGCTAAAAACAATAACTAGAGACCATCATAACAGTATTAAGGATATATGTATTCTATATGTGAGGAAAGCTATAATTGAAACCTCATCATAAGTTAGAAGAACATCAATCATTTTGAGAAACTGGTCAAGAACTCTTTGTTGTTTCGCAATTCCAGTGGTTCAGGATCAAAGAATATCGATGTGCCGACATCAACAGCATAGTCCACTGTTGAGATCACTAAACTAGGAGAGAGCTCATCAAAGCCATATCCAGAACAAAACCATTGAATTACTAATAGCTAGTTTTACTTCTCTACTCAGTGTGCTCATCCAATGAAATGCAGGTTCCTTGCTAAAATATGCTCGACTAATAGATAAAATATGTTGACTTAGGCCCTTTGAAAACGAATGTTTAAGAATAAAAAAAAGCATTAGAAGTAATTAAAGTTTACCTACAAAAATGTAATGTATCAACAAGAACCCAGTGGTGGACGAAATTGTGATCCTCAAAGTTGGTCTCTTTGTACTTGTATGAAATTTAAATATTGGCTCTATCAAGAATACCCCAAAGAGATCATGGTATGATGAATTGGGATCTTAATAATCCCCGGTAATGGCACCAACAGCTTAGTGTTGTTGTTGGACCAAAAGAGTTACAGGCACTGTTAGAGAATCTCACAACTCCGTTCAACTAACCAGCAAGTGCACTAGGTCGTCCAAGTAAATACCTTACGTGAGTAAAGGTCGATCCCACGTAGATTGTTGGTATGAAGCAAGCTATGGTCACCTTGTAAATCTCAGTTAAGTGGATTCATAAAGTCAAATGTGATTAGATTGGATAAATAAAGATAAATAAAATAAAAAGGGATAGAAATACTTATGTAAATCAATAGTGGGAATTTCAGATAGGCGTATGGAGATGCTGTGCTCCTCTTGTATTTCTACTTTCTTATTACATTCATCCAATCCTTCTTACTCCTTTCCATGGCAAGCTGTATGTAGGGCATCACCGTCATCAATGGCTACTTTTCATCCTCTCGGGAAAATGGTCCTATGCGCTGTCACTGCATGGCTAATCGTCTGGAGGCATCACCCTTGTCGATGGCTACATCCCATCCTCTCAGTGAAAATGGTCCAAATGCTCTGTCACAGCACTGCTAATCATCTGTCGGTTCTCGATCAGGTTGGAATAGAATCCCTTGATTCTTTTGCGTCTGTCACTAACGCCCAGCCTTCAGGAGTTTGAAGCTCGTCACGGTCATTCAATCCCGGAATCCTACTCGGAATACCACAGACAAGGTTAGACTTTCTGGATTTTCGGAATCCTACTCGGAATACCACAGACAAGGTTAGACTTTCCGGATTCCCATGAATGCCGCCATCTATCTAGCTTATACCACGAAGATTCTGTTGGGGAATCTAAGAGATATGCGCCCGGCCTAAGGTAGAACGGAAGTGGTTGTCAGTCACGCGCGTTCATAAGTGAGAATGATGATGAGTGTCACGGATCATCACATTCATCAAGTTGTTGTGCAACGTATATCTTGGAATAAGAATAAAAGAGAATTGAATGGAAAATAATAGTAATTGTATTGAAACTTGAGGTACAGCAGAGCTCCACACCCTTAATCTATGGTGTGTAGAAACTCCACCGTTGAAAATACATAAGTGAAAGGTTCAGGCATGGCCGAATGGCCAGCCCCCTATAATGTGATCAATAGCCTCTTAAGATGAAGAATAAAACAAAACTGAGACCAAAGATGTCTAATACAATAGTAACTTATCCTATTTATACTAGACTAGCTACTAGGGTTTACATGAGTAAGTAATTGATGTATAAATCCACTTCCGGGGCCCACTTGGTGTATGTCTGGGCTGAGCTTGATCTATCCACGAGCTGAGACTTCTCTTGGAGTTGAACGCCGAGTTATAGCGTGTTTCTGGCGTTCAACTCCGGGTTATGACGTGTTTCTGGCGTTTAACTCCAGACAGCAGCATGTACTTGGCGTTGAGCGCCACTTTACGTCGTCAATTCCCGAATAAAGTATGGACTATTATATATTGCTGGAAAGCTCTGGATGTCTACTTTCCAACGCCGTTGAGAGCGCGCCATTTGAAGTTCTTTAGCTCCAGAAAATCCATTTCGAGTGCAGGGAGGTCAGATTCCAACAACATCAGCAGTCCTTTTGTCAGCCTTTTTCAGAGTTTTGCTCAAGTCCCTCAATTTCAGCCAGAAATTACCTGAAATTACAGAAAAACACACAAACTCATAGTAAAGTCCAGAAATGTGAATTTAACATAAAAACTAATGAAAACATCCCTAAAAGTAGCTTGAACTTACTAAAAACTACCTAAAAACAATGCCAAAAAGCGTATAAATTATCCGCTCATCACCCAGCATAGTACTCAAATACACACTTCTATTTATCTTATTTTTCTCATTTTGTTGGAAGAGTTAAAGGAGAGTTGAGTACTTTTTCACAAATGCCACAATAAATACATAAAAATTATAAGTAGAGTCGTTATTACGTTGAGAATACATGAAAAATTATAAACAACAAATAAGTCACAAAAAGAATACAGAAGGAATACATTTTGCACTACTTCCTAATCCTTTTGGCCCTAACTCGGGATGCAGCTTTCAGGGAATCCAGATACATTAGTTCCTTTCCAACAATGTCCATGACCAGCAGGAACCAGTGGTTGTCGAACCAAATAGGGGCGAATATATGTAAAATACTTTGTTTGTCAACAATATATTTAGGTTACACCTGGTAGATGTCCCACGTACGAAAAGATAGAAACATAAAGAAATCGGCACAGAGACAAGAATACAAACACGAAAATGACTCATAAATACTCTAGTTTAGCCGTAACATAATAAAAAATTATTCAAGTTCAAATCCAACTCGTCGTCTTCTTCCAGTCACCTTATTCTCATTTTACTTCAAAAGAAAAAAAATCTACAACCAAATGCAATTTAGAATTCTATTTTCATAATACACTGCAAGTTCAAACAACAAAGGACATATTTCACAATATATAATATACACGTCACTTGATATATAAAATTAACAAGGAGACATCAAGGTGAGTGGCTGCCACGGTGAATAAGAGACAAAGTAGAGGGTAATGTCATCATGAAGATTTTGACGTTTTCAAAAAAATAATAATGGTAAATTAGTTTAAATTTAGAATTCGGTTACACACAAACGCAAACATAACCAGCTCATACACTATGGGCGTGCGTAATACGGATATTTTTAAAGTTTCATACCTTGCACACGATGTTAGCCATCCCGATGAAGTCTTTTCGTATAGCTTCCACAGTCGCCCATGGTATCTGTTCGCGACCAGTAGCAATTTGCTGTAAAATACAAACAGTTGGTGTTAATATCCACCCGTGACCAGGGTGGAGCTTAGGTAGGACAATGGGATCCATGGCCCTCCGACAATTTTATAAAAGAAATAATTTTCAGTCAAATTATATATATGAAGTTGTTGGATTGGTGTTGATACATTTCACAATTCCTAACATTGTTATTGTCGTAGGTTCAATTCTAACTTAAACCGTATGGACCTTCTTTTATCATCGACTTTGGATATATTTTTGTTCTCTTTTGTTTAATGAAGTCAAACGTTTATTTTTTATATTTATTTATATCTTGATTTCATATTATAATTATACGTTAATATTTTTCCAATTTATAATTAGAAGGATAAGCTAATTTCATTAAATCATGATGATTTCAATAAATATAATCCAATTAAAAAATAATAAATAAACTATAAAATACATAAATCAATCGGACATGACTTGTTAGATAAACAATATATATTATTTAAATAAGTCTAATTTTATAGCTTTCAATGTCATTGTCAAAATATGTTGCACATATAGAGCAAATAGTATCATAAAATCTAATAGATAAATTGATGTTCGAATAAGTTTATCATTTTATATTTTGTTATCTTTAATATTTAATGAAAAGTAATGCGACAAACAACAACTATAATTTAAAATGCTATTACGGTAATTATAAAATCGTAATATTTTTATAATTTATCACAGTCCTATAATTAGAATTTATGATGATTGAAAAATAAAAGAATTGACATATTTAATTTATATTTAAATACTTTTACCTCTTATTAGTACGTAAATAATATTTGGTATCTACAAAATTTTTTTCAAGATACGCCACTGTCCGTGACGGCAACTTTCAACAGACACGATGACATCAATTAAATTAGCCTAGAACACAACACTGATAAATTGGTGTTGTACGTTGTCCTACACAGGTATAGAGGGAGACAGAGTACAAAACTGACTGTGAGGGTTGTTGATAAGAACCATTGAACTCTGCTCGAGCTTCGAATAAGCATCGAAGCAAGTAGTATCAGAACCTATTAGGCAGCACCATATTTGTAATGGATTGCACAACAAATTCATAGCAATGATACATGGTTATACGAAAATGGAGACTTAGATCGTTCACGATGGACTTTCTGGGCTCAAGGGTCCTCAATGCTCCATGTGTGACGGCACAGTGAGTGTTAGGAACAAGCACCCCACTACAAATGACATCCATTAGTAGGTTGTGGCCAGCTAAGTTGGAAACACCATATAGATTTAATTCATTTACAAGCAAGTGAAGCAACTTAGCACTAGCAAGTAGTGAAACACCTTGAAGTTAGAATTCTCACATGAATATCAACCTTCAATAGAATTAGAAATCCTCATACGAATACATAAACTGCTTGTCAGCAACACATGAATACGGAATTGAATTATAACCACAAGTAAAATTCTCACCTCACATTAATGCTTTTTATATAGACTCTACAAGAAACCAACACTATCCAATCATGAGACACTTTTGCGTTTTGATAAACTTCTTTAGGTTGTCAATCTAGCCCTGTATACCATCCATTTTCCAAACCAATGATGAGAGCGTCTCCTTACGCGACCTTGGCTGCAAATTTGCCGTCCTTGTGTGGGTTTAAAAAGTAAACTTTAGTACAGTCGATGAGTTTTAGTCAATTGAACTATAACAACAACACAGTAACATCATAACAAACTTTAAAAATGGGACTAAATCCTAAGACACGCAAATAAGAGTTTTCATGTAAGTGGAGCATCAATATAGATTATTGTAAGACTCAGTAGTACTTACGATTGTGGAGAATCAACTGTTGGGGACCCGGGTGATACCTTCATGCAGAGTCGCGAGATAGAGTTGGACTGTCCCCAAAGTCCTCCGTCTGATCTCCCGAAGATATCTAAATCGGTCTGTGGTTTGGTGCCTCCATGCCTGCAACTTTAGCCCAACGGAAGTAGAAATAAAAACTTGCATAAATAATAGCATGTAAAATAATAGAATTCCTGCCTGTGAGGGATCCCCACAATGGAATTGCTTCATTGCCTTCGTTCGGGGACGACGACAGCGGGAGGAGAAATTGATGGCGGTATCAGGTGGTTTAGGGTTAAAGGTCACAATGTCATTAGACATATGCAGTTTCATCATATTGTGATGTTCGTGTAGTGGCCTCTTTTTATTTTTTTTATCAATCCAAGGCTGCTTCATTTTTTAGGTAATGGAATAGTGGTCTCAACCAATTCCATGCCATAGGTTACGAATGCATGTATATGTGATTGGGCAGTTATTTTTGTTATGCCCAAAGTTTATAATATTTTGAAATTGTGGATGGAAACAATATTGGCTGGCCCACCGTGTTGGGTAGGGACAATGAAAAATAAAATAAAAAGTACTCTAATTAGGAGACCCATTTTAAAACCATATAGATGTCACAAATTTTTTAATTTGCTAAGTACATTAGAGTGCAATTTAATTTCTTAATTTTAAAAAGTTGTAACTCTACATTAAAGGACTTTCTCAAATAATAAAAAAGCACGGAATGCGACTACTTGGATCATGTAAAAATAGACAAAATGAAGATATAAAAAGTTATCAAGTGGGAGTTTGGTGAATTTGAAAAAGAATTTACCCAAAGCTAAAATGTTAATTAAATAAATGTCCAGGAAGAAAAGAAAGTTTTAGTTGAAATTTCCCATGAAAATAGGATTTCATCTTTTTATCCTAATATTTCAAACAGCATATTTAAAAAAACAATGTAGGCAACATTTGGAAGAGTAATAGTTTCATGCAAGTGATCGTGAACAGAAATTAGAAACAGCTAGATTTCTGACATGCAACTTGGTTATCTTTGATGCTAACATTGGTACTTTTAAATTAGACATGGAGAATTTACCGTGGGTAATATGGCACAAATTGATACTTTTCAGGTGGTGTGGAGAGTATACTCTATTAGAAATGACCTAATAGAATTCTTCTAAACTGTAGAAATGCCAAAGTTAGATCAGATACTTTTTTCCTGAGGTGATACCGGTATCACATTGGTGTTTGAATATCTTTCATGGCCACCACTACGAAAAGGTGCAGAAAATAAACCAGTTTGATGTGTTTATGGTACGATAAAAAATGAAAAATTAGAAATCTCCAGTGTGCTTCCTATACGTCGACCATTCGGGCATTGCTTTAATTCTGTGGACGAAAAATCTGTATTTTTTTTCTTCTTAAAAGTGTCGTGATACATACATGACATGATTGTACTATACAACCAACCACAAGAAAGTGTAGAGATTCCATCTCCGATGTGAATTTTTTCAACTTAGATATGACACTGTAATCATTCATGAGTGCAATCATTTTTTAAACCCATTGGTCCTCTTTGCCCTCAATAATTAATATATGCTTCAAATATTATTTTAAGATAATATAATTCATACCAAGATACACAATTATATTTTACGTGAGATTATTATAAAATTAAAATAGGCAAAAGTTATTAAATGCATACAATATTCTTAATTTATTTTAAATTTGTATATTTTTATATTAAAATTAATAGTATCTATTACAACAAATTTAATTAATTTTTACTATATAAAGGTTCAATATATGTAGTTACTATATTGCAACAAAAAATTTATATTTTTTGTTATAATTCACGTGTTGAAAATATAAAATAAGGTTGTTAATAATATGTAAAAAGAAAAAATTGTTGAAGAATACAACACAAATAATTGCTAATTGAATTTTATCCTTTAAGGATAATCTACTAAAATCAACCTGACTCTCTGATACACTACAAAAAAAATCTTCCATTCTTATTAACGATAAACATGCCTTTAAAATATTTTAAAAGATAAAAAAAAAAATACCTAACGTAATTACATTCTCATACAATGATTTAGGCATTTAATTTTGATGCAATATTTATCAAGTATATATGACTAGAAAAATAAGAATTTTTTATTAAATTTTGGCAATTTTATGCTTAATACTTTTATCTCTTCAAATTTATTTTTGTTAACAACCAAAAGAAAATAAAAAAGAATTTTATAAGTTGAATTTTATATTTTTTTATGTATATATTTTAAATACTTTTTTAAATATTCTTACAACGTTTTAGATCAAATATCGTGATTTATAAAAAAAATATTTTTTTGACAATGAAATCATATTGGGTCATCATTTGAATCGATCAATTGATTACATCTAAAAAAAGATATTTATTATAAAAATAAAAAATCATATGTATTTTTACTATAAAAAAAATATTAATGAAAATATATATATTTTAAATTTTAATTTTAGGTTTTGGATTATTTTATATTTTTTATTTATGTATGATCGATTTCATCAATTCATAAATGTATATATGGAAATAAATTTGCATAAATATGCAAGAATGTGAATTTTGTTAGTGGAAATTGAAGTACAAACTTTGGTCATGGCTTTCGGTTCAAACCCTCTGGAAGGAAATACACTAAACTTTTTTTTATTAAGCAAAAAAAAAAACATAAATAAGTAAATGAAATACTTAATTATTTAGGGTCACATTATCGAAAAAAGGAGTCACTAAAAAAAATACCTAAAATATTTTTTAAAAATATTTTTTAATAATTAAAATTTAACATATGTAATTGATTAAACCGTATTATTTTTGTTATAATTAAATCGGACAAATTAATTTAGCCGAAAAATTAATGAATCAAATCTTAAACTGGTCTAAATTAATATTCTTTTTTATAAAAATGACTACAATAATTCTATTATAGAAAATGACTTAAATAATTTTATTACATGTATATTAATTTTGAGAATCCTAAATTTTAACCTTATAAAAATACATGAAAAAAGAGAAGGGTTAGGATTTAGGATTCTCAAAAAAAAAAAAAAATATATATATATATATATATATATATTATCTTGACGTTTATCTTGACATTTAGAAAATATATATGTATTGCATGGTTAGGATACTTGTCAAGAACTAGAATACGATTTGTATCATTAGGAATATATCATTGATAGTAATTAATAATTCTACAAATGCATTAAGTTGTGAACTATATAATTATTAATTTAGAGTTTAAATACTCGAGTAGATGTTGTTCAACCTTTTAAGCTTAATTTTTTGTCACACATTTTTTAATTTATTAATTTAGTTATTAACTATCCAAGTTTAGTACTTTTCAAATTAGTTTTTATATGTTCATCTTTATATTTATTTTTAAGAAAAATTATTTGTTTTTTAATATTAACATATTTAATATTTATATTATTATATAAAATACTAATAATGACTTATAAAATTGTATTCTGGTAATTATATTGTTCATACCCTGGCCCAATAATAAAGGCCCAAGGTCCAAATAAAAGGCCTAGTCCAGAGGATTGAGCCCTACTAAGCACCAACCTT
Source organism: Arachis stenosperma (assembly GCF_014773155.1). Lineage (NCBI taxonomy): Eukaryota > Viridiplantae > Streptophyta > Magnoliopsida > Fabales > Fabaceae > Arachis > Arachis stenosperma. Next base: position 106,617,837 of record NC_080382.1, read on the forward strand.
CACACTAAGAAGTCAGTGTTAAACCCGACTTACTCCCAAGAAGTCGAGACGGAGAATAGTTGGCAGATAAGCACTCATTCAAATGAGTAACTGCCCCTAAAATCTCTCTAACTACTTTATCGAGCCATATCTTAACCTCCCTAAGATAATGGCACGGTTAACACCCTAAAAATATGGCACTACTCCAACGGTGGTTATTGGCTCACCACTATAAATACACTGACACCCCTCAGGTATCTCTAGGCCCAATACTCTCTAGACCTGCTCACACCCTTGCTAACTTAGGCATGGAGTGTCTTTGCAGGTACCACCCCCCATTCACTCACGAACCCAAGTCGGAAGGAGGCTCCAACGTGCAAACTAGCTCGGAAGCCACCATCCGTGGACGACTGGGCCAACCGAAGCCATCCATTTTATTAATCTCCGGTTACCCACCGTAACATTGGCGCCGTTGCCGGGGACCCGAGAGATCATCCATCGATGGCGGATAGATCCCACGAAGAAGGCCATGTGGAGACAGATTCTGAACAAGAGAATCTGGACACAGGCAACAACGATGTGGACCTCACCCTCCACCAGGAAATCGATAATCAACACAGGGAAGGCATTTCCGGAGTAAAGAACCCGAAGGTAAACTCCTCAGAAGGGCACGAGTCAGAAAAAGAAGGACACCCCATGTAACTGAACTCATGGGATTAGTCCACAGCCGCCTGGAGCAGTTAGAGCAGGAACGAGAGCGGCAAAATTAAAGGAAACTGAAAAGAGCCTAAAAGAGGAGATGGAACGACGAAAAGAGTTAGAAAGAAAACTCTTAAAGTTGGAATCCTCCCTCAAAAGTCGCAACTCCCGCGACGAACAAGAAGAACCACCCTTAGGTGGGGAGGATCCCTTCAGCGAGGACATAATGAGGGCTAAAGTCCCGAGAAACTTCAAAAGCCCTGATATGGACCTCTATGACGGAACCACGGATCCAAAGCATCACCTGAGCAACTTCAAAAGTCGGATGTATCTAGCTGATGCTTCCGACGCTACGCGATGCAAAGCCTTCCCGACCACTCTATCGAAAGCAGCGATGAAGTGGTTCGATAGCCTCCCCCCGAGGTCGGTTACTAGTTTTGAAGACCTCTCAAGGAAGTTTTTGATGAGGTTCTCAATCCAGAAAGACAAAGTGAAACATGCACCGAGCCTCCTGGGAATAAAACAGGAGGTCGGAGAATCTTTACGAGCCTATATGGAAAGATTCAACAAAGCATGTTTGGAGATTCAAGACCTACCCACCGAGGCAGTAATAATGGGGTTAGTCAATGGGCTTAGAGAAGGTCCCTTCTCGCAGTCCATATCCAAAAGACACCCCACCTCTTTGAGTGATGTACAGGAAAGAGCTGAAAAGTACATCAATATGGAGGAAAACGCCAAATTAAGAGACCTGAGTTGGCGACCCGGACCCCCTCCCTCAACAAAAGAGAGGGAAAGGGAAACCAAGAAAAAGGAAGAACTCGGTCTCGAAAGGCCAAGAAAATATCACTCTTATACTCCTCTGAAAGTTTCTATAGTGGACGTATATAGAGAGATTTGTAACACTGAGAGATTGCCACCCCCTAGACCCATTAAAAATAAAAAAGGGGGAAGCCGCAACGATTACTGCGAGTACCATAAAATATATGGTCACTCCACAAACGACTGTTACGACCTTAAAAATGTGATAGAAAAGCTGGCTAGGGAAGGTAGGCTTGATAGATATCTCATAGAAAGATCGGACGGTCACGGAAAGAGAAAGCGAGACGACATGGATAGAAGAGACCCACCACCGCAGACACCAGAGAGACATATCCATATGATCTCAGGAGGGTTCGCGGGAGGGGGACTCACCAAATCCTCTCGCAAAAGACATCTCAAAAGAGTTTATCAGGTCGGAGAAGAGTCATCCGACCTCCCTACCATTTCATTCACAAAAGAAAATGGGCAAGGAATAATCCCTGGACATGATGATCCAGTAGTGATAACCATGATCCTACGAAATGCCCATCTCTACAGAACCCTAGTAGACCAAGGAAGCTCGGCGGACATCCTTTTTAAGCCCGCTTTCGACAAGCTAGGGTTAGATGAGAAAGAATTAAGAGCCTACCCCGACACCCTATACGGATTAGGGGACACGCCAATAAAACCACTAGGATTTCTACCCCTTCACACCACTTTTGGAAAAGGGGAAAAATCAAAGACTCTGAGTATAGACTTCATAGTCATTGATGTGGGGTCAGCATATAATGCTTTAATCGGCAGAGCTACCATCAATCGACTCGGAGCAGTGGTATCCACTCCCCACCTCTGCATGAAATTCCCGACCTCAGCGGGAATAGCTACGGTAAAGGGAGACCAGAAATTGGCGAGGAAATGCTACAATGAAAGCCTAAATCTGAGAGGAAAGGGCAGAGAAGTTCATACGATAGAGCTCGGTGGCGCAAGGGCCAGAGAAGAGCTGCGACCACAACCGGGAGGAAAAACTGAGGAGATACAGGTCGGTAAAGAGGAAGGGAAAAATACTCATATAGGAGCCAACCTAGGGGAAACCCTAAAACAAGGATTGACTAAGCTCCTAAGAGATAACTCCGACCTCTTTGCCTGGAAGGCCTCAGACATGCCTGGGATAGACCCCGAGCTCATGTCCCACAAACTCTCGATTTATCCGGGATCCCGACCTGTACAGCAAAGAAGACGCAAGCTCGGCACAGAACGAGCCCTAATAGTAGAAGAACAAGTACAGGCACTCCTGGAAGCTGGCTTCATCAGAGAAGTCAAGTACCCAACATGGCTAGCCAATGTAGTGCTAGTCAAAAAACAGAATGGCAAATGGAGAATGTGTGTCGACTATACCGACTTAAATAAAGCATGTCCCAAGGACCCTTATCCCCTACCAAGTATTGATACCCTAGTGGACTCCAGCTCGGGGTACCAATACTTATCATCTATGGACGCCTACTCGGGATATAATCAAATCCCGATGTATGAGCCCGACCAGGAGAAAACATCATTCATCACACCCAGAGCTAATTTCTGCTACGTGGTCATGCCATTCGGATTGAAGAATGCAGGAGCCACATATCAAAGGTTGATGAATAAAGTGTTTTCCCCTCACCTGGGGAGTCTAATGGAAGTATACGTCGACGACATGCTGGTAAAGACCAAGAAAGAAGCCAACCTCTTGTCAGATCTCTCTCAAGTCTTTGACACCATAAGGCTGCACGGGATGAGACTAAATCCCGCAAAGTGCGCCTTCGCGGTGGAGGCAGGGAAGTTTCTAGGATTTATGCTAACACAAAGAGGGATCGAAGCCAATCCCGATAAGTGTAGAGCCATCCTAGAAATGAAAAGTCCGACTTGTTTAAGAGAAGTCCAGCAGCTGAATGGCCGACTCGCAGCCCTCTCCAGATTTTTGGCAGGGTCGGCACTGAAATCCCTTCCACTATTCTCCTTATTAAGAAAGGGATGCCAGTTCGAGTGGACTCCTGAATGCGAGGAGGCATTCCAGGAGTTCAAAAAGTTTTTAAGCCAACCTCCTATTCTAACCCGACCAGTACCTGGGAAAGACCTCGTCCTGTACTTATCCGTAGCAAACAAGGCTGTCTCATCAGCCCTGATAAAAGAAGACGAGGTCGGACAACATCCAGTCTACTTCATCAGTAGAGTTCTACAAGGCCCTGAACTAAGGTACCACAAACTAGAAAAGTTTGCCTACTCCTTAGTAATAGCCTCACGAAGGCTACGACCCTACTTTCAGGCCCATACAATAAGAGTCCGTACGAACCAACCCATGAAGCAAATCCTCCAAAAGATGGATGTTGCAGGGAGAATGGTCCAATGGGCAATAGAGCTTTCCGAGTTCGACTTAAGATATGAAACTCGGACAGCGAACAAAGCTCAATGCCTCGCCGACTTCGTTGCAGAATACGCAGGAGATCAGGAGGAAAAACCAACTACATGGGAACTCTATGTAGATGGATCCTCCAACAAAACGGGAAGCGGCGCAGGCATAATATTGGTAGATGAAAGAGGAACCCAGATAGAGGTTTCCTTAAAATTTGAATTTCCGGCTTCAAATAATCAGGCAGAATATGAAGCCTTGATTGCTGGACTAAAACTAGCAGAAGAAGTCGGTGCTACAAAGGTGATGATATACAGCGACTCATAAGTGGTGACCTCCCAGATAAGTGGAGAATATCAGGAAAATGACCCAAATATGAAGAGGTACTTGGAGAAAACTTTGGAGCACCTCGGGCGCTTTGCAGAAACCGAGGTCAAACACATAACTCGAGATCTAAACAACAGAGCAGACGCCCTATCCAAGTTAGCAAGTACCAAACCAGGAGGGAACAACAGAAGCCTGATCCAAGAAACCCTCCAGGAACCCTCAGTAGTAAAAGTAGAAAACAAACAAGAAGTACTTGAAGTAGTCGGTTTAAACCTCGGATGGATGAACCCCTTAGTCGAATACATGAAATTCGACATCCTCCCTAAAGAGGAGAAAGAGGCTAAAAAGATCCGAAGGGAAGCACAACACTACACCTTGGTGAGAAATATTCTCTACAGAAGGGGGATATCAACACCACTATTAAAGTGTGTACCGACCTCGAGAACTGCCGAGGTATTGGAGGAAGTACATAGTAGAATCTGCGGAAACCATCTCGGAGCAAGGTCACTAGCCAGGAAAGTAATCCGAGCTGGATTCTATTGGCCGACCTTGCAGAAAGATGCCACAGAATTCGTGAAAAAGTACCAACCATGCCAGATGCATGCAAATTTCCACGTGGCTCCACCAGAAGAGCTTATCAGTATCACTTCTCCATGGCCCTTTGCAAAATGGGGAATGGATTTGTTGGGTCCTTTTCCCCAAGCGCCAGGACAAGTCAAATACCTGATCATGGGAATAGATTATTTCACAAAGTGAATAGAAGCAGAACCATTGGCCACCATCACCGCTCAAAGAAGTCGGAGGTTCCTCTACAAAAATATCATCACAAGATATGGGATACCTTATTCCATCACTACGGATAATGGAACCCAATTCACCGATGCTACCTTCAGAAGCTTGGTAGCCAGTATGAAAATCAAACATCAGTTCACCTCGGTAGAGCACCCACAAGCCAATGGACAAGCCGAGGCAGCCAACAAAGTCATACTGGCAGGGCTAAAGAAGAGATTGCAGGAAGCAAAAGGAGCTTGGGCTGAAGAGCTCCCTCAAGTGCTATGGGCTTACAGGACAACGCCTCAATCCGCCACTGGAGAAACACCCTTCCGGCTAGTCTATGGTGTAGAGGCAATGATACCAATAGAAATCAATGAGCAAATCCCGAGGGTAATTCTCCATGACAAGATCGGAAACATACAAGGGCACAAAGAGGAGCTCGACTTGCTCCCCGAAGTCCGAGAAGATGCCCAGATAAGAGAAGCAGCGTTGAAGCAAAGGATGACTACAAGATACAACAAAAAAGTCATTCGAAGAACATTTGCTCCGGATGACTTGGTCTTAATCAGAAACGACATCGGAGTCAACAAATCAGGAGAAGGAAAGCTCGCTGCAAATTGGAAGGGACCATACAAAGTCAATAAAGTTTTAGGAAAAGGTTATTATAAAGTAACCGACCTGAATGGCACCGAGTTCCCAAGGTCGTGGCATGCTTGTAATATGAAAAGGTACTACAGTTAAAAGCGAACTCTGCTCCCTGATGTACTCTTTTCCCAACTTCATGATTTTTTCCCAAAAGGGTTTTTTCGGGAGAAGGGTTTTTAACGAGGCCTCATAGCAGAGGCTAAGGGAAAATAGGATACTAAAACCCTTAGTAGCAAGAAGGTACCTCCCCAATTAATAAAGATCTTTTTCATCTACAATATCTCTTATAAAGTCCTTTTTATTTTCTAAGTCTTTCTATGAAATGCGCCGACTTAAGCTCGACAAAACGTGAAAATCCCATGAACCGACCTAGATGGTCGTCAGGATAAAACGACGAGGTACAAGTCGGTGTAAAGAGGTTATATGAGTTGATCGTAAAAAACTCGGGAACAATCCGACTCATAAGTCGAAATGAGAACCTGAGTAGAAAAGCTCGGAAATACTTCGACCCGTAAATCGGAGTGAAGGACCGAGTAGAAGAAAAACGTATCGCAAAAATAACCTAAGTCATAAGAACTCACTAGAGCGAAGTTGAGTATGAGGAATAACGAAAAGAGATTGAAAAACTTACGAAAAAGTTTAAAGGCTGTCTCAAAAAGTCCTTAAACAAAAGGCTCAGAAAAACAAACAGACCAAAAGGAAAGGTTTTCAAGAAAAGATCAAGGGGACTTCAGAAAATTAAAGCATATATGCATAAGGTAATCTAAACCCTTATCCAAAAAAGGGTATCCATTTCGTTAACTTAAAAACCCCTTATCAAAAAAGGGGTATTTTTTAATATTTTTGTTTACGGCATGGGAAGGCCAAAGAAAAATTGTTCAAACAGCACTACCAAACAGAAATAAATAAAGAGTTTAAAAATGGGGGGCCCAAAGGCCGGACCCCCAAATAGCCATTAATCATTTTTTAGAAGAAGGATCACCACCACCAGAGTCAGGAGGAGCGCCACCGGAGGCATCCATGGGAGATGAAGAGATAGGAGGATCTACTGAAGAACTCGGAGCGTCTTTAGAACGAGGAGGAGACTCAATAATCCTCTACCCCCGAGTCTTCAATTCTGACTCGGAAACGATTACGGGGGCAGGAGGATCTACGATGGCACCATCAATAACAACTTTGTCAGGATGTAAAGGAGAAAGATCCAAGTCGGGAGCAATCACCATGACTTGCTCCAAGAAAATCCTCCAAGACTCCCCGGCGCCATCAGCAATAGAGTCCTCCAACTCATCATATGCCTTCCGAGAATTCAGCAGATCATTCTTCACAGACACAAGATCATTGAACAAACTTTGATAGCTGGCCTGCGCTGTTTTTCTCAACTTCATCTCCATGTTGCACTGGGCCTGCAAAACCTTCCCTTTCTCCCGGAAGGTATCTCTCTCCTCCATCAGCTTGGCGATCTCCTTCTTCAACTCTCCCTCATGCTCTTGATATGAGCGAAGCCTTCCTTCCAGCTCCTCGACCTTCGAGGTCGTCCCTAAAGAGCTGAGAGGAGCCTTCTCAAAGATATCCAAGAGTTTGCCACAAACCCCCGCCGCTTTGAGACTCTCCTCGACCATAGTGGTAAGGTGGCTCCGAACAGACATATCATCCATGCTTATACGAACATGGGGATAGATATTCTTTCGGACGAACGCAATAGCATCCGCCTTAACCTCACCAGAAGCGCCAGACTCTAAAGTCTTGCGCTTCTTTGGATCAGGGGAAGGTCGGACGACGGGGAGCGGCTGATGAGGAGCTGAAGAAGAAATTACAATGGGCTTGGAAAGAGTCCCAATGTTCCGAGGAGGAGGAGGAGGAGAGATAACCCTGGCACCACCAGCCCGAGCGCGAGACTTGGCTTTGGCCTCCTGGACTCTCTGGAAAGATTCTTGAGCATTTGTCTTTGCCATTTCTGAAAAAGAAAAACAATAGCTAAGGAATCAAACAAGTCGGAATGATCAGTTGATAAGTCGGAAATTCAAAACAAGAAAAAGCTACCTAGCTGCGCTTGGATAAAGGTCGGAGACCCTTGGAGAAACTTTTTAGTATCCAAATATGGGGCCCTCCCCCACACTTCTCGGAGGAACCCCACAATGGCAGCCTCTACTTCATCCAGGTCATCCAGACCATATTTTTCACAAGGGGAAGCCTCCAGCCAGTATAAGGGAAAGCGAGGAGAAGAGTTATTATCCAGAAAAAAGGGGTGGTGACCCTCTACAGCTTGCACTTTGAAAAAATAATTTTTGAAGTCATGGAAGGATTCGTCAAAAAGGGTGAAAATTCCCCGACCTTGTATGGCTCGGAAGGACACCCATTGCTGTTTGTTGTTTAGCCCACTAAAGGGCTTAGTCATGTGGAAAAGAAAAAAGAAAATCCTCAAAGAGGTTGGGAAGTCTAAAGCTTGACTAATAAATTGATAAATTTTCAGAAAACCCCAAGAATTGGGGTGAAGTTGGGTAGGGGCAACTCGACAGTGGTGCAAAACAGACATCTCAAAATCCGAAAAAGGAAGAAAGACACCCAGACGGGTGATCATACATTCATACATAAAGAAAAAATAAGAAGACGCCTCATTGGCCCTCCCAAAGCAAACCCGGTCTTCTGGACCCGGGACTACCAACTCATACTTCGGCTCGTCATCCTCAGAAACACAAATCCTGTGGTGAGTACGAAGATGAGTAATAAACTCCGCATCGACCAAAGGTTCCTCTCCTAGGACTGTGACATCAACCCATTGATAAAGAGCTTCTACAGAAGACATTTTTCTAAAAATACGATGAAAACCTACAAAGGAAAAAGGAAAAAGAATAAAAAACGAGAGCCCCTAAGGGGATACGAAAGCCTACAACGTCACTTTCCCCTCTCCAAAGAAAATAAAAGCATGCAATCACAAAGCATGTCATAAAAGTAAAACACTAACCTTTATCCAAAAGCGAAGGTTGGAAGAAGCAGAGGTCTCCGAATGCAAGAACAAAGCACGAACAAAGAAAGAAGAAATTTGAAAAATCGCAGAAACGAAAAAATGAAAGAGAGGGAAAGTATTTATAAACATGCTAAGGGGCATAAAGGTCAAAGCGGGGCAGTCATTAATAAGAATGCACCGTTACCAAAGCCTACCCACATTCCTAACGATCACGACGCTTGATTAGACGTAACTGTCAGAACCAAAAAGACACGGAAAAGTCACGTCGGTTTCAGAAAATCACGTCGGTCCTCCAACAAGTCGACAACAAACCCGAGTAGAATACTCGAACCCAAGTCTTATAAAGATCTTGGGCTCAAGTAGGGGCACTGTTCATACCCTGACCCAATAATAAAGGCCCAAGGTCCAAATAAAAGGCCTAGTCCAGAGGATTGAGCCCTACTAAGCACCAACCTTCACACTAAGAAGTCGGTGTTAAACCCGACTTACTCCCAAGAAGTCGGGACGGAGAATAGTTGGCAGATAAGCACTCATTCAAATGAGTAGCTGCCCCTAAAATCTCTCTAACTACTTTATCGAGCTATATCTTAACCTCCCTAAGATAATGGGACGGTTAACACCCTAAAAATATGGCACTACTCCAACGGTGGTTATTGGCTCACCACTATAAATACACTGACACCCCTCAGGTATCTCTAGGCCCAATACTCTCTAGACCTGCTCACACCCTTGCTAACTTAGGCATCAGAGTGTCTTTGCAGGTACCACCCCCCATTCACTCACGAACCCAAGTCGGAAGGAGGCTCCAACGTGCAAACTAGCTCGGAAGCCACCATCCGCGGACGACTGGGCCAACCGAAGCCATCCATTTTATTAATCTCCGGTTACCCACCGTAACATATATTATGTACTTTAGTTCTTGTTTTGAAAAAAAAAATATTCAGTTTTCTTCTAATTTTATATTCTTAAAGCAAAAAAATTTACCTTACTTTTTTTATCTTAACATATCTAATTTTGAACTATCGTCTTATTTTGATATGGTATCTTATATTTTATAAGAGTACTATACCTTTTAAGTAATTCATAATTTATGATTTATTTTCAAGTAATTTTAATTAATAATCTTGGAACTAAATACACTATAAATTTTTGATATTTTATAATTTAATAATATATTATTGATATGATTGTCTTTTTTATGTAATTGTCATATAAAAAATATAATTACAAAAGAGAAATTGTAAGATATTTTTTTATATTTGGATAAAACTAATTCAATAACTATATATTATTCTTAAATTACTTTTATTATTCCTAAATTGCTTTTATTTAATGAAAAAATCTAAAAAAAAAGTTAAAAAATTTATCTAAAATTCGACTCCTCCATATTAAAAAATTCTAGATCCGTTCTTGGTAATATAAAAACAAAAAATATTTTATACACAACTATAATTAAAATATCTTTTTCATAATTTTTCATGGATATCCTAAGAAAATATGCATGAGTGATTATTTTTGTTTCTTACTCTTACGTTTCGTATTTGTTAATAACCATTTCTTCTTTAATTTTGAAAATTATATCATGAAATTAATAAATAATATGCATAATCATGGATATACTAATTAAAAAATAAAAAATTTTTAATTAAATAGAAAATAACAACTTAATATTTTAAAAAAGTATAAAAATTGATAAAAATTAACAAATTTACTTTAGAAGTCGTGGTAGTTTTGCAGGTTTTATATTATGTTTGTTTCTTTAAAATTTTGTACAAGAAGGGACTACGCTTTATATAAATATTGAGAGGACAAAAAAAAATTACCAGTGCATCTAATTTTAAGACAATCTGATAGGATTAGTTTCAACTAATTTATTTAAATCAATTATGAAATGTATGACATTCTGAATTTAAGATTTACAGATATCAGTTTTAGTGGATTGACAAAGTGAAAAAGTAAATCTTATTAAAAAAACTATTATGAATATTTTTAATAAGAACAATGCTACATGTCCAACAAGTATTATTATTTTTGTTTAGCACTTAATTGATAATAATTTGTACTCATATTTTTAGAGATTTTACACACAATAAACATATAGTTTACACCTATGTTTACCAAAATTTTGCACACATTAATCATTACTATTTACATCCAAATTTTTCAGAATTTGAACACATAAATTAATAAAATTTATCTGTTAAAGATAATTTAGTATTTATATTGATCAAAAATGACCAAAACAACTAAAAATTAATAATCTCCAACAATTTCTCTTATAATAATAATAATATCAAAACTACCAAGAACAAAAATAACAATAACTATAATAATATCAACATTCAACAATATTATTTAATAGTTATTTTTATTCAAAGTAATAATATTTTCTTATAAAATTAGACACTTTATAAATTTATACTCTCATATAATCTATAAGTTAGTCAAAACTTAACCCTTCTTTGAGTCAGGTTTGTTTTTTTTGACCTTAAACCAACCCCAAAAAAGAAAAGGAAATAAAAAAAATAAATTATTCACTAAACTAATAAATTTTATTGCTTCATCTATCTCTACTATTTTATTTTGTCAAAAAAATTAAAAGGTTTAATTTCCTTTATTTTGTTTAAAATTTTAATTGCACTTTTAGTTTTTTCAATTCCCAGAATAAAAAATGAGAAGAAGAATGTTAGAAGACTATCAAAATTTATTATTTTTGTCCATTATTTAGTCATTAATGTTTAAAAAGAATAAGATAAAATATGTTGTTAGATTATTAAACTAAAGGAATTGAATTTATAGTTAAATAATAGTTAAAAATAATAAAATTTTGATAATCCCTTAGTATTTCTCTAACAAAAATATAACATAGTTTAATAAAATAATGTGAATAATTGTAGAACAATTTCATAACAACATATGGTATATTTAATAAAGAATTGTTTACACATATTTCATATTTATCTTTTTCATGATTTAAAATATATAATGCAAATACCTAGTAAATATTTCTCCATCAATAATAAATAGTAATTACGTATGCAACCATTAAAACGACTCTCATCCCTTTAATGGAATTTCTATTTTTGAAATACATTTTTCCTACTTAAATAATAAACTTTTTTGAAAAAAGATAACTTTAATAATTTAAGAAAATATTTTGTTAAGAAGAATTAAATAACACCTTATATTAAATCAATTTTTTTAAAGAAAGTGTAGTAATTGTTTGATGTTTGTCTTTGTCCAATTACATATAAGCTCATACACATGAAGGACTTTTTTGGGAATGTAATTACGGATGTATGCTACAGTAAATTTCTAAAATTTACGGCACTCACCCACCTAATGGAATCATTCATGATTATTATTAGTCAAAGCAATTTCAATAGTGTTGCTAGTTGTTCTTCTTACATAGGCCAGTCAAAATTTGGTCACTCTTGACCACTAAAGAACTTTCCTATATTTATATAACATATCTATATATTAATTGTAAGATTATATATTTTTATTAGTTTGATTCTTCTAACACTTATATATATCTCTATATATTGCACTTTTGACACACACTCAATAATACACTCTTTAAAATTACTCTCCTAATTCTAACAATATTTATAGTTCATCCACTCATATGCATGACAAAATAAGTTAAATTAAATAAATAATGTGTTTTCATGAACCAAATATCTATATATGTCTTAGTTTTTCAATTACTACACTCTATTGAACTACATAAAAAGAAATATATATTAAAAATAGACATATTCAATATGTTTAAAATTAGGGTTAGAAGTGAGATGAACTAAGTTGCACTAGACCAAAATCAAACTCAACTCATAAAAATTGAATTCAGCTTGCAACTCAACTCATTAACAATCAAACCTATTTATAAAGTTTAAACTCGACTCACTTAAAGCTCATGAGCTAGCACAAACTCACAAGCTAAGCTAGTTCAAATAATATAAACATAATCTATAATTATATATAAATAAAAATTTATATCTATATCAATTATAATTTATGTTATTTGTCATAATAATTATATACAAATATTATATATATAATCAAGCTAACTCACGAGTTAATGAATTGAGCTTATTCAAGTTTAAGTTCGGCTCATTTAATATAAGAGCTCAAATTCAAGTTCGAACTTGACTCACAAACTCATGAACTCAGCTTATCAAACTGTTAACGAATAAAATTTGAACTGATTCATGAGATGACTTGACTAACTTCTAGCCCTAATTAAAACCAGAGAAAACCTAAGTACTATGTCCACTTACAGCATGCCTCCATAATATATATGTAGTTGGCCTTGCAAATGGAAATAGTTTCATCAAATTTTATTGTAGAAATTACTTCATTTATTTCGTCACATACTTAGAAGTTACTAACATTGGGATAAACCACAACTCAAACGGATGTGAGGAAGAAATTAAAAAAGACAATAATAAAAAAAACTTTAAGTACGTACTTCACATTCCGATATGTATTGAATATCGGGTGGAATTGCCTTGATCACTAACATTTGATTCTCGGAGAAATTTACAAAAAGAAAATCAATTCCTAAGTATTCCTTGATATTCTTTGAGATTTATGTTGTGTGAAGGGATCCCTGAAAAATAGGACATAGTCCATAGTAGTGTGTAGTGTTATTGGCTGATTTTTTTAAAATATGTAATTGCATTGTTTTGTAAAAAAAAAAATACATTATCCATTATAGAGACAAAGACAAAAGAAAAAGGGGATCTCCTACTTTAGTAAACACCAAATACTAATAAAAGAAAAACTAATTAAAGAGATTGGAGATTCACAAAGAACAATACTTTATAACTTGAGTTATTCCTTACTGGTGCTTCTTTGTTATTTTCACAATTACTGTTGCCGCCAGCTTCTCACCTCTAAATTTCTCACCTTCCACAACATCCAACACAGAGATACAAGGAAGGCCATAGAAGGTTGTCCTCTTCCATTGTCTCTACTTGCCGTTTGCTACCAGACTGTAAATTCCATGGTTCCATTTTGCACTATAGCATTCACAAAAGGAGAGGAAGACCAAATCTCAGAAATGGGATCACATTGCACCAAGGCGTGAAGAATTGTGGCGTTGCCATTTTTGCATCTTGGACACATTGCTGAAGTATCTGAGAATTTCTGGTTGATCAAATTGAGCATAGGTTATTTTTTATGGGCTGCTCTCCACAGAAAATTTTTTACTTTAATGGTAATTTTAACCCCCAAATTAATTTCCAAAGCATTGAATTTGTCATCACTACTATTAGAAGGTGCTCAATTGGCGCATAAAAAAATCATATGCCACCCAGTATCCCGATGTCATATCGTACTGCTTCTTCTTGTTCCAGGCCCATTCAAACTTGTCCTCACTATCATCGTTTAGTGGCACAAAGAAAATTTGCGGACTGAACTCAGGAGAAAAAACTGCTTCAACTAGCTCTTTATTCCATCTTCCATCCACTGTAAATAAATCATGTACCTAATTAATGACTGTTACTAAATTGTTGATGTTACTAAGTCTAAAAGGGTAAGGTGGGGGGGGGGGTAACCATGGGTCCTTCTAGTTATGAACATTTGAGCTAGATTTTATACTCCATCTCAAACCCTTTTTTGCTACTACTTTTCTTTCCTCTAGTATACTTTGCCAATCCCAAGAAAGTTGGTTTCTTTTATCTGCCAAAAGGGGGTTATTGTATCTATGGTATTTTCCTTTGAGTATACACACAAGTAATGAATTTGGCTTAGTAGTAATTTATCAAAACTGTTTACCCAGCAAGGCTAGGTTCTGGACTTTGAGATCCTTGAAACCCAATCTGTCTTTTTTTTTTTAGTCTGATCATACAATCCCAACTAATCTAAGCCATCTTTCACTCCATTTCTTTCTAACCCCACCATAACTGTCTTAGAATGCTGTGTATTTCTTCCACTAGAGAATATAGAAGCTTGAAACATGAAGCGTATATATTGGAATAGCTTATCTGACAGCTCTGATTAAAACATGTCTGCCACCTGCTGATAACAGATTCCTCTTTCAAGTCTGAACTCTTTTTTTAATTTTATTCTTTATTGCACTGAATATAGCCCTTTTAAATCTATGAATAATAGATGAAAGACCTAAATATTTATCTTGGGCTTCTACATGCTCTATGTTAAGTAACTTTGCTAGTTGTTGCCTTTTGACAAGTGGGGTATTTTGACTGAAAAAATTACTGATTTGTGGAAGTTAATTTTCTATCCGCTAAGCATCTCATATTTATTGAGTAAAGATAGGATAGTTACATGATTCCTCGTTAGCCTTCACAAATAAGATAGAGTCATCATCAAAGAGAAGCTAAGATGATTGACTATTGGAGACCTTCTGTAAATCTGAATCCCTTGAATAGACCTATTTTGCTCTGTCTTGTGTAACAGATAGGATAATCCTTTCACATAGAATAGAAATAGATAAAGTGATAAGGAATCTCCTTGCCGGATACCCCTTGTTAGCTTAAAAAAGCCATAAGGTTAAACTTTCACAAGAAAAAAGTAAGAAATAGCAGTGACTAGTTCTCTAATCCGAAAAATCCATCAAGCAAATTTGTGTATGGTTGAACGCTTTAAGCATTTACCTTTACCAAAGAAGCTACGAACCGCATTAAAAAGATCACCATCCACAATGTCCCAATAAAACTGAAAAAACTGTACTATGAAGTCATTCTCACTTGGAACACTTTGAGGACAAACACTGAAAGTGGATCTCTTGGTTTTCTCCATAGAGATTGGTCTCATTAGCCTCTAGTTCATGAAAGCTATAACTAACTGGAGGACTAAAATCACTGAATATGTCATCAGGTTCTAATAGGTTAGCGGATAAAAATATTTTCTTGAAATAATTTTCAACCACTAGAGCAATATTTTGTGGTTCTGAAGCCATCTCATCATCGTTCTGAACTAGCCCCCAAATTTTATTTTTTTCGGTTTCTAGTTGGAACTTCTGATGAAAGAACTTTATGTTGATATCCCTTCTTTCAGCCACTTGCATCTTGATTTTTCCTTCCAAATTTTTTTTGATAATTCCTCTTCTAATTTTTTTCTCTACCTTTAAACCTCCGACCCACTAGAATAACCCGTTGCCCTCAACTATTTCAACCTAAGATTTAGTTCTTTAATTACCTTTTAGAGTTGAATTTATTATGCTGCTGCCACTGCACTAGACGGTGCCTACAACACTTCAATTTCTGTACCAAAACATACATAGGTGAGTCATCAACTTTCACACTCTAAACTTCCGCTATCAGTGTCCTTATATCCTTTATCTCGCATCACTGATCCTGAAATTTAAATCTTCTTTTGGTTGACCATCTTGAAGGATCCAAATCAAGTAAGCGAGGATCGTAATCCGAACTATTTTCTGATAATTTTTTTACCACCGCATCTACATAAGTCTTCTTCCAAGCCATTTCAGCCATAAAACGATCAAGTCTCTCCCAAATTAACACCTTTCTAGCCCTTCTATTTGGCCATGTGAACCGCTGTCCTATCATCCCAAGATTAACCAATTGATTATCGTCAATGAAACCATTGAAATTTTCAGTGGAGGCATTGTACCTCATATTTCCTTCCTCTTTTTCTCCATAATTTGTAATTGCATTGAAATCACCCAAGATGATAAAGCTTCCTTCAAATTGCTGAAGTCGAGAATAGAGTTTTTCAAATTGATTGATTCGAGTTAGCTCATTAGTACTCAAGTAAACTCTAACCAACCCCTAACTCACATTTTTATTCTCATCCTTAATTGAAGCAATTATGGAAAAAAGAGTTTTGAAATAGAATGTGTACCTCCACATGATCTTTCCATGCTAAAGCCATTCTTCCTGATGTTTCATTCCAGTCTACTAATGTGAAACTTTGATATTCTCATTATCTAACTTTACGTTTCACTGTTCGAGACTGGTTTTTAGTTTTACAGAGAAAAATCACCTCGGGGGGAGTGGGATTGGCACATTCTTTTAAGATTGTGGACTGTCAAGGGTCTCTCCGAATCCCGACAATTCTACATTAGGACTCTCATGGTGCATTGGGTGCCACTGAACGACCGACACCCTCCACCATCTCTTGATCTATATCTCCAGCAACTCCTCTAGTTAATGATTCTGAGACTATCTTCAGTTCATCTTTCGCCTATTTTTTGATGTCCCGGACAGCATCTCCATCCCTTCATGGTTTGATCTAGCCATCTGTTTTAGCCTTTTATATTTGACGGAGTATTCAGCAACAAGAGTAATTGGCATGTGATTTTCAGTTACGACCCCCCGTGTTAGCATATTTCGTTTGAAAACTACTTGTTCTTCCCAATTGTATCTGATTTGAGCTTATAACCATAACATCCTCTATTTTCTTTTTGCTCATCATGTCTTTCGTTTCTAATAGGACTCTTGACTCCTTGATTGTACATTTTCTTCTCTTGACACTCAAGTTTAAAAATCCATCTACCAGACAGTTTGAGAGCGGTTTCTTTTTGCTAAGGGGCTAACCTGCTCGAAAGCTCTTTTCTCCCTTTCTCCCTTCATCCTCCTTAGTCTCCACACTTATATCAATTTGATCAGCTCTGATCCATTCTTCTATCTTATCATTCCTTAACCTATTTTTCTTTATATCCTCTAAAAACACAACACATATTTTGTGGTCATGGCCTATAGTTGCACAGTACGTACACATTGTCTATAGCATTTCATACCGAACCGCCACTCCAATTGGAGACTTGTTAGGACCAACAACCTTAAGAAAGTCTTTCACAGCTTGATTTCCATCAATAACCACCCTTGTTTTGATGATACGTGTCTCTCTCCCTTTAACATCAAACAATCCCACATCCATCACCTTACTGAGCCCTTTACCAAGCTTTCGAGCAACCTCCAGCATCTTAAAAATTTCAGAAAACCCCCAAAATTGGGTCCATATTGGTATCTCATTGATTAGTTGTTCTCCAATGCACACCTCCTCTTTTCAATGCTAAACATAGAGAGCATAGTTCTTGAAAAATCATGGGGAGCTTCTTTGAATTCTCATAACATCCCACTCATTATCGAAGAAGAATTAGAATTGATTTTGATCAATCTCCTTTACTCGAAACTCTATTGGTCTCCCCTAAATTGCTTTAAGTGCTCCATCCATGGTTCCAGTTGAAAAGAATTTATCAGCAAAAAGTCTTTCAACCATACTATTAATGCAGTTGTGAATAGCACATTTTATATCCTTCTCTAACAATTGTATTACATCATCCTTTTTTTCATTATTCAAAGGAACGGAGCTAATTAAATTCCTTCCACTTTCTACCATGATTCAGAAAAGTAATGCCATGAGAAAAGGGTGGATAAAAACATGCGTTGTATAATGACTCTGAATTAAAAATAAAATTGTAGTATGTGTAGAAAATATTGACGTTGATCACACAGAGAAAAGGGTGAAGAAGAATCTGCTTTGTATGATGACTCTGAATTAAAAATAAAATTATAATATGTGTAGAAAATATTGATCTTGATGATATAGAAATTCTGTTAAGTTAAAAATTCTAGCAGAGCATATTGACCTTTGACCATATTTTTTCGTAATTTTTATTGGCTGATTTTTATAATACTTCAGTAATAATTAAAATAATACTAGCAACTTAATAATTAAAGTTATCTTATTTAATTTAATATGTATAATTTTATACATATAGTATTTATAATTATATATTTATTAAATTAATTTTTTTAATTATTTTAATAATAATTAATGAATAAAATAATTTTAAACTATTTAGTTGATTTTTATTATCTTTTCTAAACATTATTAATGTTCGTATTACATATGTTATAATTATAGTATTATATATTATATTATGTTATTAGGCACTGGATTCGATAGTCCCACAACATTTGGACCATTAAATGGTCCCATGATAAAACATATTTTTTAATTTTTTTTAACAACTGCTAAATAATTTTTTTCTAATTTTAATTACAAATTAACTTCATATATTTTATTTGATTATAAAAACTATTTTTTATTTTATATTATTATTTTATCATTCATCTATTATGTTTATTAACAATCAAAATAAAAAACAATAACAAATTAGATCTTCCATTGATCGTAATAAACTTTTATTTGAAAATCAATTGATTGGATTATCAAAACAATCGATTGAATTTCAGGTTTTCCATAACTCAATCGATTGGACTACAGGTTATCACAAAACAATCGATTGAAAATTGCAAGGCAACATGATTTTCGCAAAAATCAATCGATTGGTCATTTACCCAATCGATTGAACGATGACTAAAATGTTGATTTTTTAAAATTCAATCGATTTCTTATACTACCCAATCGATTGAATGCTCCAAAGCAAATTGAGGTCTCACAATTCAATCGATTTGTTGTGTTACCCAATCGATTGAAGTCATCAAAACAATATGGATTTACCCAATTCAATCGATTGGTTGTGTTATCCAATCGATTGAATTGTGTACTACGTCATTTTCAATTTTCTTATCGCTTTTATAAATTATTATCTTATTATTCATTTATCTTAACTTTAAAATTCTATCTTCAATTTTTAAGACTTTATTTTGATTTAGATACTCTAATCTTATCTTTTCTTTAACATTAACATTATAAATTGGTGAATAATCTATCACCAATTATTCAATCCCACCATTAGAATCGTGTATCAATCTCTTTATGTATCATGAAAGAGTGGTGCAGGCTTATGACTCTGATGCCTGGGTAGTTATGTCTCTTGACTTACCCTTTTTTGAAATCATGTATTGGTTGGTAATGAATATTCTTATTTTTGACAGAGAATTCGTTGCTTGAAATGTTCCTCCTTTTTGAGAAATTCATATGAAACACCCCAAATGAAAATACCGGTGGTGCAAGGGATATTGGCGGTGCAGGAGATATTTAATATTCTCCTGTTTTAACTGCTTTTTATGAATGCTCAAATATTTTGTATTGAAATCCAATTATCCTTCTGTGCTCTTCATCGTGCAAAATGGCGAATTGCAGAGTGATGCTGGTGTCATTTCCGGAGCTGTGAAACAGATGTTCGATATATTGGAGGCTTAGAATGCAGAGCACAACATGAAAGTAACGTTATTAGAGCTTTACAATGAGAAAATAACGGATCGTGTGCCTCCTGAGGAAACTGTAAAATTTGAAGATGATAAGTCTAAAAGTCCTAGCGCTCTAATGGAGGATTGAAAAAGGGGCTTCCATTGTTAATTTAGGAAGAATTGATTAAAAATTTGTAATATATATACTTCATATATGTCTTAACAATATATGAACAAATTATTAAAATGCTTTGATATATATTGTATGGTATTTTTTTTCTAGTCAAGATTCAATAGAGAGGTCAAATATTGAACAAATAAAAAGAACAAAATAAAATGCAAACAAATAAAAAGATATGAAATTTTTTTACATAAATTAATTATATAAAATAAAATATAATTCACAAGACAAAATTTGTATGGCATTATTGTTGAAATAATATATGAAAATGACATTACTTCATAATAAAAATATGAGTTTTTTAAACTAAAATATCTCTATAGTACATAGAAATAGAGAAAAATTGTAAAAGCTTTCAATCGAATTGCGTAACACAACCAATCGATGGAATTGGACAAATCCATATTGCTTTGAATCTTTCAATCGATTGGGTAACACAATCAATCGATTGAATTGTGAGACCTCGGGTTGTTTTGAAGCATTCAATCGATTGGGTAGTATAAACAATCGATTGAACTTTAAAAAATCCACATTTTAGTCATCGTTCAATCGATTGGGTAATATGACCAATCGATTGATTTTTGCGAAAACCATGCTGCCTTGCAACTTTCAATTGATTGTTTTGTGATAACCTGTAGTTCAATCAATTGAGTCATGGGAAACCTAAAATTCAATCGATTGTTTTGATAATCCAATCAATTGATTTTTAAAGAAACACGATTTCACGGTCCTGGACGAACGTCACAGATCAAATATAAACTTTTAATCGATTGGAATGGCCAAAAAATTTATTACGATAAATAGAAGATCTAATTCGTTATTATTTTTTATTTTGATTGTTAATAAACATAATAGATGAATGATAAAATAATAATTTATAAAATAAAAAATAATTTTTATAATTAAATAAAATATATGAGATTAATTTGTAATTAAAATTAGAAAAAGATTATTTAACAATTATTAAAAAAACTTAAAAAACATATTTTATTATGGGACCATTTAATGGTCCAAATGTTTTGGGACCATCTAATACTTAGCCATGTTATTATATAGGTAGAATAAATAGATAGATTGATTCTAAAACCCAATTACTTGATATATACTACAAGTTTGTGCGTCAGTTTCATGTGTACGTATCAAATTTTAATTTTGTTTTTCAAAACCTGCAGCTATTTAATTTTTTATTTTTCTTTTTACAAAACCAGATGTAGTTTGTTAACAAATCTTATCAACTTTAATCTTATCCGGTAGATTCTGTTAATCATTTCTGACTATAAATGTATATGACACAGTCGAACACTCACAGTAGAGTTTCAAATTGGGATAAGATCTTCAAACATTATGGCTTCACTTATTAAAATCACCTATATTTCTTTTCTACTTTCTTTGCTAGCATTGTGTTTTCTATCTAATGCCAATGCTAGTGCTAATCATACATCAACGTTAGTTGTTGATGGATCCAAGGGTTCTGGAAGACAAATTCCAGATACATTCTTTGGAGCATTCTTTGAAGTAATAAATTATATATACTTTATATATAGATATATCTTAGCTAGAAATGATAAACTAATTGAATTATTTTCTTATTCAGGAAATTAATCATGCTGGGGCAGGAGGGCTTTGGGCAGAAATGGTTAGAAACAGAGGTTAATACTTGCATTATTTCATTTCATTATTGCTTTAATTTGAATGTTCATTCTATGTATAATCTTATTATTGTTTTGTGTTTTAGGGTTTGAAGCCGGAGGTGCAAATGTTCCATCAAATATTTATCCATGGACAATTATTGGAGATGAATCATCCATTCTTGTGTCAACTGATCGCACTTCTTGCTTTGAAAGAAACAAGATTGCACTTCGTATGGAAGTTCTTTGCAATGCCAAATCATGCCCTAACAATGGTGTTGGAATCTCTAACCCTGGATTCTGGGGCATGGTCAGCCTATATTTAATAATTTTCTTTTTCTTTCCTTAATAGGCAACATATCATTGCGCATACCCAGCACTATTGCGCACTGTTATATTAAATTAAACAAATTTTATGAGAAAATACTAATTATTCAACTAATAATTTGTATAACTATATATAGAACATTGAGGAAGGGAAGAAGTATAGAGTTATCTTCCATGCTAGGGCACTTGGACCACTTGATCTAAAGGTCTCGTTAGTGGGAGATGATGGTGTCAGTGTTGCTTCAACTCAAGTCGGGTAATTTTATCTATTTATTTTGTAATATATAATATTTAAGTATAATAATGACGATTTTATCTAATTAATTAATTAATTGGCAGAAGGGATGGAAGTTATGCTTATAAGTGGACGAGAATGGAGACAACATTGGAAGCCAATGCTACAAATCATAATTCAAGCCTTCAAATTACCACAAATCATAGAGGTGTTATATGGCTAGACCAAGTCTCAGCTATGCCCTTAGACACACACAAGGTTTGTAGCGGACACATAACAATGTTTGCTTATTATTAATCATTGTTTAATATTTTATTCTTCAATTCGTACAGGGTCATGGTTTTAGAAAGGACCTGTTTCAGATGGTTGCAAATTTAAAGCCAAAATTTTTCAGATTTCCGGGTATATTTTTAAGTTGTTAAAATTAGCAAAACAGAACGAGATAATATATATGGAATATTAACAATGGTTAATAATTATTAATTCAATGTAAATTTGAAGTGTTTAATAATTTATTATATAGGTGGTTGCTATGTGGAAGGAGGTTATCTAAGAAACGCATTCCGTTGGAAAGACAGTGTGGGAGCATGGGAGGAGAGAGCTGGTCACTTTAATGATGTTTGGCATTATTGGACTGATGATGGTTTTGGTTTCTTTGAGGGTCTCCAGGTTCCTATTTTTTCTACCTTTCTAATTATTAGTTAGTTACACAAAACATGGATTAATTTTAAAAACTTTTTTTGTTTACCAGTTTGCAGAGGACGTTGGTGCATTGCCAGTATGGGTATTTAACAATGGTATATTCATTCATTTTTAATATAGTTAATTGATAGTTGATTTTTTTTATTTCCGTTCATTTAGTATGATTGATTTTTTTTATCAAAAATATAAAATTAATCGATTATATCATTTGTTAGGTATCGGCCTTCATGACGCCGTGGATACATCTGCGGTTCTACCATTTGTGCAAGTATGTAGCTTTAAAAAAAAATTAAAATTTAATTATATTTATTTATAAAAAATAACTTAAAACTTTTGATCATCGTTAATTAACAGGAAGCCCTTGATGGCATTGAGTTTGCAAGAGGCTCTCCCGATTCAACTTGGGGTTCTGTTAGAGCTTCAATGGGGCATCCTCAACCATTTGATTTGAGATTTGTTGCCATTGGAAATGAAGAATGCGGCATGCCAAACTATCTAGGTATGCATCTCTATTTTATTTTATATATTTTTTTCAAAGTTTTTGTATTATATACTTTTATATGACTAATAAAACTTATCATTTTTGTTAATATTTGATTAACTCTAAATATTAAAAATTAAATATAAAATTTTATATTTTAAAATATAAAAATAAGGTATTAATTAATATTAATAAAAAATGTTAGTAATCAACTTGAATTTATCAACGTCAGAATTCAAATCCTACTTTATATTCGCAATAATCTATTTTATGTTAAAAAATAAAAAGTGTTAATTCCTATACTATTCTTTTATAAAAACTATGGGTATATTTTATGTTAAAATCAATGGAATTTTATTTTAATTTTGCATGTGAGAATTAGTTAATAAGTTATGTTAATTAATAATATATATTTCAATATTTGATTTTTATTATTCTTATTCGTAACTTGAGCAGGAAACTACCTGAAGTTCTATTCAGCGATAAAGCGTTCTTATCCAGATATTCAGATAATCACAAACTGTGATGGTTCTGGGCAGAACTTAGACATGCCTGCAGATTTCTATGATTTTCATGTAACAGCTTCATATAAATAATCCCAAGACAATTTTTCATTAAAATTATTTTTATGTTATTTTCCCTAACATATACTGTCTTTTGTTAGATTTACACAAACGCTGAAGATATGTTTTATAAGAATACCAAGTTTGATGCTGCACCACGATCTGGACCAAAGGTTTAATTTTTTTTTTATTATTTTATTTTTCCATAAATAAAGTATTCATGAATAATTCACTTATAAATCAAATAAATTTTAAACTCAATTGTGACTATATTATTACTTTTATATATTTATTTTTCATTAGGCTTTTGTAAGTGAATACGCTGTTTGGAAGGATGATGCCCGCGATGGAACACTTTTATCTGCAGTGGCTGAAGCTGCATTCCTTATTGGATTGGAGAGGAACAGGTTGAATTTCACTATATTTTTTAATTTAGTTCTTAATAATAATCTTATATATAATATTTCCTCCTAAATGGTAATTACTCTTTTAATTTATTCTTGTATGTCTGTGGCAGTGATCTTGTGCACATGGTTAGCTATGCACCACTTTTTGTCAATAACAACGACAGGATGTAATTTTCTTTAATCTTATGAATCCTTTGTTTTTTTAATACTTAAGCTTGTTTCATTTGAATATTATTCATTTTGAATAATAATTTGCGATTGATTTTATTTTTTTTATTAATTATAGGTGGACCCCAGATGCAATTGTGTTTAACTCGCATCAACATTATGGAACTCCAAGCTATTGGAATCAACAACTATTTTCCGAATCTAGTGGAGCAACTTGGCTCAATTCCACACTCCAAACTTCTTCCACTAAACTCGTAGCATCTGCAATTGAGTTTAATAATTCCGAAGATAATAAGACATATATTAGAATAAAGGTATGCCATACAAATTATGTTAATAATAAATTTATTATTAAGAATGCATGTAAAATTGAAATATATATATAATAACGTAAAGAAAAATATTTGTTATTTTGGTATTAATATTGTTGAGTTTTTTATATAGGCTGTGAACTTTGGAGATGACCCCGAGAATCTCAAGATTTCAATAAATGGGTTGACTTCAAATGTTCAAAAATCTGGATCGAAAATGATGGTGCTCACAGCACCTAATGTAATGGAAGAGAATTCTTTCTCTGAGCCAAACAAGGTAGTTTTTCTAATTAAGCTATAATATATACTTCAATTTTATATTTTTCTTATGCTAAAAGATATATTTTTTTTAATATGTTTATGATAATTGCAGATTGTACCACAACACACGTTGCTGTTGAATGCAAATAAGGACATGGATGTCACACTTCCTCCTTATTCAGTTACATCTCTTGATCTGTTAAGATAGACAATTGATCGATGTAATGTTAAGGGAAATCTATATATGTTTCTTTTAAATTAAATAAAAAAATTGAAGGAAATGTATGTATATTTCTTCGAAATTAAATAAAAAATCCTGTTACTAATAATAAGCCTGGTCATGGCTCCCAAATGAGCGACAAAATAATGATATAATTTTTTTTTTCAAGAAATTCAACAGAAGAGGAAAGTTAGTTAGAGAGGAGAGGAGGACTGATTGACCGTTTTTGGCGATCAGAACTTCAGAACTCAGAAGTGATTAGGCCACACGCCAACGCATAAGCGCTGGCATACATGTTGAGCTCGATCAAGTTCCTTTGGTTAACATTTGTAAATTAACATCCAACTTGTTTAATATGCGTATTAGGGTTTCCGGTGAAAACCACTCATTCTTCCTTGTATATTTAAATTTTTTTATTAAGAAAAATGGTTTTTAAACTAATATACTTGTTTCGGACCCGGTCATCGGGTCCTCTAAAACGGTCGAGTAATAATGATTTGGTTTTCTAGGTCGAGGCTCTCTCTGCTGTTTAAATTGGGCAAAAGATTGCAAATATCTAATTAACATTTAAATTTGAATATCTCTTCTATCTTAGTCAATCTGATAAGATGACAATGCATAGGACAAATTATATAAAGGGAACAAAAAGCTCCCTTGAATACGTTACACACTCATAACCCTCATCTATACCTGTAAAGGTTGTAGAAAATTTAGAGAAGGAGTTGAATTTATGACTTTCTTTTGCTTTAATGAAATAATTATTTAATTACAAACTTTCAATCTGAATCTGTTTGAACTCAGCAACGAAAAATTTATGAGACAATTTTTTATTCTGATTCAATTGTCTTGTGCAATGCAACTTACATCCAATCTCCGTGGTGGAATTTTCACTATAGTTAAAGTATTACATACACCAATTTCAAAGGATTGACACAATTCTTTCCCACTCAAGTTCTAACCTAACTTGACTTAGTTATACTAATATCTAACTCTTCACTCTTAGTGTTTACCCAACTAAAAAAGGGGTACATCACTGGTACAAGATACAAGACACAATAAACAACCTAAAGAAATCTGAAATATTCTAGACTTTTCAATCAAGAACTCATCACTCTTTGGCTTTTTCATAAATTCTCTCTTTCATCCTTTTACCACTCAAGAAATTACAGAAAGATATACATTGAAAAATAAAATTACAATCTGTAAAACATGAAGGAGATTGATGCTTCAACAGCCTTAGTTGCTATAGGTTGAACTAGATTCACTTCCTTTTGATTGAGTTCCTCATTCTGGCGGAATGCTTCTTTGATTAGAGAGCACTGTCCAAATTCATGAACTCTTCAAAGAAAACTTCACAGAACAAAAACTTCAAACCCTGATTCTCTCTCCTTGTCTTCAAAATTTGAAATCTTTCTTTTGTATCTCTTTCTAAGTTGCTGAGCTACTCTCCTCAGAGTCAACTCCTTGAGCTGTGTGCTACCAACTTAGCCTTTCACTATCTTCCATTAATCCCTAAATTAGAAATTTTGGAATAGATCTTTTTTGCTTGATCGAATGCCTCAAAATAGCAAAAATAAAAGGTTGATCAATGATAAATCCAGATCTAAACCCTTGAGCTACAACTTTGTCCCCAAGAAAAAATCTTGGCCTTTGATTCACAGTAGTGATTATTAGAAATCACTTTTTCCATTTATCCCAAATTGGAGTAGCAAAGAGTTTGAGAAGAAGGAAAGAAAGTAAATTGCATGCAAAAGAAAATAAATCACTTTTAACTTCTGACTTAGCTTAAGATGGTTGAATTTGGGTGATTAGACTTTTGCCTTTTTTATTAAGCTTTCTCTTTTCTTCTTCTTTGATGAAATGACCAAGAGGAACGAAGCTCTCTCTCTTCTGAGTCTGACCGAATGAAAGGTGAACATTGTCTTTAGAGGATTAGCTTGGAGGGATTTGCTTGAGAAGCTTGGGCTTAGATTGGATTTGATTGAATTGGCTCAGCTTATTCTTTTTGCTTAACACCTTTTGGGCTTTTAGTGCTTTGTAGCCCACTTTGTTTCTGGTTTGATTTCTTTTCTATTAGGCTGCTGTAACATTCTTTCTTTGGCCTGCAACACTAATCAAACTTGATCAAAACTAATTGGGTGATTGACCCAAGAAAATGATGTTTGTCATCATCAAATTAATTTAGTTAAATTCTTAACTCAGCAACCTCTTAGATCCATTCTGACTTGAGCGTCGGAGTGTCTTTGCAGGTACCACCCCTTGCAGCTTCAAAAGTCCGATCACGTCACCACCAAGGCCTGCGAGTCTCTGATCATTCCCCCAACCCGTACCAGCAAAGTCTCGTACATTAATGCCATCTATGGGGACTAGCCAAGCCTTGGCAGAATGACGGGCGAACTTGATGAGCAGTTCTCAAATCACCACCACGAACCAAACCCACTGAATTCCCCACCAACCTATGAACCGCAAAATCATGGTTTCCCCCCACCCACGGGAGGATAACCAGCATCATCCACGTGCAGCCAACCAATAATCAGCAAACACGATTGGACGAATGCCGATTTGGCAAACTCAAGACAATTGACGGCTTGGGAGAGTAAGGTACCACATTATCCAAGAGCTACTTCAGCGAGTACAGAGTCTGGAAGGCCAGAATACCTCTAAAACACGGTACCAATTAGAACATACTAGCGAAGCGATCTCCCGGACCATGTCGCAGAGAGACG
Source organism: Arachis stenosperma (assembly GCF_014773155.1). Lineage (NCBI taxonomy): Eukaryota > Viridiplantae > Streptophyta > Magnoliopsida > Fabales > Fabaceae > Arachis > Arachis stenosperma. The sequence continues at coordinate 106,645,707 of NC_080382.1, forward strand.
CAACGCATGAGAGATTGCCAACTCAACAACACGGCAGGTGCCGAACAACATCACGACAACGATGAAAGGAGATATCGAGGAGATTCCAAGCAAAGAAGGAGTGAACACATGATAATGGGATCGGAGCTACCCCATTCACCGAGAGAATTCTGAAGGCCAAGCTGCTGAAAGGCTTTGACAAACTGACTGACATGAAGTATGATGACAACAAGGATCCGTAGGAACACCTAACGACCTTCGAATCCAAGATGAACCTAGAAAGAGCGGCCGAAACAGTTTGGTGCTAGACTTTACCGGTAACCCTAGCCAGCCCAGCAATTAAGTGGTTCAATGCCTTCCCAAATGGCTCCATGTCCTGTTTTGACGATTTCTCTAAGAAATTCATGGCACAATTTACCACCAGGGTCACAAAAATGAAGCACCTGATCTACCTACTTGATTGACGAGCTAACAGACTCTATGGCCAGTCTATGCATGACCAATAGGCTCATGAATGAAGATTTTCAGAGACACTTCACGACCAAACTGGTTTAGACTATGCAAAAAATCTAGAACGTCGCGAGGGAGTACATAAACGACGAAGAGGTAAGCCAAGTCGTGGTAGCCAATAAGCGGCACCACGGTAACCCGGCCCCTCGACATAACTTGCCATCCAAAGAAACCCCAAAGGAGCATTTCAAAATTTCCTCCCCCAACTGGCCTTCCAGGGTGGGAAAGTTCACAAACTACACCCCTTACCGACCCCTATCACGGAGATCTATCATCAAATAGCAGAGAAAGGCATTCTCCCAAAGGCCAGACAATTAAAAGAACGAACAGGCGATAGCAAAATCCTGTACTGCGACTACCATAGAGGATATGTACACAAGACTCAAGACTGCTTCGACCTCAAAGACACCATAGAACGAGCCATCCGAGATGACAAACTCTCCGAGTTGGCTAAAATTATTCGAGAGCCCAAAAAGGTCGAAAGGGAGAGGTCACCAGAGCGGGAAGGACAAAATCCCAGAATGGTGAGACCGGCACACCACGAAAGCCCAAAACCGAGCCAACGATAATAGTAAATGTTATTTCCGAGAAAGATGCGTCAGAAAAATCCAAATCTGCATTGAAAAAGAATCTCCGAGTGCTAACCGTAATAAACAAAAGAAGAACCCCTCCCTTCCGATCACGATAACGTTCTCCCCCGATGATTGACAAAATGACACTTCGGCAGAAGACATCCCCTTCGTCATCTCGGTTCGGGTCAGAACCGGGTTAGTGAAACGCATACTGGACTCGAAAACAATTCCAACATCCTCTTCAGAGGAGCATTTGACAAGCTAGGACTCCGAAACAAAAACTTACAAAGTCACCATAACGGAGTAACTGGACTCAGAGATAACTTTTTCAAACCGGACAATTCTATAGTACTATCGATCACCTTAACCTGGACCCAGCCCGAAATAATGACTTGGTCTATTTTTGAGACCCTTATCCGTCCCTGGACTTGGTGAAATCACACCAAATTAGCCCCTAAAATTTTTAGGACCGAGTCAAGTCTTCGGGCCGGGCCAGGCCATGTGTACCCCTAATCAGTTCAGAGATTCAGTAGCACAGGACAGGTTTTGGGGTGTAGAGTGACACTATTTCGGTGTACAGATGAACATTTTCAGGTGTTCTACATGCTCTTATTTTTGACATTTTCTTTTTTTCTTTTTATATTTTGAGATGTTGCTGTTTGTGTTAAAAATTAGTGTCTTGAATTATTTGAAGGGATTTATTTGTTTTAAATTTACAATATGTATACAATTCAATACCTAAGGAGGGTAATAATTCAAATCTTGGTTAGACTTTAAAGAGAAATATGTAAGCACGCAATAAGGTGTATTCCTGGTATTTTTGGTGTATTATAAAAGGAATTCGGTATATTAGTATATTTGATCTTGTTTTGCTTGATTTTTTTGAACCTGTAATTAACAACTTTTGAATACAGCACAGACAGCTTCATAGAAGTTTATTTATGCAAACAAAATTTATAATAAGATTGGATTAAATATTCACAAACTATACAAAAAAGTATGTGTTCAAACTAATGACAAACTACACAACATTCAAACACAGTAAAACTAATCACTGTCAATATCATCTGAACCTAATTGACAATATAGACTCAACAATACTGCAGATGGCTTGGACAATCTGACTGCTTCGCTTTCTCGAATACCTCTATCTCTTTCTTGATTCATCTCAACAAACAAAATCTGTGAAGCGTATTCAACTCTAAAATGGTCCACCTCCGCCTACAGTTTAAAGAAATTTCATTTTACTAGACTCCATTAATTTAGTAAAGTAATACAGAGTTATATATTTTTAAACATAATTACCCGCGTCCAATTTTCCCGGTCATATTTGTCATTTTTAATGTTTTTCGATTCGATTATCTCGAGCCATATCATTATATAAACCACATAATCGAAGCTAAAAACAAAATTAAATTAGCAAAATAAAATAGGACAGTAAGAGAAAAGACAAAATTTCTCAGAGAGAAAGATTTATTCCTCGTTTTTTGGCCCGCAATGTTGACATATGGCGATTCAATTTGATCATCCTTTTTAATGAGAGGTTGCCCCCTGGAAAATAATCTCATTCTAGAAGTCGCATAGCCTTAAAAACAAGAAAAAAGAAAAATATAAGAAAGAGTACATTTAAAATCTGATTACACCCAAATGATCCAATAATATACCTTATTTTAAACAGCACTACACCCAATTCCTATATTGCTAATGACAGACAAAAACCAAGAAATTTATAGAGAAAACAAAATCAACTTACAACAAATCTATTAAGTGTCATTCTTTCTTTCGAAGGACAAACCTTGTGATACGGGTCAATGACATGAAATCTCATCTTTTCAACATCCGCCATCCATATCCACAAATGTTTTCCATAGCAAACCAGGGCCAATATCTTAACCAGACGAAACAATATTTTAGTTTAATTGTCACCTAACGAAAGAATTGTGATAAGAAGTTTTAGAAACTAAAACTTACATATGGATAGGATGCCAACTTTTTCATGTCCAAATAAGGGATGAACATTTTGTAGTACTGAATGTTGAAGGGTTGTTTTTGTTTTTAAATGTAAGAACTTGCCGCCACCATGATTCCCCAAAGTCATATTCTGCAGAATTTGTATAATATCGAAAGAAATAATTACTACACACAATACATTACATAAATATGACGAAATTTGAGCTTAATACACCTTACCACAATATCAGGGGGCATGCAATAAACATTTTCTTCAAATCTTTTCATTCTTGTTTTGTTGAGAATTAGACACATTGCAGTCACAATCTAGAAAAACAAAACACCCAAATTAATTACATTAACATTGCAGTCACAACTCATAATAAAATCATTAATCTTATTTTAAGATGACCTCAGCTTCAATATGTGTACCAGCTTTTAAAGACGCAAAGTGGATTTTTGACATCTCCATCAGCTGTTAAGCATTGAGAATGCACATTGTCTCCCACTCATTAGTGCTTCTATTTTTATAGGTCTTTATATTTGTGGCCCAGAGGAAGCACTTTTCTTTGAGGTTGTCCGACACCTCACTCCTCTTAGGATCAGAGTTTCAAACTTTTCAAACTTTTGGAGCGGAGGACTTCTATCCTCTACAAAATTTAAGGCTACTGCAACCCAGGTGTTTGCAACTTGCTCCAGCAGTTCCTTTAAATTTTCAATCAAAATCAGACTCTCTTGACTCATTCCCTTTTCAGACGCCAATTGCCCCTTGGTACACAAAATCGTGATACACAACTCCGTGCAGCTGACCAGCAAGTGCACTGGGTTGTCCAAGTAATACCTTACGTGAGTAAGGGTCGATCCTACGGAGATTGTCGGCTTGAAGCAAGCTATGGTCATCTTGTAAATCTCAGTTAGGCGGATTCAAATGGTTATGAGGTTTTGATAATTAAAAGAGAAATAAAACATAAAATAGGATAGAGATACTTATGCAATTCATTGGTAGGAATTTTAGATAAGCGTATGTAGATGCTTTGTTCCCTCTGAGCCTCTGCTTTCCTATTGCCTTCATCCAATCATTCATACTCCTTTCCATGGCAAGCTGTATGTAGGTGGATCACCGTTGTTAGTGGCTACCATCCATCCTCTCAGTGAAAATGGTCCTCTACGGTTTTTCGCATGGCTAATCATTTGTCGGTTCTTGATAATGTCGGAATAAGATCAATTGATCCTTTTGCACACTGTCACTGCGCCAAACACTCGCGAGTTTGAAGCTCGTCACAGTCATCCCATCCCAGATCCTACTCGGAATACCACAGACAAGGTTTAGACTTTCCGGATCTCAAGAATGCTGCCAATTGATTCTAGCTTATACCATGAAGACTCTGATCGCACGACATGGAAGCTCTGTTGTCAGGAGAGGCAACCATGTATCGTGAACCAGTAGGCCAAGAGATATGCATCAAGCTTATTTTCAAGTAGAACGAAAGTGGTTGTCAGGCACGCGTTCATAGGTGAGAATGGTGATGAATGTCACTTGATCATCACATTCCTCAAGTTGAGATGCGAATGGATATCTTAGAACAAGAATAAGCTTTAATTGAATAGAAAACAGTAGTAATTGCATTAATTCATGAGGAACAGTAGAGCTCCACACCTTAATCTATGATGTGTAGAAACTCCACTGTTGAAAATACATAAGAACAAGCTCCACACCTCCCAAATAGCATGAAACAAACGAAAAAGGGTTCAAAGACCTGATCTCGAGATCAAAGATGACCAAAAGATGAAAATACAATAGTAAAAGATTCTATTTATAGAGAACTAGTAACCTAGGGTTTACAGAAATAAGTAAATGATGCAGAAATCCACTTCCGGAGCCCACTTGGTGTGTGCTTGGGCTGAGCATTGAAGCTTTCACGTGCATAGGCTTTTCTTGGAGTTAAACGCCAGCTTTGGTGCCAGTTTGGGCGTTTAACTCCAATTCTGGTGCCAGTTTGGGCGTTTTACGCCATAATTTTTATGCTGACTTGGAACGCTAGTTTGGGCCATCAAATCTCGAGTAAAGTATGGACTATTATACATTGCTGAAAAGCCCAAGATGTCTAATTTACAACGCAATTGAGAGTGCGCCAATTGAGCTTCTGTAGCTCCAGAAAATTCATTTCGAGTGCAGTGAGGTCAGAATCTAACAGCATCTACAGTCCCTTTTCAGCCTCTGAATCAGATTTTTGCTCAGGTCCCTCAATTTCAGCCAGAAAATACCTGAAATCACAGAAAAATACACAAACTCATAGTAAAGTCCAGAAATGTGATTTTTTCATAAAAACTAATAAAAATATACTAAAAACTAACTAAATCATGCTAAAAACTACCTAAAAATAATACCAAAAAGCGTATAAATTATCTGCTCATCACCCCTCCTGATTCAGTGTCTCTTATTAACTCGAATCAGTAAAGTCAAAGCTGAATGATGGCACAGAAAATTCTTTCGATATAAAGGATGTTGTTCTGGCCATCATCATCAATTAGCAGCGGCTTGAGGGGCGTGGTTGACTACATGTTGACATATGAAATACTATAAGAATAAGAATAGACGAATGATATCGAAAGAGAGTTATATTATGTATAACTTACATTTTAAAAGGAGCTGCTGACTTTGTGGGTGTGCCATTAGCAGGTTGAGGGAGTTGTGGAGTGCTGCATGGATAAAGAAAAGGTTTTAAATTAGAAAAAAAAAATAATTCTACCTCAATTCACAAGAGATATACCAAAATAAGAACCAAAATACACCTCTATATAAAAGACATGTAACCAAATATTATTCTCTACCCCTTAATTGTTTCTTCTCTAATTTTCTCGCTCGGAGACTTTGGATGGGTTGGTTCACTTTGTAGAGGGCTTGATGCTCTCATCTCTGACAGAGGTAGACATACATGAAGCGGAACTCTAACTAAGACAACAATAAAAAGTTAATAAACTATCTTAAAATAGAAGATTAGAATGTTGAAATTTAGTTGAAAAACTCACATCTCGAGCGGTTCAGATTGCGAATGTGTCGCTTTTCGAACAACGATCATTTTTTGTTGATCTGTCTGTGTTTGAAACACAGGATCATTTTTACTATTCAAGTTCACCTCCGGTATTCTAAAGACAAAATAAACATCATTCAATAAAAGTAGACTATTTAATTACATCAGGATCTATGAAATTTTATCAAATAAAGGATATTACGTTCCGGATGAATCATAGTGAGCTTCCGTCGAGGGGAGCCCAGCTTCTGGTATGTCTGCCCTTTTTTCCTGCATCTTGAAAAAGCAAAAACAATCATCAGCAACAAAAACACCTTAAAATTGGCAATATACATCCAAATTCAACCTAACCCTCTTTTCATTTGTTTTTCTTTTTTGATTTTATAAAAAATTGTTGTATTTCTTCAGTTCTAACAGTACATGCAAAAGAATAAGTTAACAAATAAATTTTTGATGAAAAATAGTAAGATAGTTTTACAATGTATCTTACACATCATCGAATTTAGTTTGAGATGATGAATCCTCAACAACATGCTTTCTTTTTTTGGATTGCGTCCTGGAAATCAAAGAAGTATCAATCACACAAATACAGCAAATTGATGATAAAATATCCCCAAAAAATGCATATTTTTTTAGTGGAGTCTGAACTTTTTTCTTCGATTTTTATTTTATTATTGGCTCTAATTCTTCACTTTTGACAATAAATGAGAAACACTCTCTTAATACATAAAATTTTGATATAAACAGTAAACATAGCAATGCAATCACAATTTCAAAATCTTACTCATAATCAGATCCACTTTTGCTTTCCGAAGAGGAATCCTCTACGATCTGCTTCCTCTTTTTGAATACCATTCTGGAAAGCAAACAGTTAATAGCAAAAAACACCGTAAAAATGACAAAAATACATCCAAAAATTTCAGATTTGATCCTCTGAAGTAGTAACTCCCTATTTCAATGCCTCACTCAGGGCAGTCCAGGGATTGCATCTGCATTTTTGTTTTTGTGTTTTGTTTCAAGAAAGTATACAATCATCAAGGCATAGAGACAACCATCAATGGATTTTTTCTTTTTCAAGTGGTGATCGCTTCTGCCCTTGATGATGAATTCATGGACATGGCCACCCCAGTTCCACTCCCTTATGTTGTTCAGACGAAAAATTGGAGGCATGTGGACTGAAAAAACTTTGCTTATCGTTGTCGGCAACAATAACACCATTTGAATATAGAGGATGAAAACCCTTTTAAAAATAAGGCGATCTTCATTAGTGTCAACACCAATATCTATCATCTCATCCGTTAGATTCTTCAATGTTTTTCCTTTGAACCTTCTAAAACTTTCTTTTTCCTCCTCAGATAACTCTTTTAAATTAATTTTTTCTGGAAACAGGTTCCCTACAGAAGCAGCAAAACAAGATAACTAATTACACTCTAATTCACTTAAAATACACTGAAATACCAGGCATATACACCTCAAATTTTTTTATTACATTAGATAATATGAGTTCAGAATAATAGATTACAAAGAATAGATTACAAAGAATGCAAGTATAAAGGTTTTGTGCAATCAGTTACCAGATTTATTCAAGCCAAGTACAGCTTTTATATTTTCAGGATTGATGATCAATTCACTGTATTGGGTGTCCAATTTGTTTGTTCCCACATTGAAGCTATATGCCAACTGTTTCAAGAGTTTATGTAGCAGATTCATTAGTGAGATGTGCATCAAAACATCAAATCCTAATTTCTGGACGATGACTTTCTTTTCTTCGCTCATGTGTTAGAACTTTTTATTCAATAGTCTTGTTGAGCATCTCAAATCTTTGGTTTGTTGTATTTAAGAAACGAGAATCATTTAAGTAAGCTATATTTATACAAAGAAAAATTGAGTTGGCCTAAGATATATGTGTGCTTACATTGTATTTTTTTTCACCAGGGTTCTTACTTGTCATTTTTACTGTTAGGAATAAATTAAAATATTGTTAATAGATAAAAAATATCAACAGTTACACTCGAATTCGATTGATATACACCCAAATACCAGTCAGATATACCCAAATACCAACCACATACACCTAAATACCAGTCACATACACCTTAATTATTTTTTGGAACACATGACATTATATGAGTTCAAAATGATATTCAAGTCAACCAAACATGCATAAAATGACACCAGAAGCACAAGACAATATTCTGTTTCTAGTTACACTAGGTATAGAATAACAGCACCAATTACAGTTGAATTCGATTGATATACACCCAAATACCAGTTACATACACTTCTATTATTTTTTGGATTACATGACATTATATGAGTTCAAAATGATATTCAAGTCAACCAAATATGCATAAAATGACACCAAAAGCACAAGATAATACTTTGTTTCTAATTACACCAGGTATAGGACAACAGCACCAGTTACACTCGAATTTGATTGATATACACCCAAATACCAGCCACATACATTCAAATACCTGTCACATACACCTCTATTATTTTTTAGATTACATGATATTATATGAGTTTAAAATGATATTCAAGTCAACCAAATATGCATAAAATGACACTAGAAGCATAGGTACAAATTCAAAAACAACAATACTAGTTACAGTCAAATTTACTTGATATGCAGCGAAAGTTTCTATTTATATAAACTCAGTTCCAAACATGCAAACATGCACAAAAATGCATTAAAATGTACATTAAATAGATCGTGAAACAGTTATCACCTATTAAATAGTTTGACGAGAATAATAATATCTATTTTTAACCAAGAGCACATAATGAATCTACTTAATAAACAGAAATACGATAGTATAGTGTTTCACATTCGAACTGAGAAACATAAAACTGAAAAATCTCAAAGATTAGTGAAATAGTACCTTGAATAATATTTCTTCTTTTGTTTCAGTATTTTTTTATGGAGATTTTGAAGTTTTCTTGTTGATTTCCTTAAATGTTGGCGATGATTTTGAGTTTTTTCAGAGTTTTCGAACGTGGTTTGAATCTTGGTGATTGTAGTTTTGATCAAGGAAAAAGAAGAAGCGTCTTTCATAATGGTGACTTCGTGAATAAACGCGCTAGAAAACCGTTGAGTAGCACGCGTGTTTACACGCTCGTATAGGTGAGGCTTGTTTTTGTTAGACTTGACCCAATTTATATGACTTATAAATAAAAAGAGTTTATATATGTAGCAGGTCTCCTACTTTATATATGTGAAAATATAAAAATAACTATAATTATACATAATTTTAGGAATGGTAAGCAGAATAATAATTTTAATTTGTATTTGATAAAAGTCAAAATATTAATTTTCAATATATATCAATTATATAGTTTAAGCCAACGGTATCTCCCAACTCGCCATGTCAAGAACTAATCCGTCGAGAATCTGAACTCTATTTAAGGGTCTGTCACTGGCCAATAGATTGTTGCATGCACAAGACGGAATTTGAACCCCCAACACTTGCTGAAGCGGACGAGTGAGCTGACCACTCAACCAACTTTCCTCTTCAATTTTAACTTCAATGTGTAATGACTCTTACAGTCTTACTCAAAGGTTTAATGTCTTAAGGTCCATGACCACATGAACATCGCACTATTACACAAACATCTCAACCTCCAACACATGCAAACAAGAGCATACATATATCAATACCAAATATATCATTGATTCAGGAGTTGATGGACATGTATGTGTAAAATGAATTTAGTACATAAAATTATTTCACAAATAATTACTAAATTAATACCATCACAATGCAAATTTTGTAGAAACTGGTAAATTTTGTAACTGAGGTACTAAATGCTGTTTCCTGTTAATTCTTCTTTTCTCAAAAAATAAATTGCTGTTGGTTTTCTTTATTTTATCTTTTTACTCTATAAACAAAATAAAAGATTTGAATCCATAGTGAACACGTACAGCCAGCAAGTATTTATAAATGATGTGTCGTACATCTTTATAGCACAAATAATATTCTGAGTCGACTGTAAATCTGTAATCTGTAAGGCCAATATATGTAAGTTTAACTGATATAATTAACATGTTGAAAAAGAGGATGGGTATAGTTAGAAGCATAGTCTTCTCTTACAGGCCTGAAAAGGCAATGTGTAAAAGCAACCTAATTCTCTAACAACCTCTTCAATCAAATCCTTGCAGATATGATCTTGCAAAGCCAAACCTATTCTTCCAAGCTCTCGCTTTTCTCCCCAAGCAATGTCCCTACACACTTCCTCCACACTTTTTATCATGGCTTTGCTACTCCACATAACTGAATGATGATCTTCATCTTCGATAACTTTTTTATGTACCAACTCACTTGTCATTCTTTCATAGATGTATGTGCTGCTGATTTCTTCCTCTCCAGGCTTCTTCAGTAACTGCTGTTGCTTCTGTTGCAGCTGTATTCGCCCTGCGCATAAACATGTGCCAATTACACCACATTTGGAACATCAATTTATAATAGCTATAGATATGTCACAGTAATGAATATTAAATAATTTTTACTCCAATGTTTATTTAAGAATTCAGATATATATATATAGTCATTGTTAAGCAATTTCAGTCAATGCTGAGATGAAAAATTTAATGCAAATTAAGTATATGGGAATAAACAAGTTGCTCCATATATACACTATTCTTTTGTATATTGAATTAATATATTTTGAATACAAATAAAACATTTTTTTTTCTTTCTCTTAGTGTTTCTTTGGGCAGGAAGTCTACCATTTTGTTTGAAACAACCATGGTCATTCTTGACGATTGATGTTATTATATTCATAGTAATTAAGATGATTAAATTTGAAGATTGTTTTCTACTGTAATTATGTGCAATTATTCATGATTAAAACGCAACCATAAATGAAGTATCTATCCTTATAATAACAACAAGAGAAGGAGTCAAGGATATCCCTATTCCTTATGACCGAGGATATGTCTAGACCCAATTAATGAACATTTTGACGGAGTCATGCAATGGAGATGACCACAATGATATAACAATAACTCATGTTCCCTCTAACACACTCTGAGCAAAGACAATGTCATCTTCAAAGGCACCGCACGAATGAATGCAAATTGCTGTTTCATGCACAGGCATGAAAAGCACAAGGGCACTTTGGTTGTTGGGGGAAGAGGGCTGTGGCCTGGGTGTGGGGTAGAAAAATTAACCGATCCCTGAAAAGGTGGGTTGCTGCATGGGGCAGAAGTGGCAGGTAAAACTTCATCAAAGGTTTGTGTGCCCTCTCTTTTCTTTCTTTAAGTTTCTCTCTCTCTCTCTCCCCCTTTTTCTTTTGAGCATCTTTTGACTGACTCATGAGACATATTTGATTTCTCACGGTACAAAATTGTGGTCCATGATCCATATGCCAAAAGTTCCATGTAATTTATTTTTCCTATCAGAATAAAACGGACATTTGGGCTTCTCTTTAATTTTGGTTTCTACCGAGAAACTATAATAATTGTTGGGAGGGGAATATGGGAACTTTTTTTTTTCTCTATGTCAAGATGTACCATCAGTAGCCGAATACATTCAAAGGAAGATTTTAAAGTGTCACCCAAAAAAAAAAATTGGAAGATATTAAAAGAGGAATCATTCATTGTTTTCATCATAACAGATACAGTGGTAGCTGTAAATCACTTTGTGTTGAATTGGGTGTGGGGGGAGAAGAAATCAATTTGTCTCCCACTATGATGGACATGATGGTTACTTTACTAGTTACTACACCTTCTTAGACTTGGGAATCCTAAAGCTCATTGATAGAGATAGTGGTGCTTTTGGATCAAATATCATCATCGTATGTATGCATGTGTCTCCTCTTCTTTGGCCTTAAAATATATACAGATGCATAGAACTTTACTTTGGTATGCTAACTATATATGCATCTTTCTAGCTTAGAGATTCTAAACATTAGTTCTACTATTTCATTAGAGTCACAAATAAGTAACTTTCTTAAAACTTGAGGTTTTGTATTGTGGTGAAAAAGGACGAACGTACGGATTAAGCCTATATATATCGAGATAAGTTTACTTACTTTCCCTTTGCCTTTGAGAAATATAGTAATAATCCAAAAGATTATTAAAATAAAGGAAGAAAAATTTTAATGTGAATATTATAAGGTAGCTGAAAAGTATCTATAATTTTTTATATGTTTTTAATTTTGATATTAAAAATAATAAATAAGAAGTGACAGAAGATAAAAGATCTTTCTTATATACTATAAAAAAATAATAAAAAACTAAAAGGTATAAAACTAAAAAAATAGAGTTAAAAAAGATACGACTACTTTTAGTAATTAATGAAAATCAATTCTATAATATTTATTATTTAGTGTTTAACTTTTACTTAATTTATTTTTTATAATAAATTTTAAATATTTAAAAATAATTTATTTTTATATTTTTAAATTAAATATTAATTTTTAACTTTTTTTTAATAAATTAAGCCCCACCTTTTAAATATTATATCAATCACCATAATGAAATAAGAAAGGAAATTTATCGATGTTGCCACATTCTTTTTCTCCACTTTAGTCATTTCGTACCTAATTAAGGGCCACAGAAGATAGACTACTTTTGAAAGTTACTCTAATGTTTACTAAAGTGCAGAGACCAAGAAAAAGAGAGAGATTCAAGATGCGTCCATATATCTATATTACAAAAGGAAAGACAAAAACCTAATTTTTATTCCTCTCAAGATAATTCATCTAATAAAAATCTTGCTCTGGAACTCTAGTAAAGAATATTCTGCCCATAAACAAAGTCACGTATATTAATATGTGAAATTAATTTGAATTAGTTTGCATTCAAAGCCATAAAATGGGCTAGAATAATATTAAGCAAAGAACACTCATATATCATCATGCATGTGACACTTCCATGCAGCATATGTTAAATTGTTAATATATTCATTCAAATTAAAGTGGAGATAATTAAGCATCCTCTCTATGACTATAAGCTGCGGCCGGGGGGGGGGGGGGGGGGGGGGACGGGGAAATAACGAACATGTTAAGGAAACCTAAATAATAATGGACTTTCCAGACGTTACCAGAATTTGTAAACCATTAATATTGCTATTATACGCGGATTCACCACCGAGATTAAAATAACAAAATTCAAGATAACTGAGAGAAATATACCCACAGGTCAAATAAATATATAAATAAAATTATAAGTAAAAATAATGAGAATTAAAATGCAAAGGTTGATGATTGATACAGAGTACAGACTGCAGAGAAGAGTAAGGGAGTGACTTACCGAATGAATGTCTTCCCGAATGGCAACTCGGACTGAGTGGTGAACGAGTGAACTCGTCGAGTACGGACACTGGACTCGGCTGCTGCTGCTCGCCGGTAACCACCGTACACTTCACCTCCGAAACCGTTTTGATCTTACCATCGAACTCGCCGGCGGTTTTAGATTCCTCCGGCTCAGCCGATGGCAGCGGATCCGTCAACTGAACCGCCTCGATAATCTTCTTCAGCGCCTTCAAGTCCTCATCACACCGTTGTAGCGCTCCGAGAAGTTGCCGCCTCTTCTCCGCCACCGATTCCGACGGCGCAGCTTCCGATGCTTCCTCCAGTCCCATCAACCTCGCCACCAAAGCCGGCGAGCGACTCTCCGGCGTCGGCGATTGAGGCTTTGTCGCACGAGACCGGCGAATCTCCGCGGGTAACGTCGGGCTTCTCGGCACCTCGCACGGCGATATCGATTTTCGGCCGGCGGCAACTTCGGAAGTCTTCTCCTCTTTTGATATTTCTACGGCGGCGATAGAGGAAACGGCGGAAGAAGAATTATTCTTAGGATTCTTCTTGTTTCCTGATAACGAGGTGAAATTAAAAAAGAAAAAGAAACGATTAGTTATGTGAACGATAAAAAAATTTAGCGAAGAATGAAAAGGATTTTGGTGTTTTACAGGAGAATGTGAAACGGACCGAAGGTGAGGAAGCGGCGTTGGCTGCGGCTGTTGGAGCGGGAGATGAGGTGGAGAATGCCAGACATGCAGCCGATGGTCTTGGCGTGGATTTTTTCCGGCGCGTTTTCTCGCCGGGATGACGACGGTGACACTGCGCTGGTTTGCCTCTTCATCACTGTCTCTCTACTCGTTTTTCTCTCTGTGAGGGTTGTTTCATTCACAACACTACTGTGTGTTGGGGATGGAGGTTGTGTAAAGGGTTAACGGTTATCGCAAGAACAATGCAAGTTAAAGCAAACTGCACGTGCAGAGTTATTATTGTTGCTACTCGTCAAAAGAAAAATTAAAAAAAAAAATAATGAAGATGCTCTTTGGTTAGTTTCTTTTTAGATGTGAAATTGATTGAGGATAATTCACCTTTAAATAAATGAGTGGGATCCACAACTATATCTTACGAGAAGTACTGTTAATTAAAGATGTATTTTTTTTTTCCAGAGAAAAAAAAGTAGTCAATCTTAATTCTTATAGCAATTAGATTCAATATAATTAACTTTTAAAATCATTATTGTTATGGTTGCATTGGCCTTTGAAAGACAAAAAATGATATCATACCTTGAATTTACAAAAATAGGAAGCTTCTAAAATGATAAAAGTTGTGAAAGAATATTTTGTGTCAAATTCCAATTACGTTTCACTTTTTTTTTTAATTTTATTATTGAGACTTAGTAAATTTTGTGTTATTTTAACACTAAAATTGATTAAAAACTTGTTTGAAACTCACTTATATACTTTTTTTTTCTTTTGGTGTCAACTCACTTATATACTTGATACTACTTTTCTAAAATAAAAAAATATTTATTATTATTAATTGGCATAAAAATAATATAAAAAAGGAGCTAGCTAGCAGTGAATTGAATAACAAAAATATTTCATTCTTTCTTTTCCTTGTCAATCTCTTTTTTAAATTTTTTGAGACATTTCGGAATTATGGTACGTAATGTTTTATTTATTTCTTTAACTTTGTGTATTTTTGGTTTTGAGATCGATTTGTTCATATTTCATTGTTGTTTTGTGGAGGACCATATATATGCAGTGAAATAGTAAATGATTGTGAGAAAGTAGCGAAGTTTAATTTGCTCCACTTACACCACGGGATCCTGGTGAATGACACGCCGATAAAGGAAAAGGTAGCAACTGTGAAGGACTCGTTAAAAGGGAAAAAATTAAAGAAAGAAAATAATGGTCATTGATGATCGATGAATGCTTTAATTTGGCATCCAACTAAGCATGAAACTCATTATGAAATGAAATGAAATGAATTCAACCCATCCCTATGCCAGTCTTGTTAGCATATTATGCTGCTCTTGATAGTAAATCTGAATTGGTTTGATATTTAATAATTTAGGAGTGAAATTTATTATTGTTTAAAGATTTCAGTTTTTAATTGTGTATTAAAAATTTTTGTTGGACTAGTGAAAAAGAAATATCGTAAAAATAGAAAGATAAAAGTTATAAAGTTTAGAATGAAAAAGATTGTAAGAGAAACAAAATAAATGACTAAATTTAAAGAAAGTAATAAATTGTCTTTAATATGATCAAAAGACTTTAAAATATGAATACATTGAAATCAAAGAAAGAAAATAGACTTTATAAAAAAATAAATTACTGAAAAAAAATTTACAAAAGAAATTAAAATAAAAGTGAAAGACTACGAAAAGAATCCTACAAAAAAAAGAATTTTGAACAAAATCAGAAATTCTCTGAAAATGTGATATTGCAAGAGCTTTTTTTGAAAACGAATTCCAACCCCTATTCCTTCCAAACTATGTTTATTTATAGCCATTTTCAAACAATTAAAATTCCTTCACGTGTTCCACAATTGTCCTGCCACAATAGTGTGTAACTGTCTTTAACTGTCTCAATTATTGGCCTCCCAATTATTTTAATCATCAATCCTCATTTTTGATATGCATATTCGATCTACTTAATTTGTTATTCGATGATTTCTCTTCCATCACCTTGAACACCTTCTCGACATAACCCAGAGAAATGTCTTTAATTTGTTCATTATGAAATTTAAATTATTTTTAGCCAACAAATTGTCCCGTTAAATCGATGATTCCTTTTTTTAAAACAAAAAATATGTCGATTCAATAAAACTTTTCTTCTGTTTATTAAAATTTTAAGAACAAAATTTAAACCCAAAACGTTTGAGATTCCCAACTCACACCAAATTTTAAAAACCGCTTTACTTCGTCATATCCATTAAATATGCATCCCATTATGCACACTTCTCCATTAATTTTAGACTGAAGGTTGTGGTAGGCTTAGATAAAGGGGATTGAATCTATGCCTTCCTTTTAAGTTGCTGTTATGACATTTTTAAACAAAATTACAATTCTGATTCTGTTTGAACTCAGCAGCAGAAATTTATGAGACAATTTATTTTTGTCTCATGAATATCAGAAAACAGAACTCAGCAGAGAAGAGAAAAGTAAACACCAGCATGTATCCTGGTTCGGTTGCTTTGTGCTATGCAACCTACATCCAGTCTCTTCCACAATTATGGAAGAATTTCACTATAGTTAACAGAATTACATACACCAATTTCACACTCAAGTTCTATCCTAACTTGACATTAGCTATGCTAACTCCTAACTATTCACTCTTAGTGCTAACCCAACTAAGAAAGGGATACCAAACAGGTACAAGATACAAGACACTTAGTCAACCTAAAGAAATCAGAAAATTAACTCTAGGCTTTTCTCTCAAGTGTATCACTCAGCCTTTTTCCATTCATGGCTTTTACTTGAGCTTTCTCACAATGCCTTTTCTCATAAGAAATTACAGAAAGATAAACTTGAAAAGTATATTACAATCAGTAAAACATGAAGGAGATTGACTTCATCAGCAGCCTCTTTGCTATGTACAAAACCAGATTTGCAAACCTCAGATACAATTCTTCAGTGTTGGCCGAATGCTTCTTTGAAAGAGAGCATTATCCAAGTAGAGGAGTTTTACAGAACACAACTCACAAACTCTGGTTTTTTCTCCTTGCCTCTAAATGAACAGCAAGCTTCTTTTTATCTCCTTGCATGTTGCTTGGTTCTTCTTCCAAGGTCAACACCTTGAGCCTTGAGTTTCACCAACCCACAGATTCACTTTTTCACCTTAATCCCCAGAGTAGAAACTTTCCCTCTGACTTCATCATCTTGACCGAAAGCCACAAAGCAGTAACCATAGAAATATTCTCATGGTCAACTTGATCTTAGCCATTGAAAAACTACTTGGTCCCCAAGTATCACTTGTGACCGTTGATGTGAAACAGAATAGGGCAGAGAATAACTTTCCCTTGAATGCCATTTTCGGATAGAGCAGAGAGTTGGGAAGAAGAGAAGAAGATTTGATGCAAGCAAGATGAGATGGATTACCTTTAACCTAAGCTTGATTTGGTTTGGATTTTGTGATTAGATTTCTGCGTATCAAGTTTAACCCTTCTCTCTCTTGCTTCTTTGGTGTTTTGCTTGGTGAAGAAGCTCTTTCACTCTCGTTCTCTTTCTTACTTTTCTGAAGCTGATTTGACTTGGTCAGAGAGAAGAGATACGTTGCACATTTTGGAGGAGTAAAGAATTCAATCTTACAAGAGAAGCTTTGTGGGATGGATACGGGCTTGGATCGGTTTGGTTCATGTAACCCGTTTGGCCCATCTGATTTCTTTGGCTTCTATCTTTTGCTTTTTCTTGGGCTTCTGATTTTTGCTTTCAGCCCAATCATCCTTGCTAATTGCTTTTTATTCCATTTGGGCTATTGAAATTTTGGCCTGCAACAATAAACAATTAGTAAAAAAGTAAAAATAATTAATCAACACTAATTATTTATTTTGCCCAAAAATAATGTTTGTCATCACTAATTAATTTAGTTAATTTCTTAACTCAACAATCTCCCCCTTGATGACAAACATGGTTTAAGCAATAATCAAAAGGAATTGTATTTGAGTAAGGTTTAGAAACTCCCTTTGATTTTCATTTGCTCTTGCGTTGCTCCCCTTTTCCTTTTCAAGAGTAGCTCCCCCTGAATCTATGCTCTTTTCTTTTTGTTCCTGTTTACATTAAGCTTAAAAAGAGCTATTCAAGATGTAACTTGACTAAGGTATTCTGTATAACCAGCAACACATATTCAGCCCAGTATTTCCTATCATGACAGCAGCAACAGCATATTGTAAAACAAAAGCAATTTGCAAAATAAAGTTCAGTTCTAATCAGAAAAATCATAACTATTACTCCCCCTTTTGTCATCAAGGGCGGATCAACAAAAACATCACTAGAAACCCTGCAAGAAAGGTTAGTGCATAGTCCAAATAACTAACTAAACTACCATAAGTGCATCAAAATCTAAGGTTATTACAATCATCCAAGTATCAAAAGTAGCAAAATAAACAGAATTCATGAGACAAAAAATGAGCAGCCGCAGCAATTTTTAAGAGACAAATCCTAGGCATCAGAACCACTCCCCTCCAAAGCAGCTTCCTCTTCAACATCAGTGGCAATGTCTTCATCATTTTGAAGGTTATCAATAAAGGTCATGAGCACAGCCACCCTATCCCTTGATTTCTTCGGAAAGTTCTCATGCTTGCTAGCTAGTTTCCTTTGTTCCTTACTCATGGCAATCAAGTGATTTGATTGGGAAACAAACTCTTGAGCGACATCCTTGACCACATTCAGCAGAGCAGATTTCTTCCCAGTGGAGATGGAAGTACCTTCGGTGGAAGGAGGAGGAGAGTCATCTGGAATGAACTTTTCATCATCATCATCTAGAACCACTCTCTCAGATCTAGTTGGCCCTTTTTGCTGTTTCACTGAACCACCCCCTTTTAGGTATGAATGTCTATTTTCATAATCCTCATTTGACAGGTCAACACCAAAATTTTCAAATATGTAAGTTAAAAACATGCCATAAGGTAGTGCTTTATCTTTCACACTTCTAACAGAATCAAACATGTATCTAGCCATCAAATAGGCAAAAGAGATTTCTGTTTTAGTGATTAGGGCATACAAAACAAGTGTGTCCGTGTAAGAAACCCTTTGATATGAACCACTTTGAGGAATTAAAATGTGGTTGACAATACGGTGCAACTGAGCATGTTCATATCCGAGGGCTTTGTGAGTAGGTGTGATGCCATCGATTAATGAAACATGTTCACAAATGTGAGCCAAAGAATCATGGTAAGAGATACCAACACCTTCATCCCACTTCACAGATGTATAAGCACACGGCCCTACATCAGTGTACTTCAAGGAGTCACTGATTGTCTCATTATTCAAGATAATGTCTCTGCCCTTAACATAAGAATGCACACTTCCTTCATGGTAGGTCATGTTTGCATAAAATTCTTTGACTAACTTAGGATATACTGGTTTTTTGATTTTGAAAAGGTGATTCCAGTCTAAAAATTCTAGATTTTCAACAAAAGGAAAACCTTTCTTTTTCAAATCAGGTAAATCAGCAAGAAAAGAGGGACATAGATTACGGTACTGAATAACTCCCTCATAAAAGTCATGGTTCATGGAAGATTTGAAACGATGGGGGTTATAGTCTGAGTGAGATGTCATGAAGTGTGATTTGTGAGCAAAAAGGTCAATGTCGGGTTCTCTAACAGATTTGAGAGGGAGATGAGGGTTACCTCGTTGAGAGCGCACAGGAACCGACCTGGATTTGGGTTGTGTTGGTTTGGGAACAGGTTCCTCAAGCGCCGGACGTTTGCCCTTGGAGGAGCTAGGCTTCGCAGAACCAAGTTTTGAGGAGCCTGGCTTGGAAGTTGTGGCCTTTGGTGGTGGTGTCAGCTTGGCAGGAGCAGGGTACCTCGGTGTAGTCTTGGTCCGTGCCATGGGAGAAGTGCGAGGAGGAGAGGTAGGAGGAGAAGGTGATGGAGTAAAAGTGGTGTCTTGAGAACGAGTTGATGGTCTAGGATATCCTGGAAGTTTATGGATTTTCTCACGCGGTGCTCTTTTGGCAATAACTTTCTTCCCCATTTTTGGTTAGATTTAGGCTTTTGATGGAAGAGAGACAGTGGAGTGAGAGGGAAGAAACCGAAGGGTTGAGGAGAAGTTATGGAGGGAAGAGAGGAAGTGTTGGTAACCGTACCCAAAAGTGGTTTTCCAAAACCATGTAACTGCATCACTTTTTGAAATGACATGAAAAGACCTGGCCTCATAAATTTAAGATTTGATTTTATTTGAAGATAAAAACAGGAAATGAATTTTAAATTTTGAAAAACCAAAAAATAAACTGAAAATCTCTTTGGATTATAAACATTAAATGAAAAATTATTAAAAAATAAACACACAGCCCATCACCAAAAAATGTAACATTCACATATGGGCCCAGAGAAAGTTGGATTTAAGGAAACACAATGGACCACTCTAGATCTGATTTTGAGGTTGGCCCAGATTATCTTTCATTTGAAACAAGCTCAGAACACGCTGGCTTGATGGAGACGTTCATCACCTGCCCAGAATTGTCTCATACCTGTTTATGAGACAAAAATCTCCAGCAAATACATCAGCAATTTTCAAATAAAGAATCATAACTCAAAATTCCTAGACAAGTTCTAAGCATACAGAATCTATCCTCAGCTAATGGTTTGTAAAAATATCTGCTAATTGCTCCTCAGATTTAACAAATTGAATACTCATATCCCCTTTTTGGACATGTTCTCTTATTGAGTGAAATTTCACTTCAATATGCTTCGTCCTTGAGTGCAAAACTGGATTTTTAGAAATATTAATGGCACTCATATTATCACACATCAAGGGAATATTTTCAGCCTTTAATTTGTAATCAGCAAGCTGTGTTTTTAACCATAAGAGTTGAGAACAACAAGAAGAAGCAGCTATATACTCAGCCTCTGTAGTGGATAAGGCCACTGTTGGTTGCTTCTTACTTGACCAAACATTTAAGGACTTTCTAAGGAAGCAACATAAACCAGAAGTGCTCCTTCTATCAACTCTATCACCAGCAAAATCTGCATCACAATAACCAACTGCAGAAAAATCATCAATCTTAGGATACCAAAGACCAAAATTAAATGTGCCATGAACATATCTAATGATCATTTTAACTGCAGAAAGATGTGACTCTTTAGGTTTGGATTGGAACCTAGAACACAATCCAACACTTTGCACAATATCGGGTCTAGAGGAAGTTAAGTACATAAGTGAACCAATCATTCCTCTATACCTAGTCTCATCAACATCTTTCTCAGTTTTTCCTTTATCTAATTTAGAACTAGAATGCATGGGTGTTCCCATGGGTTTGGCATTTTCCATACCAAATTTCTTAACTAATTCCTTGGCATACTTTTCTTGATGAATGAAAATACCTTTGTCAGTTTGTTTAATTTGCAGCCCAAGGAAGAAATTAAGTTCACCCATCATACTCATGTCAAATTCACTTGTCATGAGTTTTCCAAATTCAGAACAAAGGGATTCATTTGCTGATCCAAAAATAATGTCATCAACATATATTTGGACTAGAATAAAAGAATCATTAGAGTTCTTGATGAATAGAGTTGTGTCAGTGGTGCTTCTTTGAAAACCATTTTTCAAAAGAAAAGAGCTAAGTCTCTCATACCAAGCTCTAGGAGCTTGTCTTAAACCATAGAGAGCTTTAGACAATTTGAAAACATGATTAGAATGTTCTTTATTTTCAAAACCAGGAGGCTACTCCACATACACTTCTCTATCTATCACACCATTCAAAAATGCACATTTCACATCCGTTTGATATAATTTAAAACCACAAAATGCAGCATAAGCTAAGAGAAGTCTTATGGCTTCCATTCGGGCAACAGGGGCGAAAGATTCATCAAAGTCTATTCTTTCTTCTTGGTCATATCTTTGAGCCACTAGCCTTGCCTTGTTTCTTGCAATGCTACCATCTTCTCCCAACTTGTTCCGAAATATCCACTTGGTGCCGGTCACTTTCTTTCCACTTGGCCTTGGAACCAAAGTCCATACTTTGTTCTTTTCAAACTCAAGAAGCTCATCCTCCATAGCTTTAACCCAAGAAGGGTCACTAACTGCTTCCTTGACGTTTTGAGGCTCTATTTGTGATAGAAGGGCAATGTTGGATCCTTCATTTGTCTTTCTAGTGGAAGACCTTGTTTGCACTCCATGAGAGACGTCCCCAATGACAAATTCCTCAGGATAATTCTTCAAGAATCTCCACTCACGAGGTCTGGTGGACTTGGAGGCAGATTCAGTCACCAAGGGATTTTGGGCGCTGCTGGCTGCAGGATTTCCTTCAGATTCATGAGACAAAATGGAATTGTCTCTTGAATTTTCAGCATTTGCAGTTTCTGGTTCAGCTTGTCCAGAATTTTCTTTTCCATGATTTTGAGTAGTTTAATCTTCCTTTTGAGCTTGATTTCCTGCATCACAATCTTCCAAAATGCTTTGCACCAAGTTAGTATCACAAAATGTAACATGTATGGACTCCTCAATAATTCTAGCATCTTGATGATAAACTCTATATGCTTTACTAGTTGTGGAATATCCTACAAACAAACACTCATAAGCCTTTGGATCAAATTTACCCAAATTTTCTTTGTTATTTAAAACAAAACATTTGCATCCAAAGATGTGCAAGTAATCTAATTTTGGTGGGTAGCCTTTCCAAAGTTCATAAGGGGTTTTCTTAAAAAATTTCCTTATGATTGTTCTATTTAAAATGTGGCAAGCTGTGTTAACCGCTTCAGCCCAAAGGAATTTTGGAACATTACTCTCACAAAGCATAGCTCTTGTCATCTCTTGTATGCTTCTATTTCTTCTTTCCACAACACCATTTTGTTGTGGTGTTCTTGGACAAGAGAAGTTGTGAGATATTCCAAATTTCTCACAAAAGGATTCAAACAAATTATTTTCAAATTCAGTTCCATGATCGCTTCTTATAGAAGATATTTTTAAATCCTTTTCATTTTGAAGTTTCTTGCAAAAAGGTTCAAAGGCTGAAAAAGCTTCATTTTTCTGTGCAAGAAATAAAACCTAACCAAACCTAGTATAGTCATCCACAATTACTAAACCATAATGTTTACTACCTAGGCTTTGAGTTCTTGTTGGACTAAATAAATCAATGTGTAGCAACTCAAGTGGTCTTTTAGTAGAGATGTCTTCCTTTGGTTTAAAAAAACTTTTTGTTTGTTTTCCCATTTGGCAAGCATCACAAGTGATGTCTTTGTCAAACTTTATCAAAGGGAGACCTCTTACTAATTCTTTCTTTACAAGTTTGTTTATTTGAAACATACTTGCATGGCCCAATCTCTTGTGCCATAACCACTTTTCAGATTCTTTAGAGTGAAGATAAGCTACATTTTGATTCTTTAGTTCATCAAGAGTAAGTCCATACATATTATTGAAACGCTTGGCAACAAACATCACTTCATTTGTCTTTTCATTAACAACACAGCATTCAAGCCTTTTGAAAACAACTAAATATCCTAAATCACACAGCTGACTTATACTCAAAAGATTGTGCTTTAAACCACATACCAAAAGCACATCATCAATGAAAGTAGATTGCTCATTACCTATTTTTCCAACAGCAATAATTTTACCTTTACCATCATCTCCAAAGGTCACAAAACCTCCATCATACTTATTTAGTTTGATGAAGTAGGTTGACCTTCCAGTCATGTGCCTTGAACATCCACTATCCATGTACCTGATGAGCGGATATTTTATACGCTTTTTGGGGGTAATTTCATGTAGATTTTAGTATGTTTTAATTAGTTTTTAGTTAAATTTTATTAGTTTTTAGGCAAAAATCATATTTCTGGACTTTACTATGAGTTTGTGTATTTTTCTATGATTTCAGGTATTTTCTGGCTGAAATTGAGGGAGCTGAGCAAAAATCTGAGTTAGGCTGAAAAAGGACTGCTGATGCTGTTGGATCTTGACCTCCCTGCACTCGAAATAGATTTTCTGGAGCTACAGGAGTCCAATTGGCGCGCTCTCAACGGCGTTGGAAAGTAGACATCCAGGGCTTTCCAGCAATATATAATAGTCCATACTTTGCGCAAAGAAAGACGATGTAACTTGGCATTGAACGCCAAGTACATGCTGCTGTCTGGAGTTAAACGCCAGAAACACGTCATGATCCGGAGTTGAACGCCCAAAACACGTTATAACTTGGAGTTCAACTCCAAGAAAAGCCTCATCTCGTGGATAGCTTTAGTCTCAACCCCAGCACACACCAAGTGGGCCCCAGAAGTGGATTTCTGCACCAATTATCTTAGTCTACTCATATTCTGTAAACCTAAGTTACTAGTTTACTATTTAAACAACTTTTAGAGACTTATCTTGTACCTCATGACATTTTCAGATCTAAATTTTATACACTTTGACGGCATGAGTCTCTAAACTCCATTGTTGGGGGTGAGGAGCTCTGCAGCGTCTCGATGAATTAATGCAATTGTTTCTATTTCACTCAAATGTGTGTATGGTCCGATCTAAGATGTTTATTCGCGCTTAATTATGAAGGAGGTGATGATCCGTGACACTCATCACCTCCCTCAATCCATGAACGTGTACCTGACAAACACCTCCGTTCTACATCAGACTGAATGAGCTTCTCTTAGATTCCTTAATCGGAATCTCCGCGGTATAAGCTAGAATTGATGGCGGCCACTCTTGAGAATCCGGAAGGTCTAAACCTTGTCTGTGGTATTCCGAGTAGGATTCAAGGATTGAATGGCTGTGACGAGCTTCAAACTCACGATTGCTGGGCGTGATGACAAACGCAAAAGGATCAATGGATCCTATTCCAACATGATCGAGAACCAACAGCTGATTAGCCGTGCTGTGACAGAGCATCTGGACCATTTTTACTGAGAAGATGGGAGGTAACCACTGACAATGGTGACACCCTACATACAGCTTACCGTAGACGTGCTTTACAAACAATTGAGTTGAATATTACATTACAGAAATTCAGAGGATAAAGCATCTCCAAAACTCCAACATATTTCTCATTACTGCACAACAAGTAACGATTTTATTCTCTTTTATTTTTCCAATCTAATAATTCCAACTGATAATTTTAATTAATATCCTGACTAAGAATAATAAAATAAACATAGCTTGCTTCAAACCAATAATCTCCGTGGGATCGACCCTTACTCACGTAAGGTATTACTTGGACGACCCAGTGCACTTGCTGGTTAGTTGTGCGGATTGCAAAAGTGTGACTGCAATTTCATGCACCAAGTTTTTGGCGCCGTTGCCGGGGATTATTTGAGTTTGAACAACTAAAGGTTTATTTTATTTCTTAGATTAGGAATAATTTATTTTTATTGTTATAGAGTCATTAAAATCTGATAGGATAGTTTCTTTTCAAAAATTTCTTTTCAAAAATATTATTTTTCTTAATTAATTGTTAATTTTTCTTGAGTTTAGTGTCTTGTTCTAAGTTTGGTGTTAATTGCATATTTTATATTTTTCTTTAACTTTTCGAATTTGTGTTCTTTGTTCTTCATTGATCTTCAAGTTGTTCTTGTTTATCTTTCTTGTTGATCTTGAGTTTTTCTTGTTTTGTGTCTTTTCTTGTTTCACTTGTGTTCTTTTTAAAGCATTAATCTTCCAAAAGGAATATACATATTCAAAACAAGTGTTACATTTACTCCCAATTGGCTAGAGTATTGGTTTATATTCTTGATGATTGGGCACCAGTCCTTTTGAAAATCTTTTTCAAAAATAATTTTTCTTGATTTAATCTTGTGCCAAACTTTAAGTTTGGTGTTTTCTTGTTAATTTTGATATAATTTTCGAAAATTTTATTAAAGTTTTCTAAAAATTTTAAGTTTGGTGTTCTTCCTTTTGTTCTTGGTGTTCTTGTGAATCTTCAAGGTGTTCTTGAGTTTTTTCTTGTGTTTTGATCTTAAAATTTTTAAGTTTGGTGTTCCTTGGTGTTTTCCCTCCAAAATTTTCGAAAATAAGGAGCATTAGATCTAAAAATTTTAAGTCTTGAGTCTTCTGTGTGTTTTTCTCTTTCATCATAAAATTCAAAATTCAAAAAAATATCTTTTCTAACTAATTTTGAACTATTTTTTCGAAATTTTTTTTTAAAATTCAGATTTCAATTTTAAAATTTTTCAATTCTTATCTTTTTAAGTTAAAAAAAAATTATCTTTTTCAAAAATATCCTAACCACTTTCTCTCTCCTCACTTTTTCAAAAATCTTCATAAAATATTTTCAAATTCTTATTAATTTTTTTTATTTTAATTTTCTTATTTTATCTTATTTTTATTTTGATTTTTATTTTATTTTGAAT
This sequence comes from Arachis stenosperma, assembly GCF_014773155.1. NCBI lineage: Eukaryota > Viridiplantae > Streptophyta > Magnoliopsida > Fabales > Fabaceae > Arachis > Arachis stenosperma. The sequence continues at coordinate 106,671,991 of NC_080382.1, forward strand.
TTTTTTTTATTTATAAACTAAAAATTTAAATCCACATTACCCCTTTACTCCAACATGGACATAAGCGGAAATGAACAGTCCAAGAGGACTTTGGGGTCATATGCTAGCCCCACTACTGCTTCATATGGGAGTAGTATCTGTATACCCTCCATTGGAGTTAGTAGCTTTGAGTTGAATCTTCAGCTCATTATCATGGTGCAGCAAAGCTGCTAGTATTCCGGTCTTCCACATGAAGAACCTACAGAGTTTCTGGCACAATTTTTACAAATTGCTGACACAGTACATGATAAGGAAGTAGATCAGGATGTCTACAGATTATTACTGTTTTCATTTACTGTAAAAGATCAAGCTAAGAGGTGGTTAAATAACCAACCTAAGAACAGCATAAAAACATGGAAACAGCTGTCAGAAAAATTCCTGAATCACTATTTCCCTCCAAAACGGATGACACAGCTAAGGCTAAGCATCCAAGGCTTCAAACAAGGAGATAATGAATCCCTTTATGATGCCTGGGAGAGATACAGAGAGATGCTAAGAAAATGTCCCTCTGAGATGTTTTTAGAGTGGGTGCAATTAGACATCTTCTACTATGGGCTAATAGAAAAAGCTCAAATTTCTCTAGATCACTCAGCTGGTGGATCTATACATATGAGAAAAACAATTGAAGAAGCTCAAGAGCTTATTGATACAGTTGCCAGAAATCAGCATCTGTACCTAAGCAGTGAATCTTCCATGAAAGAAGAAGCTAAAACAGTAACTGCTGAACTCAGTCCTGTAGATTAGGCTACTGAATTCAATCAGCAATTAGACTTTCTAACTCAGCAGCTAGCCGAATTCAAGGAAATACTACAGGAAACAAGAATGGCTAACAGGAATATGGAAGTACAGTTAAAGCAAACAGAAAAGCAACTGTCAAAACAAATAGCAGAAGAATGCCAAGCAGTTCAATTAAGAAGTGGAAAAACATTAAATACCTCACTTCAAAGCAGCAGGAAGCCAAGAAATGAACAAATGGCTACTCAAAATCCCTCTAAGGACAGTCAGAGCCCAGAGAGGAATAAGGCTGGCGCTCAACGCCCAGACCATGCTCATTTCTGGCGTTCAACGCCAGAAACAAGCATGAATCCGGCGTTGAACACCCAAAGGGAGCATGGTTCTGGCGTTCAGACGCCAGTAACAAATAAGGAGGTGGCGTCTAACGCCACTCCAGCTTCCAACCCTGGCATTCAAATGCCAGTGGGGGATCAGTCACATACAAGTGCTGATAACAACCCTTCTAAAAAGGCTTCCCAACCCACTTATGTAGGTAATAAACCTGCAGCAACTAAGGTTGAGGAATACAAAGCCAAAATGCCTTATCCTCAAAAACTCCACCAAGCGGAACAGGATAAGCAATTTGCCAGCTTTGCAGACTATCTCAGGACTCTTGAAATAAAGATCCCGTTTGCAGAAGCACTTGAGCAAATACCCTCTTATGCTAAGTTCATGAAAGAGATCTTAAGTCATAAGAAGGAGTGGAGGGAGACTGAAAAAGTTTACCTCACTGAAGAATGCAGTGCAGTCATTCTGAAAAGCTTACCTGAGAAGCTTAAAGATCCTGGGAGCTTTATGATACCATGCACATTAGAGGGTACTTGTACCAAGCAAGCTTTATGTGATCTTGGGGCAAGTATCAACCTAATACCTGCATCTACTATCAGAAAGCTTGGTTTAACTGAAGAAATCAAACCAATCAGGATATGTCTTCAACTTGCTGATGGCTCCATTAAATACCCATCAGGCGTGATTGAGGACATGATTGTCAAGGTTGGGCCATTTGCCTTTCCTACTGACTTTGTGGTGCTGGAAATGGAGGAGCACAAGAGTGCAACTCTCATTCTAGGAAGACCTTTCCTAGCAACTGGCCGAACCCTGATTGACGTCCAAAAAGGGGAAGTAACCTTGAGAGTCAATGAGGAGGAGTTCAAGTTGAATGTTGTCAAAGCCATGCAACATCCAGACACCCCAAATGACTGCATGAGTGTTGATATTATTGACTCTCTGGTAAGAGAGGTCAATATGGCTGAGAGTCTCAAATCAGAGCTAGAGGACATCTTTAAAGATGTTCAGCCTGATCTAGAGGAATTAGAGAGAATAGTAGAACCTCTGAAAATCCCTCAGGAAGAGGAAAAACCTCCTAAACCCGAGCTCAAACCATTACCACCTTCCCTAAAATATGCATTCCTGGGAGAAGGTGATACCTTTCCTGTGATCATAAGCTCTACCTTAGAGCCACAGGAAGAGGAAGCACTAATTCAAGTGCTAAGGACACACAAGACAGCTCTTGGGTGGTCCATCAGTGATCTTAAGGGCATTAGCCCAGCTAGATGCATGCACAAGATATTACTGGAGGGTGACGCCAAGCCAGTGGTTCAACCACAAAGGCGGCTGAATCCAGCCATGAAGGAAGTGGTGCAGAAAGAGGTCACTAAGTTACTAGAGGCTGGGATTATTTATCCTATTTCTGATAGCCCCTGGGTGAGCCCTGTCCAAGTCGTCCCTAAGAAAGGTGGCATGACAGTGGTTCATAATGAAAAAAATGAACTGGTTCCTACAAGAACAGTTATGGGGTGGCGTATGTATATTGATTACAGAAGGCTCAGTACAGCTACCAGAAAGGATCATTTTCCTTTACCATTCATAGACCAGATGCTAGAAAGACTAGCAGGTCATGAACACTACTGCTTCCTGGATGGATATTCAGGTTATAATCAAATTGTAGTAGATCCAAAAGACCAAGAGAAAACGGCATTCACATGTCCATCTGGAGTATTTGCATACAGAAGGATGCCATTTGGCCTGTGCAATGCACCTGCAACCTTTCAGAGGTGCATGCTCTCAATTTTCTCTGATATCGTGGAAAAATTTCTGGAAGTCTTCATGGATGACTTTTCAGTATTTGGAGACTCATTCAGCTCCTGTCTTGACCATCTAGCACTTGTTCTAAAGAGATGCCAAGAGACTAACCTGGTTTTAAACTAGGAAAAATGTCACTTTATGGTGACTGAAGGAATTGTCCTTGGGCACAAAATCTCGAACAAGGGAATAGAGGTGGATCAAGCTAAGGTAGAGGTAATTGAAAAATTACCACCACCTGCCAATGTTAAGGCAATCAGAAGCTTTCTGGGGCATGCAGGATTCTATAGGAGGTTTATAAAGGATTTTTCAAAAATCGCCAAACCTCTGAGCAACCTGCTAGCTGCTGACACGCCATTTATCTTTGATAAAGAGTGTCTGCAGGCATTTGAGACTCTGAAAGCTAAATTGGTCACAACACCAATCATCTCTGCACCAGACTGGACATTACCATTCGAATTGATGTGTGATGCCAGTGACCATGCCATTGGTGCAGTGTTGGGACAAAGGCATGACAAGCTTCTGCACATCATTTACTATGCCAACCGTGTTCTAAATGACGCACAGAAAAATTACACAACCACAGAAAAAGAGCTACTTGCAGTGGTTTACGCCATTGACAAATTCAGATCCTATTTAGTAGGGTCAAAAGTGATTGTGTACACTGATCATGCTGCTCTTAAATATCTACTAACAAAGCAGGATGCAAAACCCAGACTTATAAGATGGGTGTTGCTTCTGCAAGAGTTTGATATAGAGATAAGAGACAGAAAAGGAACAGAAAACCAAGTAGCAGATCACCTGTCCCGAATAGAACCAGTAGAAGGGGCGTCCCTCCCTCTCACTGAGATATCTGAAACCTTTTCAGATGAACAACTCTTTGCCATCCAGGAAGTGCCATGGTTTGCAGATATCGCAAACTACAAGGCAGTAAGATTCATACCCAAAGAGTACAGTAGGCTGTAATCAAAGAAATTAATCACAGATGCAAAGTACTATCTTTGGGATGAACCATATCTCTTCAAGAGATGTGCAGACGGAGTAATCCGTAGATGTGTGCCTAAGGAAGAAGCACAGAAGATTCTATGGCACTGCCATGGATCACAATATGGAGGACATTTTGGAGGTGGGCGAACAGCCACAAGAGTCCTCCAATGTGGCTTCTACTGGCCTACTCTCTATAAAGATTCCCGAGCATTTGTACTTAATTGTGACAGTTGCCAAAGATCTGGCAATCTGCCTCACAGTTATGCCATGCCTCAGCAAGGGATCTTGGAGATTGAGTTGTTTGATGTATGGGGTATTGACTTTATGGGACCCTTCCCACCATCATACTCAAACACTTATATTCTGGTGGCAGTGGATTATGTATCCAAATGGGTGGAAGCTATTGTAACACCCACCAATGACACTAAAACAGTGTTAAAATTCCTCCAGAAACATATCTTCAGTAGATTTGGTACCCCTAAAGTATTAATCAGTGATGGGGGCAGTCATTTCTGCAATAAACAGCTTTACTCTGCTTTGGTTCGTTATGGAGTTAGCCACAGGGTAGCTACTCCATATCACCCACAGACTAATGGGCAAGCTGAAGTCTCAAATAGAGAACTCAAAAGAATCCTGGAACGGACTGTAATTAACTGTAGAAAGGATTGGGCAAGGAGCTTGGATGATGCTCTGTGGGCATACAGAACAGCATTCAAGACCCCTATAGGGACCTCTCCATACCAGCTTGTGTATGGAAAGGCATGTCACTTGCCAGTGGAACTGGAACATAAGGCCTACTGGGCAACCAGATTCCTAAACCTTGATGCCAAATTAGCTGGAGAAAAACGATTGCTTCAGTTAAATGAGCTAGAGGAATTTAGACTCAATGCTTTCGAGAATGCAAAAATTTACAAAGAGAAAGCAAAAAGATGGCATGATAAGAAATTGTCATCCAGAGTCTTTGAGCCGGGGCAGAAAGTTCTGCTATTTAATTCCAGGCTCAAATTATTCCCCGGGAAATTAAAATCCCGGTGGAGAGGTCCATATGTGATTACAAGCGTATCACCATATGGATACGTAGAGCTTCAGGATAATGAATCCAACAAAAAGTTCATTGTTAATGGACAGAGAATTAAACATTATCTTGAAAGTAACTTCGAGCAAGAATGCTCGAAACTGAGACTTGATTAGAGCTTAGTGGTAGTCCAGCTAAAGACAATAAAGAAGCGCTTGCTGGGAGGCAACCCAGCCATTTACAAAGTTTATTTACTAATTAAATAAATTTCCTTTTTTTTACAGGTATGTGACCAAGTATCTTCAAGGTAAAATAGCAATTGCTTGAATTCACAGAGTTACAGGGGAATTTGGAAGTTCACTAGCGAAAAAAGGCCAGTAAGAAACATTTTGGGCGTTGAATGCCCAAAAGAAGCATCCACTGGGCGTTCAACGCCAGTAAGGGTAGCCATCTGGGCGTTAAACGCCAGAAAGGAGCATCTTCTGGGCGTTAAACGCCAGAAAGAAGCACCTTCTGGGCGTTTAACGCCAGATTGACAGCATCCTGGGCGTTCAGAAAAACACCCAGTGACAAAGGACTTCCTGGCGTTCAACGCCAGAAAGATGCATCAGCTGGGCGTTGAACGCCCAGGAGAAGCAACATTTGGGCGTTAAACGCCCAAAACATGCAGCGTTTGGGCGTTTAACACCAGAATGGTGGGGAAGAAGTAAAATTCGTTTTTCTTCACAAATTTTCTAATTTTTATGTTTCAATTCATGATTTCTTGCATAAACATGTTTCAATTCCAAAAATTTTAATCCTAATTTCTAAAAACCCTAATTTCTAAAATCCCTTTTTCAAAAATATCAAATGTATCTTAATTCATAAACACAAATCTTTTTCCAATCCAATTCTTTTTCAAATCTTTTTAATTTCTTCTCATATCTTTTTCAACTCATCTTATCTTTTTTTTGAAACTGCCTCTCCTTCTACTCCTCTCCTTTCCTTTCTTTTGCTTGAGGACAAGCAAACCTCTAAGTTTGGTGTAATTTGCCATGATCACTGAGCTAAAACTCATTAAGATCATGGCACCTAAGGGAATAGGAAGAGCAAGGATGTGAACTTAAGGGAGCTGAAGCGTCAGAAATTAATTCTTGAAGGCACCCCACAGACTAGAGGAACATCCACTTCCCAAAATACAGGTTGTTAAGTTCTAATTCTAGCTTTAACTCTGTGATAGTATTATTATAGGATTTTACCTTAGAAGTTATATAGGAGTAGTAGTAATTAGCATATCTATTTTGGCTTTATTTCCAATTAAGTTATAACTTATTTTTCTCATCATCATCAAACATGAATAAAATAGTAGATTTGTAGAATAAAGAGGCAATTTAATTTTTTCGAGTTCTTAATAAGGAAAATTCTAATTATTTATATGTGGTGGCAATACTTTTTGTCTTCTGAATGAATGCTTGAACAGTGCATATTTTTGATATTGAATTTTATGAATGTTAAAATTATTGGCTCCTGAAATAATGATGAACAAGAGAAACGTTATTGATGATCTGAAAAATCATGAAATTGATTCTTGAAGCAAGAAAAAGCAGAAAAAAAAAATTTCTTGCAAAAAAAAAATGCCAAAAAGAGAGAAAGAAAAAGCAAGCAGAAAAAGCCAATAGTCCTTAAAACCAAAAGGCAAGGGTAAAAAGGATCCAAGGCTTTGAGCATTAATGGATAGGAGGGCCCAAGAAAATAAATCCAGGCCTAAGCGGCTAAATCAAGCTATCCCTAACCATGTGCTTGTGGCATGCAGGTCCAAGTGAAAAGCTTGAGACTGAGTGGTTAAAGTCGTGATCCAAAGCAAAAGAGTGTGCTTAAGAACTCTGGACACCTCTAATTGGGGACTCTAGCAAAGCTGAGTCACAATCTGAAAAGGTTCACCCAATTATGTGTCTGTGGCATTTATGTATCCGGTGGTAATACTGGAAAAGAAAGTGCTTAGGGCCACGGCCAAGACTCATAAAGTAGCTGTGTTCAAGAATCAACATACTAAACTAGGAGAATCAATAATACTATCTGAATTCTGAGTTCCTATGGATGCCAACCATTCTGAATTTCAAAGGATAAAGTGAGATGCCAAAACTGTTCAGAAGCAAAAAGCTACTAGTCCCGCTCATCTAATTAGAATCTGAGCTTCACTTGAAACTCTGAGATATTATTGTTTCTTAATTTCTTTTCATCCTATTTTATTTATCTAGTTGCTTGAGGACAAGCAACAGTTTAAGTTTGGTGTTGTGATGAGCGGATATTTTATACGCTTTTTGGGGGTAATTTCATGTAGATTTTAGTATGTTTTAATTAGTTTTTAGTTAAATTTTATTAGTTTTTAGGCAAAAATCATATTTCTGGACTTTACTATGAGTTTGTGTATTTTTCTGTGATTTCAGGTATTTTCTGGCTGAAATTGAGGGAGCTGAGCAAAAATCTGAGTTAGGCTGAAAAAGGACTGCTGATGCTGTTGGATCCTGACCTCCCTGCACTCGAAATGGATTTTCTGGAGCTACAGGAGTTCAATTGGCGCGCTCTCAACGGCGTTGGAAAGTAGACATCAAGGGCTTTCAAGCAATATATAATAGTCCATACTTTACGCAAAGAAAGATGACGTAACTTGGCGTTGAACGCCAAGTACATGCTGCTGTCTGGAGTTAAACGCCAGAAACACGTCATGATCCGGAGTTGAACGCCCAAAACACGTTATAACTTGGAGTTCAACTCCAAGAAAAGACTCAGCACATGGATAGCTTTAGTCTCAACCCCAGCACACACCAAGTGGGCCCCAGAAGTGGATTTCTGCACCAATTATCTTAGTCTACTCATATTCTGTAAACCTAGGTTACTAGTTTACTATTTAAACAACTTTTAGAGACTTATCTTGTACCTCATGACATTTTCGGATCTAAATTTTATACACTTTGACGGCATGAGTCTCTAAACTCCATTGTTGGGGGTGAGGAGCTCTGCAGCGTCTCGATGAATTAATGCAATTGTTTCTATTTCACTCAAATGTGTGTATGGTCCGATCTAAGATGTTTATTCGCGCTTAATTATGAAGGAGGTGATGATCCATGACACTCATCACCTCCCTCAATCCATGAACGTGTGACTGACAAACACCTCCGTTCTACATCAGACTGAATGAGCTTCTCTTAGATTCCTTAATCGGAATCTCCGCGGTATAAGCTAGAATTGATGGCGGCCACTCTTGAGAATCCGGAAGGTCTAAACCTTGTCTGTGGTATTCCGAGTAGGAATCAAGGATTGAATGGCTGTGACGAGCTTCAAACTCGCGATTGCTGGGCGTGATGACAAACGCAAAAGGATCAATGGATCCTATTCCAACATGATCGAGAACCAACAGCTGATTAGCCGTGCTGTGACAGAGCATCTGGACCGTTTTCACTGAGAGGATGGGAGGTAACCACTGACAATGGTGACACCCTACATACAGCTTACCGTAGACGTGCTTTACAAACAATTGAGTTGAATATTACATTACAGAAATTCAGAGGATAAAGCATCTCCAAAACTCCAACATATTTCTCATTACTGCACAACAAGTAACAATTTTATTCTCTTTTATTTTTCTAATCTAATAATTCCAACTGATAATTTTAATTAATATCCTGACTAAGAATAATAAAATAAACATAGCTTGCTTCAAACCAATAATCTCCGTGGGATCGACCCTTACTCACGTAAGGTATTACTTGGACGACCCAGTGCACTTGCTGGTTAGTTGTGCGGATTGCAAAAGTGTGACTGCAATTTCGTGCACCAGTACCACATGTCCTTTTTGTTCTTGGATGCTAGGCAAATTTGCATGATGAGTTTCAAGTAGCCTTAGGTATTCAAATTAATTTGGATCCTTTGAAGTTAATCCATCTTGGTTGCCCAAGTGCATTGAAATCACAAACAATATTGTAAACTTTGTTTCCAACAACTTTTTTTTCAATGAAGCATTGTGCATATGACTGACCAAATTTCTTGCAATTAACACAATGATTTTCTGATGTGTGCCGTTGAAATTGAGGTGAGTTATATTGCTTGAAATGATTAAATGGTTGGAATTTTCTGGTTTTTGGAGGAGATGCATTTCTTTTGACAAACTGATTTTTGTTAGAATTATTTCTCTTTGCAAAAATGTTTTCACTAGAATTTTTTTGAATATTTTTACCTTTCGAAAATGAGGTTTTGTTGTAAAATATTGGTTTCTTGAAAGCATCCTCATTTTTTGAAATGTAACCAAAATCTGGCCGGTTTGGACTCGGACCAGTTCTTGGTGAAGGCTCAGTTTCACTTGTGTTTGCTTCATCAAATTTTTCTTCACAAGTTGAAACATATCCGATACCTGATTTGCTTGGTATGGATTTGGCATTTGATGAAGAAGCCACAAATTTTATAGAGGAAGTATTAGAAACTGCATCTTCCTTGGCTATGTATCCTAAACCAGATTTTTCAAACAATGGTCTTTGACTTGCAAGTAATTTGTCCAAGTTTTTGGAACCTTGAGCAAATTTTGCTAAGTCACCATTCAGCCTTTTAATCTTATCATTTAATCTTTCATTTTCAGCAATTAACTCATGAGAAGGATCCACAATGTGCTTTCCTTTTAATTTTTCAAGCTCAGATTTTAGAAATCTGTTTTCTTCAATGATGTCCAATGCACATTCAGTTTCCTTCACTTTTTCTTTTAAAAAATTATTTTCAGCTCTTAACACATCTCTTTCAGATCTGCATTCATTGTATTTATCAAGCAGTTTTGATGTGTTTAAAGTGAGATCATCAATAATAGCATGCAAGTCCTCAATGGTCAAATCATAATAGTTTACCTCATCAAGATTGTTGTTTCCAACCATGAAGCAGTCTTTGTCATCTCCTTCAGATTCTTCTTCTTTATTTCAGTCATTCTCAAGATCCTCCCAAGCTGCCATGAGTACTCTCTTCCTTTCCTTTTTTCCTTTGTCCTCCCTTTTGAGCTTTGGACAGTTTGACTTGAAGTGTCCAGCCTCCTTGCAATGATGACACGTCACCTTGCTCAAGTCTATCTTGTGCTCCTTTGAACTTGAACCCTTGTATTTGCCCTTGCTCTTCATCATCCTTCTAAATCTCCTAGCAAAAAACAAAAGCTTGTCATCTAAAATACCATCACTTGACTCATTCTCTTTTGGTTCTATTTGTGACTTGAGGGCTATTCCCTTTTTCTTTGAGTTTGTGTTTATGTGTGTGGCTTCATAGGCAAGGAGTTTTCCTCTCAGCTCATCATAGGTTATGGGACTTATGTTATTACTCTCGGTTAGGACAGTGGCAGTGTTTTCCCACTCTTTTGTGAGGCTTCTAAGGAGTTTTCTCACCAAGTTTTGTTCTGCATAGTTTGTACCCATAGCATCAAGGTTGTTGATTATGATTGAGAATCTCTGGTGGACGAAATTGTGATCACCATTCTTTAAGTTGTACTTTTATGGAATTTGAAATTGGCACGAGTGAACACAACTCCGTTCAACTAACTAGCAAGTGTACTGGGTCGTCCAAGTAATAAACCTTACGTGAGTAAGGGTCGATCCCACAGAGATTGTTGGTATGAAGCAAGCTATGGTCACCTTGTAAATCTCAGTTAGGCAGATTAAATTTGTTTATGGTTTCGAAAATAGAAATAAGAAAATAGAAGAAATAATAAAAGGGATAGGATACTTATGCAGATTCATTGGTGGGAATTTCAGATAAGCGAATGGAGATACTGTATGGCTCAAGAACGCTTGCTTTCCTACTGCCTCAACTCAATCTTTCTTACTCCTTTCCATAGCAAGCTATGTATAGGGGTTCACCGTTCGACGATGGCTACTTTGTATCCTCTCTGGAAAATGGTCCTCTGCGTTGTCACTCGCATGGCCAATCGTCTGGAGGCATCACACTGGCCGAAGGCTACATCCCATCCTCGCAGTGAAAACTACGCTCACGCGCTCTGTCACAGCACGGCTAATCAGTGGTTGGTTCCCGCTCCTGCTGGAATAGAATCCCTTGATTCTTTTGCGTCTGTCACTAACGCCCAGCACTTGCAAGTCTGAAGCACGTCACAGTCATTCATTACCGGAATCCTACTCGGAATACCACAGACAAGGTTAGACTTTCCGGATTCCCAAGATCCTACTCGGAATACCACAGACAAGGTGAGACTTTTCGGATCCTCATGAATGCCGCCATCTATCTAGCTTATACCACGAAGATTCTGTTGGGGAATCTAAGAGATACACATTCAAGCTCGGTTGCATGTAGAACGAAAGTGGTTGTCAATCACGCGCGTTCATAGGTGAGAATGATGATGAGCGTCACATAATCATCACATTCATCATGTTCTTGGGTGCGAATGAATATCTTGGAATAAGAATAAGAGGGAATTGAATGAAAAGTAATAGTAATTGTATTGAAACTTGAGGTACAGCAGAGCTCCACACCCTTAATCTATGGTGTGCAGAAACTCCACCGTTGAAAATACATAAGTGAAAGGTTCAGGCATGGCCGAATGGCCAGCCCCCATGATCTGAGAACTAATCGTCCCAAGATGTCAAATACACTAGTAAAAAGTTCTATTTATAATAAACTAGCTCCTAGGGTTTACATGAGTAAGTAATTGATGCATAAATCCACTTCCGGGGCCCACTTGGTGTATGTTTGGGCTGAGCTTGATCTATCCACGAGCTGAGGCTTCTCTTGGAGTTGAACTCCAAGTTATAACGTGTTTTGGGCGTTCAACTCCGGATCATGACGTTTTTCTGGCGTTTAACTCCAGACAGCAGCATGTACTTGGCGTTCAACGCCAAGTTACGTCGTCAAATTCAGAATAAAGTATGGACTATTATATATTGCTGGAAAGCTCTGGATGTCTACTTTCCAACGCCGTTGAGAGCGCGCCATTTGGAGTTCTGTTGCTCCAGAAAATCCATTTTGAGTGCAGGGAGGTCAGATTCCAACAGCATCAGCAGTCCTTTTGTCAGCCTTTTTCAGAGTTTTGCTCAAGTCCCTCAATTTCAGCCAGAAATTACCTGAAATCACAGAAAAACACACAAACTCATAGTAAAGTCCAGAAATGTGAATTTAACATAAAAACTAATGAAAACATCCCTAAAAGTAGCTTGAACTTACTAAAAACTACCCAAAAACAATGCCAAAAAACGTATAAATTATCCGCTCATCACAACACCAAACTTAAATTGTTGCTTGTCCCCAAGTGGTGCACGAAATTGCAATAACACTTTTGCAATCCCGCACAACTAACCAGCAAGTGCACTGGGTCGTCCAAGTAATACCTTGCGTGAGCAAGGGTCGATCCCACGGAGATTGTCGGCTTGAAGCAATCTATGGTTATCTTGTAAATCTTAGTCAGGAGATCAGAAATTTTCAGGATTGATTGTGAAAAGCAAAAGAACATGAAATGATTACTTGTTTTGCAGTGATGGAGAATAGGTTGGGGTTTTGGAGATACTCCATCTTCTGAATCTCTGCTTTCCTACTGTCTTCTTCATCAAACACGCAAGTCTCCTTCCATGGCAAGCTCATGTAGGGTTTCACTGTTGTCAATGGCTACCTCCCATCCTCGCAGTGAAAGCTAATGCACGCACTCTGTCACAGTACTGCCAATCACCGGTTTGGTTCCCTCCCCTACCGGAATAGAATCCCTCTTTTGCGTCTGTCACTAACGCCCAGTAGGTTACAGGTTTGAAGCACGTCACAGTCATTCAATCATTGAATCCTACTCAGAATACCACAGACGAGGTTTAGACCTTCCGGATTCTCTTGAATGCTGCCATCAGGTCCTGCCTATACCACGAAGATTCCGATTAAAGAACCCAAGAGATAACTACTCAATCTAAGATAGAACAGAGGTGGTTGTCAGGCACATGTTCATGGTTGAGAATGATGATGATTGTCACGGATCATCACATTCATCCGGATTAAGAACAAGTGTTATCTTGGAATCGAAGCAAGCATGATTGAATAAGAAACAGTAGTAATTGCATTAATCCATCAAGACACAGCAGAGCTCCTCACCCCCAACCATGGGGTTTAGAGGCTCATACTGTGGAAAGAAACGTGTACAAAATGTTATGGGGTCATAAGGTACGGATACAATGTCAAAAGATCCTATAAGTAGTAAACTAGTGTCCTAAGGTTTACAGAATTGAGTAAATGACAGAAAAATCCACGTCCAGGCCCACTTGGTGTGTGCTTGGGCTGAGCAATGAAGGAATTTCGTGTAGAGACCTTTTCTGGAGTTAAACGCCAGCTTCCATGCCAGTTTGGGCGTTTAACTCCAAATTTTATGCCAGTTCCGGCGTTTAACGCTGGAATTTCTGTAGGTGACTTTGAGCGCCGGTTTGGGCCATCAAATCTTGGGCAAAGTATGGACTATTATATATTTCTGGAAAGCCCAGGATGTCTACTTTCCAATGCCGTTGAGAGCGCGCCAATTGGGTTTCTGTAGCTCCAGAAAATCCACTTCGAGTGCAGGGAGGTCAGAATCCAACAGCATCTGTAGTCCTTTTCAGTCTCTGGATTAGATTTTTGCTCAGGACCCTCAATTTCAGTCAGAAAATACTTGAAATCACAGAAAAACACACAAACTCATAGTAAAGTCCAGAAAAGTGAATTTTAATTAAAAACTAATAAAAATGTACTAAAAACTAACTAAAAGATACTAAAAACATACTAAAAACAATGCCAAAAAGCGTACAAATTATCCGCTCATCACAACACCAAACTTAAATTGTTGCTTGTCCCCAAGCAACTGAAAATCAAAATAGGATAAAAAGAAGAGAACATACTATAGATTCCAAAATATCAAAGAAACATAGCTCCAATTAGATGAGCGGGACTAGTAGCTTTTTGCCTCCGAACAGTTTTGGCATCTCACTCTATCCTTTGAAGTTCAGAATGATTAGCATCTATAAGAACTCAGAACTCAGATAGTGTTATTGATTCTCCTAGTTAAGTATATTGATTCTTGAACATAGCCTGTGTATGAGTCTTGGCTGTGGCCCAAAGCACTCTGTCTTCCAGTATTACCACCGGATACATACATGCCACAGACACATAATTGGGTGAACCTTCTTAGATTGTGACTCAGCTTTGCTAAAGTCCCCAATTAGAGGTGTCCAGGGTTCTTAAGCACACTCTTGTTGCCTTGGATCACAACTTTATTTCCTTCTCTCTTTTTTTTTCACTGCTTTTCTTGCTTCAAGAATCAATTTGATGATTTTTCAGATCCTCAATAACAGTTCTCTTTCTCCTCATTCTTTCAAGAGCCAACAATTTTAACATTCTTAAAACAACAAATTCAAAAGACATATGCACTGTTCAAGCATTCATTCAGAAAACAAAAAGTATTGTCACCACATCAAACTAATTCAACTAGTTTCAGAGATAAATTTCGAAACCCTGTACTTCTTGTTCTTTTGTGATTAAAGCATTTTTCTTTTAAGAGAGGTGATGGATTCATAGGACATTCATAGCTTTAAGGCATAGGCTTAAATTTTATTAATTATGAACTAAGAACAAGACTCAAATATAGATATAAGATAAAATTAAAAATAGAGAAACAAGAACAAAAACGAAAAAAAATAGGCTCCTAATGATAGAGGTGTTCACAGAGTTAGAACTCAACAACCTTGATTTTGAGAAGTGGATGCTCCCTCAGCTTGAGAGGAGAGCTTTTGGCGCTTCAGCTCTTGGATTTCACGCCCTTGCTTCTCTTGTTCCTTCAGCAATTTGCAGAGCATGCAGTTCTGATTCTGCTGTTCTTCCTTCAGTTGCTCCATAGTCTCTTGCAACTTGTTAATAGATGCTTCTAGGTTGGACCAGTAGTCAATTCTTGGAAATTCAGGGAGGAATTCCTGCGCCCTCCTCTTGATGGAGTTGTCTTGCACTTGTCCTTCCATTGACTTCTTGGTGATTGGGTGTTCAATGGGTATGAACTCATCTACTCCCATCTTCACCCCAGCCTCTTTACAGAGCAAGGAAATCAAGCTTGGATAAGCCAATTTGGCTTCAGTGGAATTCTTATTTGCTATTGTGTAGATCTCACAAGCAATCACATGATGCACCTCCACTTCTTTTCCAAGCATAATGCAATGAATCATCACTGCTCTCTTGATGGTGACCTCAGAACGGTTGCTAGTGGGCAATATGGAATGCCCAATGAAGTCTAGCCAACCTCTTGCAATTGGTTTGAGGTCTCCCCTCTTGAGTTGGTTTGGGACACCCTTAGAATTGGTTATCCACTTAGTTCCAGGGAGGCATATGTCCTCTAGAACTTGATCCAACCCCTTATCTACTCTCACCATCCTCCTATTAAAGGAATCAGGATCATCTTGCAGTTGAGGCAACTTGAAGATTTCTCTTATTTTGTCCAGATGGAAGTATATAACTTTCCCTCTGACCATGGTTCTGTAGGTATGGTAAGCAGTTCCAGTCATTCTCTGCTTATCTGTTAGCCACAGATTTGAGTAGAATTCCTGAACCATGTTCCTTCCAACCTTTGTTTCAGGATTGGTTAGAACTTCCCATCCTCAGATCCCCGGGATTATCTTTTTCATGATAATGGTCTTCATGTTCTTTGGTTAAGAACTTCTCTTCATTCCAAAGATTCTTTGGATTATTCTCTTTCTTGCCTCTTAAATTGGTTTGTTTTCCCTTAGGAGCCATGATATTGATGAATCTTGGCTTAGTGATCACGGAAAAGCACACCAAACTTAGAGGTTTGCTTGTCCTCAAGCAAAAGAGAAGAGAGAAGAGAGGGGGAGGAAGAGAAAATTCGAATGGTGTGGTTGGAAGAGGGGAACAAACATGTATTTATAAGGTGGGGAGGGGAGTTTTCGAAAAAAAAGAGGAATTTGAAAGGAGATTTGAGAAGATATGAGAAGAAATTGAGAAAAGGATGAAATTTTTGAACAATGTTTGTAATTGATTTGAAATAAATTTGAAAAAAAAGTTTTGATTTTTGAAGATTTGAAAGTGAATGATGAATGATTGAAGTGTGATTTTGTAGAAAAGTATGGGTGAGAAAAGGAAAGTTTGAAAAAAATCTGATTTGAAAACAAAATTGTGGTCCCCCCACCAAGCTGGCGTTAAACGCCCAGAATGGCACTCATTCTGGCGTTTAACGCCCATTTGTTGCCCCATTTGGGCGTTTAACGCCCAGCCAGGTACCCTGGCTGGCGTTAAACGCCAGAAATTCTTCCTCACTGGGCGTTTTTCTAAAACGCCCAGGATGCTGCACACCTGGCGTTAAACGCCCAGAATGGTGCCCATTCTGGCGTTTAACGCCCAAAATGGCCCCATTCCTGGCGTTAAACGCCCAGAATGGTACCCATTCTGGCGTTTAACGCCCAAAATGCCCCTTACTGGCGTTTTTTCGCCAGTAAGCTCATTTTCTCTGCTTTTTGAGCTGAATCCTTCTGTAACTCTGCGAATTCCTTCATTTTTGATACTTGCCTCTGTAAGAACTAATCATACAACTTTCTAATGACTGGGTTGCCTCCCAGCAAGCGCTTCTTTACTGTCTTTAGCTGGACTTTCACTGAGAATCACTCAAGTCTCAGTTTTGAGCATTCCTGCTCAAAATTTCCTTCAAGATAGTGCTTGATTCTCTGTCCATTAACAATGAACTTCTTGTCAGAATCAATATCCTGAAGCTCAACATATCCATATGGTGATACTCCTGTAATCACATACGGACCCCTCCACCGGGACTTGAGTTTTCCTGGAAACAGTTTGAGCCTGGAGTTGAAGAGCAGAACTTTTTGTCCTGGCTCAAAGACTCTGGTTGACAATCTCTTGTCATGCCACTTCTTTGCCTTTTCCTTATAAATTTTTGCATTTTCAAAGGCATTGAGTCTGAACTCCTCTAGCTCATTTAGCTGGAGCAGTCTTTTCTCACCAGCTAACTGTGCATCCATGTTTAGGAATCTGGTTGCCCAGTAGGCTTTATGTTCCAGTTCCACAGGCAAATGACAGGCCTTCCCATACACCAATTGGTATGGAGAGGTTCCTATAGGAGTCTTGAATGCTGTTCTGTATGCCCACAGAGCATCATCCAAGCTCTTTGCCCAATCCTTTCTTCGGGCCATTACAGTCCGTTCCAGGATTCTTTTTAGCTCTCTGTTAGAGACTTCAACTTGCCCATTTGTCTGTGGATGATACGGAGTTGCCACTTTATGGCTGATTCCATATCTAACCATAGCAGAGTATAGCTGTTTATTGCAGAAATGAGTGCCCCCATCACTGATTAGCACTCTGGGGACGCCAAACCTGCTGAAAATGTTTTTCTGGAGGAATTTCAGCACGGTTTTGGTATCATTAGTGGGTGTAGCAATTGCTTCTACCCACTTAGATACATAGTCCACTGCCACCAGAATGTAAGTGTTTGAGTATGATGGTGGGAATGGTCCCATGAAATCAATTCCCCATACATCAAACAATTCTATCTCTAATATTCCTTGTTGAGGCATGGCATATCCGTGAGGCAGGTTACCAGCTCTTTGGCAACTGTCACAGTTACGCACAAACTCTCGGGAATCTTTATAGAGAGTAGGCCAGTAGAAGCCGCACTGGAGAACTTTAGTGGCTGTTCGCTCGCTTCCAAAATGTCCTCCATACTGTGATCCATGGCAGTGCCATAGGATCCTTCGTGCTTCCTCTCTGGGTACACATCTGCGGATCACTCCGTCAGCACATCTCTTAAAGAGATATGGTTCATCCCAAAGGTAATACTTGGCATCTGAAATTAATTTCTTTCTTTGCACACTACTGTACTCCTTGGGTATGAACTTTACAGCTTTATAATTTGCAATGTCTGCAAACCATGGAGCTTCCTGGATGGCAAAGAGTTGCTCATCTGGGAAAGTCTCAGAGATCTCAGTAGAAGGGAGGGACGCCCCAGCTACCGGTTCTATTCTGGACAGATGATCAGCCACTTGGTTCTCTGTCCCTTTTCTGTCTCTTATTTCTATATCAAACTCTTGCAGAAGCAACACCCATCTTATAAGCCTGGGTTTTGAATCCTGCTTTGTGAGTAAGTATTTAAGAGCAGCATGGTCAGTGTACACAATCACCTTTGATCCCACTAAGTAGGATCTAAACTTGTCAATGGCATAGACCACTGCAAGCAACTCTTTTTCTGTGGTTGTGTAGTTCTTCTGTGCATCATTTAGAACACGGCTAGCATAATAAATGACATGCAGAAGTTTGTTATGCCTCTGTCCCAACACTGCACCAATGGCATGATCACTGGCATCACACATTAATTCAAATGGTAATGCCCAATCTGGTGCAGAGATGACTGGTGCTGTGACCAGCTTAGCTTTCAGGGTCTCAAATGCCTGCAAACACTGTGTGTCAAACACAAATGGCGTGTCAGCAGCTAGCAGGTTACTCAAAGGTTTAGCAATTTTCGAAAAATCCTTGATAAACCTTCTATAGAATCCTGCATGCCCAAGAAAGCTTCTGATTGCCTTAACATTGGCAGGTGGTGGTAATTTTTCAATTACCTCTACCTTTGCCTTATCCACCTCTATCCCCCTGCTTGAAATTTTGTGCCCAAGGACAATTCCTTCAGTCACCATAAAGTGACATTTCTCCCAGATTAAAACCAGGTTAGTCTCTTGGCATCTTTTCAGGACAAGTGATATGTGGTTAAGACAGGAGCTAAATGAGTCTCCATATACTGAAAAGTCATCCATGAAGACTTCCAGAAATTTCTCTACCATATCTGAGAAGATAGAGAGCATGCACCTCTGAAAGGTTGCAGGTGCATTGCACAGACCAAAAGGCATTCTCCTATAGGCAAACACGCCAGAAGGGCAGGTGAATGCTGTTTTCTCTTGGTCTTGGGGATCTACTGCAATTTGGTTATAGCCTGAGTAGCCATCCAAAAAGCAGTAGTAATCATGACCAGCTAGTCTTTCTAGCATTTGGTCTATGAATGGTAAAGGAAAATGATCCTTTCTGGTGGCTGTATTGAGCCTTCTGTAGTCAATACACATGCGCCACCCTGTGACTGTCCTTGTAGGGACCAGTTCATTTTTTTCATTATGAACCACTGTCATGCCTCCCTTTTTGGGAACAACTTGGACAGGGCTCACCCAGGGGCTATCAGAAATAGGATAAATAATCCCAGCCTCTAGTAATTTAGTGACCTCTTTCTGCACCACCTCCTTCATGGCAGGATTTAGCCTCCTCTGTGGTTGAACCACTGGTTTGGCATTATCCTCCAACAGGATCTTGTGCATGCATCTAGCTGGGCTAATGCCCTTAAGATCACTTATGGACCACCCAAGAGCTGTCTTGTGTGTCCTTAGCACTTTAATCAGTGCTTCCTCTTCCTGTGAATTTAAAGCAGAGCTTATAATCACTGGAAAAGTGTCACCCTCTCCCAGAAATGCATATTTCAGGGATGATGGTAGTGGTTTGAGTTCAGGCGTAGGAGGCTTATCTTCCTCCTGAGGAATTTTCGAAAATTCCTTTGCCTCCTCTGGCTCTTCCTGATCAGTTTGAGCATCTTTGAAGATGTCCTCAAGCTCTGATTCTAGGCTTTCAGCCATATTGATCTCTTCTACCAGAGAATCAATAATGTCAGCGTCCATGCAGTCCTCTGGTGTGTCTGGATGCTGCATAGCTTTTACAGCATTCAACTTGAACTCATCCTCATTGACTCTCAAGGTTACTTCCCCCTTTTGTACATCAATGAGAGTTCGTCCAGTTGCTAGGAAAGGTCTTCCTAGAATGAGAGTTGCACTTTTGTGCTCCTCCATTTCCAGCACCACAAAGTCAGTTGGAAAGGCAAATGGCCCAACCTTGACAATCATGTCCTCTATTATGCCTGATGGGTGTTTAATGGAGCCATCAGCAAGTTGGAGGCATATCCTGGTTGGTTTGACTTCTCCAATCAACCCAAGCTTTCTGATAGTGGATGCAGGTATTAAATTGATACTTGCTCCAAGATCACATAAGGCTATCTTGGTGTAAGTGCCTTCCAATGTGCATGGTATCAGAAAGCTTCCAGGATCTTGAAGCTTTCTGGTAAGCTTTTTAGAATGACTGCACTGCATTCTTCAGTGAGAAACACTTTTTCAGTTTCTCTCCAGTCCTTCTTATGACTTAAGATCTCTTTCATGAACTTAGCATAAGAAGGTATTTGCTCAAGTGCCTCTGCAAAAGGAATCTTTATTTCAAGAGTCCTTAAATAGTCTGCAAAGCGGGCAAATTGCTTATCCTGTTC
Source organism: Arachis stenosperma (assembly GCF_014773155.1). NCBI lineage: Eukaryota > Viridiplantae > Streptophyta > Magnoliopsida > Fabales > Fabaceae > Arachis > Arachis stenosperma. The sequence goes on from NC_080382.1 coordinate 106,692,195, forward strand.
CGCTTTGCGGAGTTTCTGAGGATAAGGCATCTTGGCTTGATATTCTTCAACCTTAGATGCTGCAGGTTTATTCCGTACAGAAGTGGTTGAAGAAGCCTTGTTAGGGGGATTACTGTCAGCACTCTCAGGTGTCTGATCCTCCCTTGGCGTTTGGACGCCAGAATTGGGTGGAAAATGGGCGTTTAACGCCAACTTTTCCCCCTTTTCTGGCGTTTGAACGCCAGAACTGGGCAAGGAATGGGCGTTTAACGCCAGTTTTCCTTCCCTCTCTGGCGTTTGAACGCCAATATTCCTCTCTGGGCTCTTATTGTCCTCAGAGGGATTTTGAACAGTGGTTTGGTTGTCCTCTGTCAATTGTTCCTTGTTTGGCTTTTTGCTCTTTTGAACAGTGTTATTCAAGGTCTTTCCACTCCTCAATTGAACTGCTTGACACTCCTCAGTTATCTGGTTAGATATTTGCTGTTTTGCTTGATTCAACTGTAGTTCTATGCTTTTATTAGCAACCTTAGTTTCATGGAGCATCTCTTTAAATTCTGCTAACTGTTCAGTCATCAGGAGTAGTTGTTGATTAAGCTCCATTATCTGTTCTTGAGGATTAGAGTCAGTGACTATTGTCATGACTTCCTCTTCTGAAGAGAACTCATTGCTAGAGTACAAATATTGATTTCTAGCAACAGTGTCTATAAGCTCTTGAGCTTCTTCAATTGTCTTCCTCATGTGTATAGATCCACCAGCTGAGTGGTCTAAAGACATCTGAGATTTTTCTGTAAGCCCATAGTAGAAAATGTCTAACTGTACCCACTCTGAAAACATTTCAGAGGGACATTTTCTTAGCATACCTCTATACCTCTCCCAGGCATTATAAAGGGATTCATTATCCTCTTGTTTAAAGCCTTGGATGTCCAGCCTTAGCTGTGTCATCCTTTTTGGAGGGTAGAAATGATTCAGGAATTTGTCTGACAACTGTTTCCATGTCTTTATGCTTGCTGTAGGTTGGTTATTTAACCACCTTTTAGCTTGATCTTTTACAGCAAATGGAAACAGTAACAGTCTGTAGACATCCTGATCTACCTCTTTATCATGTACTGTGTCAGCAATTTGTAAGAACTGTGCCAGAAACTCAGTGGGTTCTTCCTGTGGAAGACCGGAATACTGGCAATTTTGCTGCACTATGATAATGAGTTGAGGATTTAGCTCAAAGCTGCTTGCTTTGATGGGAGGTATACAGATGCTACTCCCATATGCAGCTGTAATGGGGTTAGCATATGACCCCAGAGTCCTTTTGGACTGATTAATTCCACTTAAGTCCATGATGGACAAAAGGGAAATGATAATAATTGCAAAGAGATAAATTTTGTTTATTATTTTTATTATTTTTTTTTTGAAATAACCGAAAAAATTAAAATAAAATAAAACAAAATAAAAGGAAAATAAAACAGAAAATTCGAAAATCAAAAGGAAAATGAGATCAAGGCAAATTGAGAACTGAATCAATTAGTAAAAAAAAGATTTTGAAAACAGCAATTAAAAAGATATGATTGAAAAATTTTTTTATGAAAAAGATTTGATTTTTTTAAAAAGAGGAAAGAGAAAAACACAAAAAGACACCAAACTTAAAATTTTTAGAAATCAAACACTACTTTTTCGAAAATTTTAAAGGAAAAACACAAAGAGGACACCAAACTTAGAATTTTTTTGAATCGAAAAGGGACTAAGAACATGCAAAAACGAAAATTTTAAAAGAAAAATAAAAGCATGCAATTGACACCAAACTTAGAATATAAAACTAGACTCAACTAAAAGACTCTAAACCAACAAAAATAAAACAGTCCTAATCTAAGCAACAAGATAAGCCGTCAGTTGTCCAAACTCGAACAATCCCCGGCAACGGCGCCAAAAACTTGGTGCACGAAATTGCAATAACACTTTTGCAATCCCGCACAACTAACCAGCAAGTGCACTGGGTCGTCCAAGTAATACCTTGCGTGAGCAAGGGTCGATCCCACGGAGATTGTCGGCTTGAAGCAATCTATGGTTATCTTGTAAATCTTAGTCAGGAGATCAGAAATTTTCAGGATTGATTGTGAAAAGCAAAAGAACATGAAATGATTACTTGTTTTGCAGTGATGGAGAATAGGTTGGGGTTTTGGAGATACACCATCTTCTGAATCTCTGCTTTCCTACTGTCTTCTTCATCAAACACGCAAGTCTCCTTCCATGGCAAGCTCATGTAGGGTTTCACCGTTGTCAATGGCTACCTCCCATCCTCGCAGTGAAAGCTAATGCACGCACTCTGTCACAGTACTGCCAATCACCGGTTTGGTTCCCTCCCCTACCGGAATAGAATCCCTCTTTTGCGTCTGTCACTAACGCCCAGTAGGTTACATGTTTGAAGCACGTCACAGTCATTCAATCATTGAATCCTACTCAGAATACCACAGACGAGGTTTAGACCTTCCGGATTCTCTTGAATGCTGCCATCAGGTCCTGCCTATACCACGAAGATTCCGATTAAAGAACCCAAGAGATAACTACTCAATCTAAGATAGAACAGAGGTGGTTGTCAGGCACATGTTCATGGTTGAGAATGATGATGATTGTCACGGATCATCACATTCATCCGGATTAAGAACAAGTGTTATCTTGGAATCGAAGCAAGCATGATTGAATAAGAAACAGTAGTAATTGCATTAATCCATCAAGACACAGCAGAGCTCCTCACCCCCAACCATGGGGTTTAGAGGCTCATACTGTGGAAAGAAACGTGTACAAAATGTTATGGGGTCATAAGGTACGGATACAATGTCAAAAGATCTTATAAGTAGTAAACTAGTGTCCTAAGGTTTACAGAATTGAGTAAATGACAGAAAAATCCACGTCCGGGCCCACTTGGTGTGTGCTTGGGCTGAGCAATGAAGGAATTTCGTGTAGAGACCTTTTCTGGAGTTAAACGCCAGCTTCCATGCCAGTTTGGGCGTTTAACTCCAAATTTTATGCCAGTTCCGGCGTTTAACGCTAGAATTTCTGTAGGTGACTTTGAGCGCCGGTTTGGGCCATCAAATCTTGGGCAAAGTATGGACTATTATATATTGCTGGAAAGCCCAGGATGTCTACTTTCCAATGCCGTTGAGAGCGCGCCAATTGGGTTTCTGTAGCTCCAGAAAATCCACTTCGAGTGCAGGGAGGTCAGAATCCAACAGCATCTGTAGTCCTTTTCAGTCTCTGGATTAGATTTTTGCTCAGGACCCTCAATTTCAGTCAGAAAATACCTGAAATCACAGAAAAACACACAAACTCATAGTAAAGTCCAGAAAAGTGAATTTTAATTAAAAACTAATAAAAATGTACTAAAAACTAACTAAAAGATACTAAAAACATACTAAAAACAATGCCAAAAAGCGTACAAATTATCCGCTCATCACCAAGCAACTGAAAATCAATTAGGATAAAAAGAAGAGAATATACTATAAATTCCAGAATATCAATGAATATTAATTATAATTAGATGAGCGGGACTTGTAGCTTTTTGCTTCTGAATAGTTTTGGCATCTCACTTTTTCCTTTGAAGTTTTGAATGATTGGCTTCTCTAGGAACTTTAGAATTTCAGATAGTGTTATTGATTCTCCTAGTTAAGTATGTTGATTCTTGAACACAGCTACTTTTTGAGTCTTGGCCGTGGCCCTAAGCACTTTGTTTTCCAGTATTACCACCGGATACATAAATGCCATAGACACATAACTGGGTGAACCTTTTCAGATTGTGACTCAGCTTTGCTAGAGTCCCCAGTTAGTGGTGTCCAGAGCTCTTAAGCACACTCTTTTTGCTTTGGATCACGACTTTAACCACTCAGTCTCAAGCTTTTCACTTGGACCTTCATGACACAAGCACATGGTTAGGGATAGCTTGATTTAGCCGCTTAGGCCTGGATTTTATTTCCTTGGGCCCTCCTATCCATTGATGCTCAAAGCCTTGGATCCTTTTTACCCTTACCTTTTGGTTTTAAGGGCTATTGGCTTTTTCTACTGCTCCTTCTCTCTTTTTTTTTTCCGCAAGCCTTCTTTTTCACTGCTTTTTCTTGCTTCAAGAATCAATTTCATGATTTTTCAGATCATCAATAACATTTCTCTTTGTTCATCATTCTTTCAAGAGTCAACAATTTTAACATTCATAAACAACAAGATCAAAAGACATATGCACTGTTCAAGCATTCATTCAGAAGACAAAAGTATTGTCACCACATCAATATAATTAAACTAAATTCAAGGATAAATTCGAAATTCATGTACTTCTTGTTCTTTTGAATTAAAACATTTTTCTTTTAAGATAGGTGAAGGATTAATGGATTTTATTCATAGCTTTAAGGCATGGTTACTACATACTAATGATCATGAAGTAGAGACACAAAACATAGATAAACACAACATTAAAAACCGAAAAGCAGAAAGAAATAAAGAACAAGGAATGAATCCACCTTTAGTGGCGTCTTCTTCTTGAAGGACCAACAATGTCCTTAAGCTCTTCTATGTCCCTTCCTTGCTTCTGTTGAATGATTCCTAGTAATTTTGGTGTTTCTACCCTTAGTTGCTTCCAATATTTGTGTGGAGGACAATTTATCCCCTGAGGTATCTCAGGGATCTCTTGATTTGCAGCCACATGTTCTACCACTGAGCTATGACGGCTTTATATGAGTCTTTCCATCTCCCAAGACTCAGAGGTGGAAGCTTTTGTCTTCCTTTTGAGGTTTCTCTGGCCTTAGGTGCCATTAATGGTAATGGAAAAGCAAAAAAGCTATGCTTTTACCACACCAAACTTAAAATATTGCTCGCCCTCGAGCAAGAGAAGAAAGAAGAGAAGAAGAAGAAGAAGAAGAAAATGGAGGTGAGTGAGGGGAGATGGATTCGGCTATATGGGTGGGAGTGGGTGGGAGAGAGAAGTTGAATTGTAAAGGTAGGTGGGGTGTATGGGGAAGAGTGGATATGTGTAGGTGGTGAATGAAAAACAGAAGGGATGATCATGAATGGAGTGAGAGAGGGCGAGGTAGGTGGGGATCCTGTGAGGTTCACAGATCCTGAGGTGTCAAGGAATTCCATCCCTGCACCAAATAGGCATGTAAAATGCCTTTGCACACCATTCTGGCGTTTAGACGCCGTGTGGTGCTCATTCTGGGCGTTTAACGCCCATGTAAAGCATGTTTCTGGCGTTGAACGCCAGTTTCATGCTTGTTACTGGCGTTCAGCGCCAGCTTTTCTTCTCTGGGCACATTTCTGGCGTTCAGCGCCAGGATGTTGCTTGTTTCTGGCGTTCAGCGCCAGAATGATGCTCTGTTCTGGCGTTGAACGCCGGCCAGATGCATCTTACTGGCGTTGAACGCCAGCCTGTGCGTCCTCCAGGGTGAAATTTTTCTTCTGTTGTTTTTGATTCTATTTTTAATTTTTATGATTTTTTCGTGACTCCTCATGATCATGTACCTAATAAAACACAAAATAACAATAAAATAAAAATTAGATAAATAAAATTGGGTTGCCTCCCAACAAGCGCTTCTTTAATGTCAATAGCTTGACAGTGGCTCTCATGGAGCCACAAGGTGATCAGGTCAATGTTGTATAGTTGCCAACACCAAACTTAGAGTTTGGATATGGGGTCTTAACACCAAACTTAGAGTTTGGTTGTGGCCTCACAACACCAAACTTAGAGTTTGACTGTGGGGGCTCTTCTTGACTCTGAACTGAGAGAAGCTCTTCATGCTTTCTCTCTTCTGTCACAGATGGGTGGCCATGTGCCTTAAACACAAGGTAGTCCTCATTCAATTGAAGGACTAATTCACCTCTGTTGATATCTATCACAGCTCCTGCTGTGGCTAGGAAAGGTCTTCCAAGGATGATGCAATCATCCTCTTCCTTCCTAGTGTCTAAGATTATGAAATCAGCAGGGATGTAAAGGCCTTCAACCTTTACTAACACGTCCTCTACTATTCCATAAGCTTGTCTTAATGACTTGTCCGCCAGTTGTAATGAGAACAAGGCAGGCTGTACCTCAATGATCCCCAGCTTCTCCATTACAGAGAGTGGCATAAGATTTATCCCTGACCCCAGATCACACAGAGCTTTTTCAAAGGTCATGGTGCCTATGGTACAAGGTATCAAAAATTTGCCAGGATCTTGTTTCTTTTGAGGTAGAGTTTTCTGAATCCAAGTATCTAGTTCACTAATGAGCAAGGGAGGTTCACCTTCCCAAGTCTCATTACCAAACAACTTGGCATTCAGCTTCATGATAGCTCCTAAATATTGAGCAACTTGCTCTCCAGTCACATCTTCATCCTCTTCAGAGGAAGAATAGTCTTCAGAGCTCATGAATGGCAGAAGGAGATTTAATGGAATCTCTATGGTCTCTATATAAGCCTCAGATTCCTTTGGATCCTTAATAGGAAACTCCTTCTTGCTTGAGGGACGTCCCAGGAGGTCTTCCTCACTAGGATTTTCGTCCTCCTCCTCCCTTGTGCATTCGGCCATATTGACTATGTCAATGGCTTTGCACTCTCCTTTTGGATTCTCTTCTGTATTGCTTGGGAGAATACTGGGAGGAGTTTCAATGACTTTCTTACTCAGCTGGCCCACTTGTGCCTCTAGATTTCTAATGGAGGATCTTGTTTCACTCATGAAGCTGAAAGTGGCCTTTGACAGATCAGAGACTATATTGGCTAAATTAGAAGTGTTTTGTTCAGAATTCTCTGTCTGTTGCTGAGAAGATGATGGATATGGCTTGCTATTGCCCAGCCTATTACGTCCACCATTGTTAAAGCCTTGTTGAGGCTTTTGTTGATCCTTCCATGAGAAATTTGGATGATTTCTCCATGATGGGTTATAGGTGTTTCCATAAGGTTCACCCATGTAATTAACCTCTGCCATGGCAGGGTTCTCAGGATCATAAGCTTCTTCAGAAGCTGCCTCTCTAGTACTGTTGGATGCATGTTGCCATCCGTTCAGATTTTGAGAGATCATGTTGACTTGTTGAGTCAACACCTTGTTCTGAGCCAATATGGCATTCAGAGCATCAATTTCAAGAACTCCTTTCTTCTGAGGTATCCCATTATTCACGGAATTCCTCTCAGAAGTGTACATGAACTGGTTATTTGCAACCATGTCAATGAGTTCTTGAGCCTCTTCAGGCGTTTTCTTTAGGTGAATGGATCCACCTGCAGAATGGTCCAATGACATTTTTGAAAATTCAGAGAGACCATAATAGAATATATCTAATATGGTCCATTCTGAAAACATGTCAGATGGACATCTTTTGGTCAGCTGCTTGTATCTTTCCCAAGCTTCATAGAGGGATTCACCATCTTTTTGTTTGAAGGTTTGAACATCCACTCTCAGCTTGCTCAGCTTTTGAGGAGGAAAGAATTTATCCAAGAAGGCAGTGACCAGCTTATCCCATGAGTCCAGGCTATCCTTGGGTTGTGAATCCAACCATATTCTAGCTCTGTCTCTTACAGCAAAAGGGAAAAGCATGAGTCTGTAGACTTCAGGATCAACTCCATTCGTCTTTACAGTCTCACAGATCTGCAAGAACTCAGTTAAAAACTGATAAGGATCTTCAGATGGAAGTCCATAAAACTTGCAGTTTTGTTGCATTAAGGCAACTAGCTGAGGTTTCAGCTCAAAGTTGTTGGCTCCAATGGCAGGAATGGAGATGCTTCTTCCATCAAAGTTGGATGTTGGCTTTGTGAAATCACCAAGCATTCTCCTTGCATTATTATTATTTTCGGCTGCCATCTCCTTCTCTTGTTCGAAAATTTCTGAAAGGTTGTTTCTGGATTGTTGTAACTTAGCTTCTCTTAATTTTCTCGTCAGAGTCCTTTCAGGTTCTGGATCAATTTCAACAAGAGTGCATTTATCCTTGTTCCTGCTCATATGAAAGAGAAGAAGACAAGAAAAGAAGAGGAATCCTCTATGTCACAGTATAGAGATTCCTTTATGTTAGTAAAAGAAGAAAGGGGAGAAGAATGTAGAAGGATGGATTCGGATTTTTGGATGAAGAGAGGTGAAGAGAAGTGTTAGTAATTAAATAATTAAATAGAAGAAGAAAAGAGAAGGGAAATTTCGAAAATAATTTTGAAAAAGAGGTTAGTAATTTTCGAAAATTAGAGATAAAATGTAATTAAAATTAAAACATGAAACTATTAGTTAATTAAAAAGAATTTTTGAAAAAGGGGTGAGATATTTTCGAAAATTAGAGAGGCAAAAATAGTTAGGTGGTTTTGAAAAAGATAAGAAACAAACAAAAAGTTAGTTAGTTGATTGAAAAAGATTTGAAATCAAATTTGAAAAAGATAAGAAGATAAGAAGTTAGATAAGATATTTTGAAATCAAATTTTGAAAAAGATTAAATTTTTGGAAAAGATAAGATAAAAGATAAAAAGATCTAAATTTTGAAAAAGAGTTAATTTTTAAAATGATTTAACTAACAAGAAACTACAAGATAAGATTCTAGAATTTAAAGATTGAACCTTTCTTATCAAGAAAGTAACAAACTTCAAATTTTTGAACCAATCACATTAATTGTTAGCTAATTTTCGAAAATTAGATATAAAAGATAAAAAAAGATTTTTGAAAAACAATTTTTTAAAATTTTCGAAAAATAGAAAAAGAATGAAAAAGATATGATTTTTGAAAAAGATTTTAAAAAGATAAGATTTTTAAAATTGAAATTTTGACTTGACTTGTAAGAAATAACTAATTTAAAAATTTTTTGACCAAGTCAACCCAAAATTTCGAAAATTTGGAGAAAATTAAGGAAAAGATATTTTTTTTTTGAATTTTTAATGATGAGAGAGAAAAACAACAAAAATACTCAATGCATGAAATTTTTAGATCAAAACAATGAATGCATGCAAGAATGCTATGAATGTCAAGATGAACACCAAGAACACTTTGAAGATCATGATGAACATCAAGAACATAATTTTGAAAAATCTTTAATGCAAAGAAAACACGCAAGACACCAAACTTAGAAATTTTTAATGCATGAAAAATATAAATGCCAAGATGCACATGAAAAACAAGAAAAGACACAAAACAAGAAAATATCAAGATCAAACAAGAGGACTTACCAAGAACAACTTGAAGATCATGAAGAACACTATGAATGCATGGGATTTTCGAAAAATGCAAGAAAAAAATTTAAAAGCATGCAATTGATACCAAACTTAAAATTTGACTCAAGACTTAAACAAGAAACACAAAATATTTTTTATTTTTATGATTTTCTAATGTTTTTGTATTTTTATTAATTTTTTTTCGGAAATAATGTTATGAAAAACGAAAAATAAAAGAAAAATTTTTGAAAAAGATTTTTGAAAAGAAAATTACCTAATCTGAGCAACAAGATGAACCGTCAGTTGTCCATACTCGAACAATCCCCGGCAACGGTGCCAAAAACTTGGTGGACGAAATTGTGATCACCATTCTTTAAGTTGTACTTTTATGGAATTTGAAATTGGCACGAGTGAACACAACTCCGTTCAACTAACCAGCAAGTGTACTGGGTCGTCCAAGTAATAAACCTTACGTGAGTAAGGGTCGATCCCACAGAGATTGTTGGTATGAAGCAAGCTATGGTCACCTTGTAAATCTCAGTTAGGCAGATTAAATTTGTTTATGGTTTCGAAAATAGAAATAAGAAAATAGAAGAAATAATAAAAGGGATAGGATACTTATGCAGATTCATTGGTGGGAATTTCAGATAAGCGAATGGAGATACTGTATGGCTCAAGAACGCCTGCTTTCCTACTGCCTCAACTCAATCTTTCTTACTCCTTTCCATAGCAAGCTATGTATAGGGGTTCACCGTTCAACGATGGCTACTTTGTATCCTCTCTGGAAAATGGTCCTCTGCGCTGTCACTCGCATGGCTAATCGTCTGGAGGCATCACACTGGCCGAAGGCTACATCCCATCCTCGCAGTGAAAACTACGCTCACGCGCTCTGTCACAGCACGGCTAATCACTGGTTGGTTCCCGCTCCTGCTGGAATAGAATCCCTTGATTCTTTTGCGTCTGTCACTAACGCCCAGCACTTGCAAGTCTGAAGCACGTCACAGTCATTCATTACCGGAATCCTACTCGGAATACTACAGACAAGGTTAGACTTTCCAGATTCCCAGGATCCTACTCGGAATACCACAGACAAGGTGAGACTTTCCGGATCCTCATGAATGCAGCCATCTATATAGCTTATACCACGAAGATTCTGTTGGGGAATCTAAGAGATACACATTCAAGCTCGGTTGCATGTAGAACGAAAGTGGTTGTCAATTACACGCGTTCATAGGTGAGAATGATGATGAGCGTCACATAATCATCACATTCATCATGTTCTTGGGTGCGAATGAATATCTTGGAATAAGAATAAGAGGGAATTGAATGAAAAGTAATAGTAATTGTATTGAAACTTGAGGTACAGCAGAGCTCCACACCCTTAATCTATGGTGTGCAGAAACTCCACCGTTGAAAATACATAAGTGAAAGGTTCAGGCATGGCCGAATGGGCAGCCCCCATGATCTGAGAACTAATCGTCCCAAGATGTCAAATACACTAGTAAAAAGTTCTATTTATAATAAACTAGCTCCTAGGGTTTACATGAGTAAGTAATTGATGCATAAATCCACTTCCGGGGCCCACTTGGTGTATGTTTGGGCTGAGCTTGATCTATCCACGAGCTGAGGCTTCTCTTGGAGTTGAACTCCAAGTTATAACGTGTTTTGGGCGTTCAACTCCGGATCATGACGTTTTTCTGGCGTTTAACTCCAGACAGCAGCATGTACTTGGCGTTCAACGCCAAGTTACGTCGTCAAATTCCGAATAAAGTATGGACTATTATATATTGCTGGAAAGCTCTGAATGTCTACTTTCCAACGCCATTGAGAGCGCGCCATTTGGATTTCTGTAGCTCCAGAAAATCCATTTTGAGTGCAGGGAGGTCAGATTCCAACAGCATCAGCAGTCCTTTTGTCAGCCTTTTTCAGAGTTTTGCTCAAGTCCCTCAATTTCAGCCAGAAATTACCTGAAATCACAGAAAAACACAAAAACTCATAGTAAAGTCCAGAAATATGAATTTAACATAAAAACTAATGAAAACATCCCTAAAAGTAGCTTGAACTTACTAAAAACTACCTAAAAACAATGCCAAAAAGCGTATAAATTATCCGCTCATCAATCTCTCAAAGGCTTCATCAATGCTTTCTCCATCCTTCATGCTAAACATCTCGTACTCTTTTCACTGCATATCAATCCTCATTTCTTTTACTTGTTTGGTGCCTTCGTGTGTAACCTAGAGTTTTTCCCAGATTTCTTTGGCTGTCTTGCATCTAGACACCTTCCGGTACTCTTCAAAGATGATAGCACAGTGAAGAAGGTTGATTGCTTTAGCGTTCAGCTCTATCTTCTTCTTGTCATCTTCATTCCATTCAGCTTCTTCTTTTGGAGTCACCACTCCATCAGCACTTGTTTTTGTTGGGATCTTAAGACCACTCACAACAATCTTTCATATATTGTAGTCAATGGATTGGATGAAGATCCTTATCCTTTCTTTCTAGTAGGAATAGTTCTTCCCGTTGAAGAAAGGTGGCCGGTTGTTTGACTGGCCTTCAGTGAGGGTGTAAGCAACTGTGGTTGTGCCCAAGTTGTTCACCATTGGATCTTTGCTCCAAGCGGTTAAGCTTGATTCTTGAGACCTTAGCTCTTGATACCAATTGAAGGTTGTGGTAGGCTTAGAGAAGGGGGGTTGAATCTATGCCTTCCTTTTAAGTTGCTGTTATGACCTTTTTAAACAAAATTACAATTCTGATTCTGTTTGAACTCAGCAGCGGAAATTTATGAGACAATTTATTTTTGTCTCATGAATATCAGAAAACAGAACTCAGCAGAGAAGAGAAAAGCGAACACCAGCATGTATCCTGGTTCGGTTGCTTTGTGCTATGCAACCTACATCCAGTCTCCTCCACAATTATGGAAGAATTTCACTATAGTTAACAGAATTACATACACCAATTTCACACTCAAGTTCTATCCTAACTTGACATTGGCTATGCTAACTCCTAACTATTCACTCTTAGTGCTAACCCAACTAAGAAAGGGATACCAAACAGGTACAAGATACAAGACACTTAGTCAACCTAAAGAAATCAGAAAATTAACTCTAGGCTTTTCTCTCAAGTGTATCACTTAGCCTTTTTTCACTCATGGCTTTTACTTGAGCTTTCTCACAATGCCTTTTCTCACAAGAAATTACAAAAAGATAAACTTGAAAAGTATATTACAATCAGTAAAACATGAAGGAGATTGACTTCATCAACAGCCTCTTTGCTATGTGAAAACCAGATTTGCAAACCTCAGATACAGTTCTTCAGTGTTAGCCGAATGCTTCTTTGAAAGAGAGCATTATCCAAGTAGAGGAACTTTACAAAACACAACTCACAAACTCTGGTTTTATCTCCTTGCCTCTGAATGAACAGCAAGCTTCTTTTTATCTCCTTGCATGTTGCTTGGTTCTTCTTCCAAGGTCAACACCTTGAGCCTTGAGCTTCACCAACCCACAGATTCACTTTTTCACCTTAATCCCCAGAGTAGAAACTTTCCCTCTGACTTCCTCATCTTGACCAAAAGCCACAAAGCAGTAACCATAGAAATCTTCTCATGGTCAACTTGATCTTAGCCATTGAAAAACTACTTGGTCCCCAAGTATCACTTGTGACCGTAGATGTGAAACAGAATAGGGCAGAGAATAACTTTTTCTTGAATGCCATTTTCGGATAGAGCAGAGAGTTGGGAAGAAGAGAAGAAGATTTGATGCAAGCAAGATGAGATGGATTACCTTTAACCTAAGCTTGATTTGGTTTGGATTTTGTGATTAGATTTCTGTGTATCAAGCTTAACCCTTCTCTCTCTTGCTTCTTTGGTGTTTTGCTTGGTGAAGAAGCTCTTTCACTCTCGTTCTCTTTCTTACTTTTCTGAAGCTGATTTGACTTGGTCAAAGAGAAGAGATACGTTGCACATTTTGGAGGAGCGAAGAATTCAATCTTACAAGAGAAGCTTTGTGGGATGGATACGGGCTTGGATCGGTTTGGTTCATGTAACCCGTTTGGCCCATCTGATTTCTTTGGCTTCTATCTTTTACTTTTTCTTGGGCTTCTGATTTTTGCTTTCAGCCCAATCATCCTTGCTAATTGCTTTTTATTCCATTTGGGCTATTGAAATTTTGGCTTGCAACAATAAACAATTAGTAAAAAAGTAAATACAATTAATCAACACTGATTATTTATTTTGCCCAAAAATAATGTTTGTTATCACTAATTAATTTAGTTAATTTCTTAACTCAACATACACGTTTAACTTCTCTCCAGTTAAATCCTTTCAATATCTTTTATAAATACTTTACCTTACTAAATTATTGAAATTTTCTAGAAACTTTTTTACTACGTATTTTTCTTTTCTCAATTGTGATATCATTTCACTTTCTCTAGACTATCTCTATAAGAAAGAATCTCCTCTTCTACAAATCTCTCACCGTTCATAAGATTCAGCTTTATCAATTCTTCTTCCTTAAGGTATTTTCATTCATTCATCAAATACGTTTATGTTATCATTTAGGTGTATCCATATTTTCAAAAATTATTTTCATGTCACTCATATTATTATTCTGAAATTTTTCAAAACTTCCATGGCAACCAACAACAACCATTCTACTTCCATGAAAAAAAAGGAAACAATAGAAGAAAAATCATGCATGAATCTCCAAATCATAGCTCAAGACCATGATATCATTATTGAAGATCTTGTTGATGCCGCCAATGTACAAAAAATTCTCTTTCTATTCGCAGTTGATAACCAAATACATTATTTTTTAGCCCTCTACTTTCTCCTTCTAAAATTTATCAAGTTCTTTTCTTTTTTCTTTCTCTCTCTGATTAAGAATTATTGATAATGAAGGACATGTATATGGCTCTTTTCGATGACCATACCAAATGGTTTTGAAATAGCCCTAAGCCTTCTTCTAAAAGTGTCAACTATATAGCTTGGTTTAAAAGAGTCGAATGAGAAAAGAAAGATTTCTGGGCTTGGTGTGGTATATACGACCTACTTCGATTATCTCAGTACCAACTCACCATTTACCATTGGATGACCGGAGCCACCTTATATTTCTGGAGTCGATCGATTAAGAATTTACATCTACCATGTGTAATGGTCGAACTAACCCTTTTCGAGGTGGCTGCTATCACAGAAATAACCCCTTCTGAAATTGATATTTTCTCAAACATGGAACTAAAAAAGAAATACAATATCAACTAGGAAAGCTCATCTTATAGGAAGTTTATAAAAAATAATATGGGTCAAGGGAACGACCTTATGTCTTTCTAAATTACTCTTGGGTAATTTGTATGATGAGTTTGGCCATATAGTCACAAATCTTCAAAATCGATCTCTTTTTAGTGTTGGAGGACCACTTTGGCTCCTTCAATTGTGGTTTAATGCAGTCTTTGAGAAATTTATGAAAATCGATAATTTTTTTTATTTCAGCTAGACAATCCATTAAAGGCATCCGTCTTGCATCTTTGAAACCAACTTTTCTTGGTCCCAAGATTGGAGATATTTTTTAGACCATTTTCACCAAATTCTACCATGCAACTTCCTTTCAGAATAAAGAACTCAACTTTGCACTCTTTATCGATTGCAAATGTGGTCCAACATGGTTTCAAGCACCAAGAATTTTAAAAGATAAAAGTGAAAAGGTACAACGCTCAGCTGACAAAACTAGGAGCAACTATACTACCATTCAAATCTTCACCACTGGCATCCCAATGTACAAAAAGGATCAACATCGAGTCACTTTGCATGCTCCTCATCTTGTGGCTCGACAGATGACTTTTACTCAAGTTTTGCCAGCTCCTTTTGGTTCCAAATTATCAAGCCAACTTGGCCAAAAAATTTATAATTCCATGTCACTTATAGTTCGATAACTGAAGTACAATAAAAGTAGTCGATCTAAGTATGAAGCTGTCGACTTCATTCCCGGTCGATATGTAACTAAGTCTTTCTTTGTTTAGTAGCAAAACTATTACTCACAATATAATTGCAGTCTTAAAGAAATTCTTGAAGGTATGCTGAAGGTTTGTCCAACTATGAGAAGAGACCTGGTACCACAGCTACTTCGAAGCGAAAAGAGAGTCTTCGAAAGCTTCAAAAAAGAAATTGAAGTTTTTAAAAGCCTCTTTCGCAGCATCAAGTTTAGCGGAGGCAACATAATGAATCTATACAGCTTTCTACATTTCACATCTTGAATACTGTAATTAAACAACAAAAAGTTTTAGGCCAAATAGCATACAAGCAAGTCTGTTGATTCTCTATCAAAAGATTCAAGCACTAAAAATTCTCCACCAAACTCTGGAAATCTCGAAGCTAATTCTAAAGATGTCTCTTCAAGTTCTTATAATGTAGCGAATTCTGAAGCCACTAAGGTATTTCATTATTATTATTTATGTTTATTATTTTTTAAGAGTACAACTCCTTTACCAAAAAGATTTGTATACAAGAAACATCTCCGCCTTCAAGGAAAGCCAATGCTAGTCCAACCATTCATCAATTGTCCTTTATATCCTCCAGTACTAATTCGATTCCAACAATCAATGTTGGACAGGAGAAAACAAAGAATGATAAACCCAGTTCTTTGTAAGTTGAAAAAGTTGTTATTCATCGTCGACCATAAATGATATCATTGTGAATGCTCCTATTGACGAGGTCGATCCCACACCTCTTGCAGAAGATCCCATTTCTCATCTGCTCCAAACTGAAGTTACCGAAATTAGTAACCAAAGAGAAGAAACTATCGATCTTAGTCAAGTTGATGACATTGTGAGTAAGTTTTTTGGAGTTATCTCAAAAATCTCAAAAGACAAAAAATCTAGGCTATCAAGTTATGAGAATAAATCAATTCATCTGGATCAGAACCCACAAGTTCCTAATCCTCCTGAAGGTACACATGATCAAAATGTAATAAGAAATCCCATCGATCATGATATTTTTTATCTTCTTCAAAAAACTAAAACTTCTACTTGTCAACCCTATCGAAGCATGATTTTCACAAGATGTTCTTGATGCTGCACTCAACCAGATTTTAAGCTCTAACATCTCACTTTAAGATCCATCTGACCATGTCAAACCACTTGTGTATTTTATTAATCACACCAAAGTGTCAAAATTAAGGTTTCTTTGGCTGACAAGAAAAAGAAGGTATTAGATTATGAAGCTTATCTGACTAATGCCTCTGTCGAAATGAATTAACTAATCACTAAGGAAAAAGAGCTCGAAAGAGAACTTGCTGAAATCAGACAAAATAAAACTCTTTTCCCAAAGTCTTTTGACAAACTTCAAAATATAAAACATCTGCTTGACTAAGAGGTCCTTTCCTTATCAAAGGAAAAAGATGATTTGGATGGTCGAACTCTCCAGCATCAGACTATAGAAAAAGAGTATCTTCAAGAGCTTGAATCACTTGTACAAGATCACATCGAGATAAAAGAATAATTGGATCAACTCTTGTAACTTTATGAAGATTGAAGGCTTAAGTTTTTTTTGTAACTGAAGTTCCTCTTGAATTCATTACTTTGAATTTACACTTGGTTTTAACTTTGATTTTAATTATTATTTTTGTAACATCGTTAACGTTTCAAATACTTTCCATTTATCGATTTTATCTCGATTCCAATATCAATATGTTTAATTCGACATGTGTTCCTTAGATACAAATTGATCACCTAAAAAGACACCTTCCAATTAGAGGACCACTTTTCATAAACTCTAGATTTTTTATCGATTGGCAAAATAACTTTTAAAACTAATTTGTCATTGTCAAAAGCCTTTTCCTTAACTCGTCGATTATAGATACGAGCTATACTCACTTTTTGGTGAATAATATTATTGAGTGCTAAAATGCGTGTATTATCTAAGTTATTCAATTCATCAAACATCGTATTTCAATAATCTTCAACTGGCAACTCATCTTGTCTCATTACTCTTATGGTGTTAAACTTAATTTCCAAGGGTAAAATTTCATCGTGGCCATAAACCAATTTATAAGGAGACGTGTTCGTCAATATACTTGGTGAATTTCGATAAACCCATAACACTTGCCTTAAAGTTTCATGCCATATTCGAGGTATTTGACCAATTCGTTTCTTAATCAGATTGATTAAAATTTTATTTGTAGCCTCAACTTGGCAATTTGCTTGTGCATAATATGGGGTCGAAGTCACCATAGTTATATTTTTTTTTGTTGCAAAATTTTTAATATGGTGGCTAGTAAATATAGTATCCTAATCAGTGCTCAAAGTTTAAAGAATTCTAAATTGATGAATTATATTTCTTCTATGAAATTGATAATTTCATTCTAACCAACTTCTATTAGAGGAATAGTTTTGACCTATTTTATAAAACAATCGATAGCCACTAAAATATATTTGTGATTTTTATATGATGGAAGATGAATCATTCCAATTAACTCCAAGGTTCATTCTCTAAATGGCCAAAGTTTTATAATCGAATGCAACTCAAGAACAAAATTTTTTGTATTATTCCATGTTTCTGACACTCTTGACATGTTTTTGTATAATTAATACAATCTTTGACCATAGACGGCGAATACACTCGATCACATTGAAGTACCCATTTCATTCTTTCACCAGCTTGATGAGCACTACATACGTATGCCCTCATGGACTTCACTAAGAGCAATGGCTATCTCAGATTGACTTAAACACCTCATGAGGCTTTCTTTAATGCTTTTTTTTGTACAATTCATTGCCTATCACCACAAAATTCATTGCCTTTAATTTGACCTTTTGATAATCCTGGACATTAGGATTTTTTATATATTCTCTAATTAGTTTTCTCTAATCATCATCATCCCACTCATCTATGACCAAAACTTCTCTTTCATCAATAAGCACAAGAATTTGTTGGACTTTTGCTAATTTTCTTAAGGTCTCAGGAAGAACCTTATATTTTGATGAAATTTGAGCCAACTCATTAGTAACTTTATTTTGAACTTTTGGAATATGAACCAATGATACTTTTTGAAATGACAATAATAACTCCCATGATATCGACAAATACTTTTGCAATTTTTTATTATTACACTTGAATTCTTTCGATAACTATTTAAAACCAATTGAGAATCCCCTAAAATTTGGACATCTAATGTCCCATTGTCAATCAAAATTTCTAATTCTAAAATCAAAGCCTCATATTCAGCTATATTGTTCGAGCATGGGTATTTTAATTCGAACAAAAATTCTAATGGAATACCTTCTGGAGATATAATCAAAATGCCAACACTAGCATCATCCTAGTATTTCAATCCATCAAAGTACAACTTCCAAACATCGAAATTGACCTTAATAATATATGCCCCCTAGTCATTGAGAATATTTGGTCGATCAACTAGACCTGACCTTTAACAGCTTTGACTGGAACATATTGCGAATCAAACTCCGTCAAAGTGAGCATCCATTTTCCTATTCAACCTCTTAACATTGGATAAAATAACTTATATTTTATCAAATCCATTTGAGCAATTAATTTTGTAGTTTTTGCAACCATATAACATTTTTGCTTTGTACAAGCATAATAAAGAGATAGACATAATTTTTTAATAGGAGAATATCTTACCTCGATATCAGATAATACGCAACTTGAGCCAATATACACCCAATTGTATTTGTCGAAGCACCATACAATTTTAAAGGCTCAAAAAGACGCACCATTGCCATTACTGGTGCTCTTGAAAAATAATCCTTAATTGAATCAAATATTTTTTTATGTTCATGTGTCCATACATATTCGATCTCATTTTTAAGTTTGACCAAGGTCGAAAAGACGCGTGTTCGACCAGATAAATTAGAAATAAATCGACGAATAAAATTAACTTTCCCAAAAAACGATTGAACCTCTTTTTTGGATTTAGGAGGTGGCAATTCTAGAATTGCTTTCGCTTTGTTTTGATCAATAGCAATTCATTTCTTTTGTACCACGAACCCTAAAAGATTTACTGCAGATACTTCAAGTGCACATTTTAGAGGATTCATTTTTAAATCCTTCTACTGCATCGTTTTGAATGCTTGACATAAGCAATCGAGATGTTGATCCATTGAATTTGACTTTACCATCATATCATCGATATACACCTGCATAAATTTCCCTATAAATTTGTGGAAGACAGTATTCATTTCACGTTGGTACGTTGCCCAGTATTTTTTAAACCAAAAAGCATCATTATCCATTCATAAGTTCCCAAAGCCCCAGGACATCGAAAGGCAGTTTTCGATACATTATCTTCAACTATGAAGATTTGATTATAGCCAAAATAACCATCCATAAAACTTAAAATTTTATTACCTGCTGCTGAGTCGATTAACATGTCTGCCACAGGCATAAAATACTCGCTTTAGGAGTAGCATTATTTAGATCCTGAAAATCAATGCAAACATATAACTTTCCATTCTTTTCTATAATTAGCACAATATTCGATGCCCAGTCAACATAATGAGCTGTTCGAATGAATTTTGTCATAATCAATCTTTCAATCTCTTTTTTAATCTTAAGATTGATCTCAGAAGCGAAATGTCAATGTGCTTATTTCACTGGTCGAGAGAATGGTTTTAATGTCAGTCGATGTTCTATCAAAGATCGGCCAAGTTCAAGCATCTCATCATAATTCCAAGCAAAATAATCTTTGTATTCAGTCAAAAGATTGATCAAATTTGCTCGGAATTGCACATCGATATTTTTGCAAATATAAGTAGATCTGACATCATCAGCAGACCCCAAGTTGATTTCCTCAAGAAGATCTTGAGACTCAAAGTCTCTTTTGTCATGATCATCATTTACTGAAGATTTTTCTTATAAATACAATTGAAAGAAAGATCTATTGAATCATGCAAGGAAAAACATACTTTATTATCAACCGAATTAGCAATCGATTCTCTTACAAAGCTAGGATTTTGAAATACATCAACGCAAGACTGGTCAATATATAATATAACCCCTAGGAATTGAAATACATGCAGAATCAAAATTATTACCAGATTCGATTTTAGGAATCAAAGTTGTACTAGGAATTGAAAGAATTGAATTGAAATCCTTAT
Source organism: Arachis stenosperma (assembly GCF_014773155.1). NCBI lineage: Eukaryota > Viridiplantae > Streptophyta > Magnoliopsida > Fabales > Fabaceae > Arachis > Arachis stenosperma. The sequence goes on from NC_080382.1 coordinate 106,712,390, forward strand.
TCAATTCAACTTCATTAGAAGAATCATTTCTAGAACATGAAACACTTTTTGCATAATTAAAACTACATAGATAATTTCTTAAAGAGCCTAAATCGTGTGACACATCTTGCCCATTAGCCATGACAAAATCAAATCGAACTCTCACATTGAGTATAATCACTCCCAGCTAGTAGGAGTATAATCAAGTACCGAGTGTCAAAGCTTTGCACTAAGTCCTTCTAAAGTTAAAAACCAGCCTTTATAATTATAATAATTGAGCATCCTGTCAACATCAAGAGGTTTTAGCTTATCATTATACACCTTAAAATCAACATGCTTTTGCTCAACATAAAGACTTGAATATGTCTTTGTTACTTCAGACTTTTCTTCATCAATCCAAAGAAAGATACTTTGATGCATAGTTGAAGGTACAATCCCAACACCATGAATCCAATCTCGACCAAGTAAGGCATTATAACTTGCCTTTGAAGAAACCATCACCAAAACTGTGGTCCGAGATGATGACCCTACCTACACTTGAAGAGTTACCAAGTTTTATGCAAGTGTTGATACTCCACTATAATTAGTCACTAAAATATTTGTGGGTATCAAGTTATCGAAATGTTTTTCCACTTTGATTAACATCTTCTCTGGCAACAAGCTAATTGTTGTGCCGCTATCAATCAATAATTTATTAACACAAATACCACTCATACAAGCAATAATGTATAAAGGTCGAAGATGTGACTTTTGCTTTTCTGTTGGCTTCTAAAAACATCCCAATTTTTTATTTTCACAAATAAAAAAAGCTTATTCATCTTCCACATCATAATTTTCATTCAAATTCCCTTCATATTCTCCCAAACATTCTGTAGGGATAATGGAGATGGTACTCACCATTTTCTCATCTCCTTTATCGAAATACTCCTCATCACGATCAACATTTTTCTCATCAGTTTTAATCGGGGAAACTTCGATGGACTTTCCTTTTTCATTTTTAGCTAGAGCAATTCCTTTAGGATGAGTTTTTTCATCAATAAAAAAAATTATTCGTGAATGAAAGGAAGGAGTTGTTCCCTTGCCTGTCGAGATCGATGGCTTTTTCGGCACAATTGATGTGCAAATCTTTCACCTCAATTACCTCTCGCCCTTCCTCTAGGGTGTGGATATCGACCTCGATTAAAATCCCTATAACTCCTTTGGAATTGGCATTGTCGATATTGAGACATTTCAAAATCCCAAAACTCTTGACAATTCTTGATCAACTGGACTCCTAAAGGTTGTGAACAATTAAGTGGAGGAACAAAATTTCCTTGAGAACTTTGAGAACTTTATCCATCTTGTCTTCGAGGGGGTGCCAGTGACGAATCTATTCCTCCTTATGAGCTAGCTCCTTCATTTTTTTTCTTTTCAAATATCGTCGCAGCCTCAACATCAAATACAGCGTTAGATCAAGGGCACAAGGACACATGTCGATCCTTTAATCTCTGCTGCATCAAAAACTCCAACAGCCCCTCACCAATATCAGGATATACTGATTGACCATTAGTTTCAAATTCATAAGTGAAGCCGACCATGTTAATCCCTAAGAAAATAGGCTCAGCAAAATTTGCTCCAGCATAAAAAAGATCAGTGTCAACTCTCATATCCTTTTTGCTATCATCGAACTTCAATTTTCCTTTCATAATTGCTTCTTGGATCAAGTTCCTGTGACAAACACGATAATTAGTCAAATGGCTAGTTGCTTGATGAAATTTACAATAAGATTTCTCTTTTAAATATATTATCAAAAGCAATGACTTGCCTTCTAGCATAGCCAATTGTTTATCTCTAAGTAACACATCAAATATTTGATCTGATTTTAAAATATCGAAACTATACTTTTTCCACTATCATTAGCTTCATCAACACTTGTGATTTTCTTAAGCAAAGAACAAACATAAGGTAGACTTTTCTTTAACTCATCCAAATTGACTTGGGAAATTTAACTTCAGACTCCTTATTCGAGGACTCCATTTCAACATACGAAACCTTTTCCTTTTAAGCAAAGATTTTACTTTTTTTTTTTGCTTTAAACTTTTCTTTTTCTTTTCGAAGAATTTCTACCTAACGAACCCTTTCAGTCAAATGAGCTAACTCAGGTATATACACATTAAGAAACTTTCGACGCATATAAAAACCTAACCCCATAGTTGTTATTTTCACTACTTTACTTTCGGAAAGTGAAACATAACATCGACTCCGAGCGTTCTTAAAATGAATCATGAAGTTATCAATATATTTAACTCCCCATCGTCATGCTTCAAAGCCACTAAATCACTTATTGTTATATTCAATTCTCCTCTATAAAATTGGGAATGAAAAGCACTCTCCAACTATGCCCAAGTTACAATCGAATTAGGTCTGAAATCCGAAAACCAAGTAAAAGCATTCTTCGTTAATGAAGAAGGAAGAAAATTTCATTTTCAAATTTTCATCATTTACTAAATTGCCTAATTCGACCATATATCGAATGATATGCTCAATAGTCAATTCACCAACCTCTCCTGCAAACTTTGTTATTATCTTAGGATTTTTCACACTCCTAGGTACTTCTACCATTTGCACGATGACAGAAAATACAGAAACAAATTATGGTCGATTCATAAAACTCACATTGAATCCGACTCTGTTAAGAACATCTTCAACAATTCTCATAACTTGATATTGTTTACCACGCTGATTGACTCGCATTCGAGCTAATACTTCATCTGTATTTTGATTGAGTCAAACTACTCGAGGGATATTTTTATCGAGGAGTGCTAGGTAGCCAAAGATTAATTATAATAAAAAATATCATATAAAAATTCTCATTCTCTTGATAAGCAAGTGATATACACCTTCTTATCACTTATTCTCTTTGTCATTAATGTTCTTTCCAAAATCAATTTCAGTTTCTTTCAAATTAAATCTCTAAAATTCCTTATTCATACCCATTAAAATGCAATTTTCCTGCAGAAATTATGGAGTTTAAAATTAAAAATTTTAACAACTTCTACTACACAACTCATATTTTACATGTAAACTATTAGAAAATAAAAAATAAAAGATAAGATATAAAAAAATTTTAAAAATAAATTTTTAAAAATAATTATTAACTCGTCATATTAAAATCAATAAATAAGCATACATATGAATATTAAATAAAAAATATTAAAATAATTAAAATCATGACCTATTAGTGCACATATGAGATCATTTGAAAAATACAATAAGACGCATAGTTTAAAATTTGGTATTATTAATTATAAAAAATTATAAATTATAGATATGATATGTATGAAATTATGAATATTATAAGTACAAAATTATGAATGTTATTAATATGAAATTATCGATGTTATGCGTATGAATTTATGGATGTTATGAATAAATTTATTAATTGAATAAATTAATTTAAGAATTTGACATTTTCAAATTCAATTATGAAAAAATTTAAAAACATCTATGTTAATTTGATAGTTACTTATGCAATAACTAAAAAATAATATGTGTAAGGATGTAATATCTAATAAACATGAATTTAAATTTTAGAAAATTATGAATGTTATTAATATGAAATTATCGATGTTATGCGTATGAATTTATGGATGTTATGAATAAATTTATTAATTGAATAAATTAATTTAAGAATTTGACATTTTCAAATTCAATTATGAAAAAATTTAAAAACATCTATGTTAATTTGATAGTTACTTATGCAATAACTAAAAAATAATATGTGTAAGGATGTAATATATAATAAACATGAATTTAAATTTTAGATGTTAGTTGTATGTAATTATGGATGTTATGTATATGAACTTATGAATGCTATGTGTATGAACTTAGTTAGTTCAATATAATTATAGATGCACATAAAAAAATTAAATCAATTTGTTCCCATACCTCATCAAAGCTAGTATAGTCTTTCATATTCTCAAAAATTGATTGACGAACAATAATCTCATCGGGTGAGTTTGTCTGTTGTTCAAATTATTCTTCAACTCTTTCTTGTAAATTTTCTTGTCCTATTCCAATTGTGCTTGTAATTGAAATAGAGTTGTGATTTGTAACTAGAGGGAATAAACAACCTTCATTATCCAAATTAACAATGAAAAACCTATTAAACCAAACTTTCTCATTTGTCAGCGTTTGTCATAATCATAAATGAATTAAAGGAAATAAAAATCAATTACAATTAAAATTATTTAATTAATATTATTATCATTTTTAATTGTTATTAGTGATTATTGTATTCTTAAATCTAAGATTTGAACTTTTCTCTAAAGATGTCATTTTATTAGTGTCTATTTATTAAGCATGGGAGAAAGAATCATATGACATTATAATATTCAAATTATAAAAAAAATATTAAATAATGATTACAAGAATGTCTAATAGTTAAGAATATAATATTATAATTAATATCATTAATAAGTGAAAATGATAAGAATATAATAAATAAATTGATAAGAGAATGAGATAAAAAAATAAAATATTATTAAATTATATAAATAAAGTAAATTACGAAAATTTTTTGCTAATTATGACTAAAAAATTTTTGTTATTAAACTTTTTCCATTTTCACCCTAATATTGTAATCCAGATAATTTAAATCATACCGTTATTTTTTAATGAAACTGAGCTTTTCTTTATTAATTAAATGCTCTCTCTCTCTCTCTCCCCTCGTTTTGTCCTCTTCCGGAGAAAGCATGATGAAGAATTAAAGATAGTTATCTAAATATACAATGCAATGATTATTATTGAATGCTTTTTGTTTTCTCCCATGATTGTTATGTAGCTTAGATCCAAAGTCACTATTCTACAAGTAAAATAAAGGGGGGAAAATAATAGATAACAGTAATCTATTCATACGAGAGTAAGTCCAATTTTGTTAATGAGGTTAATTAATTGGGAGCCACTCAAATAAAGACGTCTAAAACGTCTTTTTTTAAATATATTTTTTAGTAATTAAAATTTAATAAATATAATCGATTAAATTATATTATTTTTGTCAAAATTAAACTAGACAAATTAATTTGATTGAAAAATTAGTGAATCAAATCTTGAATTAGTCTAAATTAATATTATTTTTATAGAAAATAACTACAATATTCTTATTATAAAAATGACTAAAATACTCTTATTATATATATTAATTTTGAGAATCCTAAATTCTAGTCTTTTACTTCTCTGCCATTATAGGGTTAGTATTTAGAGTTTTTAAACTTAATAAGAGTATTTTAGTTATTTTTTATAATAAGGATATTATAGTCATTTTTTATAAAAAATAATATTAATTTAGACTGGTTCAAGATTTGATTCACTAATTTTTTGGTTAAATTAATTTGTCTAATCTAATTTTGACAAAAATAACACGACTTAATTAATTATATGTATTAAATTTTAATTAATAGAAAACATCTTTAAAAAGATGTTTTAGACATCTTTGTTTGAGTGGCTCCTTAATTATAAAAACGAGTAAAGATTATGTTTTTATATGAAATTAAATCATCCGTGATAGTATATATGTATGTATTATTAGAATTATCAAGTAGTTTTATTGATAACAATGCGTGCCAAAGATAATTCATTAATTCACACTTTATTATGGGTCTCATATGTATATTAGTCTCATCAACGTAAGTTCATTAAGAAGAGGTATTGGTGAAGTTTGAGCTCTAAAAAATAGAGTCAAAAGATTTATTTTTTAGTAAGATAGTGGTGTTATAACTTTAGAGAGATTTAAGAGTTTTATCAAGTGGGAGTGTTTATTTATTTCATTGATAATTTGATTCTTCACACTGAGTGTTTCGATGAGGGGAAAAAAAGACATTGAGGAGCCTTATTTCTTTTTAGTTAAAAAGGAATGAAACATCGTTGTCGACATCCACCAGCAGCAAGAAATTAAAGGGTTCTCTTTTTCTGAGTCTCAAAGCATTTGCAATGCCTCATCTACTGGTGCAGGTCTCCAACTAAAGTGGCCACTGGCCACTGTTAATGACAGCAAATGCAACGAACCCTACAAGACCCATATTTTTCACTTTGAATGGAAGATACTAACTCTATGTCCTCCCATCCTGGCCTGGATATCAATTTGGGTTTGGTGCATGTGACACTGCCATTGTTTGTTGCGGGACAAGATTTCTCTTCGCTTCGACGCAAATGCCCTTATATACAGTTGCGCTTTTGCGTTTTCAAAAGTGATGTGTTTGTTGGATCTCGTCCCTATCTATGAATCTATCTACCATCATTACTTTGACGTTCAACTTTGATTCTTTTACTTAGTATCTCCTTTTTTTTTTAATTTAATATAAAAAATTATTGAACACAAAAAATTATTCATCATATATTTATATATACAATATATTATAATTTATTTTTAATATATATTTTATATAAATAATTAATTTAGTGATTAATTTTTTATCTGTACTTATACCATGATGATTTTTTATACTTACAAACTTAGATTAAAAAAAAACTTAATAGATTAAATTTGAACAATATTATATTGAGAAAAAGTGTTCCTCTTTATCTCTCAATCTCTCTGTATTAGTCTTTTCTTTTCATACTTTTTTTTTCGTTTAGTGTTAGGTTTGGCTTAGTAAAATTAGTAAAATTTTTTAGGTGTTTGATAAATTAAAAAGTTTATATATTTATTATGCTTTTAGTTTTAAAAATTAGGAATGTTTCTAAAAAAAATTTAAGAGAGAATTTTTAAAAGTTGACTTATACTTGTCAAAATTAAAAAGTTTTACTGCGATTCGAAAAATTTTTTGAAATCTTTGTTTTGTTTGTATTACCTCAATTTCTGATTCTTAATGATAGTTGGTTGTATTCGCCAATTTTTGCAATATTAGTTTATTTTACAACTGGATTAACCGCATTTTATATGTTTCGCATCTATTTACTTGTTTTTGAAGGATATTTCAATGTTCATTTTCAAAATCTCAATGGCAAAAAAAATGGTATTATATTGTTCAATACGTTCGCGGATAATTTTACTAATTTCATCTGCACAAATGGTTACCATGAGTATTTCTTAATTTAATTCTAGAAGAGAAAAATGATGTCTGTACTCTAAATTTACTAAAGAAGAAGGACTAATGCGTTATTTTATATCTTTTATTTCTCCAAACATGCCAATATTAGCACGTGAAAGTTTCCTTTCATCAGGCTTAAATAATTAAGTCCAAAATAAAGAATAATGAATTTCTGCGTTCCAATTCTGGATAGGAAAGGTGATTTCACTATATTTCTGGCCGGGAACAGGACCTACCACAAGAATGTTTTTTTTTATGGGACGATGGCCTTACAAACTAATCGATGAAATCTAAGACCTCGAAGAGGGAAACAAAGACGAACAGAAGTATAGAATTCGTTCTCGAAAAGCCAAACGTGTAGTATTTTGATTGTGCATCAACTATATCAACTGTACTTAAACTATTAGATAATGCTAGTCGGTGAGAACGTTACTGTCCCCATCGCTATTCCAGAACCATACACGAGATTATCACCTCATACGGCTCCTCGAAAGCCTTAAATAAACCTAAGGACCTAGCCGAAATAGGTAAATGTTCTTTTCCATTATGGATAGCAATGGTATGGCCAATCATTGTGGGGATAATGGTAAATGTTCTGGACCAAGTTATTATTATTTCTTTTTCCGCATTGAATTTCATCAAATCCTAACAAGTCGGAATAGGTACCAGTTAAGTTATGGGATTTATGTTACGGTCGATATCGTCACTATCATCAATATCGTCACTATCGCCTTGGGGTGATCTCGTTGATTCTTCAACATCAGTCAGTTCGGACCTCCACTTAGTTTCACCCAAGCTTCATCCTAGTCATAGATAGATCACCCAAGTTCGGGTTCCTATTCGAAGGGTGCATAACCGCATGGATAAGCTCACACTAACCCGTCAATTTGAGATCTAATTCGGGATTTTCCTTGGGAGGTATCGGGCGAGGAGGGATTCGAACCCCCGACACCGTGGTTCGTAGCCACGTGCTCTAATCCTCTGAGCTACAGGCCCCATCCCGTCTCCACTGGATCTGTTTCCCGGAGTACCCTAAAACTAAAAAAAGGGAACCTTCCCTCTCCCCAGCCATTTCATTTCTTATTAAATAAAATAATAGAAATAATAAGAGAAGAGACTGTAAGTGAAAAGTCTCTTTCTCCCAGTCATTAATTGCCGGAAATATACCGGAAGCACTGGGGGGGAGGTTATAGACACCTTTTCATGCTTTGTGTCCAGAGTACTTCACATTAAATATACATTTAAATAAAATATGCATTAAATATTCTAAACTAAATATTAAATATAATAATATAAATAAGATTATTTAGTAAGATAAATATAGTAAGATAAATATGAAATATAAAAATAAATATGGAAATAATATATATATATATATATATATATATATATATATTAAGATATAAGATGGATATGGAATAGTTAAATTGGAGTATTTCAATAAAGAGAAATAGAAAAAATTCAATTAATAATTCAATAATATAACTTTATACTTTAATTAATATCCAAATTTAATTTTTATATTAATGTCTATTATAGTATTTTTAAATTTAAAAATTACTCTACCAAAGACAGTTGTCATTACTTGTGCTTATTAAAAGTTAATTTTAATTTAGTTTACCAAATATAAATACTACTGTTACGTGTATAAATAGAAGAACAGCACCCATACCAGGTCACGCAAAACAGAAGCAATATGGAATGGTGAATGCAAGCATTTCAATTGAGAAAAAGTTAGTTACGAAAAAGGTACATGTGGAGAATGACCCGCTGCATCAAGGACCAATAAGAAGTGAGAGAATTAGAACTACAAATACTCGCTTGGAAGGCCATGAGAGGGCATTGTGATGTGGTACTCTTTTTTTCCTGATATTTCTATTGTGTGTTGCTCTCTCTCAACTCCTTTTCTCTTCTTAATTATATTCCTTCTTTTTTATTCTCTTCATATATCTAGCACTCACAATTGACTTTATGACTTGACTTCACAACTATTCCCTTAGTTCTACAATTTCTGTTAATATATTTTTCTTATTCTGTTTTTTTTTTCTCCAATTACTTCTCAATTATATGTTACTGTTACTTTGACTGAGAATTTTGAATATTCATTATACCACATTACCAATTCACATTAATATATATACGTATATTTCATCCTCCTTACAATTGGTGCTTTCATTCCACCATGGCTGTCGCGATAACACTCGCATGAAAAGTTTGGAGGCTGAGGTCAAGAATTTGTTTCACATGATCGAAGCGACACGCGATGAGAATAGAGCCGAACGTGCTCTCGCTAATGAGGTGGCAAAAATCAAATTTGATGAGATCCCGTTATCATTGACTCAGCTTCTACAGGATCGGGCTCGCAACCGTTCCCTTTCGCAAGAGCACACCTATGGTTCGAACTCGGAGGCTGACTGGCAACCTCGTGTGGGGTTGAATCAGAGGGTAAATTTTGATCTTCCCAATTTTATGGCTCAAATGCATTGGGGTAGATCTTCTCCATAAATCAGTACTTCAATTTTTTAGGATACCAGAGGAAGAGCAAATTGGCATCACTGCATATCACATGGTGGGACTAGCGATCCCTTGGTTCCAAATGTCTCAGCGCACAGCTCAGTTACGTTCATGGAATCAACTAAAGAGAGCTCTAAAGCTGGAATTCGGGTCTTTTCTCTTTGAATCACTCAGGGAACTCTTATTCAAATGACAACAAATGACTACAGTAGGCGAGTACTATGTTGAATTTGTCTCAGGCCAATCGTACTAGTATACAGCCACCTAAGGCCTTGGGCAATTATTTCATTAGTGGATTACGATAGGATATTCACCATGAGGTTAAGGCTCAGTGCCCGCGATCACTGATGCTCGCACTCACCTTAGCCTGCCTTTACGAGGATAAGTTTGTGACAGTGTGATGCACGAAATTGTGATCATCAACAATGGCACCAAAGACTTGGTAGCGCTCTCAAACGTGAATCATACTTTGTCACAACTTCGCACAACTAACCAGCAAGTGCACTGGGTCGTCCAAGTAATACCTTACGTGAGTAAGGGTCGATTCCACGGAGATTGTTGGTATGAAGCAAGCTGTGGTCATCTTGTAAATCTCAGTTAGGCGGATTCAAATGGTTATAATGGTTTTTGAATTTAATAATAAAATAAAGCATAAAATAGAGGTAAAAATACTTATGTAATTCATTGGTGGGAATTTCAGATAAGTGTATGAAGATGCTGTGTTCCTTCTGAATCTCTGCTTTTCTACTGCTTTCATCCAATCCTTCCTACTCCTTTCCATGGCAAGCTGTATGTAGGGCATCACCGTTGTCAATGGCTACATCCCATCCTCTCAGTAAAAATGGTCCAAATGCTCTGTCATAGCATGGCTAATCATCTGTCGGTTCTCGATTATGTCGGAATAGATTTCATTGATTCTTTTACGTTTGTCATCACGCCCAACTATCGCGAGTTTGAAGCTCATCACAGTCATTCAATCCCTGAATCCTACTTGGAATACCACAAACAAGGTTTAGACTTTCCAGATTCTCATGAATGCCGCCAACAATTTTGGCTTATACCACGAAGATTCTGATTAAGGAATCCAAGAGATATGCACCCGGTCTAAGGTAGAACGGAAGTGGTTGTCAAACACGCGTTCATAAGGACGGATGATGATGAGTGTCACGGATCATCACATCCATCAGGTTGAAGTGCAGCAAATATCTTAGAATAAGAATAAGCATGAATTGAATAGAAAATAGTAGTAATTGCATTAAAACTCGAGGTACAGCAAAGCTCCACACCCTTAATCTATGGTGTGTAGAAACTCCACCGTTGAAAATACATAAGTGATCCAGGCATAAACGAATGGCCAGCTCCCAAAATGTGATCAAAATACCGAATGGTCAAAAGACTAGACAATCAAAAAGGAGGACCCCTTGTACAATAGTAAAATGTCCTATTTATACTAGACTAGCTACTAGGGTTTACAGAATTAAGTAATTGATGCAGAAATCCACTTCCGAGGCCCACTTGGTGTGTGCTTGGGCTGAGCTTGAGCTTTACACGTGTAAAGGCTTCTCTTGGAGTTAAACGCCAAGTTGTAACGTGGTTTTGGCATTTAACTCTGGTTCGTGACGTGTTTCTGGCGTTTGACTCCAGAATGCAGCATGGAACTGGCGTTGAGCACCAGTTTGCATCGTCTAATCTCGAATAAAGTTTGGACTATTATATATTGCAGGAAAGCTCTGGATGTCTACTTTCCAACGCCGTTGAGAGCGCGCCATTTGAAGTTCTGTAGTTCCAGAAAATCCATTTCGAGTGCAGGGAGGTCAGAATCTAACAGCATCAGCAGTCCTTTGTCAGCGTTCTATCAGAGTTTTGCTCAGGTCCCTCAATTTCAGCCAGAAAATACCTGAAATCACAGAAAAACACACAAACTCATATTAAAGTCTAGAAATGTGAATTTAGCATAAAAACTAATAAAAACATCCCTAAAAGTAGCTAGATCCTACTAAAAACTACCTAAAAACAATGCCAAAAAGTGTATAAATTATCCGCTCATCACAACACCAAACTTAAATTGTTGCTTGTCCCCAAGCAACTGAAAATCAATTAGGTTAAAAAGAAGAGAATACACTATAAATCTCAAAATATCAATGAAAATTAGTTCTAATTAGATGAGCGGGACTTGTAGCTTTTTGCTTCTAAACAGTTTTGGCATCTCACTTTTTCCTTTGAAGTTTAGAATGATTGGCATCTATAGGAACTTAGAATTTCAGATATTGTTATTGATTCTCCTAGTTAAGTATGTTGATTCTTGAACACAGCTACTTTTATGAGTCTTGGCCGTGGCCCTAAGCACTTTGTTTTCCAGTATTACCACCGAATACATAAATGCCACAGACACATGACTGGGTGAACCTTTTCAAATTGTGACTCAGCTTTGCTAGAGCCCCCAGTTAGAGGTGTCCAGAGCTCTTAAGCACACTCTTTCTGCTTTGGATCACGACTTTAACCACTCAGTCTCAAGCTTTTCACTTGGACCTGCATGCCACAAGCACATGGTTAGGGACAGCTTGATTTAGCCGCTTAGGCTTGGATTTATTTCCTTGGGCCCTCCTATCCATTGATGCTCAAAGCCTTGGATCCTTTTTACCCTTGCCTTTTGGTTTTAAGGGCTATTGGATTTTTCTGCTTTCTTTTTCTTTTTCTTTCTTTTTTTCACCACTTTTTTTTCGCAAGCTTTGTTCTTCACTGCTTTTTCTTGCTTCAAGAATCAATTTTATGATTTTTCAGATCATCAATAACATTTCTCTTTGTTCATCATTCTTTCAAGAGCTAACAATTTTAACATTTATAAACAACAAGATAAAAAATATGCACTGTTCAAGCATTCATTCAGAAAACAAAAAGTATTGTCACCACATCAATATAATTAAACTAATTTCAAGGACAATTTCGAAATTTATGTACTTCTTGTTCTTTTGAATTTAGAAACATTTTTCATTTAAGAGGGGTGAAGGATTTATGGAATTATTCATAGCCTTAAGACATAGTTACTAGACACTAATGATCATGTAATAAAGACACAAACATAGACAAACTTATAGCATAAAAATCAAAAAACAGAGAAATAAGAACAAGAAATGAGTCCACCTTAGTGATGGTGGCGTCTTCTTCTTGATGGACCAATGATGTCCTTGAGCTCTTCTATGTCTCTTCCTTGCCATTGTTGCTCCTCCCTCATTGCTCTTTGATCTTCTCTAATCTCATGGAGAATGATGGAGTGCTCTTGATGTTCCACCTTTAATTGATCCATGTTATAACTCAAGTCTTCTAGAGAAGTGTTGAGTTGTTCCCAATAGTTATTTGGAGGAAAATGCATCCCTTGAGGCATCTCAGGGATTTCTTGATGATGAGCTTCTTCATGCATCTCTTGAGATCCATGGATGGCCTCTCTTGTTTGCTCCATCCTTTTCTTAGTGATGGGCTTAACCTCTTCAATGAGGATGTCTCCTTCTATGATAACTCCAGCTGAGTAGCATAGATGGCAAATAAGATGAGGAAAAGCTAGCCTTGCCATGGTGGAGGACTTTTTGGATATTTTGTAAAATTCAAGAGAGATGACTTCATGAACTTCTACTTCCTCTCCAATCATGATGCTATGGATCATGATGGCCCGATCCACAGTAACTTCAGATCGGTTGCTAGTGGGGATGATGGAGCGTTGGATGAACTCCAACCATTCTCTAGCCATAGGCTTAAGGTCCAGTCTTCTCAATTGAACCGGCTTGCCTCTTGAGTCTCTTTTCCATTGAGCTCCTTCCACACATATGTCCATAAGGACTTGGTCCAACCTTTGATCAAAGTTGACCCTTCTAGTGTAGGAGCGTGCATTTTCTTGCATCATAGGCAAGTTGAACGCCAACCTTACATTTTCCGGATTGAAATCTAAGTGTTTCTCCCGAACCATTGTAAGATAATTCTTTGGATTCGGGTTCACACTTTGATCATGGTTCCTAGTGATCCATGCATTGGCATAGAACTCTTGAACCATTAAGATTCCGACTTGTTGAATGGGGTTGGTCAGAACTTCCCAACCTCTTCTTTGGATTTCATGTCGGATCTCCGGATACTTATTTTTCTTGAGCTTGAAAGGGACCTCAGGGATCACCTTCTTCTTGGCCACAACATCATAGAAGTGGTCTTGATGGGCTTTAGAGATGAATCTCTCCATCTCCCATGACTCGAAGGTGGAAGCTTTTGTCTTCCCTTTCCCTTTTCTAGAGGTTTCTCCGGCCTTAGGTGCCATAAGTGGTTATGGAAAAACAAAAAAAGCTATGCTTTTGCTACACCAAACTTAGAATATTGCTCGCCCTCGAGCAAAAGAAGAAAGAAAGGAAGAAGAAGGAGAAGAAAATATGGAAGAAAGGGAGAAGTGTGTGGTTTCGGCTAAGGTGAAGAAGAGAGGGTTGTGGTGTGTGAAAATGAAGAAGGATAGAGGGGTTTATATAGTGAAGGGAGAGGAAGTAGGTTTGGTCATTTAGGGTGGGTTTGGTTGGGAAAGAGATTTTAAATTTTGAAGGTAGGTGGGATTTATGGGAAAGAGTGGATGGATGTGAGTGGTGAAGAGGTGATAGGGAAGAGAGATTGAGGTGATTGGTGAAGGGTTTTGGGGAAGAGTATTTGTTGGATTGTGTGAAAAAGAGAGAGAGGGTGAGTTGAGGTAGGTAGGGATCCTGTGGGGTCCACAGATCCTGAGGTGATCCTGTGGGGTCCACAGATCTTGAGGTGTCAAGGATTTACATCCCTGCACCAATGAGGCGTGTAAAATGCCCTCTGCATGCAATCCTGGCGTTTAACACCAGATTGATGCTTGTTTCTGGCGTTAAATGCCAGCTCTATGCTTGTTTTGGGCGTTCAACGCCAGTCTGCAGCATGTTTCTGGCATTGAACGCCAGCTTTCCTCAATGTGCAATCCTGGCGTTTAAATGCCATATTTCTGCATGTTTCTGGCCTTCAACGCCAGAAACATGCTCTGTTCTGACGTTGAACGCCAGCCAGATGCTCCTTACTGGTGTTTAAACGCCAGTAAGCCTTTCCTCCAGGGTATACTGTTTCTTCTGCTGTTTTTGATTCTGTTTTTAATTTTAGTATTGGTTTTGTGACTCCACATGATCATGAACCCAATAAAACATAAAAGAACAATAAAAATAAAAATAAAATTAGATAAATAAAAATTGGGTTGCCTCCCAATAAGCGCTTCTTTAATGTCAATAACTTGACAGTGTGCTCCTATGGAGCTTCACAGGTGATCAAGTCAATGTTGTAGACTCCCAACACCAAACTTAGAGTTTGGATGTGGGGGTTTCTCAACACCAAACTTAGTGTTTGGTTGTGGCCTCCCAACACCAAACTTAGAGTTTGATTGTGGGGGCTTTGTTTGACTCTGTACTGAGAGAAACTTTTTATGCTTCCTCTCCATGGTTGCAGAAGAAGATCCTTGAGCTTTAAACACAAGGTAGTCCCCATTTAATTGAAGGACTAGCTCTCCTCTGTCAACATCAATCACAGCTCCTGCTGTGGCTAGGAAGGGTCTTCCAAGGATGATGCATTCATCTTCCCCCTTCCTAGTGTCTAAGATTATGAAATCAGCAGGGATGTAAAGGCATTTAACCTTTACTAACACGTCCTCTACTAATCCATAAGCTTGTCTTACTTACTTATCTGCCATCTGTAATGAGAATGTGGCAGCCTGTACCTCAATGATCCCTAACTTTTCCATTACAGAGAGTGGCATAAGATTTATCCCTGACCCCAGGTCACAAAGAGCCTTGTTAAAGGTCATGGTGCCTATGGTACAGGATATTAAGAATTTACCAGGATCTTGTTTCTTTTGAGGTAAAGTTTGCTGAACCCATGTATCTAGTTCACTAATGAGCAAGGGAGGTTCATTTCCCCAAGTTTCATTACCAAACAACTTGGCATTCAGCTTCATGATAGCTCCTAGATATTGAGCAACTTGCTCTCCAGTTACATCTTCATCTTCTTCAGAGGAAGAATAGTCTTCAGAGCTTATGAATGGCAGAAGGAGGTTTAATGGGATTTCTATGGTCTCTGTATGAGCCTCAGATTCCCTTAGGTCCTCAATAAGGAACTTCTTCTTGTCTGGGAGACGTCCCATGAGGTCTTTCTCATTAGGATTCACGTCCTCCCCTTCCTCCTTGGATTCGGCCATATTGACAATAACAATAGCCTTGCACTCTCTTTTTGGATTCTCTTTTGTATTGCTTGGAAGAGTACTAGGAGGAGTTTCAATGACTTTCTTACTCAGCTGGCCCACTTGTGCCTCCAGGTTTCTAATGGAGGACCTTGTTTCACTCATGAAACTTAAAGTGGCCTTAGACAGATCAGAGGCTATGTTTGCTAAGCTAGAGGTATTCTGCTCAGAATTCTCTGTCTGTTGCTGAGAAGATGATGGAAAAGGCTTGTTATTGTTGAGCCTGTTTTTTCCACCATTATTAAAGCCTTGTTGGGGCTTTTGTTGATCCTTCCATGAGAAATTTGGATGATTTCTCCATGAAGAATTATAGGTGTTTCCATAAGGTTCACCCATGTAATTTACCTCTGCCATTGCAGGGTTCTCAGGATCATAAGCTTCTTCTTCAGAAGATGCCTCTTTAGTACTGTTGGATGCATTTTGCCATCCATTCAGACTTTGAGAAATTATGTTAACTTGCTGAGTCAACATTTTGTTCTGAGCCAATATGGCATTTAGAGCATCAATCTCAAGAACTCCCTTCCTCTGAGACATCCCATTATTCACAGAATTCCTCTCAAAAGTGTACATAAACTGGGTATTTGCAACCATGTCAATAAGTTCTTGAGCTTCTACAGGCATTTTCTTTAGGTGAATGGATCCACCTGCAGAATGGTCCATTGACATCTTGGAGAACTTAGATAGACCATAATAGAATATATCTAGAATGGTCCACTCTAAAAGCATGTTAGAAGGATACCTTTTGGTCATCTGTTTGTATCTTTTCCAAGCTTCATAGAGGGATTCACCATCTTTTTGTTTGAAGGTCTGAACATCCACTCTAAGCTTGCTCAACTTTTGAGGAGGAAAGAACTTAGCCAAGAAGGCCGTGACCAGCTTGTCTCAGGAGTCCAGGCTATCTTTAGGTTGTGAGTCCAACCATGTTCTAGCTTTGTCTCTTACAGTAAAAGGGAAAAGCATGAGCCTGTAGACTTCAGGATCTACTCCATTGGTCTTAACAGTCTCACAGATCTGCAAGAATTCAGTTAAAAATAGATAGGGATCTTCTGATGGAAGTCTATGAAACTTGCAGTTCTGTTGCATTAGAGCAACTAGTTGAGGTTTCAGTTCAAAATTGTTTGCTCCAATGGAAGGGATTAAGATGCTTCTTCCATCGAATTTGGAAGTAGGTGTAGTATAGTCACCAAGCATCCTCCTTGCATTATTGTTGTTGGGTTCGGCTACCATATCCTTTTCTTGTTCGAAAATTTCAGTTAGGATGTCTCTGGATTGTTGTATTTTAACTTCTCTTAGTTTCCTCTTCAGAGTCCTTTCAGGTTCAGGGTCAGCTTCAACAAGAATGCCTTTTTCCTTGTTCCTGCTCATATGAGAAAGAAGAGAACAGAAAAGGAAGAGGAATCCTCTATGTCACAGTATAGAGATTCCTTTATGTTAGTAGAAGAAGGAAGGAATAGAAAAAGGAAAAGGTAAGAATCCAAACACAAGGGGGAGGATAGGTTCGAATTTTTGAGTAGAGGAGAAGTGTTAGTAGATGAATAAATAAATAGAAGGAGATGAGAGGGAGTGAATTTCGAAAATAAATTTTGAAAAAGGGTTAGTGATTTTCGAAAATTAAGATAAGAAATAAAATTAAAATTAAAATTTTGAAACAATTAGTTAATTAAAAAGAATTTTGAAAAAGAGGGAGGTATTTTCGAAAATTAGAGATAAAAAAGTAGTTAGGTGGTTTTGAAAAAGATAAGAAACAAACAAAAAAGTTAATTAGTTAGTTGAAAAAGATTTGAAAATCAATTTTGAAAAGATAAGAAGTTAGAAAAGATATTTTGAAAACAAATTTTTGAAAAAGATATTTTAAAAAGATATGATTGAAAAAGATATTTTGAAAAAGGTTTGATTTTTAAGATTAAAATTGATTACTTGACTAACAAGAAACTAAAAGATATGACTCTAGAATTTAAAGATTGAACTTTTCTTAACAAGAAAGTAACAAACTTCAAATTTTCGAATCAATCACATTAATTGTTAGCAAAGTTTTCAATTTTTGAAATAAAGATAAGAAAAATATTTTGAAAATAATTTTAAAATTTTTTCGAAAAATAAGAAGAAAAATGAAAAAGATTTGATTTTTTTAAAAAAGTTTTTGAGAAGATAAGATTTTTAAAATTGAAATCTTGACTTGACTAACAAGGAACAACTAATTTTAAAATTTTTTGACTAAGTCAACTCAAAGATTTCGAATTTTTTGAGTAAAATAAGGAAAAGATATTTTTTATTTTTGAATTTTTATTGAGGAGAGAGAAAAACACAAATATGACCCAAAACATGAAAATTTTGGATCAAAACACTTAATGCATGCAAGAACACTATGAATGTCAAGATGAACACCAAGAACACTTTGAAGATCAAGATGAACATCAAGACTTATTTTTGAAAAATTTTCAAGGAAAGAAAAACATGTAAGACATCAAACTTAGAAATTTTCAATGCTTAGACACTATGAATGCAAAAATGCATATGAGAAACAGCAAAAAACACCAAATAAGAAAATATCAAGATCAAACAAGAAGACTTATCAAGAACAACTTGAAGATCATGATGAACACATGCATGAATTTTCGAAAAATGCATAGATTTTAAAAACATGCAATTGACACCAAACTTAAAAATTGACACTAGTCTCAAACAAGAAGCACAAAATATTTTTATTTTTATGATTTTATGATTTTTTTTTGGATTTTTTGTAATTTTTTGAAAATTAATTTTTTTTGGAAAAACAAAAAAGAAGAAAAAAATTGAAAGATTTTTGAAAACTTTTTGAAAAGAAAATTACCTAATCTGAGCAACAAGATGAACCGTTAGTTGTCCAAACTCGAACAATCCCCGGCAACGGCGCCATAAACTTGGTGCACGAAATTGTGATCATCAACAATGGCGCCAAAGACTTGGTAGCGCTCTCAAACGTGAATCACACTTTGTCACGACTTCACACTACTAACCAGCAAGTGCACTGGGTCGTCCAAGTAATACCTTACGTGAGTAAGGGTCGATCCCACGAAGATTGTTGGTATGAAGCAAGCTATGGTCATCTTGTAAATCTCAGTTAGGCGGATTCAAATGGTTATAATGGTTTTCGAATTTAATAATAAAATAAAGCATAAAATAAAGGTAAAAATACTTATGTAATTCATTGGTGGGAATTTCAGATAAGTGTATGAAGATGCTGTGTTCCTTCTGAATCTCTGCTTTCCTACTGCTTTCATCCAATCCTTCCTACTCCTTTCCATGGCAAGCTGTATGTAGGGCATCAACATTGTCAATGGCTACATCCCATCCTCTCAGGGAAAATGGTCCAAATGCTCTGTCATAGCACGACTAATCATCTGTCGGTTCTCGATCATGTCGGAATAGATTCCATTGATTCTTTTGCGTTTGTCATCACGCCCAACAATCGCGAGTTTGAAGCTCATCACAGTCATTCAATTCCTGAATCCTACTCGGAATACCACAGACAAGGTTTAGACATTTCAGATTCTCATGAATGCCGCCAACAATTCTAGCTTATACCACGAAGATTCTGATTAAGGAATCCAAGAGATATGTGCCCGGTCTAAGGTAGAACGGAAGTAGTTGTCAAACACGCGTTCATAAGGATGGATGATGATGAGTGTCACGGATCATCACATCCATCAGGTTGAAGTGCAGCAAATATCTTAGAATAAGAATAAGCATGAATTGAATAGAAAATAGTAGTAATTGCATTAAAACTCGAGGTACAGCAAAGCTCCACACACTTAATCTATGGTGTGTAGAAACTCCACCGTTGAAAATACATAAGTGATGGTCCAGGCATGGCTGAATGGCCAGCCCCCAAAATGTGATCAAAAGACCGAATGGTCAAAAGACTAGACAATCAAAAAGGAGGACCCCTTGTACAATAGTAAAATGTCCTATTTATACTAGACTAGCTACTAGGGTTTACAGAATTAAGTAATTGATGCAGAAATCTACTTCCGGGTCCCACTTGGTGTGTGCTTGGGCTGAACTTGAGCTTTACACATGTAGAGGATTCTTTTGGATTTAAACGCCAAGTTGTAACGTGTTTTTGGCGTTTAACTCTGGTTCGTGACGTGTTTCTGGTGTTTGACTCCAGAATGCAGCATGGAACTGGCGTTGAGCACCAGTTTGCGTCATCTAATCTCGAATAAAGTATGAACTATTATATATTGCTGGAAAGCTCTGGATGTCGAATTTCCAACGCCGTTAAGAGCGCGCCATTTAGAGTTCTGTAGCTCCAGAAAATCCATTTCGAGTGTAGGGAGGTCAGAATCCAACAGCATCAGCAGTCCTTTGTCAGCGTTCTATCAGAGTTTTGCTCAGGTCCCTCAATTTCAGCCAGAAAATACCTGAAATCACAGAAAAACATACAAACTCATAGTAAAGTCCAAAAATGTGAATTTAGCATAAAAACTAATGAAAACATCTCAAAAAGTAGCTAGATCCTACTAAAAACTACCTATAATAATGCCAAAAAGCGTATAAATTATCCGCTCATCACAGTGCCGAGAGCCACTACGGGACCTGCCAACTATCACGCATCCACGGCAGCTCCAACTCTGGCTTTGTCTTGGGCTTCAGCACGTAGTACCTTGCCACTGCTGTTACCATTTCCGCCGTAGCATCCGATATAATCACCTACCAAATCCCCTATTCTCCATCTAAGTCTCGCAGAGATGCAGAGTAAGCATGACAAAGGGTTATGTTACTGTTGCAATGAAAGGTTTTTGACTTCTCATCGTTGCTCAAATTGTCAGCTCATGATTTTATAATTTGAGCAAGATGAGGATCCTCTAGCTGCAAACATGCTGGTAGAGGTTCCAACTTTTGATGATACTATGGCGCAGTTGGAACAACAAGTATTGGAGCATCACCTTTCCTATAATGCTATGCACAACACTACTGACCCTGCTACTATTAGAATGATAGCTTCAATTAATGGACTTTCGATTCATGTGCTTTTAGATGGAGGAAGCTCTGATAGCTTTATTCAACCCCGAATAACAAACTTTCTGAACCTGGCTGTTGAACCTGCTTCAGGATTTAAGGTGATCGTGGGTAACTTCGACGTCAAGACAGTGGAAGGGCGAATCCCTTCCTTGGAGGTAGATTTTCGCGGCTATACAATACTAGAAAATTAGTTATTACAGACAGATATTTTTGACGGATTTTATCCCATGAAAATACAGACGGAATTTTAGAGAGATTTTTTGTCGGCAAACAAAAAAATGAATTAGCATAAATTACAGACAAAAAGAAAATTCGTCGATAATTCTGTCGGAAAAATTAATTTTTTTCGTGGGAAATGGTTACAGACGAAAAATCCGTCTGTAATTAAACGGACAAAATGCTACATTTTATTAAATTATTACAGACAAAAAATCCGTCCGTAATTTAAAATTTTTCGTCGGAAATATTGAGTTAAACGTCCCCACCCTATCGAGCTCTATTCACACCACACATTATCAAATAAACTTCTCCTCTCTCTGTCAAGGCGTCAATGAGTTACTTCTTCTCTCCGCCGCTGTTGCTGCCGCTCACATAGCACGAGCCCCTCCGGCGCCACTCGCATCGCACGAGCCCCTTTGGCGCCACTCGCATCACGTTGCCCCCTTTGTCACCATCGTCGCAGAGCCCTCTCCACCGCTCTTGTCGCGCGTCTGCTTCCTTCATCGCCATCGTCGCAATGCTCTCTCCACCACACAGGTTATCTTTCCAACAACTATTGTATCCATGTATTCAAGTATCCATATTTTCTGTGACATACATTCCTAGCTAGGTTTTCCAATCTGTGATAGCTTGATCTGATCTATGAATTTCTTTTTCTTTTTTTTTTGACATAATCTTTTCTTATTCCAACTCATAAACCACTTCAAATTTTCCTAAATCACAAAAACCTACCTACCAAAATCTGAACTAGAATTAACCCATAGAAGGTGGAATCAGAGCCTAACAGCAGTGGTGCAGGTTCTTGTAGTGGTGGTGCAGGTTCATAAGTTTATATTCTAGTAGTGGTGGTGCAGCTTCTAGTAGTGGTCATCATCAACATCAACATCAACATCATCATCATCAAGTAGTTGAAGAGGTTTCAGTGCAAAGAGTGAAGAAGAAGGAGGTTAATGCAAAGATATCAGCATGGCAGAATAACAAGATTGCAAAGATTAACAACAGATTCAAGAGAGAAGATGTTGTCATCGAAGGCTGGGAGAGTGAGCAAGTTCAGAAGGCTACTTCTTGCATGAAGGAAGTTGAGGTAATTAACTTTTTTCTCAAGGTCTTATTTGCATGTTGATGTGCTTCTTTTTCCTTTTTTATCTTTTGTTTTTTTTTTCATAAAAATCAGTTCTATTTTAAATTATCATCAAATTATATAATAATATTCCATCTTTTCAGAAAGGTCTCTTGTTTCTTGAAGCTTCGCTATGGAATATGCCAGGGAATTTTCATGTTGCAGCATCCAGGTGATGCCACAATTACGAAGCTGTGCTTTGAGATGTTGTATGTCCTGAAGAATGAGTTCAATTTCCCAGATTCGAGTCTTTTCCTTTACTACTTGAACTAATTGAAGACAATCGGCTTCTGCTATAATGGTGGCACTCTCCATCTCACTGGTAAGCTATTTTTCCTTTTAGTTTCTATTAATTGGTGGTTCTTTTTCTTATATATGTTGTTATAGTCATATTTATCTTTGTGCACTTAAGTCTTTGTAGTAAGTTGAATTTAAGAGGTGAATTTTTCTTTGATAGTGATTTGGATATGAGTTAAAATATACTAGTACTACAATAAATTTATCAAAGCTTACATTGTCTTGAAGTACACCATTGATTGCTATATAGTTAAGTTTGACAGCAAGGTGGACTTGTTTTGCCTAAAATGTTTCCACGCTTGGCTACATGCCTCTTTGAAACTTGTGATAAATATTGTGTAGGAGGAATTGACTAATAATCTAGTTAGACTAGATATGCTATTTCAAAAGGGACTGGAGTCTGAAATTCAGATACAGGTATGTTGTCCTTGTTTTTACTGGATCCCTTCAATTTCAGTTTTAAGAGAATTTCTGTGATTCACTCCTATTGGAGAAGAAAAGAAGTTTTAGGATCATTTATTTCTATTAATGGTTTATTGTTATACTTAGATTTTAACAAGAACTAATTGAATGGTGGGAAATTAGTTGCACTTTTAATAAGAATAAGAAAATAAAAGTGGTGTTTTTATCACAAAAAAAAAAAGAATAAAAAATAAAGTTGTGTGTTCTGCCAGATTTGTTGGACTTGAGGAAACTAACAATTAGATACATTTGATTCACTAACAACTTTGTCATTTATTTATAATATTTAGTCAGAAAACCTTTCCAATGGTCCTTGTATTATTGAATATTTGAATTGTAAGATATGTTCAATGATGTGTTATTTATTTTGGTCTCTTCAAAGATTTATCCCAGCCGAATTTCGAGCAGACCCTACCAAGGTTCAAATATATGACCTGAGGATGGCTGCAATTTATACGCACCCAAACTCAGAATTTGCCAGATGGTTGAGGCCGAACGCATTCTATATACCTGCATTTGCTGCAATTTCTTCATGAAGATTTTGCTCCCTTCTCTTGTTCAGTCAGGCTTAAATGCCCTCCTAGTGACAAGGTTACCATATTTGGTGATGGAAACACAAAAGGTCTGTTTGATCGAAAACGATTGCTAATTTCTTATCACGTAATTTTTATTCTTTCTGTTTGATGCTTATTCATGAAGGGTTTCTTTGCAGGCATATTTGTTAAGAAAAATGATGTCGCTGCCTTCACTATTAGCACAGTTGATGAACCCCGTACCTTGAACAAAGTGTTGTACTTGAGACCCTCAGAAAATGTTTGTTCTCTGAATGAACTAGTCGAGGTGTGGGAAACTAAAATTAGGAAGAAGCTTCAGAAATCACACGTCTTAGAAGAAGAGCTGATCAAGAAAATTGAAGGTAATACTTTGACTTCAAATTGATTGTGACTATGTTGCTGCTTCTTGTCACTTTTGTCAATTAAGCATCAAGATTCTAGATGGCATAAAAAATCATCTCATGTTAAGACTGACAGAGATATGAAGTTTCTACTTAGATATAGAGAAATGTAAGGAAAACTTCTAATTCAATGCATTAGGTGAGTGTTTGATGTGTCTTGCAACCCTAGTTTAATTTCTCTTGACTAGTTTTGCTAGTTTTATGAGTACCAAAATGGCAAAACAAAAACATTTAGTAGTGCTTTGTGTTTGTTGGGATATGATTAGATGCTTGGTATCTATTTGATGTATAGCTCATGATCCTTTTTGAGAACTAACCTTTCTCGTACATGTTAATAGATCTAAAATCTACACTTCATAGATAAATATTTTTATTACCCCTTTTTCTTGTATGTTTTCTTCTCTCTATCTTAATGATATTCTTTGATCCTAAAAATGTAAAATCCAACTAAAAATTGTGCAAATTATTTTGTTTCACAGGTACTTCTTATCCTGCCAACTTTGAACAACTTTTCGTATATTCTGCTTTCATAAAGAGAGATCACACATACTGAGTCTTGTGAATGGCACAGAACTGTATCCACAACTGAAATATACCACAATCAGTGAATTCTTAGACACACTAGTTTAGTTTGAGGCATTTTTTATTGTAGATTTTGTTCTAATCTTGTGTTATTGATTTGATCTGATTTCGTTTGGTTATATTTGCAGCTCTGTTTTTTGGCATAGATTGTTCTAGAGGTACCTTTATGAGTGAAGTTATGTTTTGATTCAGGTGAACATTGTTGCAAAAAGTTATTGAGGTGATGCAAGTTATTTTGTGTTTTGTGTACCTTTATGAATAAAGATTAATGTACCTCCAGATATCATATAATAGTGCTTTATGTTTGTTGAAGAGAAGGTTATATATATAGATATTAGATTAGATAGGAACAATGAAAAGGTACATGCTTTTACAATAAAAACAAGTTATTGGTACTTGAACAAAGTATGTCAGGAATTGCATATTAAATAATAGGCATTTGGGAATGTATTATACCAGGGGAAATATAAAAAAATAAATAAAGAAAGAAAAAAGAGGCTAGCTAGTATAATACTAGTATGCTTTTCATATAAATGCCGAAGTTAGATTCAACTTTTCACTTCAAAGTTGAAAAAAAATAAATTAATGGAGTTGATGACTCAAGTCTCTAATTTTTACTTAGTATATATGACTCATAAGCATCTAAGCTCTGCTTTTCATATAAATGCTTTGTGAGTTGTATATATTAAGGGATAAGGACCCCAATTTCTTCTTCTTTAGTGTATGTACGACCCCAATTTCTTCTTCTTTAGTGTATGTACATATCTCTATTCTCTTTACCAATATATATATATCTATATATAATAAGAAGCAAAGTGTATACTACTTGCAGTACATGAAAACTTGATAAAAAGGATGTTACTAAAAAATATGTTATCATAGGATAATAATAATTTCTATTAAGAAATATATAATAGTGGAACATTGAAACGTGTTGGCAGGCTAGCAAATTAAGAGATCCAGATTAGTGGATAGAGAAATGAACAAAGCAAGTTGCTTTTACAAATTTGTCTCATCACGAATTTAGTTTTTTATTAGGAGAAATTGTTGTTGTTGTTGCATTATATTGCTCTCACGGGGACACAGAAATTGTTGAGTTCTGATCAGTGCATATAGGTAGTTAATTTCATATTTACACCGTGATGTCATACAAATCATATAAATCATTGAGAAACTGTGTTGATCTTTTTCTCCACATCTATTGCAGTGCTCAAATATATTCTCGACAAAAGATAAGATATACGGTAATTGATTCTTTTGACTTCACATGGCATTTGGAACAGTCAATCACTATGTGCAGGACTTATTTTTATCCCATCAAGAATACCTATTCATTTTTTTTTCAAAAATCATGATCTTTAGTAGTCATTCATTTTTCTTATAAATAAATAGTATCTTTGACAAAAGAAAATTGATGTTGAGGTATTGAAGAAGATCGTTGAATTCTTGAAGTTGTAATTTCTATATTCATATGATGTAATTTTGGTTAATCTGTAATTTCTATTGATCCTTCTTGGTGCTGTGGTGGTTGTGATTGAGATCTGGAATTTAATTCTTCGCGTGCTGGAGTGCTGCAAGGGCTTCGAGAAGCCGTCGCTGATTCAGTTACGTGCATGGCCTTTGTTGTTAGACGGTCGTGATCTCATCGAAATCACTGCAACTAGTTCAGGTGTGTTGTTTTGAATGACTTGTGATGAAAATTTAATGAATTCGGAGTGTGATTTTGATGAGCTTACTTCATTGTACATATACTAAATGCTATTGTTGGAGTTCCCTGAAGTTGAATTTTTAGACATAATTTGTGTATTTTTTTGTTGGCTCTGCTTTACATAACCCCCATTTTTAGTGTGACAACTATCATTTCACTTTCCTTTTGTATTTGTGTATTTCTATAAATGCTTCTATTCTTATGTTAAGTAGATGCTTATATTATTGTTTGTTTGTCTAAGGTGCTTGTTGAAGCAGATCATATGCTTGACATGGGTTTCGAACAAGTAGCCCGCTCTATACTGGGTCAGACATGCTCTGGTATGAGGCTTACAGTTTAATTGTTCCTAGTTTTCTTCATATTAACTTTCTTCTTTCAATTTTAGTTCTTGAACTTTACCTTAAATTTTGTCACTTGATGCACTAGATTTAGAGTTTCAAAATTTTCTTCAACAATGAGTTGTGTAAATGTATTTTATTACCACAATTTGTTCCCAGCTTATTTCTTTTATTGAAGGAATTCTAATAATTTGCAGTTCGCCAAATGGTGATGTTTAGCACTACTTGGCCCTTACCATTTCATCAGTTAGCACAGGAGTTTATGGATCCCAACCCTGTAAAGGTCTATATCTAAATTTTAGAAGTGGCTTTCAACTAGTTTTTTATTTAGTTGTTGTGAAAACTGATTTTTGAACTTGTGACAGGTTGTTGTAGGTTCAGAAGACTTAGCTGCGAATCATGATGTTATGCAGATAGTTGAGGTCTGTATTGACCAAATCTAGTCTATATTTGTTTGTTTTAAATGCCTTTGTTGACTAGTGAAAAAATCTTGTTGCATTCATAGGTCTTGGATGATCGTGTGCGTGATAAGCGACTGGTTGCTTTACTGGAAAAATACCACAAATCTCAGAGGTTTCTCTCCATTATAATTAATCCTTAAAACTAGAGACATCTTCCCAGGAAGCAGTGAATAGTTAATACATTGGATCAAGTTGTTGCTATCCTTAATTCCTAACATTTTCCAGTGTTCATTTGGTTTTCAATGAACATATACATGTATTTTTGTAGCTTAAAAAGGATGAGTTATCATGAAGCATATTAATAGTTGATATCTTTAGACTTAACTATTTTGTTCTACATGTTGATAAGAGTGTGTATCTTTTATTAAGAACCGAGTATTGAAATTGTTATCAGCTATAGTTTTCCTTTAACTACAGAAGATTATGTTCATAGAATTGGTCGGACTGGATGAGCTGGTAAAAAGGGTGTTGCCCATACATTCTTCACACAGTAGAATAAGGTGGTATCCATGTCCGATGTATTTGAGGTTCTTTATTTTCCTGTCATGCTGTTTCTCAATTTTTTTTTGCCACTATTGAATGGAAATATTCAGGGTCTTGCTAGCTTGTGAATGTATTAAGAGAAGATGGACAAATTGTGCCAGATGCCCTTTTAAAATTTGGCACGCATGTAAAGAAAAGGTATATTTTCTTCACTTCTCTCTATGCACCTGATCAGGTTTCGTTTCTGATGGTTTGTGACTGTTGCAACAAATTTTGCTTTGGATTGAAATCCTTTAGAATTTGTGCAAGATATTCTATTGATGTTTAAACTATCATTTTTTGTTATATTTGGAGTCCAAGTGAAGTCAAGAAGTTCTAGTACAGTTTCACTACCACCGCCACCCCCACCGCCGCCACCCTCAATCTCTTCGGATGAGGACTATGTTTTGAATTATATTTACTTGCTTGTTTATAGTACTTTTCTTTTAGTTTGATAATACGATGAATTTGTTTATTTTTTGAAATATTATAAATATTCGAATAAAAATTAGATAAAAATTTGTATTAAATTTATATTTATTTTGTATGAAAACAAATTTATTTTGTAATTGAAAAAATCTAAAAAAATTCTATTTTACCTTACTGAAGGATTTACAGCCGGATTTTCTGTTTGTATTCAAAGTGTGAGATGATTTTCCAAGGTTCAAATTACAAACAGAAAATCTATTGGAAAATCTGTCTATAATTACCGATGGAAAATTCGTCGAAAATCCATTTGTAATTACCGACGAAAAGTTCGTCGGAAAATTCGTCTGTAATTACCGACGGAAAATCAGTCGAAAAGTTCGACATGTTAGGAAAATGGATGGAGAATTTACAAAGAAAAAATCAGTCGATAACTGGTAAAAATCTGTCGGTAAATAATTTCTGACGAGTCTTTTATAGAGGGACAAAATCCGTCGGTAATTTCGTCGGTAACCAAAAATTCGTCTGTAATAAAGACTAAATCTGTTTGTAAATCTGTCTGTATTATTCTATTTTCTAGTTGTGATACTGTGACTGTTCTTGATGTATATGTCCTTAATGTTGCTGGGGGTGATCTGGTGTTGGGCACTACATGGTTGAAGCGTCTTCGAGGTCAGATAATCGACTATGACGCGGGTTTCATTAAGTTTTTGCATGAAAAAAAGTTTCTCACAGTTTATAGTGGCAAAAATCCCACACTTATACAAGCACAATATCATCACATTAGAAAATTCATGAATACTGATGCTATAGTAGAATGCTTGAGATTGCAGGTCCAACATGCTAATCAAGAGGATAAAGGTGGCTTGAAATTGCCTAGGGACATGCAACCTGACTTAGCAGCCTGATTATGTTCACAAGCTACTGTATTTGATACACCTTTGGGCCTACCTCCTCCAAGATCCTATGATCATGTCATTCTATTGGTTAAGGGTGCTGAACCTGTTAAGACAAGAGCCTATAGATATTCCCACAATTAAAAGGTACAAATTGAACTTATGGTGCAAGATATGTTGAAGGAAGGCATTATACATCCTAGCAAGAGTACATTCTGTCTCCTATTCTGTTGGTAAAAAAGAAAGATAGATCGAGGCGCTTTTGTATCAATTATCGTGCCTTGAACAGAATCACAATTAAAGACAACTTTTTTATCCCAACAGTAGATAAATTATTGGACGAATTGTTTGGAGCTACTACTATGTTTTCGAAGCTGGATTCGCATTCCAAATATCATCAAATTTGGGTTAGACCAGAAGATCACTTTAAGACGTCTTTCCGGACCCACCAAGGCCTCTACAAATGGTTGGTCATGCCCTTCGGTCTAACAAACTCTCCGGCTACATTTCAAAGTCTTATGAATAATGTTTTTTGTCCTTACTTGAGGAAATTTGTGCTGGTTTTCTTCGATGATATTTAATATAGAGCTCAACATGGGAGGCTCATTTGCATCATTTGAAGCTGGTATTGTAGCTTCTTCAGCAAGAATGCTTGTTTGCAAAATTCTCAAAATGTCTTTTTAGGCTGTCTACGATGGATTACTTGGGTCACACAATCTCAGGGGATGGAGTTCACATGGACCTGGATAAGGTTCGTGCAGTCAATGAGTGGCCAACACCTTCTAATCCTAAATAGCTTTGAAGATTTTTAGGATTGACGGGATATTATCAATGATTTATTCAGGGATATACTTCTTTAGTAGCCTCTTTAACTGATTTATTAAAGAAAGATGCATTTGAATGGACTTCTCTTACAGCTCAAGCCATTGAGAAACTCAAAGTGGTTATCTCTTGAAGACTATTTTGGCGTTGCCAAACTTTGATCTGCCTTTTGCACTGGAAACTGATGCTTCGGGTATAGGAATAGGTGTAGTACTCTCACAAGGCAAACACCCTATTACTTTTTTCTCCAAGAAGCTGTCCCTATTGATGCAAAGGCAGTCAACATATATTAGGGAGTTTTATGAAATTACTGAAGCTGTGGTACAATTTTGCCACTATTTTCTTAGTAAAAAATTTGTGATCCGAACTGATCAGAAGAATCTCAAGTCCTTGCTAGAACAAGATTTTCATACACCTGAGCAACACAAGTGGCTCCATAAGCTACTGGATTTTGATTTTGAAATTCAGTATAAACCAGGTCTAGAGAATATCCCTACTGATGCTCTTTCGTGTTGCTATTTTGGGGCTTGGTCTACACCTAAGTTTGATTGGTTAAAGATTTTGAAGCAATAGGTTGAAGTAGATGCAGCATTACAAGAGATTCTGCGGCAATGCCATACTAATTCCCTGAGTGATCATAATTATTCTTTGAAGAATGGGGTGCTTCTTTGGCGTAACCAGGTAGTGGTGCCTGCCAATAGCAATTTAATTAAAGTAATTCTCAAGGAATATCATGATGGTACACTAGGAGGTCATGCTGGGATAGCTAAGACATTTGAGCGCATTTGTTCCTCCTTTTATTAGCCAAATATGCAGCGCGATATATGCCGTTATGTTCTTTCCTGCTCCATTTACTAGTGAGCTAAGGTGGATACCAATTTGTCGGTTGGGCTGCTACAACCAATACCAATTCCATCACAAGTTTGGGAGGATATAGCTATGGACTTTATTGTGGCTCTGCCTCTAGCTAATGTCTACTCGATTTTCATGGTAATCATTGATCGTTTGACAAAATTCTCCCATTTTATTCCACTTAAGCATGATTTCTCTAGCAGGACAATGGCTGAAGCATTTATCAAGAATATAGTGAAGATTTATGAGTTTTCAAAGTCAATTATATCTGAAATGGACAAGGTTTTCATGAGTAACTTTTGGCAACAACTATTCAAACTCCAAAAGACGACACTGGCAATGAGCTTGGCCTACCACCCTCAATCCGATGGCCAAAGTGAAGTTCTCAACAAATCCCTTGAGATGTATTTGCATTGCCTCTGTTCCAATCAATCTCAGAGATGGCTGGAGATGCTTCTTTGGGCCTAATATTAGTATAATACATCCTTTCATAGTAACATAAAGATGACTCCATTTAAAGTCTTATTTGGCCGTAACCACTAGCTCTTGTGCGCTATGAATTCTCTTTCGAGAATGAACCTTCACTATAGGAATTATTATTACAGCGGGACAAGCTTTTAGATTCTTTCAAGCTGCACTTGTCGCGTACACAACATTTTATGCAGCAATTTGCTAATCGTCATTGACATCAAGAAGAGTTTGTTGAAGGCGAATTGTCGCTGGTCAAGTTGCAGCCTTATTGGCAACACTCGGTGGCCTTATGAAAGAACTGAAAATTGGAAATTCGCTACTATGGTCCCTTCCCGATCAAGAAAAATCTAAGTGTCGTCGCATATAAGTTGGACTTGCCACCGGCGGCGAAGATTAATGATGCTTTTCACATTTCTGCTTTAAAGAAGTTTCGTGGATAGCCGAACCCTCCATACTTGCCACTACCACTTCAGTCCAATGAGGTTGGTCCCGTATTATAGCCACATGCAATACTTGAGGCGCGAACAATAATTAAGGATGGTCACGAGAATTCTGAGATCTTGATCCAATGGGGTGAAGGGAAGGCATGTATCTTAACTTAGGAGAATGCTAACACTTTTGTCTGAGTTTTTTCTCAATTCAACCTTGAGGACAAGGTTGTTCTCAATGGGAAGGATAATGTTATGTGTATGAATAAAGGAGCAGCACCGATAGCAGACCACACAAAACAAAAGCATGATGGAATAGTGACAAGCATTTCAATTGGAAAAAAGTTAGTTACGAAAAAAAGAATACGTGGAGAATGACTAGCTGAGCAAGGACTAAGAAGAAATGAGAGAATTAGAACTACAAATACTCGCTTGAAAGACTATGAGAGAATAACATGATGTGGTACTCCTTTTCTCCTGATATTTCTGTTGTGCTTTCCTCTCTCTCAACTCTTTATTGTCTTTTTAATTTCTTTTTTCATTTTTTTCACCCAACACTGGTAATTAACTATATGACTTGACTTCATAACTATTCTTTTAGTTCTACAATTTCTATCTATATATTTTTCTTATTCTATATTCTTCCTCCAATTATTTCTTAATTATATGTCGATGTTACATTAACTGAAAATTTTAAATATTCATTGTACGACATTACTAATTCACATAAATATATATACGTATATTTCATCCTCCTTAAGTTAAAAAAATGTAAAACGAGACACGTCAATGGTCAGGTTAAGTTTTTAAAATTATACTAAATAATACATGTATCTTCTCGCTTTCTATACAAAAGTGTCACTTCATTGTATTAATTATTAAACACTACATGCACCATGTAGTTTTTCTTTGTGGTAAACTGGTAATTATTATTATTATTATTATTATTATTATTATTATTATTTCTTGTCAAAAATACTATTTTTGAATTATTATCTTTCTATGATATAATACATTATTACAATACATAAATTAAAACTAATTATATTTAATAGTTGATATAACATCAATACATTAATTAAAATTAAAACTATTCAAAAGTTTATTCATGTCAGTGTATTAATTATGACAATACAAAATTATTATTGATTATAATATTTTTTATTTTTGATAAGCAATACAATAAGAAAAAGATGAATTATAACTTAATCTTAACATAGTATTTAACTAATAACCCTTTTTTACAAATGGAACACTACACCATACCTAAAGACTGTAGTGTTCTTTGTATTTTTGGATAGAATAAGTACTACACCCAAATGTATCGCTTTTTTGGACTAAATTTAAAACTTAAAAAACTACATAGTATATATTGTGTTCTTTGTATCTGAGAATAACATAAATTCCAAACTTCACAGACTTGTAATACTTTTTAAAATTGTTTATTTTTATGATTAGATTTTTTTTTCTTTATATATGTGAATTAGTTGTTATTGAAGTATTTTCTTTTATTTGTTTATTTTTTTATTTTTATTCTTTTTAAAAAAGTGAAAACAAGAATAATTATATGAAGATGAAACAAGACGGAAAAAAAGAAGAAAAAAAAGATGATGACAATGATAAAGAAAAGAAAAAATGGAGTTTTGGCATGTGCATAATTTATTAAAAAAAAAACAACATTAAAAATTTTTTTGTTTGACACAGAAAATTTTTGAATTGACACCGAAATTTTTTTACGATGGCACATAAAATTTCTTAACTAATTAGAAATGATCAAAAATAAAAAAAAGTACCAAAAATTTTAAAAATAGCATCAAAATTTTTTCATCCTGACATTGAAATTTCTCCCAATATATTTTCTTCTTTTACTTCTTTTTCTTCATATTTTATCTCTTTTTTCTTTCTCCCAATATATTTTCTTCTTTTTCTTCATATTTTATCTCTTTTTTCTTTCTCCCAATATGTCTTCGTTCATGTTTTGTTATTGATATAATTTTTTTTCATTTTTTATGTTTTACTTTAAAAATTGAGAATTTTATCTAAATAAATATATTTTAAAGTTGAATTATATACTCCTAAATCTTAAAAAATAAACTGTCTTACAATGTAACATGGAGATCAATTCAAATTATGTATTTATTATGATAAAATTTATTTGTTTTATATGACAAATTTGGTATTATTTTTATTTTATTTGTGTATTTTATATAAAAAAAATCTGATGTCATTCTCATCATCATCATTTTTGTGTGTGCTGTTTTTTTTTATTTTTCTCTTTCTTGAAATTTTTAAAAATACACAAATAAATAAACAAATAAAAAAGTTGAATAAGAACAAAAATAATATATAAAAAGAAGAAGAAAAACGATGCCAATAATGATGATAATAAAAGAAGAGAAAGAGAAAAAAAAAACGAAAAAAATACATATGTGATAATTTAGTTAGACTTAATTAGTTACATAAAAATTTTAATTGTCTAAAATTACTAATTACTAAATTTGTGAGTTTTATTACATTACTATTGGCTATAATGATATTAACTCTAAAATCAATTTACGAGACTCTTTTTAGTATCGGAAAATAACTACTACCATGCATTAATTATATGAAGAATATATTGTTTATATTAGTTTTTGAAGTTATATATTCGCGCCTCAATTTGATATTCAAAATTTTGATATATTCAATTTGATCTCCTAATTTAGTATTCATGACTCACATTAATTTTTGTCTTTATTTTTGACATGAATAAATAATTATTTTTAATCATAAAAAAGTTAAATACTGACAAAATTAACCACAAAAAAAAATAAATTTTTTATCTATAAATATATATTTTTTTGAGAAAAATAATTAATCATTAATTTTTTGTTCACTCTATTAAAAAAATATATTAAATTCTTTAATTATCCTTCGCTATCGTCTTCAAGCTCTTGGTTTTGATATTAAAAAAAAGAGATAATGCCAAGAAAATAAAGTCATGGTTCTTTCTTTCCAATACATTCCAGTTGCTGCTGCTTTATAAACCAGTTAATAATTTCTTAGAAAAAAGATTGGATTTTTATTTTTCAAAAAATAAAAAAATAAACAAGTAGAACAAAAAAATACAGTAAAACAATATAAGATAGAACATAGTTTGAACAAAAAGTGTTTGATTTTAAATTGAAATAAGGCTAAAAGGCTAGAACACAATCATGTGTAGAGAGGTCTCTTTTTTAGAATTAGCTTGTTACTCTTTTTCTCTTTGTTGTCTTTCTCTAATTCTTATATTCTTTTTTCTTTTGTCCTAATCTTTTGAAATGCATCAAACATAGAGAAAAAAAAGAAGGAAAGAAGAAGAGAGAGAAGGTGCAGCTAACGAGCAAGGCTGTGAGCCGATGTCGCTGTTATAGTAAAGAATAGAGAGACAGAGATGAGGGGATGAGAAATAGAATGAAGAAGATACAGAAAAGAATAGAAGGAAAATTAAAGAGAAAAGAAGAACAAGGGAAAAAGGATAA
Source organism: Arachis stenosperma (assembly GCF_014773155.1). Lineage (NCBI taxonomy): Eukaryota > Viridiplantae > Streptophyta > Magnoliopsida > Fabales > Fabaceae > Arachis > Arachis stenosperma. Next base: position 106,747,278 of record NC_080382.1, read on the forward strand.
GGCAACGACAGAGGAGACTATGACTGCTGCTGCCGTCAAACAACCTCTTTCTCTCCCCTGTTTTTGATTTGCTTCTATTGTGTCGCCACCAGTCTTTGACAAAGAAGAGTCTTTTTTCTCTCTTAACGGCCTGATGCAAAATTCAATGTAACTGCAGGCAGGTAGTGCAATGCTCCTCATTTGTTCAACCTGATAAGGACGCCATTGATTTGGAGAATGAAATGTGGGACAAGTTCTATGAATCTTATGGAGAAAATGCTTATGAGATTTTTGAGACTGTTTTTAGGGTGTAATTCCACCTTCCATTATTTAGGATTAATCCTGGTTCTGATTTATATTTTGGTAGGGTTCCATGATTTAGGGATTAAAAACTTGAAGTGTTCGAAATGGGATGATGATAAAAGGGTAATTTGGTACTTTTAAAACAAAAATTAACAGAATCAACTTTAAATTTAGCAATTGGATAATTTTTTCAAAAAAATTATTTTTCATGGGTATAAAATTAATTTAATGTTTTTGTAGTTAGTTTTGTCAGTGTTTCAATCTTTGACTGTTAAAAATGGTTATTTACTCTTTTTGGCGTACTGATATAAACTGACAGTTACTCCGCTCACTACAACGTAGGCAAGAAATAGTGGCGGTTTATTATGGAAAATGCAGCAGTTTCAAACCGCCGCAGAACTGCTTACATTACAAGCATCCTTTAAAGCTCGGGGATTAGGGTTTGGAACCGATAGTATAACCACCACTCATCCAGTATATTGTGTCAAATTATTTTGCGGTGGTTTAAAATTGCAGTAATATGTACATCCAAGAATTTGTTGTTTTTCGACCCTCATAAACTGCTGCTATTTGTAGCTATCAATTTTTTACAATTTTTTTGCGGCGGTTACTGACCGCCACTATCTAAAACCGCGCAATTTTCAAATTTATTTTCGTCTGTTTATAACCATCGGTAGATCCTATTCTAAACTGTCACAAAAATATTATATTTTATAGCACAAATCACCATTGTTTTTCTTAAATATTCTAGGTATTGTTTTGTTACTTTTTGAAGTTTATTTTTAATATTAAAATTCTCATTATTTTTCCTTCTAAAAATCTAATATTGATAGAGAAAACTCATGAAAAAATAATTGTGAATCAAATTAATATATTTATATGAATATCAATAGAGTATATCTCTAATTAAGAGTTGCATAGTCAACTTAAAAAAATGTAGACTTCAAATAAAATAACATCTAGTCTTAATATCTATTTTTCGATTTGTTTCTCTAAGAAATTCATCCCTGCAGTGATGTCTGGTGACAATTCTCCACCTTGCTGTTGCATTAGATATCTTAGAGTACTTTCCATTGTTTGCCTCTTTATTTTCTCTAATGCTACTTTATTCTCTACTGCCTTCCTTTTCAAAATTTCAGTCACCACCTCTGCCTGTAGTTCAAGTAGCACCATTGGGGTCTCCTTTATTTGAGCTCCATCTCCCAGCTATTGTGAATTCGGACCAAAGAGTTTGCTAGGAGTTGATCTGAAACTCACGCCACAAAATCCTACCTGAGTGTCTTCTTCTGAGAGTTTGAGAAAGCGAATTATTTTGAGAACACTCTAGAAGATTTATCACATTACTCAATCTCCACAATTATTTTCTACAGACATAAATAAGCAAACATAAGCAATTACGAACAAGAGCGTAATCGAATAGACTTTTAACACAATTTTGTAATTAAAACTAATAGGAAAAAACATAAAGAATCTCAACGTTGTACTTAAACTAATGGCCCGAGCTTCTTCATGGATATAAAAACCATCACTTTGTTTGTGCACTAAGTTTGATAGCTCTCCTCTACTAACTCTCCTCCCTTGTAGTTCTGACTGTAACAATATAGTTTATACTATCACCATATTATATTCCATCCAAATAAAGAATCTGTAGACGAAGATATAGTTCAAAAAGTAAATTCAAAAATAAATTACCTCTTCTTCTTAATGCCTTGCCATACTTTTTGAAATTTCGGTATGAATGTATACTTGTTTTGATCGAGTCACAACTTTTTTTCTACATTTTTTCTATTATGCCATAAATAGATTTATTTATTTATTTATGAATTCAAATTAGATTACATGTGTGTTAGCCTTATTGCAATATGCAAGGAACTATTTCTAATGCTCTTTATTAATTCCCACAGGGTGTTCCTCAACATTTTGTTCAAGCATCTTTGTTGAGTCATAATACTCATGATACAACATGTTTCTTGTATCTTTCTAGGACTTGCTATACTTCTTAATATTATACTTTTGATACTTTTTCTACTATCTTCATCAAAGTGGAACACTTTTTATAATGATAAGTTTAAATTGTTAGTAATTATTAAATGAAATTGATTTAATTTAACAACATATAAATTTGTACCTTTACAAAATTATTATAAACCTTGTCTTTGGTGCTAATCTTTCTTCAAATTTTTTCACAGATAGAAAATTTACCATAGTCAAGATCTAGCAATCCAAACATGCCACTTAATAAACCAGCTGCATCTCCAATTGATTACAGTTCTCTGTTTAATTTGAGTATGATTTTTCTACCATTATGTGACTTCATAGCTTCCCTCGCACTTAAATGAGCTTGCATGATTGTGCCATCAGAATCTATAAAAAATAGAACCTTATATATGTAATTATTGTGGCCAATATGTGAGAAAAATAGAAAAACAGATGCTAAATCATTTTGGGTATAAAAGATTCAAGATTCGTTACCAATAATATTAACATTTCAAAATTTTGTATTCTTGTATCATTTGTGCTTTTGAGCTTCATATGTAGCAGAAAGGTTGTCAATGTATTGTTCAAAAGAATTTACCTTTGGGTCCAAGTCTTTATCCCCTGGTTTCGAATTGAACACTGGTGCGGTGATTTAACAACCACAGACTAATCGGCAAGTGCACCAGGTCGTACTAAGTAATACCTCAGGTGAGTGAAGATCGATCCCACGAGGATTGATGGATCAAGTAACAATGGTTGATTGATGAGATTAGTCAGGCAAACAGAAAAGAGTGTTGGATGTTCAAAGAGCATTAAACAATCGTGCAGAAACTAAAATAGTAAAGTAAATGGTTTGGAAATAAAATATGGAGAAAACAGTTAAGGTTTCAGAGTTATCTATTTTTCCAGATTAACTTTTCTTACTAACTTTTTTAATCATGTAGGATTTAATTTATGGCAAACTATATGTGACTAGACCCTAATTCCTTAGACCTTTCTAATCTCCTCTAAAATTCATCAACAGCCAATTCCTTGGTCAATTAATTCCAATTAGAGGGTGATGATCAAATTCCAGTTTATATGCCACAAAAACTCTAATTATCCAAAAATAAAAGGATTATATGTCACGTATCCTATTAAATCCAGATAATTAAAATTTAGGAGAATATGTTTTCAAGCTGTTGTTCAAGTAAAGAGCTTTTCCAAGTTATACAAGAACTCAAATAGAAAGAGGGTCATACTTCCGTTCCACCCAAATTCATAAGATGAAGAGCAAAAAAAATTCTTAAATTATAAATTCATACATCAATTAAAATAGAAAAAGCAATAAAATCAATCCATACAAATAAACAGAGTTCCTAACCTTAACAATGGAGGTTTAGTTGCTCATGGTTCAGAGAGAAAATAAGGATTCAGGTAAAATGTACTGAGCTCCAATCTGATGGCATGAAAAGTTAACTAATGGAATCTCTTTTTATAACTAATCCTAATTAATTTTAGAAAAATATATTTTCTAAAATTAAGTAATATCTTTTCCTAATTTAAAAATCAAATTTAAATTTAAAACAAAATTAATTATAACAATCATCAAGTCTTCAATTGATGGATGGGGACCACTTGATTCCTTCACTCTGCAGCCTCTGATCTGTGCTTTTCGGGCTGAAAACTGGGTCAAAAGCAGCCCAAAAATTGCCCCCAACATTTTCTGCACGTGGCGCATGTCATGCGTACGCGTCAGTCACGCGTACGCGTCGATAGTCTTTTCCGCGTGTCACGCGTACGCATCAAGTACGCGCACGCGTCACTGTACAAATCTTCAAATCACGCATACGCGTCATCCACGTGCACGTGTCACCATGGAAAGCTCCAAATCACGCGCACGCCTCAGGTACGCGTACGTGTCGCTCCTCGCTGGTTTTCTCCTTTAATTCTTGTGCTGCAGAAACTCCATCAAATCCAGCTGAATGTTACCTAAAATAAACAGAAATGTACAAGACTCAAAGTAGCATTCATAGTGGCTAAAAGATAATTAATTCTTGATTAAACTCAACAATTTAAGTACAAATTCACTAGGAAAAAGATAAGAAAGATGCTCACGCATCACAACACCAAACTTGAACTGTTGCTTGTCCTTAAGCAACCAAAACTAATATAGGCTTAGGATGTGAAGTTGCATGAGAATGGGAGTTCGATTAAGCTCATGCCTCTTCTTATAGTGGGGTTTATAACTGCAATCCTGAATAGGTTTGGCATCTCACTCTCCTTTGAATCAGAAGGATGTCATTGTCATTCAGAATTAGAATCTGGATAATATTATGAATTCTCTAATCTTTATATTTCAGTTTAATCCTTGAACACAGCAAAATTTACTTTAATAAATTTTTCTTTGGTGCTTTGCACCTTGAGCCTAGCCGTGACTTTAAATGTTTTGTCTCAAGGGTTACTTGACACAGAAACACCACAAGCACTTAACTAGGGAACTCTCTTTGAGTTCTGATTTTTTTTTCTTTTAGTAACTCCCAAACAGTGGTGCTCAAAGCCTTTGGCATACTCTGTTAAACGCACTTGGTCTCGACTCTAAGTGTTCTGTCTCAAGGATTACTTGACACAATAACACCACAAGCATATGACTAGGAAAACAACTATTTGAGCTTTTAATCATGTCTGACCTCCCTAGTCATTGATGCTTAGAACCTTGGACCTTGCTTTTATAGTTTCTTTTTCTTTTGCTGTTTCTTTTGCTTCAAGGATTAAAATATTTTTTCAGAGAAGTCATAATAATTGTCTAAATTCCTGTTCCTTGTACATCAACATTTCTTGATTCAAATTCAAATATGCACTGTTCATGTCATGTAGTCAGAATCACAGAAAATATCACCACATTTAAGTAAATAAGACTACTCTTAAATATAACTCAATTTCTCATGCAATACATCACTTCTTTTTCTTTTGAATTCAAGCTTTAGTGAGTAATACATGAGACAAATTTTTTTTGGGTTAAAAGTATTAAAGATCATGCAAGCAATCAAAGCAACAGAAAACAAAAGATAACACAATAAGAACGGAGGAGAAATAGAATGAAAGGAACTCAACCACCTCAGTTATGCTGGTGGTCATCTCATTCCTTCATGAAGAACATTCTTCTCCCTTTGGTGCTAGACAGAAAAGCCATAAGCGAAGCGTCAACACCAAACTTAAAGGTTTGCTTGTCCTCAAGAAAAGAAAAACTGCAGACAGAGAGAGACATAAAAGCAATTTATATGATGAAAGAAGAATAAAAAGATAAAAGAAGAAGAGAGAATTAGGATTTGGGAGGTGGATGATTTGAAATCAGGCGCTGAGGTGGTTCAATTGGGCGTCGCATGCGACACGACCGCGTGAGGCACGCGTATGTGGATCGCGCGAAATTCAAGTGACGCGTACGCGTCAGGGACGCGTACGCATGGACGGCTAGGATGGGAAAATGACGCGTCGTGGGGTTTGTGCGTCCAGCATAGTTCCAGCTCCACACCAGCATAACTCTCTGGCTAAACACCTTTTACGCCGTTTTTACTCATCCACGCGTGCGCGTGCTTGACGCGTACACGTGGAGTGCCAAAATCGCAAATGACGCACACGCGTCCATGTACGCGTACGCGTGAGCCAATTTGTGCGCCAAGCACACTTCCTGATCCCCTCCCACGCAACTTTTTGTTCACTTTTTATTTTTCACGCACACACATATGACGCGAACGCGTCGTGTGCTCATTTTTTTTTAATATTTGGACCCCGTTCTAAGATAGCTGCACGATAAGAAAAATAGTAAAATTTCAATAAAAATCAAATAAGTAAGAAAACTATTACTACGAAAAATAACTAAGGATACGAAATTATCGGGTTGCCTCCCGACAAGCGCTCTTTTACCGTCACTAGCTTGACGGTCAGCTCCTCTAAGGAGGAGGATCATAGGGGCTCAACTCTTCACCCCTTACTTTGAACTTCTTTCCTCTGTCTCCATAACGTAGCTCAATATGCTCCAGAGAGAGGATTATGATTACTGTATAAATCCATGCTGGATTGCTGGTCAACACCACCTTCATTCTTGGGGATAAACCTTCAGTGGGGATCTTTTTATTTTTCCATCCTCTGGGTACTTTCTTCTTTTTGGGAACCTCCTCCTTGGTAGATGATGCATTCCCAAAACCAAACTTAGGTTTGATGTCAGGAATTTTATTGATTGTTGCCAAGGGAGGTTTGAGCTGCAAATTCTACTGTGTATCATCACGGGATTTTTGAAGGGTTGGATCAATAAGCTCAGTCTGCATGCACCTCTCTTCTTCACCTGCTGAATGTACATCTTTGAAAACATGAAAGACTAGTTGCTCATCATGCATTCTAAGCACTAATTCGCCCACTTCTACATCAATCAGAGCTCTTCCGGTGGCTAGAAATGGTCTTCCTAGAATTATAGAGGCATTCTCATCCTCCCCCATGTCAAGAATCACAAAGTCTACTGGGAGGAAGAACTTACCCACTTTGACCAAGATATTCTCCACTAATCCGTATGCAGGCTTCATAGATTTGTCTACCATCTGTAATACTATCTTTGTGGGTTGTGCCTCTTAGATTTGCAGCTTCTTCATTATAGATAAGGACATTAGATTTATGCTTGTCCCCAGATCACATAGGGCTTTCTCAAAGGTTGTGCTCCCAATGGTGCATGGAATTTGAAAGCTCCCTAGATCTGACATATTCCTTGGCAAGTTATTCTGAATTACAGCACTACATTCTTTAGTCAGGACTACTGTCTCGTCTCCCTTTAAACGCTTCTTCTTTGACAATAGCTCTTTCATGAACTTGACATAGATAGGCATTTGTTCCAAAACCTCAGAAAAAGGAATATTGATTTGTAACTTTCTGAAGACTTCCAAGAACTTTGAAAATTGCTTGTCCTTGGTCTCCTTTTGAAGTTTCTGAGGATATGGCATCTCAGGCTTGTACTCAGGAGCCTTTGGCAATGTAGGATGAGTGTCAAGAGAGTCTGGAAATGGGTTGTCCGCACGCTTTGGAGGGGCGTGCTCTTCTTCTTCCTTCTTCTCCTCTGGAGCTTCTTTTTCAACTGACTCTTCATTGACCTTAGCCTCAGAGTCAGCTACTTTACCACTTCTTAGTTGAATAACCTTGCAATCTTTTTCAACAGGCTTCTCAGCAACTTGTGCTTCCATACTTGCCACTTGTCCACTTATCAAGGTGATAGCCTTGCATTCCTCTCTTGGATTTACCACTGTATTACCAAGAAGGCTATTAGTGGTCCTTTGATCAATTTCATTAACTTTTGTTGCTAATTGACCCATCTGAATCTCTAAGTTCTTGATTGATGCTCTGGTTTCCTGTCTAAAACTTATCAACATTACTTTCAAATCATTATTCTGTTGGGGCTGAGAAGTTGCTTGCTGAGACGACTGAAACTGGTGGTTATTAAAATTATTCTGTTGAAAATCACCCTGAGAATTATGATTAAAATTTTGTGGCCTCTGAGGTTGCTCTCTCCACCCAAAATTTGGGTCATTTCTCCACCCCTGATTGTAGGTCTTAGAGTAGGGATCATTGTTGGGTTTCTAGGAGCACTCCCCATGTAATTGACCTGTTCAGAAGAAAATTGAGCATAATCATAATTATCATTTTGCATAAAATTACCTGTCATGTCATAAGAGGCTTCTTGAGGTGGATTTTGGGTGTTAATAGCTGAGACTTGCATTCCACCCATCTGTTGAGTAAGTAGACTTATTTGCTGAGACATAAGCTTGTTCTAAGCAAGAAGAGCATTAAGAGTTTTTATTTCCATGACACCCTTCTTCTAAGGAGCCTCAGAGTTCACAAGATTCGTGTTAGATGAGTATAAATATTGGATACTAGCAACCAATTCAATAAGCTCAATAGTCTCCTCCGGTGTCTTATTCTTGTGCAATGAACCACCTCCAGAATTATCTAAGCACATCTTGGACATTTCACCCAAACCTTCATAAAAGATATCTAGTTGGGTCCATTTGGAGAACATGTCCGGAGGGCATTGCCTAGTCAGTAGCTTGTATCTCTCTCAAGCTTCATAAAGAGTTTCACCATCCTTCTGTCTGAAGGTCTGAACCTCCACCCTAAGCTTAGTCAGCTTCTTTGGTGGGAAAAATTTAGTAAGAAACTCAGTAACAACCTTGTCCCAAGTATCCAAACTCTCCTTGGGTCGGAAATCTAGTCATAGCTTTTCTCCATTCCTCAGAGCAAACGGGAAGAGCATGAGTTTGTACATCTCTAGGCTCACTCCATTTGTCTTCACAATATCACAAATCTACAGAAAATTGGAAATAAATTGATTTAGGTCTTCGTGGGGATGACCATAATACTGGCAGTTTTGTTGCACCAGGGTGACTAGTTGTGGCTTCAACTCAAAGTTGTTCACAGCTATAGGAGGCACCACAATATTTTTTCCATAAAGATCTGCAGTAGGAGCAGAATAAGAGCCAAGCACTCTCCTTTATTTCTCATCCCCATTCGGATTTTCCACATTGACATTATTAGCATTATTAGGATCCATAGTGGATTCTGCAGCCTTGTAAAGTCTTGCCTGTTGTAAATGTCACCTGAATGTCCTTTCAGGTTCAGGATCAAAGTCTAAGAGATGTTCTTTGTCTCTGTTCCTGCACATAAACAAACAAAAAACAAGAAAAGATGGGAATCTCTACGTCAGAGTGTAGAGAATTTCCAGTGAGGTAACCTGTGTAAAGAGATAAAATATTTTTTTTCAAGATTAATAAAGCAAAAGTTAAATAAAATTAAAACTAAAACGCCTAATCTAAGCAATCAAACAACTAATAGTTGTTAATCACTATCAATCCCAGGCAACGGCGCCAAAAACTTGGTGCGGTGATTTAACAACCACAGACTAACCGGCAAGTACACCGGGTCGTACCAAGTAATACCTCAGGTGAGTGAGGGTCGATCCCACGAGGATTGATGGATCAAGCAACAATGCTTGATTGATGAGCTTAGTCAGGCAAACAGAAAAGAGTGTTGGATGTTCAAAGAGCATTAAACAATCGTGCAGAAACTAAAATAGTAAAGTAAATGGTTTGGAAATAAAATATGGAGAAAACAGTTAAGGTTTCAGAGTTATCTATTTTTTCGGATTAACTTTTCTTACTAACTATTTTAATCATGTAGGATTTAACTTATGACAAACTATATATGACTAGACCCTAATTCCTTAGACCTTTCTAGTCTCCTCTAAAATTCATCAACAACCAATTCCTTGGTCAATTAATTCCAATTAGAGGGTGATGATCAAATTCCAGTTTATATGCCACAAAAACTCTAATTACCCAAAAATAAAAGGATTATATGTCACGTATCCTGTTAAATCCAGATAATTAAAATTTAGGAGAATATATTTTCAAGCTGTTGTTCAAGTAAAGAGCTTTTCCAAGTTATACAAGAACTCAAATAGAAAGAGGGTCATACTTCTATTCCACCCAAATTCATAAGATGAAGAGCGAAAATAATTCTTAAATTATAAATCCATATATAAATTAAAATAGAAAAAGCAATAAAATCAATTCATACAAATAGACAGAGCTCCTAACCTTAACATGGAGGTTTAGTTGCTCGTGGTTCAGAGAAAAAATAAGGATTCAGGTAAAATGTACTGAGTTCTAATCTGATGGCATGAAAAGTTAACTAATGGAATCTCTTTTTATAACTAATCCTAATTAATTTTAGAAAAATCTATTTTCTAAAATTAAGTAATATCTTTTCCTAATTTAAAAATCAAATTTAAATTTAAATCAAAATTAATTATAACAATCATCAAGTCTTCAATTGATGGATGGGAACCACTTGATTTCTTCACTCTGCATCCTCTGATCTGTGCTTTCTGGGCTGAAAACTGGGTCAAAAGCAGCCCAGAAATCACCCCCCAGTGCTTTCTGCACGTGGCGCATGTCACGCGTTTGTGTCAGTCACGCGTACGCGTCGATAATCTTTTCCGCGTGTCATGCGTACGCGTTAATTATGCGCACGCGTCGCTGTGTAAATCTTCAAATCACGTGTACGCGTCATTCACGTGCACGCGTCGCCATGGAAAGCTCCAAATCATGCGCACGCGTCAGGTACGCATATGCGTCGCTCCTCGCTGGTTTTCTCCTTTAATTCTTATGCTGCAGAAACTCCATCAAATCCAGCTGAATGCTACCTAAAATAAACAAAAATGCACAAGACTCAAAGTAGCATCCATAGTGGCTAAAAGATAATTAATTCTTGATTAAACTCAACAATTTAAGTATAAATTCACTAGAAAAAAATAAGAAAGATGCTCACGTATCAAACACCATCTACGCATGTTTATGAAACAGGACTTAGTTTGGTACAGGGTGGATTGAATGGGCGAAAAGATGTAGCTGCAGGAATACCACCGTTACAGGGTGGGGGGAATTAGACAGACATCGTGATGGGAGGATGAAGCCGCAAGAGCTCCCGTTTGAGGTTGCTAACATATTATTTCTAATTTTGATGTTTTCGTGAAAACAAGCTTTTCTAAACATCTTAAATTTTTAGTATCAAAATACAATCAATATTCATTAATAATAATAATAATAATAATAATAATAATAATAATAATAATAGTAATTAACATCTCAAAACTATAAGAAATTAAGCGCAATACTTCTAGCAAATACTTGATAAGGGGAGAATTCATTATTTGAGTATGCAAAAATTAAATTATTATCACTCTTTTTCTTTAAACCAAATTAATATAAAATATAATCTAAACTAAAAAATTTGGATAAATTTTGATGAAAATAAGACTCAAATTTTGTAAGTCTTAAAAAATTATAACAAGAAAGAGGGAGCAAGGTAAAAGAACAAACCAATGAGAAAGTAGATAGATGGAGCGATAGAGTAGCATATGAGGTAAAGAGAAAGGATGCACCGACTATAGCAAGATGGATTGGCGGCCATGCAACTCCACAACGACACAGATGCGCAAGGTGAAAGAAGAAAGAATAATGGTTTCACGACCTTCTACTTTACTTTTGTGTATGGGTCTGATGTTAAGATTTGAGAATGAGTTGGGTCTAAATGATGCCTCCATGCATGTGTTAATTATATTATTAAGAAAATGTTTGATTTAGTAGCGATTGTCCACAAAACCACCACTAACCTATCAGATTCTATTGCACATTTATAAGTGCAGATTGAGGCACCGTTATCTTTCTAATTTGCTGCGATTTTGAAAATGGTTTTCAATTTTTCGCTGCTATTTTCTGTTTGTGTTGTAGTGGTTAGACATTCTAATGACTATCTAAAGTGGTAATTGAAGTTTTTTTATCTCAATTTACTCTTTACAAAGCATTTAAAATCCTAATTCTCATTTTACTTATGAATTTTAAAGGTTTCTTAAAGAGTAAATTGAGTAAAAAATTTCAATCGTCACTTCGGATAACTATTAGAAAATTTAGCAACGTAGCCATCAATTCGTCTCAACACAGCGTTAATGGTTTTGAAACAAAAATAAAGTCGGGATCTTATATGAGTCATAGATTTTAAGTTGGGAACTTATTTGAATAAATTAAAATTTTAAGGAACAAATTGAATTATGAGTATAAATTGAAATATTAATTTGAGTGTTTTTTTCCTCCATGCATCTTAGTTGTTATTATATATCTATCACACACAATATAATATAGTTAAAAGCATTTTTTTTTCAATTGGTACTGTATGATCTCTCGTTTAATAAAAAAAAGAAAGATAATCATTTGAGGCCATAGTGAATGGAGACAATGTCATAAAAGTTAGTTTAATAATCATCGGTACTATAAATGAAAGGTTGAGATTAAGTAATGGATGACCTCAATGTTTTTGAGCAATGAAGAGGATCTATCCCAGCTCTAACAAATGTTGACTTTGACAAATTTGCCATGATAATTGCCATGATGGTCCTATCCCAAAAGGAATGAAAAAATACAATTCAGATATCAAAGTGGCTCCAATAATAATAATGAACAAATTCTATGAAGAGATTCTTCCTTTCATTGTTTTTTCTCCTCTCTCCCCAACACCTCGAAAGCTCTTTAGGGTTTGGGAAGAGTAGTGCATCTTACATCAGTTTTACATCGTGAATCCATCCTCATTAGATACATCTAGTGAAGCGTGTAAATCTTCAGTATAGTGGTCCTGAAAAACAAAATGGCAAGTGAAACAGAACACGTAAAACCAACAAAACAGGAACATGAAGAACCCCTAGTAGTGTACGATGAAGAGGACATCTCGGAAAGTGTTCAACAATGTCAAAACAGTATCATCAGAAGGCTCGTGACTAACAAAGAAATCAACTTGGGATGGATCCAGACAGCAATGACAAATATTTGGAAGAGACCAAGATGCTTCAGAGTAACGGAAATAAAACCAAAAATATACCAGTTTTTTTCCAACATGAAGCAGATCTGAATAAAGTACTTAGAGGAAATCCATGGTACTTCAGAAATGCTTGGCTGATAGTCAAAAGATGGCAAAGGGGAGAGGAAAATGTTGACAAAGGACTAGACACAGTAGAGACCAAAATGTAGATCTGAGGCCTCCCAAAGCATTGCAAAACAACAAAGCTTGGGAGGAAAATAGCTGCGTGTATAGGAGAAGTATCTGAATGTGAGTTGTATGAAGTAGGAAAGGATCAAGAAAGGTTCATCAAAGCCACTATCAAGATGAACACCAATACACCTTTCATGAAGGGAACAAATGTGGGCAGCAAGGAGGAGGGTCTCATGTAGGTTACCTTCAAATATGAAAAGCTACCAACTTTCTGCTACTACTGCGAAAAAGTAGGACACGACGAGAACACCTGCGAGAGAGCGGAAAAAAATGAAGAAAAAGGTAAGAATAATTCGAAATCCCTAGGTCCATGGTTAAAAGTTGAGTACATAGGAACCAAAGTGAGGAAAACGAATGAAAAAATAGAGACTGAACATGGCCATACAAATATGTGCGATCAAGCACTAAAAGCTAAGCTAGCTGATAGGTTAATGGAAAAACTGGCGAGTCTGTCGGTTGCGGACTCTCAGGAGTCTGAAATCGGGAAAGATTCATGCGAGGCCCCTGCGATAACTCTCCCGGGCATCTTCTTGCTGAGAAGGGATTTGGGAGAAGATATCAAAAAGGGGAAGGACCTCCAGAAGCCTTCAGATATGCCACCGAAAGATAACAAGGAGCAAAAGAAAGAAGCCGCAGAAAACAAGATAAATGAGCAACCAGAAAATGGAACAAAGTAGCTGATGAATGGTAAAAAAGAAGAAGAAAGGAATATAGAAGAACAGAAAACAAGAGCCTCTAATGGGATAAATGACATCACTAACTCAAAGGGAGGAGAAAAGTCTATAATGGAAAAGAAATGGAAGCGACAAGCCAGAGAGGTAGCGGGAAACATAGTAATGAGCCCAGATCCAGAAAACAAAGCACAAAAGAGGAAAGATAATCCAGCAGAAGAGATTGAGACAGATGAAATAACAACAAAGAACAAGAGACATGCAACAACACAAAGATCGGTGGAGGCTGCTGTGCAGCCCCGCTGGGAACCATGAAAATACTGAGTTGGAATTGCCGTGGGCTTGGGAACCCATGGGCAATGCGAGCCTTAAACAAGCTCATCCAACAAAAATCTCCCAACCTTGTCTTCCTCATGGAGACAAGGAAGAAGGCGAATGAGATAATGAGGCTGAGATACAGAGGTGGGCTACAAAACGTAATTGGAGCGGATTGTAAGGGCGAAGGAAGACAAAGAAGTGGGGGTCTAGCAATGTTGTGGGACAGCTCAATAGATATCAAATTGATATCCATGTCATCAAATCACATTGACATTGAGCTGAAAATAGAAGATAACAGCTGTGTTTGGAGAGCAACAGGGTTTTATGGCTTTCCAGAAAATCAAAACAAGAAAGCTAGTTGGGAACTTATAAGGTCGCTTGGACAGAATTCTAATCTCCCCTGGGTGATAATTAGCGATTTCAACCAGGTGATGAGCCAGAGTGAGAAACAAGGAGGAGCCCCAGTTATTTATCACAAGTCAGAGGCTTTCAAGAGGCTATCCAGACCAGTGAGCTTCTTGATCTCGGCTTCATTGGTAACTCTTTTACCTGGTCAAATGGGTAGGTAGGGGAAAAGAATATTCAAGAACGTTTGGACAGAGCTATGGCGAACATTGAATGGAAGGAGAAATTTCCAAAGTCAGCAGTCTAGCATTTAACTAGATATAAATCAGACCACAGTCCCATTTTTCTTGACTTAATTGGAAGTGAAAGGTTGAGAAGGAAGAAACAGAAAAAATTTAGATTTGAAGAAATATGGTTGACGAATGAAAATTGTGGACACATAGTGGAGGAAACATGGAAAAATAGCAGGGGGGACATAAAGGAGAAGCTGCAATTCTGCACTGAGAGACTGGATAGCTGGGGACAAGAAGTTTTTGGAGACGTCCCGAGGAGAATTAGGGTGAACCAACAGAGGCTGGACAATCTCAACAAACTTCCACAATCCGACGAGACTTTGAGGAGGACAAAAGAGATAGAGGCCGAACTAGACAACCTGCTACAAGGCGAAGAAATTTGGTGGAGTCAAAGATCAAGAGCCACATGGCTGAACCATGGAGACAAAAATACCAAGTTCTTCCACCAAAAAGTATCCCAGAGAAAAATGAGGAATCGGGTAGATTCAATCACAGATGACGCGAGAATCAAGTACGAGGATGAAGAGGAAATTGAAAGAGTAATGAAAAGTTTTTTTGAGAAACTGTTTACATCGGAAGAAGTTATAGATGTGAAAGAATCAGTTGATGTGGTGAGAGGCAGGATAAATGATAAAAGATTTGAGACTCTCAATGCTGATTTCACTAGCGAGGAAGTTTATCAAGCGCTTCATCAGATGCACCCTACGAAAGCATCAGGACCCGATGGCTTACCAGCCATCTTCTACCAAAGAATGTGGAAATGTGTTGGCAAGGATGTCACTGATGTTGTCCTAAAGATTCTCAATGAAGGAGCTGACCCAAAGCAAATAAACCAAACCCATATCTGCATGATCCCCAAAGTGGCAAGGCCAAAACACACTAAAGAGTACCGCCCCATCTCTCTATGCAATGCCATCTTCAAATTGGAAACAAAAACCATGGCTAATAGATTAAAGATTATTCTCCCGCAGATTATTGGTGAAAATCAAAGCGCTTTTGTCCCGGATAGACTAATCACGGATAATGGGTTGATTGCCTTTGAAATCTTTCACTACATGAAGAAGAAAACAGGGGGAAGAAAAGGTTATGTAGGTCTAAAGCTCGATATGGAGAAAGCGTACGATAGAGTCAAGTGGATTTTCTTAAGAGAGGTGTTAATCTCAATGGCTTTTCCAAATAGATGGGTGCAAACAATCTGGAAATGTGTTAGTACAACCTCCTTCTCAGTGTTGCTGAATGGAGCCCCATCGAAACCTTTCAAACCCTCGAGAGGGTTGAGACAAGGAGACCCCCTCTCCCCATACCTCTTCATTATTTTTGCCGAAGTGCTATCGGGCAACCTTATGAAGGCGCAAGAGAGCAAAATGATTCACGGGATCAAGATCTCTAGAACAGGGCCAGAGATAAACCATCTCTTCTTTGCAGATGATAGTATACTCTTCACTAGAGCAACAGACCAGGACATCCAAGCAACAAAGGAAGTGTTGGTCAGGTTCCAACAAGCCTCGGGACAACGAATTAACACGGAGAAATAAGAGCTGTCTTTTAGTCGAAATGTACCTACTATCAGACAAAGGTTGATCCAAGAATGGTTAGGAATAAAGGATGTAGAAAGGCACTCAAAGTATCTGGGGCTACCGACTTTCGTCGGAAGATCCAAAAAATAAGTCTTCGAGTACGTCCAAGAGAGGGTGTGGAAAAAGCTCAAAGGGTGGAAGGAAAAGTTCCTATCAAAGGCTGGGAAGGAGGTGCTCATAAAAGCGGTGGTTCAATCAATTCCAACTTACATCATGGGGTGTTTTAGGTTACCAACGAGCCTATGTCAACACATCACATCTATGATTAGTAAGTTTTACTGGGACTCGAAGAATGGAGAGAGAAAGATACATTGGGTTAAATGGGAAAAATTCTGTAACCCAAAACAGAGTGGTGGATTAGGCTTTCGAGACATTGAGGCCTTTAATTCAGCTCTCAGCTAAACAGGGGTGGAGACTCATTCGAAACTCAGAATCTCTGGCCGCAAGAACCATCAGGAAAAAATCCTACAATCGAAAAACCTTTTTGAATGCAGATTTGGGGTTCACTCCTAGTTTCACGTGGAGAAGCATATGGCAAGCAAAAGGTGTGCTTGAACTGGGTGGTTTCTGGAAGGTAGGTAATGGTAAAGAGATTAAAGTTTGGAAAGATCCCTGGCTACCCAAACAGAATGGTTCAAAAGTATGGTTCCCCAACCCACCATCTTTAGACAAGAATACTAAAGTAAAGGAGCTTATGAAGGAAGAGGAAAAAGAATGAAATACAGAGCTGATAAACCAAGTCTTCCTACCTTTCGAAGCAAAACAAATTCTAGAGATCCTAATTCCCAGATCAGAGCAATCAGACAAGTTCATTTGAAAAAAGGCAAAAGATGGATTGTTCAGAGTAAAGCTAGCATACCACGAAATTAAAGCACAAAACAGGAATCAATCAACAAATTGGCAAGAAGAACAGAGAAAGGAAGGTACCTGAAAACAGATTTGGAAGATTAAAGCCTCCCCAAGAACACTGAATTTTCTGTGGAGACTGATGCATAAATCCCTCCCAACTATGAAGAACCTAAGGCGTAGAGGAATTGAATGTCCACCAATTTGTGAGAGATGCTGGGCAGGAGAGGAGACGGAAGAACACCTCTTCAAACACTTTGATTTTGCAAGGCATTTCTGGTTTGCATCACCATTCAATTTAAGGCCTGAAACAAACAGAGAAACTAATGTGAAAGGATGGATTATAGAGATTTTGGGTAAGCTTCAGATGAAAGAACAAGGCTTTTTTTGTACCTTACTAAATCAACTCTGGCAAGTAAGGAATTCAACGATTTTTGAAAAGAAAGTACTAACAATTGAGGAAGAAATAAAAAAAGCATTGACCTCCTTCGAAGAATTCTCGAACACCCAAGCTACTTTGGAAGAGTTGAGGAAGAGTCATAACCCACCAACTTTCATTACGCAGAAGTGGGAAGAGCCACCAAACTCAATGCTGAAAGTAAATGTAGATGCAGCCGTTGGTAAGATTAATAAAGGAGGTGTAGGAGTTGTTATTAGAGATAACCTGGGCCAAGTCATGGCAACAGCTTGTTGGGCTATTCCATTCCCCCTTGAGGCCCATGAGGCAGAAGCATATGCTGTCTATCGAGGAATGAAGATGGCTATAGAAAGTTGCTTTACAAATATTATTTTGGAGAGTGATAGTATGCAAGTGGTGAAAGCTCTCAAACAAAGAAAGGTAATTGACTCTTATTTTGGTTTCTTCATTGCTGATAATATGTATTTAATAGATAATTTTAGATCAATTTCTTTTAATCATGTGAAGAGATAAGGAAATAGAGTAGCTCATGAACTAGCACAATATGCTCTTACCAATCCAAACAGAGTGTGGATGAAAGATGCACCTACTCATGTAATGAATCTGGCCTTGATGGATATCTTGGCTCCTTTGAATTGATAGTTCTTCCTTTTCCCAGTCAAAAAAAAAATAAATAATGAATAAAGAACTATATACAAATGATGTTGTCACATAAATTACAAAAGTATTAATTTGTTAATTCTGAAATTTATGTGAGGATTCAGCCGGTTTATGGTTATAATTAATTAAACAGGGCCCCGATTTTTAACAAAAAGCTGCTTTTTGTGACAATAAAGGTTTTTCCTTTCCCTAATGTCATTGCCAACTGAAGTTAGACCAAGCAATTAGACCCCTAAAGAAGGGTAGGGTATTAATTTAGTCCTACAAAAAAGGTACTCCAACGTCAATCGATTTGTTAAAATATTATGATGTTGAGTCCATAAAATGTTAATCAATAAACTAAATTAAGATGAATTCTAATAAAAACATTCAGTGCTATTGCAATAGACCCTATTACAAATTTGAATTCGAGGTCGCAAAACTTTTATTGAAAATCTAGAAATTTAAAGTTTCAATACTTTTATAATGCATATATTAGAAATATTTTAAAATATCAACTTTTAAATAACCTTAACAAGTGTTCTTACAAAATCCTAAAAGAAATTAACACATCATTATACACCAATAACTATTTTTTATCATGTCATGTATGACCATTTTTTAAAAGATCAATTTGATGTTTTACTCGACGCTTGATTTTTTTATCAAAATGTTTTACTCCAATCTAGAATGATCAAATTGATTCCTATGATAGGGGAAAAATGACACTAGATCCTCGGGCTAATCCCCATCTCTTCTAATATTTTTTTTCTATTATTATTTTGGGTGGTGTTGCTCTTATAATTTAGTCCTGAAAACTATTTGTGGCCATTTCTTATTTTTTGGTTACGTTTATCCCAGTTAATTTTAGCTTCTAGTAAAATTAAAATTATTTGCAAAAAATAAAGTTAGCTTAGTGATAGAAACACATTATAATTCTGAATAAATTTAGATTCCATTCCTAAAAAGAACATCTTTTGGCCAAACACATCTAGCTAACTTCAAAACAAAATTTGTTAGGATTGAAACATAATGCAACTAAAGCAAACTTCAATAGCTCACAAGTTAATTAATTTCACCTAAAATCAATTTTATGAGAAGTAGAACGAAATACACACTGAGTCTAGAGGTGCCTTCATGCAGCAAAGCACAAGTCTCACACAACTCAAGTTGATATATATTTTCGCAAAAGAATAAATAGTTCTTTTCAGTTTTCACTTATTCCAAATAAAAATTATCACAACAATAACAAGAGTCACACCGACACACACATCAAATAATCAACAATAACAATCTCAGAGCTTTAATTAACTTTGCCACAAGAAAGTAGCATTTGCATTCTCATCACTGCAATAGAGACAAGGATGCTGCTGAAACCCCTGTGATTGAAGCAACTTTCTAGCTAAAATCACAACTTCTCTGTTACTTATCATACCAGGATTCTCCGTCAAAACCATCTGAACGGCATTGCTGAATGCACCATAAGCCTTTGCATTCACTTCGTTCGGCCTCATGTCGGCAGATGTCTCATCAGGCTGGCAGCCACTCAGCAGAACCCCGTTGTCCGCTCGAAGCGGTGTGGACAATTCAGGATCCGGCAGGGGAAGCCGGAACCTCAGGCTGGCTTCCTCACCGAAGGATTCTAACAAGTGTGTTCCAATGTCAGTGGTGTTTATTTTTGTTAGCGATGAAAGGTGCTGCAATATGGACTCAAAGGGAAGTGTCTTTGGGGTGTAAGTGTAATTTTTCGGTGCTTCACTTTTGGAGATTACTGATGATGGCCCTATCTGTTCCTTCTCTTTGTCGATTAGGCCGCCGCTGTGGCATGAGTCTGACAGGATTGTCAGGCTCGCGCCACTCGGCAGCCGATTCACCAGTTGCCGGAAATCCAAATCTATATTAATTGACAACAGTAGTGAAGGAATTAGTTCAATAACTTAATATGTTACCTTTGTTAAGATGGCTATTACGGTTTAAAACGTAATTACAAGGCATGTGATCTAGTTTAGACCACGTATCCTGCCCTGCTTTTTTTAATTTAGTTTTTGAGTTACATAACTGAAATTTATTGAATAACAATAATGTAAAGGATTATTTTAATTTCTAGCTATAGCTTCAATCCTAATTTTCTCTCTTAAGTTTCAAAAAAATGTAATTTTTTTTTAAGTTTTATTTTATCTTATTTTAATTTTTTTAATCAAAATTACTTTAGAAAAACATGATATTTTTTAAAAGAAAAGTTTTAATTTTTCCCAAATAACAAAAATAAAATAAATAAAACACTTGGGATAAAAATTGAATGCTTTAAATGTTAAGTATGAAATTAAAATTTAATCTAAACATTAAGAAGTAAAAGAGTATTTAGCTTGTTAAGCTTTTGATAGGTCAACCTTATTCTATATGAAAGTTAGTACCTCCTGCTATAAGAAATCCATTAGAAAATAACTTGCCAAATTTAATATAAACATTATTTATCTAAAACAAATGGCCATTTTCGCTTTCTAATTCTTGTCTCTTAATTTTATTTCTTCTATTTGTAGAATTTTTTTAAAGTAATATTTCCAAGTATAAAAAAAAATTATATCTGTTATTTCAAATTTTCCATCGGAAAACCATGAAAAATATATAGTAAACAGAAATAAGGTGGTATTTAAAAATACAAACTTTAAATAAAATTCAAATACACCTTAATTGTGCTCTAATTAGTGCATCTTTTGATTATATGATTTTGCAAACAATTTAATGAACAAAAATATCATGTTTACGCAAAAAAGAATTAGTCACTAAATCAACTATAGTATATTTGTTTATAAATATATGTATTTTTTTTTCATTTTCAATATGTCTTATGTACGGATTTTTAATTTTTTATATACACGTAACAATTGATAATACATACCTGTGATAAGATTGAAGTCACAAGGCACAATTGCTTCCTCTTGGCGGAATGGATGGCCACGTTTCTTTGAAGGGATCCTGGTTCCATGTCCACTGTAGTGAAAGTACAGAACATCCCCAGCTTTGGCTGCATCGACCATGCGAGCCAGCGCCAGCTTGATGTTGGCGCCGGTGGGCAAAGCCGAAGATGAGCCGGGTGCATCGGTTAGGACCTCAATGTTGGCAGCTTCAAACTCAAAGCGCTTCACTAGTGTGTCCCTCATAGCCAGCACATCGTTTATGCAGCCATGCAACTCGTTAGGGGTGTTATAGTAATTGCACCCCACCAAAACAGCTAGCCTCTTATTCTTTCCCTCCATATTTTAGAATTCTGATGCTGGTGGTTTAATCGAGAGTTTTAATTTCTTAGTGTTTGGGCTAATGGGCCTAGAGAGATGATTGATTCATGTCCATTATCCTTCCAATGGAGTGGATTTATAGTTCTTGGAGTAGCATTGTTCATTGGCTTTGAATTTGATGCAAGCAATCTTCTACCTCGTGTATTGTTGTCTTTCAAGCGAGGGAAATTATTATTTTTTAAAAAATATTAAATAAAGAAAATTTTCTAAGTGTAAAGGAGTTTGTTAATCAACCTATGATTAGAAATTTATATTGTTACTTTCGGGCAAGACTATACTGATATGTTAAAGATTGTGACTGGGGAAGATTAGGTTTTAACTTCATTGGGTAAATGGAATGGAAGAGAAAAATGTGACTTTCTTTTTCTTTATTAGGCGTATAATAACATATGATTTCAATGAGTTATATATAGTTCAAATGACATAGTCTCTTTATACTCGTCTAAGAGGTCGCGGATTCGAATCTCCCTATTTTTGGTATATATATATTATTCATATACCGAATTACCCATACAAGACTTGAATTTTGATCCAACAATACATAGTGTCTTGAAAGTTTGGCCTAAATCATGGGAACCTCTAAATAGTAGAGTCTTGACGTATGAGAATAATCAACCAATTGAAAAATTATATTTTATCTAAGCTAATAATCTGAAGCAACACATGCTCACATGGAACTTGCTTAAGCTAACGATTAATTTATACTTGCCCACAACTCATCCACTCATTCCATAGCTAGGTCCAACCTAACTAAGATAAGCTTTCTAAATTTATTTTGATCAAAATAAAATATTATCATTATTTCATTATTATTATTATTTATTATTATTTTGATATGTTCTGTTCATAAAATCGCAGTGACTTCGAGTTCTTAATTAGCTTGGTCATTGAAACGGTCCTTGCGTGCAAGCAAACCGCATATTTTTTGGGATGTTCCCACCGGATATCCATCATTTATGTTTCAGTTTATAAAGCAACAAATTTTTTGTTATGTTTAATTGTTTATATAATATGGTGGATATTCTAATGGATTCTATAATTATCCTTATGTGAAGTTGTTTTATTTTAACCATTAGATAATAAATTATTGGATTTATTTGATATGTTAAAAAATGTTATTTTTATTTAAAAGATAATAAGTTACATTTTTAAACAAAATATTTTGATAAAAAAAAATAATTTTGGCATCTTCTATAGAGTAATTGCCTATATAATATACCATAGAATGAAATGTCTCTATCTAATTGAGACACGATAAGTTCTTGTCTTGCACGTGATAATGCACTAGCAAGTTCCATCTTGAAATCAATAACACAATTCTCAAAATTGATTTGATTTGAGACTGCGATGAGTTCTTAATCTTAATTAATATTCGTTATAATGAATAGGATTTGAAATGATTATCTCAATCAGTGTCCATGTTTAGAACGCAGCTACAAGATGTATAACATAACATAACATGGTAGTGAGTAGTGACATCCAAAATGGTTACAATCAAATCAAAAGTAATACATAAACACCTGACATCAACAGAAAATAAACGGAAATTTTGAAAATGTGACAGGCAAAGACTGATATTATGTGTTACGTAATCTAATAGCATGCCAAGTTCTGGCAAATTTTCTGATCGATCAGCATTTCTGTAATCAAATGTTGTGAAAATCTTTAGAGAAAAAGCAATTTCATCCCTGAAAGCTTCAAATTAGGCTATGCCAAACCTGCACCTGAATTAGTGTGTTTAACTGCATTTTTACATGCACAAACCTTAAACGGACGATGATTTCAAAGTCAGTTTAAGTCCCAGTGTGTAATTTCCCCAAAATTGATTTTATTTATAAATCAACAAGGATTTTGAAGCGGAATTTGAGATACAACTAATAATGAATTGAATCCTTTATTTTTTATTTTACTCTTCCTTTATTTTGATTTAGGTTGCTGGAAAAAGAAAGAAGATAGAGAAGAGAAAAACGTGTGCACAGGCCGAAAGTATTTTAAATAGATCATATTTAACATCAAATTTTTAATTTAAATTATGTGTACACAAAAATTAATTACCATATAATTGTGTATAAATACATTTGTTGCTTAATTTATTTTTAATATATCATTTATATTTCAAAATATATTTTATACTAGTGATTGATTTTAGTAACTAATTTTACTGAACAATACATACCAAAAGGTGCTTTAGTGATCTTTGATGATCAACACTTAACATGGTTGTTTAATTAGGAAATGAATCCTCTCAAATTTTTTTAATAATTAAGGGAATAAAGTATCATCTCTAACTCTTCAATATTTTTTCTCTCATATTTTCTCTTAGTTAGTGAGAGAGATCACATTTTATTCTCGCAATTGTTAAAAAAAAAGGTGAGAACATCTATTCCCGTTTAATTATACCAAATTAATTAGCTCCAAATCAAGTAAACAGCTCAGACAGTTATTCTGTGTCCTCATTTGGGAATAACCAAATCAGGTTTCCCATGGACAAACCCAAAAACACATAATGGAAGGAACACTTTATTTACATTGAAGGAACATGTATAATGGAAGTCTGTAAATTGGCCAACATCCAAAATGTATATGGTTGTTAGGGGAAAATTGTAATAAATCCATGTACCAACCCTGAGTGGAAAATATGTAATACAGAAAATTCAAAAACTGTACCTTTTCAATTCTCTTATCTGACTAGCTTGTACCCTGTAAAAACCTCACATTCACCAAGTGATTTTGTGTCAGAGCTATGTACACTTTTAAATACATAAAACAACTTGAAGGCTAACTCTCTCATTCTGTGCAGTAATGTCCCACTAATAGTAATCCTCACATTCATTTTTGAGTTTCATCTTCATGATTTTCATGAAGAGAGGCGTCTTAAAGATCTTTCCAAACATTGAAGTCGGTACTTGAAGCATTATAGTTTATAGTGTTGTCCTGGCATCCTATAAAGAATGTACTCCGAACCGGATCTATGTTCACCAAAGCATGTGCCGTATTACTGGGGCTGGCAGCAACAACAATATCATCTGGACCAATGATCACTTCGGCGTAACCAGTATCAGTTACCTCACTATTCTCCAACTGCAGACAGGTTTAGACTTGCAAGTCATGAATGGGAATTATATGCAGAAGTAAAAAGTTATTAATAATACAAAGAAATGTGAATGCCAACATCTTGTTCACACGCCATGCTACTTCCTGAAACTAGAATTCTGCACTAAACTAGGGATTAGGACTCTGGTGTAGACAGAGAATTAGAACCTGTGAACATCATTAGGTCCTTTCCACCAATCTCAGCCATGTGATAGTTTGGGAGTGGGTTTAATTTTCAGAAATTCTTCGCATCCATCATTGGCCTTGCGTTAGAAATGCCCCACAGGACACATTTAGGGATCAAGTACACTTTGGTGGTAAAAATTGGAAAATAGTAATTGCAGTGTAAAACAACCAATCTACACCCGACGCTCAATAAATAGTGATTGCAGTGTTAAACAAGGAATCGCTGATTCTCTTATCCCCAACAAACAAAAACACAAAGTAAACAATGAAATGTTCTGCAGATGCAATGCAATTCTTCATTTAAGCCTGATGCAAAATCAACAAATTGTGTCAGATGAAATACTTTTCAACCCAAAGCAATGGAACTATGGCAGCCTCATCAATTAACACCCCCACCCTCCTTTTTCTTCCATGCTTTTTAGAGCTTTTCCCCCCGAGATTTTTTAGAATTGTGATTGCAACTAATAATTAATTACATCATGCTGTTAAAACTCCTTTACTCTCTGCAAGAGATGCTATACTTAACAATAAATAGTGAGAAATATCTCGACATATGAAGTACAAATAAATGTTAATAAAATAATAGAAATATAGAATCCCATAAAGCTTACCCTAAATTTGGTTAGGGCACCCCAAAGGACAAATGTCTCGTTGCAATCATGATGCCTATGATTCCCTCTCAACCTGCCAGGCCGAATCTCTCCTATATGAACCGAAGCACAAGTGAGAGCTCCACCTGCAGAGAACCAACCACCATTTCCCTTTCAAATTCCAATGGCCACAAAACATAGAATCACATCGTACATCTAAGTCTCCGTTAAAACACTCAAATACATCAACAAATCCACTAAACTAGGAAACAGATCATAACAAGAATGCAAAATCCTCATTTAAAAAAAAATAATAAAAAAGCTAAATGCAAACTATTCTCAAAATGGACGAGACACCAAATTACTCCACCCAAAAATTCTCAACTTCAATTTGACCTTGCTCCTTCGCATAATCACATTATAAATATGCTAATCTCCAATCTATGAACCAAACAGATGGCTAAATACACGTTCAACGATATTCAATTAAAAACTACGATCGAATTTGACATACCGATCTCTAACTAAAAGACAATGATGAGAAACACCGAAGTTAGAGGGGAAAAAGAAAAAACCTAAAATGCCAGAAGCTCGAGCTAGCGAGATAGGGTCGAGGAGCCAACCGCGGGTGTCCTTAGCGACGGGGGAGGGGACGGAGGAGCTGAACCTAACAAGGTTGGCCATTCTATCGGCTTCGCGGGTTGATTCCGTTAGAGGCGACGGAAAGCGTTGAAGGCGGGCGGAGGAGGAAGAAGAGGAATGGTGGATGGTGAAGGAGATCCATGTGAGGATGAGGAGGAAGCAGAGGAGGAAGGGAAGAGCTTGCGGCTTCTGAAGGAAGTGAGGGAGTGTGGCGTGGAAAGGAGGACGGATCTGGTGGAACCCAGCGGTGGGGTCCAGGGATGGACCTGCAAGGGCGGCGGTGTTGATGTAGACTGACCTTCTGGTGTTGGTGTTGGTGGCAGTGGTGGGGCTCCTCTCAGTTGGCCCTCTCATGTCTCGTTTCAGTTTTGCGTGTGTTGGAGAGATCCTCTTCCTTCGGTTTCCTGTTTTTTGTCCTCGAAACCACAGTTTTGTGCTTGCTTCCTTGCTGGGGTTCGGCGGTGGAATCTGGATACTGGATAGAGTTTGACAATAGAGGGTGCCTAGTATTGGCCTGTGTATGTTGGTGATTCCGTTTGGGTATTGTTGCTCTAGTTATTTATTAAAAGAAAAGCTCAAGACACTGATTTTAATTTATGTTAGTCAGTATTTTTAGTGAATAATTTAATATTTTTAATTTAATAGTTTAATATTATATTTTTAATTAATATTTATAGATATTATTGATTAATTATTGAATAAAAAAATAAATTATATTAATTTTATAATATTTTTCTTTTTATTTTTTTAAGATAAAATGTGATATTTTATAATATACTTTTTAAGTAGGATTAAGAAAAATATAAAAAATATTATATAATAAAAATTCATACGTAATAATATTAACTGAAAAATTAAAATGATTTATTTTTATTTTTTAATTATTTTTTTTGTTTAAAAAATATTATGTGACTCTAAAAAATATATTATTAGAATTTAGTTAACATTTGACCTAAACACATATGATAAATTTATTATTAATAGAAAATTTTAAATATTTTTATTTAATACAAATAAAATAAATACATTGAAAATTTAAATTTTTTATATTTTTAATAAATTTTATTTTTGTAATTTTAACATTTGCTCTTAGGACTCATGTTAGCTAAATCCATATTATTAATATATAATTCTATAACATACTAATACAATTAGTATTGGGCTAGCCCAATTAGAAAATTATACTATAAATAGGAGTATGATGTAATAATGTAAGGGGACATGGTGTAATTGGAAACTCTACTTTCTCTCTTTGGCCCTATGTCTAAGGATTTCTCTTCTATTCTCTGTGATTATCTCTAATTCTCTCTAGTTCTTGATACAAATTCGTATCAAATGGTGCTTTCATTGAACACCATGCCAAATTCCTATGATGATGCAATTTGGAATCAGATTCAAACTAGCTTAGATCACTTGAATTCAGATTATGAAAAAACGATCCAAAATACTTGCAGATATTCAGGCAACCTGCACCAAAATTTGTGCAACCTTCCGAAATCATCAACGAATCCAACAGCTTCCAATATGTCAGATTCAAGCCAAATCAACCTCAGCTTTTCCACCACTCAACAATGATTCAACAAAGCCATCATTAGAAAATTCAATAATCACAGATCTTCAATTTTGGAATTCAGATCAAGAATATCAAATTGCTAAGTCTACAACAGCGAAAGCTTCAGAATCAGCAAGGAATCCAGAAATTACAAAAGAAGTTCACATCAAAGGAGAAGAAGGAGACTCATCAAATTTAAAGTTTACAGTTCAACCTCAACTACAAATAAAATCAACAGAGGTGGCAGATCAAGCAATAATTCAGCATTCATCTTTGTCTATTTATAATTACTACGATGCAGTACCACCATTTCAGCAACAACAACAACCATCTTGTCTAAATTCAACTCTCATAGATGCATAAAACAAAAAAGAAGCAACAGATTTGGCTGAAGTAGCAGAATTAGCTTTCAATTTTGAATTTCAACCAGTAGAATCAACAGCCATTTCAGTTCAAGTAGGATTCCAGAATTCAATTCTAGAACTGCAATCAAACTTACCTCTCATTCCAGAACATACAAGAGAAGAAAACATGGATCTACATTTGGCGCATTTGGAGGAAACGGCTCCGGCCGAGGAAGAAGTTATCGTCCAGGGCGGCGGATCAGCAGTGGAGGAATGGAATCGCCCACCGCCAAAGCTACCTTACTCGTTTACAAAGGCGGCGGTTGGCCAGGCGACGGCAAGCGGCGCTGGCGAAGCTGTGGTTCTGCATCAAGGGAGTAGTGCCGAGGTCGGCACCATCGTGATGGAGGAAGGAGAGGACACCGTGCATGAAGGAGGTGGCTAGATCCAAAGCGGCAAGGACGGTGGCGCGAGTGGTTCCGCGGGTGTACTTCGCTGTGGCATTGTCGCGACGCGCAGAGCACCGCGAACGACGAGAAGTCGTATGGAGAAAGCACTGAGTTCCGACGGCAATCCTCGCAGAGGCTGGCTCCGTCATGCTTCTCCGTTAGTGGCCAAGCCACCGCCTTTCACGGCGGCTGTCTTCCCGTGGGATCGAGGCGGTGAACAACACAACAACAATTTGCAGTGGCGAGCGGCGGTTTTGGTAAGTGGCAGAGAGAATGCCACAACAAACCAGGGAGACGAAAGACGGAGATGGCAGGACGAGAGCTGGATGGCAGTTCCCCCATGCAACTCCGCGACTGCCGGCGACGTGTGGTGCACGAAATTGGAAATTACAATTCTTCACAACTTCACACAACTAACCAGCAAGTGCACTGGGTTGTCTAAGTAATACCTTACGTGAGTAAGGGTCGATCATACGGAGATTGTTGGCTTGAAGCAAGTTATGGTTATCTTGTAACTCTTAGTCAAGATATCAATTATAATTATCAGTTGACTTGCAAATAAACAAAAGAGCATGAAATAAATACTTGTTATGCAGTAATGGAGAATATGTTGGATTTTTGGAGATGCTTTGTCTTCTGAATCTATGCTTTCTTCCTGTCTTCGTCTTCACGCACGCAAGTTCCCTCCCTTGGCAAGCTGTATGTTTGGTGGGTCACCGTTGTCAATGGCTACCATCCATCCTCTCAGTTAAAATAGTCCAGGTGCGCTGTCACTGCACAGCTAATCATCTATCGATTCTCACTCATGTTAGAATAGGATCCATCGATCCCTTTGCATCTGTCACTAAGCCCAACCCTTGTGAGTTTGAAGCTCGTCACAGTCATCCAATCCCTGAATCCTACTCGGAATACCACAGACAAGGTTTAGACTTTTCGGATTCTCAAGAATGCTGCCAATGGATTCTAGCTTATACCACGAAGACTCTGATTAAGGGATCTAAGAGACACTCATTCAGTAGAATGGGGTGGTTGTCAGGCACGCGTTCATAGGTTGAGAATGATGATGAGTGTCACGGATCATCACATTCGTCATATTGAAGTGCGAATGAATATCTTGGATAGAAACAAGCATGTTTGAATAGAAAACAGAAATAATTGCATTAATCCATCGAGACACAGCAGAGCTCCTCACCCCCAACAATGGAGTTTAGAGACTCATGCCATCAAAAAGTACAAAGTTCAGATCTAAAAATGTCATGAGGTACAAAATAAATCTCTAAAAGTTATTTAAATACTAAACTAGTAACCTAGGTTTACAGAAAAAGAGTAAACTGAGATAGATAGTGCAGAAATCCACTTCTGAGGTTCACTTGGTGTGTACTGGGGCTGAGCTTTGAGCTTTACACGTGCATAGGCTATTTTTGGAGTTAAACGCCAGGTTGTAACCTGTTTCTGGCGTTTAACGCCAGAATGGAACATGGAATTGGCGTCAAACACCAGTTTACATCATTTATCTTCAAGCAAAGTATAGACTATTATATATTGTTGGAAATCCTTGGATGTCTACTTTCCAACGCAATTGAGAGCGTGCCAATTGGATTTCTGTAACTCTAGAAAATCCATTCCGAGTGCAGGGAGGTCAGAATCCAACAGCATCAGCAGTCCTTTTTCAGCCTGAATCAGATTTTTGCTCAGATCCTTCAATTTCAGTCAGAAAATACCTGAAATTACAAAAAAAACACACAAAGTCATAGTAAAGTCCAGAACTATGAATTTTGCCTAAAAACTAATAAAAATATACTAAAAATTAACTAAAACATACTAAAAACTACATGAAATTACCCCCAAAAAGCGTATAAAATATCCGCTCATCACAACACCAAACTTATACTGTTGCTTGTTCCCAAGCAACTAGATAAATAAAATAGGAAAAAAAGAAATCAAGAAGCAATAATATCTCAGAGTTTTAAGTGAAGCTCAGATTCTAATTAGATGAGCGGGGCTAGTAGCTTTTTGCTTCCGAACAGTTTTGGCATCTCACTTTATCCTTTGAAATTCAGAATGATTGGCATCCATAGTAACTCAGAATTCAGATAATGTTATTGGTTCTCCTATTTTAGCATGTTGATTCTTGAACACAGTTACTTATGAGTCTTGGCTGTGACCCTAAGCATTTTGTTTTCCAGTATTACCACCAGATACATAAATGCCACAGACACATAACTGGGTAAACCTTTTCAGATTGTGACTCAGCTTTGCTAAAGTTCCCAGTTAGAGGTGTCCAGAGTTCTTAGGCACACTCTTTTGCTTTGGATTACGACTTTAACCACTCAGTCTCAAGCTCTTCACCTGGACCTTCATGACACAAGCACATGGTTAGGGATAGTTTGATTTAGCCGCTTAGGCTAGGATTTTATTCCTTTAGGCCCTCCTTTCCATTGATGCTCAAAGCCTTGGATCCTTTTTGCCCTTGCCTTTTAGTTTAAGGGGCTATTGGCTTTTTCTGCTTGCTTTTTCTTGCTTCAAAAATCAATTTCATGATTTTTTAGATCATCAATAACATTTCTCTTGTTCATCATTCCTTTAAGAGCCAACAGATTTAACATTCATAAACTCCACTATCAAAATTATGCACTGTTCAGGCATTCATTCAGAAGACAAAAAGTATTGCCACCACATATAACTAATTTGAATTTTTCTTATTAAAAACTCGAAAAAATATTGCTTCCTTATTCTAAAAATCTGCTATTTTATTCATGTTTGATGATGATGAGAAAAATAAATTATATCTTAATTGGAGATAAAATCAAAATAAATATACTAATTACTACTACTCATATATAATTTCTAAGGTAAATTCCTAATAAGAAAATTATCACAGAGTTAAGGCTAAGATTAGGACTCAACAACCTTTATTTTGGGAGGTGGATGCTCCTTTAGTCTGTGGGATGCTTAGCCCTTCAAGACATAGCTTCTGACGCTTCAGTTCCTTCAGTTCACACCCTTGCTCTTCTTGTTCCCCAAGCAGTTTGCAAAGCATGCTATTTTGATTTTGCTGTTCTTCCTTTAGTTGGTCCATAGCTTCTTGCAACTTGGTAACAGATGCTTCAAGACACTCCCAGTATTCAGTTTGAGGGATTTCCGGGAGGAACTCCTGTGCTTTCCTCTTGATGGGATCGTCCTGCACTTGTTGTCCTTCCATTGATTTTTTGGAGATTGGTTGCTCAACTGAGATATACTCATTTACTCCCATCTTTACCCCAGCATCTTTACACAGCATAGAGATTAAGCTTGGATAAGCCAATTTGGCATCTTT
The DNA here is from genome assembly GCF_014773155.1 of Arachis stenosperma. NCBI lineage: Eukaryota > Viridiplantae > Streptophyta > Magnoliopsida > Fabales > Fabaceae > Arachis > Arachis stenosperma. Next base: position 106,778,729 of record NC_080382.1, read on the forward strand.
GGAGTTCTTGTTTGCAATTGTGTAAAGTTCACAAGAAATCAGCTGATGAACTTCCACTTCTTTTTCCAACATAATACAATGGATCATTACTGCTCTTTTGATGGTGACTTTAGAGCGGTTGCTAGTGGGCAGTATAGAACGCCCAATGAAGTCCAGCCAGCCTCTGGCAACTGGTTTGAGATCTCCTCTCTTGAGTTGGTTTGGGACACCATTTGTGTTGGTTGTCCACTTGGTTCCAGGGAGGCATATGTCCTCTATAATTTTGTCCAAGCTCTTATTTATTCTCATCATTCTCCTACTAAAGGAGTCTGGGTCATCTTGCAGTTGAGGCAGCTTGAAGATCTCTCTTATTTTGTCAGGGTGGAGGTGAACAATCTTCCCTCTGACCAGAGTTCGAAAGTCATAGAAGGCGGTTCCAACTATTCTCTACCTGTCTGTTTGCCACAGATCAGAGTAAAATTCCTGAACCATGTTTCTTCCCACCTTTGTTTCAGGATTAGCTAGGATTTCCCAGCTCCTGTTTCGAATTTGCTCTTGGATCTCCGGATATTCGTCTTCTTTCAGATCCAACTTAACTTTCGGGATCACTGACCTTAGACCCATAATTTTGTAGTAATAGTTTAAATGTTCTTTGGTTAAGAACTTCCCTTGATTCCAAAGTGGTTTTGGAATATTCTCTTTCTTGCCTCTTGGAGTGGTTTGTTTTCTCTTAGGAGCCATGATCTTAGTGGGTATTGGCTTAGTGATCATGGATAAACACACCAAACTTAGAGGTTTGCTTGTCCTCAAGCAAAAGAAAGGAAAGGAGAGGGATAGAGGGAGAGCCAAGTTCGAATTATGGAGGAGATGAGGGAAGCCGAACGTGGATTTAAAGGGAAGGGGTGGATTTTCGAAAATTTTTGAAGAAGATATGATTTGTAAAAGATAAGTATGATAGGAAAAAAAAATATAATTTAAAATTGAAAAGATATGAAAGATATTTGAAAAAGATAAATATGAATTTTGAAAAGAAGATATGATGAGTTTAAAAAGATTTGAGAAGAATTTAAAAGATTTGAAAAGAATTCAAAAAGATAAATGAGTTTTGAAAAAGGTTTGAAAAGATATTGAAGAAAAATTAGGAAATATGTTTAGGATTAAAAATTTTTCGAAATTGAAGTTGAAAGATGAGAGTTTGTAACATGTTTATGCAAGAAATCATGAATTGAAACATGAAAAATGGAAAAAATTTGAAGTGAAAATGAAGTTACCTTCTCCCCACAATCCTGGCGTTAAACGCCCAACTGCTGCATGTTTTGGGCGTTTAACGCCCATTTGTAGCTTCTTCTAGGCGTTTAACGCCCAGCTGTAGCTTCTGGCTGGCGTTAAACACCATAAAATCCTTTCTCATTGGGCGTTTTTCTGAACGTCCAGGATGCTGCAAATCTGGTGTTTAAACGCCCAGAATAGTATCCATTCTGGCGTTTAACGCCCAAATGGCTATCCCTACTGGCGTTAAACGCCCAGTAGATGCTTCTTTTGGGCGTTTAACGCCCAAAATAGCTTTTACTGGCATTTTCACACCAGTGAGCTTCTTTTTGCTGTTTTATCCTCTGAATCCTTCTGTAACTCTGTGAACTCATGCAATTGATACTTTACCTTAAAGATAATTAATATGAACCCGTAAAATTATCATTTAATTAACAAATAAGCTTTGTTAATGGCTGGGTTGCCTCCCAGCAAGCGCTTCTTTATTGTCTTTAGCTGGACTATTACTGAGCTTTAATCAAGTCGAATGCTCAAAATTGCTTTCAAGATAATGTTTGACTCTATGTCCATTAACAATAAATTTTTTGTTAGAGTCATTATCCTGAAGCTCTACATATCCATATGGTGACACACCTATAATCACATATGGTCCTCTCCACCGGGATTTCAACTTTTCGGGGAATAATCTGAGCCTATAGTTAAACAGCAGAACTTTCTGCCCTTGCTCAAAGACTCTGGATGACAGCTTCTTATCATGCCATCTTTTTGCTTTCTCTTTGTAAATTTTTACATTTTTGAAAGCATTGAGTCTGAATTCCTCTAGCTCATTTAACTGGAGCAATCATTTTTCTCCAGCTAACTTAGCATCAAGGTTTAAGAATCTGGTTGCCCAGTAGGCCTTGTGTTTCAGTTCCACTGGCGAGTGACAGGCTTTTTCCATACACAAGCTGGTATGGAGAGGTCCCTATAGGAGTCTTGAATGCCATTCTGTATGCCCACAGAGCATCATCCAAGCTTCTTGCCCAATCCCTTCTACGGTTAATCACAGTCTGTTCCAGTATTCTTTTAAGTTCTCTATTAGAGACTTCAGCTTGCCCATTTGTCTGTGGATGATATGGAGTTGCCACCCTGTGGCTAACTCCATATCGAACCATAGCAGAGTAAAGTTGTTTATTGCAGAAATGAGCACCCCCATCACTGATTAGTACTCTATGGACACCAAATCTGCTGAAGATATGTTTCTGGAGGAATTTTAGCACTGTCTTAGTATCATTAGTGGGTGTTGCAATAGCCTCCACCTATTTGGATACATAATCCACTGCCACTAGAATATAAGTGTTTAAGTAGATGGTGGGAAAGGCTCCATAAAGTCAATATCCCATACATCAAACAACTCAATATCCAAGATCCCTTGTTGAGGCATGGCATAACTGTGAGGCAGATTGCCAGATCTTTGGCAACTGTCACAATTACATACAAACTCTCGGGAGTCTTTATAGAGAGTAGGCCAGTAGAAGCCACATTAGAGGACTCTTGTGGCTGTTCGCTCACTTCCAAAATGTCCTCCATACTTTGATCCATGGCAATGCCAGAGGATCTTCTGAGCTTCTTCTTTAGACACACATCTACGGATTATTCCATCTGCACATCTCTTGAAGAGATATGGTTCATTCCACAGATAGTACTTTGCATCTGAAATCAATTTCTTTGATTGCTGCCTACTATACTCTTTGGGTATGAATCTCACAGTCTTGTAGTTTGATATGTCTGCAAACCATGGTACTTCCTGGATGGCAAAGAGTTGCTCATCCGGAAAGGTTTCAGAGATCTCAGTAAAAGGGAGGGACACCCTTTCTACTGGTTCTATTCGGGACAGGTGATCTGTTACTTGGTTCTCTGTCCCTTTTCTGTCTCTTATTTCTTTATCAAACTCTTGCAGAAGCAACACCCATCTTATGAGTCTGGGTATTGAATCTTGCTTTGTGAGTAGATATTTAAGAGCAGCATGGTCAGTGTACACAATCACTTTTGATCCTACTAAATAAGATCTGAACTTATCAATGGCGTAAACCACTGCAAGTAACTCTTTTTATGTGGTCGTGTAGTTTTTCTGTGCGTCATTTAAAACACGACTGGCATAATAAATGACGTGTAGAAGCTTGTCATGCCTTTGTCCCAATACTGCACCAATGGCATGGTCACTGGCATCACACATTAGTTCAAATGGTAATGTCCAGTCTAGTGCAGAGATGACTGATGCTGTGACCAACTTAGCTTTCAAAGTCTCAAACGCCTGCAGAAACTCCTTATCAAAGATAAATGGCGTGTCAGCAGCTAGCAGATTACTCAGAGGTTTTGCAATTTTTGAAAAATCTTTTATAAACCTCCTATAGAATCCTGCATGCCCCAGAAAGCTTCTGATTGCTTTAATATTGGTAGGTGGTGGTAATTTTTCAATTACCTCCACCTTAACTTGATCCACCTCTATTCCTTTGTTCGAAATTTTATACCTAAGGACGATTCTTTCATTCACCATAAAGTGACATTTTTCCCAGTTTGAAACCAGGTTAGTCTCTTGGCACCTTTTCAGAACAAGTGCTAGATGGTCAAGACAAGAGCTGAATGAGTCTCCAAATACTGAGAAGTCGTCTATGAAGACTTCCAGAAACTTTTTCACCATATCAGAGAAAATAGAGAGCATGCACCTCTGAAAGGTTGTAGGTGCATTACACAGACCAAATGGCATCCTTCTGTACGCAAACACTCCAGATGGACATGTGAATGCTGTTTTCTCTTGATCTTGGGGATCTACTGCAATTTGGTTATAACCTGAATAGCCATCCAGAAAGCAGTAGTAATTATGACCTGCTAGTCTTTCTAGTATCTGGTCTATGAATGGTAAAGGAAAATGATCCTTTCTAGTGGTTGTATTGAGTCTTCTGTAGTCAATACACATGCGCCAACCTGTAACTGTTCTTATAGGAACCAGTTCATTCTTTTCATTATGAACCACTGTCATGCCTCCCTTCTTGGGGATAACTTGGACAGTGCTCACCCAGGGGCTATCAAAAATAGGATAAATAATCCCAGCCTCTAATAATTTAGTGGCTTCCTTTTGCACCACCTCCTTCATAGCCGGATTCAGCCGCCTCTGTGGTTGAACCACTGGCTTAGCATCATCCTCCAATAGGATCTTGTGCATGCATCTGGCTGGGCTAATGCCCTTAAGATCACTGATGGACCACCCAAAAGATGTCTTGTGTGTCCTTAGCACTTGAATTAGTGCTTCCTCTTCCTGTGGCTTTAAGGCAGAGCTTATGATTACAGGAAAAGTGTCACCTTCTCCCAGAAATTCATATTTCAGGGATGGTGGCAATGGTTTGAGCTCGAGATTAGGATGTTTCTCCTCTTTCTGAGGGGTTTTCAGAGGTTCTATTATTCTCTTTGATTCCTCCAGATCAGGCTGAACATCTTTAAAGATATTCTCTAGCTCTGACTCGAGACTCTCAGCCATATTGATCTCCTCTACCAGGGAGTCAATAACATCAATGCTCATGCAGTCATTTGATGTGTCTGGATGCTTCATTGCTTCAACAGCATTCAGCATGAACTCATCCTCATTGACTCTCAAGGTCACTTTCCCTTTTTCGACATCAATGAGGGTTCGTCCAGTTGCTAGGAAAGGTCTTCCTAGGATGAGAGTTGCACTCTTGTGCTCCTCCATCTCTAGTATTACAAAATCAATGGGGAATGCAAATGGCCCAACTGTGACAATCACATCCTCAATCATGCCTGATGGGTATTTAATGGAGCCATCAGCAAGTTGAAGACAGATCCTGGTTGATTTGATTTCTTTTGCCAAGCCAAGCTTTCTGATAGTGGATGCAGGTACTAGGTTGATACTTGCCCCAAGATCACATAGAGCTGTCTTGGTACAAGTGCCCTCTAATGTGCATGGTATCATAAAGCTTCTAGGATCCTTAAGCTTCTCTGGTAAGCTTTTTAGAATGACTGCACTGCATTCTTCAGTGAGGTAAACCTTTTCAGTTTCTCTCCAATCCTTCTTATGACTTAAGATCTCTTTCATGAACTTAGCATAAGAGGGTATTTGCTCAAGTGCCTCTGCAAACGGAATCTTTATTTCAAGAGTCCTGAGATAGTCTGCAAAGCAGGAAAATTGCTTATCATGTTCTGCTTGGCGGAGTTTCTGAGGATAAGGCATTTTGGCTTTGTATTTTTCAACCTTAGTTGCTGCAGGTTTATTTCCTACAGATGTGGTTGGAGAAGCTTTTTTAGAGGGATTGCTATCAGCACTTGTATGTGACTGATCCCTCACTGGCGTTTGAATGCCAGGGTTGAAAGCTGGATTGGCGTTGGACGCCAACTTCTTACCTGTTTTTGGCATTTGAACGCCAGAACTGAGTCCCTTAGGCGTTTAACGCCAACTCCTTGCCTGTTTGTGGCGTTTGAACGCCGGAACTGAGCATGGGTTGGACGTTTAATGCTAGCTCTCCACCCTTTTCTGGTGTTTGAGCACCGGAATTATTCCTCTCTGGGCTCTTACTGTCCTCAGAGGGATTTTGGGTAGCAGTTTGTTCATTTCTTGGCTTCCTGCTGCTTTGAAGTGAGGTATTTAATGTTTTCCCACTTCTTAATTGAACTACTTGGTACTCTTCTGTTATTTGTTTTGATAACTACTGTTTTGTTTGCTTCAACTGTACTTCCATATTCATATTAGCCATTCTTGTGTCTTGTAGTATCTCCTTGAATTCGGCTAGCTGTTTTGTTAAAAAATCTAATTGCTGATTGAATTCAGTAACTTGTTCTGTAGGACTAAGTTCAACAGTTACTGTTTTAGCCTCTTCTTTCATGGAAGACTTACTAATTAGGTACAGATGCTGATTTCTGGCAACTGTATCAATGAGCTCTTGAGCTTCTTCAATTGTCTTTCTCATCTGTATAGATCCACCAGCTGAGTGGTCTAAAGACATCTGAGCTTTCTCTGAAAGCCCATAATAGAAGATGTCTAACTACACCCACTCTGAAAACATTTCAGAGGGGCATTTTCTTAGCATCTCTCTATATCTCTCCCAGGCATCATAAAGAGATTCATTATCTCCTTGTTTAAAGCCTTGGATGTTCAACCTTAGCTGTGTCATCCGTTTTGGAGGAAAATATTGATTCAGGAATTTTTTTGACAGCTGTTTCCATGTCCTTATGCTAGCCTTAGGTTGGTTATTTAACCACCTCTTAGCTTGATCTTTTACAGCAAATGAAAACAGTAACAATCTGTAAACATCCTGATCTACTTCCTTATCATGTACTGTGTCAGCAATTTGTAAAAACTGTGCCAGAAACTCTGTAGGTTCTTCCTGTGGAAGACCAGAATATTGGCAACTTTGCTGCACTATGATAATGAGCTGAGGATTCAACTTAAAACTACTGACTCCGATGGAGGGTATAAAGATACTACTCCCATATGAAGCAGTAGTGAGATTAGCATATGATCCCAGAGTCCTTCTGGACTGTTCATTTCCACTTAGGTCCATGATGGAGAAAGGGAGATGTTGTGAATTGGAGATTCAAATAGTATTAAAATATTTTTTCAGAAAACGGGAAAAAATAAAATAAAATGAAAAATGGGTGAGAATTTTCAAAAAATGAAGAGAGAGAAAAAGTGGTTAGGAGGTTTTGAAAAAAATTTGATTTTTGAAAAAGATATGGTTGAAAAAGATATGATTTTTTTTAAATTGATGACTAATTTAATGCTAAATTTTTGAAAATTATGAGTGGAATGAGGAAACGATCTTTTTTATTTTTGAATTTTAATGAAAAGAGAAAAACAATAAAAAGACACAAGATTCAAAATTTTTATATTTAATGCTCCTTATTTTCGAAAATTTGGAAAGAAAAATACCAAGGAACATCAAACTTAAAAATTTTAAGATCAAAACACAAGAAAGACTCAATAACACTTTGAAGATTCACAAGAACAACAAGAACATAAAAAGAACACCAAGAACACTTTTTGAAAAATTTTTTAAGAAAATAAGAACACAGAAGACACCAAACTTAAAACATGACACTAAACTTCACAGAAAAACTAAAAATTAATAAAGAAAAATAATATATTTTTTTAAAAAAATAAAAGAAAAATTTGAAAAGTATATAAAAGACTGTGACCCAAAAGACAAAATTTTTCCTAATCTAAGCAACAAGATTCACCGTCAGATGTTCAAACTCGAACAATCCCCGGCAATGGCGCCAAAAACATGGTGCACGAAATTGGAAATCACAATTCTTCACAACTTCGCACAACTAACCAGCAAGTGCACTGGGTCGTCCAAGTAATACCTTACGTGAGTAAGGGTCGATCCTACGGAGATTGTTGGCTTGAAGCAAGTTATGGTTATCTTGTAACTCTTAGTCAGGATATCAATTATAATTATCATTTGACTTGCAAATGAACAAAAGAGCATGAAATAAATACTTGTTATGCAGTAATGGAGAATATGTTAGAGTTTTGGAGATGCTTTGTCTTCTGAATCTCTGCTTTCTTCCTGTCTTCGTCTTCACGCACGCAAGTTCCCTCCCTTGGCAAGCTGTATGTTTGGTGGGTCACCGTTGTCAATGGCTACCATCTATCCTCTCAGTGAAAATGGTCCAGGTGCGTTGTCACCGCACAGCTAATCATCTGTCGGTTCTCACTCATGTTGGAATAGGATCCATCAATCCTTTTGCGTCTGTCACTACGCCCAACCCTTGTGAGTTTGAAGCTCGTCACAGTCATCCAATCCCTAAATCCTACTCGGAATACCACAGACAAGGTTTAGACTTTCTGGATTCTCAAGAATACTGCCAATAGATTCTAGCTTATACCACGAAGACTCTGATTAAGGGATCTAAGAGATACTCATTCAATCTAAGGTAGAACGGGGTGGTTGTCAGGCACGCATTCATAGGTTGAGAATGATGATGAGTGTCACGGATCATCACATTCGTCATATTGAAGTGCGAATGAATATCTTGGATAGAAACAAGCATGTTTGAATAGAAAACAGAAATAATTACATTAATCTATCGAGACACAGCAGAGCTCCTCACCCCCAACAATGGAGTTTAGAGACTCATGCCGTCAAAAAGTACAAAGTTCAGATCTAAAAATGTCATGAGGTACAAAATAAATCTCTAAAAGTTGTTTAAATACTAAATTAGTAACCTAGGTTTACAGAAAATGAGTAAACTGAGATAGATAGTGCAGAAATCCACTTCTGAGGCCCACTTGGTGTGTGCTGGGGCTGAGCTTTGAGCTTTACACGTGCATAGGCTATTTCTGGAGTTAAACGCCAGGTTGTAACCTGTTTCTGGCGTTTAACGCCAGAATGGAACATGGAGTTGGCGTCAAACGCCAGTTTACGTCATTTATCTTCAAGCAAAGTATGGACTATTATATATTGTTAGAAAGCCCTGGATGTCTACTTTCCAACGCAATTAAGAGCACGCCAATTGGACTTCTGTAGCTCCAGAAACGCTATTCCGAGTACAGGGAGGTCAGAATCCAACAACATCAGTAGTCCTTTTTCAGCCTGAATCAGATTTTTGCTCATATCCTTCAATTTCAGCCAGAAAATATATGAAATCACAGAAAAATACACAAACTCATAGTAAAGTCCAGAAATATGAATTTTGCCTAAAAACTAATAAAAATATACTAAAAATTAACTAAAACATACTAAAAACTACATGAAATTACCCCCAAAAAGCGTATAAAATATCTGCTCATCAACGTGTGGGTTGGAGTTGAGGCGGCTGGATCCTTCCTCCTCTTTCCCAGCACCAGGAATGAAAGGGAGGGGAGAGTACTACTCCCTATTCACGGGTTGGGCCTCCCAAATGAGTATGCAGCCCAAATTCAGCTACTGCAGAATGGGCCAACTACTCCAAAAAATTATTATTGTGATCAATTAATGGATCCAATTATTTTTAAATAATGGGATCCTGGTGGTTAAAATTTTTTTAGCAGTAGCATAGCAAATATTATTTTAGGAATGCTGCTTTTTTTATTATTTGTAATTAGCTTTTATAATTTTTATTCGGATTTATATTTTTTTTACAATCTTGAGGACAAGGTTATTTTGAAGGGTAGAATAATGATACAGTTAGTATTGGACTAGCCCAATTAGAAAATTATATTATAAATAGGAGTATGATGTAATAATGTAGGGGGATATGGTGTAATTGGAAACTCTACTTTCTCTCTTTGGCCCTATGTCTAGGGATTTCTCTTCTATTCTCTCTGATTATCTCTAATTCTCTCTAGTTCTTGATACAAATTCGTATCACATACATTGAAAAGAAAGTTATTCCCATAATGAAATTCTTACGTGTTATTTACTAGGTTTATTCTCAATTTTTGTTACATGTATTGACCTATTATTACAATAACATTTCTACGTCAAATTATTCTCATTAACCACAATTTTCATGACCATAACCTTTATTACAATAACATTCCTACATCAAATCATTCTTATTACACTACAATTTTTATGCCCGTATATGATTTTTTATCTTTTTTTTTTCAGTTAATTTTACATGTATGTACTCCCCTAAAATTTCAAATTTTAAATTTTAAATTCAAAATTAAAATTAAAAAAAATATTCTCATCATTTACACTCTCTCTCATTATCTTTTTCTATTTTTCTCTCCTCTTCCTCTTCTTCTTTAGATATTTTTGTCACCCAATAACCTTTCTCCGTCATTTCGTGATGTCGTGCCAAGTGCGTAGTGTTTATCGATGTCATAGTGGTGGATACGGAGGAAGAAGCGGTGAAAGAGAGTAGATCGGTGAAAAAATTGAGCAGCTGCCACAGCAAGCACATGCAGCGAGACTAGGCAAGCGGAGAGCACAACAGCGACGGTGACAAGAATAGAGCGGTATCTATCATGGTAAAAGGGACAACAGCAGTTGTGACAGAAGTTACGGTAGTAGATGAGGTTGCGGCAGGGGCTATGGTGGTCGAGGAGTCTAAGGCAGCGGGGGGCTCATTGGTCACAGTGGAGTTCGTGGTGGTGGTCAACATGGTGATGGTGGATAAGGTGGAGGATGTGATGACGGTCGTGCATGGTACAACTATGGTGGGCTGGGTCAAAGATTATAACCAGTGAGGAGGCGGATGCCGAGATAGGTACGGCAGCATTTGTGACGGTAAAAGCTGCTACAACTATGGTGATAGAACTTTATAATTTATTTTCACTTCTAAAATAGATTCTGACATTAGTTGCTATTGTTTGTTAATGAATTTGATTTGTTGTTATTCTGTAGGAAAATGAGTGAAATAGTTGGTGTGGTGAAAGAAGGGGCCTTGGAGTAGGTGAAAATAATTTCATTCATCATTCTTCACATGGTTTATAGTTTACAATATAATAGTTATTTCTTATTTTTGGATTTGTTATTATGTTCAGTTTATTGTCATCATCATGATGTATACCTATGCATTCTACTATTATTGCATAAATTTTATAACTAGATCTAATAGTGATAAGGTGGTTTATGATTAACAATTAATAAGTTTTTTACCAAGTATTTTAATATTCTTATTATTTCACACTCTTCTTAATTGAAAATACGAATATATAAGAATTAACAAATCTACGAAGATTTTAATCTTTGTTAAACAACTTGGGTCTTTTAAAGTTATCTTTGGCTATTTTAAAATTATCTTTGGCTATTCGAATTCAATGGTTTTAAAATGCCGCTCAGTTTATCTTTAAAACATTAATTTATTTTCGTTCCTTACAAAAAGGTTTTTTAATTTTTTTTTTTGAGCGAAAGCTCAACACAACAAGTGGAGCAGAAGTACCATCAGCATAGTATGAGACTAGAAACTAAAAATAAATAAATAGAACAAAACAAACGTAACTGTAGATACCCCTTTGTCATCTCCGGCATTGCCATCAACAACAGAAAGGGTCAACACCTAACCACTCCTTGTAGCTCAAAGCAGACATGTTGATAATCTCCTCAACCCCTTTTTCTTTGTTCTGAAAAATCCTACGGTTCCGTTCTAACCATAAGTTCCAAATGATCACACAGAAACACACCATCCATCTCTTGCACTCCTGTTTTGTATTTGAGTTCTCAGTCCAACTCTAGAAGTGGTCTTTTAATACACCTGGACAAGTCCATTGCATTCCAACATATGATAACCAAGCACATCATACATGCCAAGCAAAGTTATAACCAAGAAATAGGTAGTGGCCATATTCTACACTATTGTTACATAACACACATAAAGTATCTTGTTGGTGAATGATCCCAAGGCGACTCAGTCTCTCCTTCGTATTAACCCTGCCAACCAAGACAAACCAGACAAACAACTCTACTCTGGGTGGGACAAGGCCTTTCCAAATGCTCCTAGTAAAGCTGTAACTATGTATATCCTCTGGAGCCATTTCCAACTGCAACACCTGCACAAATGAGTTAGTAGAGAAAATTCCTTGTTTATCATACTTCCATACAACTCTATCCTCTCTCCCAAGGTCAAGTTTGACCAGCCTCAGAGTGTGGTGAAGCTGGTTCACTAGATCCAACTCCCATTGGAACAATTCTCTCCTCCATTGAAAATTCCATTTCCACTCTAGCCCATCCCAAAATCCACAATCCACTATCATTGATCCTATTCGGTTTGAAACCGAGAATAGCCTTGGAAACCAGTCTTTCAAAGAACCTCCCTGAATCCAGACATCCTCCCAAAACCGAGTTCGTTTCCCATCACCCACCTCCATAGACAACCCAGTAAGCATCTTTTGTCGGACTTCTTGACTCTTGAACTGTAACTGACATATATCCTTCCACGAACCACCTCGGATAGGTAGTTCTTGAGAGGACAGTAGCTCATTTGGGTTCAGGTTGTTACAGGAACATACTACCTTCTTTCATAGAGGACACTCCTCTTTAGAGAACCTCCACCACCATTTAAACAGAAGGGCCGAATTTCTTAGCATAGCATCCCCAACCCCCAATCCACCTAACTTCTTAGGGGCCTGAACCACTTCCCACTTAACCAAAGCCATGCCACTCTTTCCATCTTCTTTATTCCATAGAAATCTTTTCTGCAAGGAAATCAGTTTCTCTGCAACAGCCTTTGGCATCTTATAGAGGCTCAGATAATAAACCGGTAGGCTATTTAACACAGATTTAATAAGTACCAGCTTACCGGCCTTATTGAGGATCTTGGCCTTCCAAAGACTAAGCTTCTCCTCCACTTTATCTATTACTGGCTTCCACGTCTTCACTAGCCTTGGGTTTGCTCCTAGAAAGATACCGAGATATTTAACAGGTAGATTGGCTTGCTTATAGCCTAACACACCACACATACGTTGTACCCATTGCTCATTGCAGTTAATAGGAATCAAGTTAGATTTATCAAAGTTAATGCTCAGACCTGACATCAACTGAAAGCATCTAAGTAACCTCCTGTAGTTCTTGATTGTGTCTTCCTCCAGAGGGCAGAACAAAACAATATCATCTGCGAACTGTAGATGTGACAACTCAATATGATCTCTCCCAACCATCAACGGTGATATGCGTCCGTTTCTCACAGCTTTTCCAATCATCCTATGTAGGACATCAACAACAAGTACGAAGAGAAATGGGGACAAGGGGTCCCCTTGTCTCAATCTCCTTTCCATCTTGAATGGCTTGGATGGTGAGCCGTTTATCAACATTGACATAGAGCACGTGCTAATACACTCCATCACCCAACCCCTCCAACTTCGACCAAAGCCCATCTTCTGCAATACAAGGTCTATAAAACTCCACTTGACTCTGTCGTATGCTTTCTGGAAGTCCAACTTTATTATTGCCGCTTTCCTCTTCCTTTGTTTGATCCACTGAACCGTTTCACATGCGATTAGAGCCCTGTCATAAATCTTCCGACCCTTCACAAAAGCACTCTGTGTCTCGCTGACTAACGCTGACATAACCCCTCTCCTTCTCCTAACCATCATCTTCGAGATTATCTTATAAACATACCCCACCATGCTAATCGGATGCAGATCTTTGATTTCCTTAGCTCCAATAAACTTGGGGGCCAACGCCACCCATGTGACATTAGCATCAGGCGGCAACCTTGAAGATTGGAAGAAACTCAACACTGCTGCCGTGAAGTCCAAGCCTATATCATTCCAACACTTCTTTATGAAGTTCATGTTGTAGCCGTCACATCCTGGGGCCTTGGATGAATCACAATCCCACACTACCTCTTTAATCTCCTCAGGTGACGGTAGCACCTCTAGAGCCAGAGAATCCTCCTCGCTGATCCTTTCCACCAGTCCATCTTTGAATCCCACCTCAGGGGATCTCTCTTGATGATATAATTCTTTGTAAAACTCCCTGATGGCAATTTTAATCCTAGCTTGATTCCTTATCAATCTTCCACCTTCTCCGTCTCGCCGAAGCTAAGTTATGAAAGTATCTCGTATTTTTATCCATGTCCCTTACAAGCCTCGACCTTGACATCTGCTTCCAATGTAATTCTTTTCTCACATGATTTAACTAATGCCTTCCTTCTTGCTTCCACTGTCTCATCATAGCTCCCATTGCCGACCATGTCATCAATCTTCTGAATCTCTTCCTCAAACTTCAATATTTTTCTGTCCATATCACCAAAGTTTTCTCTGTGCCATCTCCCCAAAGGAACCGCCAACGCCTTCAGTTTATCGGTGAATTGTAACTCCCCCAGCCCTGTCCATTCCTCCTTGACCATCCTTAGAAACCCTTCATGAGTAAACCACGAATCCAGACATCGGAACGGCCTTGGTCCAACTCTTAGTCTCTTCTCTTCCACTATGATAGGACAGTGATCTGACAACCCCCGTGGCCCACCTCACAAACGAGTCTCCGGAAATGCCTCAAGCCATTCCAAACTAACCAAAGCTCTGTCAATACGACTGCATGACTGTCCTCTGAACCATGTAAATTTTCTGTCTGAAATTGGCAGGTCCACCAAACTCATGTCATGAACCCAATCCTTATAGTCCTGTGCCGACAAAGGTAAGCTTTCTAGACCTCGCCTTTCTTCTACTTGTCCAATCTCATTAAAGTCCCCTAGAAAACAACAGGCACCTGGACATAACCCAGCTATGTAACTCAGCTCCTCCCACACAATACGTTTCTCATCTCTAGTGTGAGCACCATAAACTAAGAAGAACGCACAGTTAACAGACTTCTCTGACAGCACCCCTTCAACACATAGCCATCGCTCACCTTTATAGCAATTTCGGATTTTAAAGAAGCCATCATCCCACATTAATAATAGGCCACCAGAGGCACTATCAGACTCAACATATTCTCATCCCGCGGTTCCGCTCCTCCAAATTTTCGATACATCAAACCTTGTCACTAACTGTCTTTTAGTCTCTACCAAACCTAACATATCCAACCTATATTTTCTTTTAAGTTCTTTTACCATCCTCAACTTCCCGTCACCCCTTAACCCCCTAATATTCCATGAACTAATAATCATTTTGAAATATAATTACACACCTTTCTGAGATTTTTCGGTCTGCTTTGTCTTGCTTTAGCCTTCTGTTTTGCCAGTCTTCTCTTTCGAGCAATCTCTTCGTTCTGTTCTTGAAGGATAGCCATAATGTCTTCTTCTTTATTAAGTAACAATGCTCCAGATTCTTTTGCTAGCTCCCATGTCTTCCGATTTTCCAGCATTTATTCATCCAAACTTACAAACTCATTACTACTGTCCTCATCATCATTGGCGTGTCTTTGTTCCCCTTTATGATTACCTCTATCACCGTACCCGTCCTCCATATTCTGAACCGGCATATTCCTGTCAGTGGGCAGATCAATTCCCAACCCTGGCTTCCCTGAACTTGCCTTACCACCAACAACTATTTCATGATAGTCACCGTTACTATACCCGTTCCCCTTCTGTCCCCGTTGAACCTCCTCCAGACCCGTCTCATCCCCCTCCTCCCTGGCAACGTGTACATCCACCCTATAAGCCCCTGTTCGTATCGCTCTATCACCTCCTACAACCTTCCTTTCACCGGAGATCCTACTCCTACCCGGCGCACAACCAGCAGGCATCCGGGCGCCGTCTCCTTCACTCAAGCTCCGTCTCGAGGACGTCCCACCGACAGACGCAGTGCATCTTTCGTCCTCCTCGCGTACTGTTCCGTTCCACTCGCTCAGGTCTCCCTCTTTCAACCTTTCCACATTTCTCCGTGTCTCACCTCCTGCACCGTGCGAGACGTAGCTGCCTCCCCCTTCACGCTTTCCGAAGTTGCTGTCTTTCAGCCCTAACTCGCTTGGTTTCCTTAGCTGCGCAGATGGATCAGCAGAGACGGATCCCATTCGTTGGAGCTGGAGCAATCTGGCCCGATCCACCGCCTCATGGTCCATCTCTTGGATCAGACCGACCCGACCCACAGAATCATGGTCCAGCCCAGCATAGTAATTGCCGGTTCCCACCATCCAACCTGTTGGAGACTTTGGGCCTCCTTGGCCCAACCCTGTTTTGTTGTGCTTGATGGCATTGGTTGCCCTTTCTTTATTTGTCACACATGTTCCACTGGGCTTTCCTCGTTCCAGCCCATTCTGGTCGCAGTTGTAGCTCTACGGAATTGTGAGCTCCGAATCAGTTTCATTACTCTCTCCCAATCCTATAAAATCTGCTGAGCCATCAATATGACCATAAATTTGCTAATTCTTAACCGAATTTCTTTGATTGGGCTTTAAGTGGTCATAACTCCATTCGTTCAAAATTGACTCTGAAATTACTAATCTATCCTCATCTTCTTCTTTCCGTCGTACCCTTTCTGTAACCATTAATGCTGCCTGATCTCCATAGCCTATGAACTTTGCAAGGTCAGACGACATTGTAGCATCAGCATCAGGATCTCTGTCTACTTCGTTATTTTGGAGAACGCAAACCAGATCTTTGTCCGCTCTTTTTTTCACTGAACACCGTTAACTGTAGACTTCCTGTCCCACCTCTTTTACCAAGACGTCGAATCCACTGGTATCTAGAGTGATATGAACCCATTCATTGATCACATCCATAACACAAGTATCAATTAGTACACGGCCTACGCTAAACGAGGCGCACAATTCCGTCCCTTTATCACACCCAACCACCTCTCCTCATTGGCCTCCGATCTTCTTGAAGGTATCCACTGACCAAATATGTAATGGGACCCCGTAACACTCTAGCCAGACTCTTCGAGAATCACTTTTCTCCGATTCGTCCCACCTCCATACGTTATGAAATATTTGTAACAGGCTATTCATTTTGAACGTGTACGTCTCTTCAGCATTCAACAGGCTATCAAACGTCAGCAAGGCTTTGTAAGCTCCCAATTCTCGTACCTGAACAACTTGTGGGAAGTTCTTAGCTACCAAATCCTGCAGCAACCCAAAGTTAATGGCCATTGTTGTTCCACCTATCAGGCTTTTCTGCAGCTAGTTTAAGTTCTCTTTCGCCACAGCCACTTCCAGCTTCTTTGTCCATCCGTTCCCATGTGAGTCTGTCATCTTCTTATCTTTTCTCACATCCTTAGAACTACTAGATGGGAGAGCCGGAGCATCCTCACGTTCCTTTTGCTGCTGGCGGCCACTTTCTCTTCGAACAATCCCTCCTTCCTGTATATTCTTTGTGCCATTAGCAGCCGACATTCTCCTATATTTTTCTTTCCCAACAAACACAACCTTACCCCTTAGTCTCATACGATTCATCTCTGTTATGGCCTTTAAAGCCCCTCCCTTCGTAGTGTATCGTATGAATGCAAAGATGTACAAACCACTATTTTTTTGCTTTCGAGAAAGGTATATGTCGTTTATGCGTCCAGTCCAACTGAAGAGCTCAAACAGTTCTCTCTTTGAGATGTCCTCTGGAAGGTTATCTAAGAAAATTGAAAAGGACTCCGTCTCCAATCGGCGATACTCTTCTCGATTCCAAATTCTAGGATCTTTGATCACTACAAGAAAATGGAATATTTGTAACAAAAATTTTGTGTCAAATTTAAAATTATTACAAAAAGATAATTTTTTGTAATAATAATTAGTGATTGTTACAAAAGAATAATGTTTTGTAACAAAATTACAAATTGTTACAATACATTCTAATATTTTGTAACAACGTGCTTTTTTTCGTTACAAATTATGTTAATTTTTGTAACGAACTGGTGTTTTGTTACAAAATATTATAACATTTTGTAACAAAAAATAAACTAGTTACAAAAATTTGAAATATTTTGTAACAAAATATCTTTTCGTTTCAAAAATTTCAATTATTTTGTAACAAAAAATTAATTTGTCACAAAATTTAACATTGTTTGTAACAAAAAATTAATTTGTCACAAAATTTAATATTATTTTAATGTTAGCTAAAAATTAATTTGTAAAACTTAAAAAAATTTAATCAAATTATAAATATAAATAACAATAATTAAATATAAATGATAAAAAAATAAAATACCAAAAGTCAAAATGTAAAAAACAATAAAGTGAATATTTTAATTAAATTGATTGTTCATGAATATTTTGAATTCAAATTTTATTTTAAAAAATAATTAATTTGATTATTATAATTTTAAATTTAGAATAAATATTTAATTAGATTAATATGTTAATAGATATATTTTATATGTTTTTAAAATAATATTTGATATCATAATTATATTTTTAAATTATTTTAATCTTATAATTTTGTGAAACTCTTATACTGTTAATATATATTTCATTACTAAATTTTTATTTTTATACACATCCTATTGTTTAACCCTATATTTTCTTATCCTTCACCTTCACAAAAATACAGAGACACTAAATCTCACTCAGCCTTACCTTAACCCTAACCTACCCCCTTCCCTTACCACAACCACAACTCAACGAAGAAACAAAGCAGAGGAAAAGAAACGAGAGATGGAGATCGAGAGAGTTGGAGAGGAAATCAGAGCGTGAGGGAGAAGAAGAAGAGAGGGGGAGGGATGGCGCCGCGGGGTTTGCTGCCGCGTCGCCACGTCCAGCTTGCCGTCACGCCTCACCACCGTCGCCGTCGTCGACAGGAGCGTCAGGAGAGAGAGAGAGGGGGATGAACTCGCGAGGGAGAGAGATGAGGTTGCGCTACGCACCCGTCAGAGCCATCGTCGCGCCAGTCGCCGCCGCTTCCGATGATGGAGCCGTCGCCAAAGCCCGTGTCACCGTAGTTCTTGCCCCTGTCGCCGATGAAGCTCATCCGTTTCTGCTGCCTGGTTCGCCGAGAGAGAAACTCGTGGATGGAGGAAGGCCGACGGAGAGAAGAACGCCGTTGATAGAGGGAAGACGCTGCTGTCATGGTTCATGGTCGCGGTGATGGAGCCCGCATCGCCGTCACCCATGGCCGCCGCCCTTACCGCTGCTCTATTTGGTTCTGTTTTGAGCTGCGCCGCCCTCTGGGTGGTCACTAACAACAGCTGCCAGAGCCACCAGCGCCACTGTTACTCCTCAAATTCCGCCTCTCTTCCATTAGGGTTTGCTACTATGATTTTACCTTCGTTCTGTTCTATTGTTGTTTCTTGGTCAAATTCTTGTTTTAATTTCAATAGCATGTCTTTGTTTTAGCACGGCCATTTCGCTCCTCCTGTTTTTCTGCTGGAGCTATCTTGAGTGTTGATGATTGTGCTGCTATGGAATTGCTAAAGTTGCTGCTGCCATGGATTAGAAAGAAAGGGGATTGTCGCGTTTAAATTCTGTGGTTTCGACTAACGAAGGTAGGGGATTCGTTTAAAAATTAAGAGTTTTTAATTTAAGAATGCCAAAAAGCATTGAGTAATTGCAAATAATTTATACATGCTTTGTATGACTAATTAATGAGAATTGATGAATTTGGGAATTGTTAGTGAATGTGAGTATGTTTGAATATGCTGAAATTGATTTTTGGTATTTGATGGTGCTGTAAAGAATTGGGTTCTCAGATGAGCTATATATGTATTTGTTAATTGTGATTTTGTTAGTGATGATGATATTGTTGTCTTTGCTACTGGTTGTATTATGATTGTGAATGAAGATAAATTTGGTGTTGCTTGTTGAATTTGGGTAAACTTTCAGTTTTTGCATTGTTGACGAGGAAATCTTAGGTTCATTTTAAATTTTTGACCATGGAACATCAAGATTTAGTGGATAAGAATGAAGAGAGCATTCAATCGATCGAAAAGGTTAGCAATGCTGAAGATCAGGATAAGATGAATGAGGTTGAAAGTGTGAAATCTGAGTTGGTTAATGTTGATGAGAGCAAGGATTTGCAATCTGAAACTTGTTGTCTTTGGGTTATTTCTGCAGACTGCTCATATTTGATAACATAGAGAATGGAAGCTTAAAGGAGCATCTCAATGGTAATTTTTGAAAGAAATTAGAAGGATGAGGTTGCAGATTGCTAATGAAGTTGTAGCAGCACTGGTAAGCTCTTTAAACAAAAGCTTGTCAAAGAACCAAATTTGCCTAATGTGTTTTGACATGAAACTGCACTCTTCTTATCATATTTTCTAATGCAAGTAATTTGAGGACTATGAAAAGTTAATGTCCCATTGAGTTCATGAATTGCTATTGGATGCGTGACATCCCTGCTAAGCTGTAACTGTTTAGCATTTTTCATTCTTGGCATTTATGATAAAATAAATATTGGAAACTATCGTACTTGGTTTCATGGAAGCGAGTGTAAATTAGTTTCTGTATATATTTTTGTTCAATTCTCCTACCTTAAAACATGTTAGTATATAGGAAGTTTAAAATTTTTACAGAGTTTCCAACAGTTGCATGTTTCATTCAGTTTGCCAATGAAAAACAAAAGCTTAAATGTGTATCTACAAGATAGTTCTGTATGACTTGGCCTATTTCTGAGTTCTTTCTTTTGACCGATGCATCAAACACTGTCCACTTACTATTAATCTATTACCTTATGAAGCCTTCTTTGGCTCCCAGGTAAACTCATTTTGTGCTAGTTAAGCTCCATCTGGCTTTCGATCCGTAGCTTATCCTGTGTTGGTGTGTAAGACTGCACATTATTATATGCTGTAAGATATTGGCTGCTCAATTTATTATCTTTTTCCTTTCATGGATATTTATTATATTTTTTAAGTTAGCTTGAAGTTTCAATGAGAAAGATCATGTTAATTAGTAAATGACTGCTTGTGTAAAACTATATTATATTTTAAAATTTAAATCCCTTTCGATGCTGACTTACCAGACTGAATTGCACTGTAATGTTGATGAAAAAATTAATTGAAATAATTGTCAAACACAGGAGAAAACAGTGAAGCAATAAGTTCTTTTAGTTGATCAATTTGCATGATATTAGTTATATATAAGGATAATGGTATTTGATAATATCATGCCTTCCTTTTCTTTCCTTTCCTTGTAAATTATTTGTTATCTTGTTTCCTTGAAGTTGAAACTTCTCTTTTTGTTTATGTGTTTTTGTCTTTTTAATATCTGCGGCTACTGTGTGATACAGCAAAGTCATGGATATCTTCATAAAGGCTGCTGAATATATGAAAATTCCAGTTCGTAGGACTGATGACGAACCTCTTCAAAAGCTCTTTATGTTATTGAGGAGTGAGTTGAACGTTGACCTCAAGAACATTAAGGTACCTTATACCAATAATGCGTTGTGTTCAGATTCTCAAGGCCCATTATGTTCAGAGTTTCTCTTTTTCTTCTGTCCTAATTCTGAAGATAGATGATCTTAAACTTCAAATTTATTATTAAGTTACTGGATAAGTAATTAGTATATATTATATATGTTATAATTGTGAGATGATCGATTTGTTGTCATCACAAGTCAAATCTGTCTTATGAAACTTTATAGTATGATTATGTTTTTTAGTGGAAAAATTATAATTAGTGTTATATCTTGTTTCTAATTTTTTTGTTTCGGTTTTTCTTATTTACAGGAGTGCTGAAATGGTGACCATATGCTACCTTGAGGGCTCAAGAATGTTTTGATGCATAGAGACACTAATCTATGTTAGAACTTTTATGTTTTGGTTGAACTTTTATGTTAGAACTTTTATGTTTTGGTTGAACTAATCAATGTACTCACTAGCTAATGTTATTTTGTTTCAAGACAATTTTAGCTAAAAAGATCTTGTTTGACTTATGTATGTATTTGCATATTATATACATGTAAACTTGTTTATTAAAATTGTTAATATATTAGTTAATTTAAAAAATAATTTAGTAAATTATGCATGTAATTTTTAATAAAAAAGTTGTTACAAATAATTAATTTGCTTTCGTAACTAAAGAAAAAATGTTACAAAATTATGTTACATTTTGTAACAAAATTTTGTGATAGGAAAAAAATTGACTGTCACGAAAAGTACCTTCAAGATCAAAATTTGTTACCACTTTTGTAACGGCTTCTGGTTTTTTGTATCAGAAAAAATTGTTACAAAATATGGTATTGAATTGTAACAGTTTCATTTTTTGTTACAAAAACTTTTTGTAACGGGACTTACTGCAATGGACCCTTTTTTTGTTACAAAAAACTTTTGTTTCAAAATTTCGACGTTTTGTAACAATATTTTTTGTTACAAATGCGCCTTTTTCTTGTAGTGGATCGGGTTCCTAAAACTACCCCTACTGTGTTTCTCACCCACACACTCGCTCTCTCTCATTCTAGAAATTTTCTATTTCCTAGATATAATAGGTTTTTTAATTTTTACGTTCAAATAACATCTCATCTTTTATTTATTTTTAATGATATTCGACTAATGGTTAAATTAATTTTCTTCCACAAGAGTTATAAAAAAATTTATTTTTTTCGTAGCATTTTAATTTTTTTAAAATTAAAAAATTTGTTAAATTATATAAATTCTATCATATATGTAATTATACGATAGAATTCGGTACCCAAAAAAAATTATAGGATAGAATCATGAAAAATTATATGATAAAATTCGGTACCCAAAAAAAATTATAGGATAGAATCATGAAAAATTATTGCTGTATATGATCATATTCATTCACAAATTTGACGGAAGCCTATAAAAATTCACGTCTATTTTTAATATGCTCATAAAAAAATTTATTAACTTGAATAAGTCTGGTTACTAATTTGTTTATTAAAATTTTAATTTTATAGTTAATATTTTTATGGAACATTAATATTAAATTATTTTTTTTAGTGTATACAACTTTTATTATACAATTATTAGCTTTTATTAAATTGTTTTGTTTACAAATTTTATCTTATATACTTTTGCATTCTTCAAAAAAGTAAAATTATATATCTTTATTCTTATGATCTAATTTAATATAAAAAGTCCATATTAAACACTTAATTAACCTAACAATATCTTAATATTAAATATTTTTCATTAAATTTATTATACTCATGCATTGTGTGGGGCTCTTCACTAGTTATTATTGTAATATGGATATTCATGGGCGGCTAAATTTTTTAAAATTGGGAGACTCATGTTATCAAGAGAGATTGCGTTTAATGAAATTTGAAAAAGTAAACTTTGGTAGAGTGAATAAATAGAGAGCAAACCTGAGACAAAATACACACACAATAACAATATATAAAATACTCCTCTCTTTCTCTACATATAAACTGCAACATATATTAGTAAATATATATATATATATATATATATATATATATAAATCATCTCTATTATATTGAGATAATAATATTGGTGAATATTAATACTAGAGTCCTTTATTTATATTTTTTTATTTTATATTTATTATTTTTTTTATTTATTTATTTATTTTACAACACGTTATTAACATGAGACTTTGAACAAAATTTAGGAAGACTCAGCTATTAAATTTTCATTATGTTAAATTTCTCTCATTTTGAATTTAATGCTCTTGATATATCTAGAAACAACTACTTATCATGAATATTAGATGGCAAAATTCATCTTAATTCAATAGATCTTGGAGATACTATTAAGGCTGAAAATAAAGCATCCCAAAAGGATAAAGTCAAAGTCATAATTTTTCTTCGTCGTTTTCTTGACGAATGATTGAAAAATGAATATATCACACTAAAAGATCATGCAGCTCTGTAGAAGAATCTTCAAGAAAGGTATAATCATCAAAAGATAGTAATACTTTCTCAAACCCGATATGAATGAACATACTTGCATCTACAGGATTTTAAATCCATAAATGAATACAATTCACCAATGTTCCGAATTACCTCACGAATGAAATTATGTGGAAAAAAGATAACTGATATTGACATGTTAAAGAAAATTTTTTCAACCTTCTATGTCTCAAATGTGCTCTTGCAACAGTAGCATCAAGAGAAAGAATTTAAAAAATATTCTATGGAACGAAGAGGTAAATGGCAAAGAAAAAAAATTATGAAATGAAGAAAGGTTATGTTCACAAGAAAGATCTCACCAGAAGTTGGATAAAGAAAGAAATAATGGGCATTAATATGATGTAAATAAATAATGTAAGAAATTTTTTATTAAGTTTTATTTTCTATACATTTGAATTTTAAATATGATGTATATAAATATTGTTTAATAAAACATTAATATTTGTATTTAAGAATTTCAAAATCACTAAATATGTCCAGTTCTATAATAATAATAATAATAATAATAATAATAATAATAATAATAATAATAATAGTAAAATTTTCAGTATATGATACTATTTACAGCATATACTATTTACAGTGCCTCTTAGAAAAATAATTCCAACCAGAAATACAATTTTACTGTGCATGTATTTTTACTCATTATTTATTTATTTATTATTATTATTATTATTATTATTATTATTATTATTATTATTATTATTATTATTTGTCTTTAAAAAAAATAACAAAGACATATAATGAAGATCTTTGCTTTGCAGATAGTGCAAATTTGCATACCATTCTCAAAAGTAATATATATTTTACTTATATTGTACCAAAAGAAGAATGTGTTAATACTATTATTGGCTTAGGCAATGTGATAGAAGACTTCGAAAGAGTTATATTTTTATTTTTCGGAGGAACAAAATTTATAATAAACAATGCACTATTGTCTACTAAGTCTCTAATAAATTTATTGAGTTTTAAAAATATTTGTCGAAATGGATATCATATTAAAACAACGAATGAAGAAAATCATGAGTATTTATGTATCACAACTCATGATTTAAATAAAAAGGTTATATTAGAAAAGTTACCATCACTTTCATTTGAGTTATATTATACTAAAATTAATGCAATTGAATCACATATCATTTTAAACAAAAAATTTACTAGCCCAAATGAATTTATAATTTGACATGATTAATTGGGTCATCTTAGAACAACTATGATATGGAGAATGATTGAAAATTTTCATGGACATTCACTAAAAAACCAAAAAAATTTTAAATCTAGTGAATTTTGTTGTGATACATATTCTTAGGGAAAGCTAATTTTAAGACCATCATCAGTAAATATTTGATTTGAATCTTCTGAATTCTTAGAAAGAATTCAAAGAGATATATGTGGACCTATTCATCCACCATGTGGATCTTTTAGATATTTTATGGTTCTTTTAGATGCATCTTCAACATGGTTATATGTGTACTTATTGTCATCTTACAACCTGGTATTTGCAAGATTACTTGTTCAAATTATTCAATCAAAAGCAATCTTTACACATAAAATAGATTAGCAGAATCACTTATTTAACACCTCCAATTAATTGCCATACACTTACTTATGAGAATAAATCTCCCTATTTCTGTTTGGAGACATATAATTTTACATGCTGCGATACTTATTCGTTTGAGGCCAACAAGTTACCATTAATTCTCTCCTCTGTAATTAGCTTTTAGCTAGCAGCTAAATGTTTCCATTTGAAAATATTTGGGTGTAAGATATATGTTCGAATTGCCCCACTTTTTCGCACAAAAATGGGACCCCAAAGAAAATTAGAGATTTATATGGGATATTATTCTCCCTTGATAGTGAGGAATCTTGAGATATAAATAAGATATGTGTTTAAAGCTCGATTTGCATATTGTCATTTTAATAAATCAATATTTTCAATATTGGGGGGAGAGAATAAGTCACTTGAGAAAGAATTTAATTGGAATGCATCATCGTTAATGCATTTGGACCCACGATCAGGACAATGTGAACTAGAAGTTCAAAAGATTATATATTTACAAAGTATAGAAAATGAATTGCCTGATACATTTCTGATACAAAGAGGATAACCAAATTTTACATCCCAACTGAAAATATCCCAATTCGAATTGATGTTCCAGTTAGACAAATAACTACTGAAACGAGTACACGCTAAAAGCGTGGTAGACTAATTGGTTCCAAAAATAAAAATCCTCATAAAAGAAAAGAGGCATTTGATATTACCAAGATAAATGGTACTCTTGTTGAAAAGGATAAAGATATAAAAAAGATACCAGCAAGTATCCAAAATTCTGATTTAGTATTGACGCTAGAAGACGTTCGGATACCTGAAAATTATGAAAATTATGAAAATGATGAGATTTCGATAAATTATGTTTTTATAGGAGAAAAATAGAACCGAAATAAAATAATTTTTAATAAAATATTTGCATATAATGTGGCATTACATATTATGGATAAAAGTAAGGATCTTGAGCTAAGAACAGTAGAGAATGTCGACAAAGGAATGATTGGCCAAAATGTGAAGAAGTTATGAAGGTTGAGTTAGACTCAGTTATAAAA
Source organism: Arachis stenosperma (assembly GCF_014773155.1). NCBI lineage: Eukaryota > Viridiplantae > Streptophyta > Magnoliopsida > Fabales > Fabaceae > Arachis > Arachis stenosperma. The sequence goes on from NC_080382.1 coordinate 106,804,697, forward strand.
CATGAAATCTTTGGATCTGTAATCCGTACAGTAGAAGATGTAAAACCTGTTGGATACCAATGGATATTTATGAGAAAACGAAATGAGAAAAATAAAGTTGTATGCTACAAAGCTCGACTTGTGGCTCAAGATTTTTCACAAGGGTTCGGTATAGATTATGAAGAAACATATTCTCTTGTAGTAGATGTAATAACATTACATTATTTGGTTAGTTTATTCACATACCATAAACTATATGCATCTAATGGATGTGGTGATAACCTATTTATACGGATTATTAGATCGTGATATCTATATGAAAATCTCTGAAGGACTAAAGATATCTCAATCATCCAATAAATATTCACAAGGGTTATACCAAGTCATATTGCAAAGATCTTTATATAGTCTAAAACAATATAGATGAATGTGGTATAATTGTCTTATTGAGTATATGGTCAAAAATAGATTAAAAAATGATGATATTTACTCATGTGTTTTCATAAATAAATCTGCATCTGAATTCATTGTAATTGGTGTGTACGTTAATGATTTAAATATTATTGGAACCCTTGAAAAGATTCCAACAATTATAAAAGCTCTAAAAGAAGAGTTTGAGATAAAATATCTAAGAAAGACTAAATTTTGTCTCAACTTGCAGATCGAGCATACAAAAAATGGGATCTTTATTAATCAAACAACATACACAAAAAAGATCTTGAAGAGATTTTATATGGATAAGTCACATTCATTAAGTACCCCAATGATCGTAAGGTCTTTGGATGTGAAAAAGGATTAATTTCGTCCTAAAGATGAAAATGTAGATATCCTTAGTCCTGAAGTACCATATATCAATGTCATTCTTGCTAATAATACACAACCAGATATATCATTTCTTGTAAATTTACTAACAATGTATAGTTCCTCTCTAACTAGAAGATTTTGGAATGGCATCAAACAAATCTTTCGATATCTTCATGAAATAGTTGATAAGGTATTGTTTTATCTGTATAAATCCAAGTAACAATTAGTTGGCTATGCAGATGCAGGATACTTGTCTGATCTACACAAAGAAAAATCTCAAACAGGATAGCATGGAAGTCCACGAAACAGACCATAGCAGCAACATCCTCTAATTATGCTGAAATACTAGCAATACATGAAATAAGTCACGAGTGTTTTTGGCTCTGGAGTTTAATCTAATATAGTCTATCAACATGTGGACTAATTGATAGAAAAATAGCTCTAAATATTCTGTTTGAAGATAATACTGTAACACCCTACCATACAAAGCCTTACGCTATAGTTGTAAATCAGAGGTGGTAAGGTATTATAACCTCTAAAACGAAAAAGTACATACATAGTATTCGAAGAAATATAAGTTAACTAAGAGCCTCTGAAAAGAAGGTTAAAACAAAAGTAAGACGTCATCACACGCGTAGCGTTAAAGGTAAGAAAAATTGAAATTTCCACAATACCCAAACTAAAAATGCAAAATTAAAGAGAAATAGAGAATGGGGCAAGGATTTTAAAATTTCTTACCACAATAGTTAGATAGAATCGAAGAGCGTGACGAGAACGATGCGTGGCCGTAAACGGGTCTTTGATCAAAACTACGGATTGAAAGTTATGTGGGTTTGAGGTGAGAGATGAATAGTAGCTTAGGGTTCCAACTCTCTTCCTCTCTTCTCTATTCGTGCTCTCCCTTTCATTAAGGGTGAATGGCTGAAATGTTTGCTAAGTGTATGGGGTTTTGTGCCTTGGGTTTAGGTTTTGGTCCAAACATGGACCCATTTGGTGATTTTTGGTCCGTTGGCCCTATCTTAGGCTAGAACTTTTAAGATAAGTGTCCGGTTTTCTATTCTAAATCTTTTTATCATCACTTCCATAGTTTTAATTTTCTCACACACAATATCGGACAGACTTAAGCTGGTATAGCTAGTTGTAACGCCGATACTCATTTTTTCGCAATTAAATATATATTGTTTATCTGGGTTTTGCAAATACAGCATGCATTGTTTAAGAACCGCAACTAATCAACCAGTTAATTAAGTGAATTAATTGCCCAAATTAGATTCCGAAAGGTTAGAGAGAGAATTTGAGGATTTAAAGGTGATTTTTGGACTCAGTGGGTCTTTTTGAGTCAGAAAATGTGCTTTTTATGAAAAACCGTGAAAAATTACGAACCGGCAGTTGAACCGGTTGAACCGGTTCAAGTCTACCCAGTACCGCACAATAAAAAGTAAAAACCGTCAAAAACTTTAGAAAAATATTAGGAATAGAAAACGGGCATTTATTTTAAAGGTTTGGCCCGAAATTAGGCCAAACGGGCTAAAAACGCTAACGGATTGGACCGGGCCCAAATTGGGCCCAAGCCCAACATATAAATACACTTAAATGAACCCATTTCAGCCACTTTCACCCTCATAACCTAAACACAACAGCAGCTGAAGTGAGGAGAGAGGTGAGAGCTTTCCACCATTGTTACTATTCACTTCAAACTTCCCAAGCTCATATCTTGAGCTACGGAGCTCCGATCGCCACACCGTTTGCGGCTACGCGTTCCTTGTGAAGAGCTCTACAAAACCCACCCAAGAAACCCTCAAGGTAATCACGAAATCCTTCCAGTTCTTCTCTTCAAAATTTCGGGTTTTATTAGAGTTTTGGGTTAAATGGGTTTTTGTGATTTTGGATGTTTAGGTTTGCTCTAATCCTTGCTTAACTTTGGATTTGTGTTGTCAAATCTGTTGGAAAAGGTAAAAGCTCTTAAACCCTTGTGAGATTATGCTTATGTTGAACCCTAGGTTGATTTGTGGTGATTTATATGTATGTAGTTTGATTATTGTGGCTTTGGGAGCTTTTGGAACTTATTTGTGCTTGTTGGAGTGGATTTGAAAGCTTGGATTGTAGTTGGAAGCTTGTTGGTACTCATTTTAAGTTTGGGTGCATAAAGAGAATCGGCCAAGGTATGGTTTCGATTTCCTCTATGTAGTATATAATATTCATGGACACATAGGCTAGTGACCAATAGGATAGGTTGAACTAAAATGATGGTTGGTGTGTTAAATGTTGATGAATTGATGAATGTTGAGTTGATTGTGATGAATTATAATGATATGATGATGTTGAATGATTGTATGGATTGGGAGTTGGTTCTTATGATAATTGTAGTGTTATGATTTATGAAATGGTGGGTTTGATGGTGATTTTGATCATAAGTGTTATATAGTTGATGTTGGAATTGAGAATAATGAAATGAGAAGGAAAATGTGGTGAGGTTGATGTATTATGCTATAACAGGTACATTTTGATGAAAAATGGAGCTTTGGACGGTTTGGTATGATTTGGTATGGGTATGTGATGATTGGATTTTTGACGGTTTAGAATTTCACAAATGAATTCTCGTTGCAAGTATAGTTTCTAAACCAACAATAATCCTTTCATACAAAAGATTGTTTGTCACAAGTAACAAACCCCTAAAATTAATAACCGAAGTATTTAAACCTCGGGTCGTTCTCCCTAGGAATTACAATAAAGTGTCTTGTCATTGGTTGGAATTGTGTTTTGGGGTTTTGGATAAGAAGCATGAAAGTAAATGGCAATGAAAATAAACTAACAACTATAAAAGACTCTTGGCAAGGTATGAAAATTAGAAGTCCTATCCTAGTTATCCTTCTCAATTGTGATGAGAATTGTTCATTGCTACCACTTAGTTAACCCTTACTAGATAAAGGAAAGTCAAGTGGATGAATTGACTTGAGCCACAAGTCCTAGCCAACTCCCAAGGAAAGACTAGCTTTAGTGCACTCCAAACCAATTAGCAATCTCTCCAATTACCAATCAACAAAGGAATTAGATAACTCAAGTATCACTAATTACTCTACCTAGGCCAAGAGGAACAAAATCTATACTATATCTAGAAGAGGCATTTCAACAAACACATAAAAGGCACTAAAAGTAAACAACATAAATTACAAGAATTAAAGAGAGATCTAACTACAAAGGCAAGAGATCAACAATAGAAAAGCAAAGAAGAACAATTATTATGAATTACCTCTTATTGAATTGCAAGAAAATGGAAGGAACAAAAGTAGATCTACAACAAAACACAAGAACAACATAAAGAAAATTACAACAAAAGAATAGAAGAAGATGAATCTAACAACAAAGAATTGAAATGTAGAAGTAGAAGAAAGCAAAGATTTAAAATCTAGATCTAAGAACTAAACCTAATCCTAATCCTAATTCTAGAGAGAAGTGAGAGCTTCTCTCTCTAGAAAACTACTTCTAAACTAATCCTAATGTGTGTAATGAATGGAATCCCCTTTTCTCTTCAATCCTTAGCTTTAAATAGCATCTTTGGCGCCAAAGTTGGTTGCAATTGGGCCCCACAACCCTTCAAAATTCGTTGGTTATGAATTCATTAAAAAATCATATATCAGCACCGACGCGTACGCGCACAGCACGCGTACGCATCCATGGGGTGATTCGCAGGTGCGCGCAAGCGCCAGGTGCGCGCGCGCGTCCATGGGCGAGTTCAACTTCTTTGATTTTTCATGATTTCTCCACTTTGCATGCTTTCCCTCTTCACTCCTTTGATCCATTCCTAGCCCTTTTCAATCTGAAATCACTAACAAACATATCAAGGCATCTAGTGGAATCAAAGGGAGATTAAAACCATCAAATTAAGGGTTAAAAAGCATGTTTTCACATCTGAGCACAAATAAGGGGACAATCACAAAACCATGCTATTTCAATGGATAAATGTGGGTAAAAGGTGATAAAATCTCTTAAAATCAATACAAGATAAACCGTCAAAACGGGGTTTGTCAGTATGGTGAGATAGGGTGGTAATTGTGAAGTTTGGAAAAATTGAGTTTTTGGTGAACTTTGTTCGATCATAACTTTTGCCTCGGTTTTCGAAATTTATTGAAAATTGTTTAGAATTAAAGATCTTTGAAAACTCTTTGAATCGGTATAAAGTTTGTGAAAATTAGAATTTTGTAGAGGAAGTTATGATCATTCAAAGTTGGTGTTAAAAATCTGAAATTTTGCAAAGATGTGCGGGTGCACACATTCCGTTTCTCAAAAATTTATTTGTTTTCAACTATTTTGCCTTTCCAACAAAGTTGTAAGCTTCTATAACACTATTTTAAGACGTTTGGGCCTAGTTTTGAGTATTAGAACATGGGATATAAATTAAGGGCTCTAGTACATGATTTTAAGGTAAATTAGAAAACGGAGGTCTAGGTTTCTGGCGTGCTGAGAATGGTTTGATATTAGGTGAAGGATGATTGGTATATGAGATGAGAAATGATGGACTTTTGGTATTTAGAAACTGAGTTATAAAAGGGACAATGGTTGAGATGAGTCGGGGACTCGGATTGATGTGATGGATCTATGTATGCTGAAAATACTTTTGAAAATCACTGAAATAATATTTTTTACATGATATTTTGAGACGCTATGCGCCTGGCAGGGACGGTGGTTAATCCCGCCTGTCGAGGTAGCGGCGGCGGCATAAGGACGGTGGTTAATCCTGCTTACGTTGAGATGTGAGGTCTGAGGCAAGAATATCCCGCTCACATCCCTTCGGATCTATAGGGCGAGCAGGCGCCGGTACCTAGACAGTGATCCGGGCACTATATCTCGGGGGTTCCCATATGAGAAATCCGAAGGGCGACGTCTCCATGGAGATGTGTCGGGTTGGCAGTTGAACCGACAATGTGATATCACAGCCAGTAGGGCAAGCATTCATCATATGCATTTCCTATTTGCTTGTATGCTTTGTTTACTTGTAATGGTTTGCCTAATTGAATAACATGCTTACTTGCTATCTGAATTATTTGCCATATATGTTACTACTTGTGCTTTACTTGCTTTGAACATTATCTGTATTTTCTGCTGGGATTGAGGAGGTTCGGAAGGCGGTGGCGATGGGATCGCATGGAGGATCCGTTGGTGAAGGCTGTGGGATAGCGGTGTTTGGTTAGAATAGAAATCCCTTAAGATAGATAACCTGGTTTATTTAAGTCAAGTTGGTATATTATGCTTAAATGTTTATAATGCTTTAAGTGAATTTGTGATGGATATGAAGCTTAGGATTGCCTTTGGCGTCCCGGGGTCTATATCCTATCACTGGGAACTGTTACCATACTGAGAACCTCCGGTTCTCATACCATATTGTTGTTGTGTTTTTCAGATGCAGGTCGCAACCCACCTCGGTGAGTTGCTTTGGTTGGTGACAGGAGCGGAGAATCTTGGATCATTTTGGAGTTCTTTTTGGTTTATTTTGTTTATACATCTCTCCTTTTGTATTTGTTTTGCCTAGAGGCATGTATTTGAGAGAACAAAATTGTATAAGCTGTTTTCACTGTATGGTTGTGTATATCAGTATATGGCTAGCCGGCTTAAACTCCGCGAGTCGTGACTAGTTCCCTATGATATTATACTTATCTTTTGTTTATCTTCTCTGTTCTTATGCCTTAAGCTAGTAGCTCTGTTAGTACGTTTGTGCTTCGAAATTCTGTTTTGAGCTATATCTTTCATCGGGCTTCTAGATTATGCTATTCTTTATATATATATTATGTATGAGTTTAGAACTTAGGCTAATTAGGGTGTTACACATTGCTCAACTTAAGGGTAGATACATCAAAGGTAATAGAACAAAACATATTTCTCTCAAATTCTTCTTCACTCATGACCTTCAAAATTAAGGAATAATTGATGTCCAACAGATCCGCTCAAGCGATAATCTGGTAGATTTATTTACAAAGTCACTTCCAAAATCCTCCTTTAAAAGATTGGTACATCAGATTGGAATGCGCTGATTTTGATATATTTAATAATATCAACAAGAGGGGAAGGCTGTACTCTTTTTTTCTTGGTCAGGTTTTTCTCCCTATTGGATTTTTCTTGATAAGGTTTTTAACGAGGCAGTCTCCAATCACAATCCTCCTTTAAAAGATTGGTACATCAGATTGGAATGCGCTGATTTTGATATATTTAATAATATCAACAAGAGGGGAAGGCTGTACTCTTTTTTTCTTGGTCAGGTTTTTCTCCCTATTGGATTTTTCTTGATAAGGTTTTTAACGAGGCAGTCTCCATCACAAAGGATATTGTACTCTTTTTCCTTCACTAAAGATTTTTTCATTAGATTTTTCTTTAGTAAGGTTTTAATGAGGCATAATCCTAAATGGACATCCAAGAAGAGTATTGTGATATGGACGTCCATGGATGGCTAAATTTTTCAAGATTGGGAGGCTCATGTTATCAAGAGAGATTGAGTTTAATGAAGTTTGAAAAAGTGAACTTGGTAGGTGTATAAATAAGGAGCAAGCCTCAGACAAAATACACACACGACAACAATATATAAAATGTAACACCCCGTTACCCTAATGAAGGAGTAAAAACTCAAATTGTAAAAAAGCAGAATTACAAAACGCGAAGCGTTCACACACGATAACTAAATGCTTAGGCACAGATAGAACAAGACATAATAATATATATAGAACCTTGTAGCTAGCTCCAAGATACACTGCAGAGTTTAAACCGGCTAGTCAAAACTGAATATAACAGAGTTTTGAAGTTTAAAATAACTTATACAACTTATCTCTCAAATCAAGCCTCTAAGGTCATAAAGTCTAAAATAAAAAGGTGAGAGGAAGTATTACAACCAAAACACAAAGAAACTCAAAAATACAAAGTTATTTTCGAGTTTTAGGCTAGGGCAAAAAACTGGAGCTAGAGAAAGAGTTTCTTACCAACAAAACTTAGTTAGAAATGACGGGCTTGGCAAGAGCGATGCATAGCCGCAAACAGCTCGTCATTCGAAGCTCCGTAGCTTAAGTTATAAGCAAAATAAGGTGATGAGTGAATAGTAACCAAACCCTCATTTCCTTTCTTCTCTGTCACCGTCCCTCTCTCACTCTCTATGTATAAAATGAGCTGAAAGTTAGGGTATTTATATGTTGGATTTGGGTCTAACTTGGGTCCGGTCTAATCCGTGAATACTTTTAGTCCATTTGGCTCACTTTGGGCCAAAACCTTTAGAATTAGTGTTTGGTTTTCAATTCTAAATTATTTTTATCTTTCTAAAACAATAAATTAAATTTCCAAAATCTTATTTTAAAAAAGTACATGGTAGCGGATAGACTAGAGTCGGTACTGCCGGCTTAAGCACCGGTACACATTTTTACAAAAATCTTTTAAAAAAATACATTTTTCAACTCAGAAAAATTCATTGAATTCAAATTTAACCTTTTTATTTTTAAAATATTATTTCTATATTTTTGAACCTATTTTAGACAATTAAATTATTATTTTATTAAAACGATTTTACGTAAAAAATTTCGATACTTACATAAAACACTCCTCTCTCTCTCTCTATATATATATATATATATTAGTGAATATTAATACTAAAGTGTATTTATAGTTTTTTATTTTATATTTATTTTCTCTTTCTTATTTATTTATTTTACAACAATTATATATGTTTATACGTATTAACGTATTAGATATTAATATATTTATCAAAAAGAATTTTGGTATCTTATGTCCTAAGGGTATAGATTAAACATATACCATAAAAAATATTTTAATGTTATTTATTGTAAAATAATTTTTTTTACATTTTCAATGTATAAAAATAATAAATAATATTAAAATATTTTTTATGGTATGCTTAATTTATGTTGATAAGACACAGGATAACAAAATTCTATAGTTATATTCAACCTAAAAATTTTTTGATTCAAATTTAAAAATAGTAAAATCAAATTTTAGAGAAAAAAAACATGTACCAATTTTCTTCTCTATGATGATCTATATTTGTAATTATAAATTCAGAATTTAGATAGGATTTTTTTATTTAAATAATTTTTTTTTACTAATTTAAATCGAAATACAGAAAATATATTAATTTGTATATTTAATTTTAATTTTGTAATCAAAGACTACAAAAATTAGATTTATATAATTTTTGGTGACTGTGTTAGTAAAACATGAAAGATTTAATTTTTTTATTTTTATACATACTGCTAACAAAAATAGATCAATTTTTTTTCACGTCTTTTCAATCACTGCCAGCAAAAAAAAAAAGAGATATTTAAGGTAAAAGAAACTAAAAGGAAGATCTTTTCTGACTTTCGTATTTTTCGCTAATAGTGACTGAATGTGAGAGAAAAAAAAAATAAACTATTTTTGCTGGTTACATGTGTAAAAATAAAAATTAAATCTTTTATATTTTCACTGTGTACACCAAAAATCATACAGATATGATTTTTGTTGCTTTTTGACGGTAAAAAATGAAACTAAATATATAAATTAATAAATTTATGTATCTCAATTTAAATTGATAAATAAATTTTTTCTTAAAAAAAGCAATTTAGATATCATAAAATGAAAAATATGTAGATTGAAGTAAAGATATAAAACTAAGGTCTGCATAATCTATCCTTCGGGTATTGAAGTAGCTCTCCATTGCATTAAACTCACCACATCCAAAACCACTATAAATTAACGATTCACTTATTCTATTCTTGTATGTGGTTCGGACCTAATACACATCCTAGTAACTGCCAATACAGGTCATCCATAGAATGTCCGCCGTATAATCACTCCCATCCACCAATACAATCATTAAAGGGTCTCTAATTTATATACCACATCCTGTAGAGTAATAATCATCTCCCTATATGACATGTGAAAGGTATGAGACTCTAGTTGTTATCTCTTGACCAATGTGGATACCAAGTCTAATCATAGTTTCACTCAATCATATAAACTACATGCTTAAAACTTGCCCATCTGAAGAGTGTATCCTAATACGTTGGGTCTCGTCAATAAATTTTGATGCGTCACAACACTCTTTTAGACTAAAAAAAATAAAATTTATATCAAATACTTGCTTAAAATAATCCAATTTTTTATTTATTAAAAACATAACTTAAACATTATATTAGCTTGCCAAATCTGTCGATAATATATTATGCATGAGCTAATGTGTATAAGGTATTCTCATAACCTAGTAAGTCTTGATTCATTAAAGTAATTAAAATAAAATATTTACAAAATTAATATCCATAAATTTCAGCTAACATATATATTTTACAACAATGATATGAATAAATAACTCTAATTAATTAACAATAAAAAGTACAAAAATTTATTCGAAATATTAAAATAATTAATATCAACATCTCTGAATAATTAAGATTACTAAACGCAAAAATTAGAGCATATTAAATCAATACACTAAGTTATCTAATACATTATTTTAAATCCTTAACAAAATATCTCATTCACTTAACTCTAATTTCAAAATAATTAATTCTAAATAACTAATACACTAATTTTTAAATAATTAACTATAAATAATTATTTTTGTATTTTAAATAATTAATTCTAAATAATTATCTCTATATTTCTAAATAATTAATACTAAATAATTTTATCTATATTTCTAAATCATTAAGTCAAAATAATTATAAGATTTTTTTAAATAATTAACTCTAAATAATTATTTCTATATTTCTATATTATTAACTCAAAATAATTAATTTTATATTTCTAAATAACTGATTCTAAATAACTATTTCTATATTTTAACTAATTATGTCTAAATAATTATCTCTATATTCATATCTAACACTAAATATTTATTACAAAATATCTATTCTAAACTTAAAAAAATAACATAACAAAAAAATAATTTAAAAACAAAGGAGTAATTTAAAAACTTGTTTGAAACTTAACTAGTTGACTTGAGGAAAAAAGAGAGTAAAAATAAAATATTAGGAGAGAAAGTGAAAGTGAAAAGAAGAAGATTTTTTTTAAATCGATGTAAAAAATGAAGGGATCACGAGTTTTATAGTTTACTCAAAATTCGCCGCACTAATCGGTGAATTTGTCATTTTGTACGAAATTTGTCGATGTAATAGACAAACTTAATATCAATCTACAAATTTATCGATATATTGAGCGAATTTGTTGTTGGGCGAATTTGTTGTCATATAAAAAAAATAGATTTTGAAAAGTAAAAATGAAAAAATTTGTTGTGAAAAATAATAATATTTTTATTTTATTTCAAAAAAAAATCTAAAATTAATTGGATAGAAAATAAAATTTATTTATGTGAGAGGCAACAAAGTATTGGTTACATATTTCCTCTTAACTAAAGTATTGTTTTAGTATAAATATTTAAGATTTATTTTCTTTTAAATTAACTAGAATATATATCTTTTAAGTTAGACTTATCTCTGATAATTTTTATAGTTCATGAATATATACACTATTTTAAGACAAATTTTTTTTCTTTTTATGTGAAATGGTTACTAAATTACCTACGAGTAAAGTTTATGATAAAGTCGAGTGAAATTTTCTATGGGTTATTATGAAAAAAATGAGTTTTACGGTTTGGTAAATTTCTTGGATTCAAGAATTAGTCACTACTATTTTTTATTTAGTTCTTGTGGAAGGACAATTTTATAGCTATTTTAAGACAACAAGGAGTATCCGTTAAGGAAATTTTTTGTCACTTTATCTTTTTTTATTTTGTGCTGAAGAACTATCCTATCTATTACATATAGCTGAGTAAAATAAAATTATTCAGGAGATTCAAATTCACAGATGATCTTTAACAGTTAACTATTTACTTTTTACTAACGACTCTATCCTATTTAGTAAGGCAACTGAGAAATCATGCTCTAATATTTGATGTTACTAAGTGACTATGAAATGATTAGTGCTCAAAAGGTTAATCTTTATAAATTAGCAGTCTTTTTTCCAAAATATTCCTATTCATATTAGACAGTAACTAGCAACCACTCTTAATATAGATCATGTAGGATCTCAGGACAAATAATTGAGACTTTCATCAGTGGTTCAGAGATCTAAAAAGACTACGTTTGAAACTATTAAGGATAAAGTTCAGAAAAAAAGTCTATGCTTAGAAGAGGAATTTATTATTTGCAAGTGGTGGATATGTGTTAAATAGAACTATTAGAGAGACAATTTTAGTGTATATTCTTTCTTGTTTCAAATTGCCTGACTCTCTATTAGAAGAGATACACTAGATCATGAGAAAATTTTATGGGAATAGAGAAGGTATGAGAGAAAACTAGCTTGAATTAATTAAGATATTATGACTAGACCAAAAAGAAAGGAGGATTTGGGGTTCAAAGATCTCCGAACCCAAAATCTTGTCTTGTTGGGTAAACAATTTTGGCATATAAGTATTAATCCAACTTCATTGCTGGCTCGTATGTTAAAAGGTAGATATTACAGATATACTAATCCCTTCTTTGTAGAAAAAGGACCTCAACTCATGCTATTAGTAGAGCTTAGTAGAAGGGAAGAAAGTTGTGAAAAAGGACATAAGATGGAATATTGGTTCTGGAATAAATGTGCAGATTTAGCAGGACTCCTGACTACTTCTTCCATACCTATTTCAGATTAGAGCAACAGCAGTATGATAACAAGTATCAATTTTGTGAAAAAATTATTTATAGTGGATCATAAATCGAATGTTAATTTAGTAAACGTCTCTTTTTTTTACGAATGTCAGTGTCTGCATCCTCTCTTACCCCAATAATTCTATTACTTCTATTAAATACAATGAAGAGAAAAGGATTAGATTAGAAGAAAAAAGAGGGGGCAATAAAAGAGGGGTACTAGAATTGATGAAAAGGAATTTCAGCACATATAGTGACATACATAGTGAAATAATACTATGTGTTCTCACCAAAAAGAATGATTTTTTTTTATATCCACTCGCTCCTTATTAACTTATTACTAGTTACCAATCCTAGTGATTAGATTTATATATATTAGTAAAAAAATGTGATAGAATATTTTGAATATTCTATATTTATGTTTAATGATTTATAAAAATAAGATTGATAAACTCCAATGTGTCTCGAACAAGCACAAACAATATGATCTTACCTCCGGATATTGGGTTACCTATGCGTTTTCTCATGTTTCGGTTAATTACCTCCCCACAGTGATAAGGAATCCAACAATCTAAAAATTGATTTAGGGATACAATTACATTAAAAATAAAAATTTTTATTTGGAGAGATGTTCATGACAAATTATTTAAATACATGTGCTATTTTAAATATTTTAATATATATTTTATATAAATAATTAATTCGATAACTATTTTTTTGTATACACATAATATGATTTTAATAAGTATTACAAAATAATTTATTGAGTTAACTACCAATTCGGTATACAAAAGATTTAGCGCTGACAAAAATTTTTTTTGAAAGATGTTATCGACAAAATAGTTCTTGAATTATTTAAAAATACGATAAAAATAATCAACAAATATTATTTTTTGTAAATGATAAAAAACTTGCATATTCATCAAACAACTTATCCATTTGATCCGAATTTTTGTGACAACATTTGAATAAATATTGAGAAGGTACACAAAAAAATTCGAAACAAAATTTGATCTCTGTATTTTTCCTTTTATTTTTCAAACTAAATATGGTCATTCATAATTAATTTTTTAAAAAATTCACTTGACATAAAATTAGCAAATTTTAAAGATAAAAAAATCCTATTTTTCTTATAATGATAGCAAAAATTTGTATCAAAATTTGACTTCTAAAATATTTTTTATTGTAATTTTAAATATTTTAGAGACTTATTTATCGTTAACATCTTTTAGAAATTTTTTTGTTAGTAATATAAATTTTTAAATACCAATTTAGTAGTTTACTCCATTTTATTTTTTCTTTTTAACAATCATATTTAAATTAAAAAATAGTATATTATCTAACTTTTTGTTCTTAGACCACTTGAAGTAGTTGTCATAAATGTAAATTTTAATAAGATAAAATATTTTTAATTAAAAATTTTAAGATTGCGTTTGTTCACAGAGATAGAACATTAAGATAGAGACACAGAAACACAGAACCATATTTGATATATGAGATATGAACAAAGATATTGTGTTTATAGACACTAAATTAGTGTATTTTATGTTTATCCTGATAGAAAAGATACAGAGACACTAACAGAAAATATAACTTATTTTTTATTTTTTTCATTATTTTTGTTAATTTTTTATAATTATACTTTTTATTATTATATTTTTTCTCAAATTTTTAAATAAAAAAATGAGAATAAATTAGATTTTCATAATTTGTTTTACTTTATTACCAAATAGAATACAAGAACACTAAATTTTATGTATTTATTTTTTAAATTTTTTTTCAATGTTTTATTTTATCTTGTTCTCAAAAACAAACACAGCCTAAATATTTAAAACTATTAAAAATTTAAAATTATATTTTTATTCCAATAAATATCTTTCACTTCTACGACATTAAAAAGACATTAAATTCAAATAATATGCTGTTATTAAAATTTAAAAATAATAAAATAACGTACATGCATGATGCATGTATTTAAGAATTTGCATGTTAGGAAAAAAAATTTTTTTTTGCTTGTCCTTTGTTATTGATAATTTGAGAGGATTTTGTTCAACAAAATAATTGCTTTAAATTTAATTATTATTAGATATTAATTATTCATGTTACTCATTAAATTTAAGATTAATTTATTTTTTAATTTCATTGTTTACATTGTTCAATAATATTGTTATCTACCTATACTTTTTCAATTTGAGAAATTAACGAAAGGAAGAATAATATATATATTATTGATCTATATAAAGGTAAATATTAAATCGGTACTCAAAAGATTTTAGACTGGCACCTAACTTTTATTATTGATAAAATAGTCTTTAAAAAATTTTAAAATTTGACAAAATCACTCGATCATAAAAGAATGACATCACAGTGAATGAAAACGCTGATGCGGCAGTCGGAAGAGAACTCTGATGATGGCAGAGAGTTTCGGCGATATTTTCAGTCTCCTTCTCCTCCTCCTTCTTGCAAAAGGGGATGCTTCTTCTTCTTTGCCATGGCGGAAGGGGACACAGCGGCCATGGTGGAGGAGACGCGGAAGGGACGTAATGGCATGTTAAAGAAAAAGAGGCGGTGAACACGAGAAAGCGGTGAGATACTGCCATGGCGGAAGAAGATGCAACGACGTGCCATTGCGGTATGACAAAAGGGGACGCAGCAGCGTGTTGAAGAAGAAGAAACGGCGAACATGAAACATCTTCTCATGGTTGGGTAATTTTGTCAAATTTTAAAATTTTTTATGGCTATTTTGTCAATAACAAAAATTATTTTATCAGTGTTAGAATCTTTCAAGTATCGATTTAGTATTTACCTTTTCTGTATATTTAGTATGTATATCTTTCTTTTTTTTTTACCAAAGATAAGAAGACTCGAACCCACGATCTCTTAGTTGAATATGGAAAAATTATGCCATTTGAATTATAACTTATGAACTAGTATGTACATCTTTCATTTTTATTAAACACGTATATCATAAAAAAAAGAGTTATAATAAAATTTTACCGATGACATTTTAAGAAAAATTTATACATGTTATATCCCTAAAATTTAATTTTTATTGATATAATTATTAAATTACACTTATTTATCATGATGATTATTGTTACAAAACACTGTAAATTTTGAACATCAATAAAACTATAATTTAACAACTCACATTTGTGTATATTTTAAAATTTTATCTTTTCATAAACTTTTCTTTAAAAAAAAAAATATGTCGTCAAATAGTTTTAGATTAATATAAAAGATAAAATTATATAAATATAATATACAATGTATAAGCTTGAATATAGAATCTAGAATAATACATATTTATTGAAGATCAAAGAGTTCAATTAATTTTTTTTTATTTTACTAATTTAGATATCTACTATAATATAAATAATAAAATAACACTTGTCTATCTCAATATAGCTAAGAGGTAAGAGGGGCCAATCCAAGACATGAGAGACAGGACAGACGCACTGTACTGTTTAAAAGCTGGATTAGTCGGATAAGGGAGGCGGTTACCTCATTCATTCTATTCCCACCGTTTCCCAATTCTCTCTTCCTCCTTCACTCAGGTAAACTAAACACCCAACTTTTCTTCTCCGCAATTCTACTCCTTTGTCTCTCTTTATCATTTCCATGGTTACCCTTGTTTTTTCGTTTTAAACTATATTTAGTTACCTTTTCTAATCATGGATTGTTAAGAGGTTTTGTGGTTATTGCACTGGCTTGTTCAAATACGTTTCCCAATTTTGCAGAATCAATGCTTAGTAACAGTGTCTATTGTTGTTTCGAGTAGTACTAGGTTTCTGTCACTGTCTTGTGGAATTCGCACTATAACATAATAATAATCTTGTCTTGTTCAATTTACTTTTTGATAATTGTCTCATTTTCGATGTTGATTTAGTGAAACATCCTTCGATGGCGCCCCAATTCACGCGTGAGTGGACAGGAATCAATACCTTTGCGCCTGCTACCCAGACAAAGTTGCTTGAGCTCTTGGGAAAGCTTAAACAAGAGGTTCTGTTTTTTATTTTATTTTTTGATATTTTTCCCGCTAAAATTATGTGTTTGATAAAGACAATTACTCATACTGGTTAGTTTAATTGAACTATTGTTGTTTACATACCGTAGTGAAAATTTGTATGGTTGTTTTGGTGTAGAATGTGAACTCTTTGACCATACTTGTGATGGGGAAAGGTGGTGTTGGGAAATCTTCAACTGTCAATTCCATCATTGGGGAAAGAATAGTTTCTATTAGCCCATTTCAGGTATGCAATTGTGCTTCAGTTGTTTTTCCGCTATAATTGGCTGTTAATGTTTAATTCTGATTCAATGTTTTTTAATTTTCATGGAAAGTCGGAAAGTCCACGGCCGATGATGATATCGCGATCAAGGGCGGGTTTTACGTTAAACATTATTGATACTCCTGGTCTAATTGAAGGGGGATATATCAATGATATGGCGCTTGATATAATAAAACGGTAGGCTTATGTTTCCCATATGGCATTCCACTTGCAAGGATTGTTTTGGTCATTTTATTTTCTTGACTCGTGTGTTATTCTTTCTCATTCCCTTTCTCTTTTGTGTGCCTGAGCAGTTTCCTTTTGAACAAGACCATAGATGTTCTGCTTTACGTGGATCGCTTGGATGCGTACAGAGTGGACAACTTGGACAAGTTGATCGTCAAAGCTATAACAGATAGTTTTGGCAAAGCAATATGGAGTAAGGCTATAGTAGCTCTAACACATGCTCAGTTCTCTCCACCAGATGGTTTGGCTTATGATGAATTCTTCTCGAAAAGATCTGAGGCTCTATTGAAAGTTGTTAGATTGGGTGCCCGGATAAAGAAAGATGCGTTTCAGGTATTTGCCTATGTATTTACGTCTTAAAACTGTCAAGGAACTATGATCTTTGAATGGCAAGACCTCCGTTTAGTTGATTCTTTGTTTTCCCTATGCATTCCCTCCTCATCTCGGAATCCGTTTTCTTAGTTTTGCAATGAGAAGTGTAGTTTTCCCACTATTCGATTTATGCAACTTGACCAGTTTACATGTATGTCTTTATGATGCAAGTGCTTTTTACCTAGCTGGTCAGTCAAGGTTAACCATGAATTGATCTACTAGTTGGTCCAGTTAAGTCTTAAATCTTAGTAAAACAGATACATTGCTTGGCCCATAGAAACAGTATAATTTATGGTTGATTCTGCACAAATAGAGTAATCTAGGATTTGAACCCGGCTGCAGTGCTTTTGTAGGCTGGTGTTCAACCAGCATGCGAATGCTGTCTTTATGGTATGACCTTTTGAGGTAATGAGTTTATTAGTGGTGATATCTAGCCTGCCACTGAGCTATCCCTATTCCCTTTCTCTTGTGTGTGACTGTTTCCTGTTATAATCCCCCCCCCCCCCCCCCCTCCTCCTCCTCACTTCTCTAGTGTGACCCATATGATGGAGTTAGTATATTTAGATACATGTTAAGATTTTTCTATTTGTTTTATTAAAATATACATAAATATATGGAGGCTCTTGTTCATTCAAACTTAGTCTATTCTTGAAAACTTGATCTTCTCCTTTGGACACTTGAAAGACTGGCCCAGTTTTATAAAAACATTGCTACGGAGGAATAGCCTGAAAATTTGGTGTGAATTTTTTTTCCCGTGTTTGTTTGTAAGTGGGTTTATTTCTGCAAGTAGCCCGCTTTATTGTATTGCCAATTGACCTTTACATACTGGCTCATTTAGGTTTATGTTGCATTTCCTACATACATGTTTGTAGATTTTGTAGTGAGTCAAGAGAAGAGAGATTTTCATGCATACTATGTAGTCTAATGTATGTTATATCTTATGGGAGTGAATGTATCTAATTTCAAGGGAATATTGCTAAGACAGAAAATTTGTTGCTTTACCTTCATTCTGGACTCTAAATTTCTAAATGCTTGGTTTTTGGCTTCTCTGTGGTATATACTCTGGGTTTTTAGAGCATCATTCTAATGATCTAATTTGTAAATTACTTTTCACTCCAATATATTTGTTCCTTTCTTCCAGCTTGTTCTTGTGTCTCTGTTATTTATTTGTTTTCTATCATAAAAGAAGATCATTGTTAAAATTATGCTTATATTTCCCCCTCGTTTTTGGGTATCCTAGGCTGCTGGTGTTCCTGTTGTTTTGGTCGAGAACAGTGGGAGATGCAACAAGAACGATAGTGATGAAAAGGTCGGAGATTTAGTTCATAGCATAATATCTTCTCTTTTTACTTGTCAATCTTGTTTAGACAATGTATGGTTCATGGTGATAGGTTCTTCCAAATGGAATTGCTTGGATTCCTCATCTAGTGCAAACAATCACAGAAATCGCATTAAACAAAAATGAGTCTGTTCATGTCGACAAGAAGCTGATTGAAGGGCCAAATCCTAATCAAAGGGGAAAACTGTGGATTCCTCTTATATTTGCTCTCCAAGTAAGCTTTGAACTTCTCCAGTTGTCTATTTTACCACCAAAATAGAACAATTTCTCAACTTATTTGAGAGAAATTCCTCTAAAAATGTTCGTAAGTTTCATCTCGAGTAGAGTAGATCTTGCCTACCCCGAAATCTTTTATTTAACATGCCTAAACAGGAATGGTGCTCCAATCAAATAGATTTTCTTTCTTGTTTCCTCTTTACACTTGCAGAGAAGCGATGCGCTCTCATTTTTTAATTCTTTCTCCGTGTCTGCAGTATTTCTTTGTCATGAAGCCAATAGAAGGACTGATCCAGAATGACATTCAGAACGAGAGTAAGCCAGCGTGGGAGTTGCGGGATGCAGCATCTCGGAGGAGAAATCGATATTAGCGGTGCACGCCATTGCTTTCAAGAAATGCCTTTCGGTTTTTGGTTCCCGGTGCTGCTACAATTATCCATTGTCTACTTATTTTCCTTGTGAACATAGAATTGTTTCCATGTACTGCAAATTGCTAGTAGTCTGCGGCAACAGATATTTATTCTGCTTTTGAGAGGATTCTTTGTATGCTGTGAAGTTGGTTCCTTCTGCAAATTAATGATTTAGATACAAATTTATGTTTACCTTGCTAGTTGCTTATCCATATTTTAGTCTTAACTTAATAAGGGAAGATTGTTTTTCCCAAATTTCGATAACCGTTGAATCTGACTATATCAGACAGTTTATGATTGACAGTTTGATTCTTCTTTATGTAATTTTCAGTATTTTTCAAAAAGAAATGTTCCTGAAAAGGAAACCGGATATGGATGTAATTTTTATTTTTATTAGGAAGTGTTTAACTGGAGATGCATGATACAATAAGTGGAAGAATGAGTTATAAACTTCGAACTTTATTCCTTTTTTTTTTTAGAAAAAGAAAAAGGCTTTGTTAGCTCAATTAGTCAGATTACTTGATGTGCATGTTTATAAGGTGTCTTCTATCCAATTTAGTTAGTTTCGCAGATTAGGAGTTCAATTTGTTAGTTCAATTGGTCAGTTTGTTAGATTGCTAATTATAGAAAGTAGTTAGTTAGCAGCTTGTTAAGCCGGATTGTTTCACTATATAAGCAGGATTATGTGAGTGTAAGAAGTGTGATTCCTTAGTCCAAGTTAGTACATAAGTTTTCCCCCTCAGTCCTTTCTCTCAGCTCTTCTCATTAACTTGCACTCTCACTACCTCGCTCTCTGCACCTTCAACAGTTGTGTTTTGTATGTTGGCATGTATAAATTATTTGAAGTTAAGGCCTTTTAATCAGGCTTAGGCCATGTAATTCAACCAAGCTTAGGCCGAAATATACCACCTTGTTATTCTGAGAGGAAAACACTGATATTTTTGTGAATTGCTGCTGCCTGCTGACCAAAAACAAAAAGAATAAAATATCGTAGGCTTGCTTATAGAGGAATGTTTTCGTCAAGGCTGGTCATGACTTGGGGTTTAATTGTAGCATAAATTCTTGAAGCACGTCTTAAATGCATTTCATGTATGTTCAAACAAGTGACTGTCCAAAATCACCTTTAAAATTTGCATTGTGCCTCAAATTGACTCAAAACTTCAATGAGTTATGCTACATGTATACCAAATAAATTAAAAATAAATTAAACTATACATGTATTTATACACAAAAATATTGGTAGCTGATTTTAGTGGTTGATTTTGATGTACAAATAATATTTTTAAACTTGAATTAGATCAATAAGAACATCTAAAATTTAATTCGTGACTATGTTAGTTCTTAGGTTCATTTCTGTTAACGATGAACAGGAAAAGTTAAGTTACCACTCTATATAAATTGAAATACCGTTTTGTGACTTTGTGAATAAGACAAAAAAAAATGGAACATCACATTCATAACGGTTAAATTATATATTTTCCTAAAGTGAATTTTCACAAAAACCCTTCGACTATTACTCTACCTTTGCCTATCTTTCACAGGTCATTTTTTGTAATTTCTTCACTCTCGCAAAACGACAACATTTTCATAAGTATGCTATGACAAGTTAACTTAATGTGCCAACTCAACTCGTCATTAACGGAGATAAATCCAAAGGCTAATATGAGTCGCAAATAAAAATTTAGAAGGTTTTAAATTATGTTAATTGAAAATTTAAAAGTCAATTTAAGATACAATTTCAGGAATTATTTTGCGTATTTACTAATATTCAAACTACCTAGTAATAATTTCTGCTACATTAAACCATTGGCTTTCCAAGTTGGTGAAGTTATTCTAGGTTTCCTCCATATTTTTTGAGGTTAGGCGAGCTTTAATAATAAATAATATTTTTCAACTTATCTAAAAATAGTTGGGTCAATAAACAATTCAATTGTATAATATTATCTATATAATTAAGTTAACCAAACCTAAAAAATTTGAGAATATATATATATAGTCAGTAAATTACTTATATTTTTAAAATATAATATATTAGAATAAAGGTATATGATCTCGACCTAAGGAAAAAAGTATGATAAAATATGATGTTGCTTACAAGTTTTATGAAATATGGCGCAAGAGATTAATATGGTGAAACTTATCGATGAATTAACTTACAATTTGTATTGATGAATTAACTCATAAGGTCACTTCCTACTCTACTTGACTCTAATGTACTAGGAAAAGGCTCGAGTTCATAGAGTTCAAAGAAAATGGATTGCTTAATGTGTACCATACTGAAGGAAAATTAAGCATTTTTTACGGCTACAAAAATCTAATTTTTAGGGTTTTTTTATAAGACTAATATCAGAAAATTAATTTTTTAATGATATCAGTAAATTTTTTAAAAATTATTTTTTATTTTAAATTTTAAATTTTTAAATTATAACAAAAATACTATTTATACACTAAAATTAGTTACCATTAATATATTTATGTATAAATATATATATATTGTTTAACTAATTCATTTTTAATATATATTTTATATTACAATATATATTTTATATTAATAATTAATTTTAATGACTAATTTTAATATATATATATATATAATTATTAAATTATAAATCGTAACATAAAATTAACTAATATTTACTACTTAAAAGTTGATTCTCTAACTTTCTAATTTTCTAATTAAAAATTACAAAAGTATTTTTTAAAAGTTTTGTTGACCATTATTACATCAGAAACATATACATTTGAATACTTTAATAGTTTTCTTCTAGAGAAAATAATCGAAGGAGAGAGCGGGAATGAGAATTTGAAAGCGAAACATAGAGAGAATGATGGTCATGTCATCGAAAGAAATAAAGAGAAGAGTGAGAGTGGGTGTGCATTTGGTGTCAAGGAGAATTTTTCTCAAAGAGTTTTTCAAAGGCTTCAAAGACCTCCTTTAAAGATAAAGTTATTGGTGCAAAGAAATCTAAGACCTTTGCACTTATAGGATTTCTATGTAGAGATGGTACAACAATAGTAATAGATAAGCCGAGTGATTCCTAATCTCTGTTTGTTAGCTTCACAAAAGAGGCAAAATTCTGTTTTTGACAAAACCTTATAAAGATGCCTTAGTGGTCAAGATCTTGGTCAAAAACTACAGTTACATAGTTCTTTCACATAAGTTTCAGATGGTCTGACACATTAAAGGTGACTTTGATTTTCTAAACGTGGGATTTGGACATTTTTTGGTGAAATTTGATGCTGCTGAGGATCGTGATAAAGTCATGTTTGGTGGCTCGTGGTTGATAAAAGGGGCATTATGTCACTGTAAAACCATGGGATATAAACTTTTGGCCATGTGAAGAGTCCTTTAGGTTGACATTTGTATGGATTCGGATTTCGAGACTTCTAATCTGGTGCTACCAAAAGTAGGATGTGATGCGTATTACTTCTGCGATAGGTGTTCCGATCAAAGTAGACATGGCCACTAAATTGGCAAAGAGAAAAGGAGATATGCTCGTACATGTGTTCAAATAAATCTGAAATTGTCGGTGATCAAGAATATTATTGTAGAAGGGATAACTCATGCAGTGGAGTATGAAGGTCTAAATCTGATATGTGCTTTTTCTGCACATTATGGCCATGATAAGGTACAATGCTTGGGTAGAATCACCACGGAAGGGAAGGGTGTTGATCTTGACACCACCAAGACCAAGGTTAGTAAAAAGTAGGGGTGTTCAAATCTAAATCGATCCAAATTAAATCGTTCATCCAATTCAATTCAAACCGAAAACCGATTAAAACCGCACTAATTCGGATTTGATTGGATTTTATTTTTTGTAAACCGTTGGATCGGATCAGATTTCGGATCTACTTTTCATAATCGATCCAATTCAATATAAACCGCACAATGTGCTATAATATTATTATTTTATTATTATATGTACAATTATACTTATAACATCTTTAATTTGTTATACATTTTTATATTATTTATGTATTATTATTATTTAATAAATATTTTATGTTCAAAATTGTTATTTATTTATTTATTTTAACTAACCTATAATTTTATTTCTATTGTTATGTTATTGTTGATTTTTTAAGATATTGTTAAGACTTCTTATATCATTGTTGATTATTTAAGATTTGATGTTGAGACTTGTTATATGTATTTAATTTTTTTAATGTACAAAACCGCAAATCCAATCCAATCCAAATCGCTTGAAATTAGATCGGATCGGATCAGATTTTTTTTAAAGATCATCCAATTCAAACCGCACCGCAAGTAAAATTAGTGTTCGGATCGGATGAGTTTTTGACTCAAAACCGATCTACGGCACCGCGAACACCCATAGTAAAAAGTCAAAGCCAATGATAAAAAAAATTCAAAAATCAAATGCAACAGATGATGTTATGATAGGCATGGTTGCTGGCGAGGATCACGGACTTAGGGGTTGTTTGGACACTATTCTCAATTTTTTTTAAAATGATATATTTTTAAAAAATTTTTTACAAAAGTAAAAGTGATTTTATGTTTGAATATCTCTGTAAAAAGATCTTTTTATCTATCAGTTATGTTTAGGTAAAATAAGATAAAAGTATTTTTTTGTTTATTTATTATGTGAAAAACATCTTTTATTTAAGAGAAAAAGATATATTTTTTTAAATTTTTCTAGTGCTTTTATTTTTACTATTAGAAATTTTTTAAACACACTAAAAAATAAAAAAGATTTTTTTCATCGATTTAATGGTGCTCAAACAAGCACTTAATATGAATGATGATTCATTGGCTAATAAGTTGCATGAGGTTCACGTTGAAGAGGCATGCAGGAATGAAGAGGTGGGTTGAGATTGGAGCAAGTATTAAGGAAGAAAAAATATAAGTTGGGCCAAAAGTAAATTTTTAAGGCCCAATGAAGGGAATACTCAAGCAAAGGTTTGGATAGAAAAATAAGGCCCATGTTGCATGCTCCTCTTGTTGACGGGTCCGCTTCTTCACGAGCTTAGATCGGATCTCGAACCATGCTCCAACAGCATTGGTCGCATGTGAAGAATGGAGACGCGTTCTCACTAGACCCCAACGTCCCGCGGCTCCTCCCTCCAAAAACGGTCAAGACTGCCATCCTTGCAGAGTTCGCCGATAGAGAAGAATGGAATCATGGTGGTGGACACTTCTACGAAGGTTGCTACAGCAGCAGTACAATTGGGATGAAAATCTCGATGTCAAATGATGCAACGAGAAAAGGCAGAGATAAAGGAGTCTGTCCTGTGATTTAAGTCTCATCTTGAGGTTGGTGAACTAATTTTATATTTACTACTGTTTTATTATTATATCTTTATATTATGGATAGTTTAAGTATAATAGTTTGGAACATTAGAGTTGCATCTAATAAATTAGTCGGGGTGAATTCAAAGAGTTTGTTAGAAAATTTAAACTTATCTTTTTTTATTGTGGTAGAAATTCATTGTCATTTTCAACACTTGAAACTGTTCAGAAAAAGGCTTAGTTATCATTCTATTGGTACAGTAGAGAAAACAAGGCATAAGGGGTATCTGATTCCTTTCTACAATGCTGGATGCTTGCTGCAAGTGGGTAGATGCTTTTGATCAGTGTATTGTGGTGGAGGTTCAGTTAGATAATGTCATTTAGAGGTGAAGTGGTATTTATGGTTAGTCCTCATTTTGATACCGGATTTTTTCTGTGGAATTATATTGTGACTTAGTCTTCATATTTTTGTGGGTCATGAATCATTCTTGGTGATTTTAATGAAGCCTTCTTCTCTTATGAATCTAAGAGTTGTCTTTTTTGAGTTGACGCACAGATTGGTTTACTGCCTCATTAAGGGATAGCAATCTATTTGACTTAAAGACTATCGAAAGACAATTTTCTTGGTACAGAAGGGTGAAAAATTATGTTGAGGTGGTGAAAAAGCTTGACCGAGTTTGTATCAATAGTGGATAGTTATCTCTATTTCTTGAGGCTTATGCAAAAAATACTAAATAGACTTCAGTCTGATCATTGTCCCATCCTAGTTCGTTGTAAAGAACTGTCCCAGCCGAAAAGGAATAGACCTTTCCAGTTTATTGCGGCTTGGACTACCCATCCAGGGTATAGAGATATTGTAACTCAATCGTGGTGGTCTGCCTATAGACAGGTGCATGGCAAGCTTTTAGAAGTGTAGAAGAACTCTCTAGAAGTTAATTCTAAAGTGTTTGGCAATATTTTTGTTAGAAAAAGCGAGTTGGAGCACCAAATCAATTTTTTACAGAAGCAGCTAGAAGTGATGAAAGATTCTTCTATGAGAAAAAAGAGCGGCAATTGATTGAGGATTACAATAACACTCTTGTGTAAGAGGAACTTCTATGGTTTTAGAAATCCAGAGAGCAGTGGGTAAAATTCGGAGATAGAAATACCAATTTCTTTCATGTTCAGACTTTAGTGCGAAGGAAGCATAATAAAATTCATGGTCTCTTTCTCTAGATTGGAGTGTGGGAAACAAATCCATATGTCCTTTTCAGGAAAGTTGAGTCCTTTTTTAAAAGCTTATTCCACTAATTAGAGGATGTGGATTTGGGATGTTTTGGTAAAGTGTCACTTCTTTCCTTGAATGAGGATGCATGTTGTAACCTTATAGTGCCAATTATATTGGAGGAAGTTAAGTTGGCTATTTTTAGTACACATTCTTTTAAGGCGCCGGGTACTGATGGGTTTCAGGCTTTTTTCTTCAAAGAATATTGGGAGATTATTGGTTTTGATGTTTGGACTATGGTTAGTCAAGCATTCTCTGGTATGGATATTGATCTGAGAATAATGAAAATTCTTCTAATTCTTATTCTGAAGGTAGAAGCCCTAATTTCCATGAAGGATTTTAGACCTATCAATCTCTGTAATGTAGTTTACAAAGTTATAATGAAGGTCCTGGTCAATAGACTTCATCCTCATCTCACAGACATTGTTAGGCCCCTTTAAAAAAGTTTTATTCTAGGAAGGAGAACCCCTGATAACATCATTATTAGGCAAGAGGTTCTCTACTTCATGAAGAAAATGAAGTCCAAGAAAGACACTTTGGCCTTTAAGATTAATCTGAGAAAAGCCTATGACAAAGTTGATTGGAGGTTTCTAAAGCATACCTTTGTGAGTTGTGAGTTTTAGCTTTTCTTACCCTACAATCAATCTGATTATGCGTTGTGTCACTGCCTCTTCGTTGTCTATCCTGAGAAATGGCGAGAGATTAAATAGCTTCACTCCTAACTAGGAGCTCAGGAAAGGAGGCCCGATGTCACCATACCTGTTTGTGTTATGTATGGAGAGATTGTCCTACTTTATTAATCATCAAGTTGATAGGGGCTTCTGGAAGCCGCCGGTTGCTGTTTCTAGAGGGGATCCAAGAATTTCTCATTTGATGTTTGTCGATGATTTGCTTCTTTTCTATAAAGCTGAAAACGACAAGTTCAATATATAATGATTGCTTTGGATAACTTTTGCAGAGCCTCTGAGATGAAGGTTAATGTGAAGAAATTTAAAGCGCTATACTCTAAGAATGTCTCAACGACAAGAAAAGAAAATTTTATTGGGGCATCATCCATCAGATTCCTCCAAAACTTGAGCAAGTATCTAGGGGTTACCCTTAGTCACTCTCAGATGACGCGAACAAAATTCAATGATGTTCTATACCAGATTCAGAGGGGGGCTAGCTAGCTGAAAAGAGAGATTGCTTAACAAGGTGGAAAAATTATGTTTGATCAATTAGCTGTGATTCTTTCTTATCGCATGCAAGTATTTTTCTTCTCTAAAGGGATATTCAATAAGATAAAATCTATCATGTGGAACTTTTTCTGGAAAGGTTAAGCTGATGGTAGATGCATGAATCTGGTTAGTTGGAAGGTGTTAGTCACCCCTAAAAAGTTTGGTAGTTTGGGGATTCAAGATCTGTTTTGTACTATAACGTTGCTCTTCTTGAAAAGCTAGTTTGGTAATTTTTTCATCATCCAAATAAGTTATGGATTCAATTGTTGGCACAAAAATATTGTTTCTCTCTCGGAGACTATTTCAGTCAGTCTCAAGAGACAGACTCTTATGTTTGGAAGAGTATATGGAAAACTTGAGAACTCTTAAAGGATGATTTTGTTTGGTGTATTAGGGATCTAAACCAGAACTTTTGGTTTTCTAATTGGAGAAAAGAGGGACAGCTTTGTCATAAGATGAATTATGTTCACATTTTTTATTCAAATATCTGGATCTTAGATCTTTGGTTATCTGGACAGTGATACCTTCAAAATATCTATTCTCCTCTAAACCAGTTTTTGCAACGCAACATTCTTTCCTATAATCCGGATGTGCAAGCAGGTTCAGTGGTAGGATGGTTTTGGTCTAGTGTGATGGTAAAGGTTTATGACTCTCGTAGTGATTACTTGTGACTTAGTAAAAATAAGTTTACTTGGGAGGACCAGGAAAATTGACTTTGGCTTTGGTGTCAACTTATTCCAGAAAAATATAAATCCTTGGCCTGACTTTGTCTTAGGGAGGCTCTGCCCACTGCTGCTTTTCGTTTCAGGAGAGACATCTCACCGACGGATAGCTGTCCGTGATGTTTTTCTGGTCAAGAGTATATTGTTCATTGTATTCAGAATTATCCGAAAGCTCAACTAATTTGGCAGTCTTTGGAGATTTCTAGTCAACTTTTGGATTTGATGAATTAGTTCTTATTTCATAGCAAAGAGTGTCCTTTTAGATTCTTTTCTAGTCTACGGTGAATTTGACAATCTAGGAATAATGAGATATTTCATCCACATGAGTCTTGGCCCCTGAATAAGATGACTAGTATGACTTTATCCTTGGAAAAGGAGCTTCGTAATTTTTTGAGTTGCAACGAGTTTCTATCTCCTCTACCATTAGTGGCTCGTGGATTCTCTCCTCAGTGGGTCCTTTTAAGATTAATTATGATGCAAATTATCCTGGTACTGATGATCGTGTGGTTTTGTCTGTGTTAGTAGAGATTGGAATAAAATTTGGCAACAAGGTTGTTTGAAAATGATTGAGTCGTAATTTTCTGCTAGGAAAGTTGTTTGCTATTTGGAGATGATATCTTCTAGTCTGGGACTTTTGTTAAAGAGATTTTATTTTTAAAATAGATTGTGTAAATGTCCTTATTCTTGTAAATAATTTTTAGGATAACTCTGGTTTTGTTGATCTTTTAGTGCTAAAAATCCGAGGCATCATATCTTGAAAATGACGTGTTGATCTCTGGTTGATTTTAAGAGATGCAAACAAAGTGGTAGACATCATGATAAAGACAGCAATGAGGATTCATACTCACCAAGTGGAGCTCTCGTTACTTTGAAAAGAATTTGAGAGTTGGCACCGGATTCGAAAGTCCCAGAACGTTTGGACCATTAAATGGTCCCATAACAAAACATGTTTTTTAAGTTTTTTAATAACGGTTAAATAGTCCTTATTTAATTTTAATGACAGATTAATCCTTTATATATTATTTAATTATAAAATCTATTTTTTATTTTATAAATTATTATTTTATCATTTATTTATCATATTTATTAATAATAAAAAACTAAAACAATAACAAATTAGATCTTCCATTAATAGTAATAAATATTTTATAATCTTAATCGATCATAATTTTATCATTGATCCGTTGCATACATATTAGATTGGAAAAATTGTGTTTGTTATAAATTCAATCGATTGGAATTGACACACAATCGATTGAATTTCGCACGGCATGTGGGGTTTTTTATTCAATCGATTGGTCGTATTACCCAATCGATTGAAATCATCAAAGCAATTTGAGAAATACATAGTATACGGGAATAAATCATATTTAACAAGAATTTTTTACATTATAAATTAAAAAAAATTATTATTTTTCCAATAAAAATAAAACTTATTCATGTGTACTCCTATATATTATGGGACGAAGATAATAGTTGCCATTGTCTATTGTGAAGCTTAATAATTTGAGTTAGTCATTTTTTTAGAATTTGAAGTAAAGTTCGCCTTGCTCTACATAAAAAAGATTCGCATTTGGAAAATTAAAGTTGAAAAATTGGGTTTTGGAAAATAATATTTTTTTAAAATTTTATTTCAAAAAAAAATCCATTACTAAAAGATAAAAAAATATTTTTCATTACACAATCAATTTCATGAATAAAGAATCGAAACAAATAATTACAAAATTAGAGATTATATTCACTAATCTTGATTTTGTAATAAAAACAATGGATTGTTTTCTAAACACTACAGTAAAAAAAGTTGATTGGATTTCTTTCGCCAACCATGATTATCAATTAATGATGAACAAATATTGGATATTAAAGAGATGGATAAACAATGAACAAAAATTGGATATTAAGTAGATGGATAAATAATGAACAAAAACAATGAAAAATTGATAATCAATCAGATTGATAAACGATTCTAATTGTAGGATTGAGTAATTGTTGATAGATTATTCACCAATCTATAATCTTAATATTAAATAAAAGATAAGATTAGAGTATCTAAATTAAAATAAAAACTTAAAAACTGAAGATAGAATTTTAAAAATAAGATAGATGAATAATAAAATAATAATTTATAATCACGAACAGAAAAATTTAGAGAAGCGTAACATTATAACGGATTGCACAATTCAATCGATTGGATATCACAATCAATCGATTGAATTGTGAAAATCTATATTGCTTTGAATACTTAAATTGATTGGTAATATGACCAATCGATTATTGTATAAGAAAAATTCCACATGTCTCGCAAAATTCAATCGATTGAAGTTTGGGAAACCTGAATTTCAATTTCAATCGATTGATTTGTGCATCCCATCGATTGAATTTCTAACAAATATGATTTTTCCAATCCAATACGTATGTAACGGATCAATGATAAAATTATGATCGATTAAGATTGCAAAATATTTACCACGATTAATAGAAGATCTAATTTGTTATTGTTTTAATTTTTTATTATTAATAAACATGATAGATAAATAATAAAATAATAATTTATAAAATAAAAAATAAATTTTTTAATTAAATAATATATAAAGAATTAATTTATAATTAAATTAAATAAAAACTATTTAACAGTTATTAAAAACTTAAAAAATATGTTTCTTTATAGGATCATTTAATGGTCCAAACTGAAACCATCTAATCTTTTACTTTAAAAGTTGCATTCAGTGAGATTATTTTACTTCTTAAGCAATTTTTTATTTTTTATTTTTCTTTTTTATTTGTTCTATTGTTATTTTTCGATAAAAAAATACATTTAAATACTTTCTCACTATTAGTTACTATAAAAGAATATTTTTATTTTTTTAATTATAGTAACCAGAAAATTTCATTCCATTGACAATAATCGTTGAGATCTAAAGATTTTAATCCAACAATTATAGAAATAAATAACTATTGAATGCTCTATAAATAACGGCATACGTACAGCTCCAAGTCCATACTCCATACTGCTCTATAACTGAGCACTTTCAGTTTTATACATGCCGATGATAATGAAAAGTAATGCTGCTGCTGTTTCTTCTTCGCCATGCTTGCTCCTCATTGCGCTGCTGCTAGCTTCCGCAGCATCAACAGGCCATGCTCAAGATCTAATTCCAACTCTGATTCAAGAAGTACGAGTTAGCGGTCAGGTGCCCTGCAACGGCGGAAGTAGCGGCGGCGCAGCTGGTGTGAATGTAACCTTGTCATGCGGACAAGGCACAAATTTAACCGACATGGGCCAATTCCATAACGGATCAAATCGGATCCTTCAACATTACAGTCGAAAACTCGACTCTCAATGGTGATTTATTTCCTGATATCATAGCTGGTAGATGCATAGTGTATACGACTCTCCCAATTCTTGATTGTCCTAATTTTGCTCCAACAGGATTTCTTGTAGCCCATGTTGTCGTCGAAGGAATCGTTGGTGTTGTTCTCGAGTCATTGATTAGCCCGTTTAGTTGTTTACTGTTTTTAAATTTAGGCATTTAGCCATATAGTATGGGAAAGTTATCAGGTGTACTTAAGAATACTGGTGTTCCAGTTGTTTTAACCGTTGATTTTAATTAATATATATTATATATATTTTTTATAATTCAGATCAACGGTTAAAACAACTGGAACACCAGTGTTTTCGGTACACCTGATAATCTTCCTATAGTATGATAAAAGAAAAAGTTATGCTAAATATACATCAGCCACCAAATAAATACACATTAAAAATAAATTAAACTACACATATATTTATACATAAATATATTAGTGATTGATTTTAGTGGTTGATTTTAGTATATAAATAATATTTTTGTAAAAAAAAAATACAAATAAATAAGGAGCACTATCCCTGAAATATTATCAGTATAATATGAATAAGAATGCATCTGTAATCATATATCATAATATTAATACAATAGATCATTTTAGTGCATAGATACTATAATGTTTATAATATTTTAAAACGTATTAATAAAATTAAAATAATATTTTTTATTATTTAAGAACGTTTTTTTTAAATATTATCAAAACAATTATTATTAAAATATAAAAAAATATAATTTTAATTTTAACGACTTTTCATAATCAATATAATTATCATAAATATAAGTATATTAGAATTCGACTAATATCATATCCTATATAATATAATAACAATAAAGCCTGTCAACGTGGGGTGGAGGATCGTTTAGTATACAAGTGCATCTATATTTTATTTTACATGCATGTAATGTGCGTTATACGTCATAATTAAAGTTTAGTAATCTTATTGATCAAAGTAGAAGTGTAGTCAAATTATGAAATTGGAGATGTTATTATTAAAAATTAAATATTATGAATAGCAATTTTTTTCCGGTTTTCTATTTTGAGTTTAAAATATTTTATGATACATTTTTTTAAGGGTTAAGTACGATTTTGGTTCTTAAGGTAGAGATTGAAAATTTTTTTCGTTTCCAAATTTTTTTTGCACTTAAAATCGTCCCTAAAGATCGACTTAATTTTAAAATCGTCATTTTGACTAAAATTTTAAAATTTATTCCTAATATTATCCTTGACAAAAAATTATAAAAAATAAAAAAAGAAGAGAATCACGTTGGAAAGAAAGAAAAGCACGAGAGAGAAGACAGAGTCGCCATCAAAAGAGAAGGAGTCGCCATTGAGGAAGAAGCACGTCGCCGTTGTTCCTCGTCGTGGCTAGTTTTTGGAAACGTTTTTTCTAATGGGAGAAATGACCTTGTTCTAGTTTCTGTTTGATCTCTTCCAATTCCAACTCCAAATTCTTAATTCCAAACCCTAATTTAATTCTCTTTTCTTCTTCTCTTCTGCTGTTGCTGTTATGGCGGAAAATCTAATACTAAACCCAACCATCGCCAGCCAAAATCAGAGGCTTTCCATGGCCGCTCGCATCCAGTTCCCTACCAGTTCTTTCTTCTTGGTTCCAATGATGACAAACTGGAACGTACTGTACGTGCGGCCGCCATCTGCCGCAAGAACGTCGCCGTCAACTTGAACTCCCAATCCTTCGATCCATGCCTCAACAAGCAACAGATTCTTAGTTTGTTCTAAAACTGTATCAAGTTTGTCAGCAAAAATGTAAGACAGGCAGAAAAAGAATAAAAAAAAGTTTTAATTGAAATAAATTGTGTTTTGATTATCTGATATTTGAAACATAGATTAATTTGCTAGTTTTGATTATTTGTATGGTTTTGTGAATTGAACTGAAATTTTTAGTTTTTACGATTTGATTTTGTGTTGTTCACATTTATTTTGTGAATTTTGAGAAGTGTTCATTTTATTTACCTGAATATTAAGGATTTCTATAGTGAAATCGAAGAATATATATTGATAATGATAATGAAATTTAAAATGGAGAATTTGTTTTATATTGTTTGGTTAAAAACTTATAAGAAGATCATTTATAATTTATGCATTAGTTGTATCATTAGTTAATTCAGATAAGTTGATGTGATGAAAAAGAAAAAGAAAAATTGAATATTTTGGTAATAAAGGAGAAGATTATTTTAATCCGAAGGACGAATTTAAAATTAAATCGAACTTTAGAGACAATTTTAAATACATAAAAATTTTCAGCCTTTATTTTAAAAACTAAAATCGCACTTAACCTTTTTCTTAAATAACATTTGTTATAATTTATTATTGTATAAAACTTGATGCGCTTTAAAATCGAATTTAATTTCTATTTCCATTCATATTTTTTGGTGTCTATTTTCATTCGAATTTTAATTAAGGAGAAAAATGATTTCTTTTAAACTTTTTATGTTTTGCTTATAAAACGTGGCTATAAATAGCAATCTATGAAGCGCGGCCAAATTTTATATTTATTTTACTTTTCTAATTGTGATAATTTCCTTTAACAATTTAGACACCCCAAAAAACGTAAATAAGAGTTTCCATGCAAAATTTATATTTTGCACTAATTTTTTTCTTTCAACACATTCAAAACAAATTTTTTTAACTAATTAATCAATTTACCAATTTTATCTTTTTACCCAAAAATTCTTCAAAATGTCTTAACTCTAAACTCTATTTTCCTTTTTTTCACTTCTCTTCATTATCTTTTTACCATGACCACTGAATCTCTTCTTCTTACTATTTCTCCTTGTCACCGTAATAATTGCCTCTCTCTATCAAACCTTTAGTGCCTTTCCTTTTCAAATGTGTTCAGCTCTATAAAAAAAAACATCTCTTTGTCATGATCATTCCCTCTCCATTGTAACTCTCACTCTCATTGTAGCGAGATACCTTTATTAAAGACATAAAATTTCAGAAATAATAGGATTAGAAAGAAATTTTGAAAATAGTAAGAATTGTGAGATATATTT
The DNA here is from genome assembly GCF_014773155.1 of Arachis stenosperma. NCBI lineage: Eukaryota > Viridiplantae > Streptophyta > Magnoliopsida > Fabales > Fabaceae > Arachis > Arachis stenosperma. The sequence goes on from NC_080382.1 coordinate 106,838,816, forward strand.
TTAAATATATGTGTTAGTAAAAAAATATAAATTCTAAAATATCAAAATCGAAATTTGATAGGCATTGTTTTGAAGAACGTAATATTTATCAAAAAAGGATTCAATGAGAAAGAAAAGTAAGATTGATCGATAAGTCTTATAAAAAAAAGAGTAATAAGTGAAGATAACTGATAGCAGTTATTCATGCCGTATAAGGGGCGGGAACAATTACTTAAAGATTAATGCACATGGGAGTTATATTTAAATTTGAATGGTCGAAAACTCTTATAATAAATAGGTGAAGATTTGAAGAAATAAGGGTTGGAATCTCATACCAGAAAATATTGGCCCACACTCATATCCCCAGCAAATTCCGGAGTCTGCTAAGAGTTCTTTTTTTCTGTAGGATTCTTTCCATTCTTTTAAATAACCTTTTAATTTCTTGTAATTTTTATCTTTTTTGCAAATTTATCTTTTCAACAAGTTTATTTTTTCAGTCTTCTTTTAAGATTCAGCATTTTGTATTTGATTTCAAAAGTCCTTCGATCTTATCGAAGGCAATTTACTGTTTTATTTAAATTCAATGTTATTCATTTCAATTCCAGTCATTTTACTTTCAAATTTCTTTGCTTTCTTTCCAGATTTCTTTTGTTAGTTTAACTAATTGAAAGAATCTTTGATGCACTTTCGAAAACTGGTACTCACAAAGAGGAGTAGATTTCACTCCCAGAATTTAGATATTGAACTTCTTCAATTTGCTAAAAATTGGTAAAACAAATTAGTATCCTCGATGAGACCGTTTTAAAAATTAAGTGTATCAAAAAGTGTTTTGTAATGATCTAGTATATGCAACTTAAAAGTGGAAAGATTATTCGAATGGCAGAAGAAGTTTCTACTATTAATGTGGAATCATCTGAGAATGATAATGTTGCTATAGTTCTACCAATCCCAGCGGAGATATCATCACGTGCTGAAAGTAGTACAGTAGTAGAGAATGTAACAATTACTAATCCCCAGGTTGGAAATAGTGGGCGAAATCAACGCCCACAAATTACTATGACACAAGCGCAACTGCCAATAACTGCTGGTTGGGCTCCTTATGGCCTTCCTCCAGGTTATGCTCCTTCAACGGGTGGTTATGTTCCACTAATTAGATTTGGAAATTCATTAAATTTCATTAGTAATCTGTGCCTCCATTATATCCTGAATTTTCTCGGGATTATCAAATGGTTCCACATCGAGTGCTCCTGGTTTGATGGTTGCTTTTCGACAATATGTTGATGAAAGTCATCACGATTTGGTTAATTTATTGATCCAGTAGAAGACTACAATTTTGAACCCTATGATGGATGATTAGGAATTAAAATTTGAGCGTCTTACTAGGCAAGTGGAGAGAATTGTTTGAATTGTTGACTATGATGAAAGAGATCAAAATTTACAAATAAATCAAGAGGATGGGATGAATATGCCCAAAAATATGGGAGGTGATATGTATTTTGAAATAGATACTCCTCGAGTTGTTCGAAGATATCAAAATACGGATGAGGTGTTGGCTCGAATGATAGTCAATTAGCGTGGTGAGAAATACCATGTTATTAGAATTGTTGAAGATGTACTTAATAGGTTCGGATTCAATGTGGGTTTTATGAATCAACTATATTTTGTTTCTACTTTTCCTGTTGTTGTGCAAATGGCAGAAGTACATAGGGGAATGAAAAATCCTAAAAAAGTAACAAAGTTTGTGGGAGAAGTTGGTGAATCGACTACTGAGCATATTGCTCGATATATGGTTGGGTTGGAAAACTTAGCGAATGATGAAAATTTAAAGATGAAGTTTTTTCCTTCTTCTTTAACAAGGAATGCATTCACTTGATTTTCTAATCTTAGGCTTAATTCAATTGGAACCTAGACACAATCAGAGAGTGCTTTTCATTCTCAAATTCTTAGAGGAGAGTTGAATATGACAGTCATTGATTTAGGGGCTTTGAAACGCGAAGATGGAGAGTTAATCGATGACTTCATGATTCGTTTCAAAAACGATTGAAGTCAATGTTATGTGTCTCTTCTTGAAAGTGAAGTAGTGAAAATAGCAACTATGGGCTTAGAATTTTATATGTGTCAGAAGTTGCTTAAATTTCATATACCTGATTTGGTCTATTTGGTGGAAAGAGTACGTCAAGTAGAGTTTCTTCAAAAAGAGAGAGAAAAATTTAAAATGAAAAAAGATTGAAAAGTAAATCTTTGTCTCGAAAAGAAAAAATTTCATATATTGAAATGGAATCCTCGAGTGAGGAATCTAATTTTGAATTTTCTGAGGTTGATGGCTGAATTAAAGAAAGGTCCACCTTATGTATGTTCTTTGCTAAAGAAAATTGCGAATATTGATAGATCTAATGATACAAAATATAAGAGTGGAAAGAAGTATAGCTTCGATATTTCTAAATCTGATCAAATATTTGATGTGTTGCTTAAAGATAAACAATTAGTTTCGCCTCATGGCAAAATATTGCTTTTGACAAAAGATTTAAAGGAGAAACCTATTGTAAATTTTATAAAGCAACTAGCCATTTAACTAATAATTGTTCTAATTTCAGGGACTTTATTTAAGAAGCAATTATGGAAGGGAGATTAAAGTTCGATGATGGAAAAAGGACATGAAGGTTGATTCTGATCCCTTCAATGCTAGTGCAAACTTTGCGGAGTCTTTTTTAGGGGTCAATATGGTTGATTTTTCTTATGAATTCGATATTTCTTTGAGAGATTTTGAAGCTAACGTCTGAGTAGTATATCCAGGCATCCGTGAAAAATTATTGAAATTTTTTATGCAACAAAAGTTAAAAGATCGAGATGTGTCTTTATGTCCTCTATGTAATGCTATGTTTGATACTGATGCTGCAGCTATATTTGAGAAAGAAAGAATGAAAAAAGAGTTACCTCATAAGGAAGAACAAATTCGGCAGAGACAACCTTCTCGAAGGTAGGAAGGACACATTTTTGTTGTTCCTTAGAGGAATCTTTTTTCCTCAATGAATCGTTCATAAGCTTTAAGTGTACAATGGATACGAAATTGTCAGAAATTTCGTATAGGCATAATTCTCAAAGAAGTCATTGAGATTTTTATGGAGGCTGTTATCCATATCCTCGAGGAAGAGTTAGGAAAAATCGAGGAGGAAAGAATGGACGACGAATGGTGCAACGGGAACCTTCCAATAATAAAGACAATGAAAAAACTCCTTCTGTTCATTCTTGAGTAGTTTTTCTATTTGATGGGAAAACAAATCCTAAAAGAATTCTGTCACTAGCTAAGTTCAAAAAGCGCAAAGCTGTTACTATGGCCCCAATCAATGACAAAAAAATATGTTGATCTAGATAAAGAATATTTCGAGGAAGGTGATGAGGAAATGATAAGTATTATTTCGATTATACCTACTGAATATCTAGGAGAATATGAAGAAAATTCAAATGAGGATTATGATGTAGAGGATGAAGAGATTTTTGCTTTCATTCGATCAGAGGATGAGTTGGGGTATTTTGAAACACCAACTGAGAAGCAAAAGTCCCATCTTCGATCATTACATGTCACTGCATATATGAGTGACATTTGTGTTAACAAAGTCCTGGTTGATGGAGGGGCAACGATCAGTTTATTGCTAGAAAGGATGTTGACAAAGGTGGAAAAATATTCTAATGATTTGATCTCTACTAACATTTCAATGACCGATTATAGCGGAGTATCAACTCCTGTAAATGGGCTGGTGACTCTTCAAGTGCAAGTAGGATCTTCACTTCGAAATGTTGTTTTTGTGGTAGTGTCGTCGTCAAAAGCTAGTTATAATGCATTGCTAGGATGAGAATGGCTCACGATGTTGGAGTTGTACCTTCGACCGTGCATCAGAGCATTCTTCTTTGGATTGATGAAGGAAAATTTGAAGTGATTAAAGCAGATTCAAACCTTTATGTGGAACAATTACATGTCGATTTTAAGGTGTATAATGAGGAGCTGAATCCTCTTAATGTCGATAGGGTGCTAAATTTCTATAATTGTGAGGGTTACTTTCTAACTTCAGAAGGACTTAATATGAAATTTTGTCAACCAAAATTCGATTTTCCTCCTACTAATTGAGAGTAGTAATTCTTGTGTTAAAGTGATTCTTCTGATAAAATTAAATCACATAAAAATTTTAATTCAATTTTTTTAATTCCTAGTATAAATTCAACTCCTCAAATCGAATTTAGGCATAATTTAGGTTTTACTACGTTTTTCATTCCTAAAAATAATGTTATTGACCAGTCTTCTGTTGATATATCTCAAGATTTTTGTATTGAAAAAGATTCGATTATTGATTTGGTTGATAATAAAATTTGTTTTTTCTCAAATGGATCCGTAGATTTGTGAATACATAAATTTTAAATTTTTATAAAATACGAAAATATAATATATATATATAATATAAAATATTATTTAAATAAATTATAATATTATTTAAATATTTTATTAATATTAAAATATAAACTAATTTTTAATTATTTTAATATTTTTTAATTATATAAATATTTAAATTTTTATTTTACTAAATAATAATATATATTATTTCTAAACTTATTTTAAAAATATATATTAAAAATAAAATTAAATACAATTTTTAAGACATAATTAAATATAAAAAAATACATATATCAAACGAATATTAAAAAATATTGCATATAAAATATGTTTAATATTTAAACACGATAACCCAACAAAATGGCTTTATTTTAATTTATACCCGACGACAACGTGTAGTAGTAGTAATGATGATAAACAAATTAAAGTCTCTCTATATGTATAGATAAATTGGAGGATTGTCCTAATATCTTTTGTAGTGTGAAAAATATTGAATATATTATTTATAGTTGCTCTTCCTCTCTCTTTCTCTCTTCTTGGCAATAGTTTGATGGTGTTTGCTATAGTGCTTAAAAAATATTGTGTTTGTTTTGGGTATTATTATTTTGATAAATTTTTTTTAATGAATTTTTTAGCGTGTAATTTTTTAGTAGTAAAAGTAAAAATATTAAAAAAATAAAAAATATCTTTTTGAGAAGTTGTAATTTATATTATTTTAAAATCTTTTTTCTTTAAAAAATAAGATATTTTTTATGTAATAAATAAATTTTTTTATATTATTATATCCAAATATAATTGATAGATAAAAAGATCTTTTTGCATGAGATATCCAAACATAAAATTATTTTTACTTTTTCATAAGATCTTTTAAAAAAAGATAATTCGAAAAAAATATTTTCCTAAAAACTCACCTAAACTAGCCCTAAATTGATAAAAAAAAACCTTTTTTCATTGAAAAAAGATCTTTTTTATTTTTTTTAGTGTATTTGACAAATTTCTAATAGTAAAAGTAAAAGTATTAGAAAAATATTTTTTTTAAAAAAAGATGTTTTTCACATAAGAAATGAACAAAAAGTATTTTTATTTTATTTTACCCAAACATAATTGATAGATAAAAAGATTTTTTTACATGAAATATCTAGACATAAAATCAATTTTATTTTTATAAAAGATCTTTTAAAAAAAATATCATTTAAATAAGATCTTTTTTCGAGAATGGTGTCCAAACTAACCCATTGCCTAATTGCTAAAATAGGTTAAATAACTAATTTTAGATTCAAAGTATAAAAGTTAAAAATTTTTAAATATTTTAAAATTACTATAAAAAGGTAATCTAACAAAAGTTAGACACCATAGAATTGGCCTAGTTTAATATTGAATAACGTCTTATTATCAGCATGCTTAAATATTTTGTTATCTAATATAAATTTAATTTGATGTATTATCGATATAAAAAAATTAGGTTTAATTATTTTGTTGGTTTTTATAGTTTTGCGAAATTTTTAATTAGGTCCCTATACTTTTTTCTTTTTAATTGAGTAATTGCACCAATTTTTTTTTAATTGAGTCCCTAATTCCTGCACCAATTTTTTTTAGTTGGGTCTCTATACAATTAAGCCAATTACTATTAAGAGGGACTTAATTGAAAAAAATTTTGGTACAGAGACCCAATTAAAAGAAAAAAAGTATAGAGACCTAATTGAAAATTTTGTAAAACTATAAGGACCAATAGAGTAATTAAACCAAAAATTATTCAGTCATTTAATCATATATTATTATATTATTGATAAAAATAACTTAAAAAAAAAAACAAAAATGCCAACTTAAATAATCCATTAAATATATAAATATAATTAAATAATTATATAATATTTTTAACTTTAAGCCTATCAAAGTTAAATCCGCTATATAGGAATAAATGGTCAAATTAATTTCTCAAAAATAACTCGATCTCTAAATTAGTCTTTAAATGATTTTTTATAATCAAATTCATTCTTTAAGGATTTTAAATTAATCATGTTAATTTTTCGTCACTTTTTTGTTGATAGTGTCAAAATTTACTAATGTGACACGTTGGTGCATGAAATTGTGTATGCCAATATTAATGGACTATTTAACACAGCTTCGTACCACTAACCAGCAAGTGCACTAGGTCGTCCAAGTAATACCTTACGTGAGTAAGGGTCGATCCCACGGAGATTATTGGTTTGAAGCAAGCTATGTTTATTTTATTATTCTTAGTCAGGATATTAATTAAAATTATCAGTTGGAATTATTAGAAAAATAAAAGAGTGTGAAATAGTTACTTGTTGTGCAGTAATGGAGAATATGTTGGGGTTTTTGGAGATGCTTTGTCCTCTGAATCCCTGCAACATAATGCTTACTCACTTTCATAAATGCAAGGCTCCTTCCATGGCAAGCTGTATGTAGGGAATCACCATTGTCAGTGGCTACCTCCCATCCTCTCAGTAAAAACGGTCCAGATGCTCTGTCACAGCACGGCTAATCAGCTGTTGGTTCTCGATCATGTTGGAATAGGATCCATTGATCCTTTTGCGTTTGTCATCACGCCCAGCAATCGCGAGTTTGAAGCTCGTCACAGCCATTCAATCCTTGAATCCTACTCGTAATACCACAGACAAGGTTTAGACTTTCCGGATCCTCAAGAGTGGCCGCCATCAGTTCTAGCTTATACCACGAAGATTCTGATTAAGGAAGCTAAGAGATACTCATTCAATCTGATGTAGAACGGAGGTGTTTGTCAGGCACACGTTCATGGATTGAGGAAGGTGATGAGTGTCACGGATCATCACCTTCTCCATAATTAAGCGCAAATGAATGTCTTAGATAGGAACACGCATGTTTGAAAGGAGAAACAGAAACAATTGCATTAATTCATCGAGACGCTGCAGAGCTCCTCACCCCCAACAATGGAGTTTAAAGACTCATGCCGTCAAAGTGTATAAAATTCAGATCTGAAAATGTCATGAGATCCAAAATAAGTCTCTAAAAGTTGTTTAAATAGTAAACTAGTAACCTAGGTTTACAGAAAATGAGTAAACTATGATAGATAGCGCAGAAATCCACTTCTGGGGCCGACTTGGTGTGTGCTGGGGCTGAGACTTAAGCTTCTCATGTGCCTGGGCTGTTTTGGGCGTTCAACGCCAGGTTGTAACCTATTTCTGGCGTTGAACTTCAACTTGTAACTTGTTTCTGGCGCTGGACGCCAGACTGCAACATAGAACTGGTGTTGAATGCCAGTTTACATTGTCTATCCTTGAGAAAAGTATAGACTATTATATATTGCTGGAAAGCCCTGGATGTCTACTTTCCAACGCAATTGAGAGCGCGTCATTTGAAGTTCTGTAGCTCCAGAAAATCCACTTTGAGTGCAGAGAGGTCAGAATCCAACAGCATCAGCAGTCCCTTTTTCAGCCTAAATCAGATTTTTGCTCAGCTCCCTCAATTTCAGCCAGAAAATACCTGAAATCACAGAAAAACACACAAACTCATAGTAAAGTCCAGAAATGTGATTTTTAATTAAAAACTAATAAAAATATACTAAAAACCAACTAAATTATACTGAAAACTAAGTAAAAACAATGCCAAAAAGCGTATAAATTATCCGCTCATCACAACACCAAACTTAAATTGTTGCTTGTCCCCAAGCAACTAAAAATAAAGTAGAATAAAAAGAAGAGAATATACAATGAATTCCAAAAATATCTGTGAAGATCAGTCTTAATTAGATGAGCGGGGCTATTAGCTTTTTGCTTCTGAACAGTTTTGTCATCTCACTTTATCCTTTGAAGTTCAGAATGATTGGTATCGATAGGAACTCAGAATTCAGATAGTGTTATTGATTCTCCTAGTTTAGTATGTTGATTCTTGAACATAGCTACTTTATGAGTCTTGGCCGTGGCCCTAAGCACTCTGTTTTCCAGTATTACCACTGGATACATACATGCCACAGACACATAACTGGGTGAACCTTTTCAGATTGTAACTCAGCTTTGCTAAAGTCCCCAATTAGAGGTGTCCAGGGTTCTTAAGCACACTCTGTTTTTTTGCTTTGGACCTCGACTTTAACCGCTCAGTCTCAAGTTTCCACTTGACACCTTCACGCCACAAGCACATGGTTAGGGACAGCTTGGTTTAGCCGCTAAGGCCAGGATTTTATTCCGTTAGGCCCTCCTATCCACTGATGCTCAAAGCCCTGGATCCTTTTTATTACCCTTGCTTTTTGGTTTAAAGAGCTTTTGGCTTTTTCTGCTTGCTTTTTCTTTTTCTTGCTCTTTTTTTTTCGAATTTTTTTCTGCAAGCTTTGTTCTTCACTGCTTTTTTTTTGCTTCAAGAATCATTTTTATGATTTTTCAGATTATCAAATAACATTTATCCTTTTTCATCATTCTTTCAAGAGCCAACAATTTTAACATTCATAAGCAACAAATTCAAAAGACATATAACTGTTCAAGCATTCATTCAGAAAACAAAAAGTATTGCCACCACTCAAAATAATTAAACTATTTTAAAATTCGAAATTCATGTACTTCTTTTCTTTTTCAAAAACAATTTTCATTTAAGAAGGTGATGGATTCATAGGACATTCATATCTTTAAGACATAGACACTTAGATACTAGTGATCATATAGTAAAGACACAAACAAAACATGAAGCATAGTAAATGAAAAATAGGAAAATAAGAACAAGGAGATTAAGGAATGGGTCCACCTTAATGAGGGTGGCGTCTTCCTCTTCTTGAAGGACCAATGGTGCTTTTGAGCTCCTCTATGTCTCTTCCTTGCCTTTGTTGCTCTTTCCTCATAGGTCTTTGATCTGCAGTCAATTGCTCTACCACTGAATTATGGAAAAATAAAAGCAATGCTTTTACCACACCAAACTTAAAAGGTTTGCTCGTCCTCGAGCAAAAGAAGAAAGAAGTGGAGAAGATGGAGGAGATGAAAGTGTGTGAATGGGTGGGTTTGGGAGGGGAATGGTTTGAATTGAATGGTGAGGTAGGTTGGGATTTTGTGGGTCCACAGATCCAGTGGGGTCAAGTTTAGCATCCCTGCTCCAATTAGGCGTACAAAATGCCCTTACTGTGTTAGCATCCCTGCTCCAATTAGGCGTACAAAATGCCCTTACTGTGCAATCCTGGCGTTTAACGCCAGACTGCTGCCTGTTGCTGGCGTTAAACGCCCAAATGTAGCCTGTTTCTGGCGTTTAACGCCAGACTGATGCTTGTTTCTGGCGTTAAACGCCAGCTTGGTGCTTGTTTCTGGCGTTAAACGCCAGACAGATGCTTGTTTCTGGCGTTTAAACGCCAGAATGATATTCCTCCAGGGTGTGCTATTTTTCATTCTGTTTTTGATTTTCCATTTGTTTTTGTGACTTCACATGATCATCAACCTAAAGAAAACATAAAATAGCCATGGAAAATAAATAGATATAATTAAATAATATTGGGTTGCCTCCCAACAAGCGCTTCTTTAATGTCAATAGTTTGACAGTGAGCTCTCATGGAGCCTCACAGATAATCAGAGCAAGGTTGGGACCTCCCAACATCAAACTTAGAGTTTGAATGTGGGGGTTCAACACCAAACTTAGAGTTTGGTTGTGGCCTCCCAACACCAAACTTAGAGTTTGACTGTGGGGGCTTTGGTTGACTCTGCAGTGAGAGAAGCTTTTCATGCTTCCTCTCCATGGTTACAGAAGGAGAACCTTGTGTCTTATAGTTTGCAATGTCTGCAAACCAGAGCTTCCTGAATAGCAAACAATTGCTCATCCGGAAAGGTTTCAGAGATCTCAGTAGGAGGGAGGGATGCTCCTGCTACTGGTTCCATCTGGGACAGGTGATCAGCTACTTGATTCTTTGTTCCTTTTCTGTCTCTTATTTATATATCAAACCCTTGCAGAAGTAACACCCATCTTATGAGCCTGGGCTTTGAATCCTACTTTGTGAGTAGATATTTAAGAGCAGCATGGTCAGTGTACACAATCACTTTTGATCCTACTAAGTAGGATCTAAACTTGTCAATGGCATAAACCACTGCAAGTAATTCTTTTTCTGTGGTTGTGTAATTTTTCTGGGCATCATTTAAAATACTGCTAGCATAATAAATGACATACAGAAGCTTGTTATGCCTTTGTCCCAATACTGCACCAATGGTATGGTCACTGGCATCACACATTAGTTCAAAGGGTAATGTCCAGTCTGGTGCAGAAATAACTGGTGATGTGACCAGCTTAGCTTTCAGGGTCTCAAACGCCTGCAGACACTTTGTGTCAAACACAAATAGCGTGTTAGCAGCTAGCATATTGCTCAGAGGTTTTGCAATTTTTGAAAAATCTTTTATAAACCTCCTATAGAATCCTGCATGCCCTAGAAAGCTTTTGATTGCCTTAACATTGGCAGGTGGTGATAATTTTTCAATTACTTCAACTTTAGCTTGATCCACCTCTATTCCCTTGTTTGAAATTTTATGCCCAAGGACAATCCCTTCAGTCACCATAAAGTGACATTTTTCCATGTTTAAAACTAGGTTGGTCTTTTGGCATCTTTTCAGAACAAGTGCTAAATGGTTAAGGCAGGAGCTGAATGAGTCTCCAAATACTGAAAAGTCATCCATGAAGACTTCCAGAAACTTCTCTACCATATCAGAGAAGATAGAGAGCATGCACCTCTGAAAGGTTGCAGGTGCATTGCACAGACCAAAAGGCATCCTTCTGTAGACAAACACTCTAGAAGGACATGTGAATGCTGTTTTCTCTTGGTCCTGAGGATCTACTGCAATTTGGTTGTAACCTGAATAGCCATCCAAAAAGCAGTAATATTCATGACCTGCTAGTCTCTCTAGCATCTGGTCTATGAATGGTAAAGGAAAATGATCCTTCCTGGTGGCTGTATTGAGCCTTCTGTAGTCAATACACATACGCCACCCTGTAACTGTTCTTGTAGGAACCAGTTCATTCTTTTCATTATGAACCACTGTCATTCCTCCCTTCTTAGGACAACATGGACAGGGCTCACCCAGGGGCTATCAGAATAGGATAGATAATCCAGCCTCTAGTAACTTAGTGACCTCTTTCTGCACCACCTCCTTCATGGCGGGATTTAGCCGCCTCTGTCGTTGAACCTGGCTTAGCATCATCCTCCAATAGGATCTTGTGCATGCATCTGGCTGGGCTAACGCCCTTAAGATCACTTATGGACCACCCAAGAGCTGTCTTGTGTGTCCTTAGCACCTGAATTAGTGCTTTCTCTTCCTGTGGCCCTAAAGCAGCTTATGATTACAGGAAAATGTCACCTTCTCAGTCAATAATATCAACGCCCAGGCAGTCGTCTGATGTGTTTGGATATTGCATAGCTTTGACAACATTCAACTTAAACTCATCCTCATTGACTCTCAGGGTTATCTCCCCTTTTTGGACGTCAATGAGGGTTCGTCCAGTTGCTAGGAATGGTCTTCCTAAAATGAGAGTTGCACTCTTGTGCTCCTCCATTTCCAGCACTACAAAGTCAGTAGGGAAGGCAAATGGCCCAACCTTGACAATGATGTCCTCAATTATGCCTGATGGGTATTTAATGGAGCCATCAGCAAGTTGAAGACAGATTCGGGTTGGTTTGACCTCTTCAGTCAAGCCAAGCTTTCTGATAGTGGATGCAGGGATTAGGTTGATGCTTGCCCCAAGATCACATAGAGCTGTCTTGGTGCAGTTACCCTCTAATATGCATGGTATCATAAAGCTCCCGGGATCTTTAAGCTTTTCTGGGAAGCTTTTCAGAATGACTGCACTGCATTCTTCAGTGAGGTAAACTTTTTCAGTTTTCCTCTAATCCTTCTTATGACTTAAGATCTCTTTCATGAACTTAGCATAAGAGGGTATTTGCTCAAGTGCCTCTGCAAACGGAATCTTTATTTCAAGAGTCCTGAGGTAGTCTGCAAAGCTGGCAAATTGCTTATCCTGTTCCGCTTGGCGGAGTTTTTGAGGATAAGGCATTTTGGCTTTGTATTCCTCAACCTTAGTTGCTGCAGGTTTATTGCCTACAGATGTGGATTGGGAAGCCTTTTTAGAAGGGTTGTTATCAGTACTTGTATGTGTCTAATCCCCCACTGGCATTTGAATACCAGGGGTGGAAGCTGGAGTGGCGTTAGACGCCAGCTCCTTACCTGTTTCTGGCATCTGAACGCCAGAACTGTGCTCCCTTTGGGCGTTCAACGCCAAACCCTTGCTTGTTTCTAGCGTTGAACGCCAAGAATGAGCATGGTTTGGGCGTTCAGCGCCAGCATTATTCCTCTCTGGGCTCTGATTGTCCTCAGAGGGATTTTGAGTAGCCATTTGTTCATTTCTTGGCTTCCTGCTGCTTTGAAGTGAGGTATTTAATGTTTTCCCACTTCTTAATTGAACTGCTTGGCATTCTTCTGTTATTTGTTTTGACAGTTGCTTTTCTGTTTGCTTCAACTGTACTTCCATATTCATATTAGCCATTCTTGTTTCTTGTAATATCTCCTTGAACTCGGCTAGCTGTTTTGTTAGAAAGTCTAATTACTGATTGAATTCATTAGCCTGATCTACAGGACTGAGTTCAACAGTTACTGTTTTAGCTTCTTCTTTCATGGAAGATTCACTGTTTAGGTACAGATGCTGATTTCTGGCAACTGTATCAATAAGCTCTTGAGCTTCTTCAATTGTTTTTCTCATATGTATAGATCCACCAGCTGAGTGATCTAGAGAAATCTGAGCTTTTTCTATAAGCCCATAGCAGAAGATGTCTAATTGCACCCACTCTGAAAATATTTCAGAGGGGGCATTTTCTCAGCATCTCTCTGTATCTCTCCCGAGCATCATAAAGAGATTCATTATCTCCTTGTTTGAAGCGTTGGATGTTCAGCCTTAGCTGTGTCATCCGTTTTGGAGGAAAATAGTGATTCAGGAATTTTTCTTACAGCTTTTTCCATGTCCTTATGTTGTTCTTAGGTTGGTTATTTAACCACCTCTTAGCTTGATCTTTTACAGCAAATGAAAGCAGTAATAATCTATAGACATCCTGATCTACTTCCTTATCATGTACTGTGTCAGTAATTTGTAAAAATTGTGCCAGAAACTCTGTAGGTTCTTCATGTGGAAGACCAGAATACTGGCAGCTTTGCTGCACCATGATAATGAGCTGAGGATTCAACTCAAAGCTACTAACTCCAATGGAGGGTATTGACAAACCCCATTTTGACGGTTTATCTTGTATTGATTTTAGGGGATTTTATAACCTTTTACCCACATTTATTCAATGAAATAGCATGGTTTTATAACTTCTCCTTTAATTGTGCTTAAGAGTGAAAACATGCTTTTTAGGACTTAAAATAGCTAAATAATTCTTGATTCCATTAGATGCCTTGATATGTTTGTTAAGTGATTTAAGGTTTAGGAGGCAAAGATTGGATCAAGGGAATGAAGAAAGGAAGCATGAAAAGTTGGAGAACTCATGAAGAAATGAAAGAACCGGAAAGCTGTCAAGCCGACCTCTTCGCACTTAAACGACCATAACTTGAGCTACAGAGGTCCAAATGATGCGGTTCCAGTTGGGTTGGAAAGCTAACATCCGGGGCTTCGCAACGATATAAGATTTTTCATAGTTGCTACACGTATGGTGGCGCGCACGCGCATAGTACGCGCACGCGCCGTTGCTGCCTCTGGTTCACTTAATTTAACATGTGGCCAACGATTTTAGAAGCCTTGTGGGCCCAATCCAACTCATTTCTGATGCTATTTAAGCCAAGGATTGAAGAGGGATGAGGCATCTAGTTACCATTAGTTTAAGTTTAGCTTTAGAAGTAGTTTCTAGAGAGAGAAGCTCTCACTTCTCTCTAGAATTAGGATTAGGATTAGGATTAGTTCCTAGATCTAGGTTTTAATCTTTGCTTTCTTCTACTTCTACCTTTCAATTCTTTGTTGTTAGATTCATCTTCTTCTACTCTTTTGTTGTAATTTCCTTTATGTTGTTCTTGTGTTTTGTTGTAGATCTACTTTTGTTTCTCCCATATTCTTTCAATTCAATAAGAGGTAATTCATAATAATTGTTCCTCTTTGCTTTTCTATTATTGATCTTTTGCCTTTATAGTTAGATCTCTCTTTAATTCTTGCAATTTATGTTGTTTACTTGTATTGCACTCTATGTGTTTGTTGAAATGCCTCTTCTAGATTAGTGTAGATTTTATTCCTCTTGGCCTAGGTAGAGTGATTAGTGACTCTTGAGTTATCTAACTCCTTTGTTGATTGGTAATTAGAAGTTGCTAATTGATTTGAATGCCTCTAAAGCTATTCATTCCCTTAGGAGTTGATTAGGACTTGAGGAATCAAATTGATTCATCCACTTGACTTTCCTCCACGGTTAGAGGTTAACTAAGTGGGAGCAATGGACAATTTGTTATCACAATTGAAGAAGATAACTAGGATAGGACTTCTAGTTCTCACATCTTGCCAAGAGCTTTGTTAGTTGTTAGTTTATTTCCTTTGCCATTTTATAATTCTTGTCTATAATCTCAAAAACCCCAAAATAACTCACAACCAATAACAAGACACTTTATTGTAATTCCTAGGGAGAACGACCCGAGGTTTGAATACTTCGGTTTATAAATTTAGGGGTTTGTTTTAGTGACAAACAACTTTTTGTATGAAAGGATTATTGCTTGGTTTAGAAACTATACTTCGACGAGATTTTATTTGAGAAATTCTAAACCGTCAAAAATCCAATCGTCAAAATGGCGCCGTTGCCGGGGAATTGCAATGGTGTTATGTTATTGGTTATTGTATATATGTGAATAGTGTGAATATGTTTGCTTTTGTTAGCTCTTACTAGTTTTAGGATTTAATTTTCTTGCTTCTTATTTGATTTTGTTTTCATTTTCCTCTTGCTATCATGAATTCTCACCTTGGCTATGAGTTTGGTTATCAACATGTTGTAGGAAAGGAGGACTATAATGAAGATGTGTATCAAGAATGGGATAACCAAAGGTGGGAGGAGCCATATGCTTATGATCAATCTTCATGGCAACAACCTCCACCAATGCACTATGAAGAAGAGCCATTCTATGATGCATATCAATCCAATGGCTTTGGTGAATCACCTTGTGATTTTCAAGAACCACCACCATATGCCTATGAGTCTATCCTCAACATGAGCCTCAACCACACTCTCAAGCCTATTTTCACCAAACACCTCCATATGACCATGATTCATATCCACTACACCAACCACCTTTTAAACCATATGAGCCATACATGGAACCACAATTCCAAGATTACTACTCCCAAGAACCACCTCAATACACACCACCACCTTACCAAGAAGAACCACCTTCCTATAATGAGCCCTTTCTCCAAGACAATGAACCCTCTTATCCACTCCAATCTTCAATGGATGAAATCCTTAACCTTATACTTCAAGGGCAAGGAGAAATGCAAAGGGAGACACTAGAATTTATGGCTACTTTGATCAAGGTAGTGAGCAATTTAGTCTCCCAATATTTGAGTACTCAAGGCACTCCCATGGTTATGGAGAATCAATTGAAAAGCATAGCATGAAGGAGAGATTGGAAACTCCGGTGGAGAATGAGGAATGCTACTTTGTGTTAGAACAATTGGAGGAACCTATGGTCATTGAAGAAGAGGAAGAAGTGGTTGAAGACTTAGGAGATGCGGAACCCCCTTGGGAACTTAGAATTGAAGAAAACCCCTCCAAGAAGATTGAATTTGATGATGAGGAGGAAAGTGCACAACCTCCAAAACAATTTTTGAATGAAGACTTGGAAGGAATGAATCAAAAATTGAGTTTCCTTGGTG
Source organism: Arachis stenosperma (assembly GCF_014773155.1). NCBI lineage: Eukaryota > Viridiplantae > Streptophyta > Magnoliopsida > Fabales > Fabaceae > Arachis > Arachis stenosperma. Next base: position 106,855,017 of record NC_080382.1, read on the forward strand.
ATGAAGATCATGCATCCAATCTTCTTGGTGAAGAATCCTTTGAATTTGAAGAACCTTCTCCCAATGAATTTGAAAGTGATATGGAGGTAGATTTCTCTCAACCTCCCATTTATGACTTGAGTGATGGAGAAGAGTTAGATGAAGTTGATGAACAAAGGATTGAGAATGAAGAAGTTTATGAAGAGGTGGAGATTGACAAGGAAGCAAACAAGGGAGTAGAGCTCGCAAGCACATTGGAGATACCTCTCCCCAAGCCACCACCATCTATCTTTTCATTCAAGTGGGTAAATTCTTTATACTTAAGCTTTATTATTCCCCTTGAATATGGTTTGCTTGAGACGGATGGTCAACTAAGACATATTTGTGGCTTTAAGAGTAAAAAGGAAATGGTTAGTGGTTTGAAATATCATTCTAGGTTCATTATGGTTGCATGCTCAAAGCTTAATTGTAAAGGTTGGTGTATAACTAGAATACATGGGCCTAGAAGGATGTTTGGTCACTTTGTTGAGAATTCACCTTGCTCACCACCCACATGGATTAATGATAATCAACTTGGAGATGGGTGTGAAGACAAAATATGGGATCCGGGAACACATGAGGATCAACATTGGGAGCCCATGGTTTGTGAAGAACTCCATCAAAGCTTGGAGATATTAATCTTGAATGATGGAACTTATTGGAAGTCCAAGCATTGGTGGAAGTTCCAAGATGAGTACAAGCACAACCACCTTGAGAGGAGCTCCCCATAAGTCCAACTTAAGGACAATAAACAAAAGTGCTAGGTGGGAGACACCCCACCATGGTAACTTCTTTTCATTTTCTCTTTTTGTACATATTGGTAGAATTAGTTTAAATTCTTGTTTTGATTGATTTGATGAGTTTAAATTGGTATTTTAGTATGTTAAATAAGGTTTTATGGTATCTTGGTAGCTGTTTGGAGGTTTAGAATGCTTAGATTGGTGCAAAAACATAGCAAAATTTTTGAAAAATAGAGCACCATCCACGCGTACGCGCACTGCGTGCGTACGCGTGCATCAAGCATTTTGGACCATCCACGCGTGCGCGCCATACACGCGTACGCGTGGATTGAGAAGTTCCACCGTCCATACCTTGACCCGAGAGTTAGGCCTGCACCATGCGGAAATTGGGCCTGAGGCACAAACCAATTCACGCGTATGCGCACATGACGCGTACGCGCCACTCTCGAAATAAACCATCCGCGCGCGCGCGGCATGCGCGCGTACGCGTGGATTTCCTTCCTTCACCACATTTCTTTTCTTCTCCTCTTTCTATTTCTTTCCTCCTCCTTTCTTTTTCCCCTCCTCTACCCCTTATCCAACACTTCCAAACACCATTGATAACCATTTATTTTAGTTAGTTAATTAGTTAGTTAGTTAGTTAGTTAGTTAGTTAGTTAGTTTTAGTTTAGTTTTCATTTTATTTTCTCTCTTTTCATCATAAGTGTTGGATTATTGACTTTGTTTACTATGCATTGCTTCCCCCTTATTGCCTAAATGCTAATTTAGCATTAATGTTTTTAGCTAATCTTTGTTGGATCCTATAATTGAGGTTATATTTTGCTACTTGGTCTTGAGTTTTTCATGCTTATCTTTTGAAGAATACCAAGTGATGAGAATTGCCTTCGAGCTTGTAACTCTTCTTGAATTACATGATTTGGCCACCATGTGATTTGAGCCTTATTTTGTGATTAGGCAACCTCTTGATGGATGATGTTGTGCATTTACCTTAATGCATTGTATTTCATGATTATATGCATCCATATGTGTTTGACTTGAATGCTTTCATGTTTCTTTAATGCTTGTTTTACCTTACAAGTTCACTTAAAGCATCTCAAGCATAGTAGAATGAGTAAAGTGCATGCTTCTTTTGTGACATAACTTTTATGCTAATGTGTGTTCTAAACCGCGCAATTTAGAATTCACACACTTATTTGTCATTAATGTCACACTAATTCACTCACTCATTTCTAGTGATTTACCTCATTCCAACAAAGTATGCTTCCTTGCTTTTATAACTTCTCATCTTATGGTGTTCTATTTTTGTTTTTCTATTTTTGTTTTTCATAAATGATGCACCACAAGCAATAACGGAAGCAAGACTAAGAACACGTAGCAATCCGGAGAGTCGCCGTACCCCTTGCTCATCTTTGAGTGCACCGAGGACGGTGCAAACTTTTAAGTGTGGGGAGGTCGTCCGACCGTTCGGCGATTTTGGGTGACAAGTTTCTAACTCCAACATTTTTGCATTTCATTTTAGGTTTTTAGGATTCTTATTGCATATATATACACAATAAGCTTAGTCAAAATAATGAATTTTTCAAAATTTCTATCTATAGGGCACCTTAATTGATTTGAGTAAAAATTTTTCATAAAACTTGCTTGAAATATATATATATTGTGGATCATGTTTTTGAGCTAAGAACACAAGCAAGTGAGATTTGAGCCTAATGGTGTGGTTACATCTTATAACCACTTATTTTCCTTCTTGTGTGCATTATTCTCTTTCTATGAATGTAATCTTTGATTTGTTTGATCCTTTATGTCCATTATTTTGTGTATACATGCATTTATATGATTGAGGCCATCATTTCATTAGCTCACTTATCCAAATAGCCAACCCTTTTATATTCCTTTGTTAGCCAATTTGAGCCTACGATTAACCCACTTGTTCTTAATTTTAGCACATTACAAGCCTTAAAGTGAAAAACAATAAATGTCCTTATTTGGATATTTGATTAGCTCAGGCTAGAGTGTGTGAGTATCATTCAAGTGTGGGAACCTTGGGACATTGGGTGAATAAAAGGGTAATTTTGTATTGTTATTGAAAATATTGGAAATTGGGTACATACTCATGTATTGATCAAATGTAAAACCTTATGCATTGAGATTCTTGTATATAAAAAAAAATGAGAAAAACAAAAGAAAAAGAAAAGAAAAGAAAAAAAAAAACAATATAAAAAAATATATAAAAGAAAGAAAAAGAAGAAAAAAAAAAGAAAGGAATAAAAAGGGGACAAAATGCCCCAAACCAAAGTATAGCTCAATAAAATCAATGCATAAGTGTTGTGAAATGAAAAGAAAATGCATGAGTATGTGAAAAAGTAAAAAATGGGTAGTTAGGTTAGAACTTAATTGTATAGGATGTCATAGGTTAGGTGGGAAGTTTAAGCTTATCAAAGATTCAAATTTCAAACTCACTTAACCAAATATGCATCCTACCTTGACCCTAGCCCCATTACAACCTAAAGAAAAAACCTCATGATATATGTATGCATGCATGAAATATATGTCGATTGTTAGAAGAAAAACAAATCTTAGAAAGCATGAAATAGAGGAGAATTGAGAGAGTCAACCCTAAACACTTGAGCGAATAGAGTGCAAATACATCCGGTAAGGGTTTGATGCTCAATTACATGTTTCTACCAATGATCATCTCCTTTCATGCAAGTTTGTAAAAATATTTAATAGCTCAATTCAATTGTGGTTTGGCATGGTTGTTAATACCTTTTGCCCTTGTGCTTATATATGCTTCTTGGGAATGAATTTATTTTGACCAAGCAATTGCATTCATGTAGATAGTTGCATATAGGTAGATTGCATTTAGTTAGTTTTCATTGAATAAATGTTGATCCCTTTGCTTTCTCTTGGTTTAAGCATGAGGACATGCTTGGTTTAAGTGTGGGGAGGTTGACAAACCCCATTTTGATGGTTTATCTTGTATTGATTTTAGGGGATTTTATAACCTTTTACCCACATTTATTCAATGAAATAGCATGGTTTTATAACTTCTCCTTTAATTGTGCTTAAGAGTGAAAACATGCTTTTTAGGACTTAAAATAGCTAAATCTAATTCTCCTTGATTCCATTAGATGCCTTGATATGTTTGTTAAGTGATTTAAGGTTTAGGAGGCAAAGATTGGATCAAGGGAATGAAGAAAGGAAGCATGAAAAGTTGGAGAACTCATGAAGAAATGAAAGAACCGGAAAGCTGTCAAGCCGACCTCTTCGCACTTAAACGACCATAACTTGAGCTACAGAGGTCCAAATGATGCGGTTCCAGTTGGGTTGGAAAGCTAACATCCGGGGCTTCGCAACGATATAAGATTTTTCATAGTTGCTACACGTATGGTGGCGCGCACGCGCATAGTACGCGCACGCGCCGTTGCTGCCTCTGGTTCACTTAATGCAACATGTGGCCAACGATTTTAGAAGCCTTGTGGGCCCAATCCAACTCATTTCTGATGCTATTTAAGCCAAGGATTGAAGAGGGATGAGGCATCTAGTTACCATTAGTTTAAGTTTAGCTTTAGAAGTAGTTTCTAGAGAGAGAAGCTCTCACTTCTCTCTAGAATTAGGATTAGGATTAGGATTAGTTCCTAGATCTAGGTTTTAATCTTTGCTTTCTTCTACTTCTACCTTTCAATTCTTTGTTGTTAGATTCATCTTCTTCTACTCTTTTGTTGTAATTTCCTTTATGTTGTTCTTGTGTTTTGTTGTAGATCTACTTTTGTTTCTCCCACATTCTTTCAATTCAATAAGAGGTAATTCATAATAATTGTTCCTCTTTGCTTTTCTATTATTGATCTTTTGCCTTTATAGTTAGATCTCTCTTTAATTCTTGCAATTTATGTTGTTTACTTGTATTGCACTCTATGTGTTTGTTGAAATGCCTCTTCTAGATTTAGTGTAGATTTTATTCCTCTTGGCCTAGGTAGAGTGATTAGTGACTCTTGAGTTATCTAACTCCTTTGTTGATTGGTAATTAGAAGTTGCTAATTGATTTGAATGCCTCTAAAGCTAGTCATTCCCTTAGGAGTTGATTAGGACTTGAGGAATCAAATTGATTCATCCACTTGACTTTCCTCCACGGTTAGAGGTTAATTAAGTGGGAGCAATGGACAATTTGTTATCACAATTGAAGAAGATAACTAGGATAGGACTTCTAGTTCTCACATCTTGCCAAGAGCTTTGTTAGTTGTTAGTTTATTTCCTTTGCCATTTTATAATTCTTGTCTATAATCTCAAAAACCCCAAAATAACTCACAACCAATAACAAGACACTTTATTGTAATTCCTAGGGAGAACGACCCGAGGTTTGAATACTTCGGTTTATAAATTTAGGGGTTTGTTTTAGTGACAAACAACTTTTTGTATGAAAGGATTATTGCTTGGTTTAGAAACTATACTTCGACGAGATTTTATTTGAGAAATTCTAAACCGTCAAAAATCCAATCGTCAGGTATACAGATACTACTCCCATATGAAGTAGTAGTGGGGTTAGCATATGACCCCAGAGTCCTCCTGGACTGTTCATTTCCACTTAGTTCCATGATGGAGCAAGGGAGATGGTATGGATGTTGATATTGTCTATTTTATTATAAGAATAATTTTTGAAATAATAAAATAAAACAAAAACCGAAATAAAAATAAAATAAATAAAGAAAGAAAATTAAAAATTAAAATTTATAAAAATTTTAAAAAGTTTATGAAGATTTTCGAAAAATTTGAGGAAAAAGAGAAAGTGGTTAGGATATTTTTGAAAAAGGTAATAAAATATATATTAAAAATATCATTTTTAAAAAAAAAAAAACTTAAAAAGATAAGAATTGAAAAATTTTGAAATTGAAATCTGAATTTTTATATAAAAATTTTGAAAATATAGTTTAAAATTAGTTAGAAAAGATATTTTTTTTGAATTTTGAATTTTATGATGAAAGAGAAAAATACATAAAAGACACAAGACTTAAAATTTTTAGATCTAATGCTCCTTATTTTCGAAAATTTTGGAGGGAAAACACCAAGGAACACCAAACTTAAAAATTTTAAGATCAAAACACAAGAAAGACTCAAGAACACCTTGAAGATTCACAAGAACACCAAGAACAAAAGAAAGAACACCAAACTTAAAATTTTTAGAAGACTTTAATAAAATTTTCGAAAATTATGAAAAGATTAACAAGAAAACACCAAACTTAAAGTTTGGCACAAGATTAAATCAAGAAAAATTATTTTTGAAAAAAGATTTTAAAAAGAAGATGCCCAATTGCCAAGAACATAGACCAACGCTCTAGCCAATTGGGAGTAAATGTAACACTTGTTCTAAATAGGTATATTCCTTTTGGAAGATTAATGCTTTAAAAAGAACACAAGTGAAACAAGAAAAGACACAGAACAAGAAAAATTAAAGATCAAACAAGAAAAATAAACAAGAACAACTTGAAGATCAAGGAAGAACAAAGAACACTAATACGAAAATTTTAAAGAAAAATATAAAATATGCAATTGACACCAAACTTATAACAAGACACTAGACTCAAAAAAAAATAATAAAAAAAAATAATATTTTTGAAAAGAAAATAAAAGACTCTGACCCAATTGCCAAAATCTTCCTAATCTAAGAAATAAAATAAACCTTTAGTTGTTCAAACTCGAACAATCCCCGGCAACGGCGCCAAAAACTTGGTGCATGAAATTGTGTATGCCAATATTAATGGACTATCTAACACAGCTTCGTACCACTAACCAGCAAGTGCACTGGGTCGTCCAAGTAATACCTTACGTGAGTAAGGGTCGATCCCACGGAGATTATTGGTTTGAAGCAAGCTATGTTTATTTTATTATTCTTAGTCAAGATATTAATTAAAATTATCAGTTGGAATTATTAGAAAAATAAAAGAGTGTGAAATAGTTACTTGTTGTGCAGTAATGGAGAATATGTTGGGGTTTTTGGAGATGCTTTGTCCTCTGAATTCCTGCAACATAATGCTTACTCACTTCCATAAATGCAAGGCTCCTTCCATGGCAAGCTGTATGTAGGGAATCACCATTGTCAGTGGCTACCTCCCATCCTCTCAGTGAAAACGGTCCAGATGCTCTGTCACAGCACGGCTAATCAGCTATTGGTTCTCGATCATGTTGGAATAGGATCCATTGATCCTTTTGCGTTTGTCATCACGCCCAGCAATCGCGAGTTTGAAGCTCGTCACAGCCATTCAATCCTTGAATCCTACTCGGAATACCACAGACAAGGTTTAGACTTTCCGTATCCTCAAGAGTGGCAGCCATCAGTTCTAGCTTATACCACGAAGATTCTGATTAAGGAAGCTAAGAGATACTCATTCAATCTGATGTAGAACGGAGGTGTTTGTCAAGCACACGTTCATGGATTGAGGAAGGTGATGAGTGTCACAGATCATCACCTTCTCCATAATTAAGCGCAAATGAATGTCTTAGATAGGAACACGCATGTTTGAAAGGAGAAACAGAAACAATTGCATTAATTCATCGAGACGCTGCAGAGCTCCTCACCCCCAACAATGGAGTTTAGAGACTCATGCCGTCAAAGTGTATAAAATTCAGATATGAAAATGTCATGAGATCCAAAATAAGTCTCTAAAAGTTGTTTAAATAGTAAACTAGTAACCTAGGTTTACAGAAAATGAGTAAACTATGATAGATAGCGCATAAATCCACTTCTGGGGCCGACTTGGTGTGTGCTGGGGCTGAGACTTAAGCTTCTCATGTGCCTGGGCTGTTTTGGGCGTTCAACGCCAGGTTGTAACCTGTTTCTGGCGTTGAACTCCAACTTGTAACTTGTTTCTGGCGCTGGACGCCAGACTGCAACATGGAACTGGCGTTGAACGCCAGTTTACGTCGTCTATCCTTGAGCAAAGTATGGACTATTATATATTGCTGGAAAGCCCTGGATGTCTACTTTCCAACGCAATTGAGAGCGCGCCATTTGGAGTTTTGTAGCACCAGAAAATTCACTTTAAGTGCAGAGAGGTCAGAATCCAACAGCATCAGCAGTCCCTTTTTCAGCCTAAATCAGATTTTTGCTTAGCTCCCTCAATTTCAGCCAGAAAATACCTGAAATCACAGAAAAACACACAAACTCATAATAAAGTCTAGAAATGTGATTTTTAATTAAAAACTAATAAAAATATACTAAAAACCAACTAAATCATACTGAAAACTAAGTAAAAATAATGCCAAAAAGCGTATAAATTATCCGCTCATCACACGTTAAATGACAACATAACATATACCTAAGAGTTTTAATTGACTATTAATATAATAAGTTTATAAAATTAGATCAAATCAAAACATAATTGAAGAGAGAACTTGAGATATTAGAATTTCTCAATTTAAAATTGATTTGATCTAATTTCATGAACTAATAATATTAGAGTAAAAGATAAATAGGTCCCTGACCTTTTTAATCGCATATATTTAAGTCTCTTAAAATTAAAAATAAAGATTTAAATCCCTCACCTTTTAAAATACGTGACAATTATATCCCTCTCCTAGAGATGGAGTTAAAAATCATAACGAAAAACGACGATGTATCTATTACGGTGATGATGTGAATGGTTGACAAAAAATAAATAGGCAAATTGTAAACTCTGCAAAATTAGCGAATAATTAATCAATAAATTAATTTTTAATAAAAGAAATTAGAAATGCAAATTTTATAGTTTAATTGGATAGAGCTAATTAAAATAAGAATTTTGACACTAATTTTAAAGAATTTGGCCTAAAATTAGATCGAACGGAATGAATCGATCGAGCCGAGTCTAAACCGGAATCGTGGGCCCAACCAACCCCTTCCATTTAATGATGCTCAGCTCTTTCCCTTTCCATTTTGCATGCAAACATGCTGGGAAGCTAGCCAAAGGGAGAAGAATGAGGGTGAGGTTCCAAACCCTTGGTTCCACTTTAAATCCCCATTTCTTTCAACTTCGAGTTCCGATCGTTGCACCTTTTGCAGCCATGTGACCGTAGCGTCGAGCTCTACAAAGCTCAGTCAATAATTAGGTAAGAAAACTACTTCAGTGTTCCAATTTTTTTCTTTCCAATTTTGAAAATTATGAGCAATTATGTTGAAAATTGATTAATTCCCGTGTTTAGCCTCGAATTAGCTTGAGAAAACTATTTACTCTTGCTTATTTGTCATTTGGGTAAGGTGAAAATTCTAGAATCCTAGCTAATTCCTGAATTGAGTATGTTGGGAATTGAATTTTGGGAATATATATGTTATGAAATGTGTTAGGTGTGTGTATATGTGATATGAAGTAATAGGAAATGATGGGAGCTTAATTGGAAGCTTGGGATTGGTGCTAGTTGCAGAATTGTGATGTTGAAGGCTTGTAAAGTTGCCTAAGTGGGTTGTCTTGGGTTATATGAGGAGGTTGGCCAAGGTATGTTTTTGGTTTCTCGTATTTAATATACAATGTCTTGTGAAAACTTAGGCTAGATGACCATAGGATAGGTTGGAATGCATGATTGTATTAAAGGTTTATTATTCTTGAGGATGATTATTGATTTGGGTTAAGTATGAATTTTGGCAATTGATGTTGTGGTGAGAATGTATTGATGCATGATGATTTTAATGATGAATGATGAGGATGATGGGAATGAATATATATGTGATGAATTATGATGATCTTGTTGGTTAATTGAGAATTTTTATGTATGAGATTGTGTAATATTGAGGTATGATTGATTGTGGTAGGATGTGAAGATTTGGTGCTGTGAATGATATGTTATGATACTGTTTGTATGATAGCAGTGTTGGTATTGAGTTGATTTTTGGTAAGAATAGAGGTTTATGAACTTTTGTAAAAAACTAATTTTTGGCCGAACTTTGGCGAGCCATAACTTGACTTCTGGACCCCCCAAATTATTTCAAACTTATTTCATATGAAAATTAGGTTCGTGAAGTTTATGCCGTTCGAAGAATGGATGAAAAATATTTTAAAATGAGAAAGTTATGCGCATTGAAAGTTTAGAGTGCAAAATTGAAAATTCTGCAGCATTCAACATTTTTGCTAATCTGCAGATCTTGCATATGCGACCACTACATGCGACGCGACCAACCCTTACGGGTTTGGCATCTTGCGTACGCAAGCAAGGTGCTTGCGCACGCGAGCAGGGATTTTTGAGTGGTTGCGTACGCGACCTCTTGCACGCGACGTGACCAACCCTTTCGGGTTGGGCATCTCGTGTACTCGAGCAAGGTGCTTGCGTACGCGACGACCCTGTTTTCAGCGAAAATGAATTTTATGTTTTAAAACCTAATTTCAAACCTCTAAACCTCTATTTTCGCTCTTTTAGCCCCTAAACCTTAGCAGTGCGCCTATTAATGAGATGAAGCTAGGAAAATGTGGTAACTTGGAGGTGAAGTAAGGTTGAGAAATGATGAATTATGTATGAAATAGTGCATAGAAGAGAAGTATATGTGTTGCCATGGCTATGATGAATGATTATGAAATGATTATAAATGACTTTGTGGTGGACGAAATTGTGATCCATGTTCTTTTGTACTTGTATGAAATCATTATTATGGCATCAGTTGTTTCACAACTCCGTTCAACTAACCAGCAAGTGTACTGGGTCGTCCAAGTAATAAACCTTACGTGAGTAAGGGTCGATCCCACAGAGATTGTTGGTATGAAGCAAGCTATGGTCACCTTGTAAATCTCAGTTAGACAGATTAAATTGGTTTATAGATTTTCGAAAATTAATAACAAAAAGAAAATAAAAGGGATAGAAATACTTATGTATTTTAATAGTGGGAATTTCAGATAAGTGTATGGAGATGCTGTGCTCCTCTTGAATCTCTACTTTCTCATTGCTTTCATCCAATCCTTCTTACTCCTTTCCATGGCAAGTTGTATGTAGGGCATCACCGTTGTCAATGGCTACATCCCATCCTCTCAGTGAAAATGGTCCTCTGCGGCTGTCACTCGCATGGCTAATCATCTGTCGGTTCTCAATCAGGTTGGAATAGAATCCCTTGATTCTTTTGCGTTTGTCATCACGCCCAGCCTTCAGGAGTTTGAAACTCGTCACAGTCATTCAATCCCAGAATCCTACTCGGAATACCATAGACAAGGTTTAGACTTTCCGGATCCTCATGAATGCCGCCATCTATCTAACTTATACCACGAAGATTCTGTTGGGGAATCTAAGAGATATGCGCCCGGCCTAAAGTAGAACGGAAGTGATTGTCAATCACGCGCGTTCATAGGTGAGAATGATGATGAGTGTCACGGGATCATCACATTCATCAAAGTTAAGTGTAACATATATCTTGGAATAAGAATAAAAGAGAACTGAATAGAAAGTAATAGTAATTGTATTGAAACTTGAGGTACAGCAGAGCTCCACACCCTTAATCTATGGTGTGCAGAAACTCCACCGTTGAAAATACATAAGTAAAAGGTTCAGGCATGGCCGAATGGCCAGCCCCCCATGATCTGAGAACTATGCGTCCCAAGATGTCAAATACATTAGTTAAATGTTCTATTTATAATAAACTGGCTCCTAGGGTTTACATGAGTAAGTAATTGATGCATAAATCCACTTCCGGGGCCCACTTGGTGTATGTTTGGGCTGAGCTTGATCAATCCACGAGCTGAGGCTTCTCTTGGATTTGAACTCCGAGTTATGACGTGTTTTGGGCGTTCAACTCCGGATCATGACGTTTTACTGGCGTTTAACTCCAGACAGCAGCATGTACTTGGCGTTCAACGCCAAGTTACGTCGTCAATTTCCGAATAAAGTATGGACTATTATATATTGCTGGAAAGCTCTGGATGTCTACTTTCCAACGCCGTTGAGAGCGCGCCATTTGAAGTTCTGTAGCTCCAGAAAATTCATTTCGAGTGCAGGGAGGTCAGATTCCAACAGCATCAGCAGTCCTTTTGTCAGCCTTTTTCAGAGTTTTGCTCAAATCCCTCAATTTCAGTCAGAATTTACCTGAAATCACAGAAAAACACACAAACTCATAGTAAAATCCAGAAATGTGAATTTAACATAAAAACTAATGAAAACATCCCTAAAAGTAGCTTAAACTTACTAAAAACTATCTAAAAACAATGCCAAAAAGCGTATAAATTATCCGCTCATCACTTTGATAATTAAGGCCTGATTGAGATTTGTTGATGATAAGACTGTATGAGTTTCTCTATGTTGTAAGCTGTGTTGGGCACTATATCCCATGAGTGTGGTAGGCACTATATCCTGAGAGTGTGGCAGGAGCTATATCCCAAGAGTGTGGGAGCATCTTACCTTGGAAAGTGTGTCGAACACTATATCCCATGAGTGTGACAGACACTATATTCTGAGAGTGAGGTGGGCGCTATATCCCAAGAATGTAGAAACACTTTATCTCGGATAATGCGACGGGCACTATATCCCGTGAGTGTGGCGGACACTATATCCCGAGAGTGTGACAGACACTATATCCTAAGAATGTGGAGGCATATCAGATAGACAATATCTGGGTTAGCTACTGGGTGTGTCGGGTTCTGGAAAAGTAACCGACACGTGAGCTCATGACCAGTAGGATAGACATACATCATATGCATATGTGTGCTTTACTTGATTGTGCATTAATTAGGCTTGCCTCTGTGATTATTATGCTTACCTGCTATATTTGCTACCTGCCGTATCTGTATTCTACTTGTGTTTATTTTGTTTGTCTTTGTAATTTCACTAGAGATGGAGGAACGAAGGAAAGGCAGAGAAATTTAGGGTTCTAGTTAAGTTTTAGTTAGGTTTAAGGAATTGGTTAAGTTTAAGAAGCCTTAGAGAACTACCCTGATTCATGGTTTATGTTCTAGTTCTTTAAGTTTTATAATCTGAGTGTCGGCATTCTAGGATTGCCTCTGACATTTCCAGGACCTTATATCTTATGTACGTGGCCTCTTTACCATGTTGACAACCCCCAGTTCTCATTCCATACGGATATTTGTGGTTTTCAGATGCAGGACAGGCGGCGCCTCGCTGAGGCATACTGGAAGTTTCTAATAGCGAAAATCTTTGTCTTTGGGGTTTTATTTTGGATATATGTATATATGTAGATACTTTTATCTTCACTGCTTATGTATTTGATGTATTAATTTCCTATTAGAGGCTATTTTGGAGAAATATGTTCTGTAACTCTATTATTTGGGCTTATTTTGGGTTGCTCAGGCCGGTTTATCTTCGCGAGCCGAGTCTTGAGCTTTGATATTTGTACCCAACTCTTTTCGGTTATATTTATGTTAGATTCTCTTATCCTTTCTGTTTACCATTTATATGTCATGAGAGTTGCGCTTTTCGTTTTACCGTTTTTGATTTTAAACTTTTCTTCAAAGGCTCCTAGAATAAATCTTCTTCAACTATATATATATATATATATATATATATATATATATATATATATATATATATATATTATTTATTTATTTTTTGAAGTCGTAGCTCCTCGCCACCTCTGTTTTACATCTTAGGTGTAAAGCTCTGTGTGGTAGGGTGTTACATTATGGTATCAGAGCAGTTCGTTCCTGTAGAGCCTGAGGGATGGACTGACTATGCTTCTAGACATACTCTGAGTGTCTATACATGCTAATTAGGATATCTAACTGATATATGGCATGAATGCTCATGAGCATGCATTTGGAACTTTGAAACACTAGACTTGTGATATTGAGACTAATCACCTTGATATCACTTGTTTGGTGTGAACAGAAACCAAATAGCATCTCGTGGGCGCGGTCGTGGGTGTAATCGAGGTCGAGGATGGAGAGGTAACGAGGTAACCATACCAGTAGGTAGTTTGACCGATTTCTTGACCGTGGTGACAAGTGTTGCTGCTGCCATTGGTGCTATTGCTGTTGCGACCAGTCGAGCGATGGGTAGGATGGAACAACAAGCTAGTGTTGGCAACGACGGTGGTAATGAATATGAAGGCGGAAATAATGTTTCGAGTATAGTGGTATCAGTGTGTTATCCGGAGTAAGTTAACACGGGTTAAGTAATGGGAGAAAGCTCAAGGAGGACTGAGGTGGCAAGGAGTAACCGCCGGGAATCTTTCACAAAGAAAAAGGAAAAGAAGATTACGCTTAGGAGCCAAAGTTTTAAAAGGGGTCGTTGATAAACCCATATTTCATGGTTTATCTTGTGCTCAATTGAGTGGTTTTTATCAACTCTTTACCCACTTATTCATACTATTTGCATGGTTTTACATTTGCCTTCCTAATTATGTGCTTTGATTGAAAACATGTTTCTTTGAACTTATATTTGCTTATTATTAATCCTCTCTTATTACCATTAGATGCCTTGATATGTGTGTTAAGTGTTTTCAGATATCATAAGGCAGGAATGGCTTGGAGGATCGAAAGGAAGCATGCAAAAGTGGAAGGAATACAAGAAGTTGGAGAAATTGCTAAGTTGTCCAGCCTGACCTCTTTGCACTCAAATGGCTATAACTTTAGCTACAGAGGTCCAAACGATGCGGTTCTAGTTGCGTTGGAAAGCTAACGTCTGGGGCTTCGATTTGATATATAATTTGCTATATCTGTCCCGACGACAGGCAACGCGAACGCGTAGGTCATGCGGACGCGTGACCTGGCAGGAATGCAACCCGTGCGGCCGCGTGAGCCATGCAGCCGCGTCACTTTTCCGCGACCTGTACGGACCAGAAAGTGCTGGAAGTGACTTCTGGGCTGTTTCTAACCCAGTTTTTGGCACAGAGAACACAGATTAGAGGCTATAAAGTGGGAGAATGCATCCATTCATAATCATGCACTCATAATTCACTTTTCCATGATTTAGTTTTAGTGAGAGAGGTTCTCTCCTCTCTCTCTTAGGATTTAGGACTTCTCTTTGTTTTTAAGAGTGACTCTCGATCCAGGTTTTATATTCCTTTGTTTTAAGATTACTTTTCATTTTATTTAATTATTCCAGCATTTGAGTTAATTATTTACTTTTATAATTTAATTTATGAATTCTTCTATGTCACAGATTATTGTTTGAATTAATGATAATTGAGGTATTTTCAGTTTATGATTGCTTGCTTTTATTTATGTTACCATTGCTTCCAATCTGAAGATATTTTATTCCAGCAATTTACTTTTTCCCCTTTTGGTCTTGGTTAAGAAATCAGTAACTCAACGGTTATCTAACTCAGTGTAATTGATAATCGTTATCTTGCTAATTGAACTGAACTTCAATTATCCCAACTTTTTCTTAGGAAATAAATAAGATTCGAAGGTCAAACTAATTAGTCCCTTGACTTACCTTTGCTTCAAAGGTTAACAAAGTGGAATTAAGATACAACTTTCATTATTGTTGAGAGGGATAACTAAGTTGGACTTCTAATTTCTCTCATCTTGCCAAAAGTTGCTTTACAGTATTTATTTATTTTAATTGCCATTTAATTTATTTGCCATATTTATTCTTCACTCTCAAAACCCCAATTTTACCTTTTTCATAACCAATAATAAGAACATACCTCCCTACAATTCCTTGAGAAGACGACCCGAGGTTTAAATACTCGGTTAACAATTTATTTAGGGGTTTGTTACTTGTGACAACCAAACCGTTTGTACGAAGGGATTTCTGTTGGTTTAGAGACTATATCTACAATGCGACTATTTTTATGAAATTCTTTACTGGCAAAAATCCTAACGTCAAAATGGCGCCGTTGCCGGGGAATTGCAAACGTGTGCCGTATTATTGGCTATTGTAAATATTTTTCAAAAAAAATTTCAGATTTCTATTTTTATCTTATCTTATCTTTTTCAAAAATCATATCTTTTTCAAAAATATTTTCATATCTTTTTTTCAAAAATTATATCTTTTTCAAAATATTTTCTTTTTATTAATTTTTTTTATTTTCTCTTACTACCATGAACTCTCACCCCTTTGGCTATGAGTCTGGTTACAATTATATTGCAGGAAGAGGAGATTATAATGACAACATGCACCATGGTTGGAACAATCAAAGATGGAAAGAGCCACAAGGATTTGATCAACCCTCATGGCAACAACCACCTCCAATGGACTATCAACAACCATTCTGTGATGCATATCAAGATGATGGCTATGGTGAGCGCTCTTTTGATTATCAACAACCACCACCATATGCCTATGAACCCCCTCCTCAACATGACTTTAGACCACCATACTCACAAGCCCTTTTCCGCCATTCACCTCCATATAACCCTAACCCTCAACCACCATACCAACCACCTTATGAGCCATATGAACCATATATAGAACCACCCTAATTCCAACCCAATTACTCACAAGAACCACCACCTCAATATTCCCCATCTCCATATAATTATCAAGATGAACCACCTTCCTATTATGAACCCTCTCTCCCAACCAATGAATCCTCATATCCATCCCAACCTCCAATGGATGACAGACTTCGTGTTTTTCTTCAAAATACTTCAGAAAGGGAAGAAAGGATGAATAAGAGTATGCAAGATTTTGCGGACACCTTAGGCGAGTTAGTAAATACAATAGTTTCCCAATATCTGAGCACTCAAAGAACTCCCATGGCTACATGTGGAGAATCAAAAGAAGAGCAAAGCATAAAGGAGATACTCGAAACTTCGGTGGACAATGAGGAACATGGCTTTGTATTGGAACAAGGGGAGGAAGCAATAATAATTGCAGAGGAAGAAGTGGTTGAAGACTTAGGAGATACAGAACCTCCATGGGAAAGTCCAATCATAGAACCCCCTTCCAAGATGTTTGAATTTGATGCTGAGGAGGGTGTACAACCTCCAAGGCATATCACAGTTGAAGCCTTGGAAGAGGTTGATCAAGAAATGGAGATTCAAGAAGAAGAAGAAGCACAACCTCCCATGCCCTTGGAAAGCAATAAAGAGGAGATTGAATTGGAAGGGAGCTACCAAGAGGAAGAGGTTGAAATTGAAGAAGCTTGCAAAGAAGTGGTAGTTATCCGAAAAGAGCACAAGGGAGTAGAGCTTGCAATTTCATTAAAAATACCTCCCCCTAAGTTGCCATCATCCTTCACAACATTCAAGTGGATAAAATTCATATCCCTTAGCTTTCTAATTCCACTTGAATATGGGCTACTGGAGACGGATGGTCAACTTAGAGCTCTTTGTGACATTAAGAGTAAGAGGAAGATGGCCGGTGGTAAGAATTGTCCTGCAAGGTTCATTATGGTTGGAAGCTTTAAGTTTAAACGTAAAGGTTGGTATAGAGCTCAACTGAATGGGTCTAGGAAGTTGTTTGGCCGCTTACGTGAGAATTCAGACTGCTTACCACCCAGATGGAACAATATTGCTCAACCAAAAGACGGGTGCAAAGGCAAGGTCTGGGACCCCGGAATCCATTCTACCAATCACCACTCTTGGGGCCTTGTCACTTGCTTTAACTTGCTTGAAGGCTTTCTGCGCCTTGTTTGGGATCCCGGAGGCTATTGGAAGTACAAACATTGGTGAGGATTCCTGGATCAATACAAGCACAAGCCACCCTAGCAGGAAGCTCATCAAATGTCCAACTTAAGGCCTATAACTAAAAGTGCTACGTGGGAGACAACCCACCATGGTATGATCGTTCATTTTGCAATTTTAATTTTATTTAGTTTGTTTGTTTTTGAGATTTATTTTATTTTATTGAACCTGGAATCATGCATAGCATTCACATTAAGCACTGCATTTGCATCTGCATATTGCATTAAAAAAAAAGGAAAACATGCACACGACGCGGCAGCATCACTGACGCGTCCGCGTCGCCAGTGCATTGGGAAGAAAAAAATTGAACAGAGAGTCACGCGAAAACATGGCTGGAGCCGCGCCTTTAGCATCATTTGACCCCACGCGACCGCGTCGCTCACGCGACCGCGTGACCCACGCGGCCGCGTGACCAAGATTTCGACGTCAAAGTGGTGCACACCCGAAAGTTGTGCGAGAGTGGTGCTGGATTGGTGCTGAACGCATAATCCTTTCCACGCGGCCGCGTGACCCATGCGACCGCGTCATATTCCTTTAAAGCCCACTCACGCGATCGCATGCCCCATGCGATCGCGTCATGTAAAATTTGGCACTAATAAGATTTTGAACAGAGAGTTGTGCGAGCGCGAGGCTGCACTCGCGCCACTAGCACAAATCGAGTCACGTGATCACATGACCCACGCGTTCGCGTCGCTTGACCTTATTGTGTACCACGCGGCTGCGTCACCTACGCGACCGCGTCGCCAGCGTCGCACACCTTAACCTTATATGCCAAAATATTTTATCTTTTCTTCCCCAATCCTAATTTTTCCTCCCTCATTTCTTATTTACTTCCTCTTCCCTTCTTTCCCTTCTCATTCTTCTTATTTTTCTTTTTATTTTATTTTAATTTGTTTGCATACTTTCATTCATTGCATTATTTTCATTGGTGTTAGAAATTTATTTGAGTCATCATTCCTCATTATATGCTTGTAAATTGTTACAAATTGTTTGACAATTATTATTCTTATTTTTTAAGGGATTGCTTGCATGTTCACTTTCATACTTTTTATATCTTATCTACCATGCATGCCATGTGTTTGTGAAAAAGCCCATATAGCATTATGCACTTCTCTATTTTACTTTATACTATTCAATGCTTGCTTTTCATAAACTCCTTTTACTATTTTATTAATTGAACATAATTGTCAATACAAACATGGTGATTTATTACCAGTAATGCTTGGTCTATGCTACTCATGCCCTTTGCCGGCATGCCAATAAACACCTTGCATTCACTTATCCTTATATGCACTAGCTATTTTCCATTGATGGCTTTTCACATGTACTCGCGAGCATGTGTTAATGTCAGTTACATCCTAATGTGCATCCATCACCACCTTTTCCGTTCTCTTCCTTGCTATAGTTATCTTTTTGAATTTAATTTACTTTCTCTTCCCTTTTTCAGGATGGCCACCAAGAAAGAAAAAGAAAAAGCTACTCCCAAATCACCGGCAAGGAAAGAAACAGAAAGAGCCCCAGCTGAGGGACCACAACCCCCGTCCACTCGCACATCTTAGCATGCACCGAGGACGGTGCAATATTTAAGTGTGGGGAGGTCGATACCGATCTCCGCGGGTCAGTTAGTCCCTTCTTAACACCAATCTTTGTTTTTCATTGTTGCATTTGCATGTTTGATTGCATGTCTGTTTTATTTGTGCATATATTACCACTTGGTTGAAGTAATATTTTCTTTTTCAAGAGACTTTTTAGAGTATTTCACTAATTTGAATAAAACTTTTTGAAAAACTTGTATGAAAGAAATATTATTTTGGAACATGGTTTAAAGCTTGAACACACAAAACCAGTGAGATTTTGAGCCTATTTGATTGGTTGCATTTTATCAACCAATATTTTATTTTTGGTGTGTGTTTTTCTCTCTAAAATTGTGATCTTTGTCTTGCTTGATTCTATATTTCCATTGTTTAATGTATGCATACACTTATATGATTGAGGCCTTGTTTCACTGAGCTTACATACCCATATGGCCTTAACCTTTTCATTATCTATTGCAAACCAATTTTGAGCCTATTTTACCCCTTTGTTATTTATTTTAGCACATCATTAACTCTAAGCAAAAAACAATAATGTCCTTAATTTGAATCCTTGGTTAGCTTAGACCAGTGAGAATGTTTATGAATCAAGTGTGGGAAGAGTGGGTTTGGAAACATCTGGTTTGAGAATTGAGTATGTTAGAATTTTTGAAAATGTGAAAGAAATGTTTAGGACATGTTCATGCATTCAATAAATTAATCATATGCATTGAGAAAAAAAAAATATATATATATAAAAAAAAGAGCAAATAAGAAAAAGGGGACAAAATGCCCCAAAGTAAGTAGTGAAGGCAATGCATATGTACTGTACTTAAAATTAGAATGCATGAATATATGGAAAACATGGTTAATGGATGGCTAGATGTTGTATTATGATTACATGGATTGTTTAAGTTAGGTGGGAAAGTTTCAGTTAATTAAGGATTCAAATTTTAGTCCACTTGGCCAAATACAATCCTACCTTGACCCTAACCCCATTACAACCCTTAAAAGACCTCTTGATTTGTGTATTGGTGCATTAAATTTTTGTTGATTGTTAGATGAAGAGCAAGCTATAGAAAGCAAGATTAGTAGAGAATTGAGAGAATTGACCCTAGACACTTGAAAGTTAGAATGATATACACTACCAAGGGTTCACTGCTCACTTCTATGTTCCCTGCTTTCATGAGCTATCTTCTTCTTGCAAGTTATTTGTATTGTATTTTGTGATTTGAATTAGTGAAATCCAGTTCATATTTGTCTTGAAGAACTTATTTATTTTTAACCAAGTAGGTAGAAATATTTTGCATTTAATTGCATTCATAGGTTGCATCTCATACATTCTATCATTCCTCTTCATTCCTTTATAGCTTCTCTTGAGCTTAGCATGAGGACATGCTAATGTTTAAGTGTGGGGAGGTTGATAAACCCATATTTCATGGTTTATCTTGTGCTCAATTGAGTGGTTTTTATCAACTCTTTACCCACTTATTCATACTATTTGCATGGTTTTACATTTGCCTTCCTAATTATGTGCTTTGATTGAAAACATGTTTCTTTGGACTTATATTTGCTTATTATTAATCCTTTCTTATTACCATTAGATGCCTTGATATGTGTGTTAAGTGTTTTCAGATATTATAAGGCAGGAATGGCTTGGAGGATGGAAAGGAAGTATGCAAAAGTGGAAGGAATACAAGAAGTTGGAGAAATTGTTAAGCTGTCCAGCCTGACCTCTTCGCACTCAAACAGCTATAACTTTAGCTACAGAGGTCCAAACGACGCGGTTCCAGTTGCGTTAGAAAGCTAACCTCCGGGGCTTCGATTTGATATATAATTTGCCATAGCTGCCCCGACGACAGGCGACGCGAACGCATGGGTCATGCGGACGCGTGACCTGGCAGAAATGCAACCCGTGCGGCCGCGTGAGCCATGCGACCGCGTCACTTTTCCGCGACCTGTACGGACCAGAAAGCGCTGGAAGTGACTTCTGGGCTGTTTCTGACCCAGTTTTTGGCCCAGAAAACACAGATTAGAGGCTATAAAGTGGGAGAATGCATCCATTCATAATCATGCACTCATAATTCACTTTTCCATGATTTAGTTTTAGTGAGAGAGGTTCTCTCCTCTCTCTCTTAGGATTTAGGACACCTCTTTGTTTTTAAGAGTAACTCTCAATCCAGGTTTTATATTCCTTTGTTTTAAGATTACTTTTCATTTTATTTAATTATTCCAGTATTTGAGTTAATTATTTACTTTTATAATTTAATTTATGAATTCTTCCATGTCACAGATTATTGTTTGAATTAATGATAATTGAGGTATTTTCAGTTTATGATTGCTTGCTTTTATTTACGTTACCATTGCTTCCAATCTGAAGATATTTTATTCCAGCAATTTACTTTTTCCCCTTTTGGTCTTGGTTAAGAAATCAATAACTCAACAGTTATCTAACTTAGCGTAATTGATAATCGTTATCTTGCTAATTGAACTGAACTTCAATTATCCCAACTTTTTCTTAGGAAATAAATAGGATTCGAAGGTCAAACTAATTAGTCCCTTGACTTACCTTTGCTTCAAAGGTTAACAAAGTGGAATTAAGATACAACTTTCATTATTGTTGAGAGGGATAACTAAGTTGGACTTCTAATTTCTCTCATCTTGCCAAAAGTTACTTTACAGTATTTATTTATTTTAATTGCCATTTAATTTATTTGCCATATTTATTCTTCACTCTCAAAACCCCAATTTTACCTTTTTCATAACCAATAATAAGAACATACCTCCCTGCAATTCCTTGAGAAGACGACCCGAGGTTTAAATACTCGGTTAACAATTTATTTAGGGGTTTGTTATTTGTGACAACCAAAACGTTTGTACGAAGGGATTTCTGTCGGTTTAGAGACTATATCTACAACGCGACTGTTTTTATGAAATTCTTTACTGGCAAAAATCCTAACGTCAGTCGTTTTGTCACTTCACATTTTCAGTGCCAGACCAATAACCGAAGAAACAACAACCGTCAGGGGCAAGATTCAGAAGAGCAGACTAGTACTTAACTGGAAGATTTAAAGTGCCTGAGATGGCAAAAAGTATCATCCAGATAGACCATGCAGGGTCGAACTAGCGCGTATGTTACAAATGCGGGGAGCCAGGACATATGTCTTGGAATTGTCCACACAGAGAAGGTCGGGATGTAGCCTAATCTGATTCTCAAATCCGAGGCAATTGCAAACTAGCAGTTGAATTTCTAACTACCTTGCACACCATTACTATGTAATATTCATTCGTGATTCATGACAAGTTGTGATAATCATGAAGTCCAAGTGGATGGTTAGCTGAATACTACAAGTTGTTAAGGCAAAGCGATAATTGGTTAATTTAGAGGGGTGGCCAGATCTTGAAGGTTAAGCATCAGAGTGGCGTAGCGAAAGCGGGTTGGATTATGTAACGACCCAACTTCTAGCACGTCATGACCATTACTAGCCGCCAGGCGCTACTACATAACTTTTCCTAGAGACTCTAGACCTTATATTAATTATATACATATGAGTCTGTAGCGCTAGTCGAGATTGCGTGTCAGATATATAGATATAATGAAATAGATAATAGTTAAATAGATAATATGTACATGATGTATAGAAAATATAGAAAACATAGTAATATCATACATATATGCTCGAAGGCTCATTTAGTACATCATAATTCACACAAGGTTACGTCGTTGCTTATTCATGAAAATATTTACAGACTCCATATTTATACTAACAGGCCTCGACTTACAAGAGTCACTCTGGTCTGGAACCCATTCTAACTTGTTTATATAGGTATTTACAAAAGCACTTAGCCCTCTAAAAGTCTATACAAAGCATGGGAAAAGACAACTACTACCACTGCTACTATTATAGCTACTGTTGGTCATCGATCCTTGGTAGCTGAAGAAACATGAAAGTACTGTGTGAAAGTAAGAGAAGTCGCTCTGATCCTCCGGTAATGCTACTACTGCTCACTAGTCCCAAGGCTAGAAACTCAAAGAAAATCTTGCCGGTTTGTATCTGCGGAACGGAGAAGTAAGGGGTGAGAACCTAAGGTTCCCAGTAGGCTACTACACAGGAATACTAAGGGGTTCTGCAGCCTAAGTCTAAAATTTCGCGCAGTTAAGTCGGTAAATCACACAAACAAGTACAAGCACAAGTATATAGCAGAATAGTAATCAAGCACGGAATACAAGAAGTAGAGACAAAATACAATCACAGGTACAAGTAAGCAATCACAAACATAGAGAATGCAGCAACCAAGTATGATGCATGCCTGGTCCTATCCAGGCCATGAGCTCATGCGTCGGTTGACTACCCGTAACCTGACGTTACCTAGGAACTAGTCCTAGATATGGTTTCCCGATTGCGTCTGTTCGTGTATACATGTCGATGTGGTTAAGCATACCACCAGTCTGTGACAATAGGCAATCGTCAGAAAGTTTGACTCTATAATATACGCACAAAGGGCAAACATAGTTATAGCAATCAGTGAGTAAATACCCGTCTCCAAACAACCTCTAGCACCTTGGAGTTTACAATTCTTTTTTCACGGCACATCTCAATAAACTTTATCTCTAAGGGATTTTTCTGTCCTTCTTTTTAAATAAAATTTGTGCCTGGTCCTTTCTTAAAATATCTCAGCCTTATCACATATTTTACCATTTTGTTCATGGAATTTTTGTACATTTTCAATTTTACCCTTTCTATACATCGTTTTTTCTAGTTTTCTTTAGGCTTTTAGTGACGCTTTTACCACTAGTGTTATTACTTCACTATTTTACCTTCATATTTTTTTCTAATAGACCTTTTCTCCTTCATTGAGTTAATTAATTATTTTTAATTTGACTTTATGCCTAAAATTACTAATTTGTCCCTAAATACTCTAGTTTTACCATTTAACCTGATTTACCGTCAAAATATTACCGAGTTAATCCTAATATTTTTCTATGACCAAATTATCCATAATACTTTTAACTAATACCAGTTCTGTCCTTAGGGACCTAAAAGATCATTTTATCCTTTATTAACTTATTTACTTATTCCAGTTATCACTTTTTACTATTTTACTTCTAACTTTTACTAAAGCTTTTATTTAGACCCAAACTTTATTGTAATTATAATTTTGACCAATTAATTTATATACTTACTAATTTATCCTCGATAACACTAAGTTTAGAATTTTACTTATCTTTCTATTAAATTATATTTTGAACCCTCTTTTTTATCAAAAAATGACCATAACATCCTTCTTTCTTTTACACCATTGTTCCTTGGATTAAAATCAGTTTTCTATCCTCTTTTTAACTCTTATACATGTGACTTTCATGATCATTTTGTGGCTGAATTTTTAGGAGTGCAGTTTTTTATTTTTATCCATTTTTAGTGACTCTTTAAGGCTTGAAACTTAAACTCCAAGTGCTCCAAATAATTTCAGTGATTTCATACAATTTCTAGAGGAAAATAAGCTTCATATATCACTCATATAATAGTTCAAAAATAGAGAAGCATCACTGAATTTTCAGAATTAAAAATCAAGCACAAAATCACCACAAAGTGGCTCATAGGAACACCGAAAATAAGCACAAATAAACTCTAACTAATTCTAACCCTTACCTCTTATGTAGTTCAGTTATTAAACCTTTCACACACTGCAAAACATGCACACAAGGGTAGAAGCACAGCTGATGATGATGATGCACACTTTTTTCCCTTTCTCCCAAAAGAAGCATAGCTTCAGAATAAACTAAGAAAGAAAAAAAAAGAAGGGAAATGGAAACAGGGGAAGCAGGGAAGGGAATGTGAGATCCGAGAAAGGAGAGAGGAAGAGAGGGTTGCGTCGGGAAAAAAAAGGAGAGGAAGAGAGGTCTGAGGGAGAAGTGAGTTGCATCGCAGGGGAGAAGAGGGAGACCGAGCAGTCACGCCTACCGCCGTCCATCTCGCGTCGCTGCCGTTTTGCCGAGCTGCTTCATGGCGCCGTCCTGCCACAACCGCCGTCATCGTGCCACCGACCGAGGAGGCCGAGGGTCACTGTCTTCGAAGCTTCCATCGTCACTGTGCAAAGTCGCCGCCTTTGGCTCCGTCACCGTTGAGCAGAGTCGCCGCCTCTGGGTCTGTCACTGCCGCTGTTTTCTACGCCATCGCTGAGCCCGACCCTGCGCCTCGCCGTCGTGTTGCTATTAAGGGGTAAGGGAGCGCGAATGACAATGACAAACAGAAAAGAGAGCGCGCATGCAGAGGAGGTGAAGTCGTCGCTGTCACCGTCGCGTGTGGAGTCGCCGCCGTGCCCAGCCGTCGTCGCCGCCGTTCCTCCACCGTCGCCGAAGGTCCATCACCGCAACTGAAGCCTCTGCCTTCTCAAGACGTGTGCTGCTGCTGTAAGTTTCTCCTACCATTTGGTTCTGATTCGGTGGAAATCCATTGCGCCAGATTTATCCTAAGTGGTTCACGACGATTCTGTTCATACCGGTGAGGACCACCGAAGCTGCGACTGTGCTGCTTTTGGTTCCTTGCTATGCGGGTTGAACTATGCTCTTGTGTGCTGTGCTTAGAGACTGTGATTGCTGGAGGATGGTCGGATTTGATACCGCCACTGTGAAATCAGAGTTTTAAGGGTTTTGTCGCGTAATTAAATCGCGAACGAGGTAGGGGCACTTTTCTTAAACTTGTTTTACCTTCCAGAGTTGTTATAAATCGATATTAATGCGTAAGATATATTTTTTGTGATTTTGTAAGTCTTATGAATGGAATTGAGTTGCTTTGGATGAATGAGATTATTAGTTCGATTGATAAACTAATTGATTAAGAAAGTTAGATATTTGGATTAGTTGATTGATGTTGTTAAAGTGGTTTTCCTTGAATTATCAGAGAAGATTTATTATTAACTTTTAGGTTAATTTTGGAAACGGGTTATTTATTGAGAATGATTTGCTATTTTGGAAATGATTCAAAAAGTGTTTGAGGAATGGTTTAGTTTGAAATTGTTTGAGAAGACCGAGAATTCTTAACTATTGATTGATGCTGTTGGTTGAAGTTGGTTTAAATTGCGATTTATAGGACTGGTTGATTGAATTCTGGATTTGCAATTTACTTGGATTGAGTGTTGTTGTGATAATGGTTAATGGAAGTGATTTGATTGATTAACAGGCGTTTGGTTTGGTTTGGTTGGGACCCAAAAAGGGTGGTAGTGTCCTAGTTTTAGAGGAGATACTACCGAAATTTTATAAAATTGGAAGTTTTATTTGAAGTAATTAATTAAAAAGATTTATTTTTAAACACTATATGTTTTAAGATTGATTTATTTATCAAAGAAAGAATTATGTTTTGAATTGGGATTGTTAATGGACGGAATTGAAAGAAGGATGATGAGGATTTTCTTTAAAATATGGTTTTGAATAAATTTGGAAATGAGATTTGGATTGATGAATGATTATGATGTTAAGAATGTTGAGAATGTTGAGATATGATCTTTGAATTATTTATATGACTTATGAATTTGAATTATCTGAGAAACGAGGTTCCCTGGATAAAGTACCATGGCTTACCACCACGTGTACCAGGTTGAAAACTCGATACTCTGTTGACCCTACGACGTAAGTGTGACCGGGCACTATATAAATTCCCATGAATGTAACCCTCGATTGAGCGATATTGATTATTTGAGAAAAAGCTATGCATAAACTCTTAGGAATGCATATCGGGGGACAGTCTAAGTTCAATTCAGACTTGTCGGGTTGACTGGATAACTGACAGATGAGCCTCATCAGTCATAGGACAAGCATGCATCATATGCATTTGTATATTTTGTTTGGGTTTGAACTTATTTTGGTTTGCCTAATTGCTAAACTGTTTTTAACTGCTACTTGAACTATTTGCTGTAATTGCTACCTAAACCTGTGCTTTTCTTGTCTGTCTTGCCTGTGTTTGTCTTGGCATGCTATATTTGAGAATGAACTTTGGTGCTGAATTAATGATTGTATTGTTTGGTTACGTGGTTGATTTCTGATCGAGATTTTCTTATAAGAAAGGAAAGGTTTCTGATTTCTGAAAGATTAAACATTGTTTCTTTAAAAAGGTTTTGAACGATTACCTGTTGGTTTTTAAAAGATTCATAAGGCAATGATAATCACTAAGCTTGAAAATAATTTTCTTATTAAATATCTTCTTATGACAACTTTGAAACTTTGTGGTGAGACCTTGTAGTTAGGTTCTCACCCCCTACAGCTTTCCCTTTTCAGGAACCAGATGAAGCATTATGAACGAAGAGTTATAATGCGTTTGGTTTATATGTTGTTGTATTAATTAGATTATTTTCTTCCCTTATCTTTGTTATTACAAGTTTGTAAGAGGGATATGAGTTGTGTGTTATATATATATATATATATATATATATATATATATATATATATATTATGAGATATTATGTAAGAAGTCTTGTATATGAATCTATGCCTTCTTGTATTTTTCTTAAAATAAAGTATTTATTTCCGATTTTCAAAGAAATCAGCGATACGGTGTCGAGTCACATGCTCCTATTTTAATATTTAGTATATAAAGTAGTCGTAATACTTCTTACTATCAGAGTGGCGCAGCCGGAAGCGTGACATTCTGGTAGTGAGAGTATTACATTAATGGTCTTTATTATAATTACATTACAAGTAGCATTTAATGAATAATACATAATTATACTAATTTAGAAAAATATTTTTATTATAATTATATTAAATCAATATTTAATACATTATTAAACTAATTATCAGTCAAATTTTTTTTAATCATTTTAATTATATTGATACAATTCTAATTCTCATTCATCATGCAATAATTTTGTTAGTGGCAAGTTAGTTACGTTAATGGTGACCCATTAATATTGATATCAATTGATAATAATAATAATAATAGATATCAATAATTAAATACTAAAATAATTGCCAGACATTGTCTACCTAAGTTCAATTAGTTAAAAAATTTAATTTTAGTTGCTATATTTTATTTTTTACATAATTATGTTAATTAATTATGTAAAATTATTGTAAACAAATAATAAAATAATTAATAATTAGATGCGATTGAATAAATTAACAATAATATTTATTCAAAGTTTTACACGTCCAATAATATTTTTAGTTATGTTTAAATTTTAATAATAATAATTTTAACTTACTTATTTTATATAATGAATATATTAGAGATTATATCATTTTTTATAGAATATAAAATTTTTACTCTATATTATTTGATAATTATTTATTTATTTAGTATTATATATTTTTTTCTCTTCTTTAACTATTTAGATAATATATACATATATATATATATATATATATCCATTGAATTAATCATAAAGGTTAATAAAATATAAGGGCATAATTTTCACCTAATTGTAGCGAGTATCTCTATTAAAAATATTGCCGTGTACAATTAGTCTCTCTCTCTCTCTCTCTCTCTCTATATATATATATATATATATATTGAGTAATAAAGATATTTTATAATTATTTATTATTTAGAGGATTCATAATTCAGACATAGTTCCTTTTCTATTTTTTATATTTCATATCTAATGGCTACTGACTAGAATTCTATCAATAGTATTACCTATGGTAGATTATGTGATAAAAAAGTTTTAAAAATAAAGGCAAAAATTATAAGATTATGGAAAATCTCATCCAAATTTGACAAAAGTAAGACGATTTACACAGAAATGGTTCTAAAGGATGACAAGGTTAGTTAATTATTTTTCATGATTCTTTCAAGTGATGCTAAGTCGAGTTTATAAATATTTTTAATAACTTTATAAGTGCTAATAGCTTTTATATTTAATTTGTTTTACAATGTGATAAAATTCATTGTTCAATCAAGAGTTATTTGGCAAAGATGTTTGAGAATAAACTGATCGAGTAGAGGGTTTATGTCTTCTTAAATTTTGTGATTAAGGAATTAAGCGAAATTTATCTTCCAACTGTACACGTGTGTAGAATAACTTTTAAGAAGGAGTCATGTATATATAGTAAATACAGTTGATGATCGTAAATTTTTTTACAATTATTTTAATTTTTTTGCTCATACTGGTATATTGAAAGAAACAAATGAACAATCTACCTTATTTGGTACGTAATTAATTTGTATTAACTTATACAAAATTATTTTTTATTTTAATTTTTGCCAAAAAATTATTTAATAACATCATTTTATCGATAACATAAATTTTAACGTTTAATTTATGCAAATTTTAAAATTGTGTTGTGACTTTATTTAAAGGTATAAAATTTTATTATTATATTATTAGTTTTATCTTAGTATAAAATAAATTGTTAAAATTTCTTTAATTTATAAGTAATTTATCATATTATTCATTTATTTGTTCTTGATTTGATACTTTTAATTCAATTTTTTTTCAATTTGGTATTATTGGACTCGTGATCGGAAAAGGAGAGCTTATATCATGGTCAAAAATAGAGAGAAGTGGTCATTCTTTTTCATGATTCTTTCAAGTGATGCTAGGTCTGGTTTATAAATATTTTTAATAGCTTTATAAGTGCTAATAGCTTTCATATTTAATTTATTTTACAATGTGATACAATTCATTGTTCAATCAAAAGTTATTCGGCAACGATGTTTGAGAATGAACTGATCGAGGGGAGGGTCTATGTCTTCTAAAATTTTGTGATTGGGAAATCAAGCAGAATTTATTTTCCAACTGCACACGTGTATAGAATAACTTTTAAGAAGGAGTCACGTATAGTAAATACAGTCGATAATCGTAAATTTTTTTACAATCATTTCAATTTTCTTGCTCATGCTGATATATTGAAACAAATAAATGAACAGTCTAATTTATTTGGTACGTAGCTAATTTATATTAACCTACACAAAATTATTTTTTTATTTTAATTTTTGTCAAGAAATTATGTAATAGAATTATTTTATCGATAACATAAATTTTAACATTTAATTTATGCAGATGTTTAAAATTGTATTTAACTTTTTTTTAAAGGTATATCCTTTTATTAATATGTTAATTGATAAAATCTCTTTAAGTTATAAGTAATTTATTATATTATTTATTTATTTGTTCTAAATTTGATACTTTTAATTTAGTTTTTTTAATTAGATGTTATTAGACTCTTGACTGAAAAAAGAGAGCTTATATCATGGTAAAAAAGAGGAAGAAGTGGTCATTACATTGTGGTTAATTTTCATGATTTACAGTATGTGAAATTTTAATATTTCACAACGAGATTTTGTTTTGTAGCAATTATCTATTCATATGTAAAATCTTTTATCTTTTTCATGATATATTACTATTTATTTTTCTTAATTCCCGCTTTTATTTAGAAACGAGGAAAAAATAAGGTGTACATTGTGGGATTAATTTACAACCCAATTACTCAATTATCTACGTGATCACTAAGCAACCAAATACATACTTATTCTCTAATTTGCAAAACTTAACAAATGCATTGGTAAGCATATTGGTTTAACTTTTTATTCAATATATTTGTTTATGTTATATCTATAATCATATTATATCTATTGTTACGTATATATCTTTTTAAAAAATACTCTTAGTATTAATACATGGTGTATTAAATAAATATTTTAAAATTAACTATAATATATAATAAAAATAAACATTAAACTAAATAGATATTACAAACATAAACACAGGCACAAGCTATTTAATTCAGTTCTAAACACAATTACAACAAAAAACTTCCTAACCCATCCATTTAACTACCTCACTTACTTTCATAAATCTACCTAACAATTCCCCTCTTCTCCTGACCAAGATCATGACATTAATCATAATTGGAATTTAACTACTATCTGTTACAACTAAACTCACATACGTGAACAAATTTAGCGGCCACTCAACGACATAAAGAACAAACCCATCGCGCTGTCACGTGTTCGCTGTCGCCACCCACCCGTCGCGCCGTCACATGTTCGCCATTAGTAGAGTAAATTAATAAAAACAATTAATAACTACATTAAAGTTTATACACTTAACACGGAATTAAAAAAACGAACAACGTATGACATATTATTTTTTATTAATCAAATTATTATAATTTAAATTAATTTTAACAAAATAATTTAAATTTATAATTATAATTTTATAATGTATATGGCATGGATTATTATTACATTTGTCTATAATTAAATGAGAGTAGTATTTTAAAGATTGGGAACGAAGATAACTATTACACGAAAATGCACGGGTTCGTTAAGTTTTTCATCACCAAAATGAAAAATTAACGCTCATGAAGTAATATTCAGGAAACACTAAGGTGTTAGTGAATTTTGATTTTAGGAAGAAAAATGTTACATGAAAATATAAAGTGAAATCCTTTTCTCTTACTTTCGAAGTTCTTTGATTTTCTATTACTGTCTTCTTCTTTTTTATTATGAGAATAATATTTTTATTTTCTGTATTTTCTTCTTTCGATTCCTATAAGTTTGTACCATTTTTTGTGTTATTTCAATTTTGTTATTCTGTTTGTACGGTATTTTTATCTTTGTTTCCTTTGCCTCGTGAATATTTTAGTTATTTATGTATAATTTCGTTATTCTCAAATTATATTTGTTTATATTTTTTTGTAAGTTCTATATTCTATCAAAAGTCTTTATCAAAAGTGAGATTTATTTAAAAAAAGTTAAAATAAGACATATGTTTTAAACTTTGTGTTAGATTTCAATATAAAATATTCTTGGAGATATTGATAGTAGAAAATATATTTTTTTAATATTTATTTTGCGGTTGATTTTTTTTATATGAAAATGATTATAGGTGAATTCTATCATACCCTCTCTAAAATAAAGGGTAAATTACCCCTTCTGATATATATATTGAAAGTGATTCACCAGATGAGTTTTATAAAGTGGAAGATATCTTTACGAATGCAATTGATGTACTTGAAGGTAGAGGAGAGTTTATGGTCCGTGATGATAGAAGTCATAAAGACATTTAAAAAGATTTTTCAAATCCTCAAGTCATAAACACAATTAAAGGCATTATTGTTGATGATGTCAAATACAAGTTTCAAGGGATGGTAGATTCGGATCCTCATGATATTAAAGACATTGTTGTCGATGAAGTGGAGATCAAGTCGAATTCAATTGCAAACAATAGAATTTGCAAGATGAGGTGACAATTATGCACAAGAATTTAATCACTTTCATGGGACAAAAGTTTTGTGGATAGTGAACTCCGAGGATGTTATCACCATACAAAAGAAGGTGGAGGAGGCACAGTGGGTGTACGTTGAGGTTGGGAAGGAGTGGCGCCTATGTAGCAGAGATTCTCCGTACCTCGGTAGCACAAATGTTGCCACGTGTAACGAGCTGAATACGTACTTGCACCTTGTTGATGGGTTTGTGAGTTCATCGCAAAGAGATTTCTTCGGCGGTGACAGCCACCACCACCACCATAGACTGGCAGTACTAAACTAAATTTAAATAATCACAAAAGAGAGAAAAAAAAGTAGAAAACATATACCTAATTATTATGGTTAACATTCAACTTAACTATAATATAATCACTATATATATCACAGGAGATAATTTACCCTTTATTTTAGAGAGTGTATGGTAGCATTCACCATGATTATAGTGTAATGCATTGAAATGAACGTGTATCAAGTATTTGCACTGCTATGGGTGACAGTCAAAATGCAACTTACGTTTTGCTTTGTTCACATTTTTTTATTTTTTTTTTATTTATGCCAAACGCAAGTTGCGTTTTATGACATACAGCTCTTTGAAAATCTTTTTATTTTTACATGAGTCCCAAAACGTAGGTTGCGTTTATGAGATGGAAATTTTGATTTTTTTTTGAAACCATAAAACATAGGTTGCATTTTGATGGGTCAGAGAACTTTTTAGAAAGCTGTAAAATGAAGCTTGCGTTTTGTATGGAAAAAAATATTTTGATGGAGAGCTTTGCCTATAAATACGAAACGCAACTCATTTCATTTTGTACCTCACTTCTACTCCCTCACTTGTGCTCCCATTTTTCTTTCTTTCATATATTTCATACTTGTGAGTTTTTTTTGGCAATTTGTTGTGTCAAAAAAAGTCGGGTTAGGTGAAGTTGAGATTATGGAAGGTATTGCAAATTTGCGAGTATATTATAACGGTGAGATTATACCAAATACACACGAAGGAGTGACTTTTGTTTTTAAATGTTCGTTTTTATTTGCTATTCCATGGACCATGAGTTTTGTAGAGTTGCAAAATGGGTTTTGTGAGAATATACAAAGTCACATTTTGAAAAGGGTGAGCAACATTTTGTACAGAAATCTTGTACAAGTATATGGTGGGCTAATACAGTTTCAATTAATGTCCATCACTGACGACGCATCTATGCAGTAGATGTTCTATATTTATCAACAAATCCAATTTCACGTGTCCATGATAGAGTTGTACGTTGAGTTTGAACAGCATACGGGGATGGATACAGTTAGCGAGGAGGTCAATGTTGATGAGCTCGGGGATATAGATTGGGAAGAAGATAACAACGACAGTGAAGAGGAGTTTGAAGCCAACTATGAAGTCGATGACAAAAGCGATGAAGGAGACCTGGTAGAATATCTGGCGGTACAAATGAAGCACATGCGATTGTAAGTCAGCACCCTTTTGGTGTTCCGTCTTTTATGCGGACTCTGAATCTCGAAACCATGTTTGCCCCAAAATTTTTTGAGTATGCGAATATGGGTATGTTATGTTATGGTTATTAATTAAAGTTAACACTACAATTTATTTTATTTGCCTTGTTCGACTAACGATGGTTCACATGTCGTAGGTGAAGGCAATGTTGCGGCGGAAGGTGATAAGTTTAGTGTCGGAATGAAATTTGGTTCTAGCGAGTCAGTGATATCTGTAATCAAAAGCTACACTATCTCTAGAGGAGTTGATTACACTGTGTATGAGTCTGACCCACAGACATTCTATGCAAAATTCAAGGTTATGGTGCAGGGTGCGATTGGCTTATCCGAATTAGTTTGATTCGAAAGAAAGGTTGTTGGGAGATTAGGAGATACAATGGCAAACACATGTGCATGGTGCGCGAAATTGTGAACAATACTTTTCACAACTCTCATAATCCCCGGTCATGAACTCCAAAAACTTGGTAGTTCAATTCCATGGCATTACACAACTTCGCACAACTAACCAGCAAGTGCACTGGGTCGTCCAAGTAATACCTTACGTGAGTAAGGGTCGATCCCACGGAGATTGTTAGTATGAAGCAAGCTATGGTCACCTTGTAAATCTCAGTCAGGCAGACTCAAATGAATATGATGATGAACGAAAATAACATAAAAGATAAAGATAGAGATACTTATGTAATTCATTGGTAGGAACTTCAGATAAGCGCATGAAGATGCCTTCCCTTCCGTCTCTCTGCTTTCCTACAGTCTTCATCCAATCCTTCTTACTCCTTTCCATGGCAAGCTTATGCAAGGGTTTCACCGTTGTCAGTGGCTACCTCCCATCCTCTCATTGGAAATGTTCAACGCACCCTGTCACGGCACGGCTATCCATCTGTCGGTTCTCAATCAGGCCGGAATAGAATCCAGTGATTCTTTTGCGTCTGTCACTAACGCCCCGCCTTCAGGAGTTTGAAGCACGTCACAGTCATTCAATCATTGAATCCTACTCAGAATACCACAGACAAGGTTAGACCTTCCGGATTCTCTTGAATGCCGCCATCAGTTCTCACCTATACCACGAAGACTCTGATCTCACGGAATGGCTGGCTCGTTTGTCAGGCGAGCACTCGGTTGTCAGGCGATCAACCATGCATCGTGTTATCAGGAATCCAAGAGATATTCACTAGAGCTTTAATTGCTTGTAGAACAAGAATGGTTGTCAATCACCTTGTTCATGAGTGAGAATGATGATGAGTGTCACGGATCATCACCTTCATCAAGTTGAAGAACAAGTGATATCTTGGACAAAGAACAAGCGGAATTGAATAGAAGAACAATAGTAATTGCATTAATACTCGAGGTACAGCAGAGCTCCACACCTTAATCTATGGTGTGTAGAAACTCCACCGTTGAAAATACATAAGCATAAGGTCTAGGCATGGCCGAATGGCCAGCCTCCCAATGATCTAAGATAGCATAAAACGAAGATAGCTACCAAAGTCTCTAGATACAATAGTAAAAGGTCCTACTTATAGATAACTAGTAGCCTAAGGTGTACAAAGATGAGTAAATGACATAAAAATCCACTTCCGGGCCCACTTGGTGTGTGCTTGGGCTGAGCAATGAAGCAATTTCGTGTAGAGACTCTTCTTGGAGTTAAACGCCAGCTTTTATGCCAGTTTGGGCGTTTAACTCCCATTTGGGTGCCAGTTCCAGCGTTTAACGCTGGGATTTCTTGAGGTGACTTTGAACGCCGGTTTGGGCCATCAAATCTTGGACAAAGTATGGACTATCATATATTGCTGGAAATCCCAGGATGTCTACTTTCCAACGCCGTTGAGAGCGCGCCAATTGGGCTTCTGTAGCTCCAGAAAATCCACTTCGAGTGTAGGGAGGTCAGAATCCAACAGCATCTGCAGTTCTTTTCAGTCTCTGAATCAGATTTTTGCTCAGGTCCCTCAATTTCAGCCAGAAAATACCTGAAATCACAGAAAAACACACAAACTCATAGTAAAGTCTAGAAAAGTGAATTTTAACTAAAAACTAATAAAAATATACTAAAAACTAACTAGATCATACTAAAAACATACTAAAAATAATGCCAAAAAGCGTATAAATTATCTGCTCATCACAACACCAAACTTAAATTGTTGCTTGTCCTCAAGCAACTGAAAATCAAATAAGATAAAAAGAAGAGAATATGCAATGAATTCCAAAAACATCTATGAAGATCAGTATTAATTAGATGAGCGGGGCTTTTAGCTTTTTGCCTCTGAACAGTTTTGGCATCTCAGTCTATCCTTTGAAATTCAGAATGGTTGGCTTCTTTAGGAACTCAGAATCCAGATAGTGTTATTGATTCTCCTAGTTAAGTATGATGATTCTTGAACACAGCTACTTTATGAGTCTTGGCTGTGGCCCAAAGCACTCTGTCTTCCAGTATTACCACCGGATACATACATGCCACAGACACATAATTGGGTGAACCTTTTCAGATTGTGACTCAGCTTTGCTAAAGTCCCCAATTAGAGGTGTCCAGGGTTCTTAAGCACACTCTTTTTGCCTTGGATCACAACTTTATTCTTTCTTTTTCTCTTTCCCCTTTTTTTTCTTTCGGGTTTTTTTTTGCTTGCTTTCTCTTTTTTTTTTGTATTCACTGCTTTTTCTTGCTTCAAGAATCATTTTTATGATTTTTCAGATCCTCAGTAACATGTCTCCTTTTTCATCATTCTTTCAAGAGCTAACCTTCATGAACCACAAATTCAAG
Organism: Arachis stenosperma; assembly: GCF_014773155.1. NCBI lineage: Eukaryota > Viridiplantae > Streptophyta > Magnoliopsida > Fabales > Fabaceae > Arachis > Arachis stenosperma. The sequence continues at coordinate 106,891,331 of NC_080382.1, forward strand.
ATACATATGCACTGTTTAAGCATACATTCAGAGAACAAGAGTATTGCCACCACATCAAATTAATTAAACTATTATAAAATTCAGAATTCATGCAATTCTTTCCTTTTCAATTAAGCACGTTTTTATTCAAGAAAGGTGATGGATTCATAGGATATTCATAACTTTAAGGCATAGACACTAAGACACTAATGATCACAAGACACAAACATGGATAAACATAAGCATAAAATTCGAAAAACAGAAGAATAAAGAACAAGGAAATCAAAGAACGGGTCCACCTTAGTGATGGCGGCTCTTTCTTCCTCTTGAAGATCCTATGGAGTGCTTGAGCTCCTCAATGTCTCTTCCTTGTCTTTGTTGCTCCTCCCTCATGATTCTTTGGTCTTCTCTAATTTCATGAAGGATGATGGAGTGTTCTTGATGCTCCACCCTTAGTTGTCCCATGTTGGAACTCAGTTCTCCTAGGGAGGTGTTTAGTTGCTCCCAATAGTTTTGTGGAGGAAAGTGCATCCCTTGAGGAATCTCAGGGATCTCATGATGAGTGGGGTCTCTTGTGTACTCCATCCTTTTCTTGGTAATGGGCTTGTCCTCATCAATAGGGGTATCTCCTTCTATGTCAACTCCAACTGAATAACAGAGGTGACAAATGAGATGAGGAAAGGCTAGCCTTGCCAAGGTGGAAGACTTGTCCGCCACTTTATAGAGTTCTTGGGCTATAACCTCATGAACTTCCACTTCTTCTCCAATCATGATGCTATGAATCATGATGGCCCGGTCTAGAGTAACTTCGGACCGGTTGCTAGTGGGAATGATTGAGCGTTGGATGAACTCCAACCATCCTCTAGCCATGGGTTTGAGGTCATGCCTTCTCAATTGAACCGGCTTGCCTCTTGAATCTCTCTTCCATTGTGCGCCCTCTTCACATATGACTGTGAGGACTTGGTCCAACCTTTGATCAAAGTTGACCCTTCTTGTGTAAGGATGTTCATCTCCTTGCATCATAGGCAAGTTGAATGCTAACCTTACATTTTCCGGACTAAAATCCAAGTATTTCCCCCGAACCATAGTAAGATAATTCTTTGGATTCGGGTTCATACTTTGATCATGGTTCTTTGTGATCCATGCATTGGCATAGAACTCTTGAACCATCAAGATTCCGACTTGTTGAATGGGGTTGGTAAGTACTTTCCAACCTCTTCTTCGGATCTCATGGCGGATCTCCGAATATTCACCCTTTTAGAGTGAAAAGGGGACCTCGGAGATCACCTTCTTCAAGGCCACAACTTCATAGAAGTGGTCTTGATGCACCCTTGAGATGAATCTCTCTATCTCCCATGACTCGGAGGTGGAAGCTTTTGCCTTCCCTTTCCTCTTTTTAGAGGTTTCTCCGGCCTTGGATGCCATAAATGGTTATGGAAAACGAAAAAGCAACGCTTTTACCACACCAAACTTAAAAGGTTTGCTCGTCCTCGAGCAAAAGAAGAAAGAAGAGAGTAGAAGAAGAAGAAATGAGGGAGAGGGGAAGGCTTTGTATTCGGCCAAAGAAGGGGAAAAGTGGTGTTTAGGTTGTGTGAAAATGAAGGAGTGAAGAAGGGTATTTATAGGGGAGAGGGGAGATGGTGTTCGGCCATTATGGGTGGGTTTTGGGAGGGAAAGTGGTTTGAATTTGAAGGGTGAGGTTGGTGGGGTTTTATGAAGGATGGATGTGAGTGGTGAAGAGAAAGATGGGATTTGATAGGTGAAGGGTTTTTGGGGAAGAGGTATTGAGGTGATTGGTGAATGGGGGAAGAAGAGAGAGGGTGGTGGTGGGGTAGGTGGGGGTCCTGTGGGGTCCACAGATCCTGTGGTGTCAAGGAAAAGTCATCCCTGCACCAAATGTTGCTCAAAATCACATTTTGAGCCATTTCTGGCGTTAAACGCCGGGCTGGTGCCCATTCCTGGCGTTTAACGCCAGGTTCTTGCCCTTTTCTGGCGTTTAACGCCAGTCTGGTGCCCCTTTCTGGCGTTAAACGCCCAAAATGGTGCCAGACTGGGCGTTAAACGCCCAACTGCTAGCCTCACTGGCGTTTAAACGCCAGTGAATTCTTCCTCCAGGGTGTGCTGTTTTTCTTCCTGTTTTTCATTCTGTTTTTGCTTTTTCAATGGATTTTGAGACTTCTTATGATCATCAACCTACAAAAAAACATAAAATAACAAAAGAAAATATAAAAAATATAATCATTGGGTTGCCTCCCAACAAGTGCTTCTTTAATGTCAGTAGCTTGACAGATGGCTCTCATGGAGCCTCACAAATGATCAGAGCAATGTGGGAACCTCCCAACACCAAACTTAGAGTTTGAATGTGGGGGTTCAACACCAAACTTAGAGTTTGGTTGTGGCCTCCCAACACCAAACTTAGAGTTTGACTGTGGGGGCTCTGTTTGTCTCTGATTTGAGAGAAGCTCTTCATGCTTCTTCTCCATGGTGACAGAGGGATATCCTTGAGCCTTAAACACCAAGGATTTTTCATTCACTTGAATGATCAGTTCACCTCTATCAACATCAATCACAGCCTTTGCTGTGGCTAGGAAGGGTCTGCCAAGGATGATGGATTCATCCATGCACTTCCCAGTCTCTAGGACTATGAAATCAGTAGGGATGTAATGGTCTTCAACTTTTACCAAAACATTCTCTACAAGTCCATGAGCTTGTTTTCTTGAGTTTTCTGCCATCTCCAATGAGATTCTTGCAGTTTGTACCTCAAAGATCCCTAGCTTCTTCATTACAGAGAGAGGCATGAGGTTCACACTTGACCCTAAGTCACACAGGGCCTTCTTGAAGGTCATGGTGCCTATGGTACAAGGTATGGAAAACTTCCCAGGATCTTGTCTCTTTTGAGGTAATTTCTGCCGAGACAAGTCATCCAGTTCTTTGGTGAGCAAGGGAGGTTCATCTTCCCAAGTCTCATTTCCAAATAACTTGTCATTTAGCTTCATGATTGCTCCAAGATATTTAGCAACTTGCTCTTCAGTGACATACTCATCCTCTTCAGAGGAAGAATACTCATCAGAGCTCATGAAAGGCAGAAGTAAGTCCAATGGAATCTCTATGGTCTCATTTTGAGCCTCAGATTCCCATGGTTCCTCATTGGGGAACTCAGAGGAGGTTGGTGCACGCCCATTGAGGTCTTCCTCAGTGGCGTCCACCTCCTCTCTTTCCTCTCCATATTCGGCCATGGTTATGGTTTTGCACTCTCCTTTTGGATTTTCTTCTGTATTACTTGGGAGAGTACTAGGAGGGAGTTTAGTAACTTTCTTGCTCAGCTGACCCACTTGTCCTTCCAACTTTCTGATGGAGGGCCTCGTTTCATTCATGAAACTTTGAGTAGTTTTGATTAGATCAGAGACCATTGTTGCTAAGTCAGAGGTATTCTACTTAGAACTCTCTGTCTGTTGCTGAGAAGATGATGGAAAAGGCTTGTTATTGCTAAACCTGTTTCTTCCACCATTATTGTTGTTGAAACCTTGTTGAGGTCTCTCTTGATTCTTCCATGAGAAATTTGGGTGATTTCTCCATGAAGAATTGTAGGTGTTTCCATAGGGTTCTCCTAGGTAATTCACCTCTTCCATTGAAGGGTTCTCAGGATCATAAGCTTCTTCCTCAGATGAAGCTTCCTTAGTACTGCCAGGTGCATTTTGCATTCCAGACAGACTTTGAGAAATCAAATTGACTTGTTGAGTCAATATCTTGTTCTGAGCCAGTATGGCATTCAGAGTGTCAATCTCAAGAACTCCTTTCTTCTGACTAGTCCCATTGTTCACAGGATTCCTTTCAGAAGTGTACATGAATTGGTTATTTGCAACCATTTCAATCAGCTCTTGAGCTTCTGTAGGCGTCTTCTTCAGATGAAGAGATCCTCCAGCAGAGCTATCCAAAGACATCTTGGATAGTTCAGAGAGACCATCATAGAAGATACCTATGATGCTCCATTCAGAAAGCATGTCTGAGGGACATTTTCTGATTAATTGTTTGTATCTTTCCCAAGCTTCATAGAGGGATTCTCCATCCTTCTGTCTGAAGGTTTGGACTTCCACTCTAAGCTTACTCCATTTTTGAGGTGGAAAGAACTTTGCCAAGAAGGCATTGACTAGCTTTTCCCAAGAGTCCAGGCTATCTTTAGGTTGTGAGTCCAACCATATTCTAGCTCTGTCTCTTACAGCAAAAGGGAATAGCATCAGTCTGTAGACCTCAGGGTCAACCCCATTAGTCTTGACTGTGTCACAGATTTGCAAGAACTCAGCTAAAAACTGATGAGGATCTTCCATTGGAAGTCCATGGAATTCGCAATTCTGTTGCATTAGAGAAACTAATTGAGGCTTAAGCTCAAAGTTGTTTGCTCTAATGGCAGGGATAGAGATGCTTCTCCCATAGAAGTTGGGAGTAGGTGCAGTAAAGTCACCCAGCACCTTCCTTGCATTGTTGGCATTGTTGTTGTTTTCGGCTGCCATGTGTTCTTCTTCTTTGAAGAATTCGGTCAGGTCCTCTAAAGAGAGTTGTGCTTTGGCTTCTCTTAGCTTTCTCTTCAAGGTCCTTTCAGGTTCAGGGTCAGCTTCAACAAGAATGCCTTTGTCTCTGCTTCTGCTCATATGAAAGAGAAGAGAACAAGAAGATGTGGAATCCTCTATGTCACAGTATAGAGATTCCTTAAGGTGTCAGAGGAAACGAAAAATAGAAGAAAGAAGGTAGAAGAATTCGAACTTGATGAGATAGAGTTCGAATTGTGCATTGAGGAGGAGTGGTACTCCATAACTAGAAGGATGTGAGAAGAGGGGAAGAGCTTTTTCGAAAATTAAGTTAAAAAGATTTTTTTTTTAAATTTTGAAAAACTTTAATTGATTTTCGAAAATAAGAGTGGGGAAGAAATCAAGTGATTTTTGAAAAAGATTTTGAAATTAGAAGTCAAAAAGATTTGATTGAAAACTATTTTGAAAAAGATGAGGTTAAGAAGATATGATTGGTTTTAAAAAAATGTGTGATTGAGAAGATATGATTTGAAAATAATTTTAAAAAGATTTGATTTTAAAAATTAATAACTTGGCTATCAAGAAAAGATATGATTCAAACATTAAACCTTTCTCAACAGAAAAGGCAACATACTTGAAATGTTCAATCAAATCATTAATTGTTAGCAAGTATCTTTGAAAAAGGAAAGAAATTGATTTTGAAAACATTTGATTGAAAAGATATGATTTGAAAAAGATTTGATTTTGAAAAACTTTGAAAACTTAAAAAAAAAATTGATTTGAAAACAAAATCCTCCCCCTTGTGCCATCCTGGCGTTAAACGCCCAGAATGGTGCACATTCTAGCGTTTAACGCCCAAAATGCACCCTTTTTGGGCGTTAAACGCCCAACCAGGTACCCTGGCTGGCGTTTAAACGCCAGTCTGTCCTTCTTCACTGGGCGTTTTGAACGCCCAGCTTTTTCTGTGCAATTCCTCTGCTGTATGTTCTGAATCTTCAATTCTCTGTATCATTGACTTGAAAAGACACAAATCAAAAATATTTTTGGATTTTTAATAATCAAAATGCAACAAGAATGAAATAACAATGCATGCAAGACACCAAACTTAGCAGTTTGTATACTACTGACACTAATGAGAATGCATATGAGACACACAAAACACTCAAGTCAATTGAATTCAAAGATTAGAGCACGGAAATCATCAAGAACATCTTGAAGATCACTAAGACACATGAATGAATGCATGCAATTGACACCAAACTTGAGATGAGACACTAAACTCAAACAAGAAACATAACATATTTTTGGTTTTTATGATTTTTATGATTTTTTTTTGTGTTTTTCGAAAATTAAGTGGAAAAAGATATCAAAATTCTTAATGAGAATTCCAGAAATCAGTGCAATGCCAGTCTAAGACTCCGGTCCAGGAATTAGACATGGCTTCACAGCCAGCCAAGCTTTCAAAGAAAGCTTCGGTCCAAAACACTAGACATGGCCAAAGGCCAGCCAAGCCTTAGCAAATCACTGCTCCAAAAGCAAGATTGATGAAAATCAACAAGCTCTTGTGATGATAAGTTGAAACCTCGGTCCAATGAGATTAGACATGGCTTCTCAGCCAGCCAGATTTCAAAAAATCATCATGAAACTCTAGAATTCATCTTCAAGAATTTCGAAAAAAAATACCTAATCTAAGCAACAAGATGAACCGTCAGTTGTCCAAACTGAACAATCCCCGGCAACGGCGCCAAAAACTTGGTGCGCGAAATTGTGAACAATACTTTTCACAACTCTCATAATCCCCGGTCATGAACTCCAAAAACTTGGTAGTTCAATTCCATGGCATTACACAACTTCGCACAACTAACCAGCAAGTGCACTGGGTCGTCCAAGTAATACCTTACGTGAGTAAGGGTCGATCCCACGGAGATTGTTAGTATGAAGCAAGCTATGGTCACCTTGTAAATCTCAGTCAGGCAGACTCAAATGAATATGATGATGAACGAAAATAACATAAAAGATAAAGATAGAGATACTTATGTAATTCATTGGTAGGAACTTCAGATAAGCGCATGAAGATGCCTTCCCTTCCGTCTCTCTGCTTTCCTACAGTCTTCATCCAATCCTTCTTACTCCTTTCCATGGCAAGCTTATGCAAGGGTTTCACCGTTGTCAGTGGCTACCTCCCATCCTCTCATTGGAAATGTTCAACGCACCCTGTCACGGCACGGCTATCCATCTGTCGGTTCTCAATCAGGCCGGAATAGAATCCAGTGATTCTTTTGCGTCTGTCACTAACGCCCCGCCTTCAGGAGTTTGAAGCACGTCACAGTCATTCAATCATTGAATCCTACTCAGAATACCACAGACAAGGTTAGACCTTCCGGATTCTCTTGAATGCCGCCATCAGTTCTCGCCTATACCACGAAGACTCTGATCTCACGGAATGGCTGGCTCGTTTGTCAGGCGAGCACTCGGTTGTCAGGCGATCAACCATGCATCGTGTTATCAGGAATCCAAGAGATATTCACTAGAGCTTTAATTGCTTGTAGAACAAGAATGGTTGTCAATCACCTTGTTCATGAGTGAGAATGATGATGAGTGTCACGGATCATCACCTTCATCAAGTTGAAGAACAAGTGATATCTTGGACAAAGAACAAGCGGAATTGAATAGAAGAACAATAGTAATTGCATTAATACTCGAGGTACAGCAGAGCTCCACACCTTAATCTATGGTGTGTAGAAACTCCACCGTTGAAAATACATAAGCATAAGGTCTAGGCATGGCCGAATGGCCAGCCTCCCAATGATCTAAGATAGCATAAAACGAAGATAGCTACCAAAGTCTCTAGATACAATAGTAAAAGGTCCTACTTATAGATAACTAGTAGCCTAAGGTGTACAAAGATGAGTAAATGACATAAAAATCCACTTCCGGGCCCACTTGGTGTGTGCTTGGGCTGAGCAATGAAGCAATTTCGTGTAGAGACTCTTCTTGGAGTTAAACGCCAGCTTTTATGCCAGTTTGGGCGTTTAACTCCCATTTGGGTGCCAGTTCCAGCGTTTAACGCTGGGATTTCTTGAGGTGACTTTGAACGCCGGTTTGGGCCATCAAATCTTGGGCAAAGTATGGACTATCATATATTGCTGGAAAGCCCAGAATGTCTACTTTCCAACGCCGTTGAGAGCGCGCCAATTGGGCTTCTGTAGCTCCAGAAAATCCACTTCGAGTGCAGGGAGGTCAGAATCCAACAGCATCTGCAGTTCTTTTCAGTCTCTGAATCAGATTTTTGCTCAGGTCCCTCAATTTCAGCCAGAAAATACCTGAAATCACAGAAAAACACACAAACTCATAGTAAAGTCCAGAAAAGTGAATTTTAACTAAAAACTAATAAAAATATACTAAAAACTAACTAGATCATACTAAAAACATACTAAAAATAATGCCAAAAAGCGTATAAATTATCCGCTCATCAGTGCACCATGGTGGCAATTTCACAAGATCATGCCAAGTTAGACTCAGACACAATTGTAGATGCTATTAGGTTATTGGTTGAAGCAGACCCATTGATAAAGGTGAAGTCTATTATTGCAGAAGTTCAATATAGGTTCAACTACACTATAAGTTATCGCAAGGCTTGGTTGGCAAAGCATAAATCTGTCGTAAAAATTTTTGGTGATTGGAATGTTTCTTATCAGACTCTGCCAGTATGGTTAAAAGCAATGATTGTGAAGATGCCAAGGTCTCGTGTTCAAATAAAAATGCTCCCCGTTTACCGTGAAAGTGAGAAGATTCAAGGTGTAAGAGTTCTCCATCGCGTTTTTTAGAGCTTCTATCTGTGTATTGTAGTATTTAGACACTGCAAGCCATTGGTGCAAGTTGATGGCACACACCTGTACGGAAAGTATAAAGGTACACTTTTAGTTGTGGTTGCAAAAGATGGGAACCAAAACATTGTGCCTATTGTATTTGCGATAATTGAAGGTGAGACGACAGACGCATGAAAGTTTTTCCTAACCAATTTGCGGAGATATGTTGTAACCATTGATAGCATGACATTATTTCTGACCGCCATAACTCCATCGACGCAGCAATAGCTCGCAGTAACGGTGCATGGTTACCACCAATAGCGTGACACATGTTCTGCATCAGGCACATCGGGTCTAACTTCTTAAGGAGGTTCAAGCCTCCATATTTGCATAAACTCATTGTTAACACAGGTATTTGAATTCCCTGTTATGGTCCTTTTCATAGTAATTTTGTGGCATCTTCTTATAATTACATGGTTTGTTCTACATGCTATTCTAGGATGGAACACGAGTACAACAAAAATTACCAAAGGCTTAAAGAGTGGGGTCAGGCATATACTCAATGGTGCGACGAGAGGTGGGTGTTGGCATTTGACGGGGATCATTATTGGGGATATGATGATAAACTTGGTAGAGTGCATAGATTCTGTCCTGAAGGGTGCACGCAACCTTCTTTTGACTACCATGATTAGGCCTATTTTCTATCGGCTAAACGAATTGCTAACTCAGAAGAGCGTCGAGACTCATGAGCGTGTCCGCAATAGATTTACGTATTCAGAATTTGGAACCAAAAGAGTTGAAAGTTTTCGACGTACAGAAAACATTGTCGTCAATCAGTTCGACAGGCGTAATGAAATATTTGAAGTTCGCGAAATGTAAGATGACTCCATTTACACTGTTAACCTAGCGCAACGACATTGCGATTGTGGCCATTTTCAAGTCGAGCGACTCCGATATCGCCACGTTCTTGTATGTTGCGCTAACTAGCGTCTTGATTATTTATTTGTTTAATACTTAAAATATTTTTCTTAACATATTAATAATAATAAATTATTATTATTATTATTATTATTATTATTATTATTATTATTATCATAAAAAATATTATCAAAATTTAACAATATAATATTCTAATCATAATAATAAATTTTTTTCAGGTATAATAATAATTACTCATATATAATGAAAAAACTAATAATAATAATAATAATAATAATAATAATAATAATAATAATAATAATAATAATGAAATTAACAATAAAATTATCAGTTAAAATACAAATAAATAAAATAAAAAAATTAATTTATTCATCATAAAAAAAACACTTACCTATTGAGAATGATCCAGATATTTAATAATGTATTCTTCAGATAAAATAAAATTACAAACCATTTTTTCTTCCTCCCTCACTAAAACCCTACCCCTTCTTCTATTTTTCTTCTTCCTCCCTCACGAACCCTACTACAAATATTCATTTCAACACACCCTCAACTAAGTGAAAATCTTGCTTCACTTCCAGCCTGCATTTTGTTTATAAAGACCCGCTTCAACACTCTTCAGGCACACATGTCATCCATGCAGTAAAGGAGCCAACATGCTGGTCATGTCTGCATGCAGAGATAAGGGACACGTTTTGAGATGTAGTTATCCCTCCCTGTCAAATGCAGCTTGCGTTTTGCTATGCACGCAGATTTTTCATTTTACTCAAAACATTATTTATGTTTTGCAGGTATCAAGTGAGAGAATATAAGATGAGAAGACACCACATCCAACTCAAGTTAATCATCTTATAAACTCCTCACTCTTCCTTGCTTTCTTTGATGTGGGACTAACTTCAACACTCCTCACACTTGCAACACTAACAATCTCCCCCTCAAGCGTGAGCTTCCACATCAAGCACTAACTCCCCTTTAGCTCCTCAACCACATATGAGCATTCGTCCATCACACCGTTGCAAAACACCGTGGGACACGTCGCCCGGACCATTTATGCCGGGAAGACTTTTGAAGCTTCACCTTGAATACCCCTTAAAACTACAAGACCGATTAACCATCGGCTATGATACCACTTGTTGGGCCGACCGTAGAGAGCTCTCAACAACCAGGGAGACTTCGGGGAGGAATCAAGTGAGAGAACATAAGATGAGAAGACACCACATCCAACTCAAAACCTTAAGGTGTCAAGTTAATGGATCTCTCATCTTATAAACTCCTCACTCTTCCTTACTTTCTTTGATGTAGGACTAATTTTTAACACTCCTCACACTTGCAACACTAACATATATTATTATTTTTTTATCCATTAATAAATTAATTTCTGTTATCTTACATTTGAGTCAACACTAAAATATTGACCTCAAGATTCTTCTTATTAATAGTTTTCATGCTAGGCTCCGTGGTGCACGAAATTGTGATTCGTACTCTTATGTATTTTGTAAAATTCATTGCTCTTTCGTTCCCTGGCACTGGCGCCAAAAACTTGGTGCCTATACCATGGTTCACAACTTCGCACAACTAACCAGCAAGTGCACTGAGTCGTCCAAGTAATACCTTACGTGAGTAAGGGTCGATCCCACGGAGATTGTTGGTATGAAGCAAGCTATGGTCATCTTGTAAATCTCAGTCAGGCGGATAATAATGAATTATGGAGTTTTCAAAAATAAATAATAAATAAACTGAAAATAAAGATAAAGTTACTCATGTACTCCAATGGTGGGAATTTCAGATAGGTGCATGGAGGTGCTGTGCTCCTCTCGAATCTCTACTTTCTTATTACATTCATCCCTTCTTACTCCTTTCCATGGCAAGCTGTTTGTAGGGCATCACCGTTGTCAATGGCTACATCCCATCCTCTCAGTGAAAAAGGTCCAAATGCTCTGTCACAGCACGGCTAATCATCTGTCGATTCTCAATCAGGTTGGAGTAGAATCCCTTGATTCTTTTGCGTCTGTCACTAACGCCCAGCCTTCAGGAGTTTGAAGCTTGTCACAGTCATTCAATCCCAGAATCCTACTCGGAATACCACAGAAAAGGTTTAGACTTTCCGGATTCTCATGAATGCCGCCATCAATTCTAGCTTATACCACGAAGATTCTGATTAAGGAATCCAAGAGATACGCGTCCGGTCTAAGGTAGAACGGAAGTGGTTGTCAGTCACGTGCGTTCATAGGTGAGAATGATGATGAGTGTCACGGATCATCACATTCATCAAGTTGAAGTGCAACGAATATCTTAGAATAGGAATAAAGAGAATTGAATAGAAAATAATAGTAATTGCATTGAAACTTGAGGTACAGCAGAGCTCCACACCCTTAATCTATGGTGTGTAGAAACTCCACCGTTGAAAATACATAAGTGAAAGGTTCAGGCATGGCCGAGAGGCCAGCCCCCATGATCTGAGAACTAATCATCCCAAGATGTCTAATACACTAGTAAAAAGTTTTATTTATAATAAACTAGCTACTAGGGTTTACAAAAGTAAGTAATTGATGCATAAATCCACTTCTAGGGCCCACTTGGTGTATGTTTGGGCTGAGCTTGATCTATCCACGAGCTGAGGCTTCTTTTGGAGTTGAACGCCAAGTTGTAACGTGTTTTGGGCATTCAACTCTGGTTCGTGACGTGTTTCTGGCGTTTGACTCCAGACAGCAACATGGAACTGGCGTTGAGCGCCAGTTTACGTCGTCAAATTCCGAATAAAGTATAAACTATTATATATTGCTGGAAAGCTCTGGATGTCTACTTTCCAACGCCGTTGAGAGCGCGCCATTTGGAGTTCTATAGCTCCAGAAAATCCATTTCGAGTGCAGGGAGGTCAGAATCCAACAGCATCAGCAGTCCTTTGTCAGCCTTGCTTTCAGAGTGTTGCTCAGGTCCCTCAATTTCAGCCAGAAATTACCTGAAATCACATAAAAATACACAAACTCATGGTAAAGTCCAAAAATGTGAATTTAACATAAAAACTAATGAAAACATCCCTAAAAGTAACTAGATTATACTAAAAACTACCTAAAAATAATATAAAAAAGCGTATAAATTATCCGCTCATCACTCCGTATATCTTTTCCCCAAAATAATAACAATAAATAAAACCTACCACTTTATTACCCTGAAAAATATATATATGCCAAATATGGATGAAACAAGTGATGTGGAAGCTGTACATAGTACATAGAAATGTCTATTATCTTTGGAACTCCATTTTGAATAAACAGAGAGAGCCACCAGCCACTACAAATATAATTATACTAAATGTATATTAAAATTAATTATTAAAATAAAATATATATTAAAAATAAATTAAATTTTATATATTTATGCATAAATATATAATAGATAATTTTAGTAACTAATTTTGACATGCAAATAATAATTTTGCTACCTATATGTACCATAGCAATAAGAACTTGTGCTATGGATATATAGGCCATGGCCATGGATAAGTACCATAGCAATAATAACCTTCTTGTTCATTTGTGCTATAGCTTCTTGCCTCTATTTTCATTGGTAATTTCCCAAGCCTCAATGACAGGCCACGTTTAAGATGATAATTCTTGGTAAGGTGGTTGTTCCAACTCAACCGACAACTGGGGAATCTCATTTGAATTTTGAAGCGTAGAACTTCTATGTTCTAAAGATATTTGATAAACGTGCCCATCAAAGTGGGAAACTCGTGGCCTCAACTCACTCTTAGAACAACACCTGTTGATGATAATCTTGTCATATTAGATTCTGGCACCTTTCATCTTGTGTCCGTGCCCTAGATTCGTGCTATACATGCATGCTAATAACATTGCACGCATATCCTTGCCTGCTTCATATAGAACATGAAAAATTTCACATAATAATAATAATAATAATAATAATAATAATAATAATAATAATAATAATAACACCCTACTACAGAAGGTCTTATGCTTAAATCATAAAACAGAGGTGGCGAGGTATTACGACTTCTAAAAATAAAATTTAGTATATATAGTAGTGCAAAAATGTTTATAACTAGGAGCCTTTGAAAAAAAAAAGGGAAAATTAATAAAACCGATAAAGTAAAAAACGCAACACTTCGATCGATAACATAGACGAAACAGATAAAGGATAAGTTAACGTGAGAAGATAAACAAGAGAGTGCCAAAAATACAGATATCAAGACTCAAGACTCGGTTTGCGAAGATAACCGGTCCGACCATAGAAGTATACATACATATATAAGGTAGGAGAACTCAAAAGAACCCAAAAAACAAGTTACAGAACCTGTTTCTCCAAAATAACCTCTAAAAGGAGTCAATACAGTATATATATAAATAGTGGAGAATATAAGTATCTAAGTGAGTACATAAAATTAAAATAAAGTCCTGAGAGCTAAGGATCTTCGCCAAAACAAAAGTCTCCAGCATGCCTCAGCGAGGAGCCTCACGTCTTGCATCTGAAAGCCACAAAATCTACATGGGTGAGAACCGAAGATTCTCAGCATGGTAACAGTACCCAAATATCTAACATGTAATGTCCTGGAAAAGCTGAAGGCAATCCTAGAACTCCCAATTCATAATCAAAGCATATAAATATACTAAACCATGAGAAATGAAAATAGTTAAATAGGCGACTAACTAAGGATCTTCAGTCTAACTAAATATCCCCTTTCCAAATCCTTCGGACCTCCCAACCGCCACCAGTAATTTGATATGCAAACACAATTATATCAAATAAAGAAATGTACAAGTAGAAAGCAGATACGGTAGTTAGACAATTAGCAAGTAAATATGCAGAAAATTAGGCATTCCAAACAAATCACATATAATGCATATGATGTATACCTGTCCTAGTGGCTGATGAGTCCCATCTATCGGTTATAAAGCCAACCCGACAAGTCCTGGTAGCTAACCATTGGACTGTCCCTCTGTCGTGCATCCCCAACTCGAGTTATCCACAACATAATCATAATTCACATCCAACACCCTCACTGGTGTATATTCACGGGGGCGAGCTCATCCAGAACTTTCACATTGTCTGGCCACACTTACGACATAGGGTCAGCAGAGTATCGAGTCTTCACCTAGAGCACGTGGTGCCTAGCCACTGCTTTCACCCAGGGAGACTTGTATCTCAGATAGGTGGAGTGCAACAATCACAATATCAATAACTCAGCATATATATGCATTTATTCTCAGCCATAAATCAACATTCATCTCAGCCATCCGACTTAAATTCATAATTCATAGTCAGCCATAAGACGTCATCACGTAGTCATTCGGCTCATATCATACATAGCACTCCACCATCCTCCTCAACAACTCATAACCTCATCATCAGTTCTAACTCCTCATTATATTCCCTTTCTTTATCTACAAGTTACCCGGCCCCTTCCCTAGCTTCTTCTTAATTACCAGGCATTTTATATTGATTTAAAACTTAAAGGATGAAAATGGGGGTTTATAAGCTTGAAACATCATCTCGGAAGGTTACAAGCTTGTTGGGAAGGTGAAAGACTTAAAAACAAGAGTTTTATAAGAAAACAGGATTGTGTGCGTACACACAAGAGTGTGCGTGCGCACGCCCAGAAGAATTTTCAAGATGTGTGCGTACGCACAGGTGTAAAATTTTCCAATTCTATTCGCTCGCACAAGGCGTGCGAACGCCCTTAACAGAACATCCTTCCCAACGTGTGCGTACGCACAAAGCTGTGCGCACACATAGCTTGCAAAAACCTCATTGATTGTGGGTGCGATAGGGCGTGTGATAAACTCCGATTTCGTGGTTTATTTTGTGCTTAATTTGGGGGATTTTATCACCTTTTTTCACATTTATTCAATGAAATAGCATGGTTTTATAATTCTCCCTTGGATTTTGCTTAAATGTGAAAACATGCTTTTTAGGCCTTAAATTGGTGATTTTAATTCACCTTAATTCCATTCAATGCCTTGATTTGTTTGTTGAGTGATTTCAGGTTCATAAGGCAAGTATTGGATGGAAGAACTGAGTAGAAAAGCATACAAAGAGGAGAGTGCATGAAGAAACAAAGAATTGGGAATGCACAAGGTGCACACGCGCAAAAGTGGTCTCGCCTATAGACGCGCATGCGCACATGCCGCGTCCGCGTAGATGAAGAATTTGTAAATCGACGCGCTAGCGTAAAGCGCGCGCACGCGCCGATACTCGCACGTGACTCACTTAAAGGCAAATCGCTGGGGGCGATTTCTGAGCTGTCCAGACCCAAATCCAGCTTGTTTCTGAGTGTATTTCATGCAGAATTGAAGTCCAAGCAAGGGGGAGCAATTGTTTGTAGTTTTGGCATCATGTAGGTTAGTTTCTAGAGAGAGAAGCTCCCTCTTCTCTTTAAAATTAGGTTATGTTTAGGTTAATTCTTCTAGATTTAGATCCAATTTCATGTTATCATCCTATTTTTTATCTAAAATTTCATGTTCCTAATTTTGATTATTCTCAGCTTTCATGTTAATTTCCCTTCTTGCTATCTTTTGTGATGATAAATTCTTGTTGGATTTGGATCTTTTCTTAATTATAATTTAATGATTGATGCTCTTTTATTGTTGAATTGAGTTGAGATATCATT
Source organism: Arachis stenosperma (assembly GCF_014773155.1). NCBI lineage: Eukaryota > Viridiplantae > Streptophyta > Magnoliopsida > Fabales > Fabaceae > Arachis > Arachis stenosperma. The sequence continues at coordinate 106,907,209 of NC_080382.1, forward strand.
TTCTTTACAATAGTAGTTATTAATTTTCGTTAATTCTTGTCATTTATTATGCTTTCCTTTTATGTCTTCCAAGCATTTGACAAAATGCTTGGAAGGATGTTAGAGTAGAATTTTATGCTCTTGGCTTGGAGAGGTAACTTAGGAACTCTTGAGTTGCTAATGTCCAAGTGATTGATGATTGGGAGCCATTAACTCTAATTCTCACTAATTGAGTTAGTAAGGAATTAGGACTTATGGACTTGGATTGTTATAGCTCATTTAACTTTCCTCTACTATTAGTTGGAGGATGATTTAATGAGATTGATCCTTGCCAATTCTCATGTTGTGGTTAGTAAATAGGATAGAGATCCTTGACCACCAAACCTTGTCAAGATCTTTTTGTCTTTTGATTTTCTTACCATTTACTCTCATGTCCATCATTCCAAAAAACCCCCCAAAACACACCTTATAGCCAATAATCGAGCGCTTCATTGGGATTCCTAGGGAGACGACCCGGAGTCCAAATACTCCGGTTATTAATTTTAGGGGTTTGCACTTAGTGACAACCAAATTTTTGTATGAAAGGACTATTGTTGGTTTAGAAACTATACTTTACAACGAACTTTCATTTGTGAAATTCTAGACCATCAAGAGTCCAATCATCAAAATGGCGCCGTTGCCGGGGAACACAATGGTGCTATGTTATTGGCTATTATATATATTGTGAATAGCTTGAATTTTGGTTGTTTTTTGTTTTTCTAGTTAGGATTTTGCTTTCTTTGTTTATTATTAATACTTGTTTTCTTTTATTTTCTCTTTCACTATGAATTCTCATCCTTTTGGCTATGAGTGTAGTTCAAACTATGTTGTAGGAAATGGAAGCGCCAATGAGGATATGCATCAAGGATTTGGGAACCGAGGATGGGAGGAACTTCAAGCTTATGAACAACCTTCATGGCAACAACCTCCTATAAACTCCTATGGGTATAATCCTGATTCTAATGTGTATCAACCCAATGTGTGTGATGATCCTAATTGTGGTTGTCAACCATAATCATCATATGCATATGATCCCATCCCTCAATATAGCTACACACCATACTCACAAGCCTTACATCACCATTCAACTCTATATGACCATAATTCATACACACCATACCAACCACCATATGAATAATATCTAGAATCTCCACCATTCCAACACCAATACTCCCCTAAACCACACAATCTATACACACCACCTCAAGAATTTTACCAATATGAACCACATTCTAACTACAACACATTTCCCTTGAATGATGAACCCTCTCTTTTACCATCACCCCCCAATGAAGCCTCCATGCTAGAAGTGAGAGATCTTGAATCTCATCTCTTAAGGCGACACGAGGAGGATGAAAAGAAGTTTGAAAAGTTAAGGACAAAAATGACTACCATGGTAGAAGCCATTGGTGACATAATCTCATTCTGCCTAAGCTTATGCGACCAAGGCACTCCCATTGTTGAATATGGAGAAGCAACCAAGGAGCTTAGTAAGGAAGTAAACTTGAAGCTCCAAGGTGAAGAAGAGAAGCCAAAGCAAGAAGTACAACAAGAGGAGAAGGTAGAAATGATTGAACCAAAAGAAGTAGTGGTTGGAAGTTCAGGGTATGTTGAGCACATCAAGGAATCTCAGTTTGAAAAGTCCTCCACCACGAAGAGTGGAAGGAATATTAAGGAGAGAGTTAATGTTACGGAAGTAGACAAAGAGCCGAAGGAAATTGATCAAAAAGTGGATTCCATCATCAGTAATTTTTTGCCTACATTGATCAATCCCCTTTATGATCTTATTGAACCTTCCTCCAGTAGGTTGGAAAGCAAGGTTGAGGAGGATGAACAACCTCCAAGGCCTAGTGCGAATGAAGAACTGGAAGAAGTATTCCAAGCAACAAGCCCCCCTATCTATGATGATTCCGAATCAACATATGATCCTTTTGAGTTTGAAGAGTCCTTTCCCACTATACTTGGAATTAACGATGAGGTAGATTTCACTCAACCTCCTATGTATGATTTGAGTAATGGGGAAGAGATAGAAGAAATTGGTGAAGAAAAATGTGAACTTGAGGAATCTTGGCATAAGGAGAAATTTGAAGAACCTTGCCAAGTGGTGGGAATCTCTAGAAGAGAATGGACGGGAGTAGAACATGCTTTGTCAAGACCTTTGGGAACTCCTCCACCTAGTTTGTCATCCAATTTTTCGCTTGAGTGTGTAAAACTTCTAACTTTCAGCTTGATTATCTCACTTGAGTATGGTTTGCTTGAAACGGATGGCCAACTTAGAGCACTTTACGGACTAAAGCAAAAGAGGAGGATGTTTAATGGTTGGTGTTTTAATTCTAGACTCATTATGGTTGGAAGTTCGAAATTGAAGAACATGGATTGGTGTAATGCTTAAATAAATGGGTCTAGGAGGATAGTTTGGTGCTCACATGAGAATTCTACTTTTTTATCACCCGAACAGAACCAAGGCGATCAACTAGAAGATGGGTGTGAAGACAAGATGTGGGATCCTGGATCATATGCAGGAAGTCAATTTTGGGAACTCATATCTTGGAAGGAACCTCACCAAGGCTTAGTGAACATGGTTGGAATTTCTGACAACCGATTGAAGGACAAGCACTTTTGGAGGTTCAAGGATGGATACAAATATAAACCACCCTGACAAGGAGCCTCCCAATGTCCAACTTAAGGACTTAAACTCAAAGTGCTTGGTGGGAGACACCCCACCATAGTAAACTCTTTTCATTCCCATGTAGATATAACGAATGAATGAATTGGGTTCCATTGTGCATAGTTTCTTTACTTTTTAAGTATATTTCACCTTGCTTGCTGAGATGTTTTATACAATCTACGCTTTAATATGGGATGATTCTTTGAATTTGAGTTTTTGCTTGGATTCCAAGTTTTCTAAGTTCATTTGAAAAAAAGCCCACTATCTCAAATTGTGTATCAATTTTACACCTTAGCTTGTTTTAGAACCTTGAAGGAGATTGAGAGGGTTTAAGCTCTTCTTAAAAAAAAGAGAGAAAAGAGAGAGATGCTACGCGCCAGCGCACAATGCGCGCGCGCGTAGATACGCATTCTAAACTCTCTGGGCCAAGAACCAGAGAGTTGTGCCATTTTTGGGCCAACTCTGTGTCTCAACTCACGCGGACGCACGTTGTACGCGTCCGCGCCACTCCCTATTTCTCTACCCACGCATCGGCGTAATTCGCGCCTCCGCACCCATTCCATAAGCTCAAGCCATCCACGCAAACGTGCACAGTGCGCGCGCGCGTCGATGCGTCTTAGCATCATCCAGGCCAAAGGACCCGAGAGTTGTGCCAACTCTGGGCCTCTTTTATGCCTTTAGCCCAACTCACCCGCGCTGACGCACACTTTACGCGTCCGCGCCCATTCATGTTTCCCTACCCACGCGAAGGCGCACAGAGCTCCATCGCACATTCTTCGTAGCTTCACTCATCTATGCGCACGCGCATGTGGCGCTTCTGTGTAACTTCCTTTTTCGCTCACCCACACAGACGCGCAAGGTGCGCACTTGCGTGGATTCGAACTCTTACTTACCCCAGGGACGCGAAGCCCTAGCGCATTCGCGCATCATCTCTCTTCTCCCTCCAATGTTCCATTTCTTTTCCCACCCCATTTCCAACCTTCAATCTCCAACCACCGACCACCCTCCGGCGAGCGCCCCACGACCGCCGCCTCCTTCGCCTCACCCCTCTCCTTCTCACTCTCTCTCTCTCTCTCTCCCTCTTCCACTCACTCCTTTCCTCTCCTTCTCACTCCTCTATTTCTCACGGCGACCTGACCGCCCCTGTCATCATCTCCGACGGCCGTGCTCCATTGTCGCCGGCGAGCACTCCGGTGACACCCCTGGCTACCATTACTGCCGCGATTCCTCTTCCCCCTTCCCATCCTTTTCTGCTTCTCAGGTTCTCAGGTCCCTGCCCCTGCTTTATTTCATTTCTGTTCCTAGTTTATTGTTAGTTTAATTAGTTAGCGTATGATTTTGCTCGTTAGAATAGCTAGAGATATCCGCTGTTAGGTAGTTAGGATGTGGTTAGAGGATTTTAGGTCTGATAAGTGCTACATTTGTGATTATCTGCTTGAATTTTTACTGCTCTGTGGAATTGCTCTATTTCATTGATTTGTTCTGTGCTTAATTGATATGTTGTGCTGTATTGTAAGCCATGATTCTTGGTCATTATCCTGGGAAAGAGTGGTATATACTGCTGGTTGAATTTGTCCATATTACTTACTCCTGTTTGTGCTGCTTGTTGACCTACATGCTTATTTCATAAGAGTTCACATTTGACTTTTGCCTGTGATTGTTGCTGAATTCTGTGAGAAGTAATTTAACTGTTTGAATTTGGGAAATAGCCAATTTGCTGCTAAAATGCTGCCAGATTTTTCCTAACCATACATCATGAATTAACATTACTTCAATAGGTGTAACAACTTCTATTTGATGATTTCTGTGTCAAAAAAATTTTGTTACCTAAATGGTTTTTGAAATTGTTCAAAAACAAGTTTTGGTCATGCTTATCATATTCTTTGCTGGTATTCATGTTAGATTGCTTATGTGCATTGAATAATTCGAATGAACTTTCAGATTAACCATTAACTTGACTTTCATTTGGAATTGAGCTTAATTTGCTTGCTTCACAAGATTGATGATTTCTTCTACTCATGTGACTACTGTGATTCAATCCCTTTATGCCCAGATTACACTTGGTCACATGGCACATGAATTTTGCAAATCTTGTCTCAATCCTTGTGACTTTCATGGCTCCTTGAACTTGGTGTTGAATATTTCTTGATTGATTCATTCTTTGTTATTTTGATTATACCAACACCAATTCATATAATTCTAGTAATTTGCATTGATTGATGACTTGTTTTCTCATGAGTTGCTCTTTAGCAATATTATATTTCATCATCAATGACTTGATGCGTTTCATGATTGTGAGTGTGCTTATGTTCTTATATTGTGCATTCCTTTTGAATTAAGCCGGTAACCACCACATCACTAATTTTCAACTAATTTCTAACTCTAACTTCTTTAACCAACTAACTTCTTTTTTGGTTCCTAACTTAACTCTTTTAACCATTCTTTTGGATATGGTGTTTCTTAGGCTTAATGACCAAGTAATGTGCAATTGTGGTTTGAATTCTTGGTTTGAAGTTTCTTTTGAATTCTGAATCTTGTTGCTTTCATTCTAAGATTTCTCCTTTATTTGCTCACTTTATGAATATGCATTGTTGTGAGTGCTCCTTAATTATTTGGCTAGCTTTTTATATTGTATAAATTCTATTTTTCAGGATGTCAGACAAAGAAAAAGCTATAGCCACTACTTCTAAAAAGAGAAAGCGCTCTACAGCCTCTACCCCGTCCCCATATGCCAATTATGCTAAAAATCTGCTGAATGAGACGGATAAGGAAAATCAGCTGCTTCCGTCTACTGATCCACTCAAGTTTCCCAACCTCTATTGTGAGCTTCGCTTCCCTAAATACCAGAAGACAAATCTGAATGTTGAGAAAAGGTTGGAGCTTCCAAATGATATAAGGCGCGCCATCAATGGCCGCATTCTAGAGTTGGGTTTGGATTTTGTTGATAGGGATCTGGGGAAGATAAATATCTCATGGGTCAAGGAGTTCTACTGCAACTTCTTCCGTGCCAATCTCGATTCTGTCTAGCTGAGGGATAGAGAGATTATGATTACTGAGGCTGCCATCGAGGAGGCACTGCAGTGCCGACACCTTACTGATGACGCCTGCGCTTTTCAGCAAGCAGAGATCGCCATCAACTGCATGACTTTCAATTATGAGGCGCTTAAGCGCGTGATAGCCACGCCAGAGACTCCATGGGTGATGGATTCGGGCAACAGAAAGCCCAAGGGGATGATGTTCGCTCATTTGTCTAGAGAGACCAAGACCTGGCAAATGATATTTGCCACGTATATCTTGCTCGCCTCGCACTTTTCTGAGATCCCGATGGACATGTTAGTTCTGATCGGTTGTGTCATAGAGGGTAAAGAGGTGTACTTTCCCCGGTTGATCCGGCAGAGCATGTGGCGAGCGCATATCCGTGGCCTACTTCCATTTCCCACATTGGTCACCAGCATGGCTGAGTTAGATGATGTTTAGTGGCGGGATGATGATGAGACACCACCACCCCCAGATGATGAAGACAAGGAGGTTACCATTCCATGGGGTGGCTGGGTGAACGAGAGGCCACCGCCCAGAGGCCGTTCTTGGGCTAGAGCGACCGTGGAGGCAGCTGGACCTTCACCCTCCCCGGCAGCAGCCCCTTCTTCCTCAGCCGCCGCCGCATCCTTGTCACCACCACCAGCACCTGAGCCGACAAACTTATTGGAGCAGTGCCTACTCAGTTTCCTGGAGCGCCTCGAGCGTCGCATTATGAGACGTCTTGACCGCATAGACCAGGTGTTCACATCACAGGGCATCGAGCTTCCTCTACTCCCAGACTCTCCAGCCTCTGACGAGCAGGATCAGGAGGAGGAGCATGGCGAGGAGCCGGTTCAGTAGGATGCACCACCAGAGGCACAGACCACCACTAAGGCTCAGCAGCCTCCTGAGGACTCACAGCCAGCACCACCTTCAATTCCACAGCCTGAGCATGAGCGACAGTTCGACGCGATTGTTGACCCCATCCCGAGCTTCAGCAGTAGCATCGAGGACGATGCTTGATTCTAAAGTGTGGGGAGGTCACCGTTTGTGACCGGTGTTTGCATTTATGTAGTGAACTTTCAGACTTCTATCTCTGTCCTCTGCTACTTTATTTTGTTTTATTCCGCACTTTACGTTTTAGATCATTTTGGGATTACTGTACATATTTGCTATTGTAGATATCCTTATTTTGATTGATGCACGCTTTTACTTACTCTTAGTGTGTGTGTGTGTATATATATATATATATATATATATATATATATATATATATATATATATATATGTTTTGCATCTTAGCTTTGATTGTGATTAGAAAAAAAATTTTGGATCGTTAAAATCTAGTTAACCCTTTTTATATAAGAGTTGTGTTTTGATTGAAAAAAGGATAGATGATGAGCGGATAATTTATACGCTTTTTGATATTGTTTTTAGGTAGTTTTTAGTATGATCTAGTTACTTTTAGGGATGTTTTCATTAGTTTTTATGTTAAATTCACATTTCTGGACTTTACTATGAGTTTGTGTGTTTTTCGGTGATTTCAGGTAATTTCTGGCTGAAATTGAGGAACCTGAGCAAAACTCTGAAAGCAAGGCTGACAAAGGACTGCTGATGCTGTTCGATTCTGACCTCCCTGCACTCGAAATAGATTTTCTGGAGCTACAGAACTTCAAATAGCGCGTTGTCAACGGCGTTTAAAAATAGACATCCAGAGCTTTCCAGCAATATATAATAGTTCATACTTTATTCGGGATTTGACGACGTAAACTGGCACTCAATGCCAGTTCCATGTTGCTGTCTGGAGTCAAACGCCAGAAACACGTCACGAACCAGAGTTGAACGCCCAAAACACGTTACAACTTGGCGTTCAACTCCAAAAGAAGCCTCAGCTCATGGATAGATCAAGCTCAGCCCAAACATACACCAAGTGGGCATTGAAAGTGGATTTATGCATCAATTACTTACTTTTGTAAACCCTAGTAGCTAGTTTATTATAAATAGGACTTTTTACTAGTGTATTAATCATCTTTTGGCCATTCGGTCTTTTGATCATTCAGGGGGCTGGCCATTCAGCCATGCCTGAACCTTCATCACTTATGTATTTTCAACGGTGGAGTTTCTACACACCATAGATTAAGGGTGTGGAGCTCTGCTGTACCTCAAGTTTTAATGCAATTACTACTATTTTCTATTCAATTCTCTTTATTCCTATTCTAAGATATTCGTTGCACTTCAACTTGATGAATGTGATGATCCGTGACACTCATCATCATTCTCACCTATGAACGCGCATGACTGACAACCACTTCCATTCTACCTTAGACCGGGCGCATATCTCTTGGATTCCTTAATCAGAATCTTCGTGGTATAAGCTAGAATTGATGGCGGCATTCATGAGAATCCGGAAAGTCTAAACCTTGTCTGTGGTATTCCGAGTAGGATTTTGGGATTGAATGACTGTGACGAGCTTCAAACTCCTGAAGGCTGGGCATTAGTGACAGACGCAAAAGAATCAAGGGATTCTATTCCAACCTGATTGAGAACCGACAGATGATTAGCCGTGTTGTGACAGAGCATTTGGACCTTTTTCACTGAGAGGATGGGATGTAGCCATTGACAACAGTGATGCCCTACATACAGCTTGCCATGGAAAGGAGTAAGAAGGATTGAAGGAAGGCAGTAGGAAAGCAGAGATCCAAAAGGGACAATTCATCTCCATGCACTTATCTGAAATTCCCACCATTAATTTACATAAGTATTTTTATCCTATTTTATTTATCTTTTAATTATCTAATCTCCCATAACCACATGGATAAGCCTGATTGAGATTTACAAGATGACCATAGCTTGCTTCATACCAACAATCTCCGTGGGATCGACCCTTACTCACGTAAGGTATTACTTGGACGACCTAGTGCACTTGCTGGTTAGTTGTGCGAAGTTGTGAACCATGGCATTGACACCAAGTTTTTGGCACCATTTCCAGGGAAAGAAAAAGCAATGAATTTTACAAAATGCAATAACATATGAATCACAATTTCGTGCACCAAATTTTTTGGCGCCGTTGCTGGGGATTGTTCGAGTATGGACAACTGACGGTTCATCTTGTTGCTCAGATTAGGTAATTTTCTTTTTTATTTTCTTTTCAAAAAGTTTTCAAAAATATTTTTCAAAAATTTCTCATCTATTTTCAAAAATTATTCTAAATTTTTAAGAATGAATTCTAGAGTTTCATAAAGCATGTTGAAGCCTGGCTGGCTGTAAAAGCCATGTCTAAATTCTTTTGGACCGAGGTTTCACTCATCCTTAGAGAAGAGCTTCTTTGTCTTTCTCAGCAAATTGGCTACTGTATAGGATGTTTCAATTAAAGCTTGGCTGGCCATTGGCCATGTCTAGTGTTTTTGCTGGCTATGAAGCCATGTCTAATTCCTGGACCGGAGCTTTAGACTAACATTGCTAAGATTCTTGGAATTCTTATTAAAAATTTTGAATTTCCTTATTCTTTTCTTCAAATTAATTTTTCGAAAAAAATAAAAAAATACAAAAAAATTCATAAAATCATAAAAACCCAAAATATTTTATGTTTCTTGTTTGAGTCTAGTGTCAATTTTTAAATTTGGTGTCAATTGCATGTTTTAAAAATTTCTTGAAATTTTCGAAAATTCATGCATTCATAGTGTTCTTCATGATCTTCAAGTTGTTCTTGGTAAGTCTTCTTGTTTGATCTTGATGTTTTCTTGTTTTGTGTTATTTGTTGTTTTTCATATGCATTTTTGCATTCATAGTGTCCATGCATTAAAGAATTCTAAGTTTGGTGTCTTGCTTGTTTTCTTTACGTTGAAAATTTTTCAAAAATATGTTCTTGATGTTCATCATGATCTTCAAAGTGTTCTTGGTGTTCATCTTGACATTCATAGTGTTCTTGCATGCATTAAGTGTTTTAATCCAAAATTTTCATGTTTTGGGTCATAATTGTGTTTTTCTCTCTCATAATTAAAAATTCAAAAATAAAAAATATATCTTTTCCTTTTTTTCTCTCAAAATTTCAAAAATTTGAGTTGACTTAGTCAAAAATTTTTAAAATTAGTTGTTTCTTACAAGTCAAGTCAAATTTTCAAGTTTAACAATCTTATCTTTTCAAAAATCATATCTTTTCCATTTTTTATTATTTTCAAAAATTTCAAAAATATTTTTCAAAATATTTTCAAAATCTTTTTCTTATTTTTATATCATATTTTCGAAAATCACATCATCAATTAATGTTTTGATTCAAAAATTTCAAGTTTGTTACTTTCTTGTTAAGAAAGATTCAAACTTTAAGTTCTAGAATCATATCTTGTGATTTCTTATGAGTCAAGTCATTAATTATGATTTTAAAATTCAAATATTTTTTCAAAACTAACTTCAATTATATCTTTTTAAAACCATATCTTTTAAAATCATATCTTTTCAAAAAAATATCTTTTCAATCTTATCTTTTCAAAAATCATATCTTTTTATCATATCTTTTTATCATATCTTTTTAAAAATTTTATCTTTTTCAAATATTTGATTTTAAAATATCTTATCTAACTTCTTATCTTCTTATCTTTTCAAATTTGATTTTAATATCTTTTTCAACTAACTAATTAACTTTTTATTTGTTTCTTATCTTTTTCAAAACCACCTAACTACTTTCCCTCTATAATTTTCGAAAATACCTCCCTCTTTTTCAAAAATTCTTTTTAATTAATTAATTGTTTTAAATTTTAATTTTAATTTTATTTTTCCTTTAATTTTCGAAATTACTTACCCATTTTTCAAAATTATTTTCGAATTTTTCTCCCCCTCATCTCTTTCTATTTATTTTATTTATTTACTAACACTTCACTTCATCCTAAAATTCGAACCCCCCTCTCTCTGAGTTCAAATTTTTCTCTTCTCCTTCCTATTCTTCTTCTTTTCTACTCACATAAAGGAACCTCTATATCTGGACAAAGAAGATCCCTATTATTATTTTCTGTTCCCTTCTTTTTCATATGAGGAGGAGCAGCAAAGATAAGGAAGAGACACAGAAGAGCTCAAGGACATCAATGGTCCTTCAAGAAGGCGCCACCCTCACTAAGGTGGACTCATTCCTTGTTCTTAAATTTTCTTTCTGCTTTTCATTTTTTTGTTATATGTTTATCTATGTTTGTGTCTTTATTACATGATCATTAGTATTTAGTAACTATGTCTTAAGGCTATGAATAATTCCATGAATCCTTCACCTCTCTTAAATGAAAAATGTTTCTAATTCAAAAGAACAAGAAGTACATGAGTTTCGAAATTATCCTTGAATTTAGTTTAATTATATTGATGTGGTGACAATACTTTTTGTTTTCAGAATGAATGCTTGAACAGTGCATATTTTTTATCTTGTTGTGTATGAATGTTAAAATTGTTGGCTCTTGAAAGACTGATGAACAAAGAGAAATGTTATTGATAATCTGAAAAATCATGAGATTGATTCTTGAAGCAAGAAAAAGCAGTGAAAAAGCAAAAGCTTGAAAAAAAAGAAGAGTGGCGAAAAAAAAATTAGAAAGAAAAAGAAAAAGCAAGCAGAAAAATCCAATAGCCCTTAAAACCAAAAGGCAAGGGTAAAAAGGATCCAAGGCTTTGAGCATCAATGGATAGGAGGGCCCAAGGAAATAAATTCCAGGCCTAGGCGGCTAATTCAAGCTGTCCCTAACCATGTGCTTGTGGCATGCAAGTCCAAGTAAAAAGCTTGAGACTGAGTGGTTAAAGTCGTGATCCAAAGCAAAAAGAGTGTGCTTAAGAGCTCTGAACACCTCTAACTGGGGACTCTATCAAAGCTGAGTCACAATCTGAAAAGGTTCACCCAGTCATGTGTCTGTGGCATTTATGTATCCAGTGGTAATACTGGAAAACAAAGTGCTTAGGGCCACGGCCAAGACTCATAAAAGTAGCTGTGTTCAAGAATCAAAATACTTAACTAGGAGAATCAATAACACTATCTGAAATTCTAAGTTCCTAGAGATGCCAATCATTCTAAACTTCAAAGGAAAAAGTGAGATGCCAAAACTATTCAGAGGCAAAAAGCTACAAGTCCCGCTCATCTAATTAGAATTAATATTCATTGATATTTTGGAATTTATAGTATATTCTCTTCTTTTTATCCTATTTGATTTTCAGTTGCTTGGGGACAAACAACAATTTAAGTTTGGTGTTGTGATGAGCGGATAATTTATACACTTTTTAGCATTGTTTTTAGGTAGTTTTTAGTATGATCTAGTTACTTTTAGGGATGTTTTCATTAGTTTTTATGTTAAATTCACATTTCTGGACTTTACTATGAGTTTGTGCGTTTTTCTGTGATTTCAGATAATTTCTGGCTGAAATTGAGGAACCTGAGCAAAACTCTGAAAGCAAGGCTGACAAAGGACTGCTGATGCTGTTGGATTCTGACCTCCCTGCACTCGAAATGGATTTTCTGGAGCTACAAAACTCCAAATAGCGCGCTCTTAACGGCGTTGGAAAGTAGACATCCAGAGCTTTCCAGCAATATATAATAGTTCATACTTTATTGGGGATTTGATTACGTAAACTGGCGCTCAACGCCAGTTCCATGTTGCTGGCTGGAGTCAAACGCCAGAAACACGTCACGAACCAGAGTTGAACGCCCAAAACACGTTACAACTTGGCGTTCAACTCCAAAAGAAGCCTCAGCTCGTGGATAGATCAAGCTCAGCCCAAACATACACCAAGTGGGCCCTAGAAGTGGATTTATGCATCAATTACTTACTTCTGTAAACCCTAGTAGCTAGTTTATTATAAATAGGACTTTTTACTAGTGTATTAATCATCTTTTGGCCTTTCGGTCTTTTGATCATTCAGGGGGCTGGCCATTCGGCCATGCCTGAACCTTCATCACTTATGTATTTTCAACGGTGGAGTTTCTACACACCATAGATTAAGGGTGTGGAGCTCTACTGTACCTCAAGTTTTAATGCAATTACTACTATTTTCTATCCAATTCTCTTTATTCCTATTCTAAGATATTCGTTGCACTTCAACTTGATGAATGTGATGATCCGTGACACTCATCATCATTCTCACCTATGAACGCGCGTGACTGACAACCACTTCCGTTCTATCTTAGACCGGGCGCATATCTCTTGGATTCCTTAATCAGAATCTTCGTGGTATAAGCTAGAATTGATGGCGGCATTCATGAGAATCCGGAAAGTCTAAACCTTGTCTGTGGTATTCCGAGTAGGATTCTGGGATTGAATGACTGTGACGAGCTTCAAACTCCTGAAGGCTGGGCGTTAGTGACAGACGCAAAAGAATCAAGGGATTCTATTCCAACCTGATTGAGAACCGACAGATGATTAGCCGTGCTGTGACAGAGCATTTGGACCTTTTTCACTGAGAGGATGGGATGTAGCCATTGACAACGGTGATGCCCTACATACAGCTTGCCATGGAAAGGAGTAAGAAGGATTGAAGGAAGGCAATAGGAAAGCAGAGATCCAAAAGGGACAATTCATCTCCATGCACTTATTTGAAATTCCCACCATTAATTTACATAAGTATTTCTATCCTATTTTATTTATCTTTTAATTATCTAATCTCCCATAACCACATGGATAAGCCTAACTGAGATTTACAAGATGAACATAGCTTGCTTCATACCAACAATCTCCGTGGGATCGACCCTTACTCACGTAAGGTATTACTTGGACGACCTAGTGCACTTGCTGGTTAGTTGTGCGAAGTTGTGAACCATGGCATTGACACCAAGTTTTTGGTGCCATTGTCAGGGAAAGAAAAAGCAATGAATTTTACAAAATGCAATAACATATGAATTACAATTTCGTGCACCAATAGACTAGGAAATTTTTTTTTCTAAATCACGACATTGCACTAAAAATAAGCTTAGCCAATATGATGAAAATTTCCAAGAATTTTATCTATAGGGCACCCCAATTGATTGAAGAAAAAATTTTTTTTTTTATAACTTGCTTGAATTATACAATTGTGGATCATGTTTTTGAGCTAAGAACACAAGCATGTGAGATTTGAGTCTAATTGTATTGTTACATCATATAGCCACTTATTTTAATTCGTGTGTGCATTATTCTCTTTCTATGATTGTAATCTTTGATTTGTTTAATTCTATATGTCCATTATTTTGTGTATACATACACTTATATGATTGAGGTCATCGTTTCAATTAGCTCACTTACCCAAATAGCCTACCTTTTATCTTCCATTGTTAACCAATCTTGAGCCTATGCTTAACCCATTTGTTCTTAATTTTAGCACATTACAAGCCTAAAGCGAAAAACAATAAATGTCCTTATTTGGATCTTTGATTAGCTTAGGCTAGTGAGAGTGCTTATCATTCAAGTTTGGGAGAGTTGGGAACATTGGTTGGGATAAAAGTGTATTTTTGTATCTTTGTCAATATTTTGGGAAATTAGGTACATACTCATGCATTGAATGTAAAACCATATGCATTGATACTTTTGTATATACTTTATTACAAAAGAGAAAAACAAATAATATAAAATAAAGAAAATATATATATAAATAATAATAATAGAAAAGAAAGAAAAAAAGAATTGCAATGAAAAGGGGACAAAATGCCCCAAGTAAAGCTCAATAAGAATCAATGCATATGTGTGGTGATCAGAAAAAGAATGCATGAGTGTGTGAAAAAGTGAAGAATGGGTAGTTAGGTTTGTTTAGAATCGTATAGGTTGTCATAGGTTAGGTGGGAAGTTTAAGTTAATCAAAGATTCGAATTTCAAGCTTACTTGACCATATGCATCCTACCTTGACCCTAGCCCCATTACAACCTATGGGAAAGCCCTCATGATATTTGTATGCATGCATAAAGTAATTGTTGATTGTTAGATGAAAAATAAATCTTGAAAAGCATGATTAGGGGAGAATTGAGTGAATCAACCCTATACACTTGAGTGCCTAGAGTAGATACACATCCGGTGAGGGTTCGATCGCTCAATTATATACCTCCACCCATGATCATCTTTTCTTGAAAGTTTGTAAAATCTTTCAATGATTCAATTCAATCGTGGGTTAATTTGATTGCTATTGCCTTAGCCCTTGTGCTTGTATATGTATTCTTGGAAATTGACTTGTTTTGACCAGGTGGATGCATTCATGTAGATAGATTGCATATAGATAGGGTTCATTTAGCTAGTTTACATTGAATAAATGTTAATACCCTTTGCTTCTTTCTTGATTTTAGCATGAGGACATGCATAGTTTAAGTGTGGGGGATTTGATAAACCCCGATTTTGTGGTTTATTTTGTGTTTAATTTGGGAGATTTTATTACCTTTTCCCACATTTATTCAATGAAATAGCATGATTTTATAATTCTCCCTTGGATTTTGCTTAAATGTGAAAACATAATTTTTAGGCCTTAAATTGGTGATTTTAATTCACCTTAATTCCATTCGATGCCTTGATATATTTGTTGAGTGATTTCAGGTTCATAAGACAAGTATTGGATGGAAGAACTGAGTAGAAAAGCATACAAAGAGGAGAGTGCATGAAGAAACAAAGAATTGGGAATGCACAAGGCGCGCACGCGCAAAAGTGGTCTCGCCTATAGACGCACATGCGCACATGCCGCGTCCGCGTAGATGAAGAATTTGTAAATCGACGCGCTAGCGCAAAGCGCGCGCACGCGCCGATACTCGCACATGACTCACTTAAAGGCAAATCGCTGGGGGCGATTTTTGAGCCGCCCAAGCCCAAATCCAACTTGTTTCTGAGTGTATTTCATGCAGAATTGAAGTCCAAGCACAGGGGAGCAATTGTTTGTAGTTTTGGCATCATGTAGGTTAGTTTCTAGAGAGAGAAGCTCTCTCTTCTCTCTAGAATTAGGTTAAGTTTAGGTTAATTCTTCTAGATTTAGATCTAATTTCATGTTATCATCCTGTTTTTATCTACAATTTCATGTTCCTAATTTTGATTATTCTCAGCTTTCATGTTAATTTCCCTTCTTGCTATCTTTTGTGATGATAAATTCTTGTTGGATTTGGATCTTTTCTTAATTAAAATTTAATGATTGATGTTCTTTTATTGTTGAATTGAGTTGAGATCTCATTTTCTTTACAATAGTAGTTATTAATTTTCATTAATTCTTGTCATTTATTACGCTTTCCTTTTATGCCTTCCAAGCGTTTGACAAAATGCTTGGAAGGATGTTAAAGTAGAATTTTATGCTCTTGGCTTGGAGAGGTAACTTAGGAACTCTTGAGTTGCTAATGTCCAAGTGATTGATGATTGGGAGCCATTAGCTCTAATTCTCACTAATTGAGTTAGTAAGGAATTAGGACTTATGGACTTGGATTGGTATAGCTCATTTAACTTTCCTCTAATATTAGTTGGAGGATGATTTAATGAGATTGATCCTTGCCAATTCTCATGTTATGGTTAGTAAATAGGATAGAGATCCTTGACCACCAAACATTGCCAAGATTTTTTTGTCTTTTGATTTTCTTACCATTTACTCTCATGTCCATCATTCCAAAAAACCCCAAAATACACCTTATAGCCAATAATCGAGCGCTTCATTGGGATTCCTAGGGAGACAACCCGGAGTCCAAATACTCCGGTTATTAATTTTAGGGGTTTGCACTTAGTGACAACCAAATTTTTGTATGAAAGGACTATTATTGGTTTAGAAATTATATTTTACAACGAGCTTTCATTTGTGAAATACTAGACCGTCAAGAGTCCAATCATCAACGTGCTAACACTTTCAACAGCAGCCACTTCCCTATGTGTACGTACGCACAAGCGTGTGCGTACGCACAGGTTGAAAAATCCACAGGGTGTGCGTACGCACACAAACCAGAAATCACAAATTCTACAGAATTCACAGAACTCAAATTTTAGGGCCCAACTTTGAACGATTATATCTCCTTTCACAAAATTTAGATTTCCACCAAATTTAAACCATTTTAAAACTTCTGAAATTATCTTTTATTTGATATAAAGAGCATCAAATTCCAAAAACAATAGCTTAGGATATGATCCGTTGAAGTTTATCAAATATTCATTTTTACCAAATTTCATAAACTTCCAATTTCCAAAACATACACTTCCAAATTCATTCAAAACCAACCAAAACTCGACCATTCAACATCAAGCATTTCCAAACTCTCATTCAATCCTCAACCCACCTATTCTTCCATATTTAACCAAATCTCAATTCAATAAATTCAAGTCATAATCAACATTTCATATCTTAGTTTCCAAACAAATATTTAATATCACTAACCACTACACACATATATATATATACATGTCCATACCACATGCCAAATCATGCTCACCAACAAGAGTCTCAACTTTACCAACAAGTAAGCATATCAAGCCACCTCACTTACAAGATTACATGCTTTACCAACAATTAGCAACACTCACAATCATTGAACCATTATTCATATATTTAACTCAATTCAAGTCATCCAACAACTACATCAACATTTCAAAATCCTATCCTAGTGTCACTAGCCTATATTTTCACAACCACATTACAATTTAGATACAGAAAACCGAAACCATACCTTGGCCGATTCCCGTTCAACCAGGAACACTTCCAAATTCAACCTTCAAGGTCTCAAAACTTTACCAACAGATTTTCAAGCTTATTGCTCCACTCCAATGCTTTCCAAAACCATCAATCAAACCCCAATACACATATATACACTACCTAAGCCACAATATCACACCCAAACACAATAACTCAATCACTAAATCACAAAATTCCAAGTGTTTAGCTTAAGATTGAGAATCTTACCTTACCCAAGGATCAAGAAGGAAAGACTAAGCCTTTCTTTCAAGTTAATTGGATCCTATAACATCAAAACTAAAAAATCTTAACACCTTTTACCCAAAATTTTCGAAATTAAGGGCTGAAAATTCGCAGAAAAAATCGTGGCTTACCTCAAGAATAAAGTTATGGGTTTTGTAGAACTCGACGTCATGGTCGCATGGTCGTAAACAATGCGTCAATCGGAGCTCTGGATCAAAAGTTATGATCAATTGAAGTTGGAAGCAAATGAGGGCAAGGGTTTGAGTTTCCCCTTCCCCTTTCTCAGCGTGTGTGTGTTGTTTAAGGGGAGAGAGAGTGCTGAGCTCTCTAATAAAAAAGGGGCTTGGCTGGGACTTGGGCCCAATCTTGGGACGATTTCTTTAAAATTGGTGTCAAAATTCTCGTTTTAATTTTCTCTATGATATTAAACCATAAAAATATCATTTTTTATTCTCTAGAACATATTTTAATTTATGGGTTAATTAGTCATTGATTAACCTGGTTTTACATTCTACCCACCTAATTGGGAATTTTACCCACAAAATTCGAATTCAGTTACCTGAGAATATGTGTGGGTAGTCCATTCGCATCTCTGACTCAAGTTCCTAAGTGTGCTCCTCAATACCAGCCTGACTCCATGCCACTTTGACTAATGAAACCTCTTTTCTGCGCAACCGTTTAATGCTCGTGTCATTAGTTCTGACCGGAGTCACCGGCAGAGTCAAATCTTTCTTTAACTAGACCGATTCAAGTTCTAACACATGGCTAGCATTAGGAGTACACTTCCGAAGCTGCGACACGTGAAATACGTCGTGCAGGTTTGAAAGGTGAGGCAGTAGAGCCATCCGATACGCCACTGGTCCAACCCTCTCAAGAATCTGAAACGGATCAATGTATCGGGGATTCAGCTTCTTCGTCTTAATCGCTCTACCTACTCCTATTGTCGGAGTAACCTTAAGGAAAGCATGGTCTCCTTCTTCAAACTCTAAGGGCTTCCGCCTTTGATCGGCATAACTTTTCTGATGGCTCTAAGCAGTGAGCATTCTATCTCTGATTTTCTTAACTTGTTCAGTAGTTTCAGCTATCATCTTAGGCCCTAACAAGCTTTTCCTCCCAGCTTCATACCAGCATAGCAGAGATTGGCATTTCCTCCCATACAGAGCCTCAAACAGAGCCATTTTGATGCTTGCATGGTAGCTATTATTGTACACAAACTCCACTAGCGGCATATACAGATCTCAGCTCGCCGACTGGTCCAAAACACAAGCCCTCAACACGTCCTCTAGAGTTTGGATTGTCCTCTCAGATTGACCATCTATTTGAGGATGGTAAGTTATACTCAAGCTCAAACAGGTTCCAAAAGCTCTCTAAAATGCACCCCAGAACCTCGAAGTGAAACGGGGATCTCTATCAGAAATTATAGTAGTAGGCACACCATGAAGTCTCACAACCTCCTTTATGTACAAGCGTGCTAACTCCTCAAGAGTATAGTTCATCCGAATGGGTAGGAAGTGAGCCGACTTCGTCAGCCAGTCCACAATCACCCAAACAGCATAAAAAACGGTCCTAGTCCTCGGCAACCCCGACACAAAATCCATCGCAATGCTCTCCCACTTTCATTGTGGAATCTCCAAGGGTTGCAACGTCCCGGAAGGTCTCTGGTGTTCAATCTTTACCTTTTGACAAGTTAAGCACTTTGAGACATATTCTGCCACATCATTCTATATACCAAATGGTGGACGAAATTGTTATTCATATGTTATTCCATTTTGCAAAATTCATTGCTTTTCATTCCCTGGCAATGGCGCCAAAAACAGGATGCCAATACCATGGTTTCTATATAATTTTTCACAACTTCGCACAACTAACCAGCAAGTGCACTGGGTCATCCAAGTAATACCTTACGTGAGTAAGGGTCGATCCCACGGAGATTGTTGGTATGAAGCAAGCTATGGTCACCTTGTAAATCTCAGTTAGGCGGATTAAATTGGTTTATGGATTTTCGAATAATTAATAAATAGAAAATAAAAAAAGGATAGAAATACTTATGTAAATCAATAGTGGGAGTTTCAGATAGGAGTGTGGAGATGCTGTGCTCCTCTCGGATCTCTACTTTCTTATTGCTTTCATCCAATCCTTCTTACTCCTTTCCATGGCAAGCTGTATGTAAGGCATCACCGTTATCAATGGCTACATCCCATCCTCTCAGTGAAAATGGTCCTATGCTCTGTCACGGCACGGCTAATCATCTGTCGGTTCTCAATCAGGTTGGAATAGAATCCCTTGATTCTTTTGCGCTTGTCATCACGCCCAGCCTTCAGGAGTTTGAAGCTCGTCACAGTCACTCAATCCCCGAATCCTACTCGGAATACCATAGACAAGGATTAGACTTTCCGGATCCTCATGAATGCCGTCATCTATCTAACTTATACCACGAAGATTCTGTTGGGGAATCTAAGAGATATGCGCCTAGCCTAAGGTAGAACGGAAGTGGTTGTCAATCACGCGCGTTCATAGGTGAGAATGATGATGAGTGTCACGGATCATCACATTCATCAAAGTGTTGTGCAACGTATATCTTGGAATAAGAATAAAAGAGAATTGAATAGAATGTAATAATAATTGTATTGAAACTTGAGGTACAGCAGAGCTCCACACCCTTAATCTATGGTGTGCAGAAACTCCACCGTTGAAAATACATAAGTGAAAGGTTCAGGCATGGCCGAATGGCCAGCCCCCAAAACGTGCTCAATGGCCTCCTAAGATGAAGAATAAAACAAAACTGAGACCAAAGATGAAACGTGGTCAAAAGACGACTAATACAATAGTAAAAAGTCTTATTTATACTAAACTAGCTACTAGGGTTTACATGAGTAAGTAATTGATGCATAAATCCACTTCCGGGGCCCACTTGGTGTATGCTTGGGCTGAGCTTTATCTATCCACGAGCTGAGGCTTCTCTTGGAGTTGAACTCCAAGTTATAACGTGTTTTGGGCGTTCAACTCCGGATCATGACGTTTTTCTGGCGTTTAACTCCAAACAGCAGCATATACTTGGCGTTCAACGCCAAGTTACGTCATCAATTTCCGAATAAAGTATGGTCTATTATATATTGCTGGAAAGCTCTGGATGTCTACTTTCCAAAACCGTTGAGAGCGCGCCATTTGGAGTTCTGTAGATCCAGAAAATCCATTTTGAGTGCAGGGAGGTCAGATTCCAACAGCATCAGCAGTCCTTTTGTCAGCCTTTTTCAGAGTTTTGCTCAAGTCCCTCAATTTCAGCCAGAAATTACCTGAAATCACAGAAAAACACACAAACTCATAGTAAAGTCCAGAAATGTGAATTTATCATAAAAACTAATGAAAACATCCCTAAAAGTAGCTTGAACTTACTAAAAACTACCTAAAAATAATGCCAAAAAGCGTATAAATTATCCGGCCATCACAACACCAAACTTAAATTGTTGCTTGTCCCCAAGCAACTGAAAATCAATTAGGATAAAAAGAAGAGAATATACTATAAATTCCAGAATATCAATGAATATTAATTATAATTAGATGAGCGGGACTTGTAGCTTTTTGCTTCTGAACAGTTTTGGCATCCCACTTTTTCCTTTGAAGTTCAGAATGATTGGCTTCTCTAGGAACTTAGAATTTCGGATAGTGTTATTGACTTTCCTAGTTAAGTATGTTGATTCTTGAACACAGCTACTTATGAGTCTTGGCCGTGGCCCTATGCACTTTGTTTTCCAGTATTACCACCGGATACATAAATGCCACAGACACATAACTAGGTGAACCTTTTCAGATTGTGACTCAGCTTTGCTAGAGTCCCCAGTTAGTGGTGTCCAGAGCTCTTAAGCACACTCTTTTTGCTTTGGATCACGACTTTAACCACTCTGTCTCAAGCTTTTCACTTGGACCTGCATGCCACAAGCACATGGTTAGGGACAGCTTGATGTAGCCGCTTAGGCCTGGATTTTATTTCCTTGGGCCCTCCTATCCATTGATGCTCAAAGCCTTGGATCCTTTTTACCCTTGCCTTTTGGTTTTAAGGGCTATTGGCTTTTTCTGCTTGCTTCTTTCTGTTTCTTTCTATTTTTTTTCGCCATTTTTTTTCGCAAGCTTTCTTTTTCACTGCTTTTTCTTGCTTCAAGAATCAATTTCATGATTTTTCAGATCATCAATAACATTTCTCTTTTGTTCATCATTCTTTCAAGAGCCAACAATTTTAACATTCATAAACAACAAGATCAAAAATATGCACTGTTCAAGCATTCATTCAGAAAACAAAAAATATTGTCACCACATCAATATAATTAAACTAAATTCAAGGATAATTTTCGAAATTCATGTACTTCTTGTTCTTTTGAATTAAAGCATATTTCATTTAAGAGAGGTGAAGGATTAATGGAATTTATTCATAGCTTTAAGACATGGTTACATACTAATGATCATGAAGTAAAGACACAAAACATAGATAAACACAATATTAAAAACCGAAAACAGAAAGAAATAAAGAACAAGGAATGAATCCACCTTTAGTGGCATCTTCTTCTTGAAGGACCAATGATGTTCTTAAGCTCTTCTATGTCCCTTCCTTGCCTTTGTTGCTCCTTCCTCATTGCTCTTTGGTCTTCTCTTATTTCTTGGAGGATGATGGAGTGCTCATGATGTTCCACCCTTAATTGTTCAACATTGTGGCTCAAATCTTCTAAGAAAGTGTTGAGTTGTTCCCAATAGTTGTTGGGAGGAAAGTGCATCCCTTGAGGCATCTCAGGGATTTCTTGATGATGAGCTTCCTCATGCATCTCTTGAGAACCGTGAAGGGTCTCTCTTGCTTGCTCCATCCTCTTCTTGGTGATGGGCTTATCCTCTTCAATGGAGATGTCTCCTTCTATGATAACTCCAGCTGAGTAACATAGATGGCAAATAAGGTGAGGAAAAGCTAGCCGTGCAATGGGTGAGGGCTTGTTGGCTATTTTGTAGATTTCATTGGAGATGACCTCATGAACTTCTACTTCCTCTCCAATCATGATGCCATGAATCATGATGGCCCGATCCACAGTAACTTCAGATCGGTTGCTAGTGGGAATGATGGAGCGTTGAATGAACTCCAACCATCCTCTAGCCACAGGCTTGAGGTCCAGTCTTCTTAGTTGGACTGGCTTGCCTTTGGAGTCTCTCTTCCATTGAGCTCCTTCTACACATATGTCCATAAGGACTTGGTCCAACCTTTGATTAAAGTTGACTCTTCTAGTGTAGGGGCGTTCATCTCCTTGCATCATGGGCAAGTGGAATGCCAACCTCACATTTTCCGGACTAAAATCTAAGTATTTCCCCCGAACCATTGTGAGATAATTCTTTGGACTCGGGTTCATACTTTGATCATGGTTCCTAGTGATCCATGCATTGGCATAAAACTCTTGAACCATTAAGATTCTGACTTGTTGTATGGGGTTGGTTAGGACTTCCCAACCTCTTCTTCGGATTTCATGTCGGATCTCCGGATACTCATTTTTCTTGAGCTTGAAAGGGACCTCAGGCATCACCTTCTTCTTTGCCACAACATCATAGAAGTGGTCTTGATGGCTTTTGGAGATGAATCTTTCCATCTCCCATGACTCGGAG
This sequence comes from Arachis stenosperma, assembly GCF_014773155.1. Classification (NCBI taxonomy): domain Eukaryota; kingdom Viridiplantae; phylum Streptophyta; class Magnoliopsida; order Fabales; family Fabaceae; genus Arachis; species Arachis stenosperma. Next base: position 106,930,388 of record NC_080382.1, read on the forward strand.
GTGGAAGCTTTAGTCTTCCCTTTTCCTTTTCTAGAGGATTATCTGGCCTTAGGTGCCATTGATGGTAATGGAAAAACAAAAAGCTTATGCTTTTACCACACCAAACTTAAAATATTGCTCGTCCTCGAGCAAGAGAAGAAAGAAAAGAAGAAGAAGAAGAAGAGAATATGGAGGAGAATGGGAGGTGTTGGTTCGGCCAAGTGGGAGAAGAGAGGGTTGTGTTGTGTGAATAATGAAGTAGAATGGAAGGTTATTTATAGGGAGATGGGGGGAGTGAATGTTCGGCCATTTAGGGTGGGAATGGGTGGGAAAATATTTTTGAATTTTTGAAGGTAGGTGGGGTTTATGGGGAAGAGTGGATGGATGTGAGTGGTGAAGGGGGTGATTGGAAAGAGAAATTGAGGTGATTGGTGAAGGGTGTTGGGAAGTGTGACATGGGGAAGAGTAAAACTAGGATTAAGAGGTAAGGTGGGAATATGTTAGGTGGGGATCCTGTGGGGTCCACAGATCCTGAGGTGATCCTGTGGGGTCCACAGATCCTGAGGCGTCAAGGAATTCCATCCCTGTACCAAATAGGCATGTAAAATGCCTTTGCACACCATTCTGGCGTTTAAACGCCATGTGGTGCACATTCTGGGCGTTCAACGCCCATGTAAAGCATGTTTCTGGCGTTGAACGCCAGTTTCATGCTTGTTACTGGCGTTCAGCGCCAGTTTTTCTTCTTTAGGCACATTCCTGGCGTTCAGCGCCAGAATGTTGCTTGTTTCTGGCATTCAGCGCCAGAATGATGCTCTGTTCTGGCGTTGAACGCCAGCCAGATGCATCTTACTGGCGTTGAACGCCAGCCTGTGCTTCCTCCAGGGTGCGAATTTTTTTTTGCTGTTTTTGACTCTGTTTTTAATTTTTATGATTTTTTTGTGACTCCTCATGATCATGTACCTAATAAAACACAAAATAACAATAATATGGAATAAAATAAAAATTAGATAAATAAAATTGGGTTGCCTCCCAACAAGCGCTTCTTTAATGTCAATAGCTTGACAGTGGCTCTCATGGAGCCACAAGGTGATCAGGTCAATGTTGTATAGTCCCAACACCAAACTTAGAGTTTGGATATGGGGTCTTAACACCAAACTTAGAGTTTGGTTGTGGCCTCACAACACCAAACTTAGAGTTTGACTGTGTGGGCTCTTCTTGACTCTGAACTGAGAGAAGCTCTTCATGCTTACTCTCTTCTGTCACAGAGGGATGGCCATGCGCCTTAAACACAAGGTAGTCCCCATTCAATTGAAGGACTAATTCACCTCTGTTGACATCTATCACAGCTCCTGCTGTGGCTAGGAAAGGTCTTCCAAGGATGATGCAATCATCCTTTTCCTTCCTAGTGTCTAAGATTATGAAATCAGCAGGGATGTAAAGACCTTCAACCTTTACTAACACGTCCTCTACTATTCCATAAGCTTGTCTCAATGAGTTGTCTGCCAATTGTAATGAGAACAAGGCAGGTTGTACCTCAATGATCCCCAGCTTCTCCATTACAGAGAGTGGCATAAGATTTATCCCTGACCCCATATCACACAGAGCTTTTTCAAAGGTCATGGTGCCTATGGTACAAGATGTCAAAAACTTGCCAGGATCTTGTTTCTTTTGAGGTAGAATTTGCTGAATCCAGGTATCCAGTTCACTAATGAGCAAGGGAGGTTTACTTTCCCAAGTCTCATTACCAAACAACTTGGCATTCAGCTTCATGATAGCTCCTAAATATTGAGCTACTTGCTCTCCAGTCACATCTTCATCCTCTTCAGAGGAAGAATAGTCTTCAGAGCTCATGAATGGCAGAAGAAGATTTAATAGAATCTCTATGGTCTCTATGTGAGCCTCAGATTCCTTTGGATCCTTAATAGGAAACTCCTTCTTGCTTGAGGGACGTCCCAGGAGGTCTTCCTCACTGGGATTTTCGTCCTCCTCCTCCCTTGTGCATTCGGCCATATTGATTATATCAATGGCCTTGCACTCTCCTTTTGGATTCTCTTCTGTATTGCTTGGGAGAATACTGGGAGGAGTTTCAATGACTTTCTTACTCAGCTGGCCCACTTGTGCCTCCAGATTTCTAATGGAGGATCTTATTTCACTCATGAAACTGAAAGTGACCTTTGACAGATCAGAGACTAGATTGGCTAAATTAGAGGTGTTTTGTTCAGAATTCTCTGTCTGTTGCTGAGAAGATTATGGATATGGCTTGCTATTGCTCAGCCTATTGTGTCCACCATTGTTAAAGCCTTGTTGAGGCTTTTGTTGATCCTTCCATGAGAAATTTGGATGATTTTTCCATGATGAGTTATAGGTGTTTCCATAAGGTTCACCCATGTAATTAACCTCTGCCATGGTAGGGTTCTCAGGATTATAAGCTTCTTCAGAAGCTGCCTCTCTAGTACTGTTGGATGCATGTTGCCATCCATTCAGATTTTGAGAGATCATGTTGACCTGTTGAGTCAACACTTTGTTCTGAGCCAATATGGCATTCAGAGCATCAATTTCAAGAACTCCTTTCTTCTGAGATATCCCATTATTCACGGAATTCCTCTCAGAAGTGTACATAAATTGGTTGTTTGCAACCATGTCAATAAGTTCTTGAGCCTCTTCAGGCGTTTTCTTCAGGTGAATAGATCCACCTGCAGAATGGTCCAATGACATTTTCGAAAATTCAGATAGACCATAATAGAATATATCTAATATGGTCCATTCTAAAAACATGTCAGATGGACATCTTTTGGTCAGCTGCTTGTATCTTTCCCATGCTTCATAGAGGGATTCACCATCTTTTTGTTTGAAGGTTTGAACATCCACTCTCAGCTTGCTCAGCTTTTGAGGAGGAAAGAATTTATCCAAGAAGGCTGTGACCAGCTTATCCCAGGAGTCCAGGCTATCCTTGGGTTGTGAATCCAACCATATTCTAGCTCTGTCTCTTACAGCAAAAGGGAAAAGCATGAGTCTGTAGACTTCAGGATCAACTCCATTTGTCTTTATAGTCTCACAGATCTGCAAGAACTCAGTTAAAAACTGATAAGGATCTTCAGATGGAAGTCCATAAAACTTGCAGTTTTGTTGCATTAAAGCAACTAGTTGAGGCTTAAGCTCAAAATTATTGGCTCCAATGGCAGGAATGGAGATGCTTCTTCCATCAAATTTGGACGTTGGCTTTGTGAAGTCACCAAGCATCCTTCTTGCATTATTATTATTTTCGGCTGCCATCTCCTTCTCTTGTTCGAAATTTTCTGAAAGGTTACTTCTGGATTGTTGTAACTTAGCTTCTCTTAATTTTCTCTTCAGAGTCCTTTCAGGTTCTGGGTCAATCTCAACAAGAGTGCCTTTATCCTTGTTCCTGCTCATATGAAAGAGAAGAAAACAAGAAAAGGAAGAGGAATCCTCTATGTCACAGTATAGAGATTCCTTTATGTTAGTAGAAGAAGAAAGGGGATAAGGAAGGAGAATGGTTCGGATTTTTTAGATGAAGAGAGGTGAAGAGAAGTGTTAGTAAATAAATAATTAAATAGAATAAGAAAAGAGATGGAGAATTTCGAAAATAATTTTGAAAAAAGGGGTTAGTAATTTTCGAAAATTAAAGATAAGATAAGATTAAAATTAAAATTTAGAACAAAAAAAATTTTTGAAAAAGAGGTGAGATATTTTCGAAAATTAGAGAGGGAAAAGTAGTTAGGCGGTTTTAAAAAAAATAAGAAACAAACAAAAGGTTAATTAGTTAGTTGAAAAAGATATTAAAATCAAATTTGAAAAAGATAAGAAGATAAGAAGTTAGATAAGATATTTTGAAATCAAATTTTGAAAAAGATAAAATTTTGAGAAGGATAAGATAAAAAGATAAGATAAAAATTTTAAGAAAAAGATATTTTGAAAAAGATTTAATTTTTAAAATGACTTAACTAACAAGAAACTACAAGATAAGATTCTAGAATTTAAAGATTGAACCTTTCTTAACAAGAAAGTAACAAACTTCAAATTTTTGAATCAATCACATTAATTGTTAGCATATTTTTGAAAAATATGATATAAAGATAAGAAAAAGATTTTGAAAATATTTTGAAAAAGATTTTTGAAATTTTCGAAAAATAAGAAAAAATGGAAAAGGTATGATTTTTGAAAAAGATTTTGAAAAGATAAGATTTTTAAAATTGAAATTTTGACTTGACTTGTAAGAAACAACTAATTTTGAAAATTTTTGACCAAGTCAACCCAAAATTTCGAAAATATGGAGGGAAATAAGGAAAAGATATTTTTTATTTTTGAATTTTTAATTATGAGAGAGAAAAACATAAACATGACCCAAAACTTGAAAATTTTGGATCAAAACACATAATGCATGCAAGAACACTATGAATGTCAAGATGAACACCAAGAACACTTTGAAGATCATGATGAACATCAAGAACACAATTTTGAAAAATTTTTGATGCAAAGAAAACATGCAAGACACCAAACTTAGAAATCTTTAATGCATGGACTCTAACAAACTAAAAATGCACATGAAAAACAACAAACAACACAAAACAAGAAAACATCAAGATCAAACAAGAGGACTTATCAAGAACAACTTGAAGATCATGAAGAACACTATGAATGCATGGAATTTTTGAAAAATGCAAGAAAAATTTTTAAAGCATGCAATTGACACCAAACTTAAAAATTGACTCAAGACTCAAACAAGAAACACAAAATATTTTTGATTTTTTTATGGTTTTATGATTTTTTGGATTTTCATTAATGTTTTTTCGAAAATAAAGTTTGGAAAAACGAAAAATAAAAGAAAAATTTTGAAAAAGATTTTTGAAAAGAAAATTACCTAATCTGAGCAACAAGATGAACCGTCAGTTGTCCATACTCGAACAATCCCCGGCAACGGCGCCAAAAACTTGGTGGACGAAATTGTTATTCATATGTTATTCCATTTTGCAAAATTCATTGCTTTTCATTCCCTGACAATGGCGCCAAAAACAGGATGCCAATACCATGGTTTCTATATAATTTTTCATAACTTCGCACAACTAACCAGCAAGTGCACTGGGTCATCCAAGTAATACCTTACGTGAGTAAGGGTCGATCCCACGGAGATTGTTGGTATGAAGCAAGCTATGGTCACCTTGTAAATCTCAGTTAGGCAGATTAAATTGGTTTATGGATTTTCGAATAATTAATAATAAATAGAAAATAAAAAAAGGATAGAAATACTTATATAAATCAATAGTGGGAGTTTCATATAGGAGTGTGGAGATGCTGTGCTCCTCTCGGATCTCTACTTTCTTATTGCTTTCATCCAATCCTTCTTACTCCTTTCCATGGCAAGCTGTATGTAGGGCATCACCGTTGTCAATGGCTACATCCCATCCTCTCAGTGAAAATGATCCTATGCTCTGTCACGGCACGGCTAATCATCTGTCGGTTCTCAATCAGGTTGGAATAGAATCCCTTGATTCTTTTGCGCTTGTCATCACGCCCAGCCTTCAGGAGTTTGAAGCTCGTCACAGTCACTCAATCTCCGAATCCTACTCGGAATACCATAGACAAGGTTTAGACTTTCCGGATCCTCATGAATGCCGCCATCTATCTAACTTATACCACGAAGATTCTGTTGGGGAATCTAAGAGATATGCGCCCAGCCTAAGGTAGAACGGAAGTGGTTGTCAATCACGCGCGTTCATAGGTGAGAATGATGATGAGTGTCACGGATCATCACATTCATCAAAGTGTTGTGCAACGTATATCTTGGAATAAGAATAAAAGAGAATTGAATAGAAAGTAATAATAATTGTATTGAAACTTGAGGTACAGCAGAGCTCCACACCCTTAATCTATGGTGTGCAGAAATTCCACCGTTGAAAATACATAAGTGAAAGGTTCAGGCATGGCCGAATGGCCAGCCCCCAAAACATGCTCAATGGCCTCCTAAGATGAAGAATAAAACAAAACTGAGACCAAAGATGAAATGTGGTCAAAAGACGACTAATACAATAGTAAAAAGTCTTATTTATACTAAACTAGCTACTAGGGTTTACATGAGTAAGTAATTGATGCATAAATCCACTTCCGGGGCCCACTTGGTGTATGCTTGGGCTGAGCTTTATCTATCCACGAGCTGAGGCTTCTCTTCGAGTTGAACTCCAACTTATAACGTGTTTTGGGCGTTCAACTCTGGATCATGACGTTTTTCTGGCGTTTAACTCCAGACAGCAGCATGTACTTGGCGTTCAACGCCAAGTTACGTCGTCAATTTCCGAATAAAGTATGGACTATTATATATTGCTGGAAAGCTCTGGATGTCTACTTTCCAACACCGTTGAGAGCGCGCCATTTGGAGTTCTGTAGCTCTAGAAAATCCATTTTGAGTGCAGGGAGGTCAGATTCCAACAGCATCAGCAGTCCTTTTGTCAGCCTTTTTCAGAGTTTTGCTCAAGTCCCTCAATTTCAGCTAGAAATTACCTGAAATCACAGAAAAACACACAAACTCATAGTAAAGTCCAGAAATGTGAATTTATCATAAAAAATAATGAAAACATCCCTAAAAGTAGCTTGAACTTACTAAAAACTACCTAAAAACAATGCCAAAAAGCGTATAAATTATCCGCTCATCACCAAACCACCAGAACATAGCCTTTAGATCGTTGTACATCTTAGTACTCCCCGGGTGAATAGAAAATCCACTTTTGTGTGCTTCCTTTAAGATATCTTACTGCAAAGTCCCAGCATTCGGCACGATGATCCTACCCTTGAATCTCCATAGCCCATCTTGATCCCATGACACTCTCCACTGCTTCCCTTGCTCAATAGCTGGCAACACCTTCAGTAACACATCATCATTTTGATGAGCCTTAAGGAGTTCGGATTTAAAGTCACTTGAGATTTGTAATCAACTTGAACACAGAGTTCCAAACACTTCTTGAACACCGATCTTTAGACTTTCGAATGCTTTAAGCAACTCCTCTTCTCGAAGCATCATCCAAGCAGCATACAGCGATTTCAGACTTAACGCATCCGCCACAACATTCGCTTTCCTCGGATGGTAATTCAACTCAAAGTCATAGTCTTTTAGTAACTTCATCCACCTTCTCTGTCGCATATTAAGCTCTTTCTGATCAAAGAGGTATTTAAATCTCTTGTGAGCAGAGAAAACTCGGAACTTAACCCTATAGAGGTAATGCCTCAACACCTTTAGCACAAACACAACCGCAGCGAGTTCCAGGTCGTGCGTCGGGTAATTAACTTCATGAGGTCTCAACTGCCATGAGGTATACGCCATCACATTCTAATGTTGCATCAGCATGCACCCCAGACCCTTTAGTGAGGCATCACAATACACCTCAAATGGTTCATTCAGCTCAGATAACACCAACACAGGCGCGGTGATCAACTTTTGCTTCAACGCTTGAAAGCTCTCCTCGCACTTAGAAGTCCAAACAAATGGCGCGTCCTTGCGGGTTAACTTTGTGAATAGCAAAACTATTTGCGAAAAGCCTTTGATGAATCTTCAATATTAGCCAGCTAAGTCCAGAAAACTCCTTATCTCAGTTACTGAGGTCGGTCACCCCTATTCCATCATTGCTTCCACCTTAGAAGGATTTACTGCTATCCCCTATTTACTCACTACATGGCCAAGAAACTTCACTTCGTCCTTCCAGAATTCACATTTGGACAGTTTCGCATAGAGTTTCCTTTCCTTTAGTATCTGCAACACGGTTCTCAAGTGTTCTGCACGCTCTTCTTCATTCTTGGAGTAAATCAGTATGTCATCAATGAAGACAACAACAAATTTATCCCGAAATGGACAGAAAATTATGTTCATATAATCCATAAACACTGCCGGAGAGTTTGTCAACCCAAAAGACATTACAGTGTATTCGTAATGACCATAACGAGTCTTGAAAGTGGTCTTAGGGATGTCCTCATCTCTCACCTGTATCTAGTGTTAACCGGATCGCAAATCAATCTTGGAGAAAATCCATGCTCCTTGTAACTGATCCATGAGATCGTCAATCCTTGGCAGTGGGTACTTATTCTTTATCGTAACCTTGTTCAGTTGCTTGTAATCCACACAGAGCTGCATACTCCCGTCTTTCTTCTTCACCAATAAGACCAGCGCTCCCCACGGAGAAACACTAGGGCGGATAAAGCATTTGCTCATCAAGTCTTCTAACTGAGTCTTGAGTTCGGCCATTTCTAAAGACGACATTCTGTAAGGGGTAATCGAGATTGGCCCTGTCCCAGGCACCAACTTAATCGCAAATTCAACCTCTCGGGCAGGAGGAAATTTCTCAATGTCATCTGGAAACACTTCAGAAAATTCGTAAAAAATTGGGATTTGTTCTAAATTTTGTTCTTCACCCGATACACTCGCAGTCAATAGCATAACACCTTGACATTCCTGTCCCAAACAATTTACTACCACGTAGTTTAAGTAATAGCCATTTACCACAACCAGCCCTTTTGACCCTTCTAGCATGAAATGCAACGATTTCTCAAAACAGTTTAGCAAAACATGGTTTTTAGACAACCAGTCCAATCCTAAGATAAGATCAAGACCGGTCATTGGTAAGCAAATTAAATCATGGACAAAATCACGCTGCTTGACCCTAAAAGAAACTTGAGGACACCATAGCCTAGTCACCATGGCTTCATGAGTGGCATTATACACCTTCAGATTGTAGCCAAAGACCACAATCTTCAAGCCTAACTCACTAGCCTTTTCAAATGCAATGAATGAATGTGTCGCTCTCGAATCAAATAGAACATTTAACGTTTGGCCAGCCATATCACATTTACCTCGGATAAGTGTATCAGACCCTTCGGCACCCACAGTTGAGGTAGTGAACACCTGACCAGGCTGCTGTGCTCTCCCAGTACCTTGCCTCTGCTTCTCCAGAAAATTTGAGGCTTTATGCTCCAACTTTCCTCAAGAATAGCACAAGCCCCATCCAGCCTTACACAGGACACCCAGATGGTAACTCCTGCACCTAGCACAAGCTTACTCGTTTTGAGGCTGCTTCCCAAATCTTCTCCCCTAAAAGTTGTTGTTGTTGAGTCTTTTGGAATGATTCTGACCCTGATTCTGGTTTGGTACAAAGCCTCCTCGCTTGAAAGGTGGACCTCTAGGAGCAAAGCTCTTCCCTCGATTCTGTGGGAATGGTCCCCTAAGGCTTCTTTTCTCTGCAGCTGCCTTTTTTACATAATTTTCAGCAACTCTGCTCTTATTTACCAACTCCAAGAAAATTTTGATTTCCATTAGTCCCACTGAACTTAAGATATCGCTCCGGAGCCTTCTTTCATACTTGATGCACTTCCATTCCTCGAAGTCTCCCGGAGCTTCCTGACACATGCGAAAAAACCTGAATAGCTCCTCAAATTTGCCTGTATAATCAGATACGGACATAGCACCCTACCTCAGCTGCAGTAACTCAAGTTTCTTTGCCGTCCGAGCAGAATTCAGAAAGTACTTCTTATAGAATTCCACCTGGAAGGCATCCCAGGTGATAGGGTCATCATCCTGCTGCAGAAGACATTGGGCTCCATGCCACCAATGCGATGCTTCCCCAGTGAGCAGATAAGTAGCAAACTCAATACACTGCTCCTCAGGTACCAATTGCGCTTGCAGTATTCGCTTCAAAGCCTGAAACCAGGTATCGGCTTCAGTCAGATTAGTGGTTTTCTTGAACTTTGGTGGATTAACTTTTAAGAAGGTTGCTAGTGTCATCGGACCCTGAGCTCCATTTTTGCCATTACCGTTATTATTTATCTGGTATCCAAGAGCCTCCGCAATGGCCTGCATAGCAGCAGCCATATTTTCTAATGCCGCTATGAAGTTTACCGGGTTATTCGGATTGGTTTCCGGTCTTTGAGTACCAGTATGTCCTCTTTCACAGCCCCGACCGCGTCCACGAGGTGCCATCTGGTTCTTAAACACACCAAATAATCGATATCAAGTTGATCAGTCTCAATATCGAAATTCTAGTGCTTCAAAGTCCCAAATGCATGCTCATGAACGTTTATGCCAATTATATCAGTTAGATATTCTACTAGCACATAAACACAAACATAGAGAATGCACAGAAGTATAGTCAGTCTGCCCCTCAAGGTCTACAGGAACGAACTGCTCCGAAACCATAATGTAATACCCTACCATACAGATTCTTATGCTTAAGTAATAAAATAGAGGTGGCGAGGTATTACAACCTCTAAAAATAAAATTTTTATAACTAGGAGCCTTTGAATAACAAGGGGGAAATTAAAACCGATAAAGTGAAAAGCGCAACACTCCGATCGATAACATAAATGAAACAGATAAAAGATAAGTTAACGTGAGAAGATAAACAAGAGAGTGCCAAAAATACAGATATCAAGACACAAGACTCGGTTTGCGAAGATAATCGGTCCGAGCATAGAAGTATACATACATATATAAGGTAGGAGAACCCAAAAGAACCCAAAAAGACAATTTACAGAACCTGTTTCTCCAAAATATCCTCTAAGAAAAGTCAATACAGTATATATATAAATAGTGGAGAATATAAGTATCTAAGTGAGTACATAAAATTAAAATAAAGTCCCGAGAGCTAAGGATCTTCGCCAAAACAGAAGTCTCCAGCATGCCTCAGCGAGGAGCCTCACATCCTGCATTTGAAAACCACAAAATCCGCATAGGTGAGAACTGGAGGTTCTCAGAATGGTAACAGTGCCCAAATATCTGACACGTAATGTCCTGGGAAAGCCAAAGATAATCCTAGAACTCCCAATTCATAATCAAAGCATATAAATATACTAAACCATGAGAAATGAAAATAAGTGATTAACTAAGGATCTTCAGTCTAACTAAATATCCTCTTTTCAAATCCTTCGGACCTCCCGACCGCCACCAGTAATTTGATATGCAAACACAATTATATCAAACAAAGAGATGCACAGGTAGGAAGCAGATACAGCAATTAGACAATTAGTAAGTAAATATGCAGACAATTAGACATTCCAAACAAATCACATATAATGCATATGATGTATGCTTGTCCTAGTGGCTGATGAGTCACATCTGTCGGTTATAAAGCCAACCCGACAAGTCCTGGTAGCTAACCATTGGATTGTCCCTCTGTCATGCATCCCCAACTCGAGTTATCCATAACATAATCATAATTCACATCCAACACCCTCACTGGTGTATATTCACGGGGGCGAGCTCATCCGGAACTTTCATAGTGTTCGGCCACACTTATGACATAGGATCAGTAGAGTATCGAGTCTCCACCTGGAGCACGTGGTGACTAGCCACTGCTTTCACCCAGAGAGAGTCGTATCTCAGATAAGTGGAGTGCAACAATCACAATATCAATAACTCAACATATATACATTTATTCTCAACCATAAATTAACATTAATCTTAGCCATCCGGCTTAAATTCATCATAATTCATAGTCAGCCATATGCCGTCATCACGCAGCTATTCGGCTCATATCATACATAGCACTCCACCATCCTCCTCAACAACTCAAAACCTCATCATCAGTTCTAACTCCTTATTATATCCATTTTCTTCATCCACAAGTTACCCCCTTCCCTAGCTTCTTCTCAATTACCAGGCATTTTATATTGATTTAAAACTTAAGGGATGAAAATGGGGGTTTATAAGCTTGAAACAGCATCTCGGAAGGTTACAAGCTTGTTGAAAACAAGGGTTTATAAGAAAACAGGATCATGTGCGTACGCACAAGAGTGTGCGTGCGCACGCCCAGAAGAACTTTCAAGATGTGTGCGTATGCACAGGTGTAAAATTTTCTAGTTCTGTTTGCTCACACAAGGCGTGTGAACGCCCTCAACAGAACATCCTTCCCAACGTGTGCGAACACACAAAGCCGTGCGCACGCACAATTTGCAAAATCCTCATTGATTGTGGGTGCGCACAGGGTGTGCTAACGCTCCCAGTATCCACTTCCCTGTGTTTGCATACACACAAAAGTGTGCGTGCGCACAGGTTCAAAAATCCACAGGGTGTGCGTGCGCACACAAACCAGAAATCACAAATTCTGCAAAATTTACATAACTCAAATTTCAGAGCCCAACTTTCAATGATCATATCTCCTTCCACAAAATTCAAATTTTCACCAAATTTAAACCATTTTAAAGCTTGTGAAATTATCTTTCATTTGATATAAAGAGCATCAAATTCCAAAAACAATAGCTTAGGATATGATCCGTTGAAGTTCATCAAATATTTATTTTTACCAAATTTCATAAACTTCCAATTTCCAAAACATACACTTCCAAATTCATTTAAAACCAACCAAAACTCAACCGTTCAACATCAAGCATTTCCAAACTCTCATTCAATCCTCAACCCACCAATTCATCTATATTTAACCAAATCTCAATTCATTAAATTCAAGTCATAATCAATATTTCATATCTCAATTTCCAAACAAATATTCAATTTCACCAACCACTACACATATATATACATGTCCATACCACATGCCAAATCATGCTCACCAACAAGAGCTTCAACTTTACCAACAAGTAAGCATATCAAGCCACCTCACTTACAACATTACATGTTTTACCATCAATTAGTACCACTCACAATCATTCCACCATTATTCATATATTCAACTCAATTCAAATCATCCAACAACTACATCAACATTTCAAAATCCTATCCTAGGGTCACTAGCCTACATTTTCACAACCACATTACATTTTAGATACAGGAAATCGAAACCATACCTTGACCGATTTCTGTTCAACCCGGAACACTTTAAAATTCAACCTTTAAGGTCTTAAAACTTCACCAACAGATTTTCAAGCTTATTGCTCCACTCCAAAGCTTTCCAAAACCATCAATCAAGCCCCGATACACATATATACACTACCTAAGCCACAATATCACACCCAAACACAATAACTCAATCACTAAATCACAAAGTTCCAAGTGTTTAGCTTAAGGTTTAGAATTTTACCTTACCCAAGGATCAAGGAGGCAAGACTAAGCCTTCGCTTCAAGTTAATTGGATCCTATAACATCAAAACTCAAAAATCTCAACACCTTTTACCCAAATATTTTAAAATTAAGGGCTGGAAATTCGAAGAAGAAATCATGGCTTACTGGTATGCGAAATTGTGATTCACACTTTTCACAACTCTGCCATAGCTGACCAGCAAGTGCACTGGGTCGTCCAAGTAATACCTTACGTGAGTAAGGATCGATCCTACAGAGATTGAGGGCTTGAAGCAAGCTATGGTCATCTTGTAAATCTCAGTCAGGCGGATTCAAATGGTTATGAGGTATTGAGAATTAAAAGATAGATAAGATGGAAAATAACATAGAGATACTTATGTAATTCATTGGTGGGAATTTCAGATAAGCGTTTGGAGATGCTATGTTGCTTCTGAACCTCTGCTTCCCTATTGCTTCCATCCAATCATGCGCACTCCCTTCCATGGCAAGCTGTAAGTTAGTGGATCACCGTTATCAATGGCTACCATCCATTCTCTTAGTGAAAATGGTCCGGCTACGGTTCTCACCGCAGGACTAATCATCTGTCGGTTCTCACTTGTGTTGGAATAAGATCCATTGATCTTTTTGCACACTATCACTGCGCCCAATGATGACAAGTCATCATATGCTAGCTTTGCAAGCATTTTTCACTTGTTTCATTAGGTTTTATGCACTTTCTTGCATTGTAAGTAAGTAATTTGGAGTGGAATTGTATGGTTTTATTGAATCAATCAACCACCCTTTAATTGACACAAAATTATTAGGTTTAAGCTAAAATTAATTGGTATTTAAATGAATTTTAAACCTTGTGAATTCGGTGATACTTTGATTGATTGTTTTGATTACTTGTAGGTGAAGAAAAGAAAGAAATAAAGAAAGTGTAGCCTAAGGGAAGAGAAAAGCGTGGCACAATCAAGGACAAGGGCCATAGAGCTCTTACCAAGAGCTCAGCACTCTCACAAGGAGCGTGGTGCACGAAATTGTGATCACTACTTTTCACAACTCAAATAATCCCTAGTAATGGCCCCAAAGACTTGGTGCTCAATACCATGGCATAAACATAACTTCGCACAACTAACCAGCAAGTGCACTGGGTCGTCCAAGTAATAAACCTTACGCGAGTAAGGGTCGATCCCACGGAGATTGTTGGTATGAAGCAAGCTATGGTCACCTTGTAAATCTTAGTCAGGCAGACTCAAATGGTTATGAATGATATATGAATAAAACATAAAGATAAAGATAGAGATACTTATGTATATCATTGGTGAGAGCTTCAGATAAGCGTATGAAGATGCTTTGTCCCTTCCGTCTCTCTGCTTTCCTACTGTCTTCATCCAATCCTTCTTACTCCTTTCCATGGCAAGCTGTATGCAAGGGTTTCACCGTTGTCAGTGGCTACCTCCCATCCTCTCAGTGGAAATGTTCAACGCACCCTGTCACGGCACGGCTATCCATCTGTCGGTTCTCAATCAGACCGGAATAGAATCCAGTGATTCTTTTGCGTCTGTCACTAACGCCCCGCCCTCAGGAGTTTGAAGCTCGTCACAGTCATTCAATCATTGAATCCTACTCAGAATGCCACAGACAAGGTTTAGACCTTCCGGATTCTCTTAAATGCTGCCATCAGTTCTAGCTTATACCACGAAGATTCCGGTTAAAGAATCCAAGAGATATCCACCCAATCTAAGGTAGAACGGAGGTGGTTGTCAGGCACACGTTCATAGGTGAGAATGATGATGAGTGTCACGGATCATCACATTCATCAAGTTGAAGAACAAGTGATATCTTGGAACAAGAATAAGCGGAATTGAATAGAAGAACAATAGTAATTGCATTAATACTCGAGGTACAGCAGAGCTCCACACCTTAATCTATGATGTGTAGAAACTCCACCGTTGAAAATACATAAGAACAAGGTCTAGGCATGGCCGTGAGGCCAGCCTCCCAATGATCTAAGAACTAGATGTCCGAAGATGATCTAGAGATCTAAGGTGATCAAAAGATCTAAAGATCAAACGATTCCAAAGATCAGAAGATGAAAAATACAATAGCAAAAGGTCCTACTTATAGGGAACTAGTAGCTTAAGAATTAAAAAGATGAGTAAATGGCATAAAAATCCACTTCCGGGCCCACTTGGTGTGTGCTTGGGCTGAGCATTGAAGCATTTTCGTGTAGAGACTCTTCTTGGAGTTAGACGCCAGCTTTTGTGCCAGTTTGGGCGTTTAACTCCCACTTTGGTGCCAGTTCCGGCGTTTAACGCTGGGAAATCTGAAGGTGACTTTGAACGCCAGTTTGGGCTATCAAATCTTGGGTAAAGTATGGACTATCATATATTGCTGGAAAGCCCAGGATGTCTACTTTCCAACGCCGTTGAGAGCGCGCCAATTGGGCTTCTGTAGCTCCAGAAAATTCACTTCGAGTGCAGGGAGGTCAGAATCCAACAGCATCTGCAGTCCTTTTCAGTCTCTGAATCAGATTTTTGCTCAGGTCCCTCAATTTCAGCCAGAAAATACCTGAAATCACAGAAAAACACACAAACTCATAGTAAAGTCCAAAAAAGTAAATTTTAACTAAAAACTAATAAAAATATACTAAAAACTCAACTAAATATGCTAAGAACATACTAAAAACAATGCCAAAAAGCGTACAAATTATCCGCTCATAACAACACCAAACTTAAATTGTTGCTTGTCCCCAAGCAACTGAAAATCAAATAAGATAAAAAGAAGAGAATATGCAATGAACTCCAAAAACATCTATGAAGATCAGTATTAATTAGATGAGCGGGGCTTTTAGCTTTTTGCCTCTGAATAGTTTTGGCATCTCACTTTATCCCTTGAAATTCAGAATGATTGGCTTCTTTAGGAACTCAGAGTCCAGATAGTGTTATTGATTCTCCTAGTTAAGTATGATGATTCTTGAACACAGCTACTTTATGAGTCTTGGCCGTGGCCCAAAGCACTCTGTCTTCCAGTATTGCCACCGGATACATACATGCCACAGACACATAATTGGGTGAACCTTTTTAGATTGTGACTCAGCTTTGCTAGAGTCCCCAATTAGAGGTGTCTAGGGTTCTTAAGCACACTCTTTTTGCCTTGGATCACAACTTTATTTCTTTCTCTTTTTTTTTCGCATAAACTCCCTTTTTTTTGTATTCACTGCTTTTTCTTGCTTCAAGAATCATTTTTATGATTTTTCAGATCCTCAGTAACATGTCTCCTTTTTCATCATTCTTTCAAGAGCCAACAACTTTAACACTCATGAACCACAAATTCAAAAGACATATGCACTGTTTAAGCATACATTCAGAAGACAAAAGTATTGCCACCACATCAAAATAATTAATCTGTTATAAAATCTGAAATTCATGCAATTCTTCTCTTTTTCAATTAAGAACATTTTTTATTTAAGAGAGGTGATGAATTCATAGGACATTCATAACTTTAAGGCATAGACACTAAGACACTAATGATCACAAGACACAAACATAGATAAACATAAGCACTAAAATTCGAAAAACAGAAAAATAAAGAACAAGGAGATTAAAGAACGGGTCCACCTTAGTGATGGCGGCTTGTTCTTCCTCTTGAAGGTCTTATGGAGTGCTTGAGCTCCTCAATATCTCTTCCTTGTCTTTGTTGCTCCTCTCTCATGATTCTTTGATCTTCTTTAATTTCATGGAGGAGGATGGAATGTTCTTGGTGCTCCACCCTTAGTTGTCCCATGTTGGAACTCAATTCTCCTAGGGAGGTGTTAATTTGCTCCCAATAGTCTTGTGGAGGAAAGTGCATCCCTTGAGGCATCTCAGGGATCTCATGATGAGAGGGGTCTCTTGTTTGCTCCATCCTTTTCTTAGTGATGGGCTTGTCCTCATCAATGAGGATGTCTCCTTCTATGTCACTCCTACTGAATAACAGAGGTGACAAATGAGATGAGGAAAGGCTAAGCTTGCTAAGGCAGAGGACTTGTCCGCCACCTTATAGAGTTCTTGGGCTATAACCTCATGAACTTCTACTTCTTCTCCAATCATGATGCTATGGATCATGATGGCCCGGTCTAGAGTAACTTCAGACCGGTTGCTAGTGGGAATGATTGAGCGTTGGATAAACTCCAACCATCCTCTAGCCACGGGCTTGAGGTCATGCCTTCTTAATTGAACCGGCTTCCCTCTTGAATCTCTCTTCCATTGGGCGCCCTCTTCACAAATGACTGTGAGGACTTGGTCCAACCTTTGATCAAAGTTGACCCTTTTTGAGTTTGAAAGGGACCTCGGGGATCACCTTCTTCAAGGCCACAACTTCATAGAAGTGGTCTTGATGCACCCTTGAGATGAATCTTTCCATCTCCCATGACTCGGAGGTGGAAGCTTTTGCCTTCCCTTTCCTCTTTCTAGAGGTTTCTCCGGCCTTGGATGCCATAAATGGTTATGGAAAAACAAAAAGCAACGCTTTTACCACACCAAACTTAAAAGGTTTGCTCGTCCTCGAGCAAAAGAAGAAAGAATAGAGGAGAAGAAGAAGAAATAGAGGAGAGGGAGATGGCTTTGTGGTTCGGCCAAAGGGGGAGAAGTAGTGTTTAGGTTGTGTGAAAATGAAGGGGTGAAGATGGGTTTATATAGGGGTGAAGAGAGGGGTAGGGTTCGGCCATGATGGGTGGGTTTGGGAGGAAAAGTGGTTTGAATTTGAATGGTGAGGTAGGTGGGGTTTTATGAAGGATGCATGTGAGTGGTGAAGAGAAAGATGGGATTTGATAGGTGAAGGGTTTTTGGGGAAGAGGTGTTGAGGTGATTGGTGAGTGGGTGAAGAAGAAGAGAGAGGGTGGTGGGGTAGGTAGGGATCCTGTGGGGTCCACAGATCCTGAGGTGTCAAGGAAAAGTCATCCATGCACCAAATGGCATGCAAAAATGCGTTTTGAGCCAATTCTGGCGTTAAACACCGGGCTGGTGCCCATTTCTGGCATTTAACGCCAGGTTCTTGCCCTTTCCTGGCGTTTAACGCCAGTCTGGTGCCCCTTTCTGGCGTTAAACGCCCAGAATGGTGCCAGACTGGGCGTTAAACGCCCACCTGATAGCCTTACTGGCGTTTAAACGCCAGTAGGTTCTTCTCCAAGGGTGTGCTATTTTTCTTCCTGTTTTTCATTCTGTTTTTGCTTTTTCAATTGATTTTGTGACTTCTCATGATCATTAACCTACAGAAATCATAAAATAACAAAAGAAAATAGATAAGATATAACATTGGGTTGCCTCCTAACAAGCGCTTCTTTAATGTCAGTAGCTTGACAGAGGGCTCTCATGGAGCCTCACAGATACTCAGAGCAATGTTGGAACCTCCCAACACCAAACTTAGAGTTTGAATGTGGGGGTTCAACACCAAACTTAGAGTTTGGTTGTGGCCTCCCAACACCAAACTTAGAGTTTGACTGTGGGGGCTCTGTTTGACTCTGCTTTGAGAGAAGCTCTTCATGCTTCCTCTCCATGGTGACAGAGGGATATCCTTGAGCCTTAAACACAAAAGATTCTTCATTCACTTGAATGATCAGTTCACCTCTATCAACATCAATCACAGCCTTTGCTGTGGCTAGGAAGGGTCTGCCAAGGATGATGGATTCATCCATGCACTTCCCAGTCTCTAGGACTATGAAATCAGTAGGGATGTAATGGTCTTCAACTTTTACCAGAACATTCTCTACAAGTCCATAGGCTTGTTTCTTTGAATTATCTGCCATCTCTAGTGAGATTCTTGCAGCTTGTACCTCAAAGATCCCTAGCTTCTCCATTATAGAGAGAGGCATGAGGTTTACACTTGACCCTAAGTCACACAGAGCCTTCTTGAAGATCATGGTGCCTATGGTACAAGGTATTGAAAACTTTCCAGGATCTTGTTTCTTTTGAGGTAATTTCTGCCTAGACAAGTCATCCAGTTCTTTGGTGAGCAAAGGAGGTTTGTTCTCCCAAGTCTCATTACCAAATAACTTGTCATTTAGCTTCATGATTGCTCCAAGGTATTTAGCAACTTGCTCTTCAGTGACATACTCATCCTCTTCAGAGGAGGAATACTCATCAGAGCTCATGAAAGGCAGAAGTAAGTCCAATGGACTCTCTATGGTCTCATTTTGAGCCTCAGATTCCCATGGTTCCTCATTGGGGAACTCAGTGGAGGCCAGTGGACGTCCATTGAGGTCTTCCTCAGTGGCGTTCACTGCCTCTCCTTCCTCTCCAAATTCGGCCATGTTGATGGCCTTGCACTCTCCTTTTGGATTTTCTTCTGTATTGCTTGGAAGAGTACAAGGAGGGAGTTCAGTAACTTTCTTGCTCAGCTGTCCCACTTGTGCCTCCAAATTCCTAATGGAGGACCTTGTCTCAGTCATGAAACTTTGAGTGGTTTTGATTAGATCAAAGACCATGGTTGCTAAGTCAGAGTGGTTCTGCTTAGAATTCTCTGTCTGTTGCTGAGAAGATGATGGAAAAGGCTTGCCATTGCTAACCCTGTTTCTTCCACCATTATTATTGTTGAAACCTTGTTGAGGTTTCTGTTGATCCTTCCATGAGAAATTTGGATGATTTCTCCATGAAGAATTATAGGTGTTTCCATAGGGTTCTCCCATGTGATTCACCTCTTCCATTGAAGGATTCTCAGGATCATAAGCTTCTTCTTCACATGAAGCATCCTTAGTACTGCCTGGTGCAGCTTGCATTCCAAACAGACTTTGAGAAATCAAATTGACTTGCTGAGTCAATATCTTATTCTGAGCCAGAATGGCATTCAGAGTATCAATCTCAAGAACTCCTTTCTTCTGATTAGTCCCATTGTTCACAGGATTCCTTTCAGAAGTGTACATGAATTGGTTATTTGCAACCATTTTAATTAGTTCTTGAGCTTCTGCAGGCGTCTTCTTCAGATGAAGAGATCCTCCAGCAGAGCTATCCAAAGACATCTTGGATAGTTCAGACAGACCATCATAGAAAATACCTATGATGCTCCATTCAGAAAGCATGTCAGAAGGACATTTTCTAATCAATTGTTTGTATCTTTCCCAAGCTTCATAGAGGGATTCACCTTCCTTCTGTCTGAAGGTTTGGACTTCCACTCTAAGCTTACTCAATTTTTGAGGTGGAAAGAACTTTGCCAAGAAGGCATTGACTAGCTTTTCCCAAGAGTTCAGGCTGTCTTTAGGTTGCAAGTCCAACCATATTCTAGCTCTGTCTCTTACAGCAAAAGGGAATAGCATAAGTCTGTAGACCTCAGGGTCAACCCCATTAGTCTTGACAGTGTCACAGATTTGCAAGAATTCAGCTAAGAACTGATGAGGATCTTCCAATGGAAGTCCATGGAACTTGCAATTCTGTTGCATTAGAGAAACTAATTGAGGCTTAAGCTCAAAGTTGTTTGCTCCAATGGCAGGGATAGAGATGCTTCTCCCATAGAAGTCGGGAGTAGGTGCAGTAAAGTCACCTAGCACCTTCTTTGCATTGTTGGCATTGTTGTTGTTTTCGGCTGCCATGGGTTCTTCTTCTTTGAAGATTTCTATCAGGTCCTCTACAGAGAGTTGTGCCTTAGCTTCTCTTAGCTTTCGCTTCAAGGTCCTTTCAGGTTCAGGGTCAGCTTCAACAAGAATGCCTTTGTCTTTGCTCCTACTCATATGAAAGAGAAGAGAACAAGAAAATATAGAATCCTCTATGTCACAGTATAGAGATTCCTTGAGGTGTCAGAGAAAAAGAAAAATAGAAGGAAGAGGTAGAAGAATTCGAACTTAGTGAGACAGAGTTCGAATTGTGCATTGAGGAGGAGTGATACTCCATAAATAGAAGGATGTGAGAAGAGGGGAAGAGATTTTTCGAAAATTAATTAAAAAGATTTTAAAAACATTTTGAAAAATTGATTAATAATTTTCGAAAACTAAAAGTGGGAAAGAAATCAAGTGATTTTTGAAAAAGATTTTGAAATTAGAATTTAAAAAGATATGATTGAAAACTATTTTGAAAAAGATGTGATTAAAAAGATTTGATTGAAAAGTTATGGTTTTAAAAAGATATGATTGAAAAGATATGATTTGAAATCAATTTTAAAAAAAAAGATTTGATTTTAAAAATTAATGACTTGCCTAACAAGAAAAGATATGATTCAAACATTAAACCTTTCTCAACAGAAAAGGCAACATACTTGAATTGTTCAATCAAATCATTAATTGATAGCAAGTATCTTTGAAAAAGGAAAGAAATTGATTTTGAAAGCATTTGATTGAAAAGATTTGATTTGAAAAAGATTTGATTTCGAAAAACTTTGAAAACTTGAAAAAAATTTGTTTTGAAAACAAAATCTTCCCTCTTGTGCCATCCTGGCATTAAACGCCCAGAATGGTGCACATTCTGGCGTTTAACGCCCAAAGCACTACCCTTTTGGGCGTTAAACGCCCAGCCAGGCACCCTGGCTGGCGTTTAAACGCCAGTCTGCCTTCTTCACTGGGCATTTTGAACGCCCAGCCTTTTTCTGTGTAATTCCTCTGCTGTATGTTCTGAATCTTCAATCCTCTGTATTATTGACTTGAAAAGACACAAATTAAAAATATTTTTGGATTTTTAATAATGAGGAATAATCAAAATGCAATTAAAATCAAATAGATAATGCATGCAAGACACCAAACTTAGCAGTTTGTATACTACTGACACTAACAAAATGAGAATGCATATAACAAAACACTCAAGTCAAGAGAATTCAAAGATCAGAGCAATGAAATCATCAAGAACAACTTGAAGATTAATGAAGACACATGAATGAATGCAAGAAGAACAAAAACATGCAATTGACACTAAACTTAAGATGAGACTCTAGACTCAAACAAGAAGTATTTTTGGATTTTATGATTTTGTAAAATTTTTTTTTGGATTTTTTTTTCGAAAATTAAGTGGAAAAGAAAATAAGGGCATCAAAATTCTTAATGGGAATTCCAGGAATCATGCAATGTTAGTCTAAAGCTTTAGTCTAAAGGAATTAGACATGGCTAGCCAAGCTTCAGCAGGACATTGCATTCAAGAGCTAAATTGATGAGAATCAATCAGCTTTGGTGATGATAAGATCATCACCTTGAAACACTAGAATTCATTCTTAATAACTCTGAAAAATACCTAATCTAAGCAACAAGATGAACCGTCAGTTGTCCATACTCGAAACAATCCCCGGCAACGGCGCCAAAAACTTGGTGCACGAAATTGTGATCACTACTTTTCATAACTCAAATAATCCCTAGTAATGGCCCCAAAGACTTGGTGCTCAATACCATGGCATAAACACAACTTCGCACAACTAACCAGCAAGTGCACTGGGTCGTCCAAGTAATAAACCTTACGCGAGTAAGGGTCGATCCCACGGAGATTGTTGGTATGAAGCAAGCTATGGTCACCTTGTAAATCTTAGTCAGGCAGACTCAAATGGTTATGAATGATATATGAATAAAACATAAAGATAAAGATAGAGATACTTATGTATATCATTGGTGAGAGCTTCAGATAAGCGTATGAAGATGCTTTGTCCCTTCCGTCTCTCTGCTTTCCTACTGTCTTCATCCAATCCTTCTTACTCCTTTCCATGGCAAGCTGTATGCAAGGGTTTCACCGTTGTCAGTGGCTACCTCCCATCCTCTCAGTGGAAATGTTCAACGCACCCTGTCACGGCACGGCTATCCATCTGTCGGTTCTCAATCAGACCGAAATAGAATCCAGTGATTCTTTTGCGTCTGTCACTAACGCCCCGCCCTCAGGAGTTTGAAGCTCGTCACAGTCATTCAATCATTGAATCCTACTCAAAATACCACAGACAAGGTTTAGACCTTCCGGATTCTCTTGAATGCCGCCATCAGTTCTAGCTTATACCACGAAGATTCTGGTTAAAGAATCCAAGAGATATCCACCCAATCTAAGGTAGAACGGAGGTGGTTGTCAGGCACACGTTCATAGGTGAGAATGATGATGAGTGTCACGGATCATCACATTCATCAAGTTGAAGAACAAGTGATATCTTGGAACAAGAATAAGCGGAATTGAATAGAAGAACAATAGTAATTGCATTAATACTCGAGGTACAGCAGAGCTCCACACCTTAATCTATGATGTGTAGAAACTCCACCGTTGAAAATACATAAGAACAAGGTCTAGGCATGGCCGTGAGGCCAGCCTCCCAATGATCTAAGAACTAGATGTCCGAAGATGATTTAGAGATCTAAGGTGATCAAAAGATCTAAAGATCAAACGATTCCAAAGATCAGAAGATGAAAAATACAATAGCAAAAGGTCCTACTTATAGGGAACTAGTAGCTTAAGAATTAAAAAGATGAGTAAATGGCATAAAAATCCACTTCCGGGCCCACTTGGTGTGTGCTTGGGCTGAGCATTGAAGAATTTTCGTGTAGAGACTCTTCTTGGAGTTAGACACCAGCTTTTGTGCCAGTTTGGGCGTTTAACTCCCACTTTGGTGCCAGTTCCGGCGTTTAACGCTGGGAAATCTGAAGGTGACTTTGAACGCCGGTTTGGGCTATCAAATCTTGGATAAAGTATGGACTATCATATATTGCTGGAAAGCCCAGGATGTCTACTTTCCAACGCCGTTGAGAGCGCGCCAATTGAGCTTCTGTAGCTCCAGAAAATTCACTTCGAGTGCAGGGAGGTCAGAATCCAACAGCATCTGCAGTCCTTTTCAGTCTCTGAATCAGATTTTTGCTCAGGTCCCTCAATTTCAGCCAGAAAATACCTGAAATCACAGAAAAACACACAAACTCATAGTAAAGTCCAAAAAAGTAAATTTTAACTAAAAACTAATAAAAATATACTAAAAACTCAACTAAATATGCTAAGAACATACTAAAAACAATGCCAAAAAGCGTACAAATTATCCGCTCATCAGAGCGCTACTCAAGGGACCAAGGCTAAGCAAAGGGAAAGCTACGCTCTCCTTGTGAACCGAGTGCTACACAATAACAAGGAAGCAAGGCAAAATTGCTCAAAGCTCGGTTGGTGCCAAGAGCTTTATCGGGGTCCTTTCAAAAATAAATTCAAGGAAAAAGTTTTCTAGTGAAGGCCACAAGGTTCGAACTCATGAGCAAAGGGATTAAGGGAAGCGCTACCCTTGCAAGGAAATAAGCCAAAATTGGCTGAAGTGCATTCCCTAGGATTCGAACCATGCACATCACGGAAGCAAGGAAGGAGGCGTTGCTTTGTTGCACAAAGGAAAAGGGCCAGCAATGCTTCCCCAAAGATTCAAACTTGAGCTCACACTAGAGACAAGGAGGAAGCTGCGCTCATGCCATGAATCGAGCGCTCTCCCTTGTCTTGCCAAGCCTTGTCACGTACCAACATTGACACGGCCAGGGAGCACCAATGTTGCGCTCATGCCATGAACCGAGCCTTGCCCTGGGAGGAACACCCATGGACTAAAAATTCAATCAAAATTTCAAATTAATTCAAGTCTTCACCAAATAAAAAAGGCCCACTCCAAATTCTGAGATCCAAAAATAGAAAGTGTATAAATAGAAGTTAGTTAGATTTAGAAAGGACCTTTATTTTTTTACTTTGGAATTTTTTTCATTGGAGTTCACTTTTATCTTTGAATATTCACTGTTAGTTGGGAGATTGGGGAGGAGAATTGAGCTCTCTTCCTCTGGGATTTTCTTTTCTACTTACTTGACACTTGTTTTGGATCTTGGGTGGAGAATTGAAGAAATTCTGTTTCAATCTCACCTTGAAATCTCTTTCTGTTTATTTTTCTGCATAATTCAAGGAATTGTGATTGGGATATAAGTTTCTCTACTGATTTTCATCTTTACTTCTTCTGCAATTGTTCTTGGTTGGATCAAGGAAGGAATTGAGATCTAGACTTGTTTTCTAGTCTCTTGACCCTTGAGATCTTTACTCTCTTTGTGAGAGTCTGCAATTTAAGTTTGGTTCATTTGCTGTTTGCTTCTTTAAGCAATTTTACTCTTCTGTTTGAGATCTATTTAAATTCAAGTCATCTTCTATTCTTCTGCTGATTGCTGTTTACTGTCTTTTGTTTAAATTCTACATTCCCAGCTCCCTGACCCCTTTTATGATTCAAGCAATTTACATTTCTTACACTCTAAGCTTTAGCTATTTACATTTCTTGCGATCTAAGTCACTATCATTTACTTTACTTGTTCTTTAAGATTCGGCTCTTTAATTCTTCTGCACTTTAAATTCTTGTCAATTTCCCCTCTCCCTTTATTTTTCATGCAATTTAGCTTCTGTCAGATAC
Source organism: Arachis stenosperma (assembly GCF_014773155.1). Lineage (NCBI taxonomy): Eukaryota > Viridiplantae > Streptophyta > Magnoliopsida > Fabales > Fabaceae > Arachis > Arachis stenosperma. The sequence goes on from NC_080382.1 coordinate 106,955,691, forward strand.
AATTCACTCAAATCAACTTTTGTTTGCTTGACTAAATCAACCACTAAACTAAAATTGCTCAATCCTTCAATCCTTGTGGGATCGACCTCACTCACGTAAGTTATTATTACTTGATGCGACCCAGTACACTTGCCGGTTATATTTGTGTGTTAAGAAGTCGTTTTCCAAAAATACACATCAAGTTTTTGGTGCCGTTGCCAGGGATTAAATTTGATTGACAATGATTAAGTGAGGTGGTGGTCTAGATTACGCACTTTTTCTTTGTTTTTCTTTTATTTTTTTGACTAACACACTAACTGTTTGAATTTTTGCTTAAACTAACTAAAACCTCACTCTAGCAATAGAGTGAAGTGTTTTTGGTTTTCTGGATTGGTTTGTTTCTTGTGCTTTGTTTGTATAACACAGGCAAGAAGAGAGATCCCTCACTTTTGTTATCAAAACGAGAGGACTCTTAGGAGATTAAGAAGAGAAGCAAGAGGGAAGAGTGTTGTTAGGGAAGAAGTAGTCTCTAAAGAGGAGGAATACCATGAAATGGAGGGGAATCCTTCCAATTCAGACCCAACAGGGGGAATAACTAACAAAACCCCCCCCCCTCAGAGAAGAGTTTTGGCTTCCTACACATTTGCAAATCCTAGACATTGTGGGAGTAGTATCCTCACCTCAAATGTCAATACAAATAACTTTGAATTGAAGCCACAACTCATCACATTGGTCCAAAACAACTGCTCCTTTGGAGGAGGACCACTTGAAGATCCAAACCAACACTTATCCACTTTTCTGAGGATTTGTGATACTGTCAAATCTAATGGTGTGCATCCTGACATCTACAAGTTGTTGCTATTTCCATTCTTCCTTAGAGACAAAGCTACTCAATGGTTGGAGACATTTCCAAGAGAGAGTATCAACACTTGGGAAGATCTAGTGAGCAAGTTCCTTGCCAAATTTTACCCACCTCAGAGGATTATTAGATTGAAGACTGAAGTGCAAACATTCACACAATTGGATGTTGAATCTCTATATGAGGCATGAGAGAGATACAAGGCTCTAATTAGGAAGTGTCCCCCTGAAATGTTCAATGAATGGGACATATTACAGAATTTCTATGAAGGTTTGACACTAAAAGCCCAAGAAGCACTAGATCACTCAGCAGGAGGATCCTTACAACTCATGAAGACTGCTGATGAGCGGATAATTTGTACGCTTTTTGGCATTGTTTTTAGTATGTTTTTAGTATATTTGGTTTAGTTTTTAGTATATTTTTATTAGTTTTTAGTTAAAATTCACTTTTCTGGACTTTACTATGAGTTTGTGTGTTTTTCTGTGATTTCAGGTATTTTCTGGCTGAAATTGAGGGACCTGAGCAAAAATCTGATTCAGAGACTGAAAAGGACTACAGATGCTGTTGGATTCTGACCTCCCTGCACTCGAAGTGGATTTTCTGGAGCTACAGAAGCCCAATTGGCGCGCTCTCAACTGCGTTGGAAAGTAGACATCCTGGGCTTTCCAGCAATATATGATAGTTCATACTTTGCCCAAGATTTGATGGCCCAAACCGGCGTTCAAAGTCACCTTCAGAATTTCCAGCGTTAAACGCCGGAACTGGCACCAAAATGGGAGTTAAACGTCCAAACTGGCATAAAAGCTGGCGTTTAACTCCAAGAAGAGTCTCTACACGAAAATGCTTCATTGCTCAGCCCAAGCACACACCAAGTGGGCCCGGAAGTGGATTTTTATGTCATTTACTCATCTTTGTAAACCTTAGGCTACTAGTTTTCTATAAGTAGGACCTTTTACTATTGTATTTTCATCTTTTGATCACTTTAGATCTCTAGATCATCTTCGAACATCTAGTTCTTAGATCAGATCTTGGTTCTTCTGGTTCCCTCTCTGGGGCCGAAACCAATGATCACTTTTGTTCTTATGTATTTTCAACGGTGGAGTTTCTACACACCATAGATTAAGGTGTGGAGCTCTGCTGTACCTCGAGTATTAATGCAATTACTATTGTTCTTCTATTCAATTCCGCTTGTTCTTTGTCCAAGATATCACTTGTTCTTCAACTTGATGAATGTGATGATCCGTGACACTCATCATCATTCTCACCTATGAACGTGTGACTGACAACCACCTCCGTTCTACCTTAGATTGGGTGAATATCTCTTGGATTCCTGATACACGATGCATGGTTGATCGCCTGACAACCGAGCGCTCGCCTGACAAACGAGCCAGCCATTCCGTGAGATCAGAGTCTTCGTGGTATAGGCAAGAACTGATGGCGGCATTCAAGAGAATCCGGAAGGTCTAACCTTGTCTGTGGTATTCTGAGTAGGATTCAATGATTGAATGACTGTGACGTGCTTCAAACTCCTGAAGGCGGGGCGTTAGTGACAGACGCAAAAGAATCACTGGATTCTATTCCGGCCTGATTGAGAACCGACAGATGGATAGCCGTGCCGTGACAGGGTGCGTTGAACATTTCCACTGAGAGGATGGGAGGTAGCCACTGACAACGGTGAAACCCTTGCATAAGCTTGCCATGGAAAGGAGTAAGAAGGATTGGATGAAGACAGTAGGAAAGCAGAGAGACGGAAGGGAAGGCATCTTCATACGCTTATCTGAAGCTCTCACCAATGATATGCATAAGTATCTCTATCTTTATCTTTATGTTTCATTCATCATCTATACCCATTTGAGTCTGCCTGACTAAGATTTACAAGGTGACCATAGCTTGTTTCATACCAACAATCTCCGTGGGATCGACCCTTACTCGCGTAAGTTTATTACTTGGACGACCCAGTGCACTTGCTGGTTAGTTGTGCGAAGTTGTCTTTATGCCATGGTATTGAACACCAAGTTTTTGGATTCATTACCGGGGATTATTTGAGTTGTGAAAAGTATTGATCACAATTTCGTGCACCAAGTTTTTGGCGCCGTTGCCGGGGATTGTTCGAGTATGGACAACTGACGGTTCATCTTGTTGCTTAGATTAGGTTTTTTTTTTTCAGAGTTCTTAAGAATGAATTCTAGTGTTTCAAGGTGATGTTCTTATCATCACCAAAGCTGATTGATCCTCATCAATTTAGCTCTTGAATGCAATGTCCTGCTGAAGCTTGGCTAGCTATGTCTAATTCCTTTAGACTAAAGCTTTAGACTAACATTGCATGATTCCTGGAATTCTCATTAAGAATTTTGATACCTTTGTTTTCTTTTCCACTTAATTTTCGAAAAATCCAAAAAAATTACAAAATCATAAAAAACCCAAAAATATTTCTTGTTTAAAGTCTAGTGTCTCATTTTAAGTTTGGTGTCAATTGCATGTTTCTGTTCTTCTTGCATTCATTCATGTGTCTTAAGTGATCTTCAAGATGTTCTTGATGATTTCATTGCTTTGATCTTTGAATTCTCTTGACTTCAGTGTTTATGTGTCTCATATGCATTCTCATTGGTGTCAATAGTATACAAACTGCTAAGTTTGGTGTCTTGCATGCATTGTTATTTGGTTTTAGTTGTATTTTGATTATTTCTCATTATTAAAAAATCCAAAAATATTTTTAATTTGTGTCTTTTCAAGTCAATAATACAGAGAATTGAAGATTCAGAACATACTGCAGAGGAATTGCACAGAAAAAGCTGGGCATTCAAAATGCCCAGTGAAGAAGCCAGACTGGCGTTTAAACGCCAGTCAGGGTGCCTGGCTGGGCGTTTAACGCCCAAAAAGGTAGTGTTTTGGGCGTTAAACGCCAGAATGTGCACCATTCTGGGCGTTTAACGCCAGGATGGCACAAGAGGGAAGATTTTGTTTTCAAATCAATTTTTTTTCAAGTTTTCTAAGTTTTTCAAAATCAAATCTTTTTCAAATCAAATCTTTTCAATCAAATCTTTTTCAAAATCAATTTCTTTCCTTTTTCAAAGATACTTGCTAACAATTAATGATTTGATTGAACAATTCAAGTATGTTGCCTTTTCTGTTGAGAAAGGTTTAATGTTTGAATCATATCTTTTCTTGTTAGGCAAGTCATTAATTTTTAAAATCAAATCTTTTTAAAATTGTTTTCAAAGCATAACTTTTCAATCATATCTTTTTAATCACATCTTTTTCAAAATAGTTTTCAATCATATCTTTTTAAATTCTAATTTCAAAATCCTTTTCTAAAATTACTTGGTTTCTTTCCCACTTTTGTTTTCGAAAATCAATTAGTGTTTTTCAAAATATTTTCAAAATCTTTTACTTAATTTTCGAAAATTACTTCCCTTCTTCTCACATCCTTCTATTTATGGACTAACACTATTCCTTAATGCAAAATTCGAACTCCATCTTCTTTGATAAGTTCGAATTTTCTACTTCTGCCTTCTATTTTTCTTTTCCTCTGACACCTCAAGGAATCTCTATACTGTGACATAGAGGATTCCATATTTTCTTGTTCTCTTCTCTTTCATATGAGCAGGAACAAAGACAAAGGCATTCTTATTGAAGCTGTCCCTGAACCTGAAAGGACCTTGAAACGAAAGCTAAGAGAAGCTAAGGCACAACTCTCTGTAGAGGACCTAACAGAAATCTTCAAAGAAGAAAAACCCATGGCAGCCGAAAACAATAACAATGCAAGGAAGGTGCTGGGTGACTTTACTGCACCTACTCCCGACTTCTATGGGAGAAGCATCTCTATCCCTGCCATTGGAGCAAACAACTTTGAGCTTAAGCCTCAATTAGTTTCTCTAATGCAACAGAATTGCAAGTTCCATGGATTCCATTGGAAGATCCTCATCAGTTCTTAGCTGAATTCTTGCAAATCTGTGACACTGTCAAGACTAATGGGGTTGACCCTGAAGTCTACAGACTTATGCTATTCCCTTTTGCTGTAAGAGACAGAGCTAGAACATGGTTGGACTCACAACCTAAAGAAAGCCTGGACTCATGGGAAAAGCTAGTCAATGCCTTCTTGGCAAAGTTCTTTCCACCTCAAAAATTGAGTAAGCTTAGAGTGGAAGTCCAAACCTTCAGACAGAAGGATGGAGAATCTCTCTATGAAGCTTGGGAAAGATACAAACAATTGATCAGAAAATGTCCTTCTGACATGCTTTCTGAATGGAGCATCATAGGTATTTTCTATGATGGTCTCTCTGAACTATCCAAGATGTCTTTAGATAGCTCTGCTGGAGGATCTCTTCATCTGAAGAAGACGCCTACAGAAGCTCAAGAGCTAATTGAAATGGTTGCAAATAACCAATTCATGTACACTTCTGAAAGGAATCCTGTGAACAATGGGACAAGTCAGAAGAAAGGAGTTCTTGAGATTGAAACTCTGAATGCCATTCTGGCTCAGAATAAAATATTGACTCAACAAGTCAATTTGATCTCTCAAAGTCTGTCTGGAATGCAAAATGCACCAAGCAGTACTAAGGATGCTTCATCTGAAGAAGAAGCTTATGATCCTGAGAACCCTTCAATGGAAGAGGTGAATTACCTAGGAGAACCCTATGGAAACACCCATAATTCTTCATGGAGAAATCACCCAAATTTCTCATGGAAGAATCAAGAGAGACCTCAACAAGGTTTCAACAACAATAATGGTGGAAGAAATAGGTTTAGCAATGGCAAGCCTTTTCCATCATCTTCTCAGCAACAGACAGAGAATTCTAAGCAGAACAACTCTGACTTAGCAACCATGGTCTCTGATCTAATCAAAACCACTCAAAGTTTCATGACTGAAACAAGGTCCTCCATTAGGAATTTGGAGGCACAAGTGGGACAGCTGAGCAAGAAAATTACTGAACTCCCTCCTAGTACTCTTCCAAGCAATACAGAAGAAAATCCAAAAGGAGAGTGCAAGGCCATCAACATGGCCGAATTTGGAGAGGAAGGAGAGGCAGTGAACGCCACTGAGGAAGACCTCAATGGGCGTGCACTGACCTCCACTGAGTTCCCCAATGAGGAACCATGGGAATCTGAGGCTCAAAATGAGACCATAGAGATTCCATTGGACTTACTTCTGCCTTTCATGAGCTCTGATGAGTATTCTTCCTCTGAAGAGGATGAGTATGTCACTGAAGAGCAAGTTGCCAAATACCTTGGAGCAATCATGAAGCTAAATGACAAGTTATTTGGAAATGAGACTTAGGAGGATGAATCCCCTTTGCTCACCAAAGAACTAGATAACTTGTCTAGGCAGAAATTACCTCAAAAGAGACAAGATCCTGGGAAGTTTTCAATACCTTGTACCATAGGCACCATGACCTTCAAGAAGGCTCTGTGTGACTTAGGGTCAAGTGTAAACCTCATGCCTCTCTCTGTAATAGAGAAGCTAGGGATCTTTGAGGTGCAAGCTGCAAGAATCTCATTAGAGATGGCAGACAACTCAAGAAAACAAGCTCATGGACTTGTAGAGGATGTTTTGGTGAAGATTGAAAACCATTACATCCCTGCTGATTTCATAGTCCTAGAGACTGGGAAGTGCATGGATGAAACCATCATCCTTGGCAAACCCTTCCTAGCCACAGCAAAGGCTGTGATTGATGTTGATAGAGGTGAACTAATCATTCAAGTGAATGAAGAATCCTTTATGTTTAAGGCTCAAGGATATCCCTCTGTCACCATGGAGAGGAAGCATGAAGAGCTTCTCTCAAATCAGAGTCAAACAGAGCCCCCACAGTCAAACTCTAAGTTTGGTGTTGGGAGGCCACAACCAAACTCTAAGTTTGGTGTTGAACCCCCATATTCAAACTCTAAGTTTGGTGTTGGGAGGTTCCAACATTGCTCTGAGTATCTGTAAGGCTCCATGAGAGCCCTCTGTCAAGCTACTGACATTAAAGAAGCGCTTGTTGGGAGGCAACCCAATGTTATATTCTATCTATTTCCTTTTGTTATTTTATGTTTTTTGTAGGTTGATGATCATAAGAAGTCACAAAATCAATTGAAAAAGCAAAAACAGAATGAAAAACAGGAAGAAAAACAGCACACCCTAGAGGAAGAACCTACTGGCGTTTAAACGCCAGTAAGGTTAGCAGATGGGCGTTTAACGCCCAGTCTGGCACCATTCTGGGCGTTTAACGCCAGAAAGGGGCACCAGACTGGCGTTAAACGCCAGGAAAGGGCAAGAACCTGGCGTTAAACGCCAGAAATGGGCACCAGCCCGGCGTTTAACGCCAGAATTGGCACAGAACGCAAATTTTCTTGCCACTTGGTGCAGGGATGACTTTTCCTTGACACCTCAGGATCTGTGGACCCCACAGGATCCCCACCAACCCCACCACTCTCTCTTCTTCTTCACCCTAAACACTACTTCTTCCACCTTTTGGCCGAACCACACAACCTCCTCCATCTCCTCCATTTCTTCTTCTTCTACTCTCTTCTTTCTTCTTTTGCTCGAGGACGAGCAAACCTTTTAAGTTTGGTGTGGAAAAAGCATTGCTTTTTGTTTTTTCATAACCATTTATGGCATCCAAGGCCGGAGTAACCTCTAGAAAGAGGAAAGGGAAGGCAAAAGCTTTCACCTCCGAGTCATGGGAGATGGAGAGATTCATCTCAAGGGTGCATCAAGACCACTTCTATGAAGTTGTGGCCTTGAAGAAGGTGATCCCCGAGGTCCCTTTCAAACTCAAAAAAAGGTCAACTTTGATCAAAGGTTGGACCAAGTCCTCATAGACATTTGTGAAGAGGGCGCCCAATGGAAGAGAGATTCAAGAGGGAAGCCGGTTCAACTGAGAAGGCATGACCTCAAGCCCATCACTAAGAAAAGGATAGAGCAAACAAGAGATCCCACTCATCAGGAAATCCCTGAGATACCTCAAGGGATGCACTTTCCTCCACAAAACTATTGGGAGCAACTAAATACCTCCCTAGGAGAATTGAGTTCCAACATGGGACAACTAAGGGTGGAGCACCAAGAACATTCCATCCTCCTCCATGAAATTAGAGAAGATCAAAGAATCATGAGAGAGGAGCAACAAAGACAAGGAAGAGATATTGAGGAGCTCAAGCACTCCATAAGACCTTCAAGAGGAAGAACAAGCCGCCATCACTAAGGTGGACCCGTTCTTTAATCTCCTTGTTCTTTATTTTCTTGTTTTTCGAAAATTTATGCTTTATGTTTGTCCATGTTTGTGTCTTATGATCATTAGTGTCTTAGTGTCCATGCCTTAAAGTTATGAATGTCCTATGAATCCATCACCTCTCTTGAATAAAAAACGTTCTTAATTGAAAAAAGAAAGAATTGCATGAATTTTGAATTTTATAACAGTTTAATTATTTTGATGTGGTGGCAACACTTTTGTTTTCTGAATGCATGCTTAAACAGTGCATATGTCTTTTGAATTTGTGATTCATGAATGTTGGCTCTTGAAAGAATGATGAAAAAGGAGACATGTTACTGAGGATCTGAAAAATCATCAAAATGATTCTTGAAGCAAGAAAAAGCAGTGAATACAAAAAAAAGAGGCGAAAAAAAACGAAAAAAAGAGAAAGGGAAAAAGAAAGAAAAAGAAAGGAATAAAGTTGTGATCCAAGGCAAGAAGAGTGTGCTTAAGAACCCTGGACACCTCTAGTTGGGGACTCTAGCAAAGCTGAGTCACAATCTGAAAAGGTTCACCCAATTATGTGTCTGTGGCATGTATGTATCCGGTGGTAATACTGGAAGACAGAGTGCTTTGGGCCACAGCCAAGACTCAATAAGCAGCTGTGTTCAAGAATCATCATACTTAGCTAGGAGAATCAATAACACTATCTGGATTCTGAGTTCCTAAAGAAGCCAATCATTCTGAGTTTCAAAGGATAGAGTGAGATGCCAAAACTGTTCAGAGGCAAAAAGCTAAAAGCCCCGCTCATCTAATTAATACTGATCTTCATAGATGTTTTTGGAATTCATTGCATATTCTCTTCTTTTTATCTTATTTGATTTTCAGTTGCTTGAGGACAAGCAACAATTTAAGTTTGGTGTTGTGATGAGCGGATAATTTGTACGCTTTTTGGCATTATTTTTAGTATGTTTTTAGTATATTTGGTTTAGTTTTTAGTTAAAATTCACTTTTCTGGACTTTACTATGAGTTTGTATGTTTTTCTATGATTTCAGGTATTTTCTGGCTGAAATTGAGGGACCTGAGCAAAAATCTGATTCAGAGACTGAAAAGGACTGCAGATGCTGTTGGATTCTGACCTCCCTGCACTCGAAGTGGATTTTCTGGAGCTACAGAAGCCCAATTGGCGCGCTCTCAACTGCGTTGGAAAGTAGACATCCTGGGCTTTCCAGCAATATATGATAGTCCATACTTTGCCCAAAATTTGATGGCCCAAACCGGCGTTCAAAGTCACCTTCAGAATTTCCAGCGTTAAACGCCGGAACTGGCACCAAAATGGGAGTTAAACGCCCAAACTGGCATAAAAGCTGGCGTTTAACTCCAAGAAGAGTCTCTACACGAAAATGCTTCATTGCTCAGCCCAAGCACACACCAAGTGGGCCCGGAAGTGGATTTTTATGTCATTTACTCATCTTTGTAAACCTTAGGCTACTAGTTTTCTATAAGTAGGACCTTTTACTATTGTATTTTCATCTTTTGATCACTTTAGATCTCTAGATCATCTTCGGACATCTAGTTCTTAGATCAGATCTTGGTTCTTCTGGTTCCCTCTCTGGGGCCGAAACCAATGATCACTTTTGTTCTTATGTATTTTCAACGGTGGAGTTTCTACACACCATAGATTAAGGTGTGGAGCTCTGCTGTACCTCGAGTATTAATGCAATTACTATTGTTCTTCTATTCAATTCTGCTTGTTCTTTGTCCAAGATATCACTTGTTCTTCAACTTGATGAATGTGATGATCCGTGACACTCATCATCATTCTCACCTATGAACGTGTGACTGACAACCACCTCCGTTCTACCTTAGATTGGGTGAATATCTCTTGGATTCCTGATACACGATGCATGGTTGATCACCTGACAACCGAGCGCTCGCCTGACAAACGAGCCAGCCATTCCGTGAGATCAGAGTCTTCGTGGTATAGGCAAGAACTGATGGCGGCATTCAAGAGAATCCGGAAGGTCTAACCTTGTCTGTGGTATTCTGAGTAGGATTCAATGATTGAATGACTGTGACGTGCTTCAAACTCCTGAAGGCGGGGCGTTAGTGACAGACGCAAAAGAATCACTAGATTCTATTCCGGCCTGATTGAGAACCGACAGATGGATAGCCGTGCCGTGACAGGGTGCGTTGAACATTTCCACTGAGAGGATGGGAGGTAGCCACTGACAACGGTGAAACCCTTGCATAAGCTTGCCATGGAAAGGAGTAAGAAGGATTGGATGAAGACAGTAGGAAAGCAGAGAGACGGAAGGGAAGGCATCTTCATACGCTTATCTGAAGCTCTCACCAATGATATGCATAAGTATCTCTATCTTTATCTTTATGTTTCATTCATCATCTATACCCATTTGAGTCTGCCTGACTAAGATTTACAAGGTGACCATAGCTTGCTTCATACCAACAATCTCCGTGGGATCGACCCTTACTCGCGTAAGGTTTATTACTTGGACGACCCAGTGCACTTGCTGGTTAGTTGTGCGAAGTTGTGTTTATGCCATGGTATTGAACACCAAGTTTTTGGATTCATTACCGGGGATTATTTGAGTTGTGAAAAGTATTGATCACAATTTCGTGCACCAACTGCAGAGGAAGCCCAAAATCTCATTGATATGGTGGCAAACAACCAATATTTCTTTGCTCATCAGAGACAATGCCAACCATCACAGAGGAAAGGAGTGCTAGAGTTGGAAGGAGTAGACACAATCCTGGCTCAACATAAGGTAATGCAGCAGCAGATTCAGCAACAATTTAAGCAAATGGCCAAGAGAATTGATAGCCTTCAAGTTGCAGCTGTGAATACAAGCCAACCATCAACTACATATGTACAGAATGAAGAAAACCAAGAAGATCAGCAAGAACAAATCCAATATGTGCACAACTAAGGTTCTGGACAGAATGAAGTGTATGGTGACACCTACAATCCATCCTGGAAGAACTACCCAAACCTTAGATGGAGAGATAACCACAATCAAACCCAACAGCCATGGCAAAGAAATTCAAACCATAACTACCCAAGAAATAACCAGCAAAACAATAACCAAAATTCATACAAAAAACCCCAAAATAACTACCCAACTCCAACTTTCATCCATCCAATAACCAAACCACCAACCAAAACACTTATCATCAACCCTCAACATCTCACAACCAACCACAAATCTCACAAGACTCTCAGAGAATCTCCAATCTGGAGATCTTAATGGAGAAGATGATGAAGAACCAAGAGCTTACAAGCAAAAATCAGGAAGCTTCCATGAAAAATATGGAAAGGTGGATTGGACATCTTTCTAAGCAAATTGCTATTAAGAGACCATCAAGCTCATTACCAAGCGACACCATTCCTAATCCAAAAGAAGAGTGCAAAGCTATACAGCTAAGGAGTGGAAAGACATTGGTGGACAACAAAGAAGCAACCAAGAAGCCTATTGAAAGCAACAAGAGCCAACAGAGAAAGAGGAAGCTAACAACAAGGATGTGATAGCAAGCAAGCATACTCCAGAGAAGCTCAAAGAGAAGGACAACCAGCCACACAATTCAAGGGGAGAAAAGGAAGAACTAGCCCAATGATAGAAGCAATTGGGGAAAACTTTCACACCTCCATTGCCATATCCCCAAAGATTCAACAAAGAAACAAAGGATCAACACTTTCACAAGTTCCTTGAAGTTTTCAAGAAATTGGAGATAAATATTCCACTAGCTGAAGCATTAGAGCAGATGCCTCTATAGGCCAAGTTCTTGAAGGAGCTTATCAACAAAAAGAGAAGTTGGCATGAGAAGGAAACTATATTACTCACTGAAGAATGCAGTGCATTAATCCAGAAGGGAATGCTAGTTTTGCAAGCATTTTTCACTTGTTTCATTAGGTTTTATGCACTTTCTTGCATTGTAAGTAAGTAATTTGGAGGGGAATTGCATGATTTTATTGAATCAATCAACCACCCTTTAATTGACACAAAATCATTAGGTTTAAGCTAAAATTAATTGGTTTTTAAATGAATTTTAAACCTTGTGAATTTGGTGATGCTTTGATTGGTTATTTTGATTACTTGTATGTGAAGAAAAGAAAGAAATAAAGAAAGTGTAGCCTAAGGGAAGAGAAAAGCGTGGCACAATCAAGGACAAGGGCCATAGAGCTCTTACCAAGAGCTGCTGCTCAAGGGACCAAGGCCAAGCAAAGGGAAAGCTATGCTCTCCTTGTGAACCGAGCGCTACACAATAACAAAGAAGCAAGGCAAAATTGCTCAAAGCTCGGTTGGTGCCAAGATCTTTATCGGGGTCCTTCCAAAAATAAATTCAAGGAAAAAGTTTGCTAGTGAAGGCCACAAGGTTCGAAATCATGAGTAAGGGGATTAAGGGAAGCGCTACCTTTGCAAGGAAATAAGCCAAAATTGGCTGAAGTGCATTCCCTAGGATTCGAACCATGCACATCACGGAAGCAAGGAAGGAGGCGTTGCTTTGTTGCACAAAGGAAAAGGGCCAGCAATGCTTCCCCAAGGATTCAAACTTGAGCTCACACTAGAGACAAGGAGGAAGCTGCACTCATGCCATGAACCGAGCGCTCTCCCTTGTCTTGCCAACCCTTGTCACGCACCAACATTGACACCGCCAGGGAGCACCAATGCTGCGCTCATGCCATGAACCGAGCCTTGCCCTGGGAGCAACACCCATGGGCTAAAAATTCAATCAAAATTCCAAATTAATTCAAGTCTTCACCAAATAAAAAAGGCCCACTCCAAATTCTGAGATCCAAAAATAAGAAGTGTATAAATAGAAGTTAGTTAGATTTAGAAAGGACCTTTATTTTTTTACTTTGGAATTTTTTTTCATTGGAGTTCACTTTTATCTTTGAATATTCACTGTTAGTTGGGAGCTTGGGGAGGAGAATTGAGCTCTCTTCCTCTGGAATTTTCTTTTCTACTTACTTGACTCTTGTTTTGGATCTTGGGTGGAGAATTCTGTTTCAATCTCACCTTGAAATCTCTTTCTGTTTATTTTTCTGCATAATTTAAGGAATTGTGATTGGGATCTAAGTTTCTCTACTGATTTTCATCTTTACTTCTTCTGCAATTGTTCTTGGTTGGATCAAGGAAGGAATTGAGATCTAGACTTGTTTTCTAGTCTCTTGACCCCTGAGATCTTTACTCTCTTAGTGAGAGTCTGCAATTTAAGTTTGGTTCATTTGCTGTTTACTTCTTCAAGCAATTTTACTCTTCTGTTTGAGATCTATTTCAATTCAAGTCATCTTCTATTCTTCTGCTGATTGCTGTTTACTGTCTTTTGTTTAAATTCTGCATTTCCAGCTCCCTGACCCCTTTTATGATTCAAGCAATTTACATTTCTTGCACTCTAAGCTTCAGTGGTTTACATTTCTTGCGATCTAAGTCACTATCATTTACTTTACTTGTTCTTTAAGATTCGGCTTTTTAATTCTTCTGTGGTGGACGAAATTGTGATTCATACTTAAATTGTTGTTCGAAATTGATTCCCAGGTAATGGCCCCAAAAACTTGGTGCTCAATACCATGGTCTAAACATAATTTCACAACTTCGCTCAACTAACCAGCAAATGTACTGGGTCGTCCAAGTAATAAACCTTACGTAAGTAAGGGTCGATCCCACAGAGATTGTTGGTATGAAGCAAGCTATGGTCATCTTGTAAATCTCAGTCATCCGGATAATAATTGGTTATGGAGTTTTCGAATAATAATAATAAATAAACTGAAAATAAAGATAGAAAAACTTATGTAGATCATTGGTGAGAATTTCAGATAAGTGCATAGAGATGCTTGTTCCTGTTGAATCTCTGCTTTCCTATTACTTTCTTTCAATCCTTCTTATTTCTTTCCATGCCAAGCTGTATGTAGGGCATCACCGTTGTCAATGGCTACATCCCATCCTCTCAGTGAAAAAGGTCCAAATGCTCTGTCACAGCACGGCTAATCATCTGTCGGTTCTCGATCATGTCGGAATAGAATCCAATGATTCCTTTGCGTTTGTCATCACGCCTAACAATCGCGAGTTTGAAGCTCGTCACAGTCATTCAATCCCAGAATCCTACTCGGAATACCACAGACAAGGTTTAGACTTTTCGGATCCTCATGAATGCCGCCATCAATTCTAGCTTATACCATGAAGAATCTGATCTCACGGAATGGAAGGCTCGGTTGTCAGGCGAGGGCAACCATCTGTCGTGCATCAGGAATCTAAGAGATACACACTCTAGCTTTCGCTTGTAGAACGGAAGTGGTTGTCAGGCACGCGTTCATAGGGACGGATGATGATGAGTGTCACGGATCATCACATCCATCAGGTTGAAGTACGAGTAGTATCTTAGAATAGAAATAAGATTGAATTTAAATAAAAGATAGTAGTAATTGCATTAAAACTCGAGGTACAGCAGAGCTCCACACCCTTAATCTATGGTGTGTAGAAACTCCACCGTTGAAAATACATAAGTGATGAAGGTTCAGGCATGGCCGAATGGCCAGCCCCCAAAACATGATCAATAGTCTCCTAAGATGAATAATAAATTAAAACTGAGACCAAAGATGTCTAATACAATAGTAAAATGTCCTATTTATACTAGACTAGCTACTAGGGTTTACAGAAATAAGTAATTGATACAGAAATCCACTTTCGAGGCCCACTTGGTGTGTGCTTGGGCTAAGCTTGAACTTTACACGTGCAGAGGCTTCTTTTGGAGTTGAACGCCAAGTTGTAACATGTTTTTGGCGTTCAACTCTGGTTCGTGACGTGTTTCTGGCATTTGACTCCAGAATGCAGCATGGAACTGGCATTGAGTGCCAGTTTACGTCGTCTAATCACAAATAAAATATGGAGTATTATATATTTCTGGAAATCTCTGGATGTTTACTTTTCAATGCCATTGAAAGCGCACTATTTAGAGTTCTGTAGCTCTAGAAAATCCATTTCGAGTGCAGGGAGGTCAGAATCCAACAGCATCAGTAGTCCTTTGTCAGCCTTTTATCAGAGTTTTGCTCAGGTCCCTCAATTTCAGCCAGAAAATACCTGAAATCACAGAAAAACACACAAACTCATTGTAAAGTCCAGAAATGTGAATTTAGCATAAAAACTAATGAAAACATCCCTAAAAGTAGCTGGATCCTACTAAAAACTATCTAAAAATAATGCCAAAAAGTGTATAAATTATCTGCTCATCACAACACCAAACTTAAATTGTTGCTTGTCCCAAGCAACTGAAAATCAATTAGAATGAAAAGAAGAGAATATACTATGAATCCCAAAATATCAATGAATATTAATTATAATTAGATGAGCGGGACTTGTAGCTTTTTGCTTCTGAACAGTTTTGGCATCTCCCTTTCTCCTTTGAAGTTTAGAATGATTGGCATCTATAGGAACTTAGAATTTCAGATAGTGTTATTGATTCTCCTAGTTAAGTATGTTGATTCTTGAACACAGCTACTTTTATAAGTCTTGGCCGTGGCCCTAAGCACTTTGTTTTCCAGTATTACCACCAGATACATAAATGCCACAGACACATGACTGGGTGAATCTTTCAGATTGTGACTCAGCTTTGCTAAAGTCCCCAGTTAGAGGTGTCCAGAGCTCTTAAGCACACTCTTTTTGCTTTGGATCACGACTTTAACCACTCAGTCTCAAGCTTTTCACTTGGACCTGCATGCCACAAGCACATGGTTAGGGACAGCTTGATTTAGCCGCTTAGACCTGGATTTTATTTCTTTGGGCCCTCTTATCCATTGATGCTCAAAGCCTTGGATCCTTTTTACCCTTGCCTTTTGGTTTTAAGGGCTATTGGCTTTTTCTGCTTGCTTTTTCTTTTTCTTTCTATTTGTTTTTCGCCACTTCTCTTTTTTTTTGCAAGCTTTTGCTTTTTCACTGCTTTTTCTTGCTTCAAGAATCAATTTTGATGATTTTTCATATTGTCAATAACATTCTCTTTGTTCATCATTCTTTCAAGACCCAACAATTTTAACATTCATAAACATCAAGATCAAAATTATGCACTGTTCAAGCATTCATTCAGAAAATAAAAGTATTGTCACCACATCAATATAATTAAACTAAATTCAAGGATAATTTCAAAATTTATGTACTTCTTGTTCTTTTGAATTAGAAACATTTTTCATTTAAGAGAGGTGAAGGATTTATGGAATTATTCATAGCCTTAAGACATAGTTACTACATACTAATAATCATGAAGTAGAGACACAAAACATAAACAAACATATAGCATAAAAACCAAAAAAACAGAGAAATAAGAACAAGGAATGAATCCACCTTAGTGATGGTGGCGCCTTCTTGAAGGACCAATGATGTCCTTGAGCTCCTCTATGTCTATTCCTTGCCTCTATTGCATGATCCCTAGTGATTTTGGTGCTCCTATCCTTAGTTGCTCCCAATAGTTGTAGAGGAAAATGTATCCCCTGACGTATCTCAGGGATCTCTTGATTTGCAGTCAAATGCTCTACTACTGAGCTATGGATCCTTGAGATGAATCTCTCCATCTCCCATGACTCGGAGGTGGAAGCAATTGTCTTCCCTTTTCTCTTCTTTTTTTTAGGTTTCTCTGGCCTTAGGTGCCATCAATGGTTATGGAAAAGCAAAAAAAAAAGCTATGCTTTTATCACACCAAACTTAGAATGTTGCTCGCCCTCGAGCAAAAGAAGAAAGAATAGAAGAAGGAGAAGAAGATATGGAGAAGAGGGGGAGATGTTTGTGTTTCGGCCATGTAGGGTGGGTTTGGGTGGGAAGGATGGATGGATGTGAGTGGTGAAAAGGTGATGGGGAGGAGAGATTGAGGTGATTGGTGAAGAAGAGAGAAGGAAAGTTGAGGTAGGTGGGGATCCTGTGGGATCCACAGATCCTGATGTGTCAAGAATTTACATCCCTGCACCAATGAGGCGTGTAAAATGCCCTCTGCATACAATCCTGGCGTTTAACGCCATATTGATGCTTGTTTCTGGCGTTAAACGCCAGCTCAAAGCTTATTCTGGGCGTTCAACACCCATCTGCAGCATGTTTCTGGCGTTGAACGCCAGCTTTCCTCAGTGTGCAATCTTGGCGTTTAAACGCCAGATTGCTGCATGTTTTTGGCGTTCAACGCTAGATCCATGCTCTGTTCTGGCGTTGAACGCCAGCCAGATGCTCCTTACTGGCGTTTAAACGCCAGTAAGTCCTTCCTCCAGGGTGTGATTTTTTTCTGCTATTTTTTATTCTGTTTTTAATTTTTGTATATATTTTTTTTGTGACTCCACATGATCATGTACCTAATAAAACATAAAATAAAAATAAAAATAAAATTAGATAAATAAAAATTGGGTTGCCTCCTAATAAGCGCTTCTTTAATGTAAATAGCTTGACAGTGGACTCTCATGGAGCCTCACAGGTGATCAGGTCAATGTTGTATAGTCCCAACACCAAACTTAGAGTTTGGATATGGGGATTCAACACCAAACTAGAGTTTGGCTATGGCCTCTCAACACCAAACTTAGAGTTTGATTGTGGGGGCTTTGTTTGACTCTGTATTGAGAGAAGCTTTTCATGCTTCCTCTCCATTGTTAAAGAAGAAGATCCTTGAGTCTTAAACACAAGGTAGTCCCCATTCAATTGAAGGACTAATTCTCCTTTATTAACATCTATCACAGCTCCTAGCATGGCTAGGAAAGGTCTTCCAAGGATGATGCATTCATCCTCCTCCTTCCTAGTGTCTAAGATTATGAAATCAGCAGGGATGTAAAGGCCTTCAACCTTTACCAACACGTCCTCTACCAATCCATAAGCTTGTCTTACTGACTCGTCTGCTATTTGTAATGAAAATATGGCAGGTTGTACCTCAATGATCCCCAGCTTCTCCATTACAGAGAGTGGCATAAGATTTATGCCTGACCCCAGGTCACACAGAGCTTTTTCAAAGATCATGGTGCCTATGGTGCAGGGTATTACGAATTTGCCAGGATCTTGTCTCTTTTGAGGTAAAGTTTGCTGAACCCATGTATCTAGTTCACTGATGAGTAAGGAAGGCTCACCTTCCCAAGTCTCATTACCAAATAACTTGGCATTCAGCTTCATGATAGCTCCTAAATATTGAGCAACTTGCTCTCCAGTTACATCTTCATCCTCTTCAGAGGAAGAATAGTCTTCAGAGCTCATGAATGGCAGAAGGAGGTTTAATGGGATCTCTATGGTCTCTATATGAGCCTCAGATTCCCTTGGGTCCTCAATAGGGAACTCCTTCTTGCTTGAGAGACGTCCCATGAGGTATTCCTCATTGGGATTCACGTCCTCTCTTTCCTCTCTAGGTTCGGCCATGTTGATTATGTCAATGGCCTTACACTCTCTTTTTGGATTCTCTTCAGTATTGCTTGGGAGAGTACTAGGAGGAGTTTCAGTGACTTTCTTACTCAGCTGGCCCACTTGTGCCTCCAAATTTCTAATGGAGGACCTTGTTTCACTCATGAAGCTTAAAGTGGCCTTAGACAGATCAGAGACTATATTTGCTAAGTTAGAGGTGCTCTGCTCAGAATTCTCTATCTGTTGCTGAGAAGATGATGGAAAAGGTTTGCCATTACTAAACCTGTTTCTTCCACCATTATTAAAGCCTTGTTGAGGCTTTTATTGATCCTTCCATGAGAAATTTGGATAATTTCTCCATGATGAATTATAGGTGTTTCCATAAGGTTCACCCATATAATTTACCTCTGCTATTGCAGGGTTCTCAGGATCATAAGCTTCTTCTTCAGAAGATGCCTCTTTAGTACTATTGGAAGCATTTTCCCATCCATTTAGACTTTGAGAAATCATGTTGACTTGCTGAGTTAATATTTTGTTCTGAGCCAATATGGCATTCAGAGCATCAATTTCAAGGACTCCCTTCCTTTGAGGCGTCCCATTATTCACGGAATTTCTCTCAGAAGTGTACATGAACTGGTTATTTGCAACCATGTTAATAAGTTCTTGAGCTTCTGCAGGCATTTTCTTTAGGTGAATGGATCCACCTGCAGAATGGTCCAGTGACATCTTAGAGAACTCAGATAGACCATAATAGAATATATCTATCATGGTCCATTCTGAAAACATGTCAGAAGGACATCTTTTGGTCATCTGTTTGTATCTTTCTCAAGCTTCATAGAGGGATTCATCATCTTTTTGTTTGAAGGTTTGAACATCCACTCTAAGCTTGCTCAACTTTTGAGGAGGAAAGAATTTAGCCAAGAAGGCCGTGACCAGCTTATCCCAGGAGTCCAGGCTATCCTTAGGTTGAGAGTCCAACCATGCTCTAGCTCTGTCTCTTACAGCAAAAGGAAAAAGCATGAGCATGTAGACTTCAGGATCTACTCCATTAGTCTTAACAATCTCACAGATCTGCAAGAACTCAGTTAAGAACTGGTAGGGATCTTCTGATGGAAGTCCATAAAACTTGCAGTTTTGTTGCATTAGAGCAACTAATTGAGGTTTCAACTCAAAATTGTTTGCTCCAATGGCAGGAATTGAGATGCTTCTTCCATCAAACTTGGAAGTAGGTGTAGTATAATCACCAAGCATCCTCCTTGCATTATTGTTGTTGGGTTCGGCTGCCATATCCTTTTCTTGTTCGAAAATTTCAGCAAGGTTGTCTCTGGATTGTTGTAATTTAGCTTCTCTTAGTTTCCTCTTCAGAGTCCTTTTAGGTTCTGGATCAGCTTCAACAAGAATGCCTTTTTCCTTATTCCTGCTCATATGAAGGAGAAGAGAACAGAAAAAGAAGAGGAATCCTCTATGTCACAGTAAAGAGGTTCCTTATTATTAGTAGAAGAAGAAAGGGGATAAAGAAAGGAGAAACCAAACACAAGGGTGAGGATAAGAGCAGTGATTTGAGATGAAGAGAAGTGTTAGTAAATTAATGAATAAATAGAATAAGATGAGAGAGAAGTTTTCGAAAACAATTTTAAAAAGGAGTTAATGATTTTCGAAAATTAAGATAAGAAATAAAATTAAAATTAAAATTTAAAATAATTAATTAATTAAAAGGAATTTTTGAAAAAGAGGGAGCTATTTTCGAAAATTAGAGAGAGAAAGGTTGTTAGGTGGTTTTGAAAAAGATAAGAAATAAACAAAAAGTCAAATAGTTAGTTGAAAAAGATTTGAAAGTCAAATTTGAAAAGATAAGAAGATAAGAAGTTATTTTGAAATCAAATTTTTGAAAAAGATAAAATTTTGAAAAAGATATGATAAAAAGATATGATTACAAATATATGGTTGGAAAAGATTAAATTTTTTTAAAATCAAAATTAATTATTTGACTAACAAGAAACTAAAAGATATGATTCTAGAATTTAAAGATTGAACCTTTCTTAAGAAGAAAGTAACAAACTTCAAATTTTTGAACCAATCACATTACTTGTTAGTTAAGTTTTGAAAATTTTGAAATAAAATTAAGAAAAGATTTTGAAAATAATTTTTGAAATTTTCGAAAATCATAAAAGAAAAATGAAAAAGATTTGAAAGTTGAAAAAGATTTTGAAAAGATAAGCTTTTTAAAATTGAAAGTTTGACTTGACTTACAAGAAACAACTAATTTTAAAAATTTTTTGAATAAGTCAACCCAAATTTTCGAAATTTTGAGAGAAAAAAAAAGATATTTTTTATTTTTGAATTTTTAATTATGAGAGAGAAAAATAACAAAAATGACTCACAATATGAAAATTATGATAATATAATTTAATATATAAAATATTATATATATTCATAAAAAGCAATATTTTCTATTTTAATAATTCTAATATTATATTTTATTAATATATTAGAATATATATATTTTATATGTACAAAAATATACAATAAAGATTTTGACAATAAATAAAGATTGTACAAATACACATGATGCATGCAAGAACACTATGAATGTCAAGATAAACACCAAGAACACTTTGAAGATCATGATGAACATTAAGAACATATTTTTGAAAAAAATTTTATGCAAAGAAAACATGCAAGACACAATGCTTAGACAATATGAATGCATAAATGCATATGAAAAACAATAAAGAACACAAAACAAGAAAACATCAAGATCAAACAAGTAGACTTACCAAGAACCACTTGAAGATCATGAAGAACACTATGAATGCATGAATTTTTTTCAAAAAATGCAAGAACAATATGAATATGCAATTGACACCAAACTTAAAAAATGATACAAGACTCGAACAAGAAACACAAAAATATTTTGATTTTTATAATTTTATTATTTTTTGGATTTTATTTTATATTTTTCGAAAAACATATAGGAAAAAGGAAGTAATGAATTCAAAGTCCTCAATCAAAATCCCAGGAATCATACCAGGTTAGTCTAAAGCTTGATGGCCAGCCAAGCTTCAACATACCATTTTGAAACTCTAGAATTCATTCTTAAAAACTCTGAAGGATTTTTCGAAAACAAAGGGAAAATTTTGAAAAATATTTTTGAAAACTTTTTGAAAAGAAAATAAAAAAAAATTACCTAATCTGAGCAACAAGATGAACCGTCAGTTGTCCATACTCGAACAATCCCTGCTTTCCTACTGCTTTCTTTCAATCCTTCTTATTCCTTTCCATGGCAAGCTGTATGTAGGGCATCACCGTTGTCAATGGCTACATCCCATCCTCTCAGTGAAAAAGGTCCAAATGCTCTGTCACGGCACGGCTAATCATCTGTCGGTTCTCGATCATGTCGGAATAGAATCCAATGATTCTTTTGTGTTTGTCATCACGCCCAACAATCGTGAGTTTGAAGCTCATCATAGTCATTCAATCCCAGAATCCTACTCAGAATACCACAGACAAGGTTTAGACTTTCTAGATCCTCATGAATGCCGCCATCAATTCTAGCTTATACCATGAAGAATCTGATCTCACGGAATGGAAGGCTCGGTTGTCAGGCGAGGGCAACCATGCGTCGTGCATCAGGAATCCAAGAGATACACACTCTAGCTTTCGCTTGTAGAACGGAAGTGGTTGTCAGGCACGCGTTCATAGGGACGGATGATGATGAGTGTCACGGATCATCACATCCATCAGGTTGAAGTACGAGTAGTATCTTAGAACAGAAATAAGATTGAATTTGAATAAAAGATAGTAGTAATTGTACTAAAACTCGAGGTACAGCAGAGCTCCACACCCTTAATCTATGGTGTGTAGAAACTCCACCGTTGAAAATACATAAGTGATAGAGATTCAGGCATGGCCGAATGGCCAGCCCCCAAAACGTGATCAATAGTCTCCTAAGATGAATAATAAATTAAAACTGAGACCAAAGATGTCTAATACAATAGTAAAATGTCTTATTTATACTAGACTAGCTACTAGGGTTTACAGAAATAAGTAATTGATACAGAAATCCACTTCCGGCGCCCACTTGGTGTGTGCTTGTGCTGAGCTTGAACTTTACACGTGCAGAGGCTTCTCTTGGAGTTGAACACCAAGTTGTAACGTGTTTTTGGCGTTCAACTCTGGTTCGTGATGTGTTTTTGGCGTTTGACTCCAGAATACAGCATAGAACTGGCGTTGAGCGCCAGTTTACGTCGTCTAATCACGAATAAAGTATGGACTATTACATATTTCTGGAAAGCTCTGAATGTCTACTTTCCAACGCCGTTGAGAGCGAGCCATTTGGAGTTTTGTAGCTCCAGAAAATCCATTTCGAGTGCAGGGAGGTTGAAATCCAACAGCATCAGCAGTCCTTTGTGAGCCTTTTATCAGAGTTTTGCTCAGGTCCCTCAATTTCAGCCAGAAAATACCTGAAATCACAGAAAAACATACAAACTCATAGTAAAGTCCAGAAATTTGAATTTAGCATAAAAATTAATGAAAACATCCCTAAAAGTAGTTGGATCCTACTAAAAACTATCTAAAAACAATGCCAAAAAGCATATAAATTATCCGCTCATCATTCTGCACTTTAAATTCTTGTCAATTTCCCCTCTCCCTTTACTTTTCATGCAATTTAGCTTCTGTCAGATACAAATCACTCAAATCAACTCTTGTTTTCTTGACTAAATCAACCACTAAACTAAAATTGCTCAATCCTTCAATCTCTGTGGGATCGACCTCACTCACGTGAGTTATTATTACTTGATGCGACCCAGTACACTTGCCGGTTAGATTTGTGTGTTGGGAATTTGTTTTCCAAAAATTCTCATCACCCAACAGTTGCGAGTTTGAAGCTCGTCACAGTCATCCCCTCCCAGATCTTACTCAGAATACCACAGACAATGTTTAGACTTTCCGGATCTCAGGAATGCTGCCAATTGTTTCTAGCCTATACCACGAAGGTTCTAATCTCACTGATTTGAATGCTCTGTTGTCAGGATATGCTAGTTAAATGCATGGATCAGCTGGCGTCCAATGACTACGTTGAACATCATGTAGACCGCTTGTGGTTGTCAGTCACGCGGATCTTGACTAAGCGAGTACTGAAGATAGTGGGTGATTGTCACGGGTCACCCCTTCAGTCTGACTTAACTAAATTAAGTACGAGAGTATATTCTGGAGAAGAAGTAGGCGTGAATTGAAAGAAAAACAATAGTACTTGCATTAATTCATGAGGAACAGCAGAGCTCCTCACCTTAATCTATGAGGTGTAGAAACTCCACCGTTGAAAATATATAAGAACAAAAGGTCTAGGTATGGCCAAATGGCTAGCCTCCAAAAAGGGTTCGAAGAACTCCCAAAAGGTCAAAGACTTCGAATACAATAGTAAAAAGTGTTATTTATAATAAACTAGTAAACTAGGTTTACAGAAAATGAGTAGATATTGCAAAAATCTACTTCTGGGGCCCACTTGGTGTGTGTTTGGGCTAAGCCTTGAAGCTTTCACGTGAATAGGCCATCCTTGGAGTTAAACTCCAGCTTTGGTGCCAGTTCCGGTGTTTTACGCCAGAAAAGGGTGTCTGGTGGGCATTTGGACGCCAGCTTGGGCCATCAAATCTCGGACAAAGTATGGACTATATTCCAATGCAATTGAGAGCGCACCAATTGGGCTTCTGTAACTCTAGAAAATCCACTTCGAGTGCAGGGAGGTCAGAATCCAACAGCATCTGCAGTCCTTTCTCAGCCTCTGAATCAGATTTTTGCTTAGGTCCCTCAATTTCAGCCAGAAAATACATGAAATTACAAAAAAACACACAAACTCATAGTAAAGTCCAGAAATGTGATTTTTGCATAAAAATTAATAAAAATATACTAAAAAGTAACTAAAACATACTAGAAACTACCTAAAAATAATGCCAAAAAGCGTATAAATTATCCGCTTATCACAACACCAAACTTAAATTGTTGCTTGTCCCCAAGAAACTGAAAACAAAATAGGATAAAAAGAAGAGAATATACAATGAATCTCAAAATATCAATGAAGTTTAGTTCTAATTAGATGAGCGGTGCTAGTAGCTTTTTGCTTCTGAACAGTTTTGGCATCTCACTTTATCCTTTGAAGTTCAAAATGATTGGCATCCATAGGAACTCAGAATTCAGATAGTGTTATTGACTCTCCTAGTTTATTATGTTGATTCTTGAACACAACTACTTTATGAGTCTTGGCCGTGACCCTAAGCATCTTGTTTTCCAGTATTACCACCGGATACATAAATGCCACAAACACATAACTGGGTGAACCTTTTCAGATTGTGACTCAGCTTTGCTAGAGTCCCCAGTTAGAGGTGTCCAGAGTTCTTAAGCACACTCTTTTGCTTTGGATCATGACTTTAACCACTCAGTCCCAAACTTTTCACTTGGACCTTCATGACACAAGCACATGGTTAGGGATAGCTTGATTTAGCCGCTTAGGCCAGGATTTTATTCCTTTGGGCCCTCCTATCCACTGATGCTCAAAGCCTTGGATCCTCTTTACCCTTGCCTTTTGGTTTAAAGGGTTATTGGCTTTTTCTGCTTGCTTTTTCCTTTTTTTTTTCTTTTTTTTTCACCATTTTTTTCGCAAGCTTTTTCTTTTTTCACTGCTTTTTCTTGCTTCAAGAATTAAATTTATGATTTTTCAGATTATCAATAACATTTTTCTTTTTCATTATTCTTTCAAGAGCCAACAATTTTAACATTCATAAACTTCACTATAAAAATATCCACTGTTAAAGCATTCATTCAGAAAATAAAAAGTATTGCCACCACATCAACATAATTAAACTAATTTCAAGATAGAACTCGAAATTCATGTACTTCTTGTTCTTTTGCAATTAGAAACCTTTTTCATTTAAGAAAGGTGAAGGATTTATGAGACATTCATAACTTCAAGGCATACACACTAGATACTAATGATCATGTAATAAAGACACAAACATAGATAAAACATAAAGCATAAGGAACGAAAAATAGAAAAACAAATAACAAGGAAATTAAAGAACGGGTCCACCTTAGTGATGGCGGCTAGTTCTTTCTCTTGAAGATCTTATGGAGTGCTTAAGCTCCACAATAGCCGTATGTCCTTTTTTAATATCCAGCTATTTAGAGAGCCAATGAAACTCAATTTTACTATAAAAATAAAAAGAATAATTCTAAAATTAATTCTTTTTCAGTTAATATAGTTAATTTTAAAATTATTTTATTCATTTAAAATTTTAGACTCTAAAAAATGAATTTCTAATTCTAAATTCAAAATTATAAACTTAAATCTTAAAATTATCCTATCACCCTTATGAATGGTGCAAAAAACCTAATACTTGTATTTTCAACTACTAATAAAGTGAACATTATCTCGTATTTATTTTTCATGCATGTAACATGAATACTTGTGAAATCATCAAGATACTATGTGGATCAGTGGATATATAAAATATAACTCCATCTATAGTTGTATTTTCTATGATCTAAAATAACTATTGTTTACTTTTAAATGTTCATATAATAAATTGAAAATTGTAATTAAGAGATGAGTTTAATCTTAATTTATTGATAATATAAAATATTTTATGAAATCATTCAATTAGATTATGCGTTAGTTTAAATAAACTTTTACATAATAAATTTAAAAATTAAGTTATTTTTTTATAAAATAATATACATTTAGATGATTGTATGACAATATCTGAAAGTTAAATTCTTAAGGGATATAAGAATTACAAAAGTTAAAATTTCTTTTACAAAAATATTCGTATATTCTCTCTTTAACAGTTAGTTTCGCTATTTCATTAATATCTCTTATTCACTTTTTTCAATTGTGAATGGAATATTATAATTCCAGAAACAAAAAAGGCTATCTAAACTTTGTAAATGGACAACTTTTTCTAAAAAAATAAAATAAAATTTAAAGTGTTATTTGAGATCGAATAAAAAAAGTACCTATAAGAAATATTATAGATTGCACATCTCGCAAAAGCAAGAAAAAGGGAAAAATATTTTCAGCATTTGGATTTAACTCTTAAAATATTTTAATATTATAATTTTAAATAATTTAATCTATTTTATAAAATTTTTATTAAATCAAACGATTTAACGTAAATTTTATTACAATTTTATGTTTTACATACAATATATTTTTTTAATATTATATACAACTAACTAAGAAGAAACTGATTACATTTTATGTGGATCATGTTTACTTTTTTGTAAAATAGTTGGCACAAATAATATATTCCATAATAACTATAATTTAATACAATGATTAAATTGAGTAAGAAAAAAACTTTATCAAAGTAATAATTGAGTAGTGTAATAATTATTATATATCAAATTTTATCTAACTTAATTTGACTTTTGTATGTATAATTGATCTTATAATAAATTGGCTAAATTAAAGTATTAAGGCTCCTGATTACTACACTTAATCGATAAGATAAGGGTTGATTGTATAAGGCTGGATAAGTTTCTAATATTATGTATAATATTTAAAGTAATCTATAATATTATCTTTTATTTATTCATATTTCTAGATGTAGATAAATATTAAATAAAAGTAATAAGATAATAAAAATATTAATTATTCAAATATATTCATACTTATATTTCATTTGTACTTTTGTAAAATTAAATTAAATTTCTATTTTATATTTTATATTTATTTATTATATAATTAAATTATTAAAAAAATAAAAAATTATCAAATGAATTAGACCGTTTTCAAATGGGTTAAGTATTATTTTCGTCCCTAACGTCTTGGGTCAAAATCAAAATCGTCCCCGACCTTTTTTCGTTATTAAAATCATCCTCAACGTTCAAAAACGCTTTAAAATTATCATTTCCCGAATTTTTGGACCAAAATACCCTCATCATCATCATTCTCCTCTTCACCTTCCTCACCCCACCACCTCCACTGCCACCAACATTACCACCACAACCACCACCAACACCACCACCAGCACTAACACCACCACCACCACCAACACCAACACAAACACCACCACCAACACCAACACCAAGAACACCAAACAACAGCAACAATACCAAACAACACCAAACCAAGAAGTAGAAACAGAAAGCAAGAAAGTAGAAGCAAGAAAGCAAGAAAGCAAGAAAGCAAAAGCAAGATGCAGAAGCAGAAAGCGATGCAGATGAGGCGGCGAGGCAGCGAGGTTGCGAGGCGGCGAGGCGGAGGCGGCAAGACGGCGAGGCGGAGGTGGCAAGGCGACGAGGCGGAGGTGGCGAGGCGGCGGTAGTGGCTCACGTCTCCTCTTTCCCTCGCGATTCCCAACGGCGATGGCGACGGCGGCTCCAAGCTTCGCCGCCGCCGTCCCCCTCCCCTCTTTCCCCTTCCCCCTCCTCCTCCCCCACATCCCTTCCCCCACCCCACCCCGCGTCCTTTCCCCTTCCCTCCACCCCCACCCCCGCATCTTTTTCCCTTCCCCCTTCCCCTCTCCCTTTTCCCTTCTCCCCTGCCCCCTCACCCTTCCCCTTTTCCCTTCTCCCCTCTTCCCTGCCCCTTCCCGTGTTTTCTTTTTCTTTTTATGATGATGAGGGTATTTTGGTCTAAGAATTCGAGAAAGGATGATTTTAAAGCATTTTTTAATGTTGAGGATGATTTTTATAACGAAAAAAGGTCGGGGACGATTTTGATTTTGACCCAAGACGTTAGGGACGAAAACAATATTTAACCCTTTCCAAATCTAGATATTATATGACAAATTTATCCACGCTACACATTTACAAGCCCAAAAATATAATTTTTAAGAATTTTAATTCACTGAATCATTTTTTGGTTACTTACCGATAATTCAAAAACTAATTCATTGCGGATTTGAGTTCTATTTAAGAGTCTGTCGCTGGCCAATGAATTGCTGCATACATAAAACAGAATTTGAACTCTCGACACTTGTTTAAACTGACGAGTGAGTTGACTACTCGATTAACCCAAGTTGATTTATTCACTGTACCATCTAATCTTGCCAAATTCAAATCTAAGTGTAGCATTTTAAAGAAGATATTAATGTATCATCTCAACTAAATCTCAAGGTACATAATTTTTTGTAATTCTCTACCAGAGTCTTATTGGGCCTTATGTGTCTTAGGCCTTTCTATAATAACTTCAAAGTGTGGCTTAT
This sequence comes from Arachis stenosperma, assembly GCF_014773155.1. Lineage (NCBI taxonomy): Eukaryota > Viridiplantae > Streptophyta > Magnoliopsida > Fabales > Fabaceae > Arachis > Arachis stenosperma. The sequence goes on from NC_080382.1 coordinate 106,984,265, forward strand.
GCACATTGTTTTATTTAAAATATTTTTATAATAAAGACAAATGAACCTTAACTTAAGTGGCATATATTCCTCTTTTTAAGAATTTTTGAGAAAAATAAAATAAAATAAAGTCAAAAATTGTATTGGGAGATGAGAATAAAAAAAAGACTTTCGATATATTAATAATTTAGTTGAAAAGAGTAAGGTTTTAAAAATTGAATCAGTCCTTATTGATTTAGAGATTCAATAGATTCAACTATAGTTCAATCAAAATAATCGAATTATAATAAATTAATATATAAATTATAAATAAATATTCAAAAAAAATAAATGTATGCTATATATATAATTCATGATAATATATTATATGTTATAGAATAATAATTCAAGAATAACCACCAAAAATATTTATTAGTTTAATTGTATTTTAATTTCTATTTTTTCTTTTTTATTTAAAAAATAAATGTTAACTATATCTCTTAATTTTTAATATATATTTACTTTATATTAGATGTATTATTATATCAATATCTTAAAGATAAGTATAATTTATTATATAAAAAATATTATTTTTAGTCTAATAATATTTTTATTTTTTTATTTTGAACACAAATATATTTTTAATATATATTTAGTGTAGATTATTTTTTCGGTAAATCTGATATATTGATATTTAGAACATAGATATGTATAGAATAAAATAAGTCTATCATAATAATAAAAAGAATCAAATATTTTTTTTAATGTCTGGTAAGATGTACGGAACAAAAAAGACCCAACCTACAACAAAGTCCATAACAAATTAGCAATACCAATAGAAAATAGAAAACTTAGAAGCAAATCCAAAACAAATACATCAATAGCTTCGTCTTAAGCATTCATAGAGGTTGAACGAAAATTATTTGGCCCAAATCAAACTAAGTCCAAAACCCAATTACTTAAAAGAAAATGCTAACGAAGTATGACAGCCACACACAGCCAAAAAAAAACAGCGTGACAGCCACACATAGAGCACGCAGAAGATTTTTGAAACCACCATTCCCCTTTTTGGCTTTCTTCCACTTTTCTAAAAAAGTCTCTTGTCCATTGGTGTTATTGGTGGGTTCGATCTCACAACTATTTGTCCGTCCACTGCTTCTACCACCTGGATTCGTTGCCTCTAGTCCGCCGTCCACCTCAAACTCCGCCTTACTCAGCCTAAAGATTTGTCTGCCTTGTTACGGATCCACCATATATCCTTAGACGTTCAGATCTGTCAATGCTGTTCTCCTCCTCTTCTTTACTATTATTGTCGATCTCTTAGAACCGAGAAGAGATCACTTCAGATTTCTTTTTCTTTTTTTTTAATTTCTTTGAATGAATCCAAAACAATATTGTTTAAGTCCTCAACATGGATATGTCCAAATTTTGAAAAAGTGAAAAATTTAAATATATTTTTAAAGTTTTAAAAATTTAAATGTCTATGCACCAAAAATTCAAAAACAATTGTCCTTTTCTCTTAGAACATTAAAAAATAAGTTAGAAGGCGTTTTAGGTGGTATTGTACTTTGTTGGAGTTTCACACTTTTATTCTTTTTTACCAATCAAATCTAATATAAAATATATGAAGGGTTCAAAATAAGAAAAACAAACTTGATATGGACATGACCCAAGAGAGAGCGCGGAAGAAATGCAACAGATTCATTCGTCGTGAGGTATTTAAACATTGAAAATGTCGATTTTGTCCAAGTGGACACAAAGATAGCGCATCTCCCCATGATATGGATTTTATGTGAGTTCTCTTTCTCTCTCTCTCTAGCACTGATGTCCCATTTTTTCCCTTCGTTGTGATGTTGTGTCCTACCTCATTTTTCATACCGCCCCTTATTGAGTCAAATTGACAATGGCCTCGATGCATCTAATTCAGATTCTGAATGATTATGTTATATAAATTATTATATATAATGCCGATGACATAGTTTCTGATAGGCATGTGTGTCACCGTTACCTATAAAGAAAGGTATTGGTGAAGTGTTTAAAGTGTTTATATATAAAAAAAGAAATTAAAATAGTATTGACTATTGAGTGAGTGCCAAACAAAACAAATTGAGATAAATAATAAAAAAAAGAATAGTATTTAAAAATTTTCATGAGTTTCGAAAAATTAGTTGTTAGTAAAAATACATTATCGAATGAGTGTTTATTTCTTAATATTATTGGCTTTTCATGTATAAGGAGTATTCCTACTTATGACCATGTGTTTGTGTGTGCTCTGCTAACTACATTCAAATTGGGACTCCTTCTTCATTCAATGTCCTTGTCTAATTTTTATCCTACATTTATATATGAATATAATTTTAGAAAAGCTCTACATTCATGTAAATAATTCATCCAAGTTATCTAAGTTCCTTTTCTCAGACGCGCCTCCCCCACCTTCCTTCACTCGTTTGTCATACACGCGCCACATATAACGTAAACCTTCTTTGCTATGTGATAAACCTTTACTCAACGTAATCCTTCTACTGCAATCTAAACCTTGTTCTCTGCTCGCATTTTCGTTCTTCCTCTTCTTCTTTGCTCGTGTTCTTCTTTTTCTTCTTCTTCTTATTCTTCTTCTTCTTCTTCAACGTAATAAGCTTTGTCATTCTCCTCTGTTCGTGTTTTCTTTATTGTTCTTCTTCTTCTTCTTCTTTGCTCGCGTTCTTCCTTATTGATTTGCATTGACTTCAACGTAATAAGCTTCGTCGTTCTTCTTCTTTTTCGTTTTCTTCTTCGATCTTCACTTCTCAATTGAAACAATGAATGATTCAAGTTCAAATCAGTTGAATGAGAACGATTTGGATTATTGATCTGAAACGAATCATGTTGATGAGGTTTGGATTATTCAATTTTGAATCGAATTGAATTGAATGCAATTGTTAATTTTATTTGAACTGAATTCAATGGACGTAGGTGTTTTTGAATCTGAATTGAATTGAATGGAATTGATGATATCTAAATTGTAGACAGAGGTATTTAAAATTTTATTTTGTATAATGAATTATGTTTCGTTCACTCAGTACTATACAATTGTTTTACTATGGGTACGTGTTTCGGTTCGCTATGAAAAAAGCTGTTTGAATTTGATTTTGTATACTGGATTATGTTTTGTTCACTCAGTACTGAAGAATTATTTCACTATAATGACATATTCGGCTTGTTATGCAGAAAGGAGTATGAATTTGAATATATATAATGAATTATGTTTCGTTCACTGAGTATTATATAAATGTTTCACCATAATGACGTTTTCGGTTCACTATGCAGACCAGCTATGTTGTGGATGAAAAATTTGCCCCAAAGGTGGGAATGATTTTCAAGACACTAGAAGAAGCTGGGAAGTTCTACAAATATTATTCCAAACTTGCTGGTTTTTCTACGAAAATAAGGAACACAACTCGAGACAAAGACAAGATTAAGAATCAACTAATTGTATGCAGTAGAGAGGGGGGTGGAAATCCAATATATCTCCAACTCTAAAGACAAACCCCTCAGCCGGGTTAAACTGTCCAGCCAAGATTTACGTACATATAATGAAGGACGTTGGTCTCTGGACAATTTCCAAAGTTATTTTGAATCACTCACATCCCTGTTGTCCAGACCGGGCAGAGATGCTCAAACAACACAGGGAGCTAAGCATGTTTGTGCATCGCACCATCAAAACCAACGAGGAAGTCGGAATCCTACCGAGCAAAACTTACCAATCATTTGTGGTAGCAGCCGGCAGCCACTGTGAACTAAGTTTTATAGAAAAAGACGTGAGGAATTACATCACAAGGGAAGTACAGAATGTTTCCGAACAAGATGATGCCAAAGAATTTGGGAAGTACCTACTAAGAATGAAATAGAAGAACCAAAATTTCTTCTTCGAGCTCAACCTCAAAGGCGATCACTGCATCAAACATGCATTCTGGGCCAACGCAAGAAGCAGGGCCGCATGTGAGTATTTCGGAGATGTGGTTTCATTCGATACCACCTACAACACAAACATGTATTCCGTTCAGTCACATATAGTTTTAGGTTCAGTGAATTTACAAATTTCGGTTCATCACAATTTGGGTGGTTCAATTTATACAGGTACAATATGGTTTTAGGTTCTTTTATGGGCGTGAATCACCACGATCAGTCGACTCTTCTTGGATGCATGCTAATGAAAATGAGGACATCCAATCATTCGAATGGCTATTCGAGTGTTGGCTCCATTGCACGAGAGGGAAGGCACCAAAAGGCATTCCTACCGACCAATGCACATTGATTCAAAGGGCAATTGAGCTGTGCATGCCAACAACAATTCGCCGGTGGTGCATCTAGCACATCATGAAGAAGATCCCAAACAAACTAAACGACTACAAGGGACATGAAAAAATTGAACAAGAGATGAGCCATATTGTTTGGAACTCGTACACGAAAGACACATTCGATAGAAACTGGAATGATTTCCTCACAAAGTACAACCTTGTAGGCAACAAGTGGCTCTCAGGTAACCGAGGTTTCAATTTTAATTATTTTCATGCCGTTACTTTTTGTTTAAACGTGCACACATTTCGGTTCACTAGAGCCTATGTTTTTAGTTTATTCTGCAGAGTTGTACAAGGATCAGCATTTATGGATTCCAATTTACCTGGATTACCACTTCTAGATCGGGATGAGAAGCACACAAAGGAGCGAGAACATGCACGCATTTTTCAATAAATTCATCACACGCAACAGCTCCCTGAGACAATTCGTGAAATAATACGACAATTGCCTAGCAAGCAAAGAGCAAAGAGAGAGAGAATTCAACGCTGCAGATTTTCATACCGTGATATCGTGTGCAACAAAATCAGCAATAGAGGCCTAGTTTTAGCACGTGTATACCCACGAGAAGTTCAGGAAGTTCAAGCACAATTTAGAGGTAAAGTGAACTGCATCACAAGATCAATGCATTCCACCTTAGGTTTCACAACATACGAAGTTGTAGAGCAGGTTTTCAACTCCACATTCAACAACTTTTTCGTCACTTACAACGCAATATCACGAGAGGTAAAGTGCCAGTGATTGCTGTTCGAGTCAAGGGGCATACTGTGCCCCCATTCCCTGAGCATCCTAAGCTTCGAGCGAGTGGATAACGTGGCACCAAAATACATACTGGAATGTTGGAGCAAGAACTTAAAGAGGAGGCACACACACATCAAGAGCAGCCAAGATGAGCCTCTACTGGAGCTGAGAAGCAAGAGATTCAATGATTTGGTGTTTCGGTCGCACAATATATGCGAATTTACATCCGAGTCCGAGGAGCTGACTGGAATTCTGCACCGGACATTTGACAAGGTCATGGCCGAGATGCAAGAATATCAAGAGAGAAGCAAAGGAAAAAGTTCGTTATCCCACGAAGAAGCGACGTTGAGCGATGTGAACAACCTTCAAAGCCTGCCACGCATCAAAATAAGAGACCGGCTCAAGAACAGACTTGGATCAAACCTGGAAAAAAAGATCTCAAATGCCACGAAGAAAAAGAAAAAGACAGCTCCAAGCGAGGTAAAATTGATTTGCTTTCGATTATGGAAAAATTCATTTGTGCTTTTTGCTAATATACGATTTATTATGTCTTTTGCAGTTGAACTTTTTAGACGGCAGATCAACGATTCATTCAAGCTCCAGCCTTTACAATGCACCGGATATGAATTATCCCAGAGAGGATTATACGAGTTTTAATTTTTATTAATGTACATTTCTTTTCATCCATGTTCAAATTTCAGTTCATTTATGCCATAAGAGGGTTAATTTCTTACTCTTGTTAGTCTTTAATGAATAGTAACTTTTTGTTTTTGATATTAGCTTTTGTGAAATTCTTTATTCAAAAGCTACTTTTTTTATTGAATAGTCAATTTATTGTGTTATGTCAGAGAGTTCAGGTGTTTCTGAAACTAAATACTGATAGAAACATTTTTTTATAATTAGCTCTCTGCTATATTGATATATGCAACTTTTCGGTTCATCCAGTGTATTAATTTCGGTTCACTGTATTTTCTGGGGTTCTTAATATCTTGATAAATACCCTGATTCCATTCACTGTGAACCTAGAACAAAACAACAGCAGACAGTTCCAACAGATATATAAATTAACATCTCAGACCAACGGGACAAGGAATATCCATCTTGAATCAGATAAAAATATTAACATTAGATATATACATTGATATTAAGATTAAATATATAGATTAACATTTACATTAATATTCACATGAATACATTAGATATATACATTGTTTGCTTTTTTAAACAAGTTAAACAAAATATTGTTAATTACAACCAGTCAATCATAGTATATCCTATTTACTCTCTAAATCTCTAGATGTGAATTTACAACAAGGGCTGGAGAGGGCAGCAGATGGCTTTGGGAGTCTTATTGCTTCAGATGTCCGAATTACTTGGTCTTTGATTTTGTTCATTTTGTGCAAGAGAATATATAGACCATATTTGTGCCTGAAGCCATCAATCTTTTCCTACATTTCAGTTGAAAGGAATTAGTTACATAAGAAATAAACCCAAATGAAATGATAAATGAAAGAACTGAAATGATAAATGTCCCAGACCACTGAACCAAACACCATTGATGCACTTAATAAAACATGATAAATAATGAAACAGTTAGAAAAGCACCAAATATCAAGTGAATGAAAATCACAAAGTCCACCGAACCGAACGAAATTCATGTGGTGAATAAATCGTTATAAACTTTCAATCATCAAGAATAGTATTTCTCCATGCAAAAGAAGTCAAGTCAACAGAGTAACAACCAAGTTCAAATTTACATACACTATTAATTTAGAAAGTACTTACTTGTATCCAAGCTTTATATTGATACCTCTTCCCGGGTTTGATCTTTCGAGGATCAATTGTTTCGAGCCATTTCATGAAGGTTGGCTCGCAGTTGTTGCTTCAGTAAACTTCAATGTTGTCGTCACCCCAGCATCTACCACCGCCTCTTTTAGGATTTCAAGCTGTGAACCAATCGGCTCAGAGGGCTGAGTTGGTTGAGAGGGGCGAGCTTGTTGAGATGATGGGGGACTTATCCTAAGGCTAAAGGAAGGCATATCATCTTTCCATTGCCTAGGATGAGCAACACTGCAAGACGATAGAGATATTAAACAAAAATAATATTAAATAATATAGTGAACCGAAATTAATCAATGTGGTGAATCAAAAATATCCGGATATGAACAAGCATAAAACTTACAAATCAGATCGTGCTTCTTCTTCTAATTGTCGTGCCATCGGAGCTTCTTATTGTTGTTGTTGTTGTTGTTTGGGAGGGCAGCTACATTAAATAGAAAAGAGTTCAGTAACGACGCAGAATTATTATGCTGTGCCATTAAAACTAATAAAAAGAATTCTAATTACCAGCTAGACTAAAAGATTATAAAAAATGATATTAATTAAAACTTACACATTCATTGGAAGTTCTGGATCAATATTCCTTGGGGAAGATTCCTCAGTAGACTGCTTTTGTTGTTTCAATTATTGTGTCGGTGCTTTTTCGCAGGGCTACTGTTGTGGTTCCAAAGGGCTATTGTTGCGGTTCCAAAGGGCTGCTACATTAAACAGAAAATAGTTCAATAATTATCCCAAATTGTTATCGTATTCCATTAAAATTAATAAAAAGAATTTTATATGCAACTTACTCATTATCAGAAGTTTCTTGTGTTTGACTTTTCGGAGGGACATAGATAAAGTCATCTTTCATCAACTCTTCCTTAAGAGAACTTGGAAGAGACAACGCAATAGGAGCTCTAAGGAATGTAAACAAGGAAGAAGTTAATGTTGAATAATTAGAATTGGTTCTGAGAAACAGAAATTTGCACAAAAACTCACATTTCCAAAGGTTCAGAACGAGTTTCTCGAACTTCAATGATTTGTAGCTCAGAATCAGGTTTAGCACTAGTAACATTTAAACACGTTTTCTGTGTGATTAATTAAACAAAAATTATTACCTAAATCTAAAAGAGTAACATAAATATTTTTAACTTACACTGGTGGAGTTTTAGAACTCTTTCTTGGATGGATTTTCTTTTTTCTAAAATATTTTACCGGACTTTCCGGGGTTTTTTTTAAAAGATAACAAATTAAAATTAGAAACCAAGATTAAAAGCAGAGGTCTAGAAACACATGAAATTCATTTTTGGAAACTACTGAACTGAAAGTAAAGCCTGCAATGAACCAATTTACCTGGTATTTTTCGAGGCATTTAGAGACGGTGTGGAGCTTGCCTGAGTCTGTAAGCGAGGTTCGCTACCCAGATTTACAGTCGGCAGTCTAAGCAAGATAACTAAATATTAGTAATTGAATTAAGAGGAATTAAAAAAGTTTCTAGCAAAAGTCAGCAAAGAAAGAAAAATAACTCGATATAAGAAACCGAATCTTACGTCTCAGAGAAATCATTTTGCGCCTCCGTCGAGTAAACTGTTCCAGAGCAATGTTTGCTGTCTGAGCTCCATCATTTATTTTCTTTGATCTCTTTTCTCTTATCGTCTCCAACGCTTGTCTTCTTCTTTCCGCAGTGCTGTCTTTTACTTGTTCAATTCTGGAAGTTCATAAAATAAGTATCAAGGAACCTAAAATGAAAGCATCAATAAAAGAAAATATAATTCAAGAAACTTATTCCTTGTCAGATTTGGTTTGTTTTTTTTTTGCCACCCTCTGTGGTTGTTTTCTTTTTACTATAGTTATTTTTCGATTTTTTTTCTCTGCAACACAGACAAACACATTGAATTTATACTGAAGAAAAATATAAGCAAGAAAAAGACACTAACAATCAAGTGAACGAAACTGACAGACTCTATCGAACTGAACTCAATTAATGTGCTGAATAAAATGTGATACACATTCAATAATCAAGAAAGATATTTTTGTATACAAAGGGAGAAGTAAAGGCACAAACAATCAAGTGAATAAAAACTAGTAAGACTACTGAACCAAAAAATATTTGTAAAAGAAAAATATTTTTAATTAAAAGAAACTCAACTTGAGCAACTCCACTAAACAATATCACATTTGTAATTTACTTAACAAGCATATATAATACTTATTGTTACTAGCTTTTAGATTTGCTTGTGCTCTCTGAATCACAGGCTTCCTTTTTTTGCTTTGTTTTTTAACCACCTTCTGTGGTTGTTCTTTTTTCTTTGTGGCAGTTTTTTCAATTTCTTCTTCTCTATAATACATAAGAACAAGCGCATAAGAATAACTTTAAGCAAATACAAGTTAAATGAAATCAATATGAAGATCAAACTTACTGGTGTTCGGAGTCACTTTTGCTTTCTGAATCCGTGGGACTGCTTTTTAGTTTGTGTTGTTGTTTCTGAATTTGTCTCAACAAGATTTTATTTTTTAACCACCCTCTGTTGTCTTGTTCTCTTTGCTGGTGGTATTTTGTCGAATTCGGATTCAAATTCAGATTTGGAAAATCTGTCTTCTTCCGAAGAAGAATCCAGATCAACAATTTTCTTTTTTTTTTCTTTCTTTCCTTTTTCTTTCTTCTCTAACTTCTTTGTTTATGTTTTTTTCTTCTTTATTTGCTTTCTATATAGAAGTCCCTAAAATAGAAACTTATTTAATGAGAAATACACTAACAATCAGCTGAATCAACATGAGCAACCCACTTAACTGAATGATACTAATGTGCTAAATAAAACGCTATAAAACGTGATAATTATTTAATCATCAAAAAAAAATATTTTTGCATGCACAAGGACTCAATTGAACACACTAACAATCATGTGAACCAAAGGAAACAAGCCCACTGAACTGAACAAGATTCTTATGGTGAATAAAATGTGACAAATATTTTAATCATCAAGAAAAACGTTTCTGTATACACAAGGATTCAAATAAACACATGACAAGCAGAAAATTGCCAGTTAAAAATTTCTAATAAACTAACGTTGTAAGTACAGTTCTTAACTGACTAAAATTTCGCTTATCAATTTAAAAGGGATTATCACAAATTTAGAATTAATTAACTGGGAGTAGAATTCCCAGGTCGTTTCCCAAAGAGTTGACACAGCAGTGTAGATTATTGATCAGGAGTTTTTCAAGAAAATTTAGAGTTGGGTAACAGAAAAATAAATGATTATCAATTAAAGCAATAAAAATTAACAAGAGGTTTTATATATTTAAACTAAAAAGCCTTGATTAGGAGAAGATTAATCGAAATTTCTATCCTTGTTGATTTTTCCAATTATAATAGTAAGAGGTTGTTGCTTCTACTTAGTTATCCTTTACCTAATAAAGGAAAGTCAAGTAACTAAACCAAATCTGATTCACAAGTCCTAATCCCCTCCTAGGGAAGGATTAGAGTTAGTGAATAGAGAGTCAGCCAACAACTTCCAATTACAAGTTAATACTTGAGTATTCCAACTCAAGGACTTACTATTAATCAACTCCAAAGTCAAGTTGGGAGTCTACTCCATTGACATGGATGCCATTTTTGCAAACATATAAAGGGAGTGGAAAGAAGACATGGTAATTAAAATTAATTTAGTAAAAGTAATTTTTTAATAAATTAATTGGAGATAATCAAACAAATAATGGAATTAAATATAAAAATAACTCTTTGCATTAATAAATTCCAAAATCAAAGATATCCATATATGACTCTAAACAATCTGAATCGAAAACAAAAGAGTAAGGAAATAAGAAAGAAAACTATAGTGATAGAGACTTCGATCGAAGGTAGTAACTCTCTCAAGAACCAATCCAAAAGCATAAAACTAAAAAATCTAAGAACGAGAAGAACTCTAGAGGAAGTAGTGTTTTTCTCTCTAAGAAAAACTCAAAAACTCAAAACTAAACTCAGTTGATGTGAATGTGTGTTGAGTCTCTCCTTTCCCCATGCGTGCGCGTCGATCCTCGCTGGTTAACTCCTTTGTTTCTTGTGTTTCTTCGACTTTTGCATGCTTTCTTTCCATCCTCTAAGCCATTTCTGCCCTATAAAGCCTGAAAACACTTAACACATAGATCACAGCATCTAATGGTATAAAGGAAAATTAAAAATTGACAATTTAAAGGCTTAGGAAGCAAGTTTTCAATCATAGAACAAAATTAGGAAGGCAAATGTAAAACATTCAAATTACATGAATAAGTGTGCGAAGAACTGATAAAAACCACTCAATTTAGCACAAGATAAACCATAAAATAGTGGTTTATCAATCTTCCCACACTTAAATATTAGCATGTCCTCATGCTAAGCTCAAGGAGACCAAAAGAATAAATGGGGATAATAGGACTCATGCAATGCAATGCAACCTATGTATATGAATGTAACTATATGCTAAGATGTTTCTACCTACTTGGTTAAAAATGAACAAGTTCTCCAAGACAAACAAAAAATCAGATTCCACTAATTCAAATCACACAATAAGAGGCAAGTAAACTTGTAAGAAGATAGCTCATGAAAGCCGGAAACACAGAATCAAGTATTGAACCCTCACTGGAAGTGTATATGCACTCTAATCGCTCAGATGTCTAGGGTTAATCCACTCTAATCTCCTCTAGTCATGATTTATAAAACTTTATTCTTCATCTAACCCATTGATGAGCGGATAATTTATACACTTTTTGGCACTATTTTTAGTATGTTTTTGGTATGATCTAGTTAGTTTTTAGTATATTTTTATTAGTTTTTAGCTAAAAATCACTTTTCTGGACTTTACTATGAGTTTGTGTGTTTTTCTGTGATTTCAGGTATTTTCTGGCTGAAATTGAGGGACCTGAGCAAAAATCTGATTCAGATACTGAAAAGGACTGCAGATGCTGTTGGATTCTGACCTCCCTGCACTCGAAGTGGATTTTCTGGAGCTACAGAAGCCCAATTGGCGCGCTCTCAACGGCGTTGGAAAGTAGACATCCTGGGCTTTCCAGCAATATATGATAGTCCATACTTTGCCCAAGATTTGATGGCCCAAACCGGCGTTCAAAGTCACCTCAAGAAATCCCAGCGTTAAACGCTGGAACTGGCACCCAAATGGGAGTTAAACGCCCAAACTGGCATAAAAGCTGGCGTTTAACTCCAAGAAGAGTCTCTACACGAAAATGCTTCATTGCTCAGCCCAAGCACACACCAAGTGGGCCCGGAAGTGGATTTTTATGTCATTTACTCATCTCTGTACACCCTAGGCTACTAGTTTTCTATAAGTAGGACCTTTTACTATTGTATTAGAGGACTTTGGTAGCTATCTTCATTTTCATGCTATCTTAGATCATTGGGAGGCTGGCCATTCGGCCATGCCTAGACCTTATGCTTATGTATTTTCAACGGTGGAGTTTCTACACACCATAGATTAAGGTGTGGAGCTCTGCTGTACCTCGAGTATTAATGCAATTACTATTGTTCTTCTATTCAATTCCGCTTGTTCTTTGTCCAAGATATCACTTGTTCTTCAACTTGATGAATGTGATGATCCGTGACACTCATCATCATTCTCACCTATGAACAAGGTGACTGACAACCACTTCTGTTCTGCAAGCAATCAAGGCTCTAGTGAATATCTCTTGGATTCCTGATTGCACGATGCATGGTTGATCGCTTGACAACCGAGTGCTCGCCTGACAAACGAGCCAACCATTCCGTGAGATCAGAGTCTTCGTGGTATAGGCAAGAACTGATGGCGGCATTCAAGAGAATCCGGAAGGTCTAACCTTGTCTGTGATATTCTGAGTAGGATTCAATGACTGAATGACTGTGACGTGCTTCAAACTCCTAGCAGGCGGGGCGTTAGTGACAGACGCAAAAGTATCGATGGATATTATTCCGGCCTGACCAAGAACCGACAGCTGAATTCCGCGTGCCGTGACAGGGCATATGCAATCGCTTTCACTGAGAGGATGGGAGGTAGCCATTGACAACGGTGAAACCCTACACGAGCTTGCCATGGAAAGGAGTAGGTAGGATTGGATGAAGACAGTAGGAAAGCAGAGAGACGGAAGGGAAGGCATCTTCATGCGCTTATCTGAAGTTCCTACCAAAGAATTACATAAGTATCTCTATCTTTATCTTTTATGTTATTTTCGTTCATCACCATATCCATTTGAGTTTGCCTGACTAAGATTTACAAGATGACCATAGCTTGCTTCATACTAACAATCTCCGTGGGATCGACCCTTACTCACGTAAGGTATTACTTGGACGACCCAGTGCACTTGCTGGTTAGTTGTGCGAAGTTGTGTAATGCCATGGAATTGAACCACCAAGTTTTTTTGAGTTCATGACCAGGGATTATGAGAGTTGTGAAAAGTATTGTTCACAATTTCGCGCACCACCCATCAACAAATATCTAATGTACAAATGCAAATATCATGAGGGCTTTTCAATGTTGTAATAGGGCTAAGGTAAGGGTGAGGATATATGTATGGCCAAGTGAGGTATAATTTAAATCTTTGACTAACCTAAGTTCTCACCTAACACACAACACACACTCTATGTAATTTTAAAATCATTCTTAGCTACCCAAATTCTCACTTTTGCATATTTTCACATACTCATGTATCAATTTTCAATTCCACTACATATGCATTGATCTTTTATTGAACTTAGCATTAGGGTGATTTTATCCCCTATTCATTTATCCTTTTTTTTTAACATGAATGAAAACATAATATAGCAATGCATATGGTTTTTCTGATTTTACATGAGTAAGCACCCAAATTCTCAATATTTGTCGGTAAAAACACAACACATTCTCATCAGCCCAAGTTCCCACATTTCCCACACTTAGTTGGCACACACTATCTTTAGCTAACCAAAGATTCAAATCGGGTAATTGATTGTTTTTCCGCTTAAGGCTAGTGATGTGGTAATATAAAGAATAAATGGGGATTAAAAAGGCTCAAAGTGACAAACAAGGGTAAATTAAATGGTAGGCTATTTGAGATAAGTGAGCTAATAACAAATAATAGTCTCAATCACATATATGCATGAATGTATACTAAATAATAGACATATAGAATGGAACAAAGCCAAGATTACAATCATAGAGAAGAAAACACACAAGAATGAAAATTATGGTTAAATAATGTAACCATATAATTAAGCTCAAAATCTCACAGGTTGTGTGTTCTTAGCTCTAAATCATGTTCCAATTTAAAATCTTCAAACAAGTTTGACAAAAATTTTAATTTAAATTAATGAAATGCTATAAAATAGGGTCTTAAAGAAAAACTTATTACTTTGACCAAGTAGAACATACATGCATGCAATTATTATCATGCAATCTATCCTATCTAACAAAAGAAAAATAGCATATTGGTGTTAAGAAAGAGAGAGAGAGATTACCTCCGGAAGTCAGGTACTGACCTCCCCACACTTAAGGCTTGGCACGATCCTCCGTGCCATTAATAAGGAGCAAGGTGGGGCTAAGAGTGTCTCCTCCACTGGTCGGGTCGTCATGGCTCCCCGTGCTGCTAGGTGAGAGGGAGTCCGGGGTGTCCTTCTCTTCTGGAGGTGGGTGAGTACCAGCAATGAGCTCCTTCAGATAAGTGTATCGGCACTTGTTACGGCACTCTATTTGCTCCATCCACCGGTCTTTCCGGTCTAACCTCTAAAGGATCTGAAGGAACATCTGAGTGGTGGATGGTGCCTGAGGTGTGGATGATGATGGGGCTGAGGACGAAGGAGTGTCTAAAGATGGGCCCGCATATCGGCTCACAGAAGGTACTAGAGGTCTGATATACTTCCCATTCGGGACATACTGATCATCCTTTGGGATCATGGCTTTCGTATCCCCAGCCCGATAGGAGACACTTGCTGCAGATACCAAATCTGTAACCAGTGTGGGGAAGAGTAGGATGCCCGCAATCTGTACGTGTCCCATGGCCTGCCGGATGTATCTTGGTAAGTTGAGGAGTTACTCTGTAAGAATGCACCAGATGAGAACAGCCATGTCCCCAGTGAAGGTGGACTCGTGAGTGCTCGGGAAGACATAGTGGGACATAATCTGTGCCCACATGCGAGCCTCCAAGGTAAGTGCTTGAGCTGAGATACTCTTAGGTCGAGTCCGATATTGTCCATAGATCTATGTGCTGCCAGGTTGTGCTATGACTCCAAGGACGCTATGCCAGTCAAACTGGTATGTCTAACACTTGAGAGAGGCCTCTTGATAGGCGTCCAAACCCTATCGGCTAGGTGGAAGATCTAATACTCTCTGTATGGCACCTTCGGAGACGGAGACTTGCTTTTGGCAAATATAGATAGACTGTAAGGTGGGCGAGTGAAAGTTGGAGTAGAATTCAACTACCCAAGATAAGTTGCCTCTCGCGGTTGCGTTATTAAGAATTCTCACTGTCTCCTTTCAATGCGGGGCTCCACAAAGTCAACTAAATGCATCGGAAAGATGAGGAGGTGCTCATTATTGTAGTTTCTCTCTGCTAAGATGGGAAACATCCACTCACAGTAACAGTTGGTGAACCGTGTGGGGTCCCGTGCGGGAAATGCTCTCTCTGCTTCATCAACTCTGATAATCCTCTTCACCTGCTTAGTAGAGGACTTGACTATTGTGGATGGTGGTGCCTTGGCAGTGCTCTTTTAGTTCCTCTCTTCACTGGTGTCTTGTCAGAAGCCTTTTCTTTGCCTTTCTTGGTGGCCATCCTGAGGAAGGAAGAAGGAAAAGGGATGTCAAAAATAGAGAACTAAAAACTGGATTGAAGAAAGTTCAAGTGATAATGAATGCCAAAGGAAATAAACAATGTCTTGAGTGCAGGGTAGCTACAATATGCACATGGGGCAGCAATTAAAATTATTAAGGCATGTCATAACAACTAGATACAAGAGGGTTAAAAGCATGCAAATAATAGGCATGAGAAGCATAGCTCAAGCATCAATAGCAAAAATAATGATCACATGTAACATGAAAATGAGCACTTGAATGTTGATAATTAATGACTAATATACTCAACTTACATGGAATACAAATGTTGTGGAAAAGAGGCATTAAAGTGTAAGAGAAAAATAGATAAAAATCAAAATGCCATGTAAGCCTTTTCATAAACACTTGGTGTACAATATAAAAATAAGCATTAAAGTAATTAATCCATGAAAATATGAGACCTAAAATAGAATGTCAATTGTCAAATTACTCCTCATAATATCCACAAGCTAAAATATAGTAAAGTAATCATCCAAATAAAGCTCCAACACCAACATAAAAATGCAAGATAAGGGAATGAAAGAGAAATAAAAAATAACTAAGCTAATAGAAAACTAAAATTAAATAAAAACAAATAAATGCAATAAATAAAAGAAGAATGAAAGAGTAGAGGAGAGAAGAAGAAGAGAAACCTTAAGAAGAAAGTGAAAATAGGATGTTGAGTGGGAGTAAGAATGAAAGAAGAGGAGTGAGAATGGAAGAGGAGAAGAAAAGGAGATTGTAGTTGCCGGAGTTAATGGTCTCCGGTGGTGGTCCGCCGGTGGTGAGGGGAGAAGGGAATAAGAAAGAAGTAAGAAGTAGGAGGAGGGAAAGAATGAAGAAGGAAGAAGCAAGAATTAGGATTCAATGAGAATTAGGATTGGAAGGGGAGAGAAAATTGAAAGTGGCGGCGCGCTGAATAAGTGATGCGGCGCATGCGACGCGCACGCGTCCATCATGCGTACGCGTGGGTTGCGCAAAAGTGGAGGTGACACGCAAGCGTCTGTCACGCGTACGTGTGACCTTAGTTGTGTCAGTCGCGTGATTCCAACGTCGTGCACGCACAACTCTCTGTTCGATTTGCAATGGGGCAAGAATTGCATATGACGCGTGCGCATGTAGCACGCTCACGCATGGATGGTCTTAAAGTGAAGATGACGCGTACGCGTCGGGGACACGTACGCGTGGGGTGAGTTGTGCCTCTAGCACACTTCCTGCGTCAGACCATCATAACTCTCTGTCAAAACACTTGTTTACGCCAATTTCCATGTCCTCGCGTGCGCATCATAGACGCTTACGCGTGGGTAGCCAAAACCACTGGTGACGCGTACGCGTGAGGCACGCGTATGCGTGGGTTGGCTTGTGCACTAAGCACGCTTCCTGCACAGCTCCCGCAGAACTCTCTGTTCAATTCTAATGTGTTGCGCATTCACGCATGACGCGTACGCGTCATGGACGCCTGCGCGTCGAATACGTCTTTTTTTATGTTATATGAATGCAACATAGAAGTAATTATGCAGAACGTAACATTGATAAAAATAAAATAGAACTAAGAATAAAAATGAAAGATCGTACCATGGTGGATTGTTTCCCACCTAGCACTTTTCTTTAACGTCCTTAAGTTGGACGGTCCACAAGCTCAGTCTTCTTCTTGTACTGGATTCTTCAAGAGGAAGATCTCCAGCTCCTTGTTGCTCTTCATCTTCTCACAATGGTATAGCTTCAAGCGGTGGCCATTTACCTTGAAGAAGGTGGGGCTTGAAGGGTTACTCAGGTGGAAGACTCCATAAGGTTCAGCCTTCTCCACCCTATATGGTCTTTCTCACCTTGACCTCAACTTTCCTGGCATGAGTCTCAGCCTTGAGTTATAGAGGAGGACCAAATCCCCAGCTCTAATCTCTTGATATTCTTGTTGTGCACCGCCTTCACCTTTTCCTTATAGAGCCGTGAGTTCTCATATGCTTCTAGCCAAAGGCATTCCAATTCCTGCAATTGCAGCTTCCTTTCAATGCCGGCTCCCCCAATCCTAAGTTGCATTCCTTCACTGCCCAGTATGTCTTGTGTTCCACCTCTACTGGAAGATGACAAGCCTTCCCGTAAATGAGGCAGAATAGACTCATTCCGATAGGTGTCTTGTATGCGGTCCGATAAGCCCAAAGCGCATTTGCCAGTCGAGAACTCCAGTCCTTCCTGTGAGGCTTCACAATCTTCACTAATATGCGCTTGATCTCTTTATTTGACACCTCGGCTTACCCATTGGTCTGGGGGTGGTAAGCTGCGCCACCTTGTGAATGCATGATGCCTTGTTTCTTCAGCAGACCTGTCATTCTCCTATTACAGAAATGAGAGCTTTGATCACTCACGATTGCTCGTGGTGATCCAAAGCAACAAATTATATTATTCCTAATAAAAGAAACAACAACGTTAGCATCATCAGTACGGGTAGGAATTGCTTCTACCCATTTAGAAACATCGACAGCTAACAAAATGTATAAGAAACCATTAGAATTTGGAAATGGACCCATGAAGTCAATACCCCAAACATAAAAAATTTCACAGAACAACATAAGTTGTTGGGGCATCTCATTCCTATTGGATATATTCCTAAACCTTTAGCATTGGGGGCAAGAGTCACAAAAAGTGCTAGCATCCTTAAAAAGTGTGGGCCACTAGAATCCACAGTCTAAAATTTTTCTAGCAATTCTCTGAGGACCAAAGTGTCCACCACTCTCAGAAGAGTGGCAGGCCTCTAAAATTGACTGAAATTCTGATTGTGGCACACATCTTCTAATTATTTGGTCAGCACCACATCTCCACAAATATGGGTCATCCCATATGTAATACTTGGACTCGCTTTTGATCTTGTCCTTTTGATGCTTTGTAAAATTAGGAGGAAAGGTACGACTAACCAAATAATTAGCTATAGGTGCATACCAAGGAACCACCTCAGATACTTCTTGCAAGATATCAAGTGGAAAAGCATCATTGATAAGAGTGGAGTCACTTTTAATATGTTCCAGGCGACTCAAGTGGTCCGCCACTAAATTTTGGGAATCACTCCTATCTTTGATTTCTAAATCAAATTCTTGCAACAGCAGTATCCAACGGATTAACCTTGGTTTAGACTCTTATTAGCTAACAGATATTTTAGAGCTTCATGGTTTGAGTATACTACCACCTTAGTACCAAGTAAGTAGGCTCGAAATTTATTCAGAGCAAAAACAATAGCCAGTAGCTCTTTTTCAGTAGCTCGAAATTAGAAGCATAGGCAATTATACAAGGATTCTTACCTTCGCGCTGAGCCAGCGCCGCTCCTACCGCATAGTTGGATGCGTCACACATGATTCCGAACGGCCTACTCCAGTCAGGCCCTCTCACAATAGGAGCTTGGGTCAAGGCAACCTTCAGCTTGTCAAATGCCTCCATGCAGTCTTCACTCAGCTCGAACTCTACATCCTTCTGCAGTAGGCAGGATAAAGGCAGTGCTACCTTACTGAAGTCTTTGATAAATCGCCGGTAGAAACTTGCATGACCAAGAAATAAACAGACTTTCCTCACAGAGAAGGGTAAGATAAACAAGAAATAACATCTACCTTTACTGGATCAACAGATATACCAGTATTAGAAACAACATGGCCTAGAACAATACCTTGTTTTACCATAAAATAACATTTTTCAAAATTTAGTACAAGGTTCGAACTAACACACATTTCTAATACTCTAGCTAAACTATCCAAGCAAAGGTCGAATGAATCACCATACACACTAAAGTCATCCATAAAAACCTCCATACAAGTCTCAAGAAAATTTGAGAAAATACTCATTATGCACCTTTGGAACATAGCCGGTGCATTACATAAGCCGAAAGGCATCCTCTTGTATGCGTATGTTCCAAATGGACATGTAAAAGTAGTTTTCTCCTGATCTTCAGGAGCTATATGAATTTGAAAATATCTTTTATAACCATATAGAAAACAATAGTGCGATTTACCTGACAGGCGATCAAACATTTGATCGATGAAAGGCAACGGGTAATGATCCTTGCGAGTGGCCTGGTTCAGACGACTGTAGTCAACGCACACCCTCCAAAAATTTTGCACTCTAGTAGCCATGAGTTCCCCATGCTCATTTTTCACTGTGGTAACGCCAGACTTCTTCGGAACTACCTGTACTGGGCTAACCCATTCACTATCTGAGATTGGATAAATGATGTCAGCTTCTAGCAGTCTGGTTACTTCCTTCTTCACCACTTCTAAAATGGTGGGATTCAGCCGCCTTTGAGGTTGACGGATAGGCCTTGCTCCCTCCTCTAGAAATATCTGGTGCTCACAAACCTGAGGACTTATACCTACTATGTCTACCAAGCTCCACCCAATAGCTTTCTTGTGTCTTCTCAGCACATTAAGCAGTTGCTCCTCCTGTTGGGAAGTGAATTCCTTTGAAATTATGACCGGGAGCTTCTGATTATCCTCAAGATAAGCATACTTGAGGTGGGGTGGAAGTGGCTTCCATTCCATTTTCAGATCACGGCTTGGTACTTGATCATCCGGAGCCATTGAAGGTAGCAGGGCGTCCTCAGTATGCTCAGATGGCTTCCCCACACTTGTACATTGCTCCATGTGTATCTCATCCATTGCTTCTTGGTGAACTTCCACCACAGCCTCTTCAATAATGTCATATTGGAAGATGGAGTGGTCTTCTGGTGGGTGCTTCATAGCTTTGTCAAGGTTGAAGCTCACTGCTCTTCCACCCACTTCGAGGGAATAGGTACCCGAGAAGGCATCTAATTTAAATCGTGAAGTCTTCAAGAATGGCCTTCCAAGCAAGATGGATGAAGGTCTTCCTGAGTCATTAGGGGGCATCTCTAGAATATAAAAGTCAACAGGAAATGTCAACCCCCTAATGCTCATCAGGACATCTTTCGCAATGCCAACCACCAAGATTATGCTCTTATTTGCCAAAACAAAATGTGCTGCCGACCTTTTCAAGGGTGGGAGCCTCAAGGCATCATATACAGATAATGGCATAATACTCACACATGCACCTAAGTCACACATGCAGTCAATAAATTGTACACCCCCTATGATGCAAGTGACTATGCATGGACCAGGATCCCCATATTTTTCAGGTATAGCACCCATTAAAGCAGAAATAGAGCTACCTAGAGGAATAGTTTCTAAATCATTTATTTTATCTTTATGCATGCACAAATCTTTTAGAAACTTAGCATATTTAAGTACTTGTTGAATGGCATCAAAAAGGGGAATAGTTACCTAAACCTTTTTGAAGATCTCTACCATTTTGGGATCAAGCTCCACTTGCTTTTTTGTCCTCCTAGCAAGGTGTGAAAATAGTAGGAATGTCTTCTCTCACAGCATCATCTTCCTTAGGCACTTCATTCCTTGGTTAAGCAACTTCTTTTTCAACCACGTTTTGTACTTCTCCTCTTCTTCAACCTCTTCTATTTCAACAACATTTTCTACTTGAATATCTTCTCTTGAGCTTGGCTCTTCGAAACTCCTCTCTTGTAATGTAGTTTCGGACCTCAAAGTGATGGCGTTGATTCCACCCTTGGGGTTGGGTAAAGGTTGAGAGGAAAGTGCACTAGAGCTTGAAGGTTGGTTGTTAGGGGTATATGGTGGTTCCATTCGGGATATAAGAGCTTGTAGAGTAGAGGTAAGACCAGTAAGACTAGAGGTAAGTGAATTCTGAAGCTCTTTTTGTCCTTGTAGAATAGAACGTAGTGTTTCATCTTGGTTAGAGGAAGGGGGAGGGTAGGTGATTTGAGGGGCTTGTTGTTGGTTGAATGGAGGTGCTTGGTATTGCCTTTGGTGAGGTGCTCGGTATGGAAGGTTCTGTTGGTTCTGGTTCTGTTAATAGTTATTGTTGTTCCACCTTTGATTTTGACCGGTGTTTCTGCCTCTTTGGTTGTAGTTGTCCCTCCATCCTTGGTTGGAATTGTCTCTCCATCCTTGGTTGGAGTTCTCTTGCCAACCCTAATTGTAGTTTCCACCTGGATTCGGACGGTCGTAGAAATTATGGGGAGCCGCCAAGGTGTTGTCTTCCTGTTGGAGTTGAGGACATTCATAAGTGTAGTGAGAATAGCAAGCGCATATTCCACACACTCTCTGAGGGACTAACTGTTGACAATGTTGTTGTGGAGGAGGTGGAGGTTGTTATTGATTAAGCTAGAGCTGCTTCAGTATATTGGTCATCTCTCCCAGAGTCTTTGTGAGTGCAGCTGTCTCACTGCTAGAGGAAACTTCCGCAATAGCCTTGTGATGATTGTTCCTCTGCCTTGCATTTTGGGTGGACTCAGCTAGATCGGTAATCAGTTGCTATGCTTCTGTCACCGTCTTGTACTTAGTCAGAGAGCCATTACTTGCTGCATCTAAGAGGGTCTTGTCTCTAGGCTTCATGCCTTAGCTAAAGTAGCTAATCAACACCAACTGGTCAATCTTGTGGTGGGGACATGAATCTAGGAGGTTCCTGAAGCGTTCTCAATACTCATAAAGAGTCTCTGATTCGCCTTGGATAATGCAGGAAATTTCTTTCCTCAGTCTATCGGTAACCTCTGCTGGAAAGAACTTGTCCAGGAATTTCCTTCTGAGCAGATCCCAGTTAGTAACAACTGCTTCAGGTTGAGTGTAGAACCACTTCCTTGCCTTTTCCTCATGAGAAAATGGGAAGGCATATAACCAGATAGTAGTCTCATCCACACCATGCCGCCTAGTAGTTGAGCAGGCTATCTGAAAATTTCTAAGGTGCTTGATAGGCTCTTGAGCAGGTAAGCCATGAAACTTAGGCAGTAGATTGATCAGAGTGGTCTTCAGTTTAAAATCTACAGCTAGATTTGAATGACGCGCTTGATATGGTTGCAGTGTAAAATCTAGAGCTCCAGCTTCCTGGAGAGTAATCCTTCTGGGCTCCGCCACAGTACCTACACTTAAATCAACAGAATCAGTAGAAGAGGAGCTAGTTTCTTCCTCAAATGACACTTTAAATTCAACCTCAGATAAGACTGGTGAATTAGTAGAAACCCCTTCACCACCCTCGGTGGCTAACCGACGCCGAGCTCGCCTAATACGTTAAATAGTTTTTTCGATCTCAAGATCAAACGCGGCTAAGCTCGGATCCGGTAGTGAACGTGTCATTCAATAAAAGAAACATATAGCTCATGGTAATAAAATATTAAAAGAAAAATGCAATTATGTAAAAAAAATAAATATTTACACCAACCAATAATTTAGCACACTGTTGTAACTCTCCGGCAACGGCGCCAAAAATTGACAGGTAGAAAATTGCCAGTTAAGAATTTCTAATAAACTAACGTTGTAAGTACAGTTCTTAACTAACTAAAATTCTGTTTATCAATTTAAAAGGGGTTGTCACAATTTAGAATTAATTAACTGGGAGTAGAATTCCCAGGTCGTTTCCCAAAGAGTTGACACAGCAGTGTAGATTATTGATCAAGAGTTTTCTGAGAAAATTTAGAGTTGGGTAATAGAAAATAAATGATTATCAATTAAAGCAATACAAATTAACAAGAGGTTTTATATATTTAAAATAAAAAGCCTTGACTAGGAGAAGATTAATCGGAATTTCTATCCTTGTTTATTTTCCCAATTATGATAGTAAGAGGTTTTTGCTTCTACTTAGTTATCCTTTACCTAATAAAGAAAAGTCAAGTAACTAAACCAACTCTGATTCACAAGTCCTAATCCCCTCCTAGGGAAGGATTAGAGTTAGTGAATAGAGAGTCAGCCAACAACTTCCAATTACAAGTTAATACTTGAGTATTCCAACTCAAGGGCTTCCTATTAATCAACTCCAAAGTCAAATTGGGAGTCTACTCCATTGACATGAATGCCATTTTCTCAAACATTAAAGGGAGTGGAAAGAAGACATGGTAATTAAAATTAATTTAGTAAAAGCAATTTTTTGAACTAATAAATTAATTGGAGATAATCAAACAAATAATAGAATTAAATATAAAAATAACTCTTGGCGACATTATTTTATATCTCGAAATTGGCGCATCCCAATCTGATGTACCAATCTTTCAAAAGAAGATTTTGGGAGTGACTTTGTGAATAAATCTGCCAGATTATCATTTGAGCGGATCTGTTGGACATCAATTGTCCTTTGATTTTGAAGACCATGAGTGAAGAAGAATTTGATAAAAATATGCTTTGTTCTATCACCTTTGATATATCCGCCTTTAAGTTGAGCAATACATGCTGTATTATCTTCAAACAGGACAGTTGGAGCTATCTTATGATCAATCAGTCCACATGATGACAGAATATATTGGATCAAACTTCTCAGCCAAAAACACTAGCGACTATCTTTATGTATCGCTAGTATTTCGGCATGATTAGAGGATGTTGCGGCAATAGTCTGTTTCGTGGACCTCCATGATATAGTTATACCACCATATGTGAATAGGTATCCTGTTTGAGATCTCCCTTTGTGTGGATCAGACAAGTATCCAGCATCTGCATAGCCAACTAGTTGTGACTTGAATCCATAGGTATAAAACAATCCCATATCAACCGTTCCATGAAGATATTGAAAGATTTGCTTGATTCCACTCCAATGCCTTTTGGTTGGAGAGGAACTATACCTTGCTAGTAAATTCACCGCGAATGATATGTCAGGTCGCGTATTATTAGCAAGATATATTAGCGCTCCAATGGCACTAAGATATGGTACTTCAGGACCAAGGATATCTTTATTCTCTTCTTTAGGACGGAATTGATCCTTCTCCACATCCAAAGATCTTACGATCATTGGGGTACTCAAGGGATGTGACTTATCCATATAAAATATTTTCAAGATCTTTTCTGTGTATGTCGCTTGATGAATAAAGATCCCATTTTTTGTATGCTCGATCTGCAGACCGAGACAAAATTTAGTCTTTCCAATATCTTTCATCTCAAACTTTTCCTTTAGAGATTTTATAATTGTTGGAATCTCTTCAGGAGTTCTAATGATATTTAAATTATCAACGTACAACAATAATAATGAATCCAGATGCAATTTTCTTTATGAAAACACAGGGGCAGATATCATCATTCTTGAATCCGTTTTTGGCCAGATACTCAGTAAGACGATTATACCACATTCATCTGGATTACTTTAGACCATATAAAGATCTTTATAATTTAACTGAGTATAACCCTTGCGAATATTCACTGGATGGTTTAGATATCTTTAGTCCTTCAAGGACTTTCATATAGATATCTCAATCTAATGAGCCGTACAAATAGGCTGTTACCACATCCATTAAATGCATATGCAGTTTATGATATGCAGATAAACTGACCAAATAACGCAATGTTATCGCATCCACTACAGGGGAATACGTTTTTTCATAATCTATACCTGGCCTTTGTAAAAAACCTTGTGCCACAAGTCGGGCTTTATAGTGCACAACTTCATTTTTATCATTTCGTTTTCTCACAAATACCCATCGGTATCTAATAGGTTTTACATCTTCAGGTGTACAGACTACAGGTCCAAAGACTTCACGTTTTGCAAGTGAGTCTAATTCAGCCTTCATGGCTTCTTCCCATTTTGGCCAATCATTTTTTTGTCGACATTCTTCGACTGATCTTGGCTCAAGATCTTTACTTTCATGCATGATATTCAATGCCACATTATATGCAAATATTTCATTGACAATTGTCTTATTTCGGTCCCATTTCTCTCCTGTAAAGACATAATTTATCGAGATCTCATCATTTTCGCAATTTTCAGGTACCTGAACGTCTTCTGGCGTTAAAATTATATCAGAATTTTGGACAACTGCAGGTGTCTTTACTGTGTCTTTTTCAACAGGAATAGTATTTACCTCTTTTCTCTTTTAAGGATTTTTATCTTTGGAACCGACAGGCCTGCCACGCTTCTGGCGTGTATTTGCTTCAGTGGCTATTTGTCTTACTGGGACATCAATTCGAATTGGGGCATTTTCCATCTTGCCACGCTTCTGGCGTGAATTTGATTCAGTGGCTATTTGTCCTACTGGGACATCAATTCGAATTGGGGCATTTCCGCTGGTATATAAGATTTGGTTTTCCTCTTTGTATCGAAAAATGTATCAGTCAATTCATTTACTATTCTTTGCAAATGTATAATCTTTTGAACTTCTAGTTCACATTTCCCTGATCGAGGATCAATGATGATGCATTCCAATTAAGTTTCTTTTCAGGAAGCTTATTCTCTCCCCCTAATGTTGAAAATTTTGATTCATCAAAATGACAATATGCAAACTGGGATTTAAATACATCTCTAGTTTGTATCTCAAGATACCTCATTATAGAGGGAGAATTATATCCAACATATATCCCCAATTTTCTTTGGGGTCCCATTTTGGTGCGATTAAGTGGTGCAATGGGAACATATATCGCACACCCAAATATTCTTAAATGGAAAACATTTGGCTGCTGGCCAAAAGCTTATTGCATAGGAAAGAACCGATGGTAACTCGTTGGCCTCAAATGAATAAGTGTTGCGGCATTGATGAGCGGATAATTTGTATGCTTTTTGGCATTGTTTTTAGTAGGTTTTTGGTATCTTTTAGTTAGTTTTTAGTATATTTTTATTAGTTTTTAATTAAAATTCACTTTTCTGGACTTTACTATGAGTTTGTGTATTTTTCTGTGATTTCAGGTATTTTCTGACTGAAATTGAGGGTCCTGAGCAAAAATCTGATCCAGAGACCAAAATGGACTGCAGATGCTGTTGGATTCTGACCTCCCTGCACTCGAAGCGGATTTTCTGGAGCTAAAGAAGCCCAAATGGCGCGCTCTCAACGGCATTGGAAAGTAGACATCCTGGGCTTTCCAGCAATATATAATAGTCCATACTTTGCCCAAGATTTGATGGCCCAAACCGGCGCTCAAAGTCACCTACAGAAATTCCAGCGTTAAACGCCGGAACTGGCATAAAAATTGGAGTTAAACGCCCAAACTGGCATGAAAGCTGGCGTTTAACTCCAGAAAACGTCTCTACACATAAAAGCTTCAATGCTCAGCCCAAGCACACACCAAGTGGACCCGGAAGTGGATTTTTCTGTCATTTACTCATTTCTGTAAACCTTAGGATACTAGTTTACTACATATAGGACCTTTTAACTTTGTAATCAGTATCTTATGACCCCATAACATTTTGTACACGTTCTTTCCACAGTATGAGCCTCTAAACCCCATGGTTGGGGGTGAGGAGCTCTGCTGTGTCTTGATGGATTAATGCAATTACTACTGTTTCTTATTCAATCATGCTTGCTTCCATTCTAAGATAACACTTGTTCTTAATCCGGATGAATGAGATGATCCGTGACAATCATCATCATTCTCAACTATGAACACGTGCCTGACAACCACCTCTGTTCTATCTTAGATTGAGTAGTTATCTCTTGGGTTCTTTAATCGGAATCTTCGTGGTATAGGCAGGACCTGATGGCAGCATTCAAGAGAATCCGGAAGGTCTAAACCTTGTCTGTGGTATTCTGAGTAGGATTCAATGATTGAATGACTGTGACGTGCTTCAAACCTGTAACCTACTGGGCGTTAGTGACAGACGCAAAAGAGTGATTCTATTCCGGTAGGGGAGGGAACCAAACCGGTGATTGGCAGCACTGTGACAGAGTGTGTGCATTAGCTTTCACTGCGCGGATGGGAGGTAGCTGCTGACAACAGTGAGACCCTACACGAGCTTGCCATGGAAGGAGACATGCGTGTTTGATGAAGAAGACAGTAGGAAAGCAGAGATTCGGAAGATGGAGCATCTCCAAACCTCAACCCATTCTCCATTACTGCAGTACAAGTAACCATTACATGTTCTTTTGCTTCTTACAATCAATCCTGATAATTTCTGATATCCTGACTAAGATTTACAAGATAACCATAGCTTGCTTCAAGCCGACAATCTCCGTGGGATCGACCCTTGCTCACGCAAGGTATTACTTGGACGACCCAGTGCACTTGCTGGTTAGTTGTGCGGGGTTGCAAAAGTGTTATTGCAATTTCGTGCACCAAGTTTTTGGCGCCGTTGCCGGGGATTGTTCGAGTTTGGACAACTAACGGTTTATTTTGTTGCTTAGATTAGGACTGTTTTCTTTTTGATGGTTTAGAGTCTTTCAGTTAAGTCTAGTTCATATTCTAAGTTTGGTGTCAATTGCATGCTTTTTGTTTTTCTTCTTTTAATTTTCGAATTTTTTTTATTATTGTTCTTAGTCCCTTTTTGATTCATAAAAGTTCTAAGTTTGGTGTCCTCTTTGTGTTTTTCCTTTAAAATTTTCGAAAAAATTAGTGTTTGATTTTCTAAAATTTTAAGTTTGGTGTCTTTTTGTGTTTTTCTCTTTCCTCTTTTTAAAAATCAAATCTTTTTCATAAAAATTTTTCAATCATATCTTCTTAATTGCTGTTTTCAAAATCTTTTTTTCTTTACTAATTGATTCAGTTCTCAATTTGCTTTGATCTTATTTTATTTTTAAATTTTCGAACTTTATTCTATTTTTCTTTTATCTTATTTTATTTTATTTTAAATTTTCTTTTTTTCGGTTATTTCAAAAATAAATAAAAATAAACAAAATTTATCTCTTTGCAATTATTCTCATTTCCCTTTTGTCCATTATGGACTTAAGTGGAATTAATCAGTCCAAGAGGACTCTGGGGTCCTATGCCAACCCCAGTACAGCTGCATATGGGAGTAGCATCTGTGTACCTCCCATCAAAGCAAGCAGCTTTGAGCTAAACCCTCAACTCATTATCATAGTGCAGCAAAATTGCCAGTATTCCGGTCTTCCAGAGGAAGAACCTACTGAGTTTCTGGCACAGTTCTTACAAATTGCTGACACAATACATGATAAAGAGGTAGATCAGGATGTCTACAGACTGTTACTGTTTCCGTTTGCTGTAAAAGATCAAGCAAAAAGGTGGTTGAATAACCAACCTACAGCAAGCATAAAGACATGGAAACAGTTATCAGAAAAATTCCTGAATCATTTTTACCCTCCAAAAAGGATGACCCAGCTAAGGCTGGACATCCAAGGCTTTAAACAAGAGGATAATGAATCCCTTTATGATGCCTGGGAGAGGTATAGAGGTATGCTAAGAAAATGTCCCTCTGAAATGTTTTCAGAGTGGGTACAGTTAGACATTTTCTACTATGGGCTTACAGAAAAAGCTCAGATGTCTTTAGACCACTCAGCTGGTGGATCTATACACATGAGAAAGACAATTGAAGAAGCTCAAGAGCTTATAGACACTGTTGCTAGAAACCAATACTTGTATTCTAGCAATGAGTTCGTTCCAAAGGAGGAGGTCATGGCATTAGTCACTGATCCTAATCCTCAGGAACAGATGAATGAGCTCAATCAACAGTTGCTCCTGATGACAGAACAGTTAGCAGAATTTAAAGAAATGCTCCATGATACTAAGGTTGCTAACAAGAGCATAGAACTGCAGTTGAATCAAGCAAAACAACAAATATCTAAACAAATAACAGAGG
Organism: Arachis stenosperma; assembly: GCF_014773155.1. Taxonomy (NCBI): domain Eukaryota; kingdom Viridiplantae; phylum Streptophyta; class Magnoliopsida; order Fabales; family Fabaceae; genus Arachis; species Arachis stenosperma. The sequence goes on from NC_080382.1 coordinate 107,013,436, forward strand.
AATGTCAAGCAGTTCAATTGAGGAGTGGGAAGACCTTGAATAACACTGCTCAAAAGAGCAAAAAGCCAAACAAGGAACAATTGACAGAGGACAACCAAACCACTGTTCAAAATCCCTCTGAGGACATTGAGAGCCCAGAGAGGAATATTGGCGTTCAAACGCCAGAAAGGGAAGGAAAGCTGGCGTTAAACACCCATTCCTTGCCCAGTTCTGGCGTTCAAACGCCAGAAAAGGAAGGGAAGTTGGCGTTTAACGCCCAAACTTCACCCATTCCTGGCGTCCAAACGCCCAAGGAGGATCAGACACCTGAGAGTGCTGATAATTATCCCTCTAACAAAGCTTCTTCAACCACTTCTGTAAGGAATAAACCTGCAGCATCTAAGGTTGAAGAATATCAAGCCAAGATGCCTTATCCTCAGAAACTCCACAAAGCGGAACAGGATAAGCAATTTGCTCGCTTTGCAGACTATTTAAGGACTCTTGAAATAAAGATTCCTTTTGCAGAGGCACTTGAGCAAATACCTTCTTATGCTAAGTTCATGAAAGAGATCTTAAGTCATAAGAAGGACTGGAGAGAAACTGAAAAAGTGTTTCTCACTGAAGAATGCAGTGCAGTCATTCTAAAAAGCTTACCAGAAAAGCTTCAAGATCCTGGAAGCTTTCTGATACCATGCACATTGGAAGGCACTTACACCAAGATAGCCTTATGTGATCTTGGAGCAAGTATCAATTTAATACCTGCATCCACTATCAGAAAGCTTGGGTTGATTGGAGAAGTCAAACCAACCAGGATATGCCTCCAACTTGCTGATGGCTCCATTAAACACCCATCAGGCATAATAGAGGACATGATTGTCAAGGTTGGGCCATTTGCCTTTCCAACTGACTTTGTGGTGCTGGAAATGGAGGAGCACAAAAGTGCAACTCTCATTCTAGGAAGACCATTCCTAGCAACTGGACGAACTCTCATTGATGTACAAAAGGGGGAAGTAACCTTGAGAGTCAATGAGGAGGAGTTCAAGTTGAATGCTGTAAAAGCTATGCAGCATCCAGACACACAAGAGGACTGCATGGACGTTGACATTATTGATTCTCTGATAGAAGAGATCAATATGGCTGAAAGCCTAGAATCAGAGCTTGAGGACATCTTCAAAGATGCTCAACCTGATCAAGAAGAACTAGAGGAAGTAAAGGAATTTTCGAAAATTCCTCAGGAAGGGGATAAACCTCCCAAACCTGAACTCAAACCTCTGCCACCATCTCTGAAATATGCATTTCTAGGAGAGGGTGACACTTTTCCAGTGATTATAAGCTCTGCTTTAAATTCACAGGAAGAGGAAGCACTGATTAAAGTGCTAAGGACACACAAGACAGCTCTTGGGTGGTCCATAAGTGATCTCAAGGGTATTAGCCCAGCTAGATGCATGCACAAGATCCTGTTGGAGGATAATGCCAAACCAGTGGTTCAACCACAGAGGAGGCTAAATCCTGCCATGAAGGAGGTGGTGCAGAAAGAGGTCACTAAATTACTAGAGGCTGGGATTATTTATCCTATTTCTGATAGCCCCTGGGTGAGCCCTGTCCAAGTTGTTCCCAAAAAGGGAGGCATGACAGTGGTTCATAATGAAAAAAATGAGCTGGTTCCCACAAGGACAGTCACAGGGTGGCGAATGTGTATTGACTATAGAAGGCTCAATACAGCCACCAGAAAGGATCATTTTCCTTTACCATTCATAGACCAAATGCTAGAAAGACTAGCTGGTCATGATTTCTACTGCTTTTTGGATGGCTATTCAGGCTATAACCAAATTGCAGTAGACCCTCAGGACCAAGAGAAAACAGCATTCACCTGCCCTTCAGGCGTGTTTGCCTATAGGAGAATGCCTTTTGGTCTGTGCAATGCACCTGCAACCTTTCAGAGGTGCATGCTCTCTATCTTCTCAGATATGGTAGAGAAATTTCTGGAAGTCTTCATGGATGACTTTTCAGTATATGGAGACTCATTTAGCTCCTGTCTTGACCACCTTTCACTTGTCCTGAAAAGATGCCAAGAGACTAACCTGGTTTTAAACTGGGAGAAATGTCACTTTATGGTGACTGAAGGAATTGTCCTTGGGCACAAAATTTCAAGCAGGGGAATAGAGGTGGATAAGGCAAAGGTAGAGGTAATTGAAAAATTACCACCACCTGCCAATGTTAAGGCAATCAGAAGCTTTCTTGGGCATGCAGGATTCTACAGAAGGTTTATTAAGGATTTTTCGAAAATTGCCAAACCTCTGAGTAACCTACTAGCTGCTGACACTCCATTTATCTTTGATAATGAGTGTCTGCAGGCATTTGAGACCCTGAAAGCTAAGCTGGTCACAGCACCAGTTATCTCTGCACCAGATTGGGCATTACCATTTGAATTAATGTGTGATGCCAGTGATCATGCCATTGGTGCAGTGTTGGGACAGAGGCATAACAAACTTCTGCATGTCATTTACTATGCTAGCCGTGTTCTAAATGATGCACAGAAGAATTACACAACCACAGAAAAAGAATTACTTGCAGTGGTCTATGCCATTGACAAGTTTAGATCCTACTTAGTGGGATCAAAGGTGATTGTGTACACTGACCATGCTGCTCTTAAATACTTACTCACAAAGCAGGATTCAAAGCCCAGGCTTATCAGATGGGTGTTGCTTCTGCAAGAGTTTGATATAGAAATAAGAGACAGAAAAGGGACAGAAAATCAGGTAGCTGATCATCTGTCCAGAATAGAGCCAGTAGTTGGGGCGTCCCTCCCTTCTACTGAGATTTCTGAGACTTTCCCAGATGAGCAATTATTTGCCATTCAGGAAGCTCCATGGTTTGCAGACATTGCAAACTATAAAGCTGTGAGGTTCATACCCAAAGAGTACAGTTACATGCAGAGAAAGAAATTAATTTCAGATGCCAAGTACTACCTTTGGGATGAACCATATCTCTTTAAGAGATGTGCTGACGGAGTGATCCGCAGGTGTGTACCCAGAGAAGAAGCACAGAGGATCCTATGGCACTGCCATGGATCACAGTATGGAGGACATTTTGGAAGTGAGCGAACAGCCACTAAAGTCCTCCAATGTGGCTTCTACTGGCCTACTCTCTATAAAGATTCCCGAGAGTTTGTGCGTAACTGTGACAGTTGCCAAAGAGCTGGTAATCTGCCTCACGGATATGCCATGCCTCAACAAGGGATATTAGAGATAGAGTTGTTTGATGTATGGGGAATTGACTTCATGGGGCCATTCCCACCATCATACTCAAACACTTACATTCTGGTGGCAGTGGACTATGTATCTAAGTGGGTAGAGGCAATTGCTACACCCACTAATGATACCAAGACCGTGCTGAAATTCCTCCAGAAAAACATTTTCAGCAGGTTTGGCGTCCCCAGAGTGCTAATCAGTGATGGGGGCACTCATTTCTGCAATAAACAGCTATACTCTGCTATGGTTAGATATGGAATCAGCCATAAAGTGGCAACTCCGTATCATCCACAGACAAATGGGCAAGCTGAAGTCTCTAACAGAGAGCTAAAAAGAATCCTGGAACGGACTGTGATGGCCCGAAGAAAGGATTGGGCAAAGAGCTTGGATGATGCTCTGTGGGCATACAGAACAGCATTCAAGACTCCTATAGGTACCTCTCCATACCAACTGGTGTATGGGAAGGCCTGTCATTTGCCTGTGGAACTGGAACATAAAGCCTACTGGGCAACCAGATTCCTAAACATGGATGCACAGTTAGCTGGTGAGAAAAGACTGCTCCAGCTAAATGAGCTAGAGGAGTTCAGACTCAATGCCTTTGAAAATGCAAAAATTTATAAGGAAAAGGCAAAGAAGTGGCATGACAAGAGATTGTCAACCAGAGTCTTTGAGCCAGGACAAAAAGTTCTGCTCTTCAACTCCAGGCTCAAATTGTTTCCAGGAAAACTCAAGTCCCGGTGGAGGGGTCCGTATGTGATTACAGGAGTATCACCATATGGATATGTTGAGCTTCAGGATACTGATTCTGACAAGAAGTTCATTGTTAATGGACAGAGGATCAAGCACTATCTTGAAGGAAATTTTGAGCAGGAATGCTCAAAACTGAGGCTTGAGTGATTCTCAGTGAAAGTCCAGCTAAAGACAGTAAAGAAGCGCTTGCTGGGAGGCAACCCAGTCATTAGTAGGTTGTATGATTAAGTCTTACAGAGGCAAGTATCAAAAATGAAGGGATTCACAGAGTTACAGAAGGATTCAGCTCAAAAAGCAGAGAAAATGAGCTTACTGGCGAAAAAACGCCAGTAAGGGACATTTTGGGCGTTAAACGCCAGAATGGGCACCATTCTGGGCGTTTAACGCCAGGTGTGCAGCATCACTGGGCGTTCAGAAAAACGCCCAGTGAGGAAGGTTTTCTGGCGTTTAACGCCAGCCAGGGTACCTGGCTGGGCGTTAAACGCCCAAAATGGGCAACAAATGGGCGTTAAACGCCAGAATGGGTGCCATTCTGGGCGTTTAACGCCAGCTTGGTGGGGGGACCACAATTTTGTTTTCAAATCAGATTTTTTCAAACTTTCCTTTTCTCACCCATACTTTTCTACAAAATCACACTTCAATCATTCATCATTCACCTTCAAATCTTTAAAAATCAAAACCTCTTTTTCAAATCTATTTCAAATCAATTACAAACATTGTTCAAAAATTTCACCCTTTTCTCAATTTCTTCTCATATCTTCTCAAATCTCCTTTCAAATTTTTATTTTTTCGAAATCTCTTCTCCCCTCCCTTATAAATTCACGTTTGGAACCCCCTTTTGCCCACACCATTCGAATTTTCTCTTCCTCCCCCTCTCTTCTCTCTTTCCTTTTGCTTGAGGACAAGCAAACCTCTAAGTTTGGTGTGCTTTTCCGTGATCACTAAGCCAAGATTCATCAATATCATGGCTCCTAAGGGAAAACAAACCAATTTAAGAGGCAAGAAAGAGAATAATCCAAAGAATCTTTGGAATGAAGAGAAGTTCTTAACCAAAGAACATGAAGACCATTATCATAAAATAATGGGTCTGAGGTCAGTGATCCCGGAAGTTAAATTTGATCTGAAAGAAGATGAATATCCGGGGATCCAAGAGCAAATTCGAAATAGAGGATGGGAAGTTCTAACCAATCCTGAGACAAAGGTTGGAAGGAACATGGTTCAGGAATTCTACTCAAATCTGTGGCTAACAGATAAGCAGAGAATGACTGGAACTGCTTACCATACCCATAGAACCATGGTCAGAGGGAAAGTTATATACTTCCATCTGGACAAAATAAGAGAAATCTTCAAGTTGCCTCAGCTACAAGATGATCCTGATTCCTTTAATAGGAGGATGGTGAGAGTAGATAAGGGGTTGGATCAAGTTCTAGAGGACATATGCCTCCCTGGAACTAAGTGGATAACCAATTCTAAGGGTGTCCCAAACCAACTCAAGAGGGGAGACCTCAAACCAATTGCAAGAGGTTGGCTAGACTTCATTGGGCGTTCCATATTGCCCACTAGCAACCGTTCTGAGGTCACCATCAAGAGAGCAGTAATGATTCATTGCATTATGCTTGGAAAAGAGGTGGAGGTCCATCATGTAATTGCTTGTGAGATTTACACAATTGCAAATAAGAATTCCACTGAAGCCAAATTGGCTTATCCAAGCTTGATTTCCTTGCTCTGTAAAGAGGCTGGGGTGAAGATGGGAGTAGATGAGTTCATACCCATTGAACATCCAATCACCAAGAAGTCAATGGAAGGACAAGTGCAAGACAACTCCATCAAAAGGAGGGCGCATGAGTTCCTCCCTGAACTCCCTGAAATTGGCTACTGGGCCAACCTAGAAGCATCTATTAACAAGTTGCAAGAAACTATGGAGCAACTGAAGGAAGAACAGCAGAATCAAAACTGCATGCTCTGCAAATTGCTGAAGGAACAAGAGAAGCAGGGGCGTGAAATCCAAGAGATGAAACGCCAAAAGCTCTCCTCTCAAGCTGAGGGAGCATCCACTTCTCAAAATCAAGGTTGTTGAGTCCTAACTCTGTGAACACCTCTATCATTAGGAGCCTAATTTTTTTTTTTCGTTTTGTTTTCCATTCCTATCTTTATTTTTATCTATATTTGAGTCTTGTTCTTAGTTAATAATTAATAAAATTTGAGTTTATGCCTTAAAGCTATGAATGTCCTATGAATCCATCACCTCTCTTAAAAGAAAAATGCTTTAATCACAAAAGAACAAGAAGTACAGGATTTCGAAATTTATCTCTGAAACTAGTTGAATTAGTTTGATGTGGTGACAATACTTTTTGTTTTCTGAATGAATGCTTGAACAGTGCATATGTCTTTTGAATTTGTTGTTTTAAGAATGTTAAATTTGTTGGCTCTTGAAAGAATGAGGAGAAAGAGAACTGTTATTGAGGATCTGAAAAATCATCAATTTGATTCTTGAAGCAAGAAAAAAGCAGTAAAAAAAAAATTTCGAAAAAAAAAGAAAGAAAAAGAAAAAGAAAAGGAATAAAGTGGTGATCCAAAGCAATAAGAGTGTGCTTAAGAACCCTGGACACCTCTAATTGGGGACTTTAGCAAAGCTGAGTCACAATCCAAAAAGGTTCACCCAATTATGTGTCTGTGGCATGTATGTATCCGGTGGTAATACTGGAAGACAGAGTGCTTTGGGCCACAGCCAAGACTCATACACTGGCTATGTTCAAGAATCAATATACTTAACTAGGAGAATCAATAACATTATCTGAGTTCTGAGTTCTTATAGATGCTAATCATTCTGAACTTCAAAGGATATAGTGAGATGCCAAAACTGTTCGGAGGCAAAAAGCTACTAGTCCCGCTCATCTAATTGGAGCTATGTTTCTTTGATATTTTGGAGTCTATAGTATATTCTCTTCTTTTTATCCTATTTTAATTTTCAGTTGCTTGGGGACAAGCAACAATTTAAGTTTGGTGTTGTGATGAGCGGATAATTTGTATGCTTTTTGGCATTGTTTTTAGTAGGTTTTTGGTATCTTTTAGTTAGTTTTTAGTATATTTTTATTAGTTTTTAATTAAAATTCACTTTTCTGGACTTTACTATGAGTTTGTGTGTTTTTCTGTGATTTCAGGTATTTTCTGACTGAAATTGAGGGTCCTGAGCAAAAATCTGATCCAGAGACCAAAATGGACTGCAGATGCTGTTGGATTCTGACCTCCCTGCACTCGAAGCGGATTTTCTGGAGCTAAAGAAGCCCAAATGGCGCGCTCTCAACGGCATTGGAAATTAGACATCCTGGGCTTTCCAGCAATATATAATAGTCCATACTTTGCCCAAGATTTGATGGCCCAAACCGGCGCTCAAAGTCACCTACAGAAATTCCAGCGTTAAACGCCGGAACTGGCATAAAAATTGGAGTTAAACGCCCAAACTGGCATGAAAGCTGGCGTTTAACTCCAGAAAACGTCTCTACACATAAAAGCTTCAATGCTCAGCCCAAGCACACACCAAGTGGACCCGGAAGTGGATTTTTCTGTCATTTACTCATTTCTGTAAACCTTAGGATACTAGTTTACTACATATAGGACCTTTTAACTTTGTAATCAGTATCTTATGACCCCATAACATTTTGTACACGTTCTTTCCACAGTATGAGCCTCTAAACCCCATGGTTGGGGGTGAGGAGCTCTGCTGTGTCTTGATGGATTAATGCAATTACTACTGTTTCTTATTCAATCATGCTTGCTTCCATTCTAAGATAACACTTGTTCTTAATCCGGATGAATGAGATGATCCGTGACAATCATCATCATTCTCAACTATGAACACGTGCCTGACAACCACCTCTGTTCTATCTTAGATTGAGTAGTTATCTCTTGGGTTCTTTAATCGGAATCTTCGTGGTATAGGCAGGACCTGATGGCAGCATTCAAGAGAATCCGGAAGGTCTAAACCTTGTCTGTGGTATTCTAAGTAGGATTCAATGATTGAATGACTGTGACGTGCTTCAAACCTGTAACCTACTGGGCGTTAGTGACAGACGCAAAAGAGTGATTCTATTCCGGTAGGGGAGGGAACCAAACCGGTGATTGGCAGCACTGTGACAGAGTGTGTGCATTAGCTTTCACTGCGCGGATGGGAGGTAGCTGCTGACAACAGTGAGACCCTACACGAGCTTGCCATGGAAGGAGACATGCGTGTTTGATGAAGAAGACAGTAGGAAAGCAGAGATTCGGAAGATGGAGCATCTCCAAACCTCAACCCATTCTCCATTACTGCAGTACAAGTAACCATTACATGTTCTTTTGCTTCTTACAATCAATCCTGATAATTTCTGATATCCTGACTAAGATTTACAAGATAACCATAGCTTGCTTCAAGCCGACAATCTCCGTGGGATCGACCCTTGCTCACGCAAGGTATTACTTGGACGACCCAGTGCACTTGCTGGTTAGTTGTGCGGGGTTGCAAAAGTGTTATTGCAATTTCGTGCACCAGGCATATAAAATAGCATGCCCCCAAACCGAAGTTGGGAGATTTGTTCTCATAAGCAAGGGTCTAACAATTAATTGGAGGCGTTTAATAAGTGATTCTGCTAACCCATTTTGTGTGTGAACATAAGCTACTAGATGTTCAACACTTATTCCATTAGCCATACAATAAGCATCAAAAGTTTGGGAAGTAAATTCACCAGCATTATCAAGACGAATTGCTTTGATTGGATTTTCTGGAAATTGTGCTTTTAATCGAATAATTTGAGCCAGTAATCTTGCAAACTCCAGGTTGCGAGAAGATAATAAGCACACATGTGACCATCTCGAAGATGCATCTATCAGAACCATAAAATATCTAAAAGATCCACATGGTGGATGAATAGGTCCACATATATCACCTTGAATCCTTTCTAGGAATTCAGGGGACTCAAATCCAATCTTTATTGGTGATGACCTTAAAATTAACTTCCCTTGAGAACATGCAGCAAACAAAATTCACTAGATTTAAGAATCTTCTGGTTCTTTAGTGAATGTGATAACCCATATTTTATGATATATTTTATGCTTAATCTGAGTGATTTATTCAATCCTTCACCCACTTATTCATATTAATTGTATGGTTTTACTTCTCCTTCCTTATTATGTGATGTATGTGAAAAACATGTTTCCTATGCTTTTAAATTAATTATTTTAATCACCTTTAATTCCATTCGATGCCGTGATTAGTGTGTTGAGTAGTTTCAGATCTTCTAAGGCAGGAATGACTTAAAGGATGGAAAGGGAAACATACAAAAATGGAAGGAAAGCGCAAAATGAAGTTTCTGAAGAAACTGGCATCCACGCGATCGCATGGATGACGCGATCGCGTGCCAGGAGCGAAGAGGCAACGACGCGGCTGCATGACTGACGCGACCGCGCGACTTGAGCAAATCGCATACGACGTGGACGCGTGAACGACGCGACCGCGTGACAAGGAGAACTCCGAATGACACGACCGCGCGACCCACGAGGACGCGTGACAGAGGCCACACACCAGAAATTGCAGAAAACGCTCATAGCGAATTCTGAAGCCTTTTTGGCCCAAATCCAAGTCCAGAAGTCATAGACCAGAGGTTATGAAGTGGAGGAATGCATCCATGGAGGGAGTTGCCGAATTTCTGTTACTTTCGATGATTTAGATTTAGTTTTGAGGGAGGTTCTCTCCTCTCTCTCTCTTAGGATTAGGATTTAGGACTTCTCTTAGTTTTAAGAGTGACTCTCAATCCCAGGTTCTTTATTTTTATTTATCCCAATTTAATTTGTGAACTCTTCCATGTTACAGATTACTCTTTTAAATTAATGTTATTTGAGATATTTCAGTTTATGATTGTTTCTTTTTATTATCCCCAATCTGAAGATATTGTTATTCTAGTAGATTTAGTTTTTCCCCTTTTGGCCTTGGTTAAATAATTGGTGACTCTAGAGTTATCAAACTCATTGTTGATTGAAAATTGGATTTCTTCATTTCATTAATTCATATTCCAATAATTCTAGCCTTTCCCAAGGAAAGACTAGGACCTGAGGAATCAGAATTAATTCATCCACTTAACTTACCTTCATAGTTAGAGGTTAACAAGGTGGGAGAAAAATCCAATTCTCATCACAATTGATAAGGATAACTAGGATAAGACTTCTAGTTCTTACACCTTGCCAAGAGTTTATTTTACAGTCATTCATTTATTTTTATTGCTTTGAAAATATACCTGTGCCCATTGCCCAACTAACCTTTTACCTTAATCCAAAACCCCAAACACACTTTTTCATAACCAATAATAAGAACATATCTCCCTGCAATTCCTTGAGAAGACGACCCGAGGTTTAAATACTCGGTTATCAATTTTAAAGGGGTTTGTTACTTGTGACAACCAAAACGTTTGTACGAAGGGATTTCTGTCAGTTTAGAGACTATATCTACAACGCCACTGTTTTTATGAAATTCTTTACTGGCAAAAATCTCAACGTCAAAATGGCGCCGTTGCCGGGGAATTGGAAACGTGTGCCTTATTATTTGTTATTGTAAATATTTTTCAAAAAAAATATTTTTCTTTTACTTGTTTATTTGTTTTCTCTTTTTCCCCCTTGTTTCTGATAGCTATTATGAATTCTCACCCCTCTCGCTTTGAGTTTAGTTCTAACTTTGTTGAAGAAAATAGAAACCACAGCAGGAATATGCATCAAGGTCAGACCAATCAAGGATGGATGGAGTCAAGAGGATCTAATCAACCCTTTAGGCAACAACACCCTCCAAGATATCATGGACAACGACCATTCTACAATGCGTACCCAGCTGAAAGATATGGTGGACAACCTTGTAACTACCAACAAGCCCCACCCCGTGCCTATAGACCATCCTCTCAACATGACCTCGAACCACCACACTCACAAGCTTCTTTTCGCCATTCGCCACCATACGATCCTTATCCGCCCCAATACCAATCCAATTACTCCCAAGAACCACCACTCCCCCATACACATTACACATATCCATCAAAGTCAGAATCACAGGTTAGCCTCGAAGAATCAATGAAACAATGTACTGCACTCCTTCATCAACTGGAGCAAGCAATAGTGGAGAAGTTGAAACAATTATCTTCCAGACGCTCAGCCCCTCAACAGACCCCCATGACTTTATGTAGAGAATCCAATGAAGAACGCAGTACAAAGGAGACGCTGGAAGCTCCAGTGAACAGTTGATGAGCGGATAATTTGTATGCTTTTTGGCATTGTTTTTAGTATGTTTTTAGTATCTTTTAGTTAGTTTTTAGTATATTTTTATTAGTTTTTAATTAAAATTCATTTTTCTGGACTTTACTATGAGTTTGTGTGTTTTTCTGTGATTTCAGGTATTTTCTGGCTGAAATTGAGGGTCCTGAGCAAAAATCTGATCCAGAGACTGAAAAGGACTGCAGATGCTGTTGGATTCTGACCTCCCTGCACTCGAAGTGGATTTTTTGGAGCTACAGAAGCCCAATTGGCGCGCTCTCAACGGCATTGGAAAGTAGACATCCTGGGATTTCCAGCAATATATAATAGTCCATACTTTGCCCAAGATTTGATGGCCCAAACCGGCGCTCAAAGTCACCTACAGAAATTCCAGCGTTAAACGCCGGAACTGGCATAAAATTTGGAGTTAAACGCCCAAACTGGCATGAAAGCTGGCGTTTAACTCCAGAAAAGGTCTCTACACGAAATTCCTTCATTGCTCAGCCCAAGCACACACCAAGTGGGCCCGGAAGTAGATTTTTCTGTCATTTACTCATTTCTGTAAACCTTAGGACACTAGTTTACTACTTATAGGATCTTTTGACATTGTATCCGTACCTTATGACCTCATAACATTTTGTACACGTTTCTTTCCACAGTATGAGCCTCTAAACCCATGGTTGGGGGTGAGGAGCTCTGCTGTGTCTTGATGGATTAATGCAATTACTACTGTTTCTTATTCAATCATGCTTGCTTCCATTCTAAGATAACACTTGTTCTTAATCCGGATGAATGTGATGATCCGTGACAATCATCATCATTCTCAACCATGAACATGTGCCTGACAACCACCTCTGTTCTATCTTAGATTAAGTAGTTATCTCTTGGGTTCTTTAATCGGAATCTTCGTGGTATAGGCAGGACCTGATGGCAGCATTCAAGAGAATCCGGAAGGTCTAAACCTTGTCTGTGGTATTCTGAGTAGGATTCAATGATTGAATGACTGTGACGTGCTTCAAACCTGTAACCTACTGGGCGTTAGTGACAGACGCAAAAGAGGGATTCTATTCCGGTAGGGGAGGGAACCAAACCGGTGATTGGCAGTACTGTGACAGAGTGCGTGCATTAGCTTTCACTGTGAGGATGGGAGGTAGCCATTGACAACGGTGAAACCCTATACGAGCTTGCCATGGAAGGAGACTTGCGTGTTTGATGAAGAAGACAGTAAGAAAGCAGAGATTCGGAAGATGGAGCATCTCCAAACCTCAACCTATTCTCCATTACTGCAAAACAAGTAACCATTTCATGTTCTTTTGCTTTTCACAATCAATCTTGATAATTTCTGATCTCCTGACTAAGATTTACAAGATAACCATAGCTTGCTTCAAGCCGACAATCTCCGTGGGATCGACCCTTGCTCACGCAAGGTATTACTTGGACGACCCAGTGCACTTGCTAGTTAGTTGTGCGGGATTGCAAAAGTGTTATTGCAATTTCGTGCACCAAGTTTTTGGCGCCGTTGCCGAGGATTGTTCGAGTTTGGACAACTGACGGCTTATCTTGTTGCTTAGATTAGGACTGTGTTATTTTTGTTGGTTTAGAGTCTTTTAGTTGAGTCTAGTTTCATATTTTAAGTTTGGTGTCAATTGCATGCTGTTGTCTTTCTTGTGATTTTCGAAATTTGTTTCTTATTCTTAGTCCCTTTTTGATTCACAAAAGTTCTAAGTTTGGTGTCCTCTTTGTGTTTTTCTCTTAAAATTTTCGAAAAAATTAGTGTTTGATTTCTAAAAATTTTAAGTTTGGTGTCTTTTTGCTGTTTTTCTCTTTCCTCTTTTTAAAAATCAAATCTTTTTCATAAAAATTTTTCAATCATATCTTCTTAATTGCTGTTTTCAAAATCTTTTTTTTCACTAATTGATTCAGTTCTCAATTTGCTTTGATCTTATTTTATTCTTAATTTTCGAATTCTATTTTATTTCCTTTTTATTTTATTCTATTGTATTTTGTTTTTTTTCGGTTATTTCAAAAAAAAAAATAAAAATAACAAAATAATAATAATAATAAACAAAATTTATCTCTTTGCAATCATTCTCATTTCCCTTTTGTCCATTATGGACTTAAGTGGAATTAATCAGTCCAAGAGGACTCTGGGGTCTTATGCCAACCCCATTATAGCTGCATATGGGAGTAGCATCTGTATACCTCCCATCAAAGCAAGCAGCTTTGAGCTAAATCCTCAACTCATTATCATAGTGCAGCAAAATTGCCAGTATTCCGGTCTTCCACAGGAAGAACCTACTGAGTTTCTGGCACAGTTTTTACAAATTGCTGACACAGTACATGATAAAGAGGTAGATCAGGATGTCTACAGACTATTACTGTTTCCATTTGCTGTAAAAGATCAAGCTAAAAGGTGGCTGAACAACCAACCTACAGCAAGCATAAAGACATGGAAACAGTTGTCAGACAAATTCCTGAATCATTTTTACCCTCCAAAGAGGATGACACAGCTAAGGCTGGACATCCAAGGCTTTAAACAAGAGGATAATGAATCCCTTTACAATGCCTGGGAGAGGTATAGAGGTATGCTAAGAAAATGTCCCTCTGAATGTTTTCAGAGTGGGTCCAGTTAGACATTTTCTACTATGGGCTTACAGAAAAAGCTCAGATGTCTTTAGACCACTCAGCTGGTGGATCTATACACATGAGGAAGACAATTGAAGAAGCTCAAGAGCTCATAGACACTGTTGCTAGAAACCAATACTTGTATTCTAGCAATGAGCACGTCCCAAAGGAGGAAGTCATGGCATTAGTCACTGATCCTAATCCTCAAGAACAGATGAATGAGCTTAATCAACAACTGCTCCTGATGACAGAACAGTTAGCAGAATTTAAAGAGATGCTCAATGAAACTAAAATTGCTAATAAAAGCATAGAACTACAGTTGAATCAAGCAAAACAGCAAATATCTAACCAGATAACTGAGGAGTGCCAAGCAGTTCAATTGAGGAGTGGAAAGACCTTGAATAACACTGTTCAAAAGAGCAAAAAGCCAACAAGGAACAATTGACAGAGGACAACCAAACCACTGTTCAAAATCCCTCTGAGGACAGTAAGAGCCCAGAGAGGAATATTGGCGTTCAAACGCCAGAAAGGGAAGGAAAACTGGCGTTAAACGCCCATTCCTTGCCCAGTTCTGGCGTTCAAACGCCAGAAAAGGGGGAAAAGTTGGCGTTAAACGCCCATTTTCCACCCAATTCTGGCGTCCAAACGCCAAGGGAGGATCAGACACCTGAGAGTGCTGACAGCAATCCCTCTAACAAGGCTTCTTCAACCACTTCTGTACGGAATAAACCTGTAGCATCTAAGGTTGAAGAATATCAAGCCAAGATGCCTTATCCTCAGAAACTCCGCAAAGCGGAACAGGATAAGCAATTTGCTCGCTTTGCAGACTATTTAAGGACTCTTGAAATAAAGATTCCTTTTGCAGAGGCACTTGAGCAAATACCTTCTTATGCTAAGTTCATGAAAGAGATCTTAAGTCATAAGAAGGACTGGAGAGAAACTGAAAAAGTGTTTCTCACTGAAGAATGCAGTGCAGTCATTCTAAAAAGCTTACCAGAAAAGCTTCAAGATCCTGGAAGCTTTCTGATACCATGCACATTAGAAGGCACTTGCACCAAGATAGCTTTATGTGATCTTGGAGCAAGCATCAATCTAATACCTGCATCCACTATCAGAAAGCTTGGGTTGATTGGAGAAGTCAAACCAACCAGGATATGCCTCCAACTTGCTGATGGCTCCATTAAACACCCATCAGGCATAATAGAGGACATGATTGTCAAGGTTGGGCCATTTGCCTTTCCAACTGACTTTGTGGTGCTGGAAATGGAGGAGCACAAAAGTGCAACTCTCATTCTAGGAAGACCCTTCCTAGCAACTGGACGAACTCTCATTGATGTACAAAAGGGGGAAGTAACCCTGAGAGTCAATGAGGATGAGTTCAAGTTGAATGCTGTAAAAGCTATGCAGCATCCAGACACACCAGAGGACTGCATGGACGCTGACATTATTGACTCTCTGGTAGAAGAGATCAATATGGCTGAAAGCCTAGAATCAGAGCTTGAGGACATCTTCAAAGATGCTCAAACTGATCAGGAAGAGCCAGAGGAGGCAAAGGAATTTTCGAAAATTCCTCAGGAGGAGGATAAGCCTCCTAAGCCTGAACTCAAACCACTACCATCATCCCTGAAATATGCATTTCTGGGAGAGGGTGACACTTTTCCAGTGATTATAAGCTCAGCTTTAAATCCACAGGAAGAGGAAGCACTGATTAAAGTGCTAAGGACACACAAGACAGCTCTGGGTGGTCCATCAGTGATCTCAAAGGCATTAGCCCAGCTAGATGCATGCACAAGATCCTATTGGAGGATAATGCCAAACCAGTGGTTCAACCACAGAGGAGGCTAAATCCTGCCATGAAGGAGGTGGTGCAGAAAGAGGTCACTAAATTACTGGAGGCTGGGATTATTTATCCTATTTCTGATAGCCCCTGGGTGAGCCCTGTCCAAGTTGTTCCCAAAAAGGGAGGCATGACAGTAGTTCATAATGAAAAAAATGAACTGGTTCCTACAAGGACAGTCACAGGGTGGCGCATGTGTATTGACTACAGAAGACTCAATACAGCCACCAGAAAGGATCATTTTCCCTTACCATTCATAGACCAAATGCTAGAAAGACTAGCTGGTCATGATTACTACTGCTTTTTGGATGGCTACTCAGGCTACAACCAAATTGCAGTAGATCCTCAAGACCAAGAGAAAACAGCATTCACATGCCCTTCTGGCGTATTTGCCTATAGGAGAATGCCTTTTGGTCTGTGCAATGCACCTGCAACCTTTCAAAGGTGCATGCTCTCTATCTTCTCAGATATGGTAGAGAAATTTCTGGAAGTCTTCATGGATGACTTCTCAGTATATGGAGACTCATTTAGCTCCTGTCTTAACCACCTATCACTTGTCCTGAAAAGATGCCAAGAGACTAACCTGGTTTTAAACTGGGAGAAATGCCACTTTATGGTGACTGAAGGAATTGTTCTTGGGCACAAATTTCAAGCAGGGGAATAGAGGTGGATAAGGCAAAGGTAGAGGTAATTGAAAAATTACCACCACCTGCCAATGTTAAGGCAATCAGAAGCTTTCTTGGGCATGCAGGATTCTATAGAAGGTTTATCAAGGATTTTTCGAAAATTGCTAAACCTTTGAGTAACGTGTTAGCTGCTGACACGCCATTTGTGTTTGACACACAGTGTTTACAGGCATTTGAGACCCTGAAAGCTAAACTGGTCACAGCACCAGTCATCTCTGCACCAGATTGGGCATTACCATTTGAATTAATGTGTGATGCCAGTGATCATGTCATTGGTGCAGTGTTGGGACAGAGGCATAACAAACTTCTGCATGTCATTTATTATGCTAGCCGTGTTCTAAATGATGCACAGGAGAATTACACAACCACAGAAAAAGAATTACTTGCAGTGGTCTATGCCATTGACAAGTTTAGATCCTACTTAGTGGGATCAAAGGTGATTGTGTACACTGACCATGCTGCTCTTAAATACTTACTCACAAAGCAGGATTCAAAACCCAGGCTTATCAGATGGGTATTGCTTCTGCAAGAGTTTGATATAGAAATAAGAGACAGAAAAGGGACAGAGAATCAAGTAGCTGATCATCTGTCCAGAATAGAACCAGTAGCTGGGGCGTCCCTCCCTTCTACTGAGATCTCTGAGACTTTCCCAAATGAGCAACTCTTTGCCATTCAGGAAGCTCCATGGTTTGCAGATATTGCAAACTATAAAGCTGTGAGGTTCATACCCAAAGAGTACAGTTATGTGCAGAGAAAGAAACTAATTTCAGATGCCAAGTACTACCTTTGGGATGAACCATATCTCTTTAAGAGATGTGCTGACGGAGTGATCCGCAGGTGTATACCCAGTGAAGAAGCACAAAGGATCCTATGGCACTGCCATGGATCACATTATGGAGGACATTTTGGAAGTGAGCGAACAGCCACTAAAGTTCTCCAGTGCGGCTTCTACTGGCCTACTCTCTATAAAGATTCCCGAGAGTTTGTGCGTAACTGTGACAGTTGCCAAAGAGCTGGCAACCTGCCTCACGGATATGCCATGCCTCAACAAGGGATATTAGAGATAGAATTATTTGATGTATAGGGAATTGACTTCATGGGGCCATTTCCACCATCACACTCAAACACTTACATTCTGGTGGCAGTGGACTATGTATCTAAGTGGGTAGAAGCAATTGCTACACCCACTAATGATACCAAGACCGTGCTGAAATTCCTCCAGAAAAACATTTTCAGCAGGTTTGGCGTCCCCAGAGTGCTAATCAGTGATGGGGGCACTCATTTCTGCAATAAACAGCTATACTCTGCTATGGTTAGATATGGAATCAGCCATAAAGTGGCAACTCCGTATCATCCACAGACAAATGGGCAAGCTGAAGTCTCTAACAGAGAGCTAAAAAGAATCCTAGAACGGACTGTGATGGCCCGAAGAAAGGATTGGGCAAAGAGCTTGGATGATGCTCTGTGGGCATACAGAACAGCATTCAAGACTCCTATAGGCACCTCTCCATACCAACTGGTGTATGGGAAGGCCTGTCATTTGCCTGTGGAACTGGAACATAAAGCCTACTGGGCAACCAGATTCCTAAACATGGATGCACAGTTAGCTGGTGAGAAAAGACTGCTCCAGCTAAATGAGCTAGAGGAGTTCAGACTCAATGCCTTTGAAAATGCAAAAATTTATAAGGAAAAGGCAAAGAAGTGGCATGACAAGAGATTGTCAACCAGAGTCTTTGAGCCAGGACAGAAAGTTCTGCTCTTCAACTCCAGGCTCAAACTGTTTCCAGGAAAACTCAAGTCCCGGTGGAGGGGTCCGTATGTGATTACAGGAGTATCACCATATGGATATGTTGAGCTTCAGGATATTGATTCTGACAAGAAGTTCATTGTTAATGGACAGAGAATCAAGCACTATCTTGAAGGAAATTTTGAGCAGGAATGCTCAAACTGAGACTTGAGTGATTCTCAGTGAAAGTCCAGCTAAAGACAGTAAAGAAGCGCTTGCTGGGAGGCAACCCAGTCATTAGAAAGTTGTATGATTAGTTCTTACAGAGGCAAGTATCAAAAATGAAGGAGTTCACAGAGTTACAGAAGGATTCAGCTCAAAAAGCAGAGAAAATGAGCTTACTGGCGAAAAAAACGCCAGTAAGGGGCATTTTGGGCGTTAAACGCCAGAATGGGTACCATTCTGGGCGTTTAACGCCAGGAATGGTGCCATTTTGGGCGTTAAACGCCAGAATGGGCACCATTCTGGGCGTTTAACGCCAGGTGTGCAGCATCCTGGGCGTTTTAGAAAAACGCCCAGTGAGGAAGAATTTCTGGCGTTTAACGCCAGCCAGGGTACCTGGCTGGGCGTTAAACGCCCAAATGGGGCAACAAATGGGCGTTAAACGCCAGAATGGGTGCCATTCTGGCGTTTAACGCCAGCTTGGTGGGGGACCACAATTTTGTTTTCAAATCAGATTTTTTTCAAACTTTCCTTTTCTCACCCATACTTTTCTACAAAATCACACTTCAATCATTCATCATTCACTTTCAAATCTTCAAAAATCAAAACCTTTTTTTTCAAATTTATTTCAAATCAATTACAAACATTGTTTAAAAATTTCACCCTTTTCTCAATTTCTTCTCATATCTTCTCAAATCTCCTTTCAAATTCCTCTTTTTTTTCGAAAACTCCCCTCCCCACCTTATAAATACACGTTTGTTCCCCTCTTCCAACCACACCATTCGAATTTTCTTTTCCTCCCCCTCTCTTCTCTCTTCTCTTTTGCTTGAGGACAAGCAAACCTCTAAGTTTGGTGTGCTTTTCCGTGATCACTAAGCCAAAGTTCATCAATATCATGGCTCCTAAGGGAAAGCAAACCAATTTAAGAGGCAAGAAAGAGAATAATCCAAAGAATCTTTGGAATAAAGAGAAGTTCTTAACCAAAGAACATGAAGACCATTATCATAAAATAATGGGTCTGAGGTCAGTGATCCCGGAAGTTAAATTTGATCTGAAAGAAGATGAATATCCGGGGATCCAAGAGCAAATTCGAAACAGAGGATGGGAAGTTCTAACCAATCCTGAGACAAAGGTTGGAAGAAACATGGTTCAGGAGTTCTACTCTAATCTGTGGCTGACAGATAAGCAGAGAATGACTGGAACTGCTTACCATACCTACAGAACCATGGTCAGAGGGAAAGTTATATACTTCCATCTGGACAAAATAAGAGAAATCTTCAAGTTGCCTCAACTGCAAGATGATCCTGATTCCTTTAATAGGAGGATGGTGAGAGTAGATAAGGGGTTGGATCAAGTTCTAGAGGACATATGCCTCCCTGGAACTAAATGGATAACCAATTCTAAGGGTGTCCCAAACCAACTCAAGAGGGGAGACCTCAAACCAATTGCAAGAGGTTGGCTAGACTTTATTGGGCGTTCCATATTGCCCACTAGCAACCGTTCTGAGGTCACTATCAAGAGAGCAGTGATGATTCATTGCATCATGCTTGGAAAAGAAGTGGAGGTGCATCATGTGATTGCTTGTGAGATCTACACAATTGCAAATAAGAATTCCACTGAAGCCAAATTGGCTTATCCAAGCTTGATTTCCTTGCTCTGTAAAGAGGCTGGGGTGAAGATGGGAGTAGATGAGTTCATACCTATTGAACACCCAATCACCAAGAAGTCAATGGAAGGACAAGTGCAAGACAACTCCATCAAGAGGAGGGCGCAGGAATTCCTCCCTGAATTCCCAAGAATTGACTACTGGTCCAACCTAGAAGCATCTATTAACAAGTTGCAAGAGACTATGGAGCAACTGAAGGAAGAACAGCAGAATCAGAACTGCATGCTCTGCAAATTGCTGAAGGAACAAGAGAAGCAGGGGCGTGAAATTCAAGAGATGAAACGCCAAAAGCTCTCCTCTCAAGCTGAGGGAGCATCCACTTCTCAAAATCAAGGTTGTTGAGTCCTAACTCTGTGAACACCTCTATCATTAGGAGCCTATTTTTTTTGTTTTTGTTCTTGTTTTTCTATTTCTAGTCTCATCTTATATCTATATTTGAGTCTTGTTCTTAATTAATAAAATTAATAAAGTTTATGCCTTAAAGCTATGAATGTCCTATGAATCCATCACCTCTCTTAAAAGAAAAATGCTTTAATCACAAAAGAACAAGAAGTACAGGGTTTCGAAATTTATCTCTGAAACTAGTTGAATTAGTTTGATGTGGTGACAATACTTTTTGTTTTCTGAATGAATGCTTGAACAGTGCATATGTCTTTTGAATTTGTTGTTTTAAGAATGTTAAAATTGTTGGCTCTTGAAAGAATTAAGAGAAAGAGAACTGTTATTGAGGATCTGAAAAATCATCAAAATGATTCTTGAAGCAAGAAAAAGCAGTGAAAAAAAAATTTCGAAAAAAAAAGGAAAAAAAAGAAAGAAAAAGAAAAGAATAAGAGTTGTGATCCAAGGCAACAAGAGTGTGCTTAAGAACCCTGGACACCTCTAATTGGGGACTTTAGCAAAGCTGAGTCACAATCTGAGAAGGTTCACCCAATTATGTGTCTGTGGCATGTATGTATCCGGTGGTAATACTGGAAGACAGAGTGCTTTGGGCCACAGCCAAGACTCATACACTGGCTATGTTCAAGAATCAACATACTTAACTAGGAGAATCAATAACACTATCTGAGTTCTGAGTTCTTATAGATGCTAATCATTCTGAACTTCAAAGGATAGAGTGAGATGCCAAAACTGTTCGAAGGCAAAAAGCTACTAGTCCCGCTCATCTAATTGGAGCTATGTTTCTTTGATATTTTGGAGTCTATAGTATATTCTCTTCTTTTTATCCTATTTTGATTTTCAGTTGCTTGGGGACAAGCAACAATTTAAGTTTGGTGTTGTGATGAGCGGATAATTTGTATGCTTTTTGGCATTGTTTTTAGTATGTTTTTAGTATCTTTTAGTTAGTTTTTAGTATATTTTTATTAGTTTTTAATTAAAATTCACTTTTCTGGACTTTACTATGAGTTTGTGTGTTTTTCTGTGATTTCAGGTATTTTCTGGCTGAAATTGAGGGTCCTGAGCAAAAATCTGATCCAGAGACTGAAAAGGACTGCAGATGCTGTTGGATTCTGACCTCCCTGCACTCGAAGTGGATTTTTGGAGCTACAGAAGCCCAATTGGCGCGCTCTCAACGGCATTGGAAAGTAGACATCCTGGGCTTTCCAG
The DNA here is from genome assembly GCF_014773155.1 of Arachis stenosperma. Classification (NCBI taxonomy): domain Eukaryota; kingdom Viridiplantae; phylum Streptophyta; class Magnoliopsida; order Fabales; family Fabaceae; genus Arachis; species Arachis stenosperma. Next base: position 107,035,049 of record NC_080382.1, read on the forward strand.
AAATATATAATAGTCCATACTTTGCCCAAGATTTGATGGCCCAAACCGGCGCTCAAAGTCACCTACAGAAATTCCAGCGTTAAACGCCGGAACTGGCATAAAATTTGGAGTTAAACGCCCAAACTGGCATGAAAGCTGGCGTTTAACTCCAGAAAAGGTCTCTACACGAAATTCCTTCATTGCTCAGCCCAAGCACACACCAAGTGGGCCCGGAAGTGGATTTTTCTGTCATTTACTCATTTCTGTAAACCTTAGGACACTAGTTTACTACTTATAGGATCTTTTGACATTGTATCCGTACCTTATGACCTCATAACATTTTGTACACGTTTCTTTCCACAGTATGAGCCTCTAAACCCCATGGTTGGGGGTGAGGAGCTCTGCTGTGTCTTGATGGATTAATGCAATTACTACTGTTTCTTATTCAATCATGCTTGCTTCCATTCTAAGATAACACTTGTTCTTAATCCGGATGAATGTGATGATCCGTGACAATCATCATCATTCTCAACCATGAACATGTGCCTGACAACCACCTCTGTTCTATCTTAGATTAAGTAGTTATCTCTTGGGTTCTTTAATCGGAATCTTCGTGGTATAGGCAGGACCTGATGGCAGCATTCAAGAGAATCCGGAAGGTCTAAACCTTGTCTGTGGTATTCTGAGTAGGATTCAATGATTGAATGACTGTGACGTGCTTCAAACCTGTAACCTACTGGGCGTTAGTGACAGACGCAAAAGAGGGATTCTATTCCGGTAGGGGAGGGAACCAAACCGGTGATTGGCAGTACTGTGACAGAGTGCGTGCATTAGCTTTCACTGCGAGGATGGGAGGTAGCCATTGACAACGGTGAAACCCTATACGAGCTTGCCATGGAAGGAGACTTGCGTGTTTGATGAAGAAGACAGTAAGAAAGCAGAGATTCGGAAGATGGAGCATCTCCAAACCTCAACCTATTCTCCATTACTGCAAAACAAGTAACCATTTCATGTTCTTTTGCTTTTCACAATCAATCTTGATAATTTCTGATCTCCTGACTAAGATTTACAAGATAACCATAGCTTGCTTCAAGCCGACAATCTCCGTGGGATCGACCCTTGCTCACGCAAGGTATTACTTGGACGACCCAGTGCACTTGCTGGTTAGTTGTGCGGGATTGCAAAAGTGTTATTGCAATTTCGTGCACCAACAGTATAGAGCATAACTTCGTACTAGAACAAGTATAGAAAGCTGTCATTGCAGAAGAAGAAGAGTCGGTTGTTGTGGAGAACTCCGTCAAGGATGTTACAATTGACACTGAGGAGGATTTTGCACTGCCTCCACTGCAAATATCTTATGAAGAACTGAACAGAATAACCCAGGACACAGGTTTCCTTGATGATGATGATCACGAGTCCTGTTCTCTTAGTGACAACCTTGCATCCGCAAGTGATTTCACTGAAACAGAAGAATCTTCCCTGAGTGAACATGAAGATGATGCTGAGGTAGATTTTTCTCAACCTCCAATATATGACTCGAGCGATGATGAGGGAGAAATTAAAGACTCTGATCAAGAGATGGTTGAAGTGGAAGAATTCACAGAAGATTATAAGGGAGTAGAACTTACAGAACCACTGGAAACACCTATCCCAAGGCTGTTACCATCCACCACAAACTACAAGTAGGTAAAATCCTTATCTTTTATCTTCAATATTCCACTTGAATATGGTTTGCTTGAAACAGATGGCCAGCTTAGAGCTCTCTGCGGCTTTAAGAGTAAAAGGGAAATGGCTCATACTCAGAGCCGGTGCACAAGGTTCAATAAGATTCTACGCTTCAACTCGAAGTGCAAGGATTGGTATCATGCTCAATTGAGTTAATCACTGAGAACGTTTGGTCACCGTGGTGAGAATCTAATTTCCAAACCGCCCAGATGGATAAGTATAGATAAAAACGAAAGCGAATTTGGAACCAAAGTTTGGGATCCTGGAAAATATTCTGATATTCATCACCCCGCCTGAAAATCTGTTTGAAGCTGCTCAGAAGCTTCACATGCCTAGTTTGGGACCCCGAAGGCTATTGGCATTCCAAGCATTGGTGGAGATTTCTGGATGAGTTCAAGCACAAGCCGCCATAACAGGAAGCTCCTCAAATGTCCAACTTAAGGACTTTAACTAAAAGTGCTAGGTGGGAGACAACCCACCATGGTATGATCGTTCTTTTTCAATTTATTCTATTTCATTTTGTTTGTTTTTGAGTTTTATTTTATTTTATTGAACCTGGAATCATGCATAGAATTCACATTAAGCATTGCATTCTGCATACTGCACTCTGCATTTTTCAAAAATAAAAAAGTGGCGCGCGACGCGACTGCATTCATCATGCGATCGCGCCAATTGCGATAAAACACCCCCCACGCGTCCGCGTCACTCACGCGGTCGCGTGCCCTAGAGATCGGCCTATAACCCCAACGTCCAGAAAGTTGGGCTGGAATCGTGCTACCCTTGTGCTTTTCGCGCAAAAGACCCACGCGATCGCGTCCCCGACGCAATCGCGTCACATGTACATAACCAATTCCACGCGACCGCGTCGCATGGACTGCATAACACCCTAGAAGGAGATAGAGAGTTGCACTGAAATGACGCTGGAATCGTGCGTCTAGCACAAATTCCAGCGACGCGATCGCGTCCACCCCTCTCCTGCCCCTCCCATGCGATCGCGCGATCCACGCGATCGCGCCCACCCATTTTTCACCCCTACCACGCGGCCGCGTGGGTTTCAAAACATAACCCCCCAGCCACGCGAACCCTATCAGTCGCGCGCATACCCCCACCCTATTCCCCCTCTCTCCTTCCTCTATCCTCCACCACCACCCAGCCGCTGCCGACCACCCAGACGCCGCCGCCATCTACCCCCCCTCTCTCCTCTTCCCTTTTTTCTTCTTCTTTCTTCCTTCCCCCTCCTCCTCCGCCACTGCTCACCTCCGCGCCACAGCACGCCGCCGCCACCGCCCCACCGCAACCCCCCTTCAACCAGCAACACCACCCCTTCCCCTACCCCCAGCCACCTCTCTGCCCCACTCTCCTTCTTCGCCTACCAGGTTCCGCAACACGCAAACCCTTTTCTCCATTCGTAGTTCTTCTTATTTTTTTCCGTTTTATGTTCATGTTTAGGCTAGTTAGATATGCATGTTGTAGTGGATTTTAGGTTGTTAGGTAGCCTAGGATGTGGTTAGTGGATCTAGGTCTATTTATTTGCACTGTTCTTGCTTCTGTTTTATCATATTTGCAAATTTGTTGTTACTGTATTCTTGTTCATATGCTGTATTTCTTGTATATTGCTGTTCTTTACATTGAATTTTCATGTTTATATTATATATATGTACCTGCAGCTTGACTTTTTAATTCATATGAACTGCTTTGATTGCTGTTTATTTTCCGGGATAATCCATATTTAGCCGGAATGCTGCCCAAATTTCTATAAAATATTTTCATTCATGTTTTGGTTTGGCATTTTGAACTCTGTTTTACTCTGCTTTACCCGAACTATTTCATGAATGCCAGGGCATGCTTTATTATCCTCTTTGATTTCCTGGTTTATAAACTGCCTCTGTGATGCTCTGATTCCAATTCTTCTTTATATCCCTTTGAATCAGCATCCAATTATTTTCCTTGTTTGGTTATGAGTTACTTCTATTCCTACCTGTGAATCCTTGTTACATGGAATATTTTCTTTATGCCACTTACTTTATCCACATTTTACTGACTCACTAATTTTAATTTCCTAACTTCTTTTTCAATTTCTAACCATACTAACTTTTTATAATCTCTTTTCTGACTTTTCACTTTCCTCTAACTTTTTAACCATGGCATAATGACAATTTTTCTATTTAACTTGAATTCTAATACATTTTGGATTGTAAAGTATTCCTTTCAGACTTTTAAACTGCTATACAATCCTTAATGCACATTTACCTAACTCATTTACCTCATTCTACTCTCCTTTGCCGCTTTGAGTTTTCTTTGTTTAATTGCCTATTTGTTTTCCTATTTTTATATTTCCTGGTTTTCTGTTTTTCAGGATGTCTACCTCACAGAGAAAAGGAAAAGGCAAGGCTACTGGCAAGCGCAAAAGAGGAGATTCCTCCCAGTCCATCATTGACTTAATGCATGATTCTTCATGGCGGGAGAAGAACTTTACACAGCAGGAAAAAGTTGACCAGCTGCTTGATGAGCGGATAATTTGTATACTTTTTGGCATTGTTTTTAGTATGTTTTTAGTAGTTTGAGTTGAGTTTTTAGTATATTTTTATTAGTTTTTAGTTAAAATTCACTTTTCTGGACTTTACTATGAGTTTGTGTGTTTTTCTGTGATTTCAGGTATTTTCTGGCTGAAATTGAGGGTCCTGAGCAAAAATCTGATTCAGAGACTGAAAAGGACTGCAGATGCTGTTGGATTCTGACCTCCCTGCACTCGAAGTGGATTTTCTGGAGCTACAAAAGCCCAATTGGCGCGCTCTCAACGGCATTGGAAAGTAGACATCCTGGGCTTTTCAGCAATGTATAATAGTCCATACTTTGCCCGAGATTTGATGGCCCAAACCGGCGTGGCAAATCAGCCTCAGAATTTCCAGCGTTTAACGCTGGAACTGGCATAAAACTTGGAGTTAAACGCCCAAACTGGCATGAAAGCTGGCGTTTAACTCCAGAAAAGGTCTCTACACATGAAAGCTTCAATGCTCAGCCCAAGCACACACCAAGTGGGCCCGGAAGTGGATTTTTCTGTCATTTACTCATTTCTGTAAAACCTTAGGTTACTAGTTCACTATTAATAGGATCTTTTGACATGGTATCTGTACCTCATGACACTTTACACGTTTCTTTGTGTATCTTCCACGGCATGAGTCTCTAAACCCCATGGTTGGGGGTGAGGAGCTCTGCTGTGTCTTGATGGATTAATGCAATTACTACTGTTTTTCATTCAATCATGCTTGCTTCCATTCTAAGATATTACTTGTTCTTAAACCGGATGAATGTGATGATCCGTGACACTCATCATCATTCTCAACTATGAACGCGTGCCTGACAACCACCTCCGTTCTACCTTAGATTGAGTAGATATCTCTTGGATTCTTTAACCGGAATCTTCGTGGTATAAGCTAGAATTGATGGCAGCATTCAAGAGAATCCGGAAGGTCTAAACCTTGTCTGTGGTATTCTGAGTAGGATTCAATGATTGAATGACTGTGACGAGCTTCAAACTCCTGAAGGCGGGGTGTTAGTGACAGACGCAAAAGAATCACTGGATTCTATTCCGGCCTGATTGAGAACCGACAGATGGATAGTCGTGCCGTGACAGGGTGCGTTGAACATTTCCACTGAGAGGATGGGAGGTAGCCACTGACAACGGTGAAACCCTTGCATACAGCTTGCCATGGAAGGAGCCTTGCGTGCTTGAAGAAGAAGACAGTAGGAAAGCAGAGATTCAGAAGATGGAGCATCTCCAAAACCTCAACCTATTCTCCATTACTGCAAAACAAGTACTTAATTCATGTTCTTTTGCTCTTCACAATCAATCTTGACAATTTCTGATATCCTGACTAAGATTTACAAGATAACCATAGCTTGCTTCAAGCCGACAATCTCCGTGGGATCGACCCTTGCTCACGCAAGGTATTACTTGGACGACCCAGTGCACTTGCTGGTTAGTTGTGCGGGATTGCAAAAGTGTGATTGCAATTTCGTGCACCAAGTTTTTGGCGCCGTTGCCGGGGATTGTTCGAGTTTGGACAACTAACGGCTTATCTTGTTGCTTAGATTAGGACTGTTTTGTTTTTATTGGTTTAGAGTCTTTTAGTTGAGTCTAGTTTCATATTTTAAGTTTGGTGTCAATTGCATGCTTTTGTTTTTCTTTTAATTTTCGATTTTGCATGTCCTCAGTCCCTTTTTGATCCGTAAAAGTTCTAAGTTTGGTGTCCTCTTTGTGTTTTTCCTTTAAAATTTTCGAAAAAAATTGTGTTTGATTTTCTAAAAATTTTAAGTTTGGTGTCATTTTGTTGTTTTTCTCTTTCCTTTTTTCAAAAATCAAATCTTTATCATAAAATTTTTTTCCAATCATATATTTTTAATTGCTATTTTCAAAATCTTTTTAATTAACTAATTGATTCATTCTCAATTTGCTTTGATCTTATTTTCTTTTTTATTTTCGAAATTTTATTTTAATTTCCTTTTGTTTTATTTTATTTTATTTTATTTTTTCGGTTAATTCAAAAAAAAAACAAAATTTATCTATTTGCAATCCATATCATTTCCCTTTATCCATTATGGACCTAAGTATGGTTGATCAGTCCAGAAGGACTCTGGGGTCATATGCTAACCCCATTACAGCTGCATATGGGAGTAGCATCTGCACACCTCCCATCAAAGCAAGCAGCTTTGAGCTAAATCCTCAACTCATTATCATAGTGCAGCAAAATTGCCAGTATTCCGGTCTTCCACAGGAAGAACCTACTGAGTTTCTGGCACAGTTCTTACAAATTGCTGACACAGTACATGATAAAGAGGTGGATCAGGATGTCTACAGACTATTACTGTTTCCATTTGCTGTAAAAGATCAAGCTAAAAGGTGGTTGAATAACCAACCTACAGCAAGCATAAAGACATGGAAACAGTTATCAGACAAATTCCTGAATCATTTTTACCCTCCAAAGAGGATGACACAGCTAAGGCTGGACATCCAAGGCTTTAAACAAGAGGATAATGAATCCCTTTATAATGCCTGGGAGAGGTATAGAGGTATGCTAAGAAAATGCCCCTCTGAAATGTTTTCAGAGTGGGTACAGTTAGACATCTTCTACTATGGGCTTACAGAAAAAGCTCAGATGTCTTTAGACCACTCAGCTGGTGGATCTATACACATGAGGAAGACAATTGAAGAGGCTCAAGAGCTTATAGACACTGTTGCTAGAAACCAATACTTATACTCTAGCAATGAGTTCTCTCCAAAAGAGGAAGTCATGGCAGTAGTCACTGATCCTAATCCTCAAGAACAGATGATTGAGCTTAATCAACAATTGCTCCTGATGACAGAACAGTTAGCAGAATTTAAAGAGATGCTCCATGAAACTAAAGTTGCTAACAAGAACATAGAACTGCAGTTGAATCAAGCAAAACAGCAGATATCTAATCAGACAACGGGAGAGTGTCAAGCAGTTCAACTGAGGAGTGGGAAGACATTAAACAACACCACTCAAAAGAGCAAAAAATCAAACAAGGAACAATTGACAGAGGATAACCAAACCACTGTTCAAAATCCCTCTGAGGACAGTAAGAGCCCAGAGAGGAATGCTAGTGGCGTTCAAACGCCAGAAAGGGAGGGAAAGCTGGCGTTAAACGCCCATTCCCTGCCCAGTTCTGGCGTTCAAACGCCAGAAAAGGGAGAGAAGTTGGCGTTTAACGCCCAATCTTCACCCATTCCTGGCGTTCAGACGCCAAGGGAAGATCAGACACCTGAGAGTGCTGACAGTAATCCCTCTAACAAGGCTTCTTCAACCACTTCTGTAAGGAATAAACCTGCAGCATCTAAGGTTGAAGACTATAAAGCCAAGATGCCTTATCCTCAAAAACTCCGCCAAGCGGAACAGGATAAGCAATTTGCCCGCTTTGCAGACTATCTAAGGACTCTTGAAATAAAGATTCTGTTTGCAGAGGCACTTGAGCAAATACCTTCTTATGCTAAGTTCATGAAAGAGATCTTAAGTCATAAGAAGGATTGGAGAGAAACTGAAAAAGTGTTTCTCACTGAAGAATGCAGTGCAGTCATTCTGAAAAGCTTACCAGAAAAGCTTCAAGATCCTGGAAGCTTTATGATACCATGCACATTAGAAGGCGCTTGCACCAAGACAGCCCTGTGTGATCTTGGAGCAAGCATCAATCTAATACCTGCATCCACTATCAGAAAGCTTGGGTTGGCTGGAGAAGTCAAACCAACCAGGATATGCCTCCAACTTGCTGATGGCTCCATTAAACATCCATCAGGCATAATAGAGGATATGATTGTCAAGGTTGGGCCATTTGCCTTTCCAACTGACTTTGTGGTGCTGGAAATGGAGGAGCACAAGAGTGCAACTCTCATTCTAGGAAGACCATTCCTAGCAACTGGACGGACTCTCATTGATGTACAAAAAGGGGAAGTGACCCTGAGAGTCAATGAGGATGAGTTCAAGTTGAATGCTGTGAAAGCTATGCAGCATCCAGACACACCAAATGACTGCATGGGTGCTGACATTATTGACTCTTTGGTGGAAGAGATCAATATGACTGAAAGCCTAGAATCAGAGCTTGAAGACATCTTCAAGGATGCTCAGCCTGATCAAGAAGAACCACAGGAAACAAAGGAATTTTCAAAAATTCCTCAGGAGGAGGATAAGCCTCCCAAACCTAAACTCAAACCACTACCACCATCCCTGAAGTATGCATTTCTGGGAGAGGGTGACACTTTTCCAGTGATTATAAGCTCTGCTTTAAATCCACAGGAAGAGGAAGCACTGATTCAAGTGCTAAGGACACACAAGACAACTCTTGGGTGGTCCATAAGTGATCTTAAGGGTATTAGTCCAGCTAGATGCATGCACAAGATCCTGTTGGAGGATAATGCCAAACCAGTGGTCCAACCATAGAGGAGGCTAAATCCAGCCATGAAGGAGGTGGTGCAGAAAGAGGTCACTAAATTACTGGAGGCTGGGATTATTTATCCTATTTCTGATAGCCCCTGGGTGAGCCCTGTCCAAGTTGTCCCCAAAAAGGGAGGCATGACAGTGGTTCATAATGAAAAAAATGAACTGGTTCCTACAAGAACAGTCACAGGGTGGCGTATGTGTATTGACTACAGAAGGCTCAATACAGCCACCAGAAAGGATCATTTTCCTTTACCATTCATAGACCAAATGCTAGAAAGACTAGCTGGTCATGATTATTACTGCTTTTTGGATGGCTATTCAGGTTACAACCAAATTGCAGTAGATCCTCAGGACCAAGAGAAAACAGCATTTACTTGCCCTTCTGGCGTGTTTGCCTACAGAAGGATGCCTTTTGGTCTGTGTAATGCTCCTGCAACCTTTCAGAGATGCATGCTATCCATCTTCTCTAATATGGTGGAGAAATTTCTTGAAGTCTTCATGGATGACTTCTCAGTATATGGAGACTCATTCAGCTCCTGTCTTAACCACCTATCACTTGTCCTGAAAAGGTGCCAAGAGACTAACCTGGTTTTAAACTGGGAGAAATGTCACTTTATGGTGACTGAAGGAATTGTCCTTGGGCACAAAATTTCAAGCAGGGGAATAGAGGTGGATAAGGCAAAGGTAGAGGTGATTGAAAAATTACCACCACCTGCCAATGTTAAGGCAATCAGAAGCTTTCTGGGGCATGCAGGATTCTATAGAAGGTTTATAAAGGATTTTTCGAAAATTGCAAAACCTTTGAGTAACCTGCTAGCTGCTGACACACCATTTGTGTTTGACACACAGTGTCAGCAGGCGTTTGAGACCCTGAAAGCTAAGCTGGTCACAGCACCAGTCATCTCTGCACCAGATTGGACATTGCCATTTGAATTAATGTGTGATGCCAGTGATCATGCCATTGGTGCAGTGTTGGGACAGAGGCACAACAAACTTCTGCATGTCATTTATTATGCTAGCCGTGTTCTAAATGATGCACAGAAGAATTACACAACCACAGAAAAAGAATTACTTGCAGTGGTTTATGCCATTGACAAGTTTAGATCTTATCTAGTAGGATCCAAAGTGATTGTGTACACTGACCATGCTGCTCTTAAATACTTACTCACAAAGCAGGATTCAAAACCCAGGCTAATAAGATGGGTGTTGCTTCTGTAAGAGTTTGATATAGAAATAAGAGACAGAAAAGGGACAGAGAACCAAGTAGCTGATCATCTGTCCCGAATAGAACCAGTAGCTGGGACGTCCCTCCCTTCTACTGAGATCTCTGAGACTTTTCCAGATGAGCAACTCTTTGCCATTCAGGAAGCTCCGTGGTTTGCAGATATTGCAAACTATAAAGCTGTGAGGTTCATACCCCAGGAGTACAGCAGAATACAAAGAAAGAAATTAATTTCAGATGCTAAGTACTACCTATGGGATGAACCATATCTCTTCAAGAGATGTGCAGACGGAATGATCCGCAGATGTGTACCCAGAGAAGAAGCACAAAGGATCCTATGGCATTGCCATGGATCACAGTACGGAGGACATTTTGGAAGTGAGTGAACAGCCACTAAAGTCCTCCAATGTGGCTTCTACTGGCCTACTCTCTATAAAGATTCCCGAGAGTTTGTGCGTAACTGTGACAGTTGCCAAAGAGCTGGTAACTTGCCTCACGGATATGCCATGCCTCAACAAGGGATATTAGAGATAGAATTGTTTGATGTATGGGGAATTGACTTCATGGGTCCATTCCCACCCTCATACTCAAACACTTACATTCTGGTGGCAGTGGACTATGTATCTAAGTGGGTAGAAGCAATTGCTACACCCACTAATGATACCAAGACCGTGCTGAGATTCCTCCAGAAACACATCTTCAGCAGGTTTGGTGTTCCCAGAGTACTAATCAGTGACGGGGGCACTCATTTCTGCAATAGACAGCTATACTCTGCTATGGTTAGATATGGTATTAGCCACAAAGTGGCAACTCCGTATCATCCACAGACAAATGGGCAAGCTGAAGTCTCTAACAGAGAGCTAAAAAGAATCCTAGAACGGACTGTGATAGCCCGAAGAAAGGATTGGGCAAAGAGCTTGGATGATGCTCTGTGGGCATACAGAACAGCATTCAAGACTCCTATAGGAACCTCTCCATACCAACTGGTGTATGGGAAGGCATGTCACCTGCCCGTGAAACTGGAACATAAAGCCTACTGGGCAACCAGGTTCCTAAACATGGATGCTCAGCTAGCTGGTGAAAAAAGATTACTCCAGTTAAATGAACTAGAGGAGTTCAGACTCAATGCCTTTGAAAATGCAAAAATTTATAAGGAAAAGGCAAAGAAGTGGCATGACAAGAAGTTGTCAACCAGAGTCTTTGAGCCAGGACAAAAAGTTCTGCTATTCAACTCTAGGCTCAAATTATTTCCAGGAAAACTTAAATCCTGGTGGAGGGGTCCGTATGTGATTACAGGAGTGTCACCATATGGATATGTTGAGCTTTAGGATATTGATTCTGACAAAAAGTTCATTGTTAATGGACAGAGAATCAAGCATTATCTTGAAAGCAATTTTGAGCAGGAATGCTCAAAACTGAGACTTGAGTGAGTCTCAGTAAGGGTCCAGCTAAAGACAGTAAAGAAGCGCTTGCTGGGAGGCAACCCAGTCATTAGGAGGTTATATGATTTGTTTTTACAGAGGCAAGTATCAAAAATGAAGGAATTCACAGAGTTACAGAAGGATTCAGCTCAAAAAGCAGAGAAAAAGAGCTTGCTGGCAAAAAAACGCCAGTAAGGGGCATTTTGGGCGTTAAACGCCAGAATGGGTACCATTCTGGGCGTTTAACGCCAGGAATGGTGCCATTTTGGGCGTTAAACGCCAGAATGGGCACCATTCTGGGCGTTAAACGCCAGAATGGGCACCATTCTGGGCGTTTAATGCCAGGTGTGCAGCATCCTGAGCGTTTAGCAAAACGCCCAGTGATAAAGGAATTCTGGCGTTTAACGCCAGCCAGGGCACCTGGCTGGGCGTTAAACGCCTAAAAGGGGCATCAAATGGGCGTTAAATGCCAAAATGGATGCCATTCTGGGCGTTTAACGCCAGAAAGGTGGGGGGACCAAGATTTCGTTTTTCAATCAAATTTTTTTTAAACTTTCCTTTTCTTACCCATACTCTTCTACATAAATACACTTCAACCTTTCATCATTCACTTTCAAATCTTCAAAAATCAAAAACCACTCTTCAAATCTATCTCAAATCAATCCCAAATCTTATTCAAAAACTCACCCTTTTCTCAAGTCCTCTCCATATCTTCTCAAATCTCTTCTCAATTTTTTCGAAATCTCCTTCCCCCCCTTATAAGAACACGTTCGGCCTCACCATTCCCACACACCATTCGAATTTGCTCTCTCCTCTCTCTTCTCCTTCCTTTCTTTTGCTTGAGGACAAGCAAACCTCTAAGTTTGGTGTGCTTTTTCGTGATCACTAAAGCCAAGATTCATCAAGATCATGGCTCCTAAGGGAAAACAAACCAATTTAAGAGGAAAGAAAGAGAATAATCCAAAAAATCTTTGGAATCAAGAAAAGTTCTTAACCAAAGAACATGAAGACCATTATCACAAAATAATGGGTCTGAGGTCAGTGATCCCGGAAGTAAAGTTTGATCTGAAAGAAGATGAATATCCGGGGATCCAAGAGCAAATTCGAAACAGAGGATGGGAAGTTCTAACCAATCCTGAAATAAAGGTTGGAAGGAATATGGTTCAGGAATTCTACTCAAATCTGTGGCTAACAGATAAGCAGAGAATGACTGGAACTGCTTACCATACCTACAGAACCATGGTCAGAGGGAAAGTTATGTACTTCCATCTGGACAAAATAAGAGAAATCTTCAAATTGCCTCAACTGCAAGATGACCCTGACTCCTTTAATAGGAGAATGGTGAGAGCAGATAAAGGGTTGGATCAAGTTCTAGAGGACATATGCCTCCCTGGAACTAAGTGGATAACCAATTCAAAGGGTGTCCCAAACCAACTCAAGAGGGGAGACCTCAAACCAATTGCAAGAGGTTGGCTAGACTTTATTGGGCGTTCCATATTGCCCACTAGCAACCGTTCTGAGGTCACTATCAAGAGAGCAGTGATGATTCATTGCATTATGCTTGGAAAAGAAGTGGAGGTTCATCATGTGATTGCTTGTGAGATCTACACAATTGCAAATAAGAATTCCACTGAAGCCAAACTAGCTTACCCAAGCTTGATCTCCTTGCTCTGTAAAGAGGCTGGGGTGAAGATGGGAGTAGATGAATTCATACCCATTGAACATCCAATCACCAAGAAGTCAATGGAAGGACAAATGCAAGACAACTCCATCAAAAGGAGGGCGCAGGAGTTCCTCCATGAATTCCCTGAAATTGGTTACTGGGCCAACCTAGAAGCATCTTTCAACAAGTTGCAAGAGACTATGGAGCAACTTAAGGAAGAACAGCAGAATCAGAACTGCATGCTCTGCAAATTGCTGAAGGAACAAGAGAAGCAGGGGCGTGAACTCCAAGAGTTGAAACGCCAAAAGCTCTCCTCTCAAGCTGAGGGAGCATCCACTTCTCAAAATCAAGGTTGTTGAGTCCTAACTCTGTGAAAACCTCTATCATTAGGAGCCTAGTTTAAAGTTTTGCTTTCTAATTTTCTTTTAGTCTCATCTTATATCTATTTTTGAGTCTTGTTCTTAATTCATAATTAATAAAATTTAAAGTTTATGCCTTAAAGCTATGAATGTCCTATGAATCCATCACCTCTCTTAAATGAAAAATGCTTTAATCACAAAAGAACAAGAAGTACAGGATTTCGAAATTTATCCTTGAAACTAGTTGAATTAGTTTGATGTGGTGACAATACTTTTTGTTTTCTGAATGAATGCTTGAACAGTGCATATGTCTTTTGAATTTGTTGTTTTGAGAATGTTAAAATTGTTGGCTCTTGAAAGAATGAGGAAAAAGGGAACTGTTATTGAGGATCTGAAAAATCATCAAATTGATTCTTGAAGCAAGAAAAAGCAGTGAATACAAAAAAAATATTTTCGAAAAAAAAAGAGAGAAAAAGGGGAAAAAGAAAGAAATAAAGTTGTGAACCAAGGCAAAAAGAGTGTGCTTAAGAACCCTGGACACCTCTAATTGGGGACTCTAGCAAAGCTGAGTCACAATCTGAAAAGGTTCACCCAATTATGTGTCTGTGGCATGTATGTATCCGGTGGTAATACTGGAAGACAGAGTGCTTTGGGCCACAGCCAAGACTCATACACTAGCTATGTTCAAGAATCATTATACTTAACTAGGAGAATCAATAACACTATCTGAGTTCTGAGTTCCTAAAGATGCCAATCATTCTGAACTTCAATGGATAAAGTGAGATGCCAAAACTGTTCGGAAGCAAAAAGCTACTGGTCCCGCTCATCTAATTGGAACTATGTTTCTTTGATATTTTGGAGTCTATAGTATATTCTCTTCTTTTTATTCTATTTTTGATTTTCAGTTGCTTGGGGACAAGCAACAATTTAAGTTTGGTGTTGTGATGAGCGGATAATTTGTACGCTTTTTGGCATTGTTTTTAGTATGTTTTTAGTAGTTTGAGTTGAGTTTTTAGTATATTTTTATTAGTTTTTAGTTAAAATTCACTTTTCTGGACTTTACTATGAGTTTGTGTGTTTTTCTGTGATTTCAGGTATTTTCTGGCTGAAATTGAGGGTCCTGAGCAAAAATCTGATTCAGAGACTGAAAAGGACTGCAGATGCTGTTAGATTCTGACCTTCCTGTACTCGAAGTGGATTTTCTGGAGCTATAAAAGCCCAATTGGCGCGCTCTCAACGGCATTGGAAAGTAGACATCCTGGGCTTTCCAGCAATGTATAATAGTCCATACTTTGCCCGAGATTTGATGGCCCAAACCGGCGTGGCAAATCAGCCTCAGAATTTCCAGCGTTTAACGCTGGAACTGGCATAAAACTTGGAGTTAAACGCCCAAACTGGCATGAAAGCTGGCGTTTAACTCCAGAAAAGGTCTCTACACATGAAAGCTTCAATGCTCAGCCCAAGCACACACCAAGTGGGCCCGGAAGTGGATTTTTCTGTCATTTACTCATTTCTGTAAAACCTTAGGTTACTAGTTCACTATTAATAGGATCTTTTGACATGGTATCTGTACCTCATGACACTTTACACGTTTCTTTGTGTATCTTCCACGGCATGAGTCTCTAAACCCCATGGTTGGGGGTGAGGAGCTCTGCTGTGTCTTGATGGATTAATGCAATTACTACTGTTTTTCATTCAATTATGCTTGCTTCCATTCTAAGATATTACTTGTTCTTAAACCGGATGAATGTGATGATCCGTGACACTCATCATCATTCTCAACTATGAACGCGTGCCTGACAACCACCTCCGTTCTACCTTAGATTGAGTAGATATCTCTTGGATTCTTTAACCGGAATCTTCGTGGTATAAGCTAGAATTGATGGCAGCATTCAAGAGAATCCGGAAGGTCTAAACCTTGTCTGTGGTATTCTGAGTAGGATTCAATGATTGAATGACTGTGACGAGCTTCAAACTCCTGAAGGCGGGGCGTTAGTGACAGACGCAAAAGAATCACTGGATTCTATTCCGGCCTGATTGAGAACCGACAGATGGATAGCCGTGCCGTGACAGGGTGCGTTGAACATTTCCACTGAGAGGATGGGAGGTAGCCACTGACAACGGTGAAACCCTTGCATACAGCTTGCCATGGAAGGAGCCTTGCGTGCTTGAAGAAGAAGACAGTAGGAAAGCAGAGATTCAGAAGATGGAGCATCTCCAAAACCTCAACCTATTCTCCATTACTGCAAAACAAGTACTTAATTCATGTTCTTTTGCTCTTCACAATCAATCTTGACAATTTCTGATATCCTGACTAAGATTTACAAGATAACCATAGCTTGCTTCAAGCCGACAATCTCCGTGGGATCGACCCTTGCTCACGCAAGGTATTACTTGGACGACCCAGTGCACTTGCTGGTTAGTTGTGCAGGATTGCAAAAGTGTGATTGCAATTTCGTGCACCACTGCTCCCTGCAACTGATCCAATAAAATTTGCAAACCGGTACTGTGAGCTGAAGTACCCGGTGTTTGCAACCTCCAGGAACCTGTACCTGGAGAGGACTCTGAAGATCCCAGGAGAACTCTGACAAACCCCGTTTTGACGGTTTATCTTGTATTGATTTTAGGGGATCTTATAACCTTTTACCCACATTTATCCATTGAAATAGCATGGTTTTATAACTTCTCCTTTAATTGTGCTTAAGAGTGAAAACATGCTTTTTAGGTCTTAAAATAGCTAATTCTAATTCTCCTTGATTCCATTAGATGCCTTGATATGTTTGTTAAGTGATTTAAGGTTTAGGAGGCAAAGATTGGGTCAAGGGAATGAAGAAAGAAGCATGAAAAGTTGGAGAACTCATGAAGAAATGAAAGAACCGGAAAGCTGTCAAGCCGACCTCTTCGCACTTAAACGACCATAACTTGAGCTACAGAGGTCCAAATGATGCGGTTCCAGTTGGGTTAGAAAGCTAACATCCGGGGCTTCGAAACGATATAAGATTTGCCATAGTTGCTACACGTATGGTGGCGCGCACGCGCAAAGTACGCGCACACGCCGTTGCTGCCACCTAGTTCACTTAAAGCAAAATGTGGCTAGCGAATTTACAAGCCTTGTGGGCCCAATCCAACTCATTTCTAATGCTATTTAAGCCAAGGATTGAAGGGGAATGAGGATACTTGTAGATACTTTAGATACTTTTGATCATTAGCTTAGTTTAGTAGTTAGAAGTAGTTTCTAGAGAGAGAAGCTCTCACTTCTCTCTAGAATTAGGATTAGGATTAGGTTTAGTTCTTAGATCTAGATTTTAATTCATCTTCTTCTACTTCTATCTTCTCAATTCTTTGTAGTTACATTCATTCTTCTTCCATTCTTTTATTGTACTTTCCTTTATGTTGTTCTTATACTTTGTTGTAGATCTACTATTGTTCCTTCCATTTTCTTTCAATTCAATAAGAGGTAATTCATAATAAATTTGTCTTCTTTGCTTTTCTATTGTTGATCTCTTGTTTTTGTAGTTGTAGATTCCTTTAATTCTTGCATTTAATAATGATTACTTCTATTGTACTCTATGTGTTTGTTGAAATGTCTCTTTTAGTTTTAGTGTAGATTTTGTTCCTCTTGGCCTAGGTAGAGTGATTAGTGACTCTTGAGTTATCTAATTCCTTTGTTGATTGATAATTAGAAGTTGCTAATTGAATTGAATGCCTCTAAAGCTAGTCTTTCCTTTAGGAGTTGATTAGGACTTGAGGAATCAAATTGATTCATCCACTTGACTTTCCTCCATGATTAGAGGTTAACTAAGTGGGAGCAATACAATTCTCATCACAATTGAGAAGGATAACTAGGATAGGACTTCTAGTTCTCATATCTTGCCAAGAGTTTTATTAGTTGTTAGTTTATTTTCTTTGCCATTTATATTTCTTGTCTAAAATCTTAAAAACCCCAACTATAACTCACAACCAATAACAAAGCACTTTATTGTAATTCCTAGGGAGAACGACCCGAGGTTTGAATACTTCGGTTTATAAATTTTAGGGGTTTGTTTTAGTGACAAACAACTTTTTGTATGAAAGGATTATTGATTGGTTTAGAAACTATACTTGCAACGAGAATTCATTTGTGAAATTCTATACCATCAAAAATCCAATCGTCAAAATGGCGCCATTGCCGGGGAATTGCAATGGTGTTGTGTTATTGGTTATTGTATATATGTGAATATTGTGAATATGTTTGCTTTTTGCTTCGTTGTTAGTTTTTAGTTTGTTCTCTTTATTCGTCCTATTTTTTGTTTTTTGCCCTCTCTTGCTATCATGAATTCTCATTTTGGCTATGAGTGTGATTACAACTATGTTGTAGGTGATGAGAACTTCAATGAAGAGATGCATCAAGGATGGGACAATCAAAGGTGGGAGGAGCCATATGCATATGATCAATCTTCATGGCAACAACCTCCACCAATGCACTATGAAGAAGAGCCATTTCTTGATGCATATCAATCCAATGGCTATGGTGAATCTCCTTGTGACTTTCAAGAGCCACCACCATATGCTTATGAACCCCCTCCTCAACATGGCCCCCAACCACACTCACAAGCCTCTTTTCACCAACCGCCTTCATATGACCCTAATCCATATTCATCCTACCAACAATCATATGAGCCATATGCACCACACATAGAGCCACTACCACTCCAAAATCAACATTTTCAAGAGCCACCCCCTCCATATTATTACCAAGATGAACCACCTCCGACATATGAAAATTTTCAACCACAAGATGAATACTACTTTCCACCACAACCTCCCATGGAAGAATACTCATATCCATTCAACCAAGAGCCACATGATCCTAATCATATTATCCAAGAGGAACAAGAGTCAAGGGATCATCTCAAGGAAGCATTGGATCAATTTCAAGCAACCATGGAGTGTGTTGTGCAACAAGTGGAAAGAGTGGAAAACATTGAACCACCACAACTCTACCAAGAAGAACCACCTTCCTACTATGAACCCTTCCCCCAAAATGATGAATCCTTCCAACCACCCCAATCTCTAATGGATGAAACCCTTGGTGTTCTTGTTCAAGGGCAAGAAGAGATGCAAAGGGATGTGCAAAATTTCATGGCCGCCTTGGATGCGGTAACAAATCAATTAGCCTCCCAATGCTTGAACACTCAAGGAACTCCCATGGCTACATGTGGAGAATTGAATGAAGAACATAGCATGAAGGAGAGATTGGAAACTCCGGTGGGAAATGAAGGAAGTTGCTTTGTATTGGAACAATTGGAGGAAGCTTTAATTATTGAAGACAAGGAAGAAGTGGTAGAAGACTTAGGAGATGCGGAGCCTCCATGGGAACATAGAGTTGAAGAAAATCCCTCCAAGATGATTGAAATTGATGCTAGGGAGGAAAGTGCACACTTTCCAAGGCATATTCCATATGAAGACTTGGATGGGATAGAGCAAGAATTAAGTTCCCATGGCAATGAAGAGCAAGCATCAAGTCCTAGTGGTGGAGAATCCTTTGAACTTGAAGAACCTTCTCCCGGTGCATTTGAAAATGTTGAGGAGGTAAATTTTTCTCACCCTCCCTATTATAATTTGAGTAAAGGAAAAGGTTTAGATAAAATTGTTAAACAAAGGATTGAGATTAAGAGATCTTGTGAAGAGGTGGAAGTCCCTAGAAATAGAAGAACGAGGGTTGGCTATGCTTTGTCAAGATCTTTGGAAGCATCTTTGCCTAGGTTGCCATCTACACCTTCATTTGAGTGGGTGAAATTCATTTCTATTAGCTTTATTATCCCACTTGAATATGGTTTGCTTGAAACGGATGGCCAACTTAGGGAAGTTTGTGGGATGAAGCGTAAGCGGAAAAGGTTTTGTGGTGGGCGTTGCAAATCAAGGCTCATTGTGGTTGATGCATCAAACATGAGATATAAAGGTTGGAGCAGTGCTCAAATAGATGGGTCTAGGAGGATTGTTGGACACTTCATAGAGAATTCATCTTGCTTACCACCCGGGTGGACCAATAATGATGATCAACTTCAAAACGGGTGTGAAGATAAAGTGTGGGACCCCGGATCACAAGAAGAGGATCAACCTTGGGAGCCCCAAGCTTGTGAAGAACTCCACCAAGACTTGGCTCAATCCATGAAGAATCTTGGGGCACAATGGAGAACCAAGCATTGGTGGGAGTTCCAAGATGAGTACAAGCACAAGCCACCTTGATAAGAAGCTCCCCATAAGTCCAACTTAAGGACAATAAATAAAAGTGCTAGGTGGGAGACACCCCACCATGGTAAAATCCTTTCATTTTCTCTTTTGTACATATTGGTAGAACTAGTTTAATTTCATGTTTAGAGTAGTTGTTTGAGTTTAATTAGTATTTTAACATGTTGAATAAGGTTCTAGGGTGTTTTGGTAGTAGCTTGGAGGTTTGGAATGTTTGGATTGGTGCAAAAACATAGCAAAAATTTTTGAAAAACAGAACACCATCCACGCGTTCGCGCACATGACGCGTACGCGCACTTGAGCATTTTCCGACCATCCACGCGGACGCGCACTGTACGCGTACGCGTGGATGCAAAAAATTCTACCCCAGCCAAAAACCCGAGAGTTAGGCCTGCGCTGTGCAAACATTGGGCCTAAGGCACAAGTCTATGCACGCGTGCGCGCACCTGGCGCGTACGCGCACATGATCTTAAATTGGCAATGCACACGCACGCACACTGTGCGCGCGCGCGCCGATTGCACGATCCACACTCCTGGTACTTCTACCCGAGAGTTGTGCCAGACTTGGGCCGACATTATGCCTCCGGCCTAACTCGATGCACGCGTGTGCGCACCTGACGCGTACGCGCCCTTCAACCAATATGCACATCGACGCGTAAGCACGCATGACGCGCACGCGTCGGTAAAAAAAAAAAAAGAGTTTTTCCCCCCTTCCATTTTCTTTTGCTTATCACATTCGCATACTTCTATTCTTCCCATTTTCATTTAGTTTTTGTAACATATTTTCGTTTCTTTTTTTAGTCATTTTAATAATGGTGTTGGATTCTTACACTCAATTGTTGAGATTTCCTTACATTATTTTGGTGCTTCTTGACTTGTTTGATATTATTGGGTGATGAAACTTTTAAATCAATGCTTCATCTTGTATGACTCTTATGTCTTTGTGCATTGATATGACCTCATATTGTCTTTCATGACCCACTTCTTCTTATGTGAACTTGATGTGCCATATGCTCTTCATGCTTCGATTTTACTCTTGCATCAAGTATCAGTTAATATGCCATTAGCGTATATTATTTTCTCACTTACATGCGTAGCTACCATGTAATAGAGAACCATACTCCTACTTGGCATTAAACCCTGCCTATGTTCTATTTGCTTTGATATCTTTGTCATAGGCTTAATCTTTCTTTCCTTTTCTATCCTTTTAGGTTGGCCACCAAGAAGGGAGAAATGAATACCTTTAAATGGGGCAACAAATAAGTCATCCGCACAACCTTTTGAAGGAGCTCATCAATTGTAGCAAGCCGTCCACCCTGCTCTTCTTTGTATGCACCGAGGACGGTGCAAACTTTTAAGTGTGGGGAGGTCGTCCGACCGATCGGCGATTTTGGGTGACAAGTTTCTAATTCCAACACTTTTGCATTTCATCCTAGGATTTTAGGATTTTTACTTGCATTTTCTTATTTTTGCATAGATATACACAATAAGCTTAGTCAAAATAATGAAATTTTTCAAGATTTCTATCTATAGGGCACCAATTGATTTGAGTGAAAACTCTTCATAGAACTTGCCTGAATTATATATATCTTGTGGATCATGTTTTTGAGCTAAGAACACAAGCAAGTGAGATTTGAGCCTAATGGTGTGGTTACATCTTATAACCATTTATTTTCCCTCTTGTGTGCATTATTCTCTTCCTATGATTGTAATCTTTGATTTGTTTGATTCTTTATGTCCATTATTTTGTGTATACATGTATTTATATGATTGAGGCCATCATTTCATTAGCTCACTTATCCAAATAGCCAACCCTTTTATATTCCTTTGTTAGCCAATTTGAGCCTACGATTAATCCACTTGTTCTTAATTTTAGCACATTACAAGCCTTAAAGCGAAAAAACAATAAATGTCCTTATTTGGATCTTTGATTAGCTTAGGCTAAGAGTGTGTGAGTATCATTCAAGTGTGGGAACCTTGGGACATTGGGTGAATAAAAGGGTAACTTTGTATTGTTATTGAAAATATTGGGAATTGGGTACATACTCATGTATTGATCAAATGTAAAACCTTATGCATTGAGATTCTTGTATATAGAAAAAAAAATGAGAAAAACAAAAGAAAAAAAAGAAAAGAAAAATAATATGGAAAAAGGAAGAAAAAAAATTAGAAAAAGAAAGAAAAAGAAGAAAAAGAAAGAAATAAAAAGGGGACAAAATGCCCCAAATCAAAGTATAGTCCAATAAAATCAATGCATAGGTGTTGTGAAATTAAAAAGGAATACATGAGTATGTGAAAGAGTGAAAAATGGGTAGTTAGGTTGGAATTTAATTGTATAGGATGTCATAGGTTAGGTGGGAAGTTTAAGCTTATCAAAGATTCAAATTTCAAACTCACTTAACCAAATATGCATCCTACCTTGACCCTAGCCCCATTACAACCTAAAGAAAAGACCTCATGATACTTGTATGCATGCATGAAATATATGTCGATTGTTAGAAGAAAAACAAATCTTAGAAAGCATGATTAGGAGAGAATTGAGAGAATCAACCCTAAACACTTGAGCGAATAGAGTGCAAACACTACCGGTGAGGGTTTGATGCTCAATTGCATGTTTCCACCAAGGATCATCTCCTTTCATGCAAGTTTGTAAAGATATTTAATAGCTCAATTCAATTGTGGTTTGGCATGGTTGTTAATACCTTTTGCCCTTGTGCTTATATATGCTTCTTGGGAATTAATTTATTTTGACCAAGCAATTGCATTCATTTAGATAGTTGCATATAGGTAGATTGCATTTAGTTAGTTTCCATTGAATAAATGCCATACCCTTACTTCATTCTTGGTTTAAGCATGAGGACATGCTTGGTTTAAGTGTGGGGAGGTTGACAAATCCCGTTTTGACGGTTTATCTTGTATTGATTTTAGGGGATCTTATAACCTTTTACCCACATTTATCCATTGAAATAGCATGGTTTTATAACTTCTCCTTTAATTGTGCTTAAGAGTGAAAGCATGCTTTTTAGGTCTTAAAATAGCTAATTCTAATTCTCCTTGATTCCATTAGATGCCTTGATATGTTTGTTAAGTGATTTAAGGTTTAGGAGGCAAAGATTGGGTCAAGGGAATGAAGAAAGAAGCATGAAAAGTTGGAGAACTCATGAAGAAATGAAAGAACCGGAAAGCTGTCAAGCCGACCTCTTCGCACTTAAACGACCATAACTTGAGCTACAGAGGTCCAAATGATGCGGTTCCAGTTGGGTTAGAAAGCTAACATCCGGGGCTTCGAAACGATATAAGATTTGCCATAGTTGCTACACGTATGGTGGCGCGCACGCGCAAAGTACGCGCACGCGCCGTTGCTGCCACCTAGTTCACTTAAAGCAAAATGTGGCTAGCGAATTTACAAGCCTTGTGGGCCCAATCCAACTCATTTCTAATGCTATTTAAGCCAAGGATTGAAGGGGGAATGAGGATACTTGTAGATACTTTAGATACTTTTGATCATTAGCTTAGTTTAGTAGTTAGAAGTAGTTTCTAGAGAGAGAAGCTCTCACTTCTCTCTAGAATTAGGATTAGGATTAGGTTTAGTTCTTAGATCTAGATTTTAATTCATCTTCTTCTACTTCTATCTTCTCAATTCTTTGTAGTTACATTCATTCTTCTTCCATTCTTTTATTGTACTTTTCTTTATGTTGTTCTTATACTTTGTTGTAGATCTACTATTGTTCCTTCCATTTTCTTTCAATTCAATAAGAGGTAATTCATAATAAATTTGTCTTCTTTGCTTTTCTATTGTTGATCTCTTGTTTTTGTAGTTGTAGATTCCTTTAATTCTTGCATTTAATAATGATTACTTCTATTGCACTCTATGTGTTTGTTGAAATGTCTCTTTTAGTTTTAGTGTAGATTTTGTTCCTCTTGGCCTAGGTAGAGTGATTAGTGACTCTTGAGTTATCTAATTCCTTTGTTGATTGATAATTAGAAGTTGCTAATTGAATTGAATGCCTCTAAAGCTAGTCTTTCCTTTAGGAGTTGATTAGGACTTGAGGAATCAAATTGATTCATCCACTTGACTTTCATCCATGATTAGAGGTTAACTAAGTGGGAGCAATACAATTCTCATCACAATTGAGAAGGATAACTAGGATAGGACTTCTAGTTCTCATATCTTGCCAAGAGTTTTATTAGTTGTTAGTTTATTTTCTTTGCCATTTATATTTCTTGTCTAAAATCTTAAAAACCCCAACTATAACTCACAACCAATAACAAAGCACTTTATTGTAATTCCTAGGGAGAACGACCCGAGGTTTGAATACTTCGGTTTATAAATTTTAGGGGTTTGTTTTAGTGACAAACAACTTTTTGTATGAAAGGATTATTGATTGGTTTAGAAACTATACTTGCAACGAGAATTCATTTGTGAAATTCTATACCATCAAAAATCCAATCGTCAAACTCCAGCAATACACCACTGAGCAAATCAAACAAAGAGGCTGGTTCTTTCTAGAGAGAAATTTGGCTGAGGTTAATGCATCTTGGGTAAGGGAATTCTACTGCAATTACTTCTTGACTTCCTTAGATGCAGTGAACCTACGAGGAAAGTAGATTCTGGTCACTGAGGAGGCCATAGAGGACATCCTACAGCTCCCACCCAAGTCCGATCAGCCTGATGGTTACAAAAAGGCTGAGGAGGACATGCGTTTCTTGATGTTTGATTGGGATGCTATCAAGGCAAGGATAGCCCTGGACCCGACTGTTCCTTGGGAGATGGGTCAGGACACCACCTTGCCCAAGGGTATCAAGAGGGCGTACCTAAATGATGAGGCTCAGTTATGGCATCAGATTCTGAGTAATTATGTGATGCCGAGTACTCATGAGACAGAGATTCCAGCTGCTATGATCACCCTCCTATGGTGTGTGATGGAGGGTAAGGACCTGTACTTGCCACGCTTTATCCGATATTATATGGCTAGGGTCCACGTCCGAGGCACTCTTCCCTTTCCTTATCTGGTTACACAGCTAGGCCGTCGAGCTGACGTGCCATGGGAGGATGCCGATGAGAGACCACCAGCTGCGGACTGCAGGAAGCTCATTCCTCACAGTAGGAACTTCCTGGCTTTGGGCTACAGACCACCACCTTTCACTGCTACTGATGAGACAGCCCCACCGTCTGCTGGACCCTCTTCCTCCACAGCTTCCCCTGCTGCCACCACTGCACCTCCACCTACCTCAGAGCCAGTCTACCGCCTCGTGCACCGCTTATTTCGACAGCTTGATCAGATGGAGCGCCGTAACCAGCGCCGGTATGAGCATCTGAAGCTGATGATCTGATAGGGCAGTGACATCCCCTCCGAGCCTGACTCACCATCAGAGCCATCAGAGGAGGAGGCGGATGAGCACCAGGAGGAGACCCATCCGCAGGCAAGCACAGAGCAGGCTGCTCCCCAGGCAGAGGTTCCACATCAGATTGAGGCCGCAGATCCTGAGATCCCGATCCAGTCAGTACCTCCTCTACAGTAGCCAGATCCTCAGCTCACTACCACCGAGACTCCAGCTACCATCCCTACCAGTGATGACACCCCTTCACACCCGGCTTGACTGAGCATCAGGGACCATGCTTCACTTTAAGTGTGGGGAGGTCGCCATTTCTGGCATTTTATTTTGGTGAACCACTACATCTCTTGTTCTTTTATTCTGGATATTTTTCTGTATTTTTCTTTTTATTGTTATTTTCTGAGTACTTATACATTGCTACTTTGATGTATTTCTACTCTATTTCTACATTTTGCATTTTTAGTTCATCTTTTAGCTATTTAGTTTATTTTAGTTATTTAGTTTAGTTTGCAATTCTAACTTATTAGTGGATTGATTAGTATAGTTTACCCTTTTTAGCATAAGATAGCATAGTCTAAATTGAAAAATCTAAAAAGGAAGTAAGCTAGGAAATTGAACATAACAGATTTAAATCCATAAACCTTGTATATAGAGCATTACATCATATAGTTAAGTTGACAACATTTCATCAAGGAGGAACATTAAACTTTAAAGGCTACCCTAAATAATTTTTTTATGAGAATAATGGAAATTTTTAACTAAACCTGCATAACATATATGAATGATATATGATGCTTGAGTTAGAGAACACACAGCCTGTGAGTCTTGAGCTTAAATGTATGGTTACATTCAAACCATAATTTCATTCCTGTGTTTCGCTTCTTCTTTATTCTGATGTTCTTTACTTTGTTTTAATCTATATGTCCATTTATAGAATATAGAATGTAGGTACATACCAAAAAGAATGATTGAGGCTATTATTTGATTTTAACCCACTGGCCCCAAAAATAGCCTACCTTTTACATCACCTTTGTTAGCCTCCTTGAGCCTTTAAAACCCCTTTTATTCTATTTAGCCACACCACTAGCCTTAAGCAGGAAAACAAAATAAAATCCCAAGTTGAATCCTTGGTTAGCTTAAGATAGAAAATTATGAATAGATTAAAGTGTGGGAAACCTATTGGGAACATGGATGATAGAAACAAAAGGTAGAAAAAGTTGAAAGAAATAAAATAACTCAGAAACTTTGGGAAGCATGCTCATGAAAAATCAAAGTTAAATTACCATGTGCATTAAAAAAAAGAGTTATTTTTCAGTATTTAATAAAGGGGATACAAAAGAATTCCCCAATGCAAAATAAAAGCAATGCACATGAGATAAAAATGAAAATTGAAGCATGAGCATGTAACAACAAGTGGGAAAATATGGGAAAATAGGTAAACAAGTTTTGTTTTACTAAATATGTATGTTAGGTGAGATCTTATTCTAATTAAGGATTCACTTATTAGCTCACTTAGCCTTATACATATATCCTTACCTTTACCTTAGCCCCATTGATGCTACGATTTTAGGAAATTGCACGATCGGCAAAAATTCCTTCCGGCAAGTGCACCGGTTATCGTCAAGTAAAAACTCACAATAGAGTGAGGTCGAATCCCACAAGGATTGGTTGAGTGAGCAATTCGGATTAGAAGTGTGTTCTAGTTGAGCGGAATCAAGATTTAGATGAGAATTGCGGAATGTAAAATTGGCGGGAAACGTAAATGGCAAGAAATTGAAATTGCGGAATCTTAAATTGCATGAATTAAAGAGCGAGAAGCTAAATTGCTGAAATTAAAAAGGGATCGGGGTGATTGCATGAATTTAATTGCAGAATGTAAAGAGAAAGTGGTAGATCAGAAATGGGGAATTCATTGGGTTTCAGGAGATATTGAGATCTCCGAATCAAAACATTTTTATCCCTTCCTCAACCAATGCATTCATTGAATTTTGCTTGGCAATCTTATATGATTGGATCCCAATCCCTTGGCTCACCAATTCTCTCTAAAAACAAACAAATTCCCAATCCCTTGGTTTAAATGTTCATAAGAAGAGATGATGCTCGATCACTGATTATACCACACAGTTTCATGAATCACAATTTGGTAGAATTACATGTCACAATATCCATCCAAACCCCAATCCAATTCACTGTAAGAAAGCTTCTCTAGCATGAATCCTCCATTCCTTTCCCAAGGTTCCGAAGGATTCCAATTATGGATAGTTTCTTTCCCAAGACAACTAACCAATGGAATTAGATCGAGAAGCTTTCTAACAAAAATTCAGGAGAAAAGATTGAAGAAGAAGATAAAAACTATTATTGATTCATTGAATTACAATAGAGCTCCCTAACCCAATGAAAGGGGGTTTAGTGAGTCATAGCTCTGAATTCAATTACAAAAAGTATGAAAACTAGAAAAATGATCAAAAGTCCCTTTACTAACTTAAATTCTATCCTATTTATACACTTTCTAAATTGAGCTTCTGTTGTGTTTCTTGGGCTTTGAGGCCTTTCCCTGATTTCCTTTTGCTTTGGGTTTATGATCCATAATCCTGATGAGGCTGCTGATCCAATTCTGTAACATTCATTGAGCCAACTTAGTGATAATCAAGTAATGACACATGACTCAACAAATTGAAATTCCAGACTCATCAATTCTTCAGGCCCAATCCCATAAACCATGATATTCAATTGGGTTTCATACCAGAGTACGTTTAAGTTAATGTTTGTGCTCAAATGCTAACTTAAAACTGCAATATCTTTGGCCCAGAAACCTTTTCAAATAGTGGCGTTTAAGTTGCAGTTTAAGCTTAAACTGCAACTTAAACGTTGGACACTCCTGGAGGTGGTATAATTCAAGCACGTTTAAGCTTCAGTTTAAGGTTAAACTGAAGCTTAAACGTGGAAATGGAAGAAAGCAACCCTGGAGAGTATAGTAGTCGAACACGTTTAAGCTTCAGTTTAAGGTTAAACTGAAGCTTAAACGTGGAAATGGAAGAAAGCAACCCTGGAGTGTGGAATGGTCGAACACGTTTAAGCTTCAGTTTAAGGTTAAACTGAAGCTTAAACGTGGAAATGAAGAAAGCAACCCTGGATGAGAATTTGGTCGAACACGTTTAAGCTCCAGTCTAAGCTTAAACTGGAGCTTAAACGTGGAAATGAAGAAAGCAACCCTGGAGGAGAATTTTGGTCGAACACGTTTAAGCTCCAGTTTAAGGTTAAACTGGAGCTTAAACGTGGAAATGGCTCCTGGTGCATTTCTCATTTCTGGCGTTTAACTTCCAGTTTAAGGTTAAACTGGAGGTTAAACGCCACTTTCAGCTTTTCCTCAGCTTTCATGATTTTGGCGTTTAAGCTCCAGTTTAAGCTTAAACTGGAGCTTAAACTCCACATGTGATATTCAAGCTTCCTTTATTGATTTTGTTGCTTCCTTGCCTAGCCTCTTCTTCCCTGAAATCATCCAAACAACTGCATCAAAGTCTTGCAAAATTTCATGAGAAATCTTCCATTCATAGCATTCAGTAATATAACTAAAAACTCATGGAATTTGCATCAAAATCATACTGTTTGGATGGTTCATTGCTTTGTTATTCATTTAACCATTCTTGGTTACTTTAAGCTCAAGAAAATGCATAAAACAACTAAAACTAACAGAAAAATGCTAGTGAAACTAGCCTAAGATGCCTTGGCATCACAACACCAAACTTAATACTTGCTTGTCCCTAAGCAAGTCCTGAGTTATTTGAGAAGAAAGTATGAAACAGAAAGCAATTACATTGGCTATATTAGTAAGCACTTGAAGTTCATCAGAAGGGTTTTATGCAGAAAGTTGCAGCATCACTTTTTCATTCTTATCAGGTAAGATTATCACTTTTTCATTGCATCCATCAAACACTACTATGGCCTCTTGTTATTCTTATGTCCTTGGCACTTTTCCCTTCTTTGTTTTTCTTTTTCTTAGAGCTCCTTTGCTCCTTGTTTGCTCAGTGTCATGTGTTGCACAAGCCTTTGGCATTTTCTTTTTCTTATCAGTGCACTACACATATCCACTACAGGCATTTTAGTTCACATTTCTTCTTGAGACATCGGTGCCCAGCACCTCTTTGTGTGACTAAATGTTTTGTATTTAGGTTGCTCTTGATAATGGACTTTTGGTTGATAATCCCGGGTTAGTTAACCCAAGTTACCAAGTGTTGAAACACTCCTCAGAACCTATTCATCCAAGCATATCCTTAATACATAAACACCACAGGCATTTGTCTCAGAAGTTCAAACCATTGGTGCCTAGCTTATTTTCTCAATTTTTTTTGCTTTTGGTTGCCCTTTTTCAGTGGCTTTTTCTTCTTCTTTTTCTTTCTTTTTCATGGCCAAAGACATTTATTCATCAAGATCCATAGACAGTATTCAAACTTCTACACAAAAATGATAATTCTACACTCAATTTCCAGTGATCTGACTAAACAATCAAGCATGCATACCACCACTTAATTCTACTTGATTGTCACTAATTGAGCCAAGTTACTTTTGTTCAAACTTTTCTTTTATTTTTGGAAACAGAACAAGCATGGCAAGCATTTGTTTAAGAAGGTGAAGTTATATCCAAACATCTAGGCATTCACTTTATTCAAATCAGTAAACCAACACTCATACTAAAAACTTCACATTCCAGAAAGATTCAACAATTACAGTTTAAACCAGAACAAGCATGCTTTTGTTTGCCTTTTAAAGAATGGTCAAGGAACAACACCACCTTGTGAAATTTCTTGTTTTCTCTTTGTTGCCAGGAAACAATTTGATTTCTCCTTCTTCTCCTAGTTGTTGCTTCATGTTCTTTCTAAGATCCTTGTTTCCTTTCCTGCAAAGAGTGATGAAGTTGCTTGCTTCTCAAGCACTTGAGTGGTTAGCTCAACTATGTATGGGCAAGTGTCTGAGTCTTAAGTTGGTGTGTGAACACCAAACTTAGTCTCCTACTTACTCCTCTGCTCTTTGAATCCTTGAATTCTCCTTGGAATGAAGTTGCTGCTAAGGATTTTAAGCATTTCTGTGATTACTTAGAATGGTTGTTCCTTTCATATAATTCAAAGGTTGTTGTGTTCAGTTGATCTGTATGGTGGAACACCAAACTTAGAGTCACACATTCCCCTTTGAATTATTGATCCACGAATTCATTGTTTGGTGTGAAACACCAAACTTAATTCTTTGCAATGCACAGAAACTACTTCACCTTTTTATTGAAACAAATAAAAGAAACAGCAAAGGAGTATTACCTCAGGTTGGGTTGCCTCCCAACAAGCGCTTCTTTAACGTCACTAGCTTGACGGTTGTCCCTTGTTAGGGTGGATTGTAGTGCTTGATGTCCTCTCCTCTCACTATGAAAACGTCCCCATTTGATTCCTTCATGATTTTCAAATGTTCCATAGAAGAACTTTCCTGATTGTGAACATTTGAGGGAGCTGGGAAGGAATGGTTTGAGGCCAGGTGGGATTGGCAGATAATGACTTGATATCACTTTATCTCCCGGAGAGAAACCTTCAGTGGGAATTTTCTTGTTCTCCACCCTCTTGGCAATTTCTTTACAATTCTTCCCTCTCTCTTGAGGATTTCTTCATTGACCCTTATGCCAGGAGGATCCTTCTGAGCTATTTCTATTGATTCTTGTGGCTTTAACTCTTGCAATTCTTGTTTGCCTTCCAAGGACTGTTTCAGAGTTTCAGCTGCTGGATTGCTTTCCTCCAAACACAGATGGCTACTATCATCCTTAGGCTTTTCAGGTTCTGGTTCAGGCTCAGATGCAGGTTTGAAACATGGAAAATGAGCTGTTCATCATGTATTCTCAAAATTAGCTCTCCTTGTTCTACATCTATGAGCGCTCTAGCAGTGGCTAGAAATGGCCTTCCCAGAATGATAGGGTGTAGGTAGCTTTCCTCCATGTCCAAAATGACAAAGTCTGTGGGGAAGAAATAATTTCCCACTTTCACCAGCACATTCTCAACTACCCCTTCAGCTTGCTTCTGAGTTTTGTCAGCCAGTTGTATGATTACATCAGTGGATCTCACCTCATTCAGTTGTAGCCTCTTCATAAGAGTCAGAGGCATCACATTTATGCTAGCTCCTAGATCACAGAATCCTCTGTCAATTTTTGTTTCCCCTATGATGCAGGGGATATGAAAACTTCCTGGGTCTGTTTTCTTAGAGACTATGTCCTTCTTGATGAGGGCACTGCATTCTTTGTTCATTATTACAGTTTGTCCTCCCTTCAAAACTCTTTTCTTGCTCAGCAATTCCTTCAAATACTTGATATGGGTAGGCATCTGCTGGAGAATCTCAAGAAAGGGAATATTGATATGGAGAGACTTAAATGTCTAAAAACCTTGAATATGTTTTCCCTTTTTCACCTCCTCCTAACCTCTGAGGAAATGGTGCTTTTGGTTGGTATGTTTCCAGCATGCCTTTATTTTGCAGTTCCTTGGCTTGCTCAGTTTCACTTTCCTGCTTAGCTTCTTCCACACCTTCCTTCAAGATTTCTGGCTCCTGTTCTGAGGGTCTGATTCCTTCTTCTTCTGAGACTTCCTTCAATATGGTGATGGCCTTGCATTCTTCCCATCTCACTCCCTTTTGTTCCCCTTTATGATTCTTTTCTGTGTCACTAGGGAACACTGCAGTTGACTTGGGGGCCTGTTGAGATAGCTCTCCTACTCGAGACTCCATCCTCTTGAGTTTTTCACCATGGTTCCTTAAGGTAGATCTCACATCATCCCTAAAGCTTTTCAACTCACTTATGTCCTGACCCATGTTTGCAAGCATTCCTTCTATCCTGTTTAATTGATCTTGAAATTGTTGGTTCGGATTAGGTTGGACAGGTTGATTATTTTGGCCATGATATGGTGGTTGGGAGTAAGTGTTTTGTGTGGCTTGGTATGATCTTTGGTTGGAGTTTTGGTATGTGAAATTGTTATGTTGGTTGGGGTTGTAAGGTTTGTGGTTTTGTGGTTGGGTTTGCTGGTTTTTCCACCCAAAGTTTGGGTGGTTTTTCCAGCCTGGGTTGTAAGTGTTGGAATGTGGATCATATGGTTGCCTTTGTTGATTTCCCACATAGTTGGCCTCTTCCCAATCACCTCCTTCAGTGCTTACTTCCTCTTGATCTTGTGTGTGTATTGCAGGCACTTGATTTGTTTTTAATTTCCTGGTGAGCTCTGCTAGTTGCTTGGCAAACACCTTGTTTTGGGCTAGAATTGTATTAACATGGTTCAGCTCCATGACTCCCTTAGTGTTGTGTCTCTCTGAAGCATAGTAGTACTCATTCTCAGCCACTGTCTCAATCACTTCAATGGCTTCTTCCACAGTCTTTTTCCTGTTCAATGAACCTCCTGATGAATGGTCTACAGCCTTCCTTGATTCATAAGAAAGTCCATCATAGAAAATATGCAATTGCACCCAGTCATGGAACATGTCTGGTGGGCATTTCCTTGTCAAATCCTTGAACCTCTCCCATGCCTCGTAGAGAATTTCATCATCTTGTTGTCTAAAAGTCTGAACCTCAGATCGAAGCCTATTGACCTTTTGTGGGGGGTAGAAACGTGCCAGAAACTTGCTTTCCACCTCATCCCAGGTTGTTAGGCTCCCCCTTGGGAATGATTTCAGCCACTTAGCTGCCTTGTCCCTAAGTGAAAATGGGAACAAGAGCAGTTTATAGGCATCTTCCTGGACTCTATTGGACTTCACAGTGTCGTAAATTCTCAGGAATTTTGTGAGATGTTGGTTTGGATCTTCATTAGCACTCCCACCAAATGAACAATGATTCTCCACCAGTGATATTAGCTGTGGTTTGAGTTCAAAATTGTTGGCCTGAATGGGTGGTTTCTGAATGCTGCTACCACAATTCCCAGAGGTTGGGTTTATGTATGAACCAAGAACCCTCCTCTCGGGAATGGCATTGTTTCCATCAGCTCTCTCATGGTTGTGAACTTCTCTATCCATGTTGAGATCTAGAGCTTCCTCAAAATTGTCCTCAGATTCTCCTTCAGATTCTTCTTCTCCCAGTACTCTCTTCCCTCTTGCTTCCCTTCTAAGTTTACGAAGGGTCCTCTCTGGTTCGGTATATGGAGGAGTTGATGTCTCTCCTCTCCTACCTGTCATACAAGAACACAGCACAGGCAACAAACAAGTGAAATACTCTTGGTTAATGGAAGAGTATGGTTAAAGCAGTTGAGGAATTAATTCAAATAGTTAGTGAGTCAGTGAGTTAGTTGCTTGAATTTAAAGGCATAAAGAAAGAAAGCAAGTAACAGAGTGCAGAAATTAAAATTCAACAAGTAACTTGAACTGAATTAACAAAACAAAAAAAATGCTCAATCTAGTTAACTTCCAATTTGAGAATTGTCAATCGAAAACCAATCCCCGGCAACGGCGCCATAAACTTGATAGCTACGATTTTAGGAAATTGCACGATCGGCAAAAATTCCTTCCGGCAAGTGCACCGGTTATCGTCAAGTAAAAACTCACAATAGAGTGAGGTCGAATCCCACAAGGATTGGTTGAGTGAGCAATTCGGATTAGAAGTGTGTTCTAGTTGAGCGGAATCAAGATTGAGATGAGAATTGCGGAATGTAAAATTGGCGGGAAAAGTAAATGACAAGAAATTGAAATGGCGGAATCTTAAATTGCATGAATTAAGAGCGAGAAGCTAAATTGTTGAAATTAAAAAGGGATCGGGGTGATTGCATGAATTTAATTGCAGAATGTAAAGAGAAAGTGGTAGATCAGAAATGGGGAATTCATTGGGTTTCAGGAGATATTGAGATCTCCGAATCAAAACATTTTTATCCCTTCCTCAACCAATGCATTCATTGAATTTTGCTTGGCAATCTTATGATTGGATCCCAATCCCTTGGCTCACCAATTCTCTCTAAAAACAAACAAATTCCCAATCCCTTGGTTTAAATGTTCATAAGAAGAGATGATGCTCGATCACTGATTATACCACACAGTTTCATGAACCACAATTTGGTAGGATTACATGTCACAATATCCATCCAAACCCCAATCCAATTCACTGTGAGAAAGCTTCTCTAGCATGAATCCTCCATTCCTTTCCCAAGGTTCCGAAGGATTCCAATTATGGATAGTTAAGACAACTAACCAATGGAATTAGATCGAGAAGCTTTCTAACAAAAATTCAAGAGAAAAGATTGAAGAAGAAGATAAAAACTATTATTGATTCATTGAATTACAATAGAGCTCCCTAACCCAATGAAAGGGGGGTTTAGTGAGTCATAGCTCTGAATTCAATTACAAAAAGTATGAAAACTAGAAAAATGATCAAAGTCCCTTTACTAACTTAAATTCTATCCTATTTATACACTTTCTAAATTGAGCTTCTGTTGTGTTTCTTGGGCTTTGAGGCCTTTCCCTGATTTCCTTTTGCTTTGGGTTTATGATCCATAATCCTGATGAGGCTGCTGATCCAATTCTGTAACATTCATTGAGCCAACTTAGTGATAATCAAGTAATGACACATGACTCAACAAATTGAAATTCCAGACTCATCAATTCTTCAGGCCCAATCCCATAAACCATGATATTCAATTGGGTTTCATACCAGAGTACGTTTAAGTTAATGTTTGTGCTCAAATGCTAACTTAAAACTGCAATATCTTTGGCCCAGAAACCTTTTCAAATAGTGGCGTTTAAGTTGCAGTTTAAGCTTAAACTGTTGGACACTCCTGGAGGTGGTATAATTCAAGCACGTTTAAGCTTCAGTTTAAGGTTAAACTGAAGCTTAAACGTGGAAATGGAAGAAAGCAACCCTGGAGAGTATAGTAGTCGAACACGTTTAAGCTTCAGTTTAAGGTTAAACTGAAGCTTAAACGTGGAAATGGAAGAAAGCAACCCTGGAGTGTGGAATGGTCGAACACGTTTAAGCTTCAGTTTAAGGTTAAACTGAAGCTTAAACGTGGAAATGAAGAAAGCAACCCTGGATGAGAATTTGGTCGAACACGTTTAAGCTCCAGTCTAAGCTTAAACTGGAGCTTAAACGTGGAAATGAAGAAAGCAACCCTGGAGGAGAATTTTGGTCGAACACGTTTAAGCTCCAGTTTAAGGTTAAACTGGAGCTTAAACGTGGAAATGGCTCCTGGTGCATTTCTCATTTCTGGCGTTTAACTTCCAGTTTAAGGTTAAACTGGAGGTTAAACGCCACTTTCAGCTTTTCCTCAGCTTTCATGATTTTGGCGTTTAAGCTCCAGTTTAAGCTTAAACTGGAGCTTAAACTGGAGCTTAAACTCCACATGTGATATTCAAGCTTCCTTTATTGATTTTGTTGCTTCCTTGCCTAGCCTCTTCTTCCCTGAAATCATCCAAACAACTGCATCAAAGTCTTGCAAAATTTCATGAGAAATCTTCCATTCATAGCATTCAAGTAATATAACTAAAAACTCATGGAATTTGCATCAAAATCATACTGTTTGGATGGTTCATTGCTTTGTTATTCATTTAACCATTCTTGGTTACTTTAAGCTCAAGAAAATGCATAAAACAACTAAAACTAACAGAAAAATGCTAGTGAAACTAGCCTAAGATGCCTTGGCATCACCCATTACAACCTTAATTAAAGACCTCATGATTTTTTTGGTGTGACTATATTCTATAGTTGTTGATTGGTTAGATGAAGGACAAAGTTATAGAAAGTAAGAATAAAAAGAAAAGTAGAGTGAATAAACCCAATAAACACTGAGTGACTAGAGAGTAAACACAAATCCAGTGAGGGTTCAATAACTCATCAACATATATCTGTGCTAAAATTACTAATTGTTTTGCAAGTTTGTACAATATTTTTCTTTCCCAATCTCATTTACTAAAATGCTTTATTATTTGAGGGTTGGCTATATATATATATATATATATATATATATATATATATATATATATATATATGACTCCTTGAGAATGTGAATTAATTTGGCTACATGTAAGCTTTATATATGAGTGGATAAATTGGAATTGCATGACTCATTTAGATTGGAATTGCATGACTCATTTAGGTAGATGCATTTAGAATAGGTTGCATTGCATGACATTCTACCACTTTAACCTAACCTTAATCTTCATCTTGGATTTAGCATGAGGACATGCTATTGTTTAAGTGTGGGGAGGTTGATAAACCCATATTTTATGATATATTTTATGCTTAATCTGAGTGATTTATTCAATCCTTCACCCACTTATTCATATTAATTGTATGGTTTTACTTCTGCTTCCTTATTATGTGATGTATGTGAAAAACATGTTTCCTATGCTTTTAAATTAATTATTTTAATCACCTTTAATTCCATTCGATGCCGTGATTAGTGTGTTGAGTAGTTTCAGATCTTCTAAGGCAGGAATGACTTAAAGGATGGAAAGAAAAACATACAAAAATGGAAAGAAAGCGCAAAATGGAGTTTCTGAAGAAACTGGCATTCACGCGATCGCATGGATGACGCGATCGCGTGCCAGGAGCGAAGAGGCAACGATGCGGCTGCATGACTGACGCGACCGCGCGACTTGAGCAAATCGCATACGACACGGACGCGTGAACGACGCGACCACGTGACAAGGAGAACTCCGAATGACGCGACCGCGCGACCCACGCGGACGCGTAACAGAGGCTACACACCAGAAATTGCAGAAAATGCTCATAGCGGATTCTGAAGCCTTTTTGGCCCAAATCCAAGTCCAGAAGTCATAGACCAGAGGTTATGAAGTGGAGGAATGCATCCATGGAGGGAGTCGCCGAATTTCTGTTACTTTCGATGATTTAGATCTAGTTTTGAGGGAGGTTCTCTCCTCTCTCTCTTAGGATTAGGATTTAGGACTTCTCTTAGTTTTAAGAGTGACTCTCAATCCCATGTTCTTTATTTTTATTTATCCCAATTTAATTTGTGAACTCTTCCATGTTACAGATTACTCTTTTAAATTAATGTTATTTGAGATATTTCAGTTTATGATTGTTTCTTTTTATTATCCCCAATCTGAAGATATTGTTATTCTAGTAGATTTAGTTTTTTCCCTTTTGGCCTTGGTTAAATAATTGGTGACTCTAGAGTTATCAAACTCATTGTTGATTGAAAATTTGATTTCTTCATTTCATTAATTCATATTCCAATAACTCTAGCCTTTTTCAAGGAAAGACTAGGACCTGAGGAATCAGAATTAATTCATCCACTTAACTTACCTTCATAGTTAAAGGTTAACAAGGTGGGAGAAAAATCCAATTCTCATCACAATTGATAAGGATAACTAGGATAAGACTTCCAGTTCTTACACCTTGCCAAGAGTTTATTTTACAGTCATTCATTTACTTTTATTGCTTTGAAAATATACCTGTGCCCATTGCCCAACTAACCTTTTACCTTAATCCAAAACCCCAAACACACTTTTTCATAACCAATAATAAGAACATACCTCCCTGTAATTCCTTGAGAAGACGACCCGAGGTTTAAATACTCGGTTATCAATTTTAAAGGGGTTTGTTACTTGTGACAACCAAAACGTTTGTACGAAGGGATTTCTGTCGGTTTAGAGACTATATCTACAACGCGACTGTTTTTATGAAATTCTTTACTGGCAAAAATCTCAACGTCAGAATGTCCATGAGAGTTTTCAATAATTCTCCTCATGATGGTTGTTCTCGGATGACCCAATCTATCATGCCAAGTTATGAATTTATTTGGGCAAGTAAACTTCTGGTTTACAATGGCATGTGATTCAATTGCACTAATCTTGGTATAATTCAACCCAGATAAAAGTGAGGGTAATTTTTCTAATATAACCATTTTATTTAAATCATAAGTTGTGATACATAAATACTCATGATTTCCCTCATTCATTGTTTCAATATGATATCCATTTCGGCGAATATCTTTGAAACTCAACAAGTTCTTCAGAGACTTAGTAGACAATAATGCATTATTTATTATAAATTTTGTTCCACCGGAAAACAAAATTATAACTCTTCTGGAGCTTTCTATCACGTTGCCTGAGCCAATAATAGTATTAACATACTATTCTTTTGGCACAAGATGGGTAATATATATATATATATATATATATATATATATATCACTTTTAAGAATAGTGTGCGAACTTGCACTATCCGCAAGGCAAATATCTTTAGAATATGTCCTTGCCATTTTTCTTCCAAAAAAATAATAATAATAAAATAAGTAGAAGTACATGCACAGTAAAATTATTCACATGAATACTTAACAAACACATACATATATCAAACTATTTCATCATTGATCAAATAGCCAATATTTCCTTCAGAATCCTTAAAGAAATTAGATACATCATAATGAGTGGTGGAATTTTCGTCATTTGAAACAAAATTTGTTTCCTTTCCTTTGTCATCCTTTTTTAAGGATGCTTGATAAAGATCAACTAGGTGCCTTGGGGTACGACAGGTACGTGACCAATGGCCCTTTCCACCACAATGAAAGCATTTATTCTCAATTGATTTACTTTGCCCATTGTTTCTTTCTTTATCCCACTTCTGGTGAGATCATTTCTTGTGAATATAATTTCTTTTCCTTCCTTAATTTTTCTTGTTACTAAAACCTTGCCATTTACCTCTTCTGGGGTAGTTTACCGCATTTACTTCAGGAAATGGAGCGGCGCCAGTTGGACGCGCTTCATGATTCTTTTAATAGTAACTCATTGTTGCGCTCAGCAACAAGAAGGCAAGAAATTAGCTCAAAAATTTTTTAAATCCTTTTTCTCGATTACTACTGCAGGAGCACATACGAGGCATGGAAGGTCGAAAAAATTTTCCCTAACATATCGGACTTGAGAAAGTATCACATGATTGTACCTTTCTTCAAGGTCTTTTCACAGATCTGCATGATCTTTTAATGTGGGATATTCATTTTTCAATCATACGTCAAGATGACGATGAAGGAAAATTATAGCTTTGGCTTTATCCTTCTGGGATGTATTATTTTTAGCCTCAATGGTATCTCCAAGATTCCTTGAATCAAGATGAATTTCAACATCTATATCCATGATAAATAATTATTTTCAAATATATCAAGAGCATTATATCCAAGATGAAAGAGTTTTGACATAATAAA
This sequence comes from Arachis stenosperma, assembly GCF_014773155.1. Classification (NCBI taxonomy): domain Eukaryota; kingdom Viridiplantae; phylum Streptophyta; class Magnoliopsida; order Fabales; family Fabaceae; genus Arachis; species Arachis stenosperma. The sequence goes on from NC_080382.1 coordinate 107,074,086, forward strand.
AATTTGTTACCTAAAGTCTTCTAAAATTTTGTTAGAATCTCGTACTGATAACGTGTTGTAAAATAAATAAAAAAGATGTACTAGATATAAAATAAAGATGTGTAATTGGATAACTTTAACAATAATAATCACTACTTCAATATCTCATACTAATAGAATAATAGAAATATATTAATATTATATATTAATACTTATATACTAACACCTAGAGAGAGAAGAAAATAGAATTTATAATATTATAGTGCATGAAAGAAGAGAGAGATAAGAATGTTTTGTTATTGTTTGTATGTATTCTCTTTATCTCAATACATGTATTTATAGGTACATAAAGTTTACGGTTTAAACTTTTTCATTCTAAAAAATTATTTTCTTTAACATAGGAAAAAAAATGCCATTTGAAAAAAATGCCACTCATAAATAAACATCTATCATCTTTATCTATCCATAATTCCATATCACAACATCCTCATCTATACCAAAGAATTTGGCTAAGTGTTTTACCCACCAAAAGCTATATAAAAGATGTTGAAAAAGGTTTTCGCACCACACGTGCCACACGGGTGGGATCCACCACGTAGGTTAACGACAACGTCCGTTTTGAAACGCCGCCGTCTGTTCAACGCTGAGGCTCCTCAACAGTTTGCTCTCTCTTTTTCTCTCTCTCGATTCCAATCATTTCCTGAAAGACAAAAACGACTTCAGAAAACACGCGTTTCCATTTCACACACTCGTAGTCGTAGAATCTAGAATTTCCCTCGACTTTCTCCCTAAGATTCCCCCAAAATTGGTGAACACAGCTCTTCACACTTCGGAAGCTCCTCCGCCCTCCTCGGGCGATTCGATTCGTCTTCGTTTGATTCTGGATGTTTCGATTTCGTGTTGAGGAATGATTGCGCTCTGCTCTTTCAGCTCTTGTTTATTGGTTTTCTTCGATCTCTCCTCAAACCCTCTTAAATCCCCTCCGCGCTCGGATTCGCCTCTACAATTTTGAGTCTCTAGGTAAATTATTTCTTCTGCGTTGTTAGGTTTCTGTTTTGTCGCAGGCTTGCAAATTGAGTATTAGGATGCTACTCATAGTTAATCTAACTTGCTTTTGAGGAGTGTTTGACTTAGGTTTTATAAATTAGTTGGATTGAATTTAATGATTTAATCTCTATGTTCGTAGACAATTCACCAAAAATTCTCTTTTTAATTATTCTTCCATTTTTATTTTGTTTTATGATATTTGATTTCTCTTGTGAATTAATTGTAGTGATTGCAAGCAACTATGTATCACGCGAAGAAGTTCTCGTCTGCAACGATGGTGCCGCATAAACCTCAAGGTGGTGGCGAACAAGTTGGAAATGTTGGGGTTTTGGATGGATCTGCGGTGAGGAATGCGGGACCTGCTAGTTCTGGTGGAAATGGGAAGCAGCGTTTGCGATGGACATCTGATCTTCATGATCGTTTTGTGGATGCCATTACGCAACTTGGTGGACCAGATAGTGCGTACTTCTTTTCAATAGACATTATAACACATTCCTTGTAAAAGAATAAAAAGAAAAAGAAAAAAAGAAGATGAAGAAAACGAGAGTTTCTATGTACTGTCAACCAGTAACAAATCAATAGTAGGTAGTTATCATAATGCGTAGTTAGTCATCATGATTTGGTAATGTTACTGAAACTTTTACGGTAAAGTTGTGAATATCTATGTGTTTATATATAATTTACATGATCTTTGAGTAACATAGGATAGAATACTATTTAGGAGATGCTTCTCTTTCGCGTAAGTTAACATTTGACGGCTGTTTTTTAATTATTATTCTTTATTTTACTGTAGCTTTCAAGGTATTGATTAGTTTGTTACTTGTGGCCCAATGATTACTTTGAATTACAAACACTGATAGGCAATTGTACAATTTTGGAGTGCATTGGTTGAATTCAATTTAATGGATTAAATATTAGAGTTAGTGCTAGTTTAATAATAGCGAAATGCTATATCTATATTTCGAAAACAATATTAACTGTTTGAGGTGCTTTTGTTAAATGTTTTTCCGTATATAGATCAAGTTTAGTAAAGCTGGTTAGTTTCACAGGCTTACAATTAATCATATGTGACCTAGAGTTTTGTGTTTTGCTTGAATCTCAATTTGCTTCAAATAAAACCTAGATAAGACAAATTCTTGAATGAAACAAAAGCTAGCAATGTAGGCTGGATGAAAGTTGTCACTGTTCTTTCGTCTTACTTTTATGCTTGCCACCGAGGTGGGAACAGTATGATTATGTTCAGAAGTTGATTGAATTATTAATAGTTAAATGGCTGATTATTTTTAGTTGAGGTAGGTTAACATCAACTGCTTGGAAGTGATATTCTTTTCTGAGTGGTTTCCCTTTCTCTTACGTTTTGGTCTTCTACTTCTTTATCATGATGGTGTCCAAATATCTTGCTAATTTTCATTCATTCATGACAGGAGCAACACCAAAAGGTGTTCTGCGAGTGATGGGTGTACCTGGACTTACTATTTATCATGTTAAAAGCCATTTACAGGTGTTGTCATCTGATCTAAAATTTTAGATATAGGCATGTAAAATTTGAAGTTTGTTTTGCTAGTTTGGTGTTGGTTCTAATCTCTCATATTATTTTATGTAGAAATATCGTCTAGCAAAGTACTTGCCTGATTCTCCAGCTGATGGTAAAGGTGCCTTGATTTTCTTTTTCTTCAACTTTCCTGAAACAAATGCCGTGTTATTTTTACTTTAAATTGACTCTAGGAAGTTTACTTCTTGATTTGTAGACTCTAAAGATGAAAAAAGGACATCTGGAGACACTGTTACTGGCATAGATTCTTCTCAGTGAGTATCTTAGCTGTTTAAGTTAATTACAATTCCTTAGATGTATGTTCTTTACTGTCAACTTTGCTTGTAACATATGATGTTCAGGGGGTTGCAAATCAATGATGCTCTAAGAATGCAGATGGAGGTTCAGAAACGTCTTCATGAACAGCTTGAGGTTTGGTAACTGACCTTGCTTTATTTCTCTTGGTGGAACAGAACCAGATTTAGGCATTTAGCCATAACCATAACCAACCCCTTCCAAAACAGAAATGGCAAATATAAAAGATGGAAAATAGAAATTTATGAAAGGAAAAATGACATGGTTTGTGTAACTCCCTAATGCTAGTATTGGATCACTCTTATTCCTTTTAGAGACTTCAGTTCATACTATAATGGAAGCTTTTTCAGCTTGGTTCACAGAAAATCTGATTTCATTTATTGTGTCGAATGTGGGTATTATACCTTCTTCATCTGTTTATTATTGCTCTACAATATCGGATATTTTCCTTTTTATGATAGATAATTTTTACCATGTGACATATATAGGTCAAGGTTAAATTTGCAATATATCATTAGAATGTTACCGTTGTAATTTGAAGAGATGGGTCCAACTATACCTTAATGGTTGAAATAGACTAGTAACTTTTCATATAATAACCTAGGTATGATGGGCTAATCAGAAAGGCTTTGATTGTGCTGTTGTATTTTTCCCGTAACTTTTTGTAATCTTCTGAAGTATACCAACTATATATTCTTCCTGTATTTAAAACTTCTACATCTTTGCTGGCTGGATAAACCGACTATATATTTACAGTTTTAACTTCTGAAGAAGAATAACAATATATTTAGCCTCAAATTCTGCATGTGATAGTTGAATTATCCATTTTTTTATTTCGTTAGCATTGTGCCTTGTTCTTTCTCCCTCCATCAGCTGTGGGAACTTCTGGTAATGGTGAAGCTCTTTGTGGCTTATATGATATTCCAGGTGCAAAAGCAGTTACAAATGAGAATCGAAGCGCAGGGGAAATACTTGCAGAAGATCATAGAGGAACAGCAGAAATTAGGGAGTACCTTGACAAATTCAGACACATTGCCATTGTCCCACGATAAGCAAAATAATCCCCCGTCAGAGCCTTCTGGATCAAGCGATGCCATCGCAGATTCCATGTCTCCACTCAAAAAACAGAGAATCGATGATGGTTCAAAGGATGGCTTTGCTGCTTCTCAGGTGACAACAAAGACTTCACAAAAGACTGATTGTAGTGTTGATCAGTTGGACTCATGAAAATGAGGATGGGTTTGGATTTAATTCGGAGACTGAAAAGTAAGAAGATAAGGAGACTGAGCAGTAAGTAGGTTCCATTGTATTGTCAACATTGGTCCCATTGCATTGTCTAGTATATTTTTCTCTTAAGAGATGCAAATCATCCATGTGTAAATTATATTTCTTGCAATCCATTTGTATATATTAATGTAGATATAGTAGATGCATTCTTGTCTCCTGCTGTGGAAGTCAAACACTGCTTTCACTAAAGGGAAATCATACATGTGGTTATGCATAACATATGAATGTTATTGTGGTGGTGTGGTCCATATCAAAACTATGGCTTACCTAGTGAATTAGTGAATGCTCAACACTATCCAGTGATTCCAGTCGGATAAGCCAAGCCCTAGGCTTGGTTGTTGCAAAGTTCCCTTCAGATTTTACATTAATTTGATATTCTTTAGAGAGTTACTTGTCAATGTCAAATATTTATCTAGATTCATCTCTTGGTGGTTGACTGGTTGTGTACCCTTTTTTTTTTTTTTGTTGTACATTGGAGGCCACGAGGCCGGTTGTGTGTACCTTTATATTACCAAAAGTGAAATCTCCAAAACATAAGATGGGCAAAACAAAAGTTTGCAATATACCCTTAGCACAACAGAAAAAGGATATGTAAGGCCTTTTCTAACATTTTCTCCTTATTTCATTTTGTTAATTTTTATTCGAGTAATACTTCAGGTCAGGCTTGCTGATAACTTATCCTTTAACCCAAAAAAAAAAAAAAAAAAATTGATTCTCAATTTTTTAAAATAAAAAGTTTAGGGTAAAGTATAATTTTTTTCTTTAAAGTTTGTCAAAAATTTTAAAAATACACTTAAATTTTATTTTGTTTCAATTTTGTCCTTGAAGTTTTTGATTTGTTATATTCCTGATAGTTGAATATTTAGAAAGTTTAAGATCAATCTAGTAATAGATTTGCATATGCTGATAGTTGAATATTTAGAAAGTTTAGGATCAATCTAGTAATAGATTTGCATATGTTAAAGGTTGTTATTGTGAAATTATTGATAAATTTATCCTAAAAATTTTGAAAAATTAACTATTAAGGATATATTTGAGTTAATATTCAAAATGGCCCCTGAAATTTAAAGAGAAATTCAATTTAACCCTTAAAATTTTATTGACTCAATTTGAACTTGCAATATTTAATAAGTGATTCATGTTAGTTTTTCTGTTAATCTTTATTAATGGAACGTTTACCTAGAATGTTAAGTGACACGTGGGCCTGACACCTAGTCTTATTATACGACGACGTTTCTTCCTTGATACCTAATCTCTCTTCAAACGACATCGTTTTAGCCATTTTTGGGGTTAAAATTCAAAAACACTTCATTACCAATGATCAAACCACTTAAACAGGAAAACTCTTCTTCTCGTTCTTCATTCTCTCGCATGAACCATACTGTAGAAGATCAATGTCGCTGCTAGTGTAGGTCGCCGACAAAGCTCCTCGTACGCGTTTCCGTTTGTTAGGACGAGGAAGAGCCTGTGCACCACTGTTTCTCCCAAAAAGGCTAGTAACACAAGCATTCTATGTTTGGATTCAATGTTATGTTTTGTGTCTTATCTTGATTGGGGTTTATAGGCCATTGATTTGTACTCTATTTGATGCTCAAATGGATTGGGTGCATTGTGAAAGTAGATAGTTTTAGTTATTGATCCTCTTCTGTTCAGGTTCTTTTTTTTAAAGAGTAGTTATGATTAATGTTAACTGCGTTACAAAGAAGAAAACACATTCAAGTTAGTGAAGTCTACCACTTCTTTATGTACCAGTTTCTTCTTATAGATAATTTCAATAGCTGAGCTTTTATTGTGATTAGTGTTAACTATTTTTTTTGACAAATAACTTGGTTAAGTTTTCTATAATAATTTTTTTTGAAAATATAAAATGAGAAATTTATGAATGAGTAAATAGATTATGTTTGTCAATGTGATAATGCGTAGCTGTTAATTATAGATAGCAAAGGGATAACTTTTATATATAAATTTTTACATTTTCTGTTCTAAAAAAAAGATTGCTTGGCATGTTAATGTAGAGTCATATGATGCATGATATAAAAGGCCTTGGATGTTGAAGTTAAGTTGTTAATTGTTTGAATTATATTTGTAGATAGGTAATTTTGAGGCACCTTTGTTATAAAGAATGATGAAAGTGTAGTTTACGAAAGGGATAATACGGATGAATTAACTGGACTAGATGAAGATAGATTAGATGTATTTTCACTGACGGATTACTACAAAGAGCTCGGTTATGCTGACAATGTTGAATGTTGGTGGCTTATTCCTGGTAGACCTTTAAAGAGTGGACTGAGAGCACTTTCACATGACAAGGAATTGTTAGAGATGTGCTATCTTGCAAGAATGAACCAAGAAAGAGTCCACTTATATTTTGAGTATGGAGTTTTCCAACCCCATGATGATGAAGTACCTGAGTTAATAGAGTTTACTCCCATTGTTCCTGAAGAAGACAAGGATGCACCTATCACCACACCAAATCGAATAGGAAGCCCAAATGATGTCTCAGCTACGAAACCCAATGAAGAACCAACAGTCCAAGCCCAGCCCAAAGCACTAGTCCAGGCCCAAGTAGATCCATCAGCCCAGGCTCAATCCGAATCACCAACCCAGGCCCAACCTAATCCATCAGCCAAGCAAAATTTATCTAAACCCAAGCCCACCTCAACCAAATCCATGGACAAGAGCATTTTTTAGTCCTGGACTAAAGATGGACAACATTTGTAACAAGGCTGTGAGGTATTTAACTCAATAATCAAAGCTGATGATATTGTCTGTGCTCTTGCTGCTGCAGCAACAGTCGTTGTAGCTAAATCCAAATCCCAAGATGGAGCTAACGCTAATGCACCCAATGATGCTGTGGCAACTGCTGGTATACAAACTGTGGATGCTCCACAGGCTTCAGAGATTGACATCACCCAACCCACTATTTTACAGTAAAAAATTATAGAGTAGGTAACATTATACAACACATTAATTAATTACATTTATGAAAATATCATGTGTTTATTCTTAAACTATCAAATACTTCCAATTACATGTAGGTGCCTCCACCTCCACCTCCACTCACAAAGCTGGATAAGCTACTGCACAAAAAAGAGCAATTCCGAGTGTGGACCCAATGCAAGGAGCTAGTTCTAGGATAGCGTCAAAGTTGACAGAATTTATGAAATTTGTCCCCACTCCGGACTTCAAAGCACCAAGGAAGAAATAGAGATTAAATTATATTATCTTTTGTGGATGAATTGATAAATTTAATCCGAAGTTGTGTGTTTTGAGGTTGTTTTGTGGCTGAAATTTGTGTCAGTGGTCAGGGACGGATCCAGAAATGATATTATGGGGGGGCCAAAAACACATATAATATTAAAAATTATGTAAAAAAATTATATAATATAAGATGTATTACAAAAATATACCGACAGAGAATATATTTTAAAGTAAAAAAATATATGTATACTTTTTATTAACGAAGTGGTCGAATATTCGTATCATAGAATTCACCAATAATAGAATTTGTGTCAAATTTTTCAGTAATTTTCTTTTCAATATAACTAAGAGACAATTAGTAAGAAATTCATCTTTTATTTTGTTTCTAAGTTATTTTTCACAATATTTATAGTTAAAAAAGATCTCTTAATTATAGCAGTTGAAACAAAGAAAATTAATACCAAATGAATGAAAAAAGACGGCCACAAGAAGAAAAAGAATTCACTTTAATTATGAGATTTGAAAATTTTTATTTAATTAAAAAATATTAGTAATAATATCTTTCAGATTTCTTTAATATTGTTACTTACTTTGTAGATATTAAAAATTATTAATATTTAAATTAGACTGAATTTTTATTTATACTAGACAAAATAATAAATAATTTTTTAAAAAAAATTAAATTATACATAATAACTTATTATTATTAAAAAAAGTTGGGGGCCGAGGCCGCCACTCGCCCCCCTTGTGTCCGTCCCTGTCAGTGGTTGTTTATATCTTTTGTCATGTCTTGTATAGGGTATTATTTTGGAACCTTTTAAATAGCTCTTTTGTTTTGTGTTTGTAATGATAATACTCTAGACATCACTCTTGGTTTATCATGTGTTACAATGGTCATTGTCATGACTATGGTTGACCTATGAAATTAGATTCAAGGTTTATTATTATAATTTATTTTGCAATTTAGAGATTTAGTATATATATGACAAGTTAGTTCATTAATGTTATTTGTAGATTTGTAATATACTTGATCAGTCTCTTTTTTATCCTTATCATTTTACTTTTACAGGTTTAGTCACAACTTTCAATTTATAAAATTGTACATATTTGTAATATCCTCACTAAATTTGTAGGTTTAGTCACAACTTATAATTTACAAAATAGATTTGTATTAAAAAAAACATAATTGTAGTGATATTAATTTAATTTCATTCGTTACTTTCCTACACCCAAGCCATAGTCAATGACTACAACTACAAACAAAACAAGAGAAAAACTCAAAATACTATTCTATACTTTTAAAATCCTAATTTCAGCTTCTATTGCACTAATCCTCCAACCCAGGGGCGGAGCTAGATAAAATATTAGAAGGGGGCCAAAAATATTTATCCAATAAACTAAGACTAAAATAAAATTTTAAGGGGGGGCTAAACTAAAATTTACATATAATTTACATGTAAAAAATTAAAATTAGGGGGGCCATCGCCCCCCTTTCCCACCACCTAGCTTCGCCCCTGCTCCAACCCACATTTATCTTTTAATGCTCAATGCTATTTTCATTTTCATGTCTCCCAGTTATATCTTCTTCTTTCTCGTCATTTGTCTACACAAAAAGTCCACACCATTTATTTCCAGAGGTCTGTCAGAACAAGAACCACAAAATAAATTATGCATGTATTACAAAAAAGATGTAAATTCAAGAAGAAAGCAATTCAAGAACTTACATTATAGTTTGGACATCCAAAAAATGGTCTCTCTGGATTTGATTCTGTTCCAAACCAGCGAAAAACGGGACGCATCCCACAACCACACCAGCGTGGAACCTTTTCAACTTTAAAAGGTTCCGGAATTTTCTCAGGCCACGTAATGGATCCACGTGTCACTTAACGTTCCAGATAAGTGTGCCGTTAATAGAGATTAACAGAAGGGTTAATGTGAGTCACTTATTAAAAATTGGAGGTTCAAATTGAGTCAATTGAAATTTCAGGAGCCAAATTGAGTTTGTCCCAAAATTTCAGGGGCTATTTTGAGTATTAACTCGATATATTTGATGCAAATAAAAAACTTTTGAGACAAAATTAAAATAAAATAAAACTTATGAATATTTTTAAATTTTTTAACAAACTTTAAGAAGAAGAAAATATACTTTATCCCAAATTTTATTTTTTATACTTCTAATATTTATATTTATATTTATTTTTAATTTTATTTTTATATTTTTATTTTATTTTATTTTATTTTTATATTAAATATTTCAAAACGTTTCAATTTTTATTTTTAAACAAAATTGACTAAATAAATACTCTTTTTCCATTACTTTATCCTATTTGGTATCGGCTCCGCTAAGTAGACAATAGAGAATCTAAACAATGTGAATAACAAGTTGAAAATTTGGCCTAATAGAATTAAAAAAAAAAACACTCCAACCAAATTACCCAATAAAAAATTCCGTAATTCAAAAAATTTAACTATCCATTATACCTTAATTTACCAAAACACCAGCTTTTCCCCAAACCTTCTACCGTCGCCACCTCACAAACCAATCGCTTTCGCCAGCGTCACTCTCTCCCTCACCGGACATCATCATTGTCTCCTGGATTCTTCACGCCGTTGCTTGGTCGCCAACCGGCCCTATCATCGTCGTTGGAATTCTCTTCACCGCCGTTGGTTCGTCAACAAAGACCCTCATCGACACTTACGGATAACCATTCACTTAAGGATAAAAATAATCATCTGCATATCTAGTAAATTGAACATCCAACATATTTTAATTGTATCTAACTAAACCCATTCCAATCAAATAACCATATGCATTCCTACTAAAATTACCATCCGACACATAAGAATTAAAATAAACATCCGCATACCTACTAACATAACCCAAGGAGACAGCGTACTAGATAATAAACGACGGACTCATGCTGGACAAAAATCCCAGGCTGAATTTGGCGTCGTTCATGATGAGCTTGGCGTGAGAAAATAGATCCAGACATCTAGTGAGCACAAAGAAAAAAGGAAAAAGGATAACGAGAACAATGCAAATGGCGCAACTAGAGGGATTGGAGTGGCTGAGCTATACATGTGAATATGCGATGGTGATGGCAAATGTGTAAAACAACACAACGGTAAGTGGTGGGGAATATTAATGGCATGCGATGCTACTTTCTCCTACTGCTCTGCATGATATATTATAGTGGCGTCGGCAAGACCGGCAGGGGGTGCAGCGACAACGGAAATGTACGGGTGCGACTACTATGGGATCTTCCTTTGCTACGGAGGGACAGCGGTGCATGGTAAGGCTTCGGCGATATTGGCAGAAGGTAACGACGGCGTCAGTACGGCCGTCGGAGGGAGTGCAGCGGCGTGGGGTGAGGCTGCGGTGGCGTGCACGGAGATTGGGAAGTTATGGTGAAATTATAAATAATCGTATGTAATGTGAATGCATTTAATTACTAATCCTAATTTTTTAAAATTTAAAATTTGAAATTAAATAATTAATAATTTAATTTTTAATTTTAATTTTACCTTTTTTAATTTATTATTCACATTGTTTTTTCAATGATCGTTATTTCCTTATACGTTCTCATTTGGTATTTCTTCTTTCAAAATTCTAATTCTTTTGCTAACAATTTGGAGCCATTGCATCCTCCACTTTCCTTTCTTACTTTGTTACGAATCAATGAGAGTTGGAGTGAGATTAAGCCAAATAATTTACCTGAAAAGTAACGGATTTAATGTACGAACAAAATAAGTTAAAGAGAAAGAGAAACACTAATATTTTAACATAAAAATTTCTTAAATTAAATGAAAAAATTATGGAAATAAAATAAAAAATGTCTATTATATTTAATTGTAATTATAATATAATATATTATATATAATATGGCATTCTTCTATTATAATTTATAATACCTAGTGAATAATAAAAAATATCATTAAATTCTAGTTTATATCACTCGATATTCAGAAATTTATTACATACTCTGAAACACTATATTATAAGAGAAATCTCACCACAATTTAGCAAGAGGCCTTGGATTGCTTCATAGCTGCTTTATTGGTTTGTATTTGGTGGAATGAGAGCTTTAATGTGGCTCCTATTTGTAGCCAAATGGCTTACACAATGCTTGCATTCTTGGCTATAAATCATGACATTTCAGGATCAAAATATTATAAACAATTGCTTCATATTGTTTTACCGCGTGTTACACATATATTTTGTTATGCTTAATTCGTCTCACCAATTTAACTATAATGTATAAAATGGGCAAAACAAATTTCAGGATCAAAATATTATAAACAATTATTTCATATTTACTTTGAGATTGACGTCGTATATCAAAATCGTTCCTGAGATTCAAATTGTACCAAATTATCAATTACGTCTTTAAAATTGTTAAAAGCGTATAACTTAAGTTTTTGACCCATTTTCTGTTAATGACATGCTAACATATTTTAATGGCGTAGACGGTTAGTGACACGTGTCACATCATAGTTTGACTACGTGCAATAGTACGAGAGGTTGGTTAGTGACTCATGTCATGTCAACTTGTGCCATGTGTCAACACTTTGCCCGTGTGTCATCTACCATATCACTATTGTAGGTGGATCAAATTGGTCTCAAATGCTGAATTAAGTAAGTCATTTTAGTCCCTGAAATTAATTGGACTAAAATAGGTCTTATCCTTAATTACACTTTTGGATTAGAAAAAAGGACAAATAGGTTTCTGACCATTTTTCCAGCGAATATTTTTGTCTCTGACGATTTAAAAATAGTTTTAAGTTCCTGACCTTTTTAAAAGTTAGATATATGAGTCCCTCCATTCATATGGGTCCATCAGACCTAACGAAAGAGTTTGATGTGGCTCCCATTGTGTTGACCTGACCGTTACGAATGTACACGTAGAGGGAACCATTTCAAAACGGGACAAATAAGTCCCCCTGCTGCAAAACAATGTCGTTTGATAGGCAGCCTTTTAAGTAAAAGGTCCTATTTATAATGAAACTAGCTACTAGGGTTTACAGAAATAGGTAAATAATGCAGAAATCCACTTCCGGGCCCACTTGGTGTGTGCTTGGGCTGAGCATTGAGCTTTACACGTGTGGAGGTCTTCCTTGGAGTTAAACACCAGTTTTGGTGCCAGTTTGGGCGTTTAACTCCAACTTTTATGCCAGTTTTGGCGTTTTGACGCAAGAAAAGGGCAGAGAGCTGGCGTTTTGACACCATTTCACGTCATCAAAACTCGCACAAAGTATGGACTACTATATATTGCTGGAAAGCCCTGGATATCTACTTTCCAAGACAATTGAGAGCGCGCCATTTGGAGTTCTGTAGCTCTAGAAAATTTACTTCGAGTGCAGGAAGGTCAGAATCCAACAGCACCAGCAGTCCTTTGTCAGCCTCTGAATAAGACTTTTGCTCAGGTCCCTCAATTTTAGCCAAAAAATACCTGAAATTATAGAAAAACACACAAACTCATAGTAAAGTCCAGAAATATGAATTTTGCATAAAAACTAATAAAAACATCCTAAAAAGTAGCTGGATCCTACTAAAAACTACATAAAAACAATGCCAAAAAGCGTACAAATTATCCGCTCATCACCTAGCCGTAACTCTAAGAATTTTGTTTTCCCATATTACCACCGGATACATAAACGCCACAGGCACTTAACTGGGGGAACCCTTTGGATTCGAATTTAGCTTTGCTTAATTTCCAGTCAGTGGTACCCAAAGTTCTTAAGCGTACTCTTTTGCTTTGGATCACGACTTTAACTGCTTAGTCTCAAGCTTTTCACTTGACACCTTCATACCACAAGCATTTAGTGAGGGATAGCAACTCAATTGAGCTTTGTCCCTCCCAATAGATCTTTGCTCTTTTGATTTTTCTTTTTTGAGCACTCTCTCTCTCTTTCTCTTTGTTTTTTTGAATTGGAATGCTGTTTCTTTTGCTTCAAGAATATAAATAATTTAGATTTTTCTGAGAGCCAATAATATTTCTCTAGATTCACTGTTCTTCCAAGAGCCAACACTCTCAACCTCAAGACAATTATGCATAGTTAATTCATGCATTCAGATAGCAAATTTAAGGCCACCACTTTTGGATTAGAATGAATGACGTACAATTAACTCAAGAAATTTTGGATTTTAATACTTCTTTTTGAAAGAAAAAGGCATTTTATTTAAATTTAATGGAATGACAAGTGGAATATCTCATACTCAATTGACATAAAGGAAAATTAACTACTAGAAAGTAAATAAAAAAAAACAAAATTCTACTAGTGATCATGTAAACTTAAATATAAGAAATAGGAATTAGAATAGGCACAGGATAGGATTGAAACCCAACCACCTTAATTTTGGTAGTCATTGCTTTCTTCCGAAGCCACTTTTGGCATTTCAGCTCTTCTTCTGCATGCCCCTGCCTCTTGTATTCTTCAACTAACTTTTGTAGCATGCAAGACTGGTTCTTTTACTCCTCTCTCAATTGATCCACAGTGGCTTGCAGCTGTTCAACTGAAGCTGCCAGTTGAGTCCAATATTTAATTGGAGGGTTATTCTGCTCTTTGGTCGGCTCCGGTGCCTTCCTCTTAGGATGATCCTCTGGTTGTTGAACCCTCTCTGGCGTTGAACCTCTGGAGCTCTCCATCACTTCTTTGGTGATTGAAGCTTCCACTCGGATGCATGTGTCTCTGTCAAACAGGACTCCTGCCTCACTACACAGGCGAGAGATGAGGTTTGGGAAAGCCAGCTTGGCCTGCGTGGAAGTCTTATTTGCAAATTTGTAGAATTCACAAGGGATTATCTGGTGAATGGTGCACGAAATTGTGATCATCAACAATGGTGCCAATAGACTTGGAGCTCTCAAACGTGAATCACACTTTGTTACAACTTCGCACAACTAACCAGCAAGTGCACTGGGTCATCCAAGTAATACCTTACGTGAGTAAGGGTCGATCCCACGGAGATTGTTGGTATGAAGCAAGCTATGGTCATCTTGTAAATCTCAGTTAGGCGGATAATAAATGGTTATGGAGTTTGATAATTTAAAATATAAATAAAACGTAAAATAAAGATAGAGATACTTATGTAAATCATTGGTTGGAATTTCAGATAAGTGTATAGAGATGCTTTATCCCTTTTGAATCTCTGCTTTCCTACTGCTTTCATCCAATCATTCTTACTCCTTTCCATGGTAAGCTGTATGTAGGGCGTCATCGTTGTCAATGGCTACTTTCCATCCTCTCAGTGAAAATGGTCCAAATGCTCTGTCACAGCATGGCTAATCATCTGTCGGTTCTCGATCATGTCGGAATAGGATCCATTGATCCTTTTGCGTCTGTCACTACGCCCAACACTCGCGAGTTTGAAGCTCGTCACAGTCATTCAATCCCTGAATCCTACTCGGAATACCACAGACAAGGTTTAAACTTTTTGAATTCTCAAGAATGGCCGCCAATAATTCTAGCTTATACCACGAAGACTCCGATCTTTCAGAATGGAGGCTAAGAGACACACGCTTGATCTAAGGTAGAACGGGAGTGGTTGTCAGGCACCCGTTCATAAGGACGGATGATGATGAGTGTCACGGATCATCACATCCATCAGGTTGAAGTGCAGCGAATATCTTAGAATAAGAATAAGCTTGAATTGAATAGAAGAACAATAGTAATTGCATTAATTCTCGAGGTACAGCAGAGCTCCACACCTTAATCTATGGTGTGCAGAAACTCCACCGTTGAAAATACATAAGTGATGGTCCAGGCATGGCCGAATGGCCAGCCCCTAAAGTCTAAGAACTAAGCGTCAAAAGATGTCTAATACAATAGTAAAATGTCCTATTTATACTAGACTAGTTACTAGGGTTTATAGAAATAAGTCTTAGTGCAGAAATCCACTTCCAGGGCCCACTTTGGTGTGTGCTTGGGCTGAGCTTGAGCTTTACACGTGCAGAGGCTTCTCTTGGGGTTAAACGCTGAGTTGTAACATATTTTTGGCGTTTAACTCTGGTTTGTGACGTGTTTCTGGCGTTTTACTCCAGAATGCTGCATGGAACTGGCGTTGAACGCCGGTTTGCGTCGTCTAAGCTCGAATAAAGTATAGACTATTATATATTGCTGGAAAGCTCTGGATGTCTACTTTCCAACGCAGTTGAGATTGCACCATTTGGAGTTTTGTAGCTCCAGAAAATTTATTTCGAGTGCAGAGAGGTCAGAATCCAACAGCATCAGCAGTCATTTTTTCAGCCTCCTATCAGATTTTTGCTCAGGTCCCTTAATTTCAGCCAGCAAATACCTGAAATCATAGAAAAACACACAAACTCATAGTAAAGTCCAGAAATGTGAATTTTGCATAAAAACTAATAAAAACATCCCTAAAAGTAGCTAGATCTTACTAAAAACTACCTAAAAATAATGCCAAAAAGCGTATAAATTATCTGCTCATCACAACACCAAACTTAAATTGTTGCTTGTCCTCAGGCAACTGAAAATCAAATAGGATAAAAAGAAGAGAATATACTATAAATCTCAAAATATCAATGAATATTAGTCCTAATTAGATGAACGGGACTTGTAGCTTTTTGGTTCTGAACAGTTTTGGCATCTCACTTTATCCTTTGAAGTTTAGAATGATTGTCATCTCTAGAAATTCAGAGTTCAGATAGTGTTATTGATTATCCTAGTTAAGTATGTTGATTCTTGAACACAGCTAATTTTATGAGTCTTGGTCGTGGCCCTAAACACTTTGTTTTCCAGTATTACCACCGTATACGAAAATGCCACAGACACATGACTAGGTGAACCTTTTCAGATTGTGACTCAGCTTTGCTAAAGTCCCCAGTTAGAGGTTCCAGAGCTCTTAAGCACACTCTTTTATCTTTGGATCACAACTTTAACCACTCAGTCTCAAGCTTTTTACTTGGACCTGCATGCTACAAGCACATGGTTAGGGACAACTTGATTTAGCCGCTTAGGCCTGGATTTTATTTCCTTGGACCCTCTTATCCATTGATGCTCAAAGCCTTGGATCCTTTTACCCTTGCATTTTGGTTTTAAGGGCTATTGGCTTTTTCTGCTTGCTTTTTCTTTTTCTTTTATATATTTTTTTCGCCAATTTTTTTTCGCAAGCTTTTTCTTTTTCACTGCTTTTTCTTGCTTCAAGAATCAATTTTATGATTTTTCATATCATCAATAACATTTATCTTTTTCATTATTCTTTCAAGAGCCAACAATTTTAACATTCATAAACAACAAGATAAAAAATATGCACTGTTCAAGCATTCATTCAGAAAACAAAAAGTATTGTCACCACATCAATATAATTAACTCAATTCAAGGATGAATTCGAAACTCATGTACTTCTTGTTCTTTTGTATTAAGAACATTTTTCTTTTAAGAAAGGTGAAAGATTCATGGAATTATTCATAGCCTTAAGACATAGTTTCTAAATACTAATGATCATCTAGTAAAGACACAAACATAGGCAAACATGAAGCTTAAAAACCAAAAAATAGAGAGATAAGAACAAGAAAGTTAAGGAATGAGTCCACCTTAGTGATGGTGGCACCTTCTCCTTGAAGGACCAATGGTGTTCTTGAGCTCTTCTATGTCTCTTCCTTGCCTTTGTTGCTCCTCCTTCATAGCTCTTTGATCTTCTCTAATCTCATTGAGAATGATGGAGTGTTCTTTGTGTTCCACCCTTAATTGGTTCATGTCATGACTCAATCCTTCTAGAGAAGTGTTGAGTTGTTCCCAATAGTTGTTTAGAGGAAAATACATCCCTTGAGGCATCTCAGGGATTTCTTGATGATGAGCTTCCTCATGCGTCTCTTGAGATCCATGAATAGGCTCTCTTGTTTGCTCCATCTTCTTCTTAGTGATGGGCTTATCCTCTTCAATGAGGATGTCTCCTTCTATGACAACTCTAGCTAAGTAGCATAGATGGCAAATGAGATGAGGAAAAGCTAGCCTTGCCAAGGTGGAGGGCTTTTTGGCTACTTTGTAGAGTTCTAGAGAGATGACTTCATGAACTTCTACTTCCTCTCCAATCATGATGCTATGGATCATGATGGCCCAATCTACAGTTACTTCGGATCGGTTGCTAGTGGGGATAATGTAGCATTGGATGAACTCCAACCATCCTCTAGCCACAGGCTTAAGGTCCAGTCTTCTCAATTGAACCGGCTTGCCTTTTGAGTCTCTTTTCCATTAAGCTCTTTCCACACATATGTCCATGAGGACTTGGTCCAACCTTTGATCAAAGTTGACCCTTCTAGTGTAGGGGCATGCGTCTTCTTGCATCATAGGCAAGTTGAATGCCAACCTTACATTTTCCGGACTGAAATCTAAGCATTTCCCCCGAACCATTGTAAGATAATTCTTTGGATTCGGGTTCATACTTTGATCATGGTTCCTAGTGATCCATACATTGGCATAGAACTCTTAAACCATTAAGATTTTGACTTGTTGAATGGGGTTGGTAAGAACTTCCCAACCTCTTCTTTGGATCTCATATCGGATCTCCGGATACTCATTTTTCTTGAGCATGAAAGGGACCTCAAGGATCACCTTCTTCTTGGCCACAACTTCATAGAAGTGGTCTTGATGGGCTTTTGAGATGAATCTCTCCATCTCCCATGACTCGGAGGTGGAAACTTTTGTCTTTTCTTTCCTCTTTCTAGAGGTTTCTCCAGTCTTAGGTGCCATCAATGGTTATGGAAAAACAAAAAAGCTATGCTTTTACCACACCAAACTTAGAATGTTGCTCGCCCTCGAGCAAAAGAAGAAAGAATAGATGAAGAAGAAGATATAGAGGAGAGGAAGAGAGATGTGTATTCGGCCAAGAGGGAGAAGAGAGGATTGTGGTGTGTAAAAATGAAGAAGTGTGGAGGAGTTTATATAGTGGAGGGAGAGGGGTTAGGGTTCGGTCATTTAGGGTGGGTTTGGGTGGTAAAGAGATGTTGAATTTGAAGGTAGGTAGGGTTTATGGGGAAGAGTGGATGGATGTGAGTGGTGAAGAGGTGATGGGGAAGAAAGATTGAAGTGATTTGTGAAGGGTGTTTAGGGAAGAATGTTATAAGATTGTGTGAAGAAGAGAGAAGGTGAGTTGAGTTAGGTGGGGATCCTGTGGGGTCCACAGATCCTGAGGTGATCCTGTGGGGTCCACAGATCCTGAGGTGTCAAGCATTTTTTTCATCCCTACACCCTTTAGGCGTGTAAAACGCCCTCTGTATGCAATCCTGGCATTTAACGCCAGGCTGCAGTATGTTTCTGGCGTTAAACGCCACTTCCATGCTTGTTTTGGGCGTTCAACGCCAATCTGCAGCATGTTTCTGGCGTTGAACGCCACTTCCATGCTTGTTTCTGGCGTTTAACGCCAGCTCTCCTCAAGGTGTAATCCTGGTGTTTAAACGCCAGACTATTGCTTGTTTTTGGCATTCAACACCAGCTTCATGCTCTGTTCTGGCGTTGAACGCTAGCCAGATGCTCCTTACTGGCGTTTAAACGCCAGTAAGCTCTTCCTCCAGGGTGTGCTGTTTCTTCTGCTGTTTTTGATTCTGTTTTTAATTTTTGCAATTGTTTTGTGACTCCACATGATCATAAACCTAATAAAAACATAAAAGAACAATAGAAATATAGATAAATAAAAATTGGGTTACCTCCCAATAAGTGCTTCTTTAATGTCAATAACTTGACAATGAGCTCTCATGGAGCTTCACAGATCATCAGAGCATTGTTGGGACCTCCCAACACCAAACTTAGAGTTTGAATGTGGGGGTTCAACACCAAACTTAGAGTTTGGTTGTGGCCTCCTAACACCAAATTTAGAGTTTGACTGTGGGGGCTTTGTTTGACTCTGTATTGAGAGAAGCTTATCGTGCCTCTTTTCCATATTTACAGAAGGATAACCTTGAGCTTTAAACACAAGGTAGTCCCCATTCAATTGAAGGACTAGTTCACCTCTGTCAACATCAATCACAGCTTCTGCTGTGGCTAGGAAGGGTCTTCCAAGGATGATGCATTCATCCTGATCCTTCCCAGTGTCTAAGATTATGAAATCAGCAGGGATGTAAATGCCTTTAACCTTCACTAACACATCCTCTATCAATCCATAAGCTTGTTTTATGGACTTGTCTGCCATCTCTAATGAGATTCTTACAGTTTGTACCTCAAAGATCCCCAATTTCTCCATTACAGAGAGTGGCATAAGATTTATACCTGACCCCAGGTCACATAGAGCCTTCTCAAAGGTCATGGTGCCTATGGTACATGATATTAAGAATTCACCAGGATCTTGTTTCTTTTGAGGTAGAGTTTGCTGAACCCATGTATCTAGTTCACTAATGAGCAAGGGAGATTCACCTTCCCAAGTCTCATTACCAAACAACTTGGCATTCTGCTTCATGATGGCTCCTAGATATTGAGCAACTTGCTCTTCAGTTACATCTTCATCCTCTTCAGAGGAAGAATAGTTCTCAGAGCTCATGAATGGTAAAAGAAGGTCCAATGAAATCTCTATGGTCTCTAGGTGAGCCTCAGATTCCTTAGGTTCCTCAGTTTGGAACTCCTTTTTGTTTAGAGGACGTCCCAGGAGGTCTTCCTCACTGGAATTCACATCCTTCTCCTCCTTTATGCATTCGGCCATATTGATTATATCAATGGCCTTGCATTCTCTTTTTGGATTCTCTTCTGTATTGCTTGGAAGAGTACTAGGAGGAGTTTCAGTGATTTTCTTACTTAGCTGACCTACTTGTGCCTCCAAATTTCTAATGGAGGACCTTGTTTTACTCATGAAACTTAAAGTGGCCTTAGATAGATCAGAGACTATGTTTGCTAAGCTAGAGGGGCTCTGCTCAGAATTCTCTGTCTGTTGCTGAGAAGATGATGGAAAAGGCTTGCCATTGCTAAACCTGTTTCTTCCACCATTATTAAAGCCTTGTTGAGGCTTTTGTTGATCCTTCCATGAGAAATTTGGATAATTTCTCCATGAGGAATTATAGGTGTTTTCATAGGGTTCTCCCATATAATTTACCTCTGCCATTGCAGGTTCTCAAGATCATAAGCTTCTTCTTTAGAAGATACCTCTTTAGTACTGTTGGATGCATTTTTGCCATCTATTCAGACTCTGAGAAATCATGTTGACTTGTTGAGTCAACATTTTGTTATGAGCCAATATGGTATTCAGAGTATCAATTTCAAGAACTCCCCTTTTCTGAGGTGTCCCATTACTCACAGGATTCTTCTCAGAGGTGTACATGAATTGGTTATTTGAAACCATGTCAATGAGTTCTTGAGCTTCTGCAGGCATTTTCTTTAGGTGAATGGATCCACTTGCAGAATGGTCCAGTGACATCTTAGAGAAATCAGATAGACCATCATAGAATATATCCAAAATGGTCCACTCTGAAAGCATGTCAGAAGGACACTTTTTGGTCAACAGCTTGTATCTTTCCCAAGCTTCATAGAGGAATTCACCATCTTTTTGCTTGAAGGTCTGAACATCCACTCTAAGCTTGCTCAACTTTTGAGGAGGAAAGAACTTGGCCAAGAAGGCCGTGACCAGCTTATCCCAAGAGTCCAGGCTATCTTTAGGTTGTGAATCCAATCATGTTCTAGCTCTGTCTCTTATAGCAAAAGGGAAAAGCATGAGCCTATAGACTTCAGGATATACTCCATTAGTCTTAACAGTATCACAGATTTGCAAGAATTCAGTTAAAAACTGATAGGGATCTTCTGATGGAAGTCCATGAAACTTGCAATTCTGTTGCATTAGAGCAACTAGTTGAGGCTTTAGCTCAAAATTGTTTGCTCTAATGGCAGGGATTGAGATGCTTCTTCCATAAAAGTTGGAAATAGGTGTAGTATAATCACCAAGCATCCTCTTTGCATTATTTTTGTTGTCATTATTTTCGGCTGCCATCTCCTCTTCTTTTTCGAAAATTTTGGAAGGTTGTCTCTGGATTGTTGTATTTTAGCTTCTCTTAGTTTTTTCTTTAGAGTCCTTTCAGGTTCAGGGTCTGCTTCAACAAGAATGTTCTTGTCCTTGCTCCTGCTCGTATGAAAAAGAAGGGAACAGAAAATAATAATAGGGACCTCTTTACCACAGTAGAGGGATTCCTTTATGTAAGTAGAAGAAGAAAAGAATAGAAGAAGAAGGGAAAATTCGAACACAGAAGGGAAGGGAGGGTCGAATTTTAAGATGAAGAGAAGTGTTAGTAATTAACTAAATAAATAGAAAGAGATGAGAGGGAGAGAATTTCGAAAATTATTTTTGAAAAATAGTTAGTGATTTTCGAAAATTAAGAGAAGAAATAAAATTAAAATTAAAATTTGAAACAATTAGTTAATTAAAAAGAATTTTGAAAAAGAGGAAGGAATTTTCGAAAATTAGAGAGAGAAAAGTAGTTAGATGGTTTTGAAAAAGATAAGAAATAGTAAAATAAACAAAAAGTCAATTAGTTAGTTGAAAAAGATTTGAAATTCAATTTTGAAAAGATAGGAAGTTAGAAAAGATTTTTGAAATCAACTTTGAAAAAGATATGATTTGAAAAAGATATGTTTAAAAAGATATGATTGAAAAGATATTTTGAAAAATATTTGATTTTTAAAATTAAAATTGATTACTTGACTAACAAGAAACTAAAAGATATGATTCTAGAATTCAAAGATTGAACCTTTCTAACAAGAAAGTAACAAACTTCAAATTTTTTAATCAATCACATTAATTGTTAGTAAAGTTTTTGAAAATTTGAAATAAAGATAAGAAAAAGATTTTGAAAATCAATTAAAAATTTTTTCGAAAATATAAAAAAAATTGAAAAAGATTTGATTTTTGAAAAAGTTTTGAAAAGATAAGATTTTTAAAATTGAAATCTTGACTTGACTAACATGAAACAACTAATTTTAAAAATTTTTTACTAAGTCAACCCAAAGATTTCAAAATTTATGAGAGAAATAAGGAAAATATATATTTATTTGATTTTTGAATTTTTAATGATGAGAGAGAAAAACACAAAAATGACTCACAACATGAAAATTATGAATCAAAACACATGATGCATGCAAGAACACTAGGAATGTCAAGATGAATACCAAGAACATTATGAAGATCAAGATGAACATCAAGACTTATTTTTGAAAATTTTCAAGAAAAGAAAAACATGCAAGACACCAAACTTATAAATTTTTCATGCTTAGACACTATGAATGCAAAAATGCATATGAAAAATAACGAAAGACACAAAACAAGAAAATATGAAGATCAAACAAGAAGACTTACCAAGAACAACTTGAAGATCATGAATAATGCAATGCATGAATTTTTCGGAAAAAAATGCATAAATTTTAAAAAACATGCAATTGACACCAAACTTAAAAATTGACACTAGACTCAAACAAGAAACACAAAATATTTTTGATTTTATAATTTTTTTAAATTTTTTTGGATTTTTTCGAAAATAATCTTTAGAAAAACGAAAAAGAGGAAAAAAATTTTTTGAAAGATTTTTGAAAACTTTTTGAAAAGAAAATTACCTAATCTGAGCAACAAGACTAACCGTCAGTTGTCCAAACTCGAACAATCCCCAGCAACGGCGCCAAAAACTTGGTGCACAAAATTGTGATCATCAACAATAGCGCCAATAGACTTGGAGCTCTCAAACGTGAATCACACTTTGTCACAACTTCGCACAACTAACCAGCAAGTGCATTGGGTCGTCCAAGTAGTACCTTACGCAAGGGTCGATCCCACGGAGATTGTTGGTATGAAGCAAGCTATGGTCATCTTGTAAATCTCAATTAGGCGGATAATAAATGGTTATGGAGTTTGATAATTTAAAATATAAATAAAACATAAAATAAAAATAGAAATACTTATGTAAATCATTGATGGGAATTTCAGATAAGTGTATGAAGATGCTTTATCCCTTTTGAATCTCTGCTTTCCTACTGTTTTAGTCCAATCATTCTTACTCCTTTCCATGGCAAGCTGTATGTAGAGCGTCACTGTTGTCAATGGCTACTTCCCATCCTCTTAGTGAAAATGGTCCAAATGCTCTGTCACAGCACGGCTAATCATCTGTCGGTTCTCGATCATGTCGGAATAGGATCCATTGATCCTTTTGCATCTGTCACTACGCCCAACACTTGCGAGTTTGAAGCTCGTCACAGTTATTCAATCCCTGAATCCTACTCGAAATACCACAGACAAGGTTTAGACTTTCCGAATTCTCAAGAATGGTCGCCAATAATTCTAGCTTATAGCATGAAGACTCCGATCTTTCGGAATGGAGGCTAAGAGACACGCGCTCGATCTAAGGTAGAATGTGAGTGGTTGTCAGGCACGCGTTCATAAGGACGGATGATGATGAGTGTCATGGATCATCACATCCATCAGGTTGAAGTGCAGCGAATATCTTAGAATAAGAATAAGCTTGAATTGAATAGAAGAACAATAGTAATTGCATTAATTCTCGAGGTACAGCAGAGCAACACACCTTAATCTATGGTGTGTAGAAACTCCACCATTGAAAATACATAAGTGATGGTCTAGGCATGGCCAAGTCTAAGAACTAAACGTCAAAAGATGTCTAATACAATAGTAAAATGTCCTATTTATACTAGACTAGTTACTAGGGTTTACAGAAATAAGTCTTAGTGCAGAAATCCACTTCCAGGGCCCACTTTGGTGTGTGCTTGGGCTGAGCTTGAGCTTTACACATGTAGAGGCTTCTCTTGGAGTTAAACACTGAGTTGTAACATGTTTTTGGCGTTTAACTCTAGTTTGTGACGTGTTTCTGGCGTTTTACTCCAGAATGCAGCATGGAACTGTCGTTGAACGCCAGTTTGCGTCATCTAAGCCCGAATAAAGTTTGGACTATTATATATTGCTGGAAAGCTCTGGATGTCTACTTTCCAACGCAATTGCGAGCGAGCCATTTGAAGTTTTGTAGCTCTAGAAAATCCATTTCGAGTGCAGGGAGGTCAGAATCCAACAACATCAGCAGTCTTTTTTTCAGCCTCCTATCAGATTTTTGCTCAGGTTCCTCAATTTCAGCCAGAAAATACCTGAAATCACAGAAAAACACACAAACTCATAGTAAAGTCTAGAAATGTGAATTTTGCATAAAAACTAATAAAAACATCCCTAAAAGTAGCTAGATCCTACTAAAACTACCTAAAAACAATG
The DNA here is from genome assembly GCF_014773155.1 of Arachis stenosperma. Taxonomy (NCBI): domain Eukaryota; kingdom Viridiplantae; phylum Streptophyta; class Magnoliopsida; order Fabales; family Fabaceae; genus Arachis; species Arachis stenosperma. Next base: position 107,098,631 of record NC_080382.1, read on the forward strand.
CCAAAAAGCGTATAAATTATCCGCTCATCAGTGAACCTCCACCTCATTACCCCACATGATGCAATGGATCATTACTACTCTCCTAACAGTAACTTCAGAAACGTTTCTAGTGAGAAGTATGGAGCATCTGACGAAATCCAGCCAACCTTTAGCAACTGGTTTGAGATCCATTCTTCTCTGTTGGCTTAGTGCCTTTCTTATCGTTGATCCACTTAGATCCGGGCAAACATATGTCTTCAAGGACTTGATCTAGCTTCGGATTAGCTACCACTCTTCTATTAAAGGAGTTGGGGTCATCCTTTTGCGGAGGCAATTTGAGAGTCTCCCTCACCTTATCCAGATCAAAGTACAGCAATATTCCTCGGACCAAGGTGCGCCAAGTATGGATTGCTCTCTTTATCCCTCACCTTACCCCTCACCTTATATGTAGTTGTGGGTGGATTGCTCTCTTTCTTGTTTCTTGATGTGGATATCCACTTCTTGGAGCCAAAGAAGGTAAATAATTGAAAGAGCAATGCTCTTGCCACACCAAAATATAGAGAGAGGAGACGTGGGAGAGAGGAAAAGAGGCATGAGGGAGAATGGGGAATTCGAATGATGAGGAAGAGAGAGGGAGGGTAGGTCCTTTATAAAAGGAAAAAGATAATTAAATTGAATTTGGAATATATGATTAGAAATTAAATTGAATAAAGAAAGATTTGAAAAAGATTGTGGAGAGAGATAGTAGACATAATTAAAAGATGTGAAAGATAGGATGTAGATTAAAAGGATTTGAAAAATAATTGAATCTTGATTTGAAAAGATGAGATTGAAAGTTGAGTTGTGAAAAAGATATGGCTTAATTTCAAATAAATTTAAAAAGATAATGATTTGAAGAGAAGATTGATGAAAAGATATGGTTTTGAAAAAGATACGGTTTGACCAAGTCAACCCCCTCCTTCCTTGGAATTCGAATGAATGGCTAGCCTTCTTTATGGGCGTTGAATGCCCAGGGAACCCCTGGTGGCATTCAATGCTAGCTCTTCATCCCTCAATGGACGTTGAACGCCTAGGGAACCTCCCTGGTGGCGTTCAACGCTAGCTTTTTGCTCTATTTAGGGTGTTGAACGCCCAAGAAACCCCTTGGTGGTGTTCAACGCCAGCTCTTCTTTCCTCAATGGGCGTTGAACGCCTAGAGAACCCCCTTGTGCCGTTCAACTCCAACCTTTCTATCCTCTTCATAGTGTTCTGAATTCAATTCTGATTGTTCCTGATTTTAATCTAAGTGCTGCACATGATCACAAGTATTAAACAACATGGGAAGACGATGAAAGTTAATAAAGAATGAACTGGAATTGAATAAAACTAAGATTAAGTAAAAGAACTAAGAACTAAAAATAGTAATATGCTATGTATGGTTGGTTTGCCTCCCAACAAGCGCTTCTTTGCCATCATTAGCTTGACGTTCCTGCTGCTATGTTAGCAGTAGAGTGGAGTTCTCGCGCTCCAAAGTATCCCCTAGATAATGCTTGACCCTCTATCCATTTACTGTGAATCTTTTTGTAGAGTGTCTGTTTTGGAGCTCTATATAACCGTAGGGTGAGACATTAGTGACCAAAAAAGGTCCTATCCACCTGGACTTGAGCTTCCCAAGGAAAAGCTTGAGTCTAGAATTGAAGAGTAAGACCTTCTGTCCCAGCTCAAAGACTCTAGAGGAGATCTTTTGATCATGCCATCTCTTAGCTCTTTCTTTGTAAATTTTTGCATTGTCAAATGCAGCTTGCCGGAATTCATCCAGCTCATTTAATTGGAGCAGTCTTTTGTCTTCTGCAGCCTTGGAATCAAAATTGAAGAATCTGGTTGCCCAGTACGCTCTGTGTTCCAATTATACTGGTAAATGACATACCTTCCCATAGACCAGTTGGTAGGGGGACATCCAAATAGGGGTCTTAAAAGTTGTTCTATATGGCCACAGGGCATCATCTAATTTCCATGCCCAATCCTTCCTGGAGGTGCTCACTGTTCTTTTCAGGATTCTTTTAAGTTCTCTATTGGAGACCTCAGCTCACCCATTTGTCTGCAGATGGTATGGAGTTGCCACCCTGTGGTGAACACCATAACGGTGCAGAATTGAGTCAAGTTGTCTGTTATAGAAAGGAGTGCCTCCATCACTAATCAGTGTCCTTGGGACACCAAATCTGCTGAAAATATATTTTTAGAGGAATTTCATCACCACTTTGGTGTCATTGGTGGGTGAAGCAATTGCCTCAATCCATTTAGAGACATGGTCTACTACCATAAGGATGTACATGTTCGAATATGAGGATGAAAAGGGCACATAAAATTTATTCCCCATACATTGAATAGCTCAATTTCTAAAATTCCTTATTGAGGCATCTCATTATTACGAGGGAGATTGCCGGCTGATGAGCGGATAATTTATACGCTTTTTGGCATTGTTTTTAGTATGTTTTTAGTAATTTTAGTTGAGTTCTTAGTATATTTTTATTAGTTTTTAGTTAAAATTCACTTTTCTAGACTTTACTATGAGTTTGTGTATTTTTCTGTGATTTCAGGTATTTTCTGGCTGAAATTGAGGGACCTGAGCAAAAATCTGATTCAGAGACTGAAAAGGACTGCAGATGCTGTTGGATTCTGACCTCCCTGCACTCGAAGTGGATTTTCTGGAGCTACAGAAGCCCAATTGGCGCGCTCTCAACGGCGTTGGAAAGTATACGTTCTGGGCTTTCCAGCAATATATGATAGTCCATACTTTGTCCAAGATTTAATGGCCCAAACCGGCATTCAAACTCACCTTCAGAATTCCCAGCGTTAAACGCCGGAACTGGCACCAAAATGGGAGTTAAACGCCCAAACTGGCATAAAAGCTGGCGTTTAACTCCAAGAAGAGTCTCTATACGAAAATGCTTCATTGCTCAGCCCAAGCACACACCAAGTGGGCCCGGAAGTGGATTTTTATGTCATTTACTCATCTTTGTACACCTTAGGCTACTAGTTTTCTATAAGTAGGACCTTTTACTATTGTATTTTATAATCTTCTGATCTTTGGAACCTTTTTCTTGAGATCTTTTGATCACTTTGGGAGGCTGGCCATTCGGCCATGCCTAGACCTTGTTCTTATGTATTTTCAACGGTGGAGTTTCTACACACCATAGATTAAGGTGTGGAGCTCTGCTGTACCTCGAGTATTAATGCAATTACTATGTTCTTCTATTCAATTCCGCTTGTTCTTTGTCCAAGAATCACTTGTTCTTCAACTTGATGAATGTGATGATCCGTGACACTCATCATCATTCTCACCTATGAACGTGTGACTGACAACCACCTCTGTTCTACCTTAGATTGGGTGAATATCTCTTGGATTTCTGATACACGATGCATGGTTGATCGCCTGACAACCGAGTGCTCGCCTGACAAACGAGCCAGCCATTCCGTGAGATCAGAGTCTTCGTGGTATAGGCAAGAACTGATGGCGGCATTCAAGAGAATCCGGAAGGTCTAACCTTGTCTGTGGTATTCTGAGTAGGATTCAATGATTGAATGACTGTGACGTGCTTCAAACTCTTAGCAGGCGGGGCGTTAGTGACAGACGCAAAAGAATCAATGGATTCTATTCCGGCCTGACCGAGAACCGACAGATGGATAGCCGTGCCGTGACAGGGTGCGTTGAACATTTCCACTGAGAGGATGGGAGGTAGCCACTGACAACGGTGAAACCCTTGCATAAGCTTGCCATGGAAAGGAGTAAGAAGGATTGGATGAAGACAGTAGGAAAGTAGAGAGACAGAAGGGAAGGCATCTTCATACGCTTATCTGAAGCTCTCACCAATGATATACATAAGTATCTCTATCTTTATCTTTATGTTTCATTCATCATCTATACCCATTTGAGTCTGCCTGACTAAGATTTACAAGGTGACCATAGCTTGCTTCATACCAACAATCTCCGTGGGATCGACCCTTACTCGCGTAAGGTTTATTACTTGGACGACCCAGTGCACTTGCTGGTTAGTTGTGCGAAGTTGTAGTGATCACGATTTCGCGCACCAAGTTTTTGGCGCCGTTGCCGGGGATTGTTTCGTGTATGGACAACTGACGGTTCATCTTGTTGCTTAGATTAGGTATTTTTCAGAGTTCTTAAGAATGAATTCTAGTGTTTCATGATGATCTGTCGAAGTCTGGCTGGCTGTGAAGCCATGTCTAATCTTATTGGACCGAGGTTTCAACTGATCATCACAAGAGCTTGTTGATCTCTATCAATCTTGCTATTGGAGCAATGATCTGCTAAGGCTTGGCTGGCCATTGGCCATGTCTAGTGTTTTGGACCGGAGCTTTCTTTGAAAGCTTGGCTGGCTGTGAAGCCATGTCTAATTCCTGGACCGGAGTCTTAGACTAGCATTGCAATGATTCCTGGAATCCAAACTGAGAATTCTGAAACCTTCATTTTCTATTCCCATATAATTTTCGAAAAAGCACAAAAAAATTTCAAAATCATAAAAACCAAAAATATTTTATGTTTCTTGTTTAAGTCTAGTGTCTAATTTTAAGTTTGGTGTCTTGCATGCATTGTTTATTTGATCTTGGTTCTATTTTCAAGTCAAAAGTACAGGGAACTGAAGATTCAGAACATGCAGCAGAGGAATTACATAGAAAAAGCTGGGCGTTCAAAACGCCCAGTGAAGAAGGACAGACTGGCGTTTAAACGTCAGCCAGGGTACCTGGTTGGGCGTTTAACGCCCAAAAAGGTAGCACATTGGGCGTTAAACTCCAGAATGTGCACCATTCTGGGCGTTTAACGCCAGGATGGCACAAGGGGGAGGATTTTGTTTTCAAATCAATTTTTTTCAAGTTTTCAAAGTTTTTCAAAATCAAATCTTTTTCAAATCAAATCTTTTCAATCAAATGTTTTCAAAATCAATTTCTTTCCGTTTTCAAAGATACTTGCTAACAATTAATGATTTGATTGAACATTTCAAGTATGTTGCCTTTTCTGTTGAGAGAGGTTTAATGTTTGAATCATATCTTTTCTTGTTAGGCAAGTCATTAATTTTTAAAATCAATTTTTTTTTTGTTTTCAAATCATATCTTTTCAATCATATCTTTTTAAAACCATAACTTTTTAATCATATCTTTTTTTTAATCACATCTTTTTCAAATTAGTTTTCAATCATATCTTTTTGATTTCTAATTTCAAAATCTTTTTCAAAAATCACTGGATTCCTTTTCCACTTTTAGTTTTCGAAAATTATCAATCAATTTTTTCAAAATGTTTTTAAAATCTTTTTAATTAATTTTCAAAAATTCTCTTCCCCTCTTCTCACATCCTTCTATTTATGGAGTACCACTCCTTCTCAATGCACAATTCGAACTCTATTTGACTAAGTTCGAATTCTTCTACCTGTTCCTTCTAATTTTCTTTTCCTCTGACACCTCAAGGAATCTCTATACTGTGACATAGAGAATTCTATATTTTCCTGTTCTCTTCTCTTTCATATGAGCAGGAGCAGAGACAAAGGCATTCTTGTTGAAGCTGACCCTGAACCTGAAAGGACCTTGAAGCGAAAGCTAAGAGAAGCTAAGGCACAACTCTCTGTAGAGGACCTAACAGAAATCTTCAAAGAAGAAGAACCCATGGCAGCCGAAAACAACAACAATGCAAGGAAGGTGCTGGGTGACTTTACTGCACCTACTCCCGACTTCTATGGGAGAAGCATCTCTATCCCTGCCATTGGAGCAAACAACTTTGAGCTTAAGCCTCAATTAGTTTCTCTAATGCAACAGAATTGCAAGTTCCATGGACTTCCATTGGAAGATCCTCATCAGTTCTTAGCTGAATTCTTGCAAATCTGTGACACTGTCAAGACTAATGGGATAGACCCTGAGGTCTACAGACTTATGCTATTCCCTTTTGCTGTAAGAGACAGAGCTAGGATATGGTTGGACTCACAACCTAAAGAAAGCCTGGACTCATAGGAAAAGCTAGTCAATGCCTTTTTGGCAAAGTTCTTTCCACCTCAAAAATTGAGTAAGCTTAGAGTGGAAGTCCAAACCTTCAGACAAAAGGATGGAGAATCCCTCTATGAAGCTTGGGAAAGATACAAACAATTGATCAGAAAGTGTCCATCTGACATGCTTTCTGAATGGAGCATCATAGGTATTTTCTATGATGGTCTCTCTGAACTATCCAAGATGTCTTTGGATAGCTCTACTGGAGGATCTCTTCATCTGAAGAAGATGCCTACAGAAGCTCAAGAGCTAATTGAAATGGTTGCAAATAACCAATTCATGTACACTTCTGAAAGGAATCCTGTGAACAATGGGACTAATCAGAAGAAAGGAGTTCTTGAGATTGATACTCTGAATGCCATTCTGGCTCAGAACAAGATATTGACTCAACAAGTCAATTTGATTTCTCAAAGTCTGTCTGGAATGCAAAATGCACCAAGCAGTACTAAGGATGCTTCATCTGAAGAAGAAGCCTATGATCCTGAGAACCCTTCAATGGAAGAGGTGAATTACCTAGGAGAACCCTATGGAAACACCTATAATTCTTCATGGAGAAATCACCCAAATTTCTCATGGAAGAATCAAGAGAGACCTCAACAAGGTTTCAACAACAATAATGGTGGAAGAAACAGGTTTAGCAATGGCAAGCCTTTTCCATCATCTTCTCAGCAACAGACAGAGAACTCTAAGCAGAACCCCTCTGACTTAGCAACCATGGTCTCTGATCTGATCAAGACCACTCAAAGTTTCATGACTGAAACAAGGTCCTCTATTAGGAATTTGGAGGCACAAGTGGGACAGCTGAGCAAGAAAATTACTGAACTCCCTCCTAGTACTCTTCCAAGCAATACAGAAGAAAATCCAAAAGGAGAGTGCAAGGCCATCAACATGGCCGAATTTGGAGAGGAAGGAGAGGAAGTGAATGCCACTGAGAAAGACCTCAATGGGCGTGCACTGACCTCCACTGAGTTCCCAAATGAGGAACCATGGGAATCTGAGGCTCAAAATGAGACCATAGAGATTCCATTGGACTTACTTCTGCCCTTCATGAGCTCTGATCAGTATTCTTCCTCTGAAGAGGATGAGTATGTCACTGAAGAGCAAGTTGCTAAATACCTTGGAGCAATCATGAAGCTAAATGACAAGTTATTCGGAAATGAGACTTGGGAGAATGAACCTCCTTTACTCACCAAAGAACTGGATGACTTGTCTAGGCAGAAATTACCTCAAAAGAGACAGGATCTTGGGAAGTTTTCAATACCTTGTACCATAGGCACCATGACCTTCAAGAAGGCTCTGTGTGACTTAAGGTCAAGTGTAAACCTCATGCCTCTCTCTGTAATGGAGAAGCTAGGAATCTTTGAGGTGCAAGCTGTAAAAATCTCACTAGAGATGGCAGACAAATCAAGAAAACAAGCTCATGGACTTGTAGAGGATGTTTTGGTGAAGATTGAAGACCATTACATCCCTGCTGATTTCATAGTCCTAGAGACTGGGAAGTGCATGGATGAAACCATCATCCTTGGCAGACCCTTTCTAGCCACAGCAAAGGCTGTGATTGATGTTGATGAAGGTGAACTGATCATTCAAGTGAATGAGGAATCCTTTGTGTTTAAGGCTCAAGGATATCCCTCTGTCACCATGGAGAGGAAGCATGAAGAGCTTCTCTCAAATCAGAGTCAAACAGAGCCCCCACAGTCAAACTCTAAGTTTGGTGTTGGGAGGCCACAACCAAACTCTAAGTTTGGTGTTGAACCCCCACATTCAAACTCTAAGTTTGGTGTTGGGAGGTTCCCACATTGCTCTGAGAAAATGTGAGGCTCCATGAGAGCCCTCTGTCAAGCTACTGACATTAAAGAAGCGCTTGTTGGGAGGCAACCCAATGTTATATTTTATCTATTTTCTCTTGTTATTTTATGTTTTTTGTAGGTTGATGATCATGAGAAGTCACAAAATCAATTGAAAAAGCAAAAACAGAATGAAAAACAGGAAGAAAAATAGCACACCCTGGAGGAAGAACTTACTGGCGTTTAAACGCCAGTAAGGCTAGCAGGTGGGCGTTTAACGCCCAGTCTGACACCATTCTGGGCATTTAACGCCAGAAAGGGGCACCAGACTGGCGTTAAACGCCAGAAAAGGGCAAGAACCTGGCGTTAAATGCCAGAAATGGGCACCAGCCCGGCGTTTAACGCCAGAATTGGCTCAAAACGTGATTTTGCATGCCATTTGGTGCAGGGATGACTTTTCCTTGACACCACAGGATCTGTGGACCCCACAGGATCCCCACCAACCCCACCACTATCTCTCTTCTTCACCCATTCACCAATCACCTCAACACCTCTTCCCCAAAAACCCTTCACCTATCAAATCCCATCTTTCTCTTCACCACTCACATCCATCCTTCATAAAACCCCACCTACCTCACCCTTCAAATTCAAACCACTTTCCCTCCCAAACCCACCCATACATGACCGAACCATGAACCCCCCTCTCCTATATAAACCCTTCTTCACCCCTTCATTTTCACACAACCTAAACACCACTTTTCCCCCTCTTTGGCCGAACACAAAGCCATTCCCTTCTTCCTCATTTCTTCTTCTTCTACTCTCTTCTTTCTTCTTTTGCTCGAGGACGAGCAAACCTTTTAAGTTTGGTGTGGTAAAAGCATTGCTTTTTGTTTTTCCATAACCATTTATGGCATCTAAGGCCGGAGAAACCTCTAGAAAGAGGAAAGGGAAGGCAAAAGCTTCCACCTCCGAGTCATGGGAGATGGAGAGATTCATCTCAAGGGTGCATCAAGACCACTTCTATGAAGTTGTGGCCTTGAAGAAGGTGATCCCCGAGGTCCCTTTCTCACTCAAAAAGAGTGAATATCCGGAGATCCGACATGAGATTCGAAGAAGAGGTTGGGAAGTTCTCACCAACCCCATTCAACAAGTCGGAATCTTGATGGTTCAAGAGTTCTATGCCAATGCATGGATCACCAAGAACCATGATCAAAGTGTGAACCCGGATCCAAAGAATTGGCTTATTATGGTTCGGGGGAAATACTTGGATTTTAGTCCGGAAAATGTAAGGTTAGCATTCAACTTGCCCATGATGCAAGGAGATGAACATCCTTACACTAGAAGGGTCAACTTTGATCAAAGGTTGGACCAAGTCCTCACTGACATTTGTGAAGAGGGCGCCCAATGGAAGAGAGATTCAAGAGGGAAGCCGGTTCAATTGAGAAGGCATGACCTCAAACCCGTGGCTAGAGGGTGGTTGGAGTTTATCCAACACTCAATCATTCCCACTAGCAACCGGTCCGAAGTTACTATAGACCGGGCCATCATGATCCATAGCATCATGATTGGAGAAGAAGTGGAAGTTCATGAGGTTATAGCCCAAGAACTCTATAAGGTGGCGGATAAGTCCTCTACCTTAGCAAGGTTAGCCTTTCCTCATCTCATTTGTCACCTCTGTTATTCAGTAGGAGTTGACATAGAAGGAGACATCCTCATTGATGAGGATAAGCCCATCACTAAGAAAAGGATGGAGCAAACAAGAGATCCCTCTCATCATGAGATCCCTGAGATACCTCAAGGGATGCACTTTCCTCCACAAGACTATTGGGAGCAACTGAACACCTTCCTAGGAGAATTGAGTTCCAACATGGGACAACTAAGGGTGGAGCACCAAGAACATTCCATCCTCCTCCATGAAATTAGAGAAGATCAAAGAATCATGAGAGAGGAGCAACAAAGACAAGGAAGAGACATTGAGGAGCTCAAGCACTCCATAAGACCTTCAAGAGGAAGAACAAGCCGCCATCATTAAGGTGGACCCGTTCTTTAATCTCATTGTTCTTTATTTTCTTGTTTTTCGAATTTTAGTGCTTATGTTTATCTATGTTTGTGTCTTATGATCATTAGTGTCTTAGTGTCTATGCCTTAAAGTTATGAATGTCCTATGAATCCATCACCTTTCTTAAAAAAAAATTGTTCTTAATTGAAAAAAAGAAAGAATTGCATGAATTTTGAAATTTATAACAGTTTAATTATTTTGATGTGGTGGTAACACTTTGGTTTTCTGAATGCATGCTTAAACAGTGCATATGTCTTTTGAATTTGTGATTCATGAATTTTGGCTCTTGAAAGAATGATGAAAAAGGAGACATGTTACTGAGGATCTGAAAAATCATAAAAATGATTCTTGAAGCAAGAAAAAGCAGTGAATACAAAAAAAAAGAGGCAAAAAAAAAAAAACGAAAAAAAGGGGGAGAAAAAGAAAAAGAAAGAAAAAGAAAGAAATAAAGTTGTGATCCAAGGCAAAAAGAGTGTGCTTAAGAACCCTGGACACCTCTAATTGGGGACTCTAACAAAGCTGAGTCACAATCTGAAAAGGTTCACCCAATTATGTGTCTGTGGCATGTATGTATCCGGTGGTAATACTGGAAGACAGAGTGCTTTGGGCCACAGCCAAGACTCAATAAGTAGCTGTGTTCAAGAATCATCATACTTAACTAGGAGAATCAATAACACTATCTGGATTCTGAGTTCCTAAAGAAGCCAATCATTCTGAATTTCAAAGGATAAAGTGAGATGCCAAAACTATTCAGAGGCAAAAAGCTAAAAGCCCCGCTCATCTAATTAATACTGATCTTCATAGATGTTTTTGGAGTTCATTGCATATTCTCTTCCTTTTATCTTATTTGATTTTCAGTTGCTTGAGGACAAGCAACAATTTAAGTTTGGTGTTGTGATGAGCGGATAATTTATACGCTTTTTGGTATTGTTTTTAGTATGTTTTTAGTAATTTTAGTTGAGTTCTTAGTATATTTTTATTAGTTTTTAGTTAAAATTCACTTTTCTGGACTTTACTATGAGTTTGTGTGTTTTTCTATGATTTCAGGTATTTTCTGGCTGAAATTGAGGGACCTGAGCAAAAATCTGATTCAGAGACTGAAAAGGACTGCAGATGCTGTTGGATTCTGACCTCCCTGCACTCGAAGTGGATTTTCTGGAGCTACAGAAGCCCAATTGGCGCGCTCTTAACGGCGTTGGAAAGTAGACATCCTGGGCTTTCCAGAAATATATGATAGTCCATACTTTGCCCAATATTTGATGGCCCAAACCGGCGTTCAAAGTCACCTTCAGAATTCCCAGCGTTAAACGCCGGAACTGGCACCAAAATGGGAGTTAAACGCCCAAACTGGCATAAAAGCTGGCGTTTAACTCCAAGAAGAGTCTCTACACGAAAATGCTTCATTGCTCAGCCCAAGCACACACCAAGTGGGCCCGGAAGTGGATTTTTATGTCATTTACTCATCTTTGTACACCTTAGGCTACTAGTTTTCTATAAGTAGGACCTTTTACTATTGTATTTTATAATCTTCTGATCTTTGGAACCTTTTTCTTGAGATCTTTTGATCACTTTGGGAGGCTGGCCATTCGGCCATGCCTAGACCTTGTTCTTATGTATTTTCAACGGTGGAGTTTCTACACACCATAGATTAAGGTGTGGAGCTCTGCTGTACCTCGAGTATTAATGCAATTACTATTGTTCTTCTATTCAATTCCGCTTGTTCTTTGTCCAAGATATCACTTGTTCTTCAACTTGATGAATGTGATGATCCGTGACACTCATCATCATTCTCACCTATGAACGTGTGACTGACAACCACCTCTGTTCTACCTTAGATTGGGTGAATATCTCTTGGATTTCTGATACACGATGCATGGTTGATCGCCTGACAACCGAGTGCTCGCCTGACAAACGAGCCAGCCATTCCGTGAGATCAGAGTCTTCGTGGTATAGGCAAGAACTGATGGCGGCATTCAAGAGAATCTGGAAGGTCTAACCTTGTCTGTGGTATTCTGAGTAGGATTCAATGATTGAATGACTGTGACGTGCTTCAAACTTCTAGCAGGCGGGGCGTTAGTGACAGACGCAAAAGAATCAATGGATTCTATTCCGGCCTAACCGAGAACCGACAGATGGATAGCCGTGCCGTGACAGGGTGCGTTGAACATTTCCACTGAGAGGATGGGAGGTAGCCACTGACAACGGTGAAACCCTTGCATAAGCTTGCCATGGAAAGGAGTAAGAAGGATTGGATGAAGACAGTAGGAAAGCAGAGAGACAGAAGGGAAGGCATCTTCATACGCTTATCTGAAGCTCTCACCAATGATATACATAAGTATCTCTATCTTTATCTTTATGTTTCATTCATCATCTATACCCATTTGAGTCTGCCTGACTAAGATTTACAAAGTGACCATAGCTTGCTTCATACCAACAATCTCCGTGGGATCGACCCTTACTCGCGTAAGGTTTATTACTTGGACGACCCAGTGCACTTGCTGGTTAGTTGTGCGAAGTTGTAGTGATCACGATTTCGTGCACCACCGGCCCGTTGACAACTGTCACAGATGCGGACAAACTCTCTAGAGTCCTTGAAGAGCATTGGCCAATAAAAGCCGCTCTGAAGGACCTTGGTGGCTGTGCACTCATCTCCAAAGTGGCCTCCATAGTCTGAGCTATGGCAATGCCATAGGATTTGCTACGTCTCTTCTTCAGAGATGCAACGACAGATCATGTCATCTGAGCACCTCTTAAAAAGGTATGGTTCATCCCATAAGTAATACTTAGCATCATGGACGAGATTTTTAACTTGCTGTCGATTGTATCCCTCCGGGACGAACCTAATTGTCATGTAATTGCAATGTTAGCAAACCAAGGTGCTTTGCTTATTACAAAGAGTTGTTCTTCAAGGAATGTCTCACCTATCTCCGTAATGGAAGGAGACGTCCCTGCTACAGGTTCAATCCTGGACAAGTGGTTAGCCACCTAATTCTCGGACCCTTTTCTGTCCCTTATTTCTATGTCAAATTCTTATAAGAGCAAGACCCATCTTATCAATCTGGGTTTAGAGTCCTGCTTGGATAGAAGATACTTGAGAGCAGCATAGTCTGTATAGATGATGACCTTAGATCCTATTAAATAGGATCTGAACTTATCAATGGCTTAAACCAGTGCAAGTAGCTCCTTTTCTGTGGTGGTGTAATTTTTCTGTGTGTTATTTAAAACACGACTGGCATAATAAATGATGTGTAAGAGGTTATCATGTCTCTGCCCCAGGACGGCACCAATTACATGATCACTGGCATCACACATCAATTCAAACAGAAGATTCCAGTCAGGTGCAGATAAGACAGGTGTAGAGATAATCTTTGCTTTCAAAGTTTCGAAGGCATCCCTGCACTCTTTATTAAAAATAAAAAGAGTGTTAGTGGCTAAGAGATTGCATAGGGGTTTTGAAATTTTGGAGATTTCTTTGATAAACCTCTTGTAGAATCCTGTGTGTCCTAAGAAGCTTTTGATTGCCTTGACATTAATAGGTGGTGGTAATCGCTCAATTACTTCCACCTTGTCCTGATCGACCTCTATCCCCTTGTTGGAAATTCGGTGTCCAAGAACAATGCCTTCAGTCACCATGAAATGGCATTTCTCCCAATTTAAAACTAGGTTAGTTTCTTGACATCGTTTTAGAATCAAGGCCAGATGGTCAAGGATGGAATCAAAGGAATCCCCAAAGATAGAGAAATCATCCATGAATACTTCAAGGAATTTCTTAACCATATATGAAAATATGGAGAGCATACACCTTTGAAAGGTGGCAGGTGCATTACAGAGGCCAAATGGCATCTTCCTATATGCAAACACTCCATATGGGCATGTAAAAGTTATCTTTTCTGATCTTGGGGACCTACTGCAATTTCATTATAGCATGAATATCCATCCAGGATGTAGTAAAAAGCATGCCCAGCTAGTCTCTCTAGCATTTGGTCTATGAATGGTAGAGGGAAATGGTCATTTCTTGTGGCGTTATTGAGTCTTCTATAATCAATGCACATGCGCCACCCTGTCACTGTCCTTGTGGGGATCAATTTATTCTTTTCATTATGGACCACTATCATCCCTCCCTTCTTGGGTACAACCTGAACAGGGCTAACCCAAGGGCTATCTGAGATGCGATAGATAATCTCGGCCTCCCATAGCTTAGTGACTTCTTTCTACATTTTTTCCTTCATGGCGGGGTTCAGCCGCCTCTGTGGTTGTACCACAGGTCTGGCATCATCTTCGAGACATATCTTGTGCATGCAATGAGTTGGGCTAATCCCCTTTAACTAACTGATGGTTCAGTCTAAAGCTGTTTTGTGTGTTTTCAACACCTGAATCAGTGCTTCTTCCTCTTGTGGCTTCAGGGAAGAACTTATGATTATAGGATAAGTGTCACCATCTCCTAGAAACACGTATTTTAAGGATGATGACAGTGGCTTGAGCTCGAGTTCGGAGGTTTCACCCTCTACTTTAGGAGCTTTTGAAGCCTTCTCTTGCTCTTCTGACCCTTCCTTGTCAGAGCGGACATCCTCAAGGATGTCTTGAAGCTCCTCCTTCTCTCTCAATTGCGTGTGTCTCTTCCTCCAGAGAATCAATGATGTCGATTCTCATACACTCCTCAAATACATCAGAGTAGTACATTTCTTTGGTGGCATCCACGACAAACTCATCCTCATTGACTCTTAGGGTTACTTTCCTTTTTTCCACGTCAATGAGGGTCCTTCATGTGGCCAGAAAAGATCTCCTTAGGATGATGTTCTTCCATTTCTAAGACTACAAAGTCGGTAGGGAATGCAAAGGGTCCAACCCTTACTATTATGTCTTAAATTACTCCTGATGGAATCTTAGCTGAGCTGTCAGCTAACTGAAGGCTTATGCGGGTGGGCTTGATTTCTTGGTGTAGGTCGAGTTTCTTTATCAGTGAGGCTGGTATTAAGTTGATACTTGTCTCCAAATCACATAGAGCCCTCTTTGGTTTGGCATCTCCAAGGTTGCATGGTATTACAAAGCTTCCAGGGTCTTGTAGTTTTTCTGGAAGGTTCCTTTGGATGACTACACTGTACTCTTCGGTGAGGAGGACTGTTTCTACTTCCCTCCAGTCCTTCTTGTGACTTAGGATGTCCTTCATGAATTTTGCTTAGGAAGGTATTTGTTTAAGGGCTTCTCCAAATGGGATATTGATCTCCAAAATCTTGAGATCATTTGCAAACTTAGGAAATTGCTTATTTTTCTCTACTTGACGGAGTTTCTGCGGATATAACATCCTGGTCTTATACTCAGATATGTTGAGAGGTGTAGAGTGGTTATCTATATTATCAGAGGGGGAACCATCAGCTGGCTTAGGAGGGGTTTTTCTTGGGTTTGCACCTGTTTGACTTCTCCCTTCTGGGCGTTCAATGCCCAGGCTGGTCCCTTCCTGGCATTGAACGCCATGCTTACCCCCTTCTGGGGTTGGACGCATAGGGTAGTCCCTTCAGGGAGTTGGACGCCCTCTTTGCCCCCTTCTGGGCGTTGGACGCCCAAGGGTATGCCTTGGGTTGTTGTTTTTTCGCCTTTTGATATTTCCTCTCATCCTTGCCTCTCTTGGTTGTGAGAGTGGCTGTTTAGTGTCCTTTCACTCCTAAATTGGATGGCTTGGCACTCTTTTCTTATCTGTCTAGATAAGTGTTGTTCAGCCTGGTTCAATCGTGCCTCTATATTCTTGTTAGAGGCACGAGTCTCTTGTAGCACTTCCTGCAGGCTTAACAATTGTTGTGTGAGGGAGTGTAGTTGCTGGGTTAGCGATTCACCCTATTTTGGAGGGTTTGAGTCAGTGTACGTTGCTCTGACCCTTCTGTGCATTGTAGTTTCACCAGATAAGTATAGGTGCTGGTTGATGGCGACTGTCTCAATAAGCTCCTGAGCTTCCTTAATAGTCTTTCTCATGTGGATTGAACAACTGGCAAAATGATCTAAAGACATCTTAGCTATATCTTTGAGCTCGTAATAGAAGATGTCTAACTTGACCCATTCGGAAAATATTTTCGTAGGACACTTCCGTAGCATCGTTCTATACCTTTTCCAAGCATCATAAAGAGACTCACTCTCTTCTTGCTTGAAACCTTGGATGTTTAGTCTTAGGTGGGTAACTTCTTTGGGGGAAAGTTTTGGCTCAAAATTTATCCACCAGCTTATTCCAGGTGTTCAAGCTTGATCTAGGTTGAGTATCCAACCACCTTCTAGCTTGACCCTGTACAGCAAATGGGAAGAACAGCAGCCGGTAGACATCTTGGTCCACTCCTTCAGAATGTACAGTGTCAGAAATCTATAGGAAGTCTACAAGGAATTTTGTGGGCTCCTCTTGTGGGAGTCTCTGGGATTGGTAGTTATGCTACTGGTGCGGTATTTTATAACCCACACTACTAACCGGCAAGTGCACCGGGCCGTACCAAGTAATACCTTACGTGAGTAAGGGTCGATCCCATGAGGATTGATGGATCAAGCAACAATAGTGTTTGATAGGATTAACTTAGTTAGGCAAGCAAAAAATGGTTTTTGAGATATTCAAAGAGCATTAAACAGCAAATTTGGAATATTAAAGACAGGCAGATAAATAAGTTGAGAATAAAGTATTGAGAAAGCAGTTAAGGTTTCAGAGTTATCTATTTTCCGGATTAACTTTTATTACTAATTAATTTAATCATGCAAGATTTAATTTCATGGCAAACTATATGTGACTAGACCCTAATTCCTTATACGTTCCTAGTCTCCTCTAAAATTCATTAATTGCCAATTCCTTGGTCAATTAATTCCAATTAGAGGGTGATGATCAATTTCTAGTTTATATGCCAAAAGAATCCTAATTATCCACAAATAATATGTTTTCAAGCTGTTGTTCAAGTAAAGAGCTTTTCCAAGTTTTACAAGAACTCAGTTAGAACATGGGTCATACTTCCGTTCCACCCATATTCATAAAATAAAGAACGAAAACAATTATTGAAATATAAATCGAGACATGAATTAAATTAAAAAGATCAAACGAATCAATCCATGAAAATACACAGAGCTCCTAACCTTAATAATGGAGGATTAGTTGCTCATGGTTCAGAGAGGAAAAATAATGGTCCTGGAAAAAAATGTGTACTTGTCTAAATGTACAGAGTTCCTCTTATATCTAATCCCAATAATTTTAAATCTAATTATCTAATTAATCTCTTTTCTTCCCAATAAGATTTAAATTTAAATTCGAATTAATTAACAAGTCTTCAGTTGATGGGCGGAGACCACTTGATTTGTCCATTCTACAGCTTCTAATTTGTGTTTTCTGGGCTGGAAACTGGGTCAAAATGCGACCCAAAATACACGCCAGTGATTTCTGTAATTTCTGCAGATCGCGCACTTCACACGTACGCGTCAGTCACGCGTCCGCGTTGCTGGGCTTCTTCGCAAGTCACGCGGACGCGTCGGTCATGCAAACACGTCGCTGAGCAAATCTTCAAATCACGCGTACGTGTCAGTCACGCGTACGCGTCGCAGTGGAGACTTCCAGATCATGCGCACGCGTAAGGCACGCGTGCGCGTCGCTCCTCGCAGCTATCTCCTTTGATTCTTGTGCTGCAGAAACTTCATCAAATTCCGCCGAATGCTACCTGAAATAGATAAAATTGCCCAAGACTCAAAATAGCATCCATAGTGGCTAAAATATAATTAATTCTTAATTAAACTCAACAATTTAAGTACAAATTCACTAGGAAAAGATAGACAAGATGCTCACGCATCAGCTACACTAGAGTGATGAGCTGTGGATTGAGCTCAAAGTTTGCTGCTCTAATAGTGGGTATACAAATTCTGCTCTCATAGAAGTCAGGAGTGGGGGCTGTATATGACCCTAAAGTTCTTCTTGGTTGTGTATTCTCAATTGGATTCATATTTAAATTTTCCAGTGAGATGTTCCACAGAATTGTGCAATAGATTAAAGTAATAATAATAAGGATGGAAAATTTATTAAAATAGAAATATAAGAGTTGATCCAAGAAATTTGATAAAAGGAAACAACTGATTGGACACCAAACTTAAAATTTTTAAAATTAAAAACACGATTTTTCAAAAATAGAGAGAGAAAAACACCAATAGACACCAAACTTAGAGATTTTGAAATCAAACAAAGAGAGATAGAAAGAACAATTCAAACAATAAAGAAGAAATTAAGAACATATTTCGAGAGTTTCAAAAGAAAAATCAATAAGGATCAAAAGGACATTAAACTTAGTTCAACAAACAACTCAAACAAAATAAAAAGATGAAAAATTTTGAAGAATTTTGAAAAAGGCAATAAAAAACACGATTAAAAGGAAAACAGTAAAGAAGAAAAAATAAAAATACCTGATCTAAGGAGCAGAACAAACGATAGTTTGTCAATCTCGAACAATCTCTGATAACGGTGCCGAAAACTTGGTGTGCAAAATTTAAACTCGCACAACTGAACCGGCAAGTGCACCGGATCGTCCAAGTAATACCTCAGGTGAGTGAGGATTGAATTCCCCGAGGATTGCCAGATTGAGCAAGCTGTGGTTATCCTGCAAATCTTAGTCAGGTGAATAGAAAGGTAAGTTTGATTGTTGTAGGCGCATAAGCGAACAATAACAAAAGCCATAAATGGATACTGTAGACTTAGTGATGAGACGTCATTTAAGGCTTTGGAGGTGCTTCTTCTTCTGAATTAACATATCGTACCCTTTACTTCAACAATGAATAATTCCTTCAATGGCAAGGCTGTAAGTGATTAAGCCATGGGTCGTGGTCATTTATCTCCTCAGGTCCAGACCGAACATCCAAACTGACTAGATCAATCTAAGAGAGGGTGAAGCACGCACAAGTCAATCTCTCTGCTGATCTTACTCAAAACGCCACAGACAATGTCGGATCTTCTGGATCAGAGACTGCTGCTCTTACGGTTCTAGCAATTAGAGCCACAGGAACCTCAATTGCCCCTGACTAACGGGGTTATATGTCACATACCCCATTGATCCAGATAATTCTGTTGGAACCCGTGATGCATCCTCAAGTTATAGCTCAATATTATCTGGGTCAGGACTCGTAAGAACTCATGTAGAATCAAGATTCATAAGGATGAAGAACAACAATGCATCATAGAATAGAATCACACATTGATTGAAATTGAAAAGTACTTGTATTAATTCATATGAATCAGCAGAGCTCCTAATGTTAACCTAAGAGGTTTAGTTGCTTATACTGTACAAAGAAATAACTGAAATATTCAAAAGTGGTAAAAGAGAGATCCTCAAAAATAGTGATTTCCTTTCTATATAAACTAACCTAAACCTAAAGATACATTAATAGTCATTAGAAATTACAAAAATGAAATAAATTAAGCTAAAGGTGCAAAAATCCACTTCTAGGCACACTTGGTGAGTGTTTGAATAGAGTTTGGTGTCCAACTTGAAGAAGTGGACGTTAAATGCCCACTAGGGGGGTAGGATTGTTGTTTCCTTGCTCCTTTTGTGGTGTTGAATGTTTGGGCATTCAACGCCAACCTTGGTCTTCTTGGGGCGTTGAATGCCCCATAGAGGGTAGTTTGGGCGTTCAATGCCCATTTTGGGCTATCTAATCCGAATAAAAGCATAAACTATTATGTATTGCTGGAAAGTCTTAGACGTTAGCTTTTTAACACCGTTAAGAACGCATCATTTGGACCTTTGTAGCTCCAAAAATTCTCGTTTGAATGCATGGGGGTCAGAATCTAACAACATCTGCTCTGCTTTCCTTGCCTCTGAATCACACTTTGCCAGAACTTCACCTAATTCCCCCAAAATTCACCTAAAATTATAGAAAAACATAAAAGCACAAAGTAATATATAAAGAAGTAAATTTTGCATTAAAACCTACTAAAAGTTAAAAAAATACTGAAAATACTAAGAAATTGATGCCAAAAAGCGTATAAAATATTCACTCATCAAAGTTCTTTCCTTCTCAGAAGCTGACCAAGCTATTGACAGATGTTCATAACTTCAGGCAGGGAGAGGGTGAGTCTCTCTATTGTAACACCCTAACTTTTAGCACGTCATGATTGTACCAAAAGTAAGGCGTTACTAACTCGTTTTCCTTATTAACCATTTAATATTGAGCCTTTAGTTTGATGTCGTGTTTCAATTTTTAAGAAAACACCTAAAAATTTTGTTTTTATTAATTAAAATCATATATCAAAGATCATCCAGTAATAGTAGTCACATAGTTATTACTAATAATAAATGTCATACAAATAAATTCAATATAAAACCCAAATACATTATATATCCCTCTGGATAAAATGAAATCCTAATCAATAAAAGCGATGAAATTCTATGAAAACAACTTAACTTTTAAACAAATCCAACTATTCATCTGCAACCTCATACTGAGTCTTCGAACCTATAGGTGCACAAAAATTACACTCACACTATGTAATTCCGCACAACTAACCAGCAAGCGCACTGGGTCGTCCAAGTAATACCTTACGTGAGTAAGGGTCGATCCGACAGAGATTGTCGGCTTGAAGCAAGCTATGATTATCTTATTATTCTTAGTCAGGATACCAATAGGGTTCTTTAGTTTCAATTATAAAAAGTGAAAGAGCATGAAATGAATGCTTGTTACGCAGTAATGGAGAATATGTTGGAGTTTTGGAGATGCTTTGTCTTCTGAATCTCTGTTTTCCTACTGTCATCTTCTTCACGCACGCAAGGTTCCTTCTATGGCAAGCTGTGTGTTGGTGGATCACCGTTGTCAATGGCTACCATCCGTCCTCTCAGTGAAAATGGTCCAGGTGCGCTGTCACCGCACGGCTAATCATCTGTCGGTTCTGACTCATGCTGGAATAGGATCCATTGATCCTTTTGCGTCTGTCACTACGCCCAACCCTTGTGAGTTTGAAGCTCGTCACAGTCATTCAATCCCTGAATCCTACTCGGAATACAACAGACAAGGTTTAGACTTTTCGGATTCTCAAGAATGCTGCCAATGGATTCTAGCTTATACCACGAAGATTCTGATTAAGGAATCCAAGAGATACTCATTCAATCGAAGGTAGAACAGAGGTGGTTGTCAGGCACGCATTCATAGATTGAGAATGGTGATGAATGTCACGGATCATCACCTTCATCATGGTTAAGTACGAATAAACATCTTAGAGAGAAACAAGCGTGTTTGAATAGAAAACAGAAATAATTGCATTAATTCATCGAGACGCTGTAGAGCTCCTCACCCTCAATAATGGAGTTTAGAGACTCATGCCATCAAAAAGTACAAAGTTCAGATCTAAAAATGTCATGAGATACAAAATAAGTCTCTAAAAGTTGTTTAAATACTAAACTAGTAACCTAGGTTTACAGAAAATGAGTAAACCAAGATCGATAGTGCAGAAATCCACTTCTGGGGCCCACTTGGTGTGTGCTGGGGCTGAGACTTGAGCTTCTCATGTTCCTGGGCTGTTTCTGGAGTTAAACGTCAGGTTGTAACTTGTTTCTGGCGTTTAACTCCAACTTGCAACCTGTTTCTGGCGTTCAACGCCAGAATGCAACGTGGAACTGGCGTTAAACGCCAGTTTACGTCGTTTATCTTCGAGAAAAGTATGGACTATTATATATTGCTGGAAAGCTCTGAATGTCTTTTTCAACCCAATTGAGAGCGTGCCAATTGGACTCCTGTAGCTCCAAAAAATCCATTCCAAGTGCAGGGAGGTCAGAATCCAACAACATCAGCAGTCCTTTTTCAGCCTGAATTATATTTTTGCTCAGCTCCCTCAATTTCAGCCAGAAAATACCTGAAATCACAGAACAACATACAAACTCATAGTAAAGTCCAGAAATATGAATTTTGCCTAAAACCTAATAAAAATATACTAAAAACTAACTAAAACATACTAAAAACTACATGAAATTACGCCCAAAAAGCGTATAAAATATCCGCTCATCACTTGTGTCATTGAAAGGGTGGAAGATTTTGGGGTGAGAACAAACCATACGTTCTCAGTAGGAAATGGGAATGACGTAAAATTAATGAACAAAATGCGAATAATTAACATAAGAAAACTATAGTTTTATCAAACTTTTTCAAAATATTCTTGGTTTTACTTTAGCTAATTAATTACTTGATTTAAAATCTATAAACTCAAAACAAATTTTAATTATAAATCTAGTCATATAAACCATCTCTTGGTTACATAATTAATTTTCAATCACAACATCAATTCTTAATCACCTTAATACATTCACAAACTAATAGCACAAGCAAGAGATTTAATTCAACATACAAGCAAGTCACAACAAGACAAACAGCACAATCAAAAAGAAGTAATACAAGCAAACACAATCAAATGCATATGCGCAAAAATTATGATGTATGTCTGTCCTAAGTAGGCCATGAGCTCATGTGTCGGTTACCTACCCACTCCCGACATTACCCGGGCACGAATCCCAGATATTACTTTCCAGATGCATACAGTGTGCTTATAAGTCTTCCGCTAGGCCGCATACAGTGTGACTTTCAAATCAATGAGCTTACATTTGGAAAATAGTTCTCAGTGTGTAGGCGTCCCCACTATACATTTGGCACTAAGGCCCAAACAAAGTCGCATCTGCTCTCCTGTGGCAGACATTTCTTTAATTAATATATTCCTTTTCATCTTTGTTCTCTGCTCTCCTGTGGTAGAGATTCCTTTAATTATCTCTCTTTCCTTTATTTTTCATTTTTCTTCTTTTTTTTTCTTATCAAACCGAACTCAAAACATAACTTAAAGCAAAATCCTTTCTCAAAAGATTGAGTTTAAAACATTATATTTTTTTAATAAATAGAATTGAAAACAAAACTCTTTTTGTAATAAATCGAAATCAAGTAATATTCTTAAATCAGATTTGCTTTTAAATAACATTTTAAATAAAGTCTTAGAGTTTTATGAAAATTTGGCAGCATTTCCTCTAAAATTCGGGATTAACCACCCTTACGGGTTCCCTCTTTCTCAATAATTCACCAACCCTTTACCAGCAATTATCACAACAACAGATTCTCAATAATCATCTCATCATAAATTAGTTTAATGACTAACATCCTTTCATCAGATAAAATTCAGAACTTCCATCAACCATTCTTTAAAAATTGCCCAGTCTAATGTCAAAAGTTATAATTAATTTCCTAAAAATCAGCCTTTAACCTCATACAATTTCGTTCACTATCAAATTACTAGTTCGTTTTCAAAACTACTTTTTTATCTTAAAATTTAGGTTTCATGAAAATTGATTTAGTAATCAAACTTTAAATCCTTTAATCCTTTTCAAACCCAAACCTAGTTAGTTATAAACCAATATCAACAACCATCATAGTATCATTAAATGAACAACTCAATAGCAACCAACTTAACATAATCAACTAAAATAAGAATTTCCAGCAATTCTAAAATAATCAGAAAACTAATAACAATCACAGCCTCAAACACAGCCATAAATTAATCTCAACACAATTTCATCACATTCAATCATATTCACAATCACTAACAATCTTAATTTCATCAATTTTCATCAATTAATCAAACAAGACATTTATAAATTATTTTTAGTTGCTCACTAAACTTCAATGACATTCGTAAATTAAAAAAGTTAAATTTTAAAATAAATCCCCTACCTCAACTCGTCGAAACTCATAAAACCCAAAACACGTCCAAAAACCCTACCTCGACCACGACGTAACCACACAACAAAATTCCTTTAAAAACCCTTAGTTCGTAGCAGTAGTGTCAACTCAGACCATCCTTGCAACATCAACAGTCTATCAAACATAGCATGCAAGAACCAAAACCCAATCCCTGAGATATTATCGTCGTGTAAAAATCAGATCTTATAATAGACACATGTTCGCAAGCAGTAAGGGTTTCTAAACAGGAGTACTTACTGTAACAAAGAAAAAACATGGAAACAGAGCAGCAGTGGCACTAGGCAGCAAGGATACGACGCCGGTTCATGGCCAGCGGGGGCAGAAACAAAAGCAAAAACCACCCCGCGGCACCTTCTCTCTCTGCATGCATTTTGTCTCTCCTCGCGTCATTCTCCCTCTTCTCTTCTGGTCAGATCGGCATCGACGGTGGTGAGGGAAGCTTCGGTGGCAGCGCAACCAGGGATGAACGCACAGCTTTGACGGCAACGATGGTTGCGATCCCAATGGCGAGATGGCGCGGCGAAACCAGAATCAACGCGCGATGGTGGCTTCTCCCCTCCTTCTGCATCGTGAGCTCTCTTTCTCTTTCTCTCCCTCCAGTGACTTCAACGATGGCGCATGGAGAAGGCAGTGGCAGAAATGACGCAGCTTGGCAGTGACGCGACGGCGCGACGAGGCGCAGGGCGCGACCCCTTCCTCTTCTCTTCTCCCTCTCTCCCTCGGCACTCCCTCCCTTCTCTCCTTCCCCGATTCCGTTTCCCTTTTCTTTTCCTCTCTTAATCTATCTCTGCGTATCAGTGGGTGTGTTTGTGTGTACCAGGTGAAAGATGGGGTTCGAGAGGTGAGTGGCGGTGAGGCGGTTAGGTTAGGATTAGTGAATTAGAAATTAGAGTTTAGAATTGGGAATTTAGGGTTTCTGATTTGGAAATTAGGGTTTGGATAGAGCAAAGTTAGAATTTGTATAGCGTAAAAATATTAATAAAAATAATAAAATGGGATAATAATTTAAAGTCAAATTAATTACAAAATAATTATCTTTGAATTACTATTTAAATACTACCTAGTAAATTATTTTCAAACAAGTACTAATTAAATGTAAATTGAAAATAATTAGATTAATTTTTTTGTTCATAAAATAAGGTTCGAAACTAAATATTCAAAATATAGTATATAAAATATCCATTATTTCTCAATTATTAGAACTTCAAATTATAATTAATAAATTACTCGATTTATATGTAAAAATCTCCGAAAATATAATCTTAATTAAATAGAATAAATCGTAAAATAATTTATTATTTAATATTCAAAAATCCGCAGTACATCTATGATGCCTGGGAAAGGTACAAGCAGATGCTCAGAAAGTGTCTTCTGGATATGTTCTTAGACTGGATTCGGTTACAAATATTCTATAATGGAGTTTTTGAAACCACCAGGATGTCCTTGGATAATTCTGTAGGAGGGTCACTTCACATGAAGACGTCTGAAGAGGCTAATGAGTTATTTGAAATGATTGCCAACAATCAGTATTTGTACTCCTCTGAGAGGACCTCTGTGAAAAAGAAAGTCATGTAGCTGGACACATTGGATGCTATTCTTGCCCAGAAAAAAGCTATGCCTTAGCAAATTAGTGCCATTATACAACACTTGAGTGAAATGCAGGTTGCAGCTGTCAGTACTTAGGACACCTCCTATGACATGGGTGGTGGCTTCCCTCAAGGTGAGATTTATGACTATGGCCAGTATACTTCCACGCAGGTCAATTTTATGAGCAACTCCTCTAGAAACCCCAATAATGATCCCTATGCCAAAACATTTAATCACAGGTGGAAGAATCATCCCAACTTTGGGTGGAGAGACCAATCTCAGAGGCAAACAAACTTCAACAATGCTCAAGGCGATTTCAATCAGAATAATTTCAACAACCGTCCATTTCAAGCCTCTCAGCCACAGCAAGCGTCCATTCAATCTCAGAGTACTCCATGTAAAACTTGCAAAATTAGTAAATAATTAGTTAATAAATTAATTATTAATAAAAAATTATAAAATAAAATTTTATAAGTTAATGAGATAGAGCTAATTAAAATAAGAATTTTGACACTAATTTTAAAGAATTTGGCCCAAGATTGAGCCGAATAGACCAAACCGGGCAAATTGGGCCCGTATTGGGCCCATGACCCAACCCAATTCATTAAAAAAATAGAGGGCTTTAGCTTTCTTGCCCTAAATCATTAGGATTCACGCTGGTTGGGGGAAGAACAAGGGAGAGAACCACAAACCCTTGATCACAAATTCCAATTCTTAATAACTTTTTATCCGGAGCTTCGATGGACGAGCCGTCAGCGGCCACGCGTTCATCTTGAAATTCTCTACAAATACCAGTAATCAATTTTTTAAGGAGGTTACATTTTTAGTTTTGAATTTCCTCCCCCCAATTTTAAAAATTCAATGTGTGGGTGTTGAAATTTTTTATTCTTTGATGTTATAGACTTGAACTAACTTGAGAAAATTATTAAGTTTTATTTCATTGATGCTTGAGAAAGTTAAGAACTCCCAAACCATCGTGAAATCTGTGATATAATAAAATTTATATTGAGTTAGTGATGTTTATTGGTATTAGATTGAGTTGTGGGCTATTTGAGGCTTGTTGATGAAATTAGAGGTATCGAAAAGACAGAATTTGGGCTATGATAGCTGAGTCCTCTATTTGGTGTGCATTTTGGAAGCTTGGCTTTTGTAGAACGGTGGTCAATTGTGACGTACCGAGCTAGAAAAAAATTGACCAAGGTATGGTTTCGGTTTTTCGTAACTAAAATATAATGTGTCATAAAAACTTAGACTAATTAATCGTAGAATAGGATGAATATGTGAATTATTGTGATTAGTAAATAATGAGGATAATTGTCGAGTTTGATGTATATATGTGTTGAATTAGTTGGTTGGATTGATTAGTTATTGTATGAGCATGAGATGTAGATTTTTTATGTTTGATATTGAAAATAATGAATTGTTGATAATGATGAACCACGATGATGATAGCTTGATGAATAATGAAGTATGTTATATAGATTATGGTTCTAGTTAGTAATGTCGAGATTGGGGTTGAGGTTATGATATGTAATATTGTATATGGAGGTTGGTAAATGATAATGATTATGTTTATTGATATGTCATTTTGAACTTAAATTATTGCATTAATAACTTAGTGAAGATGGAGAGTTAGTATGTTGAGAGGTGTTGTTGTATAGTTGAGGTTGGATTGGAGTCCTTATGGTAAGATGTGGTAAGCTTTAAAAAGGGGTTGGAACTGAAATATTTTGAAAATTGAGGTTTAGAAATCTTTGAGAATTTTGCAAAAAATTAATTTTTGGCCAAATTTTGGCTATCCATAACTTAGTTTTCAGACTCTCGATTTCTCTCAAACTTGTTATATATGAAAATTGGGTTCGTGAAGTTTATGCCATTTGAAGAATGGATGTAAAACGATTTCGAACGAAAAAGTTATGCGCTTCGGAAATTTGATGTGTAAAATGAAATTCTTCAATTACTTAACAGCTTTGTGGCATTTTAGGGAAGCTCGCGTACGCGAAGGTACACGCGACGCGGCCGTTTGGTTTGGCCAGACGTGCTCATGTACCCGGGAGTATGTCGCGTACGCAAGATGGTAAAAATGTATATACTCGAGTACGCGGGCAGCTGCACGTGATGCGAGCAAACTATTCGGGCCAAGGAGACTCGCGTACACGAGAAAAGGTCGTGTACATGAGTTGGAAAAGATTCACTTCCGCGTATACGTGACATGGTTCGCGTACGCGGGACCCTATTTTTCAGCAAGTTATATTTTGTGATTTTAAACATGATTTTGAACTTCTAAACCTCTATTTCTACTCCCTAAGACCCTAGATTTGAGTGTAATGATAGTGAAGGGGATTGAACTAGGAAAGTGAGGTAACTTAGAAGTGAAGAAGGCTTGAGACATAATGAGTTAGGAAATGTGAAGTGCAGAAAAGTGATATGTTTGTGATGAATCTGGCCCTAATGAATGATTTTGAATGATTGTGAATGATTATGAATGCATATGAATGATTTATAATGAATTTAAAAATGAAATTGTTTTGAGCTTTGACTTGGCAAGGTTCGTGGTGGTTTATCGCTTGCCTAGTATCGAGACGTATGTAGGGTTCGTGGTGGTGTACCGCTCACATATTTTTAAAAGAGAATGTTATGTGGAGTTCATGGTGGTGTACCGCCCACATATTTTTAAAAGAGAATGTTATGTGGGGTTAGTGGTGGTTTACCGCCTATGTGTGTGTATTATTTTCCAATTGAAGATCTTGCGAGGTTTGTGGTGGTGTACTGCTCGCAATGATGAGGTTCGTGGTGGTCTACCGCCTGCCAGGTGGGGTTCATGGTGGTGTACCGCCCACCGGTTTTCAAAAGGACGATATCTGAGTTAGCTACTGGATGTATCGGGTTCTGGCAAAGTAATCGACACGTGAGCTCACGGCCATATCTGAGTTAGCTACTTTTTATTAGTTTTTAGTTAAAATTCACTTTTCTGGACTTTACTATGAGTTTGTGTGTTTTTCTGTGATTTCAGGTATTTTCTGGCTGAAATTGAGGGACCTGAGCAAAGATCCTAATCAGAGGCTGAAAAGGACTGCAGATGCTGTTGGATTCTGACCTCCCTGCACTCGAAGTGGATTTTCTGGAGCTACAGAAGCCCAATTGGCGCGCTCTCAACGGCTACTCAAAATCCCTCTGAGGACAATCAGAGCCCAGAGAGGAATAATGCTGACGCTGAATGCCCAGACCATGCTCATTCCTGGCGTTCAACGCCAGAAACAAGCATGAATTCGGCGTTGAACGCCCAAAGGGAGCACAGTTCTGGCGTTCAGACGCCAGTAACAGATAAGGAGTTGGCGTCTAACGCCACTCTAGCTTCCACCCCTGGCATTCAAACGCCAGTGGGGGATCAGTCACATATAAGTGTTGATAACAACCCTTCTAAAAAGGCTTCCCAACCCACTTCTACAGGTAATAAACCTGCAGCAACTAAGGTTGAGGAATACAAAGCCAAAATGCCTTATCCTCAAAAACTCCGCCAAGCGGAACAGGATAAGCAATTTTCCGGCTTTGCAGACTATCTCAGGACTCTTGAAATAAAGATTCTGTTTGCAGAAGCACTTGAGCAAATACCCTCTTATGCCAAGTTCATGAAAGAGATCTTAAGTCATAAGAAGGATTGGAGGGAAACTGAAAAAGTTTACCTCACTGAGGAATGCAGTGCAGTTATCCTGGAAAGCTTACCTGAGAAGCTTAAGGATCCCAGAAGCTTTATGATACCATGCACATTAGAGGGTACTTGTACCAAGCAGGCTCTATGTGATCTTGGGGCAAGTATCAACTTAATACCTGCATCTATTATCAGTCAAACCAACCCGAATATGTCTTCAACTTGCTGATGGCTCCATTAAATACCCATCAGGCGTGATTGAAGACATGGTTGTCAAGGTTGGGCCATTTGCCTTTTCTACTGACTTTGTGGTGCTGGAAATGGAGGAGCACAAGAGTGCAACTCTCATTCTAGGAAGACCTTTCCTAGCAACTGGCCGAACCCTCATTGACGTCCAAAAAGGGGAAGTAACCCTGAGAGTCAATGAGGAGGAGTTCAAGTTGAATGTTGCCAAAGCCATGCAACATCCAGACACCCCAGATGACTGCATGAGTGTTGATATCATTGACTCTCTGGTAAGAGAGGTCAATATGGCTGAGAGTCTCGAATCAGAGCTAGAGGACATCTTTAAAGATGTTCAGCCTGATTTGGAGGAATCAGAGAGAATAATAGAACCTCTGAAAATCCCTCAGGAAGAGGAGAAACCTCCCAAACCTGAGCTCAAACCATTACCACCATCCCTGAAATATACATTTCTGGGAGAAGGTGATACCTTTCCTGTAATCATAAGCTCTACCTTAGAGCCACAGGAAGAGGAAGCACTAATTCAAGTGCTAAGGACACACAAGACAACTCTTGGGTGGTCCATCAGTGATCTTAAGGGCATTAGCTCAGCCAGATGCATGCACAAGATCCTATTGGAGGGTGACGCCAAGCCAGTGGTCCAACCACAAAGGCGGCTGAATCCAGCCATGAAGGAAGTTGTGCAGAAGGAGGTCACTAAATTACTAGAGGCTGGGATTATTTATCCTATTTTTGACAGCCCCTGGGTAAGCCCTGTTGATGAGCGGATAATTTATACGCTTTTTGGCATTATTTTTAGTATGTTTTTAGTAGATTTAGTTAGTTTTTAGTATACTTTTTATTAGTTTTTAGTTAAAATTCACTTTTCTGGACTTTACTATGAGTTTGTGTATTTTTCTGTGATTTCAGGTATTTTCTGGCTGAAATTGAGGGACCTGAGCAAAGATCTGATTCAGAGGCTGAAAAGGACTGTAGATGCTGTTGGATTCTGACCTCCCTGCACTCGAAGTAGATTTTCTGGAGCTACAGAAACCCAATTGGCGCGCTCTCAACGGCGTTGGAAAGTAGACATCCTGGGCTTTCAAGCAATATATGATAGTCCATACTTTGCCCAAGATTTGATGGCCCAAACTGGCGTTCAAAGTCACCTTCAGAATTCCCAGCGTTAAACGCTGGAACTGGCACCAAAGTGAGAGTTAAACGCCCAAACTGGCACAAAAGCTGGCGTTTAACTCCAAGAGAAGTCTCTACACGAAAATGCTTCATTGCTCAGCCCAAGCACACACCAAGTGGGCCCGGAAGTGGATTTTTATGTCTTTTACTCATCTTTGTAAACCTTAAGCTACTAGTTCTCTATAAATAGTACCTTTTACTATTGTATTTTACATCTTTTGATCTTTACATCTTTTGATCACTTTAGATCTCTAGATCATCTTTGGACGTCTTGTTCTTAGATTATTGGGAGGCTGACCTCACGGCCATGCCTAGACCTTGTTCTTATGTATTTTCAACGGTGGAGTTTCTACACACCATAGATTAAGGTGTGGAGCTCTGCTGTACCTCGAGTACTAATGCAATTACTATTGTTCTTCTATTCAATTCAGCTTGTTCTTATTCCAAGATATCACTTGTTCTTCAACTTGATGAATGTGATGATCCGTGACACTCATCATCATTCTCACCTATGAACGGGTGACTGACAACCACCTCCGTTCTACCTTAGATTGGGTGAATATCTCTTGGATTCCTGATACACGACGCATGGTTGATCGCCTGACAACCGAGCGCTCGCCTGACAACCGAGTCAGCCATTCCGTGAGATCAGAGTCTTCGTGGTATAGGCTAGAATTGATGGCGGCATTCAAGAGAATCCGGAAGGTCTAAACCTTGTCTGTGGTATTCTGAGTAGGATTCAATGATTGAATGACTGTGACGTGCTTCAAACTCGCGATTGTGGGGCGTTAGTGACAGACGCAAAAGAATCACTGGATTCTATTCCGACATGATCGAGAACCAACAGCTGGATAGCCGTGCCGTGACAGGGTGCGTTGAACATTTCCACTGAGAGGATGGGAGGTAGCCACTGACAACGGTGAAACCCTTGCATAATGCTTGCCATGGAAAGGAGTAAGAAGGATTGGATGAAGACAGTAGGAAAGCAGAGAGACGGAAGGGACAAAGCATCTTCATACGCTTATCTGAAGCTCTCACCAATGAAATACATAAGTATCTCTATCCTTATCTTTATATTTTATTCATATATCACCCATACCCATTTGAGTCTGCCTGACTAAGATTTACAAGGTGACCATAGCTTGCTTCATACCAACAATCTCCGTGGGATCGACCCTTACTCGCGTAAGGTTTATTACTTGGACGACCCAGTGCACTTGCTGGTTAGTTATGCGAAGTTGTGTTTATGCCATGGTATTGAGCACCAAGTCTTTGGGGCCATTACTAGGGATTATTTGAGTTGTGAAAAGTAGTGATCACAATTTCGCGCTATCACCTGTCCAAGTCGTCCCTAAGAAAGGAGGCATGACAGTGGTTCATAATGAAAAAAATGAACTGGTTCCTACAAGAACAGTTACAGGGTGGCGTATGTGTATTGATTATAGAAGGCTCAATACAGCCACCAGAAAGGATCATTTTCCTTTACCATTCATAGACCAGATGCTAGAAAGACTAGCAGGTCATGAATACTACTGCTTCCTGGATAGATATTCAGGTTACAATCAAATTGCAGTAGATCCCCAGGATCAAGAGAAAACGGCATTCACATGCCCATCTGGAGTATTTGCATACAGAAGGATGCCATTTGGCTTGTGAAATGCACCTGCAACCTTTCAAAGGTGCATGCTCTCTATCTTCTCTGATATGGTAGAGAAGTTTCTGGAAGTCTTCACGGATGACTTTTCAGTATTTGGAGACTCATTCAGCTCCTGCCTTAACCATTTAGCACTTGTTCTGAAAAGATGCCAAGAGACCAACCTAGTTTTAAACTGGGAAAAATGTCACTTTATGGTGACTGAAGGGATTGTCCTTGGGCATAAAATTTCAAACAAGGGAATAGAGGTGGATCAAGCTAAAGTTGAAGTAATTGAAAAATTACCACCACCTGCCAATGTTAAGGAAATCCGAAGCTTTCTGGGGCATGTAGGATTCTATAGGAGGTTTATAAAGGATTTTTCAAAAATTGCAAAACCTCTGAGAAATCTGCTAGCTGCTGACACGCCATTTGTGTTTGACACAAAGTGTCTGTAGGCGTTTGAGACCCTGAAAGCTAAGCTGGTCACAGCACCAGTTATTTCTGTACCAGACTGGACATTACCCTTTGAACTAATGTGTGATGCCAGTGACCATACCATTGGTGCAGTATTAGGCCAGAGGCATAACAAGCTTCTGCATGTCATTTATTATGCTAGCAGTGTTTTAAATGATCCCAGAAAAATTACACAACCACAGAAAAAGAATTACTTGCAGTAGTTTATGCCATTGACAAGTTTAGATCCTACTTAGTAGGATCAAAAGTGATTGTGTACACTGACCATGCTGCTCTTAAATATCTACTCACAAAGCTAGATTCAAAGCCCAGGCTCATAAGATGGGTGTTGCTTCTGCAAGAGTTTGATATAGAAATAAGAGACAGAAAAGGAACAGAGAATCAAGTAGCTGATCACCTGTCCTGGATAGAACCAGTAGCAGGAGCATCCCTCCCTCCTACTGAGATCTCTGAAACCTTTCTGGAAGAGCAATTGTTTGCTGTTCAGGAAGCTCTGTGGTTTGCAGACATTGCAAACTATAAGACACAAGGTTCTCCTTTTGTAACCATAGAGAGGAAGCATGAAAAGCTTCTCTCACTGCAGAGTCAACCAAAGCCCCCACAGTCCAACTTTAAGTTTGGTGTTGGGAGGCCACAACCAAACTCTAAATTTGGTGTTGAACCCTCACATTCAAACTCTAAGTTTGATGTTGGGAGATCCCAACCTTGCTCTGATTATCTGTGAGACTCCATGAGAGCTCACTGTCCAGCTAAGGACAATAAAGAAGCGCTTGCTAGGAGGCAACCCAACCATTCACAAAATTTAATTTTATTTGTTTTTGCTAATTAATTTTTACAGGTATATGTCAAAGTATCTTCAAAAGGTAAAATAGCAATTGATTGGATACACAGAGTTACAAGGGAATTTGGAAGCTCACTGGCGTGAAAAAAAGCCAGTAAGAAACATTTTGGGCGTTGAACGCCCAAAAGAAGCACCCACTGGGCGTTCAACGCCAGTAAGGGTAGCCATCTGGGCGTTAAACGCCAGAAAGGAGCATCTTCTGGGCGTTGAACGCCAGAAAGAAGCACCTTCTGGGCGTTTAACGCCAGATTGACAGCGTCTTGGGCGTTCAGAAAAACGCCCAGTGACAAAGGACTTCCTGGCGTTCAACGCCAGAAAGAAGCAACAGTTGGGCGTTGAACGCCCAGGAGAAGCAGCAATTGGGCGTTAAACGCCCAAAACAAGCAGCATTTAGGCGTTTAACGCCAGAATGGTGGGGAGGAGGTAAAATTCGTTTTTCTTCACAAATTTTCTAATTTTTATGTTTCAATTCATAATTTCTTGCATAAACATGTTTTAAAATATCATCCTTCAATTCCAAAAAATTTTAATCCTAATTTCTAAAAACACTAATTTCTAAAATCCCTTTTTCAAAAATGTCAAATGTATCTTAATTCATAAACACAAATCTTTTTCCAATCCAAATCTTTTTCAAATCTTTTTCAACTCATCATATCTTTTGGATTTCGAAATTGCCTCTCCCTCTGTTCCTCTCCTTTCCTTTCTTTTGCTTGAGGACAAGCAAACCTCTAAGTTTGGTGTGATTTGCCATGATCACTGAGCTAAAACTCATCAAGATCATGGCACCTAAGGGAACAGGAAGAGCAAGGATGTGAACTGAAGGAACTAAAGCGTCAGAAGCTATTCCTTGAAGGACCAAGCACCCACAGACTAGAGGAACATCCACTTCCCAAAATATAGGTTGTTAAGTTCTAATTTTAAGCTTTAACTCTGTGATAGTATTATTATAGAAATTTACCTTAGAAGTTATATAGGAGTAGTAGTAATTAGCATGTCTATTTTGGTTTTATTTCCAATTAAGTTATAATTTATTTTTCTCATCATCATCAAACATGAATAAAATAGTAGATTTGTAGAATAAAGAGGCAATTTAATTTTTTCGAGTTCTTAATAAGGAAAATTCTAATTATTTATATGTGGTGGCAATACTTTTTGTCTTCTGAATGAATGCTTGAACAGTGCATATTTTTGATATTGAATTTTATGAATGTTAAAATTGTTGGCTCTTGAAAGAATGATGAACAAGAGAAATGTTATTGATGATCTGAAAAATCATGAAATTGATTCTTGAAACAAGAAAAAGCAGTAAAAAAAAAGAGAAAAAAGAGAGAAAGAAAAAGTAAGCAGAAAAAGCCAATAGCCCTTAAAACCAAAAGGCAAGGGTAAAAAGGATCCAAGGCTTTGAGCATTAATGGATAGGAGGGCCCAAGGAAGTAAATCCAGGCCTAAGCGGCTAAATCAAGTTGTCCCTAACCATGTGCTTGTGGCATGCAGGTCCAAGTAAAAAGCTTGAGACTGAGTGGTTAAAGTCGTGATCCAAAGCAAAAAGAGTGTGCTTAAGAGCTCTGGACACCTCTAACTGGGGACTTTAGCAAAGCTGAGTCACAATCTGAAAAGGTTCACCCAGTCATGTGTCTGTGGCATTTATGTATCCGGTGGTAATACTGGAAAACAAAGTGCTTAGGGCCACGGC
This sequence comes from Arachis stenosperma, assembly GCF_014773155.1. NCBI lineage: Eukaryota > Viridiplantae > Streptophyta > Magnoliopsida > Fabales > Fabaceae > Arachis > Arachis stenosperma. The sequence continues at coordinate 107,133,498 of NC_080382.1, forward strand.
CAAGACTCATAAAGTATCTGTGTCCAAGAATCAACATACTACACTAGGAGAATCAATAATACTATCTGAATTCTGAGTTCCTATGGATGCTAATCATTCTGAATTTCAAAGGATAAAGGGAGATGCCAAAACTGTTCAGAAACAAAAAGCTACTAGCCCCGCTCATCTAAATTAGAATCTGAGCTTCACTTAAAACTCGGAGATTTTATTACTCCTTAAATTCTTTTTATCCTATTTTATTCATCTAGTTGCTTGGGGACAAGCAACAGTTTAAGTTTGGTGTTGTGATGAGCGGATATTTTATACGCTTTTTGGGGGTAATTTCATGTAGATTTTAGCATGTTTTAATTAGTTTTTAGTAGAATATTATTAGTTTTTAGGCAAAAATCATATTTCTGGACTTTACTATGAGTTTGTGTGTTTTTGTGATTTCAGGTATTTTCTGGCTGAAATTGAGGGAGCTGAGCAAAAATCTGAGTTAGGCTGAAAAAGGACTGCTGATGCTGCTGGATTCTGACTTCCCTACACTCGAAATAGATTTTCTAGAGCTACAGGAGTCTAATTGGTGCTCTCTCAATGGCGTTGGAAAGTAGACATCCAGGGCTTTCCAGCAATATATAATAGTCTATACTTTGCGCGAAGATAGATGACGTAAACGGGCGTTCAACGCCAGTATCATGCTGCTGTTTGGCGTCCAGCGCCAGAAACAGGTTACAAGCTGGAGTTCAACGCCAGAAACAGGTTACAACCTGGCGTTGAACGCCCAAAACAGCCCCAGGCACGTGAGAAGCTTAAGTCTCAGCCCCAGCACACACCAAGTGGGCCCCAAAAGTGGATTTCTGCACTATCTATCATAGTTTACTCATTTTCTGTAAACCTAGGTTACTAGTTTACTATTTAAACAACTTTTAGAGATTTACTTTGCACCTCATGACATTTTCAGATCTGAATTTTATACACTTTTATGGCATGAGTCTCTAAACTCCATTATTGGGGGTGAGGAGCTCTGCAGCGTCTCGATGAATTAATTGTTTTTATTCCTCCATTCAAACGTGTGTGTTCCTATCTAAGATGTTCATTCGCGCTTAATTATGAAGAAGGTGATGATCCGTGACACTCATCACCTTCCTCAACCCATGAACGTGTGCCTGACAAACACCTCCGTTCTACATCAGATTGAATGAGCTTCTCTTAGATTCCTTAATCAGAATCTTCGTGGTATAAGCTAGAATTGATGGCGGCCACTCTTGAGGATCCGGAAAGTCTAAACCTTGTCTGTGGTATTCCGAGTAGGATTCAAGGATTGAATGGCTGTGACGAGCTTCAAACTCGCGATTGCTGGGCGTGATGACAAACGCAAAAGGATCAATAGATCCTATTCCAACATGATCGAGAACCAACAGCTGATTAGCCGTGCTGTGACAGAGCATCTGGACCGTTTTCACTGAGAGGATGGGAGGTAGCCATTGACAATGGTGACACCCTACATACAGCTTGCCATGGAGGGAACTTTGCACTTTTCCATGCATGGAATATTACATTACAAAAATTCAGAGGACAAAGCATCTCCAAAACTCCAACATATTCTCCATTAATAAAGTAACAATTACTTATTCCAAACACTTTTACTTCTTACAATTAAATCCAAATAACCTTATTGGCATCCTGACTAAGATTAATAAAATAAACATAGCTTGCTTTAAACCAATAATCTCCATGGGATCGACCCTTACTCACGTAAGGTATTACTTGGACGACCTAGTGCACTTGCTGGTTAGTTGTGCGAAATTGTCAAGAATTGTGATTTTCAATTTCGTGCACCAGCCGTCACAGTGGTAGTTGAAAGGGAAATAGTGGAGGAAGTACAAGTTGCTAAGGGGTCAGAAAAACCAGAAAAGATTGAGGATACCAAGGTACACGTCTAAAAGCCCCAAAAGGAGGCCAATGACGAGCAGTTCTCACAGTTCTTGGATGTCTTTAGACAGTTACAAATCAATATTCCTTTTGCTGAGGTTCTGGAGCAGATGCCTCCCTATGCTAAGTTCATGAAGAGCTTCCTCTCTAAGAAGAAGACTTTAAAGGGAGATGAGACAGTGGTCCTGACCAAAGAATGCAGTTTAATAATTCAGAGCAAGTTGCCAAGAAAGATGCCAGATTCTGAGAGCTTTCAGATCCCATGTACTATTAGGAACATCACTTTTGATAGAGCCCTATGTGATCTTGGTGCAAGCATTAATCTGATGCCCTTGTCTGTGATGAAGAAGCTACAAATCCAAGAGACACAGCCAACAAGGGTAGCATTACAAATGGCAGACAAATCTCTGAAACTGGCACATTGAATAGTGGAGAATGTCTTAGTCAAGTTTGGAGAACTTTTCCTCCCTGCAGACTTTGTCATCCTTGACATGGGGGAGGATGAGAATGAATCTATCATCCTAGGAAGACCATTCCTAACCACTGGAAGAGCTCTGATTGATGTAGAGCAAGGTGAATTGGTTCTGAAGATGCATGAGAACTACTTGGTATTCAAAGTTTTTAGAACTTTACCTCACTCTGATGAAGGAGTCTCTAATCCAAGTCTTCAAGTATCCTTGGCTGAAGCAGAGCAGAGTGCACAGTTCAAACCTCCTTTAGTGGGAGTCAATACCATTTTCTCTAACATCAAACCTAAGTTTGGTGTTGGGTGTGCATCATCCACCAAGGAGAGGGACCCCAAGAAGAAGGTGTACAAGGGTTGGAGGAACAAGAAGATTCCCACTGAAGACTTCTCACCAAGAATGAAGGTGCTATTTACTAAATGTGCAATCCTGCCTCAGACAGTGAACATGATCCTATCTCTTGAGCATATTGAGTTAATCCATGAGAGCACAGGAAAGAAATTCATAGTGAGAGGTGAAGAGCTGAGTCCCTATGATCGCACCCTCCTTAGTGGAGCTGACCATCAAGCTAGTGATGGTAAAGAAGCGCTTGTTGGAGGCAACCCAATATTGAGTATCCTTTGGTTTTTCTTTTAGTTTGTTTTCTTTATCTTGATTTTTTATTATTGTTATTCATAGTTTTTCTTGGTTTTATGATGATTATGGTCATGCAAAGTGTGTAGAATAGGGACAGAAGGACTCTGGAGGAGAAACATAACACCTTGGAGAGTATGTCACTTAAAAATGTTGGCACTAAACACTAAGCTGGGTGTTTAGCGCCTGGGTTGGCAAGCAAAAGCTGACGTTAAACTCCAGGAGTGCGTTTAACGCACTAAAGGGTATAAAGGAGCTGGCGTTAAACGCCAGGTAGGCATTTAAAGCCCATGATGGGCATAGTTTTCAAGGCACTCATACCTCATAGGGCGCTAAACGCCGCCAAGCCTCATCCTAAAAAAGAAAGATCCAAGTCTGGAGTTAAACGATAGGGGTGGCGTTTAATGCCTATATTGGTATGGACAATACCACGTTGGGGCGATAAACGATGGAGCAGGCGTTTAGCGCCATCAATGTAATGTTTTGAATTTTTAAAGTAAGCTTTACCATTTCTGACGGTTAATACCCGTTTCTCCCTCCCTTTGACCATTCAAGTCAACACTCCCTATCCCCTCCTTACCCACTATACCATCCACATTCATAAACTCATTCCCCAACCTCTCCTCCCGTGAACCTATCAAATCCCATCAATCTTTCCGCCTCCCTTTTCCCCATATTCACCTACCCCTATCGCAATTAACTACAATCAATTCCATTTAACTCCCATACTTCATACTATAACCGTGTCCCCCCTCTTTATATAAACCCCATTTTTCCTTCCCCTTCACCACAGCTCCATCCCTTTCCTTACTTTCATTTCTTTCCATTTCCTTTCCTTCTCAACCGTGCCCCCTCTTCCCCCTTACCCTATTCTTCATTTTCTTGCTTCACTTTCACCAACTTCCACCCTGCCCTCCTTTCTCTTTCTTTTTTAACCATAACCCCACCCCCTCTCCCTCCCTCCATACATCTTCTTTTTCATAATTCTATTTTTATCGACTCTTTCCTCTTTTACTCCTTTTCCCCATTCTTTCTCTTTGCTCAAGAACGAGCACAACTTTAAGTTTGGTGTTGCGACGCTTCACTTTCCTTTATTTTCATTTACCACATGGCACCCAAAACCAGTGAATTTTTTCCAAAGAAGAGAAAGAAAAAGGCTCATGCATCCGATCCATATGACTTCACCCAATTTTTCAGTAAGACCCACGAGGATCACTTTAATGAAGTTGTGAGTAAAAAAAAAGTGATCCCAAAGGTTCACTTTGATTTACAGCCAGGCGAGTATCCAATAATTTGAGACCACATTCTGAGGAGGGGTTGAGAAGTTTTGACCAATCCTATGACTGATGTGGGTGTGCTTATGATCAAAGAGTTCTAGGACAATGCTTGGGTGACTTACAAGCATGTCACAGACGTGAACCTGGACCGAAAAAACTAGCGCACTATGGTCTAAGGGAACATCCTCGAGTTCAGTCAAGAGAGGGTGAGGGAGATACTTCATTTGCCACCATCCAGAGATGACCCTCACTCTTATACTCAGAGGGTCAACACTGACCGAGACTGGACCAGGTCCTTACAGATATATGCCTCCCCAGAGCACACTGGAGGAGGGATGCTCGAGATCAGTCATACCAGCTGGTTATGCACGATCTGGGGCCAGTTGCTCAGGGATGGTTGAAGTTCATTCAGTGCTTCATCATTTCTACAAGTAAACGGTTTGAGGTTACTATTAACCAAGCCGTGATGATTCATTGGATCATACTTAGTAATGAGGTGGAGGTGTATCGGGGGATCCCTCAGGAGCTATATCAACTAGTCGAGAAGGCCTTCACCTCTACTAGATTAGCCTTCCCCCACCTCACCTTTTGCCTATGTGAGGATGTTGTGCATATCAATGGAGATACGCTTATTGTTGTTGATAGACCTATCACTAGGAGGGGTATGGAGCATGCTAGGGAGCTTGGACATGAACCGCCTCAAGAGCCCATTCTCCCTCCTCAGCATGAGCAGCCGAAGATGCCTCAAGAATTCTATTTTCCTCCTCATGACTACTGGGATTAGTTGACTACATTTATTGGGGAGCTGACATCTTCTGTTGATCAGCTAAGGATTGAGCATTAGGACCACTCAGTCTCCTTCCATCAGCTAGTAGAGGAATAGCTGAGGCAGTGCGACTTAGATGAGCTGAAGCGCCAAAGAGGATTCCCGGGAGGGAGCAATAGCCACCATGACTGAGGTGGTTGAATTTTATTATCTTCTGATTATTTTATTTTCTGTTTTTTAGTGTTTCATCTTATTTCCTATTTTCTGTTTGAAAGCCTTTACATGATCAGTAGTAGTATTTTATTGTTTTCGAGTTCAGTTATTTATTTTGATGTTTTATGTTTATTTTGAAAGATGTCTTATGCATTGCTCATTGAGCTTGAAAAATAAAAAGAAAATGAAAAGAAGTAGTAAAATGTATGAGACTTAAGTTATATATTATGAGTTATTCTGGTTACCTTAATGTGGTGGTATTGTCCATAATTCTGAGCGTATGAACTGAACAGTGCAGATTTGATCTTGAAGTTAAGAATATTAATTCATGAGGTGCAGGAACTTAGAGAAGCATTATGTATTCTCTAAAGTGAGTAAGAAATTGGTCCCTGGTGCACGAAATTATGATCACTACTTTGTCCATATTCAATTAATCCCCGGTAATGGCTCCAAAGACTTGGTGCTCAATACCATGGCATAAACACAACTTCGCGCAACTAACCAGCAAGTGCACTGGGTCGTCCAAGTAATACCTTACGTAAGTAAGGGTCGATCCCACGGAGATTGTTGCTATGAAGCAAGCTATGGTCATCTTGTAAATCTTAGTCAGGCAGACTCAAATGTATGATGGTGATGAACGAAAATAACATAAAAGGTAAAGATAGAGATACTTATGTAATTCATTGGTAGGAACTTCAGATAAGCGCATGAAGATGCCTTCCCTTCCGTCTCTGCTTTCCTACTGTCTTCATCCAATCCTTCTTACTCCTTTCCATGGCAAGCTCGTGTAGGGTTTCACCATTGTCAGTGGCTACCTCCCATCCTCTCAGTGAAAGCGATTGGCATATGCCCTGTCACGGCATAGCGGAATTCAGCTGTCGGTTCTCGGTCAGGCCGGAATAATATCCATTGATACTTTTGCGTCTGTCACTAACGCCCCGCCTGCTAGGAGTTTGAAGCACGTCACAGTCATTCAATCATTGAATCCTACTCAGAATACCACAGACAAGGTTAGACCTTCCGGATTCTCTTGAATGCCGCCATCAGGTCCTGCCTATACCACGAAGACTCTGATCTCACGGAATGGCTGGCTCGTTTGTCAGGCGAGCACTCGGTTGTCAGGCGATCAACCATGCATCGTGTTATCAGGAATCCAAGAGATATTCACTAGAGCTTGATTGCTTGTAGAACAAGAATGGTTGTCAGTCACCTTGTTCATGAGTGAGAATGATGATGAGTGTCACGGATCATCATCATCAAGTTGAAGAACAAGTGATATCTTGGACAAAGAACAAGCGGAATTGAATGGAAGAACAATAGTAATTGCATTAATACTCGAGGTACAGCAGAGCTCCACACCTTAATCTATGGTGTGTAGAAACTCCACCGTTGAAAATACATAAGCACAAGGTCTAGGCATGGCCGTGAGGCCAGCCTCCCAAATGATCTAAGATAGCATAAAACTCAAAGATAGCTACCAAGATTGTTAAATACAATAGTACAAGGTCCTACTTATAGAAAACTAGTAGCCTAAGGTGTACAAAGATGAGTAAATGACATAAAGATCCACTTCCGGGCCCACTTGGTGTGTGCTTGGGCTGAGCAATGAAGCATTTTTCGTATAGAGACTCCTCTTGGAGTTAAACGCCAGCTTTGATGCCAGTTTGGGCGTTTAACTCCCATTTGGGTGCCAGTTCCAGCGTTTAACGCTGGGATTTCTTGAGGTGACTTTGAACGCCGGTTTGGGCCATTAAATCTTGGGCAAAGTATGGACTATCATATATTGCTGGAAAGCCCAGGATGTCTAGTTTCCAACGCCGTTGAGAGCGCGCCAATTGGGCTTCTGTAGCTCCAGAAAATCCACTTCGAGTGCAGGGAGGTCAGAATCCAACAGCATCTACAGTCCTTTTTAGTCTCTGGATCAGATTTTTGCTCAAATCCCTCAATTTCAGCCAGAAAATACCTGAAATCACAGAAAAACACACAAACTCATAGTAAAGTCCAGAAAAGTGAATTTTAACTAAAAAACTAATAAATATACTAAAAACTAACTAAAAGATACTAAAAACATACTAAAAACAATGCCAAAAAGCGTACAAATTATCCGCTCATCACAACACCAAACTTAAATTGTTGCTTGTCCCCAAGCAACTGAAGATCAAATAAGATAAAAAGAAGAGAATATGCAATGAACTCCAAAAACATCTATGAAGATCAGTATTAATTAGATGAGCGGGGCTTTTAGCTTTTTGCCTCTGAATAGTTTTGGCATCTCACTCTATCCTTTGAAATTCAGAATGATTGGCTTCTTTAGGAACTCAGAATCCAGATAGTGTTATTGATTCTCCTAGTTAAGTATGATGATTCTTGAACACAGCTACTTATTGAGTCTTGGCCGTGGCCCAAAGCACTCTGTCTTCCAGTATTACCACCGGATACATACATGCCACAGACACATAATTGGGTGAACCTTTTCAGATTGTGACTCAGCTTTGCTAAAGTCCCCAATTAGAGGTGTCCAGGGTTCTTAAGCACACTCTTATTGCCTTGGATCACAACTTTATTCCTTCCCCTTTTTTTTTCTTTTTTTTTTCTTCTTTTTTTTTTCTTCTTTTTTTTTTCTTTTCTTTCCTTCTCTTTTTTTTCGTTTTTTTCTCTTTTTTTTTGTATTCACTGCTTTTTCTTGCTTCAAGAATCATTTTTATGATTTTTCAGATCCTCAGTAACATGTCTCCTTTTTCATCATTCTTTCAAGAGCCAACATTCATGAACCACAAATTCAAAAGACATATGCACTGTTTAAGCATACATTCAGAGAACAAAAGTAATGCCACCACATCAAAATAATTAAACTGTTATAAAATTCAAAATTCATGCAATTCTTTTTCTTTTTCAATTAAGAACGTTTTTATTCAAGAAAGGTGATGGATTCATAGGACATTCATAACTTTAAGGCATAGACACTAAGACACTAATGATCATAAGACACAAACATAGACAAACATAAGCACTAAAATTCGAAAAACAGAAGAATAAAGAACAAGGAAATTAAAGAACGGGTCCACCTTAGTGATGGCGGCTCTTTCTTCCTCTTGAAGATCCTATGGAGTGCTTGAGCTCCTCAATGTCTCTTCCTTGTCTTTGTTGCTCCTCTCTCATGATTCTTTGATCTTCTCTAATTTCATGGAGGAGAATGGAGTGTTCTTGATGCTTCACCCTTAGTTGTCCCATGTTGGAACTTAGTTCTCCTAGGGAGGTGTTTACTTGCTCCCAATAGTCTTGTGGAGGAAAGTGCATCCCTTGAGGCATCTCAGGGATCTCTTGATGAGAGGGGTCTCTTGTGTGCTCCATCCTTTTCTTAGTGATGGGCTTGTCCTCATCAATGGGGGTATCTCCTTCTATGTCAACTCCAACTGAATAACAGAGGTGACAAATGAGATGAGGAAAGGCTAGCCTTGCCAAGGTGGAAGACTTGTCCACCACTTTATAGAGTTCTTGGGCTATAACCTCATGAACTTCCACTTCTTCTCCAATCATGATGCTATGGATCATGATGGCCCGGTCTAGAGTAACTTCGGACCGGTTGCTAGTGGGAATGATTGAGCGTTGAATGAACTCTAACCATCCTCTAGCCACGGGCTTGAGGTCATGCCTTCTCAATTGAACCGGCTTGCCTCTTGAATCTCTCTTCCATTGTGCGCCCTCTTCACATATAACTGTGAGGACTTGGTCCAACCTTTGATCAAAGTTGACCCTTCTAGTGTAAGGATGTTCATCTCCTTGCATCATAGGCAAGTTGAATGCTAACCTTACATTTTCCGGACTAAAATCCAAGTATTTCCCCCGAACCATAGTAAGATAATTCTTTGGATCCGGGTTCACACTTTGATCATGGTTCTTGGTGATCCATGCATTAGCATAGAACTCTTGAACCATCAAGATTCTGACTTGTTGAATGGGGTTGGTAAGTACTTCCCAACCTCTTCTTCGGATCTCATGGCGGATCTCCGGATATTCACCCTTTTTGAGTGAAAAGGGGACCTCGGGGATCACCTTTTTCAAGGCCACAACTTCATAGAAGTGGTCTTGATGCACCCTTGAGATGAATCTATCCATCTCCCATGACTCGGAGGTGGAAGCTTTTGCCTTCCCTTTCCTCTTTCTAGAGGTTTCTCCGGCCTTGGATGCCATAAATGGTTATGGAAAAATGAAAAAGCAACGCTTTTACCACACCAAACTTAAAAGGTTTGCTCGTCCTCGAGCAAAAGAAGAAAGAAGAGAGTAGAAGAAGAAGAAATGAGGAAGAGGGAGATGGTGGTGTGTTCGGCCAAAGAGGGGGAGAAGTAGTGTTTAGGTTGTGTGAAAATGAAGGAGTGAAGAAGGGTATTTATAGGAGAGAGGGGAGAAGGTAGTTCGGCCATTATGGGTAGGTTTGGGAGGGAAAGTGGTTTGAATTTGAAGGGTGAGATTGGTGGGGTTTTATGAAGGATGGATGTGAGTGGTGAAGAGAAAGATGGGATTTGATAGGTGAAGGGTTTTTGGGGAAGAGGTATTGAGGTGATTGATGAATGGGGGAAGAAGAGAGAGGGTGGTGGTGGGGTAGGTGGGGGTCCTGTGGGGTCCACAGATCCTGTGGTGTCAAGGAAAAGTCATCCCTGCACCAAATGTTGCTCAAAATCACGTTTTGAGCTATTTCTGGCGTTAAACGCCGGGCTGGTGCCCATTCCTGGCGTTTAACGCCAGGTTCTTGCCCTTTTCTGGCGTTTAACGCCAGTCTGGTGCCCCTTTCTGGCGTTAAACGCCCAGAATGGTGCCAGACTGGGCGTTAAACGCCCAACTGCTAGGCTTACTGGCGTTTGAACGCCAGCAACATCTTCCTCCAGGGTGTGCTGTTTTTCTTCCTGTTTTTCATTTTGTTTTTGCTTTTTTCATTGATTTTGTGACTTCTTGTGATCATCAACCTACAAAAAACATAAAATAACAAAAGAAAATATATAAAATATAATCATTGGATTGCCTCCCAACAAGCGCTTCTTTAATGTCAGTAGCTTGACAGATGGCTCTCATGGAGCCTCACAAATGATCAGAGCAATGTGGGAACCTCCCAACACCAAACTTAGAGTTTGAATGTGGGGGTTCAACACCAAACTTAGAGTTTGGTTGTGGCCTCCCAACACCAAACTTAGAGTTTGACTGTGGGGGCTCTGTTTGGCTCTGTTTTGAGAGAAGCTCTTCATGCTTCTTCTCCATGATGACAGAGGGATATCCTTGAGCTTTAAACACCAAGGATTCTTCATTCACTTGAATGATTAGTTCACCTCTATCAACATCAATCACAGCCTTTGCTGTGGCTAGGAAGGGTCTGCCAAGGATGATGGATTCATCCATGCACTTCCCAGTCTCTAGGACTATGAAATCAGTAGGGATGTAATGGTCTTCAACTTTTACCAAAACATTCTCTACAGGTCCATGAGCTTGTTTTCTTGAGTTGTCTGCCATCTCCAATGAGATTCTTGCAGCTTGTACCTCAAAGATCCCTAGCTTCTCCATTACAGAGAGAGGCATGAGGTTCACACTTGACCCTAAGTCACACAGGGCCTTCTTGAAGGTCATGGTGCCTATGGTACAAGGTATTGAAAACTTCCCAGGATCTTGTCTCTTTTGAGGTAATTTCTGCCTAGACAAGTCATCCAGTTCTTTGGTGAGCAAGGGAGATTCATCTTCCCAAGTCTCATTTCCAAATAACTTGTCATTTAGCTTCATGATTGCTCCAAGATATTTAGCAACTTACTCTTCAGTGACATACTCATCCTCTTCAGAGGAGGAATACTCATCAGAGCTCATGAAAGGCAGGAGTAAGTCCAATGGAATCTCTATGGTCTCATTTTGAGCCTCAGATTCCCATGGTTCCTCATTGGGGAACTCAGAGGAGGTTGGTGCACGCCTATTGAGGTCTTCCTCAGTGGCGTCCACCTCCTCTCTTTCCTCTCCATATTCGGCCATGGTTATGGCTTTGCACTCTCCTTTTGGATTTTCTTCTGTATTACTTGGGAGAGTACTAGGAGGGAGTTCAGTAATTTTCTTGCTCAGCTGACCCACTTGTCCTTCCAAATTTCTGATGGAGGACCTTGTTTCATTCATGAAACTTTGAGTGGTTTTGATTAGATCAGAGACCATGGTTGCTAAGTCAGAGGTATTCTGCTTAGGACTCTCTGTCTGTTGCTGAGAAGATGATGGAAAAGGCTTGTTATTGCCAAGCCTGTTTCTTCCACCATTATTATTATTGAAACCTTGTTGAGGTCTCTCTTGATTCTTCCATGAGAAATTTGGGTGATTTCTCCATGAAGAATTATAGGTGTTTCCATAGGGTTCTCCTAGGTAATTCACCTCTTCCATTGAAGGGTTCTCAGGATCATAAGCTTCTTCCTCAGATGAAGCTTCCTTAGTACTGCCAGGTGCATTTTGCATTCCAGACAGACTTTGAGAAATTAAATTGACTTGTTGAGTCAATATCTTGTTCTGAGCCAGTATGGCATTCAGAGTGTCAATCTCAAGAACTCCTTTCTTCTGATTAGTCCCATTGTTCACAGGGTTCCTTTCAGAAGTGTACATGAATTGGTTATTTGCAACCATTTCAATTAGCTCTTGAGCCTCTGCAGGCGTCTTCTTCAGATGAAGAGATCCTCCAGCAGAGCTATCCAGAGACATCTTGGATAGTTCAGAGAGACCATCATAGAAGATACCTATGATGCTCCATTCAGAAAGCATGTCTGAGGGACATCTTCTGATTAATTGTTTGTATCTTTCCCAAGCTTCATAGAGGGATTCTCCATCCTTCTGTCTGAAGGTTTGGACTTCCACTCTAAGCTTACTCCATTTTTGAGGTGGAAAGAACTTTGCCAAGAAGGCATTGACTAGCTTTTCCCAAGAGTCCAGGCTATCTTTAGGTTGTGAGTCCAACCATATTCTAGCTCTGTCTCTTACAGCAAAAGGGAATAGCATCAGTCTGTAGACCTCAGGGTCAACCCCATTAGTCTTGACTGTGTCACAGATTTGCAAGAATTCAGCTAAAAACTGATGAGGATCTTCCATTGGAAGTCCATGGAATTTGCAATTCTGTTGCATTAGAGAAACTAATTGAGGCTTAAGCTCAAAGTTGTTTGCTCCAATGGCAGGGATAGAGATGCTTCTCCCATAGAAGTTGGGAGTAGGTGCAGTAAAGTCACCCAGCACCTTCCTTGCATTGTTGGCATTGTTGTTGTTTTCGGCTGCCATGTGTTCTTCTTCTTTGAAGAATTCGGTCAGGTCCTCTAAAGAGAGTTGTGCCTTGGCTTCTCTTAGCTTTCGCTTCAAGGTTCTCTCAGGTTCAGGGTCAGCTTCAACAAGAATGCCTTTGTCTCTGCTCCTGCTCATATGAAAGAGAAGAGAAAAAGAAAATGTGGAATCCTCTATGTCACAGTATAGAGATTCCTTGAAGTGTTAGAGGAAAAGAAAAGTAGAAGAAGGAAGTAGAAGAATTCGAACTTGATTAGATAGAGTTCGAATTGTGCATTAAGAAGGAGTAGTACTCCATAAATAGAAGGATGTGGGAGGAGAGGAAGAAGATTTTCGAAAATTCAATTAAAAAGATTTTGAAAACATTTTGAAAAACACTTAATTGATTTTCAAAAATAAAAGTAAGAAAGAAATCAAGTGATTTTTGAAAAAGGAATTGAAATTAGAAATCAAAAAGATTTGATTGAAAACTATTTTGAAAAAGATGAGGTTAAGAAGATATGATTAGTTTTAAAGAGATGTGATTGAGAAGATATGATTTGAAAACAATTTTAAAAGATATGTTTTGAAAATAATTTTAAAAGATTTGATTTTGAAAATTAGTGACTTGCCTAACAAGAAAAGATATGATTCAAACATTAAACCTTTCTCAACAGAAAAGGCAACAAATTTGAGATGTTCAATCAAATCATTAATTGTTAGTAAGTATCTTTGAAAAAAGGAAAGAAATTGATTTTTGAAAACATTTGATTGAAAAGATTTGATTTGAAAAAGATTTGATTTTGAAAAACTTTGAAAACTTGAAAAAAATTGATTTTGAAAACAAAATCTCCCCCTAGCACCATCCTGGCGTTAAACGCCCAGAATGGTATACATTCTGGCGTTTAACGCCCAAAATGCACCCTTTTTGGGCGTTAAACGCCCAACCAGGTACCCTGGCTGGCGTTTAAACGCCAGTCTGTCCTTCTTCACTGGGCGTTTTGAACGCCCAGCTTTTTCTGTATAATTCCTCTGCAGTATGTTCTGAATCTTCAATTCTTTGTATTATTGACTTGAAAAGACACAAATTAAAAATATTTTTGGATTTTTAACAATCAAAATGCAACAAGAATCAAATAACAATGCATGCAAGACACCAAACTTAGCAGTTTGTATACTACTGACACTATATGAGACGCATAAACACTCAAGCCAAAAGAATTCAAAGATCAGAGTAAGAAATCATCAAGAATTACTTGAAGATCCTTAAGACACATGAATGAATGCATGCAATTGACACCAAACTTAAGATGAGACACTAGACTTAAGCAAGAAACATCAAATATTTTTGGTTTTTATGATTTTGTGATTTTTTTTTGTGTTTTTTCGAAAATTAAGTGGAAAAAGATATCAAAATTCTTAATGAGAATTCCAGGAATCAGTGCAATGCTAGTCTAAGACTCCGGTCCAGGAATTAGACATGGCTTCACAGCCAGCCAAGCTTTCAAAGAAAGCTTCGGTCCAAAACACTAGACATGGCCAAAGGCCAGCCGAGCCTTAGCAGATCACTGCTCCAAAAGCAAGATTGATAAAAATCATCAAGCTCTTGTGATGATAAGTTGAAACCTCGGTCCAATGAAATTAGACATGGCTTCTCAGCCAGCCAGATTTCAACAAATCATCATGAAACTCTAGGATTCACCTTCAAGAATTTCGAAAAAAAATACCTAATCTAAGCAACAAGATGAACCGTCAGTTGTCCATACACAAACAATCCCCGGCAACGGCGCCAAAAACTTGGTGCACGAAATTGTGATCACTACTTTGTCCATATTCAATTAATCCCCGGTAATGGCTCCAAAGACTTGGTGCTCAATACCATGGCATAAACACAACTTCGCACAACTAACCAGCAAGTGCACTGGGTCGTCCAAGTAATACCTTACGTAAGTAAGGGTCGATCCCACGGAGATTGTTGCTATGAAGCAAGCTATGGTCATCTTGTAAATCTTAGTCAGGCAGACTCAAATGTATGATGGTGATGAACGAAAATAACATAAAAGGTAAAGATAGAGATACTTATGTAATTCATTGGTAGGAACTTCAGATAAGCGCATGAAGATGCCTTCCCTTCCGTCTCTCTGTTTTCCTACTGTCTTCATCCAATCCTTCTTACTCCTTTCCATGGCAAGCTCGTGTAGGGTTTCACCATTGTCAGTGGCTACCTCCCATCCTCTCAGTGAAAGCGATTGGCATATGCCCTGTCACGGCATAGCGGAATTCAGCTGTCGGTTCTCGGTCAGGCCAGAATAATATCCATTGATACTTTTGCGTCTGTCACTAACGCCCCGCCTGCTAGGAGTTTGAAGCACGTCACAGTCATTCAATCATTGAATCCTACTCAGAATACCACAGACAAGGTTAGACCTTCCGGATTCTCTTGAATGCCGCCATCAGGTCCTGCCTATACCACGAAGACTCTGATCTCACGGAATGGCTGGCTCGTTTGTCAGGCGAGCACTCGGTTGTCAGGCGATCTACCATGCATCGTGTTATCAGGAATCCAAGAGATATTCACTAGAGCTTTGATTGCTTGTAGAACAAGAATGGTTGTTAGTCACCTTGTTCATGAGTGAGAATGATGATGAGTGTCACGGATCATCACATTCATCAAGTTGAAGAACAAGTGATATCTTGGACAAAGAACAAGCAGAATTGAATGGAAGAACAATAGTAATTGCATTAATACTCGAGGTACAGCAGAGCTCCACACCTTAATCTATGGTGTGTAGAAACTCCACCGTTGAAAATACATAAGCACAAGGTCTAGGCATGGCCGTGAGGCCAGCCTCCCAAATGATCTAAGATAGCATAAAACTCAAAGATAGCTACCAAGATTGTTAAATACAATAGTACAAGGTCCTACTTATAGAAAACTAGTAGCCTAAGGTGTACAAAGATGAGTAAATGACATAAAGATCCACTTCCGGGCCCACTTGGTGTGTGCTTGGGCTGAGCAATGAAGCATTTTTCGTATAGAGACTCCTCTTGGAGTTAAACGCCAGCTTTGATGCCAGTTTGGGCGTTTAACTCCCATTTGGGTGCCAGTTCCAGCGTTTAACGCTGGGATTTCTTGAGGTGACTTTGAACGCCGGTTTGGGCCATCAAATCTTGGGCAAAGTATGGACTATCATATATTGCTGGAAAGCCCAGGATGTCTACTTTCCAACGCCGTTGAGAGCGCGCCAATTGGGTTTCTGTAGCTCCAGAAAATCCACTTCGAGTGCAGGAAGGTTAGAATCCAACAGCATCTGCAGTCCTTTTTAGTCTCTGGATCAGATTTTTGCTCAGATCCCTCAATTTCAGCCAGAAAATACCTGAAATCACAGAAAAACACACAAACTCATAGTAAAGTCCAGAAAAGTGAATTTTAACTAAAAACTAATAAAAATATACTAAAAACTAACTAAAAGATACTAAAAACATACTAAAAACAATGCCAAAAAGCGTACAAATTATCCGCTCATCAGTCCCTAAAGCAAAACAAACAGCTAAAAGAAAAATAAAAAGCAAGGTCCAAGGCTCTGAACAGCAATGGTTAGGAAGGTCAAACATGATTAAAAGCTCAAAAAGTTGTTTTCCTAACCATATGCTTGTGGTGCGAATGTGTCAAGTAACACTTGAGACAAAGCACTAAGAGTCAAGACCAAGTGCAATTATAGAGTATACCAAAGGCTCTGAGCACCACTGACTAGAAAAATAGTAAAAGAAAAATCTAACTCCAAAGAGTTCCCCAATTAAGTTCTTGTGGTAATTTTGTGTCAAGTGAAGCTTGAGACAAAACACTTAGAGTCACGGCTAGACTCAAGGTGCAAAGCACCAAAGGAAAGAAAAGAAAAACTTGTATTTAAGGATCAATCAGAGCTTAAGGAGTAAAAGAATCCATAATATCATCCAAGTTCTAATTCTGAAGGACATTAATATTTCTGAACTTCAAAGGATAGTGAGATGCCAAATCTATTCAGAATTATAGTACCAAAAATACCACTCAGTAATTAGACAAGAGCTTAAATAAACACTCAAGTTTTAGGCATTTTCTCTTTTCAGTCCTATATTATTTTTAGTTTCTTGAGGACAAGCAACAGTTCAAGTTTGGTGTTGTGATGCGTGAGCATCTTTCCATTATTTTCTTCTTATTTTCTAGTTAAATTTAGTTAGAATTTAGTGAGTTTAATTATATTTTAGTGTTAAAATCCTCTTTAATTATTTCAGGTGAAATTCGGATAAATTTGGCAGAGTTTTGGACAAGAAGGAGAAGAGTTGGAGCTGCCCACTAGGGCGCTAAATGCCAAGCTGGCGTTTAGCGCCAGGAACTCAGCAAGATCAGAGGTGTTCTGCCCCCCTTTGGGTGCTAAATGCCAAGCTGGCATTTAGCTCCAGATAATCCGGATCACAATCTCATCTAAGGAGCATTTCTAGTTGGATTTAGCTTTTAATTACTTTATTTTATTTTATTTTAGTTATTTTTATTTACAAACAAATCTTTTAAGTTTAGACTTTATTATTTTATTTTAGTTTCAAATCAAATTAGGTTAGATATATGAGGAAAAAGATTCACCCTTCGGGAAGCCTTCTCACTTCTGCACTTTCACATTTTCACATTTTCTGAACCCTAGTTTTCTCTCTGAAGCATGAGCCACTAAACCTCCTTGGTTAAGGTTAGGAGCTCTGTTTATTTCTATGGATTAAAACTATTACTGTTCTATTTTAATTTTCAAGGATTACTTTCGTTCTTCATCTTCTGAATCTGGGTAGATTGGAAGACTAACCCTTATTCTATATGCGTTATTGTGATTCTTGGGAGATATCTCACCTGAACAACAGCTTGAAAGTAAATTCTTCCTAAATCGTTAATTACTTGAACTAACCGGGATATGTGACATATAATCCTCTTAGCTTTGGGTAATTAGAGTTTTTGTGGCCATAAACTAGAATTGAACTTAACCCTCTAATCGAAATTAAGTGACCAAGACATTGGCAGTTAACTAGGTTAGAGAAGACTAAATCACTAAGACATTAAGGTTTAGCCACTGATAGCTTGCCATGAAATGAATCTTGCATGATTAAAATAGTTGGTAAGAAAACTTAATCCGGAAAAAGTAAACATCTCTGATACCTTAACTGCTATCTCTTATACATTTCACACCATTCGCACTATTTGCTTTCTTACTCTTTGAATCACTGTTTAATGCTTTTGAACCCCAAAACAATCACTTTCTGCTGCCTAATTAAGGAATCATTTGACCATTGTTGCTCAGTCCATCAATCCTCGTGAGATCAACCCTCACTCATCTGAGGTATTACTTGGTATGACCCGGTGCACTTTCCGGTTAGTTTGTGAATCTAGAAATTCCGCACCACACACTTAAACAACCTCATCAAACCCAATTGGGTTATTCACCCAAATAACACTATGTTTGTCATCACCAAAGTTATTAATTGTTTACTGAACTCATCAATAATGATAAAAACATAAAAAAATCAAACAAAAAAGAAAAAAATGCATAATGCTAAAAAATTACATTATGTATTTTGATGTATTTTTGTTCATGATATTGTCTACTAATTTTTGAATGCAATCATTAAGTAATTTCAGTTTGTTCTGGATTTAAATAAAGTGCACTTGATCTGTGCTTGTTTTGAAATGATTTTGTTTGTGTATCGTCATCATTAAGTAATTTTAGTTCATTTGAAATTTAATTTTCAGTTCATTCTAAACGTCATTTCAGTTTATTTCTGACTGAATTTCTGATCATTCAATTTTGTTTGGGTGCTTGTTTTTTAACGTAATCATTAAGTAATTTTGGTTCATTCTAAATTTAAATAAGGTACACTTTGTCTGTGCTTGTTTTGAAACAAGTTTGTTTGTATATCATTATCATTAATTAATTTCGGTTCATTCAGAATTTAATTTTGGTTCATTCTTGATGTAATTTTGATTCATTTCTGAGTGAATTAAGGTGCATTGTTCTGCACAATTTAAAATTGTTCCTCCTCACATCCTCTCTTGAGAGTAATAAAACCAAGAAACAGAGAAAAAATCAAACAAAAAAGAAGAAACAAGAATAAAAAATACCTCAAAACTTCTCATCACATTCTTCTTCTTCTTGTCTTGTTCAGTTTCTCCTTCTTGTTTTTCTTTCTCATAATTCTTTGTTTTTTACCCTCTTAATAATAATAAAAACATAAAAAATATCAAACAAAGAAGAAGAAATGCAAAATACAGCAAAATCACTTGATGGATTTGGATGTGTTTTTGTTCATGATTCACTTGTTTTCGAATGCAATCATTAAGTAATTTTGGTTCATTCTGGATTTAAGTAACATGCACTTGGTCTGTGCTTGTTTTGAAACAATTTTGTTCATCATTAAGTAATTTTGGTTCATTCTAGATGTAGTTTCGGTTAATTTCTGAGTGAAATTCTGATCATTTAATTTTGTTTGTGTACTTGTTTTTGAACGCAAGCATTAAGTAATTTTGATTCATTCTAGATTTAAATAAGGTACACTTGGTCTGTGCTTGTTTTAAAATGAGTTTGTTTGTGTATCGTCATCATTAAGTAATTTTGGCTCATTTGGAATTCAATTTTCGGTTCATTCTGGATGTAATTTTGGTTCATTTCTAAGTGAACTAAGGTACATTTGGTCTCATTATTTTCATAATTTAAAACCCTTCCTCCTCACATCCTTTCTTGAGAGGAATAAAACCAAAAAAAAAAGAGAAAAAAAAATCAAACAAAAAAGGAGAAATAAGAATAAAAAACTTCTCAAAACTCCTCCTTATATTCTTCTTATTCTTGTCTTGTTTATCTTCTCCTTCTTGATTTTCCTTCTCAAAATTCTTCTTGTTTTACCCTCTTAATAATAATAATAAAAACATGAAAAAATCAAACAAAGAAGAAGAAATATCTAATACTGCAAAATCACTTGACGGATTTAAATGTGTTTTGTGTACTTGTTTTCGAATGCAATCATTAAGTAATTTCACTTCATTCTTGATTTAAATAAGGTGCACTTGGTTTGTACTTGTTTTGAAATGAGTTTGTTTATGTATCATTATAATTAAGTAATTTCGTTTCATTTAGAATTTTATTTTTGATTCATTCTTGATGTAATTTCGGTTCATTTCTAATTGAATTTCTGATCATTCAGTTTTGTTTGTGTGCTTGCTTTTGAATGCAATTATTGAGTAATTTCGGTTCATTCTGGATTTAATAAGGAGTACTTGGTCTGTATTTGTTTTGAAACGAGTTTGTTTATGTATTGTTATCATTAAGTAATTTCGGTTTATTTGGAATTTAATTTTAGATTCATTCTAGATATAATTTTGATTCATTTCCGTGTAAATTAAGGTGTATTTGGTCTCGTTATTTTACACAATTCAAATCTCTTTCTCCTCATCTTCTACTGCTTCTTCATCTTCTTTTTATTTTATTTTGTTATAATTCTTCTTGTTTTAGTCTATTGAGAGGAATAAAACCTAGAAAAAGAGAAAAAAATTAAACAAAAAAGAAGAAGAAACTCATAATGTTGTAAAATCACCAAGGAGAAGAGGGGAGAAAAAAATACAGCAACAACAGCAGCAACAAAAGAATGGCAATGAAGAGAAAACACGCGAAGAAGAAGGAACGTGAGAAGAAGGATGAAGAGGAGGAATGCTGAGAAGAAGAAGACGACGATGATAACGTAAAGCCCTGCGCGTATAATCATGCTCTTTAAATGAGAGTGATTTTTGTTGGTGTTAAGTCTACTTGGTTGAACTTGGATGACAATAATACTTGGATATGTAGCAGATCTGTGGGAAGAGTTATTTACAGTTTTGTTGGTTTAGAGATTAATGAATTTAAACAACGGCTCTGCTAGGTAGACAATGGATAATTTGAACAATGTGAACAATGGGTTAAAAATTTGGCCCAATAAAGGAAAAAAATACCACTTAAATTACTCAAACCAAAAATCTCATTTAGTTATTTCAAAATTTTAACCTTCTCCTATACCCTAATTTACCAAATCAACATCTTCTTCTCCAAACCCTCTACTGTTGCGCCTTCATCAACCATCCCCTTTCGCCAGTGTCAATCTCTTCCTCACCGGACATCACCGATTCGAACAAAATAACCACCCAATTAAGAATTAAAATAACCATCTGCATACCTACTGAACTGAACATTCAACAAGTTTTATTTGTATTTACTTAAACTAACTGTTCCGAGTGTTACCTGAAACTGTAGGTCGATCTCGGACGAGATCTTCTGAGCTGGTCGGAGCTGTCGTGTCCGAATTGCTAGATTTGGTGATGGTGCTGATCCTTTGTCCCCGGAGGGTGGGGGGTACCTGCAAGGGACTCCGATGCATAAATTAGCAAGGGTATTAAGCAGGTATTTAGTAGAATCAAAGTATGAGTTATACCTGGGGTGCTCCAGTGTATTTATAATGGTGGAGAGTGACCATTCCGGAGATAAGATAGTTATCTTATCTTATCTTATCTTTGAGTGAGGTCTTCTTATGTTCAAGGGAACCGCCTTTATCTCTACGGGCTTGGGCTGCCCTTGGATTCGGGACGTGTTCCTCTATTTGGGCCCTTTATTGGGCTTTCCTGTGACTTGGCCGAGCTCTTTGAGAAGAGGTCGGGTCATCCTGACCTGAAGAGGTCGGTCGCTTTGTCTGTAGCACATCCTGGGTCGGACAGCTTTGACCCAGGGTATGAACAGTGCCCCTGCTCGAGCTTGGTCTTTAGGTCGAGTCTTAGTTTTAGGACTTCGAACCTTCTCAGGTGAAGCCGAACTCAAGCATTTTGTCGATTTTATCCTTGTAGAGTTTTTTGAATGCAGAACATTTCGTTTCCTCTGAAAGTGCGCGCTTTTTAGCGTCCTTGCCCGGGAATGCACGAGGGTTTTAATGCCCTCATTAATTGGTTTTCAATGCCCCGTTTCTTTTCTTTTATTTTGAATTTTCACACACAGAAATGGTTTTTCCTCTTCTCTGTAACTTCCCCTTTTCTTTCTCATTTTTCTGTTTTTGCCTGTGTTTCGCCCTTTTGCGTCTTCTCTTTGCAACGTTGCTTGGTGATCGTAGGTGCCCTCTTTGTTTTCGACGACCGCTTTGTCTTCAATCTCTCCTCCGTACGCTTCCCCTTTTCTAAGGTTGGTTCATCTTCTCTTTTGCTTGCATTGTTTTGTTTTCTTGGTACAGTAGGGTTTTTACTTGAGTAATTTTTGGAAAGTTTGAACCTTTTTGCATTTCTATGCTTTTTGTCACTGTGATTTCTGGTTTCTTCTTTTCTGGCATTTCCTGAATGGTTGAAGCTTCTTGGGTTTTACATGTTGTTGCCTGTTTCTGTATAAGTGGCTTGTTTGATTTTGAAGAAAGGTTGTGCCTTTGACAGTTTTTCCGCTTCGCATGTTCTTGCTGTTGGGTAGACTGAAATCGTATTTTCGAGAGGCACCTAATTTTGATGATTTTATTTGGTTTGTGGCCTTTCCGAGTGTCATTCTTGTTGAAATAGAGACTTTATTTTCTTGTTGGGACGTGTAGAGATGTAGGCTTGTAGGCTTCCCTGAGTCCTTATTCTGCCTCCAAAGGATGCCCCTGGAACTTTTTGGACTGGGTCCTGCGGTTTCCTTTTGTTGCTTTGCCTAGCTTCTTGATACCTATACGCTTTAGTTTTCGAGTTGTCTCCATTTATGCCCGAGTAGTTTGATTAGTGTTTCGAGATGTTTTTGAGTAATCTAATCTTCTTTTCTTCTTGTAGGACTAGTTAACCATGTCTTCTCACAAAAATATTGTTGGTGCACGAGATTGCAATCACACTTTTGCAATCCCGCACAACTAACCAGCAAGTGCACTGGTCGTCCAAGTAATACCTTACGTGAGTAAGGGTCGATCCTACGGAGATTGTCGGCTTGAAGCAAGCTATGGTTATCTTGTAACTCTTAGTCAGGATATCAATAATTATCAGGGTTGATTGTAAAAAGCAAAAGAACATGGAATAAGTACTTGTTTTGCAGTAATGGGGAACAGGTTGAGGTTTTGGAGATGCTCTATCTTCTGAACCTCTGCTTTTCTACTGTCTTCTTCTTCAAGCACGCAAGGCTCCTTCCATGGAAAGCTGTATGTAGGGTTTCACCGTTGTCAATGGCTACCTCCCATCCTCTCAGTGAAAATGTTCAACGCGCTCTGTCACAGCACGGTTAATCATCTGTCGGTTCTCAATCGGGTTGGAATAGAATCCAGTGATTCTTTTGCGTCTGTCACTAACGCCCAGCCCTCAGGAGTTTGAAGCTTGTCACAGTCATTCAATCCTTGAATCCTACTCAGAATACCACAGACAAGGTTTAGACCTTCCGGATTCTCTTGAATGCCGCCATCAATTCTAGCTTATACCACGAAGATTCTGATTAAGGAATCCAAGAGATATCTACTCAATCTAAGGTAGAACAGAGGTGGTTGTCAGGCACACGTTCATAGTTGAGAATGATGATGAGTGTCACGGATCATCACATTCATCAGGTTTAGGAACAAGTGATATCTTAGAATGGAAGCAAGCATGATTGAATGAAAAACAGTAGTAATTGCATTAATCCATCAAGACACAGCAGAGCTCCTCACCCCCAACCATGGGGTTTAGAGACTCATGCTGTAGAAGATACAATGAGAAACGTGTAATGTGTCATAAGGTAGAGATACAATATCAAAAGGTCCTATTAATAGTGAACTAGTAACCTAGGGTATACAGAAATGAGTAAATGATGTAAAAATCCACTTCTGGGGTCCACTTGGTGTGTGCTTGGGCTGAGCATTGAAGCTTTCATGTGTAGAGACTTTTTCTGGAGTTAAACGCCAGCTTTTATGCCAGTTTGGGCGTTTAACTCCAATTTTTGTGCCAGTTCCGGCGTTAAACGCCGGGAATTTTGAAGCTGATTTGCAACGCCAGTTTGGGCCATCAAATCTCGGATAAAGTATGAACTATTATACATTGCTGGAAAGCCCAGGATGTCTACTTTCTAACGCCGTTTAGAGCGCGCCAATTGGGCTTTGGTAGCTCCAGAAAATCCATTTCGAGTGCAGGGAGGTCAGAATCCAACAGCATCTGCAGTCCTTTTCAGTCTCTGAATCAGATTTTTGCTCAAGACCCTCAATTTCAGCCAGAAAATACCTGAAATCATAGAAAAATACACAAACTCATAGTAAAGTCCAAAAAAGTGAATTTTAACTAAAAACTAATAAAAATATAATAAAAACTAACTAAAATATACTAAAAACATACTAAAAACAATGCCAAAAAGCGTATAAATTATCCGCTCATCAATTGTCGAGGCGTCTTCTAAGGTTCCCTAGGGGATGTCCGACTGGTTGGACTTCCTTGTGTTGCTATGTGTGTCTCTAGCTAATTCGGAGTTCTGTGCGGAGCTTAGAAAACACCATCGGATATGTAGTAGTGAGAATCAAGAACGCAACTATGAGTTGGTGGCACCCGATTCTGATGACAGGGTCTACTTTCCTGTTCCGACCCAGGGGGAGCGTCCTTTCTTTTATGTATATTATTTCTTCTTTAGCCAGATGAATATTACCCTTCCTTTTACTTCCTTTGAGACTGACCTGTTGTGGTCTTGTAACGTAGCCCCATCTCAGCTTCATCCAAATTCTTGAGATTTTATTAAGATTTTTCAGCTGGTTTGTCATGAATTCGGTGTTATGCCCTCTTTAACACTTTTTCTATATCTGTTTGTGTTGACCAAGCCTAGAACTACCAAAAAGAAAGCTTCTTGGATTTCTTTTAGGTCGGCCCAGGGACATAAGGTTTTTTCCATGTATGATGAGTCTTTACGAGATTTTAAGAATTACTTTTTCAAGATCCGAGCTGTTGAAGGAGCTCATCCTTTCTTTCTGGATGAGAATGGCGAGCCTCGTTTTCCTTTAGAATGGCAGAGGAATGCAGTTGTATCTAGGTATACCTGGGAGATGTTAGACGAGGTTGAGCAGGCTTTTGCTGCTGCTTTGAAGGATATTTGGGGGGAACCTCCCCATCTTGAGACCAAGAAATTTCTGGGGGATCCATCCTTGATCCGCACCGTGCTGGGTATTATAAACTGTGTCCCCAATTGTTTTGTTTTCTGCTTTCTTTTCTGGCTTGTAAGTTGCTGTATTTTTTGAATTTTTCAGAGATGTCGAAGAATAATGACTCGATGAAGGCCTTTAAGAAGGCGAGGAAAGCTACCGCAGCTCAGAACGTCCCGACCAAGGTGGTCGGAGAAGGGTTCTCCCCGGTTTTGTCGAAGCCGTCTATCCCGAGCTCTCCTGGGCCGAGGAGGATGACCCCTACTCCCCGGGTTCGTTTGGTCGATCCGTCGCAAACTTCTGTTGGTACCTCCTCTCCTTCTGCCGCTCTTCCTCCAAAAAGACCTCGGACTGTCGAGCCTTTTAATCTTGGTGCTCCCGACTTTGATGCTGTTGGATTTGTAGATCAACAAATTGCTCCCTATGGTGTCATGCCTACTGACGATGTATCTATTCTTCGTCATTTAGACTTCATTACTCAGAGTGGTATTACACTGACACACATGGGAGCGGCTTTATACCGGACTGCTCAAGATCTTCCTATCCATGCTACCAAGGCCTTTATGGAGGAGGCAAAATCGAAGTTTGACCGAATTAAGGGTTTGAAGGAGGAGCTCAAGGTGAAAGTGGCCGAGCTGGAAAAGGAGCTGAAGGGGGAAAAGGCTCGGGCTATTGGTCTGGCGGCTGCTGTGCAACTGGCCGAGGATACGGCGCTAAAACATAAGGATAGCTATGTTACTACTTATAGAGAGATGATGGAGCTCAGGGGTAGCTTGGAATCTGTCCGGGCCGATTATACCGAACTTCAGAGTAATTTTGTAGGCAGTGTTACTACTACTTTTGAGAATCTGAAGGAGCAATTTCGAGTTTTTGCGCCAGATCTCGACCTTTCCCTTATTAGTTTGGACAACATTGTTAAGGATGGTAAGATTGTCCCTAACGATCCTGATGATGATGATGATGATCTTCCTTCACTGCCCGCTACCAAGACTTCTGTTGCGCCGACATCTCCGACTTCCACTGCTGAGATCAATCACCCAGGGGGAACCGGATTGCCAAATCTTGAACCGGGATGATGGGACGGTAGATGCGGTGCCTCTTCAGACTCGTCCTCTTTCACCCCGAGTTGATGCTGCTGAGAAGCCTTCGGATGTTAACTGAATTTCCTTCTTGCTCGTTGTAGATTGCCCGGCTTGTGGGCTTTATTTTAAAACTCTTTATTTTGTGAATGATGTTTTGACGCTTTTCTAGTTGCTTGTTTAGCAACTTTATTTTGATAAACAAAGTAGTTTCCAGGCTTTGTGGGTTGAACCTGGTGGCCTCTGAAGCTGGCTATTATTATAACTTTTGTTTTCATATCATATTTGTCTGCGCTTGTCTTGGTACCTTTGTAGTCTTTGAGAGTGTCGGGACTTTGTCTGACATGATCGGCTTGATTCCTTTGCCTGACGCTGCTTTCAACAATTTGAACTTTATTCAGGTCTTCGTTAGGAATTAAAACACTGAGATTGCCGATTTCTTCAACCCGGGTTGAGTTGTTTGTTTGTAACCCTCTTTTTTGGACTTTATTTAGGTCTATTTCAGGGGTAGCTTTATCATGTCGGATCCTGTCGAGTTACTTGGTAATCCTCTTTCTTGGACTTTATTCAAGTCTCTTTCAGGGATTACCTTTGTAACTTTATATTTTTGGGCCGACTTTGCCATTGTCGGTCCCTGTCGAGTTACTTGGTAATCCTCTTTCTTGGACCTTGTTCAGGTCTCTTTCAGGGATTACCTTTGTAACTTTATATTTTTGGGCCGACTTCGCCATGTCGGTCCCTGTCGAGTTACTTGGTAATCCTCTTTCTTGGACCTTGTTCAGGTCTCTTTCAGGGATTACCTTTGTAACTTTATATTTTTGGGCCGACTTCGCCATGTTGGTCCCTGTCGAGTTACTTGGTAATCCTCTTTCTTGGACTTTGTTCAGGTCTCTTTCAGGGATTACCTTTGTAACTTTATATTTTTGGGCTAACTTTGCCATGTCGGTCCCTATCGAGTTACTTGGTAATCCTCTTTCTTGGATCTTGTTCAAGTCTCTTTCAGGGATTACCTTTGTAACTTTATATTTTTGGGCCGACTTCGTCAAGTTGGACCCTGTCGAGTTACTTGGTAATCCTCTTTCTTGGACCTTGTTCAGGTATCTTTCAGAGATTACCTTTGTAACTTTTTTCGTAGGAGTCCGACTTCATCATGTCAGGCTCTTCTAAGTTATAATAATCCTCTTTTATAGGGTTGGCTAGACCTCTTTCCAGGGCTTTACTTATAACTTGGGTTGTTGTGGCTGGTCCGACTTCTTTGTGTCGACCAGTCTTCAAGTTATTTTATAGCAATCCATTTTATTAGGACCTCGTCAGGTCCTTTCTATGGATCACTTTCTATAATTTCTTGCATTATTCTATTTTCATCTTTGCCGATTTTGTAGAGTTTGGGTTTTAACCTCATTTGGCAGACCTTTTAATGAATTTGGTTTTCATCTTTGGTCTTTATCGCGATCGCGCAGTGAATTTGATTTTCACTTTCTGTCGATCTGTAGCTTTATAATCGGGCGATGAATGTTTCGGAATAATGCTGCTTGAGCATTTGTAGAAAATCTGAACAGATTTTATTAAAAGAAAATGCAAATATACATGCGGGGGTTAATTTCCTAAGTCGGGTGATTTATAGGTCTTGACTTGGCACCTCGTTAAAAAACCTTTTCAGGAAAAAGAGTGTGCCTTGTCCAAGGTCCTTTATCATCCCTAGCTATAGTACCTTCTTAGGTTGCAGGCGTGCCATGACCTGGGAAGCTCTCGCCCACCGAGCTCGAAAAGCCTGTAGTAGCCCTTTCCCAGCACTTCTATGACTCGGTAAGGTCCTTTCCAGTTCGCTGCCAGCTTTCCTTCTCCAGGTCGAGTTGTTCCGATGTCGTTTTGGATTAAGATGAGGTCGTCCTCAGCAAAGGCCCGCTGTATTACCTTTTCGTTGTATCTGGAGGCCATCCATCATTTCAATACCTCTTCCCTTATCCGAGCTTTTTTTCGGATTTCCGGAAGTAGGTCGAGCTCTTCCCTTTGGAGTTGGGAGTTGGCTTTTTCGCTATAGTGGATCACTCTGGGTGATCCTTCTTCGATCTCCACTGGGATCATTGCCTCCATTCCGTAAGCTAATCAGAAAGGTAACTCCTTTGTAGTGGAATATGGAGTCGTCCGATATGCCCATAGGACTTCCGGGAGCTCTTTAGCCCAGGCTCCCTTTGCATCTTGTAATCTCCATTTTAACCCAGCTAATATGACTTTGTTGGCAGCTTCAGCTTGCCCATTGGCTTGGGGGTGTTCGACAAAGGTGAATTGTTGTTTTATATTCAAGTCAGCCGCTAGCTTTCTGAAGCCTGCATCTGTGAACTGGGTACCATTGTCTGTAGTGATGGAGTATGGAACTTCAAACCTTGTGACGATGTTTCTATATAGAAATTTTTGACTTCTTTGAGTAGTGGCGTTAGCTAGGGGTTCTACCTCAATCCATTTTGTGAAGTAGTCTATTCCTACTATGAGGAATTTGACTTGTCCCGATCCTTGAGGAAAGGGTCCGAGAAGATCGAGTCCCCATTTTGTGAATGGCCAAGGTGAGGTCACGCTGATGAGTTCCTCTAGCGGGGCGATGTGAAAGTTGGCATGTTTCTGACATGATGAACATGTCTTTACAAATTCTATGGCTTCTTTTTGTAGAGTTGGCCAATAAAATCCTGCCCAAAGTACTTTTTTGGCGAGTGCCTGCGCTCTGAGGTGATTGCCACAAATGCCACTGTGTACTTCTTCTAGGACTTCCTTTGTATTGGAAGTCGGCACACATTTTAGCAGTGGTATTGAAATCCCTCTTTTGTATAGAGTATTATTTATGATAGTATAATATTGTGCCTCTCGTTTCAACCTCTTTGCCTCTTTTTCCTCTGTGGGGAGTACTTCTGTTTTGAGGTAGTTAATTATGGGAGTCATCCATCCCTGATCACGACCTATTATGGCTAGGACTTTTTCTTCTCCTGGTTTGGTGCTGGCTATTTTTGAGAGTGCATCGACTCGGGCATTCTGTTCTCGGGGTATGTGACGAATCTCATATTCTCCGAATTGTCCGAGTTGCTCTCTAGCTTTGTCCAAGTACTTTTTCATGATGGGGTCTTTGGCTTGGTAGCTTCCTCCTATTTGTGAAGTAACTACCTGCAAGTCGTTGAAAATGATAAGCTTTTGAGCTCCAATCTTCCTGGCTAGTTTCAAACCAGCTAGTAGTGCCTCATATTCTGCTTGATTGTTTGAGGCAGGGAACCCAAATTTGAGGAAGAGCTCGATTTGGGTTCCTTGGTTGCTTTCAATTATCACGCCTGCGCCGCTTTCAGTTTTATTTAAGGAACCGTTCACATAGAGATTCCATTCTGTGGAAATTTTCGGTGTGTCTGTAAATTCTGCAATGAAGTCGGCCAGGTGTTGTGATTTGATGGCCGTCTGAGCTTCGTATTTAAGATCAAATTCGGACAACTCGACTGCCCATTGCAAGATTCTGCCCGCCAGGTCTATTTTCTGTAAGATCTCTTTTATGGGCTGGTTGGTCCGAACTCTAATGGTGTGGGCCTGGAAGTATGAGCAAAGTCGTCATGATGTTAGTATGAGAGCGTAAGCAAACTTTTCTATTTTCTGGTAGTTTAGCTCGGATCTTTGTAATGCTTTGCTGATAAAGTATATGGGTTGTTGTCCGCTGTCATCTTCTCGGACCAGTGCTGAGGCTACTACCCAATTTCCTACCGCGAGGTACAATATAAGGGTTCTCCTTCCCGTGGCCGAGTCAGTATAGGTGGCTGTCCCCGGAATCTTTTGAAGTCTTGAAAGGCTTGCTCGCATTCCACTGTCCATTCAAACTCATTTTACTTCCTTAGAGTGGCGTAGAAGGGGAGAGATCTTATTGTTGATCCGGCCAGGAATCTGGACAAGGCTGCCAATCTTTCGTTAAGTTGTTGTACCTCTTTGACACAAGTCGGACTTTTCATGTCGAGTATGGCCCGACATTTATCCGGGTTTGCCTCGATTCCTCTCTGTGTGATCATAAAACCCAAGAATTTACCAGCTTCTACTGCGAAGGTGCATTTTGCAAGATTGAGTCGCATGCCATGTCGACTTATAGTGTCGAATACTTGGGTCAGGTCGGATAATAACGTCTCTTCGTTTTGTGTCTTTACTAGCATGTCGTCCACGTAGGCTTCCATGATTTTTCCGATGTGATCCGAAAAAACCTTGTTCATTAATATTTGGTATGTGGCTCCCGTGTTTTTAAGACTGAAGGGCATGACAATGTAGCAGTAATTTGCCTTTGGGGTTAAGAATGAGGTTTTTTCCTGGTCGGGTGGGTACATTGGGATTTGGTTATATCCCGAGTATGCATCCATAAAGGAGAGGTATTTATATCCGGAGGAGGCATCTACCAGTGCGTCGATGCTTGGGAGTGGATAAGGATCTTTTGGGCAGGCTTTGTTGAGGTCGGTATAGTCAGTGCACATTCGCCACTTCCCGTTTGACTTTTTCACCAATACGACGTTAGCAAGCCATAGTGAGTATTTGACTTCTCTTATGAAACCTGCCTCCAGTAGAGCTTGTACCTGTTCTTCCACAGCTTGAGAGCGTTCTGGTCCTAGCTTTCTACGTCTCTGTTGTACCGGCCGAGATCCTGGGTAGACTGCTAGCTTGTACCACATTAGCTTGGGATCTATGCCTGGCATGTCTGCGGCCTTCCACGCAAAGAGGTCGACGTTGTCTCGTAGAAACTGTATGAGTGATTCTTTTATGTCTCCTTTCAGGAGTGTGCCGATATTGGTCGTTTGGTCCGGGGTGTCCCCGATTTGGATTTTCTCTATTTCACCTTCAGGTTGTGGGCAAAGTTCTTCCCGCCTCTGAACTCCACCAAGCTCAATTGTGTGGAACTCTTCTCTTCTGCCTATGAGGCTTAGACTTTCGTTATAACAGCGGCGTGCCATCTTCTGATCTGCTTTTATCGCAGTTATCCCCCTACCGTTGGGAACTTCATGCATAGATGTGGGGTTGAAACTATTGCACCGAGCTGATTCAATGTTGTCCGACTTATTAGGGCAATGTAGGCTGAACTTACGTTGACTACGATGTAGTCTATTTTGAGTATTTTTGACTGACTTCCTTTTCCGAAAGTTTGTGTGTAGCGAGATGTATCACATCGGTTGTACTGGGGTATCTCCTAGTCCGAACAGGCTATCCGGATATGCTTTGAGTTCTTTTTCTTCCAAGACGAGTTTGTCGAAGGCAATTTTGAATAAGATATTGGCGGAGCTCCCCTGGTCTATTAGCGTGCAGTGAAGATTTGCATTTGCCAGTATAATAGTGATGACCATAGGATCGTCATTTCCTGATGCGATGTCGGAAGCGTCTTCCTTTGTGAAAGTAATCGCGGGGATGTCGGGTGCTTCCTCATTTCCTGCGACATGATATACGTCTTTGAGGTGCCTTTTGCGAGATGATTTGGAGATTCCTCCCCCGGAAAATCCTCCGTGTATCATGTGGACATGTCTTTCTGGTGTACGAGATGATCGCGCGGTTTGTCCAACATATTATGCTCTTCTTCTTTTTCTTTGCTCATCGACATGGATGGCCAGATATTGATCTAGCTTTCCTTCTCTTACTAGCTTTTCTATGACATTTTTTAGATCGAAACACTCATTGGTGGAGTGCCTGCAGATCCGATGGTATTCACAATATTCAGCCCGGTTTCCTCCTCTTTTTTTGCCTTTGAGTGGCCGAGCTGGTGGTATTTTTTCCATGTTGCAAACTTCTCTGTATACATCCACAAGAGATACCCGGATGGGGGTGTAACTGTGGTATTTTTTTATTTTCTCTCTATGTCGATCTTCCTTCTTTCTGGAATCTTTGTCTTTATCCCAGGAGGTGAATCTGGCTTTCGAGGTTTCTCCTAATTGGGAGGTTTCCTCCATGTTGATGTACTTTTCCGCTCGTTCCTGCACCTTGTTCAAAGATGTGGTGTATTTCTTCGATATGGATTGACTAAAGGGCCCTTCTCGCAAGCCATTAATGAGGCCCATAATGGCGGCCTCCGTTGGTAGGTTCTGTATGTCCAGGCATATCTTGTTGAATCTTTCCATGTAGTTGTGAAGGGTTTCCCGTTCTCCTTGTCTGATTCCAAATAGGCTCAGAGTATGTTTAGCCTTGTCTTTTTGGATGGAGAATCTGGCCAAGAATTTATTGGCCATGTCGTCGAAACTTGAGATGGACCTAGGAGGGAGGTTGTCGAACCATTTAATTGCCGTCTTTGTCAAAGTAGTGGAAAGGCTTTGCAACAAACTGCATCTGAGGTACATTCTGCTTCTGAAATTGCTGAGATGATGGCCGGAATCTGTAGTGCCGTCGTATAAGGTCATATCTGGGAGTTTAAAGTCTTTTGGGATTTTAGTCTTCATGATCTCCTTGGTGAATGGGTCTTGCTCCTTGCAGGAGCTATCTTCGGGAGGGGATCGGCTGGCTTTGGTTTTGATATCGGCTTCAAGTTTTAGGAGTTTGTTCTCCAATTCCCGGCGTCGCCTTATTTCCCTTTGTAGGTCTTTTTCGGCCTCTCACTGACGTAGGGCTTCTTCTTCAAGTTATTTTAATTGGTCCTGAAGTGTATCCATGGCTCCCTCATTTGAGGAGTTCTTCTTGTTGTTAAGTTGGGAAGTATCTTTTGGTGTGGTGTTCGCGTTTTTGTGCGACGTTCTATCCTCTAGATCTGAAGTGTGGTCGTTGTCATGGTCGTCCGCCATGGTGATGGGATGACATCCAGGTTCCCCGGTAATGGCGCCAATGTTCCGAGGGTTACCTGAAACTGTAGGTCGATCTCAGACGAGATCTTCTGAGCTGGTCGGAGCTGTCATGTCCGAATTGCTAGATTTGGTGATGGTGCTGATCCTTTGTCCCCGGAGGGTGGGGGGTACCTGCAAGGGACTCCGATGCTTAAGTTAGCAAGGGTATTAAGCAAGTATTTAGTAGAATCAGAGTATGAGTTATACCTGGGTGCTCCAGTGTATTTATAATGGTGGGGAGTGACCTTTCTGGAGATAAGATAGTTATCTTATCTTATCTTATCTTATCTTTGAGTGAGGTCTTCTTATCTTCAAAGGAACCGCCTTTATCTCTACGAGCTTGGGCTGCCCTTGGATTCGGGACGTGTTCCTCTGTTTGGGCCCTTTATTGGGCTTTCCTGTGACTTGGCCGAGCTTTTTGAGAAGAGGTTGGGTCATCCTGATCTGAAGAGGTTGGTCGCTTTGTCTATAGAACATCCCGGGTCGGACAGCTTTGACCCAGGGTATGAACACTAACCATCCTCATAAGGAATATAATAATCATCCGCCAACCTAGCGAATTAGACAACTGACATATTATTTGTTATCAATGCATGTACTTTTGCTGTTTACCTTGTTAGATTGTTCACCTTCCATATCAACAAACACATGAGGTGTAAAATCTGGATAATTAATAAATAATTAATTCATAAATTAAAATTTATTCTAAAAAATTAGAAATGTGATTTTTATGATTTAATATGATAGAGATAGTTAAAATAAGAATTTTGACGTCAATTTTAAAGAATTTGGTCCAAGATTGGGCCAAACGGACCAAACCAGTCCAACCGGGTCCAAACCGAACCTGTGTGCCCAACCCACTCAATTAATAAAGTGAGTTCAGATCTTTCTCTCTCTATTTTGCATGCTGAACACGTTGCAAGTGTAGCAAGAAGGGAAGAACACATTCCATGAGACCAAACCTTCATTTGATAATCAAATTCCCATAACTTTTGATCCAGAGCTTCGATCACTGCACTGTTTGCAGCCCCGCGACCGCGGACAAAGCCCACAAGACTATTTAAGAGGTAAGCCATGAATTCTTTCCAGTTTTCTAGCCCTTCAATTTCAAATTTATTGATCAAAGGTGTTGAGATTTTGTGTTCTTTGATGTTATAGGATCCAATTAGCTTGACAAAAACTCTTCCTCTTGTCTCTTTGGTCCGTGGGTATGGTAAGAATTCTCAACCCTAGTGAAATTCTTGATTTTTTGTGTTTGGGTATTAAGTGGTTATATTAGAATGTGGTATTATGGATTAGGTAGTATATATATTTAAATTGGATCTTGATTGTGAACATTGGAGGCTTGGTAGAGCTTTGGGTGTCATTGCCTTGGAGATTTTAGAATCCTTGGAGCTGGGTTTTATGCCTTTTTGGTGGTGTTTTTGGGTATACGTGAAAATCGGCCAAGGTATGGTTTCGGTTTCTCGTATCTAAAATGTAATGTAATGTGAAAACTTAGGCTAGTGACCCTAGGATATGAATTAAATTTGTGATGTTGTTGATTGGTTGAAATGGATTATATTGATTATGTAGTTATTGGTTTTTGAGGGTGAAATTGATGTCCTTGTTGATAATGCATGTGAATTGTATATGATAATGATTGGAATGTATAAAGGTTGAATTGAAGTTGACATTGTATTTGATATGGATATTTGATGATGTATATTGAATATTATGGAATTGGAAGTTTTGGATTGGAATTTAATGAAAATAGAGAATTAGTAAGATGATGAATGTGAATTGTATATTGTTGAACTTGGAATATTGAGTTGAGAGTTATGAAGGATGCTGAATTGGTAAGGGTTTGGGTTGATTTTAAAAGGGATTGAAATTGGTATGTTTTGAAAATGGAGGTCTTGTAAAGTTTTACAAAAACTATTATTTTGACCAACTTTGGCGGAGCATAACTTGATCTCCAGACCTCTGTTTTGTATCAAACTGATTTAGAAAGAAAATTGGTTCGAGATGTTTACGTCGTTCGAAGAACAGAGGAAAAATATTTTAAAATAAAGAAGTTATGCTCGATCAAAGTTTGGTGTACAAAGCTGAAAATTCTAGACTTAGCAGCTTTTTGAAACTTCTGCTATACATGCGTACGCGGACCCCATCATACGTGGCTGTGTGTTTCTGTTTGGCATGCATGCGTACGCGGGCATGTACTGCGTACGTGGCATGGGCTAAAAGGAACCCTCGCGTACGTGGAAATGTGGATTCATACGCAGGCGTTCGATTCTGTCCAACGTACCTGCGTAGCGAACGAGGGAATGCATATGCATAGTGGGA
This sequence comes from Arachis stenosperma, assembly GCF_014773155.1. Classification (NCBI taxonomy): domain Eukaryota; kingdom Viridiplantae; phylum Streptophyta; class Magnoliopsida; order Fabales; family Fabaceae; genus Arachis; species Arachis stenosperma. The sequence goes on from NC_080382.1 coordinate 107,168,337, forward strand.
AAAATTGCACTCCTGCGTGTGTGTGACATGGTTCGCTTACGCGGATCACTGTTTTCTTCCAAATTTTGATTTTTGATTTCTAAGGCATTCCTCCAGCTTTCAAAACCTTATGTTCTCTTGTTTAAAGCCTGGTAGGTGGATTGTGGGTAATGAAGTATAGTGAGGACTGTGAGGAAGATAACTTGTGGATGAAGTAAGGTGGGAATTAGTGATGAACCATGACTAATTGTGATTATTTGAGTTGTTGATAATGTTGGTAGAAGTGTTGTTTACGTTTCGAGCTGAATGGCTGTTTTTGTGAATGAATTATGGCTGGTTATGGATTATGTTATGAGTCAGAGGGCTGTGCTAAATATTGAATTATGACTGAGTATGAATATGTATATGATTATTGATTGGTAATATGATTTGATGCACTTTCAAATATCTGAGATACGAGTTTCTCTGGGTGAAAGCAATGGCTAGCCACCACGTGCTCCAGGTTGAGACTCGATACTCTGCTGACCCTATGTCATAAGTGTGGCCGGACACTGTGAAAGTTCCGGATGAGCTCGCCCCCATGAATAAACACCAGTGTGGGTGTTATATGATTATGATTGGGAATTACTCAAGTTGGGGATGCACGACAGAAGGACAGTCCAATAATTAGCTACCAGGACTTGTCGGGTTGGCTTTATAACCGATAGATGAGACTCATCAGCCAATAGGACAGGCATGCATCATATGCATCTATATGTTTGTTTGGTGTGTTTTGTTTGGAATGCCTAATTAATTTCATAATTACTTGCTACTTGTTTATCTGTTGTATATGTTTCTACCTGTCATTTTCTTCTATGTAATAAATGTGTTTGTAACAACTGATTCCGGTGGCGGTTGGAAGGTTCGGAGGAGTTGAAAAGGAGAATTTTAGATAGACTGAAGACCCTTAGCTAGTTGCCTATTTTATTTCAAGGCTTAGTTACGTTTATAAGATTTAATTGTATGTAGGAAGTTCTAGGATTTCCTTCGGCTTTTGATGAGTCCATAATTTCTGATATATTTTGACTCAATTTGGATGGATTTTATCATATAAACTCACATTAAAGCACCAAAATAGCATATTTTTGTGATTTCTCCTCAATTTGGACTTAAATGTGAAAACATGTATTTTTGTGCTTAAATTGAGTAATTTAATTCTACTTTTATGCCATTTGATGCTGTGATATGTTTTGTGAGTATTTTCAGGTCATCTAGGCAAGATTGGCTAAGAAAAATGGAAGAAAGCATGTAGAAGGGGGAACACATGAAGAAAACAAGGAAAAGCACACACAGCGAAGTGTGCGTGCGCACAAGCAAGCGTGCGTGTGCACAAGAAGAGATTTGCATGTGTGCGTGCGCACGACAACCTGTGCATACGCACATGTCAACATTCAGCCAAGTGTACGTACGCACAGGTCCCTGCACATGATTTCATTAATGAAAAACACGCTGCGAGATTTGTGAAGGCTTTTGGCCTATTTTGGAAGGCTTGAAGGCTGAATATTGATGCTATATCAAGGGGAATTCAACACTTATGAAGGCATTAGCTTAGGAGGCCTCAATTTGGACATTTTTCATAGTATTAGGAGTAGGAGTAGGAGTAGTGTAGAAATGCTCTCTTAGGGTTTCATTTCTATCTCCATTATAGAATTTTATAGCAAGCTTTGATTTTGGATTTAGCTTATCTTTTGTAAGTACTCTTTAATTTCTCTTTAATTACATCACTTTTGCTTCTATTTCTCTTTGGTTCAAGTTACTTGTTAATATTTGCATTTTTGAGTTCTTGAAGTTTTGATGGATGAATTTTATGTTTTATGCTTTATACATGCTTGATTACTTGTTTATAGTTGGTTTTGTGAATATTTGGTTATAGCTTTTATTTGTCTTTGCAATTTTTCATGTTTTATTTTTTGCCCACAAGGTATTTGTGAAAATGCCAATTATGAGTTTTAAGTAGATTTTCATGCCTTGCCTCGAGGTTTGAGTTCCTAGGATGCTAGAGTCATAATGTCCGACATTTAGTGATAAGTCTTGGGTAGTTAGTTGACTCTTGTTTACATTAAAGCTAGCTTTTTATCAACTAGTTTGGTAAGTTGGTTAGGACTTATGGATTAAGGTCAAGTATACTTGCTTGACTTACTCCTCGATGTTTGGGGTTAACTAAGCGAGATTAACTCAAGATAATTACCATAGTTGTGGTTATGGCGATGATAGGATTCCTTGGATCCTCATTTTCCCAAGTCAATACTTCCTTATACATTCATAGCATTCTCACTAGTTTTGATCTTGTTTTCCTTTTTACTTGCATTCATTCTAATTCTGATCATTCCTTAGTTCCTTTATTTGTTAAGTTCTTTTAATCTTTAGTTCTTTGATTTCCAAAGCCCCCATTTTCTTCTAACAACCGAAAGCATATAACACTTCAATTGCATTCATAGGGAGAACGACCCGAGGTTGAATTACTCTTGATCTCGGTTACTTTAATTTGAATTTAACATTTGACCATGAGAGTACATTATTGGTTTCGACTATGCTACTAACGAATTGATTCTTGTTTTGATTGATTCGAAACCGGCAGGCACTCTCAATGTTGTCAAATTTGGCGCCGTTGCCGGGAATTGCAATTGAGTGCTATTTTTTGGTTTTTGTAAATATGTCCATAGTGTGAATATCTTACTTTTTGGTTATTTGGTTGTTTTTGTTAATATTTGGGTGTTTAATTTTCTTGTTTGTTAATGTCTTTTGCTTTTATTTCTTGCTTTCTTTTTGAGATATCACCCTTGTTGTTTGGAACTTGGTTGTGATTATTTTGTAGGGTATGATGAATTCAAGTTGGGATTGTATTAAGGAATGGGAGAAGCGATGGAGGGAGGAGCAATCTTTCCCATACTACAACGAGCTAAATCCTCCCCCAAGCCCTCCCCAATGTGAATACCAAACCCAAGGATATGAGAGATACCCCATACACAACCCCCAACCACCAAACTTTCAAGCACCATACCATATACCTCCATAGAACCAAAATGTCTATACACCTTGTTACCAACCATATGAACCATCACTCCCTTATACATTACCTCAATATCCCCACCCACATGAACTACCTCCCACATATACAACCTTTCTCCCAACCTTTGAATCTTCTTTTCCACCTAAATGTGAAGTTTTCCAACCCTTTCCCCAAGAAGAACAAGACCTTCGAGCATTCTTCCAAGAGCAAGAAGGATTCCGAAGGAAGCAAGGGGAGTTCATGGCTACCATAACCGAAGCGGTAAACCGCCTAGTCTCACTATGCTCAAGCAATCAAGACGTTCCCTTGAGGAATGTGTAAGAGCATCAAAAAAGCGTAGAGAGGAGGAAAACATGGAGCCTCAAGGGAAAGAAGAAGAGCTAGGACAAGAATTACAACAAGAGGAGGAAGGTAAAACTAGTGAACCGGAAGAGGTAAATAGATAATTGAAGGAGTTTGATCAAGAAGTGGATTGCATCATCAATGATTTTTTGTCCACCTTGGTCAACTCCCTCAATGATCTTGAGGAACCCTTCTCTCTTGAGTTTGAGAGAGATAGGGAAGAGCTTGAAAAGGATGGTGAGGAAGAGGTGATCACCCAAGAAGTGGAGGCATTCATGCAAGAGTCCAAGAGAAATACTCCAATCCAAGGTCAAATTGAGTGGATAACAATTCCTCAAAGAACTTCATCGGTCCACATCAATTTGTTATCTTGGAAACAGATTATCAACTTAAGGTGCTTCTTGGAGTATTAAATGGTGAAGGATTGGATGTTGGTTTCAAAAGAAATTTAAGGTATAAATGGTGCAAGATACAATTAAGAGGATTCCAAGGATTTTTTGGGTGCTTCAAAGGTGATTCAAAAGGTTGTTCATCCAAAGGCCCAAGTGAAAGTCAACAAGAGGATGATGGAGAAACCAAAGTGTGCGATCCGGGCATACACCTCTACAATCAACAATTTTGGATCCTAATCTCTTGCTTGAGGTTGCTTGAGAGCTTAATGTACTTTGTTTGGGACCCTGGAGGCCTAATCAAGAGCAAAGATGGGTGGTGACTCAAGGATGAGTGGAAGCATAAGCCACCATGACACAAGCTTCACTCAAAAGTCCAACTTGAGAACTTTAAACCAAAGTGCTAGGTGGGAGACACCCCACCATGGTAATATCCTTCCACCCTCTCTTCTTTTAGCCTTTTGTTTATTGAATTTTGTTTCTTTGCTTAGCTTAGTTTGATTAGATTCTAGGCTTAATTTTAGTTGCATTTTATGTTTGATCATGTGTTTTTGAAGAATGATATGTTTTGGGGTTGAAAACCTTTTATTGATATCATGTTTGATACCTTAGAGGCATTAAAAATGTTGCAGAAACAGAGATCTGTGCGTGCGCACAGCGTTGTGTGTACGCACACTTCCCCTGTTTTTCGCCATCTGTGCGTGTGCACAGCATCATGCGTACACACACCTGTTTGCACGCATTCTGTTTGCAGAACTCGCACCCTCTATGCACGCGCCCCACCACATTTTCATTCTGTGCGTACGCACGAACTCTTGTGCATATGCACACATGGTCATTTTGCCTTATTTCAAAAAAAAAGAGAGAGAGTGATTTGTGCGTGCACACAGCCCCATGCACACACACACACGCCTTGACACCCCCTCTGCCAGCAGTGTTCGCACGCCCTATGCGTATGAACGCCCCCGATTTTTGCTGGTGTGCGTACGCACAACGCATGAGTCGCATTATGGGCAGTAATTAGAAAGCTGCCCTATTGCGCCACTCCTCACCCCCTTTCTTCTTTCTTTCTTTCATTCATTCTTTCTTTCCCTTCTCTACTCTCTTTCTTCTCCTCTCCGGCAAAGCACCGTCGCCGTGAGCCTCGCAGAGGCTAGCACAAGTGCCACTGTTACCTATCTCTTTCTTTTCCATCCTTCAACTTTTCAATTTTCTTGTTTTAATCTTCTTTGTTATGTTGAGTTGCTTGCTTAATTTCTATTTTCTTTATTTAACTTTAGTAATCTAGCTTATGTTTTGCCTTATTGTTTGTTTGTTGCATTGCAAGTGTTCAAAATTTGTTATTTGTGGGTTATTGATGCTTGAATTTTTAATTGAACTTGTTGAATATGTGCACTGCACTCCATGTGTTTGACATAATGCCTGAATGAACTTTTTGTTTAAAGCTTGTGTTATTGCTACCATATGTGTTAGACTATATCCTGTTTGGTATTCTAATTAAGAATTGTGCACTTTTGAATGATTATGATGTAATTTTGGTATTGGAATTTCAATAATGTACTTGTTCATTGTCTTGAGTTACTAGCACCAAATTGATTTAGAAATTGACTTTTTGTCTTTTATTTGGTGCAATTTTTAACAAGTACATATTGAATTTAGTGAATTGAATAGAATTTCTTGTTCATCATGGTTTTTAAGTCAATATAATCACATCACAAGGTATTTGCTCCTTGTTAATGCTTTGCATTTGTTTGAGTTGACTTGACTTGATTCTGATCAAGACTTATCACTTTTTGTAGCAAGCACCTTCCCATGTGATTATTGCCTTATTCTTAAGGATGATTAGGGAGTTTCTCTTCATCATAGCATTAGTTATTGTTTATTGTACTATTTTATATCAATTTTTATCATAGCATTGGTTATTGTTTATTGTACTATTTTATATCAATTTTTCTCATTCACTTACACAACTTCAATATCCAATAATTCCTAAACTCAATTCACTATTGTGGTAGTTGCCTAAGTTTGCTTGTCCTTAATTGATGCTTATCTATTGCTTGCATCTTAGGCCATTTAATTGAGGAACTCATGCTTACTTTTTGATGGTGTGGATGCTGTTTTAATGGGCCGTTGTATGTATTCTAACCGCGAGCATAGTTGGAATACACACATGGCTCATCTTTTTGTTATACCACACCACTATGCAAACTTCCTCAATTAAATGCTTGTTTGTTTTCTTTTTGCTCCAAGCATACAATGTATTTCTCCCTCCTTTACCTTTTTGTACTACTTGCCCGATGATTTCTTATTATACTTTATTCATTCTTTTTGAGGATGAGACATAAAGGCAAGGAGCCGGGAGAGGAGGAGGACACCGAGGATTAAGATGCCAAGAACGCATTGAACTTGGCAATTTTCATGCAACCCGAGCCCCCGCATCCGTCAGCTGAAGGTGAAAGAACTTAGAGCCATTTTCCCACAGATTGTGTTCGTGCACGGAGGACCGTGCAACGCTTAAGTGTGGGGGAGGATTCGTCATTTTGGGGTGTAAATTCTCTTTTCCGAACACTTTGCACTTTATTTTTGTTTCTTTTTACTATGTTTCTTGTAGATATTTGGAGTGTTTTTTATTGTTGCATTGCATTTTCTTTTGGTATATATATATCATAGTTTATTTCTAGCTATTGCATCTTGCATTTTTTTCTTAGTATATATTTTATAGATAGAAGTTGTGATTAGATAATGTGAATAGCATAGTGCCTAGTTCAATTTTGTCCTGATTGTTCATGTTAATTTTTGCGATGTTGAAAATTAGGAAAGAACTAGGAATTTTGAAAAAATTGCATCCATCATATCATACATACATATAGGAAAGAATTTTGGTAAAAAACAACGAAAATTTTCAAGAACTTTGTTTCGAGGGCACACTATTGAATTGATTTGGAAAATTGTTTTTAAGCTTGCTTGAATTATTTTTATGGAACATAGAAGAGGAAAGAACAAATACCTTGTGAGTTTTTAAGCTATATTGAGTGGTTACACATTTTAACCACTAAATTTGTTCATTGTGTGTTATATCTCTTCTATGATTGTAATCTTGGTTTTTCTTGATTCTTTATTTCCAATTATTGATGTTTTGAATTTCATTGAGCATGATTGAGGCCATCTTTGAATTAAGCTTACTTTACCCATATGGCCTACCCTTTGCATATACCATTATTAACCCCCTTTGAGCTTTATTTACCCCCATTGTTCTTGATATTAGCACATCACAATCTTAAGCGGAAAAATATGATTTACCTTGGATTGTATCCTTGATTAGCTTGGGTTGAGGAGTGTGTTTCATTTAAGTGTGGGAGAATTTTGGGAAGCATTGGTAGAGAAAATGTTTAATTTGGGTATTTCATTGAAGATTTTGGAAAATGGGTGCATTCATGTATGAACTATTAAACCATATGCATTTATCTTGATTCAAAAAGAACTTCATTAATAAAAAGGGGACAAAGGTTATCCTAAAGAGAAAAGAATTGAATAAGGAATGCATATGTGAAGTGAATGGAAAATCATACATGAATGTTTGTGAACAAGAAATGATGGGAGGTTAGGATTGCATATTTTTGTTATTGGATTGATATAGGTTGAGTGAGATACTTAAACTAATCAAGGATTCAAATCATTTTAGTCCACTTAGCCATATCTATCCCACCTTAGCCCTAACCCCATTACAACCCTAATAAGTCCTCATGATAATTGCATTCATGTATCACTTATTTGTTGATTGTTAGATGAAAAGCAAACCCCTGAAAGCATGATTAGAAAGAGACTTGAGTGATTAAACCCTTAGACACCGAGTGATTAGAGTGTATACACATCTAGTGAGGGTTCAATTACTCAATTCTATATTTTCACATCTCTTATCATGCACTCTTGCAAGTTGCTTCATTTTGATGAGCAAATCAATTCTCTAGATTTTGATTGCATTGGATTATTTCCTTACTTTGCGCTATATGTCTATGTATTTACTTGGGAATTTGATTGTTTGTTTTCACCAATTTTCATAGGAAACTAAACTATAGATAGATACATAGCTATAGATAGTATATACATACTTGCATGCATATAGATAGTTGCATTTAATAAGTTAGTTACCCCTTGATCATTTTCCTTGTTGGTTTAGCATAAGGACATGCTATTGTTTAAGTGTGGGGGAATTGATGAGTCTAAATTTTTCGATATATTTTGACTCAATTTGGATGGATTTTGTCATATAAACTCACACTCAAGCACCAAAATAGCATACTTTTGTGATTTTTCCCCAATTTGAACTTAAATGTGAAAACATGTATTTTTGTGCTTAAATTGAGTAATTTAATTTCACTTTTATGCCATTTGATGCCATGATATATTTTGTGAGTGATTTCAGGTCATTTAGGCAAGATTGGCTAAGTAAAAGTGGAAGAAAGCATGTAGAAGGGAGAACACATGAAGAAAACAAGGAAAAGCACACACAGCGAAGCGTGCGTGCGCACAAGCAAGCGTGCGTGTGCACAAGAAGAGATTTGCATGTGTGCTTGCGCACGACGACCTGTGCATACGCACAGGTCCCTGCATGTGATTTCATTAATAAAAAACGTGCTGCGCAATTTGTGAGGGCTTTTGGCCCATTTTGGAAGGCTTGAAAGCTGAATATTGATGCTATATCAAGAGGAATTCAACACTTATGAAGGCATTAGCTTAGGAGGCCTCAATTTGGACATTTTTTATAGTATTAGGAGTAGGGGTAGGAGTAGTGTAGAAATGCTCTCTTAGGGTTTCATTTCCATCTCCATTGTAGAATTTTATATGCTAATGTTTAAGTGTGGGGAGGTTGATAAACCACTATTTTATGGTTTATATTGTGTTTAATTGAGTGGTTTTTATCAAATTCTTGCCCACTTATTCATATGATTTGCATGACTTTACAATTCCTTCCTAGTTTAGTTCTATAGTTGAAAACTTGCTTCTTAGAGATCTTTTAATTACGTATTTTAATTCTCCTTTATACCATTCGATACCGTGATACGTGTGTTAAGTGTTTTAGGCTTCATAGGGCAGAAATGGCTTAGAGAATGGAGAGGAAGCTTGCAAAAATGGAAGGAACACAAGAAACTAAGGAGATGACTAGCAAACACCGATGCAGACGCATGGCTCACGTGACCGCGTGAAATGGAGAAAATCGCAGTGACGCGTTCGCGTGCCTGACGTGAAAGCGTGTATTAGAGTCTGCACAGACGACGCGAATGCGTGGACAACGCGTACGCGTGGCAAGAAAAATGCTGAATGACACTCACGCGTGGATGACGCGTACGCGTGATATGCGCGATCTGCAAAAAATTCAGAACACGCTGGGGACGATTTTGGGCCGCATTTTGACCCAATTTTTGGCCCAGAAACACAGAATAAAGCTAGAGAACATGCAAAAACTCAAGGGAGACATAGCATAAGCTGATACTTCATAATTTTAGGATTAGATGTAGTTTTTAGAGAGAGAGGCTCTCTCCTCTCTCTTAGGATTTAGGATTAGGATTAGGATTAGGATTCCTACTTCTCAATTTCTAGGTTCAATGTTCCTTTTATTTATTTTTCCAATTTAATTTATGAACTTTTCCATGTTATATTTGATTTCTTTTTATTAATATAATTCGAGGTATTTCAGACTTATGATTTTTATTTAGCTTTTTACACTTTTGGCTTTGGTTAAGTAATTGGTGACACTTGAGTTATCAAACTCGAGGTGTTGACTGAAAATTGGAATTCCTTGCTAATTAATTTGGATTCCACTAACTCTAGCCTTTTCAAGGGAAAGACTAGGACTTGAGGAATCAAATTGATTTATCTACTTAACATACCTTCATAGTTAGAGGTTGACAAAGAGGGAGCAAAATCCAATTCTCATCACACCTGATAAGGATAACTAGGATAGGATTTCTAGTTCTCATACCTTGCCAAGAGATTTTTTAATTATTAATTTATTTTTCTTGCAATTTATTTCTCTTGTTCAAACCTTTCAAAAACCCAACAATACTGTTTTCTATAACCAATAATAAAACACACCTCCCTGCAATTCCTTGAGAAGACGACCCGTGGTTTGAATACTTCGGTTATAAATTTTATTGGGTTTGCTTAAGTGACAACCAAAACTTTTGTACGAAAGGATTTTCTATTGGTTTAGAAACTATACTTACAACGCAATTATATTTGTGAATTTCTTTACCGATAGAAATCAGATCGTCCAAATGGCGCCGTTGCAGGGGAATTACAAACGTGTGCCTTATTATTGGTTATTGTAAATATTTTCTTTTTATTAGTTTTTGTTTTTATTTTCTCCTACTACTATGAACTCTCACCTCTTTGGCTATGAGTCTGGTTACAACTATGTTGCAGAAAGAAGAGATTACAATGAGAACTTGCATCAATGATGGAACAATCAGATGGGAGGAGTCACAAGGATTTAATCAACCCTCATGGCAACAACCACCTCCAATGGACTATCAACAACTATTATGTGATGCATATCAAGGCAATGGCTATGGTGAGCACTCTTTTGATTATCAACAACCACCACCATATGCCTATGAACCCCCTCATCAATATTGCTTTGGACCACCATACTCACAAGCCCCTTTCCACCATTCACCTCCATATGACCCTAACCCGTATCCACCATACCAACCACCTTATGAGCCAAATTAACCATACATAGAACCACCCCATTCCAACACAATTACTCTCATGAACCACCACCTCAATATAAACCATCTCCTTATCATTATCAAGATGAACCACCTTCCTACCATGAACCCTTTCTCCCAACAAATGAACCCTCCTATCCACCCCACCCATGGAGAAAGCACTTACCGATATAAACTCTACTATACAAGCTCTCGTCGCCCAAATTGGACCACCGAATACCTTCAACAATCAACCCTCAAGTTCTAGTGCACTTCCTTTTTAACCACAGAATCTCTCCGTCCCATCATCACCATCCATGGAAGAGCACTCACATCCATCAATCCAAGAGCAACATGATTCCAATGATGCTATTGACATGGAACAAGAGAGAAGGGATCATCTTCGCAAATCCATACTTCATAAGGAGCTAGAGGAGGCACTAAAGGTGAAGGTAGAAAAGACCTTTGCAGATGAAGGAGTAGTTGAAGGGAGTTGTCATAGAAAAGAAATCATCAAGGAGGAGTACGATTTTATACTTAAACAACTGGACAAAGCAGCAATTATTGAAAAGGAAAAAGTGGTTGAAGACTTAGGAGATGCTGAACCTCCATGGAAAAGTCAAGTTATAGAGCCTCCTTCAAAGACGTTTGAAATTGATGTTAAGGAGGGTGTACAACCTCCAAGGCATGTCATGGTTGAAGATTTGGAAGAGGTTAATCAAGAGATGGAGATTCAAAGAGAAGAAGCATGATGAGCGGATAATTTATACGCTTTTTGGCAATGTTTTTAGTATGTTTTAGTTAGTTTTTACTATATTTTTATTATTTTTTAGTTAAAATTCACTTTTCTGGACTTTACTATGAGTTTGTATGTTTTTTTGTGATTTCAGGTATTTTCTGGCTGAAATTGAGGGACCTGAGCAAAAATCTGATTCAGAGACTGAAAAGGACTGCAGATGCTGTTGGATTCTGACCTCCCTTCACTCGAAGTGGATTTTCTCGAGTTACAGAAACCCAATTGGCTCGCTCTCAAAGGCGTTGGAAAGTAGACATCCTGGGCTTTCTAGCAATGTATAATAGTCCATACTTTGCCTGAGATTTGATGGCCCAAACTGGCGTTTCAAATCAGCTCAAAACTGCCCGGCGTTAAACGCCGGAACTGGCACAAGAATGGGAGTTAAACGCCCAAACTGGCACAAAAGCTGGCGTTTAACTCCAAGAAAAGTCTCTACACATGAAAGCTTCAATGCTCAGCCCAAGCACACACCAAGTGGGCCCGGAAGTGGATTTTTATGTCATTTACTCATCTTTGTAAACCCTAGGCTACTAGTTCTTTACAAATAGGACCTTTTACTATTGTATTTAGAATCGGGAGATCTTTGAATCTTTTGATCACGTTTTGGGGGCTGGCCTCACGGCCATGCCTAGAACTTGTTCTTATGTATTTTCAACGGTGGAGTTTCTACACACCATAGATTAAGGTGTGGAGCTCTGCTGTACCTCGAGTATTAATGCAATTACTATTGTTCTTCTATTCAATTCAGCTTGTTCTTATTCCAAGATATTCATTCGCACTCAAGAACTTGATGAATGTGATGATTATGTGACGCTCATCATCATTCTCACTTATGAACGCGTGCCTGACAACCACTCCCGTTCTACAAGCAAACAAGGCTTGAATGTTTATCTCTTGGATTCCTTAATCGGAATCTTCGTGGTATAAGCTAGAATTGATGGCGGCATTCAAGAGAATCCGGAAGGTTTAAACCTTGTCTGAGGTATTCTGAGTAGGATTCAATGATTGAATAACTGTGACGAGCTTCAAACTGCTGAAGGCTGGGCGTTAGTGACAGACGCAAAAGAATCAATGGATTCTATTCCAACCTGATTGAAAACCGACAGATGATTAGCCGTGCCGTGACAGGGTGCGTTGAACATGTTCACTGAGAGGACGGGACTGTAGCCACTGACAACGGTGATGCCCAACATACAGCTTGCCATGGAAGGGAGTAAGAAGGATTGGATGAAGACAGTAGGAAAGCAGAGAGACGGAAGGGACAAAGCATCTCCATATGCTTATCTGAAATTCTCACCAATGAATTACATAAGTATCTCTATCCTTGTTTTATGTTTTATTCATAAATCATCCATAACCATTTGAATCTGCCTGACTGAGATTTACAAGGTGACCATAGCTTGCTTCATACCAACAATCTCCGTGGGATCGACCCTTACTCGCGTAAGGTTTATTACTTGGACGACCCAGTGTACTTGCTGGTTAGTTGTGCGAAGTTGTGAAATTATGTTTAGACCATGGTATTGAGCACCAAGTTTTTGGAGCCATTATCGGGGATTGTTTGAGTTGTGAAAAGTAGAGATCACAATTTCGTGCACCAAGTTTTTGGCGTCGTTGCCGGGGAATTAAATGTCCTAACTACAGTTTCGCATTTGTTCCCTGCAATAACAGTGCCAAGTTTTGATCCGGCAACAACACCAAGTTTTTGGCGTCGTTGCCGGGGATTGTTTCGAGTATGGACAACTGACGGTTCATCTTGTTGCTTAGATTAGGTATTTTGCTTCAGAGTTCTTAAGAATGAATTCTAGTGTTTCAATGTGATGTTCTTATCATCACCAAAGCTAATTGATTTTCATCAATTTAGCTCTTGAATGCAATGTCCTGCTAAAGCTTGGCTAGCCATGTCTAATTTCTTTAGACTAAAGCTTTAGACTAACATTGCATGATTCCTGGAATTCTCATTAAGAATTTTGATACCTTTATTTTCTTTTTCACTTAATTTTCGAAAAATCCAAAAAATTACAAAATCATAAAAACCAAAAATATTCTCATGTCTCTTGTTGAGTCTAGTGTCTCATTTTAAATTTGGTGTCAATTGCATGTTTCTGTTCTTCTTGTATTCATTCATGTGTCTTAAGTGATCTTCAAGATGTTCTTGATGATTTCCTTGCTCTGATCTTTGAATTCTCTTGACTTGAGTGTTTTGTTGTTTCTCATATGCATTCTCATTTGTTAGTGTCAATAGTATGCAAACTTCTAAGTTTGGTGTCTTGCATGCATTGTTATTTGATTTTAGTTACATTTTGATTATTAAAAATCCAAAAAAGTTTTTTTGTGTCTTTTCAAGTCAATAATACAGAAAATTGAAGATTCAGAACATACAGCAGAGGAATTACACAAAAAAAGCTGGGCGTTCAAAACGCCCAGTGAAGAAAGGCAAACTGGCGTTTAAATGCCAGCCAGGGTGCCTGGCTGGGCGTTTAACGCCCAAAAGGGTAGTGTTTTGGGCGTTAAACGCCAGAATGTGCACCATTCTGGGCGTTTAACGCCAGGATGGCACAAGAGGGAAGATTTTGTTTTTTTTAACTCAATTTTTTCAAGTTTTCAAAATTTTTTCAAAATCAAATCTTTTTCAAATCATATCTTTGCAATCAAATCTTTTTCAAAATCAATTTCTTTCCATTTTCAAAAATACTTGCTATCAATTAATGATTTGATTCAACATTTCAAGTATGTTGCCTTTTCTGTTGAGAAAGGTTTAATGTTTGAATCATATCCTTTCTTGTTAGGCAAGTCATTAATTTTTAAAATCAAATCTTTTTAAATTGTTTTTCAAATCATATCTTCTCAATCACATCTTTTTAAAACCATAACTTTTCAATCATATCTTTTTAATCACATCTTTTTCAAAATAGTTTTCAATCATATCTTTTTACTTTCTAATTTCAAATTTTTTTTCAAAAATCACTTGATTTCTTTTCCACTCTTAGTTTTCGAAAATCAATTAGAGTTTTTCAAAATGTTTTTAAAATCTTTTTAATTTATTTTCAAAAATTTCTTCCCTTCTTCTCACATCCTTCTATTTATGGACTAACACTACTTCTCAATGAACAATTCGAACTCCATCTCTTTTGATAAGTTCGAATTCTTCTACCTCTTCCTTCTATTTTTCTTTTCCTCTGACATCTCAAGGAATCTCTATACTGTAACATAGAGGATTCCATATTTTCTTGTTCTCTTCTCTTTCATATGAGCAGGAGCAAAGACAAAAGCATTCTTGTTGAAGCTGACCCTGAACCTGAAAGGACCTTGAAGCGAAAACTAAGAGAAGCTAAGGCACAACTCTCTGTAGAGGACCTAACAGAAATCTTCAAAGAAGAAGAACCCATGGTAGCCGAAAACAACAACAATGCCAACAATGCAAGGAAGGTGCTGGGTGACTTTACTGCACCTACTCCCGACTTCTATGGGAGAAGCATCTCTATCCCTGCCATTGGAGCAAACAACTTTGAGCTTAAGCCTCAATTAGTTTCTCTAATGCAACAGAATTGCAAGTTCCATGGACTTCCATTGGAAGATCCTCATCAGTTTTTAGCTAAATTCTTGCAAATCTGTGACACTGTCAAGACCAATGGGGTTGACCCTGAGGTCTACAGACTTATGCTATTCCCTTTTGCTGTAAGAGACAGAGCTAGGATATGGTTGGATTCACAACCTAAAGAAAGCCTGAACTCTTGGGAAAAGCTAGTCAATGCCTTCTTGGCAAAGTTCTTTCCACCTCAAAAATTGAGTAAGCTTAGAGTGGAAGTCCAAACCTTCAGACAGAAGGAAGGTGAATCCCTCTATGAAGCTTGGGAAAGATACAAACAATTGATCAGAAAGTGTCCTTCTGACATGCTTTCTGAATGGAGCATCATAGATATCTTCTATGATGGTCTGTCTGAACTGTCCAAGATGTCTTTGGATAGCTCTGCTGGAGGATCTCTTCATCTGAAGAAGACACCTGCAGAAGCTCAAGAACTAATTGAAATGGTTGCAAATAAACAATTCATGTACACTTCTGAAAGGAATCCTGTGAATAATGGGACAAATCAGAAGAAAGGAGTTCTTAAGATTGATACTCTGAATGCCATATTGGCTCAGAACAAAATATTGACTCAGCAAGTCAATTTGATTTCTCAAAGTCTGTCTGGAATGCAAGCTGCACCAGGCAGTACTAAGGACGCTTCATTTGAAGAAGAAGCTTATAATCCTGAGAACCCTTCAATGGAAGAGGTGAATTACATGGGAGAATCCTATGGAAACACCTATAATTCTTCATGGAGAAATCATCCAAATCTCTCATGGAAGGATCAATAGAGACCTTAACAAGGTTTCAACAACAATAATGGTGGAAGAAACAGGTTTAGCAATGGCAAGCCTTTTCCATCATCTTCTCAGCAACAGACAGAGAATTCTAAGCAGAACCACTCTGACTTAGCAACCATGGTCTCTGATCTAATCAAAACCACTCAAAGTTTCATGACTGAAACAAGGTCCTCCATTAGAAACTTGGAGGCACAAGTGGGACAGCTGAGCAAGAAAATTACTGAACTTCCTCCTAGTACTCTTCCAAGCAATACAGAAGAGAATCCAAAAGGAGAATGCAAAGCCATTAACATGATCCACATGGCCGAACTAGGAGAGGAGGAAGAGGCAGTGAACGCCACTGAGGAAGACCTCAATGGACGTCCACTGGCCTCCAATGAGTTCCCCAATGAGGAACCATAGGAATCTGAGGCTCACACTGAGACCATAGAGATTCCAGTAGATTTACTTCTGCCATTCATGAGCTCTGATGAGTATTCTTCCTCTGAAGAGGATGAGTATGTCACTGAAGAGGAAGTTGCTAAATACCTTGGAGCAATCATGAAGCTAAATGACAAGTTATTTGGTAATGAGACATGGGAGAACGAACCTCCTTTGCTCACCAAAGAACTGGATGACTTGTCTAGGCAGAAATTACCTCAAAAGAGACAAGATCCTGGAAAGTTCTCAATACCTTGTACCATAGACACCATGACCTTTAAGAAGGCTCTGTGTGACCTAGGATCAAGTATAAACCTCATGCCTCTCTCTGTAATGGAGAAGCTAGGGATCTTTGAGGTGCAAGCTGCAAGAATCTCACTAGAGATGGCAGACAATTCAAGAAAACAAGCTTATGGACTTGTAGAGGATGTTCTGGTAAAGATTGAAGACCATTACATCCCTGCTGATTTCATAGTCCTAGAGACTGGGAAGTGCATGGATGAATCCATCATCCTTGGCAGACCCTTCCTAGCCACAGCAAAGGCTGTGATTGATGTGGACAGAGGAGAATTAATCATTCAAGTGAATGAAGAATCCTTTGTGTTTTAGGCTCAAGGATATCCCTCCGTCACCATGGAGAGGAAGCATGAAGAGCTTCTCTCAAAACAGAGTCAAACAGATCCCCCACAGTCAAACTCTAAGTTTGGTGTTGGGAGGCCACAACCAACTTCTAAGTTTGGTGTTGAACCCCCACATTCAAACTCTAAGTTTGGTGTTGGGAGGTTCCAACATTGCTCTGAGTATCTATGAGGCTCCATGAGAGCCCACTGTCAAGCTACTGACATTAAAAGAAGCGCTTGTTGGGAGGCAACCCAATGTTATATTTAATATATTTTTCTTTGTTATTTTATGTTTTCTATAGGTTGATGATCATGGGAAGTCACAAAATCAATTGAAAAAGCAAAAACAGAATGAAAAACAGAAAGAAAAACAGCACACCCTGGAGGAAGACCTTGCTAGCATTTAAACGCCAGTAAGGGCAGCAAATGGGCGTTTAACGCCCATTCTGGCACCAATTTGGGCGTTTAACGCCAGAAAGGGGCACCAGACTGGCGTTAAACGCCAGGAAAGGGCAAGAAGTTGGCGTTAAACGCCAGAAATGGGCACCAGCCTGGCGTTTAATGCCAGAATTGGCACAGAAAGCATTTTTGCTAGCCACTTGGTGCAGAGATGACTTTTCCTTGACACCTCAGGATCTGTGGACCCCACAGGATCCCCACATATCCCACCACTCTCTTTCTTCTTCACCCATTCACCAATCACCTCAACACCTCTTCCCCAAAAACCCTTCACCTATCAAATCCCATCTTTCTCTTCACCACTCACATCCATCCTTCATAAAACCCCACCTACCTCACCATTCAAATTCAAACCACTTTCCCTCCCAAACCCACTCTCCCATAGCCGAACCCTAACCCTCTCTCCACCCCTATATAAACCCATCTTCACTTCTTCATTTTCACACACCCTAAACACTACTTCTCCCCCTTTGGTCGAACCATAAAGCCATCTCCATCTCCTCTATTTCTTCTTCTTCTACTCTCTTTTTTCTTCTTTTGCTCGAGGACGAGCAAACCTTTTAAGTTTGGTGTGGTAAAAGCATTGCTTTTTGTTTTTCCATAACCATTTATGGCATCCAAGGCCAGAGAAACCTCTAGAAAGAGGAAAGGGAAGGCAAAAGCTTTCACCTCCGAGTCATGGGAGATGGAGAGATTCATCTCAAGGGTGCATCAAGACCACTTCTATGAAGTTGTGGCCTTGAAGAAGGTGATCCCCTAGGTCCCTTTCAAACTCAAAAAGAGTGAATACCCGGAGATCCGACATGAGATCCGAAGAAGAGGTTGGGAAGTTCTTACCAACCCTATTCAACAAGTCAGAATCTTAATGGTTCAAGAGTTCTATGCCAATGCATGGATCACCAAGAACCATGATCAAAGTGTGAACCCGGACCCAAAGAATTGGCTTACAATGGTTCGGGGGAAATACTTAGATTTTAGTCCGGAAAATGTAAGGTTGGCATTCAACTTGCCCATGATGCAAGGAGATGAACACCCTTACACTAGAAGGGTCAACTTTGATCAAAGGTTGGACCAAGTCCTCATAGACATCTGTGAAGAGGGCGCCCAATGGAAGAGAGATTCAAGAGGGAAGCCGGTTCAACTGAGAAGGCATGACCTCAAGCCCGTGGCTAGGGGATGGTTGGAGTTTATCCAACGCTCAATCATTCCGACTAGCAACCGGTCCGAAGTTACTATAGACCGGGCCATCATGATTCATAGCTGGAAATTGTGATCACTACAACTTCGCACAACTAACCAGCAAGTGCACTGGGTCGTCCAAGTAATAAACCTTACGCGAGTAAGGGTCGATCCCACGGAGATTGTTGGTATGAAGCAAGCTATGGTCACCTTGTAAATCTTAGTCAGGAAGACTCAAATGGGTATAGATGATGAATGAAACATAAAGATAAAGATAGAGATACTTATGCATATCATTGGTGAGAGCTTCAGATAAGCGTATGAAGATGCCTTCCCTTCCGTCTCTCTGCTTTCCTACTGTCTTCATCCAATCCTTCTTACTTCGTTCCATGGCAAGCTTATGCAAGGGTTTCACCGTTGTCAGTGGCTACCTCCCATCCTCTCAGTGGAAATGTTCAACGCACCCTGTCACGGCACGGCTATCCATCTGTCGGTTCTCAATCAGGCCGGAATAGAATCCAGTGATTCTTTTGCGTCTGTCACTAACGCCCCGCCTTCAGGAGTTTGAAGCACGTCACAGTCATTCAATCATTGAATCCTACTCAGAATACCACAGACAAGGTTAGACCTTCCGGATTCTCTTGAATGCCGCCATCAGTTCTTGCCTATACCACGAAGACTCTGATCTCACGGAATGGCTGGCTCGTTTGTCAGGCGAGCACTCAGTTGTCAGGCGATCAACCATGCATCGTGTATCAGGAATCCAAGAGATATTCACCCAATCTAAGGTAGAACGGAGGTGGTTGTCAGTCACACGCTCATAGGTGAGAATGATGATGAGTGTCACGGATCATCACATTCATCAAGTTGAAGAACAAGTGATATCTTGGACAAAGAACAAGCGGAATTGAATAGAAGAACAATAGTAATTGCATTAATACTCGAGGTACAGCAGAGCTCCACACCTTAATCTATGGTGTGTAGAAACTCCACCGTTGAAAATACATAAGAACAAGGTCTAGGCATGACCGTGAGGCCAGCCCCCAGTGATCAAAAGATTCAAAAATCTCAAGATGTTCAAATACAATAGTAAAAGGTCCTACTTATAGAAAACTAGTAGCCTAAGGTTTACAAAGATGAGTAAATGACATAAAAATCCACTTCCGGGCCCACTTGGTGTGTGCTTGGGCTGAGCAATGAAGCATTTTCGTGTAGAGACTCTTCTTGGAGTTAAACGCCAGCTTTTATGCCAGTTTGGGCGTTTAACTCCCATTTAGGTGCCAGTTCCGGCGTTTAACGCTGGGAATTCTAAAGGTGACTTTGAACGCCGGTTTGGGCCATCAAATCTTGGGCAAAGTATGGACTATCATATATTGCTGGAAAGCCCAGGATGTCTAATTTCCAACGCCGTTGAGAGCGCGCCAATTGGGCTTCTGTAGCTCCAGAAAATTCGCTTCGAGTGCAGGGAGGTCAGAATCCAACAGCATCTGCAGTCCTTTTCAGTCTCTGAATCAGATTTTTGCTCAGGTCCCTCAATTTCAGCCAGAAAGTACCTGAAATCACAGAAAAACACACAAACTCATAGTAAAGTCCAGAAAAGTGAATTTTAACTAAAAACTAATAAAAATATACTAAGAACTCAACTAAAACTACTAAAAACATACTAAAAACAATGCCAAAAAGCGTATAAATTATCCGCTCATCACAACACCAAACTTAAATTGTTGCTTGTCCTCAAGCAACTGAAAATCAAATAAGATAAAAAAGAAGAGAATATGCAATGAACTCCAAAAACATCTATGAAGATCAGTATTAATTAGATGAGCGGGGCTTTTAGCTTTTTGTCTCTGAATAGTCTTGGCATCTCACTCTATCCTTTGAAATTCAGAATGATTGGCTTCTTTAGGAACTCAGAATCCAGATAGTGTTATTGATTCTCCTAGTTAAGTATGATGATTCTTGAACACAACTACTTATTGAGTCTTGGCCGTGGCCCAAAGCACTCTGTCTTCCAGTATTACCACCGGATACATACATGCCACAAACACATAATTGGGTGAACCTTTTCAGATTGTGACTCAGCTTTGCTAGAGTCCCCAATTAGAGGTGTCCAGGGTTCTTAAGCACACTCTTTTTGCCTTGGATCACAACTTTATTTCTTTCTTTTTCTTTCTTTTTCTCTTTCTTTTTCGTTTTTTTTTTCGCCTCTTTTTTTTTGTATTCACTGCTTTTTCTTGCTTCAAGAATCATTTTTATGATTTTTCAGATCCTCAGTAACATGTCTCCTTTTTCATCATTCTTTCAAGAGCCAACATTCATGAACCACAAATTCAAAAGACATATACACTGTTTAAGCATACATTCAGAAAACAAAAATATTGCCACCACATCAAAATAATCAAACTGTTATAAAATTCAAAATTCATGCAATTCTTATCTTTTTCAATTAAGAGCATTGTTTATTTAAGAGAGGTGATGGATTCATAGGACATTCATAACTTTAAGGCATAGACACTAAGACATTAATGATCATAAGACACAAACATGGACAAACATAAAGCATAAATTTTCGAAAAACAAGAAAATAAAGAACAAGAAGATTAAAGAACGGGTCCACCTTAGTGATGGCGGCTTGTTCTTCCTCTTGAAGGTCTTATGGAGTGCTTGAGCTCCTCAATATCTCTTCCTTGTCTTTGTTGCTCCTCTCTCATGATTCTTTGATCTTCTCTAATTTCATGGAGGAGGATGGAATGTTCTTGGTGCTCCACCCTTAGTTGTCCCATGTTAGAACTCAATTCTCCTAGGGAGGTGTTCAGTTGCTCCCAATAGTCTTGTGGAGGAAAGTGCATCCCTTGAGGCATCTCAGGGATCTCATGATGAGAGGGGTCTCTTGTTTGCTCCATCCTTTTCTTAGTGATGGGCTTGTCCTCATCAATGGGGATGTCTACCTCTATGTCAACTCCAACTGAATAACAGAGGTGACAAATGAGATGAGGAAAGGCTAACCTTGCTAAGGTAGAGGACTTGTCCGCCACCTTATAGAGTTCTTGGGCTATAACCTCATGAACTTCCACTTCTTCTCCAATCATGATGCTATGAATCATGATGGCCCGGTCTAGAGTAACTTCGGACCGGTTGCTAGTGGGAATAATTGAGCGTTGGATAAACTCCAACCATCCTCTAGCCACGGGTTTGAGGTCATGCCTTCTCAATTGAACCGGCTTCCCTCTTGAATCTCTCTTCCATTGGGCGCCCTCTTCACAAATGTCAGTGAGGACTTGGTCCAACCTTTGATCAAAGTTGACCCTTCTAGTGTAAGGATGTTCATCTCCTTGCATCATGGGCAAGTTGAATGCTAACCTTACATTTTCCGGACTAAAATCCAAGTATTTCCCCCGAACCATAGTAAGCCAATTCTTTGGATCCGGGTTCACACTTTGATCATGGTTCTTGGTGATCCATGCATTGGCATAGAACTCTTGAACCATCAAGATTCTGACTTGTTGAATGGGGTTGGTAAGAACTTCCCAACCTCTTCTTCGGATCTCATGTCGGATCTCCGGATATTCACCCTTTTTGAGTGAAAAAGGGACCTCGGGGATCACCTTCTTCAAGGCCACAACTTCATAGAAGTGGTCTTGATGCACCCTTGAGATGAATCTCTCCATCTCCCATGACTCGGAGGTGGAAGCTTTTGCCTTCCCTTTCCTCTTTCTAGAGGTTTCTCCGGCCTTAGATGCCATAAATGGTTATGGAAAAACAAAAAGCAATGCTTTTACCACACCAAACTTAAAAGGTTTGCTCGTCCTCGAGCAAAAGAAGAAAGAAGAAAGTAGAAGAAGAAGAAATGAGGAAGAAGGGAATGGCTTTGTGTTCGGCCAAAGAGGGGGAGAAGTGGTGTTTAGGTTGTGTGAAAATGAAGGGGTGAAGAAGGGTATATATAGGAGAGGGGGGTCTCATGGTTCGGTCATGTATGGGTGGGTTTGGGAGGGAAAGTGGTTTGAATTTGAAGGGTGAGGTAGGTGGGGTTTTATGAAGGATGGATGTGAGTGGTGAAGAGAAAGATGGGATTTGATAGGTGAAGGGTTTTTAGGGAAGAGGTGTTGAGGTGATTGGTGAATGGGTGAAGAAGAGAGAGAGTGGTGGGGTTGGTGGGGATCCTGTGGGGTCCACAGATCCTGTGGTGTCAAGGAAAAGTCATCCCTGCACCAAATGGCATGCAAAATCACGTTTGAGCCATTCTGGCGTTAAACGCCGGGCTTGTGCCCATTTCTGGCGTTTAACGCCAGGTTCTTGCCCTTTTCTGGCGTTTAACGCCAGTCTGGTGCCCCTTTCTGGCGTTAAACGCCCAGAATGGTGCCAGACTGGGCGTTAAACGCCCACCTGCTAGCCTTACTGGCGTTTAAACGCCAGTAAGTTCTTCCTCCAGGGTGTGCTATTTTTCTTCCTGTTTTTCATTCTGTTTTTCCTTTTTCAATTGATTTTGTGACTTCTCATGATCATCAACCTACAAAAAACATAAAATAACAAAAGAAAATAGATAAAATATAACATTGGGTTGCCTCCCAACAAGCGCTTCTTTAATGTCAGTAGCTTGACAGAGGGCTCTCATGGAGCCTCACAAATGATCAGAGCAATGTGGGAACCTCCCCACACCAAACTTAGAGTTTGAATGTGGGGGTTCAACACCAAACTTAGAGTTTGGTTGTGGCTTCCCAACACCAAACTTAGAGTTTGACTGTGGGGGCTCTGTTTGACTCTGATTTGAGAGAAGCTCTTCATGCTTCCTCTCCATGGTGACAGAGGGATATCCTTGAGCCTTAAACACAAAGGATTCTTCATTCACTTGAATGATCAGTTCACCTCTATCAACATCAATCACAGCCTTTGCTGTGGCTAGGAAGGGTCTTCCAAGGATGATGGTTTCATCCATGCACTTCCCAGTCTCTAGGACTATGAAATCAGCAGGGATGTAATGGTTTTCAATCTTCACCAAAACATCCTCTACAAGTCCATGAGCTTATTTTCTTGAGTTGTCTGCCATCTCTAATGAGATTCTTGCAGGTTGCACCTCAAAGATCCCTAGCTTCTCCATTACAGAGAGAGGCATGAGGTTTACACTTGACCCTAAGTCACACAGAGCCTTCTTGAAGGTCATGGTGCCTATGTACAAGGTATTGAAAACTTCCCAGGATCTTGTCTCTTTTGAGGTAATTTCTGCCTAGACAAGTCATCCAGTTCTTTGGTGAGCAAAGGAGGTTCATTCTCCCAAGTCTCATTTCCAAATAACTTGTCATTTAGCTTCATGATTGCTCCAAGGTATTTAGCAACTTGCTCTTCAGTGACTGATGAGCGGATAATTTGTATACTTTTTGGCATTGTTTTTAGTATGCTTTTGATATGATATAGTTAGTTTTTAGTATATTTTTATTAGTTTTTAATTAAAATTCACTTTTCTAGACTTTACTATGAGTTTGTGTGTTTTTCTGTGATTTCAGGTATTTTCTGGCTGAAATTGAGGGACCTGAGCAAAAATCTGATCCAGAGACTCAAAAGGACTGCAGATGCTGTTGGATTCTGACCTTTCTGCACTCGAAGCGGATTTTCTGGAGCTACAGAAACCCAATTGGCACGCTCTCAACGGCGTTGGAAAGTAGACATCCTGGGCTTTCCAGCAATATATAATAGTCCATACTTTGCCCAAGATTTGATGGCCCAAACCGGCGTTCAAATTCACCTCAAGAAATTCCAGCGTTAAACGCCGGAACTGGCACCTAAATGGGAGTTAAACGCCCAAACTGGCACCAAAGCTGGCGTTTAACTCCAAGAAGAGTCTCTACACGAAATTGCTTCATTGCTCAGCCCAAGCACACACCAAGTGGGCCCGGAAGTGGATTTTTATGTCATTTACTCATTTCTGTACACCTTAGGCTACTAGTTTCTTATAAGTAGGACCTTTTACTATTGTATAGGAATCTTTTGATCACTTTTAGATCTCTAGATCATCTTTGGACATCTAGTTCTTAGATCATTGGAGGGCTGGCCTCACGGCCATGCCTAGACCTTATGCTTATGTATTTTCAACGGTGGAGTTTCTACACACCATAGATTAAGGTGTGGAGCTCTGCTGTACCTCGAGTATTAATGCAATTACTATTGTTCTTCCATTCAAATTCCGCTTGTTCTTTTACCAAGATATCACTTGTTCTTCAACATGATGAAGGTGATGATTGACGCCCATCACCATTCTCACCCATGAACAAGGTGACTGACAACCATTCTTGTTCTACAAGCATCTGAGGCTTAGTGAATATCTCTTGGATTCCTGATTGCACGATGCATGGTTGATCGCCTGACAACCGAGTGCTCGCCTGACAATCGAGCCAGCCATCCCGTGAGATCAGTCTTCGTGGTATAGGCAAGAACTGATGGCAGCATTCAAGAGAATCCGGAAGGTCTAACCTTGTCTGTGGTATTCTGAGTAGGATTCAATGACTGAATGACTGTGACGTGCTTCAAACCTGTAACCTACTGGGCGTTCGTGACAGACGCAAAAGAGTTATTCTATTCCGGTAGAGGAGGAACCAAACCGGTGATTGGCAGCACTGTGACAGAGTGTGTGCATTAGCTTTCACTGCGCGGATGGAGGTAGCTGCTGACAACAGTGAAACCTTACACGAGCTTGCCATGGAAAGGAGTAATAAGGATTGGATGAAGGCAATAGGAAAGCAGAGAGACGAAGGGAAGGCATCTTCATACACTTGTCTGAAGCTCTTACACCAATGATATAATAAGTCACTATCTTTATCTTCTATGTTATTTTCGTTCATCACCATATACATCTGAGTTTGCCTGACTAAGATTTACAAGATGACCATAGCTTGCTTCAATACTAACAATCTCCGTGGGATCGACCTTACTCACGTAAGGTTTATTACTTGGACGACCAGTGCACTTGCTGGTTAGTTGTGCGAAGTTGTGTAATGCCATGGTATTGAGCCGCCAAGTTCTTGGAGCCATTACCGGGGATTATTTGAGTTGTGAAAAAGTATTGTTCACAATTTCGCGCACCAAGTTTTTGGCGCCGTTGCCGGGGATTGTTCAAGTTTTGAGCAAGCTTTTGGTAACATCAGTGCCAAGATCCGGCAACAACACCAAGTTTTTGGCGCCGTTGCCGGGGATTGTTCAAGTTTTGAGCAAGCTTTTGGTAACATCAGTGCCAAGATCCGGCAACAACATCAAGTTTTTGGTGTTATTGCCCGGGGATTGTTTAGGCTGGACAACTGACGATTCATCTTGTTGCTTAGATTAGGTATTATTTTTTTTCGAAATTCTTGAAGATGAATTCTAGAGTTTCATGATGATTTGTTGAAATCTGGCTGGCTGAGAAGCCATGTCTAATCTCATTGGACCGAGGTTTCAACTTATCACCACAAGAGCTTGTTGATTTTCATCAATTTTGCTCTTGGAGCAGTGATCTGCTAAGATTTGGCTGACCTTTGGTCATGTCTAGTGTTTTGGACCGAAGCTTTCTTTGAGAGCTTGGCTGGCTGTGAAGCCATGTCTAATTCCTGGACCGGAGTCTTAGACTAGCATTGCACTGATTCCTGGAATTCTCATTAAGAATTTTGATACCTTTTTCCACTTAATTTTCGAAAAACACAAAAAAAAAATTTTACAAAATCATAAAAATCCAAAAATGTTTCTTGCTTGAGTCTAGTGTCTCATCTTAAGTTTGGTGTCAATTGCATGTTTTTGTTATATTTTTCGAATCCATGCATATATTTCTTGTTTTGATCTTTAAATTCTATTGACTTGAGTATTTTGTGTGTCTCATATGCATTTTCAGTTCATTAGTGTCAGTAGTATACAAACTGCTAAGTTTGGTGTCTTGCATGCATTGTTATTTGATTCTTGTTGCATTTTAATTATTAAAAAAAATCCAAAAATATTTTTAATTTGTGTCTTTTCAAGTCAATGATACAAAGAATTGAAGATTCAGAACATACTGCAGAGGAATTACACAGAAAAAGCTGAGCATTCAAAAATGCCCAGTGAAGAAGGCAGACTGGCGTTTAAAAGCCAGCCAGGGTACCTGGTTGGGCGTTTAACGCCCAAAAAGGGTGCATTTTGGGCGTTAAACGCCAGAATGTATAGCATTCTGGGCGTTTAACGCCAGGATGGTGCTAGGGGGAAGATTGTGTTTTCAAATCAATTTTTTTCTTAGTTTTTCAAAATCAAATCTTTTTCAAATCAAATCTTTTCAATCAAATGTTTTCAAAATCAATTTCTTTCCTTTTTAAAAGATACTTACTAACAATTAATGATTTGATTGAACATCTCAAAAATTGTTGCCTTTTCTGTTGAGAAAGGTTTTATGTTTGAATCATATCTTTTCTTGTTAGGCAAGTCATTAATTTTTAAAATCAAATCTTTTCAAATTATTTTCAATTCATATCTTTTCAAATTGTTTTCAAATCATATCTTTTAAAATTGTTTTTAAACCATATCTTTTAAAATTGTTTTCAAATCATATCTTTTCAATCATATCTTTTTAAAACCATAACTTTTCAATCAATTTTTTTTTCAATCACATCTTTTTCAAAATAGTTTTCAATCAAATCTTTTTAATTTCTAATTTCAAATTCTTTTTCAAAAATCACTTGATTTCTTTCTCACCTTGAATTTTCGAAAATTCCCAGTCAAATTTTCAAAATGTTTTCAAAATATTTTGATTGAATTTTCGAAAATTCTCTTCCCTCCTTTCCACATCCTTCTATTTATGGAGTACTACTCCTTCTAAATGCACAATTCAAACCTTATCTAATTAAAGTTCGAATTCTCCTTCTCCTTCTTCTTTCTATTTCTCTTTTCCTCTGACATTTCAAGGAATCTCTATACTGTGACATAGAGGATTCCACATTCTCTTTTTCTCTTCTCTTTCTTATGAGCAGAAGCAGAGACAAAGGCATTCTTGTTGAAGCTGACCCTGAACCTGAGAGAACCTTGAAGCGAAAGC